>NC_135237.1:254742364-255992364 GCF_051348905.1 Ranitomeya variabilis | reverse complement strand
AGGCCTCGTTTTAGACTTCATCCAAACACCTCCGGATTCCTTCCTTCTTACATCCTTAAAATCTAGGCCTCAGCAGGAGGCCCTGGAAACGGAAATTAAATCCCTCATATCCAAACACGTATTAATAAAAGTGCCACCATCCCAGATAGGGAAGGGCTTCTACTCCCCCCTATTTCTAATTTCTAAGCCCGACGGCTCTTTTAGAACCATAATCAATTTGAAAAAATTAAATTCCTTTATAAAACCCAGAACATTTAAAATGGAATCTATTCGTTCAGCTATTAAAAATTTGTTTCCAAATTGTTACATGGTAGTATTGGATCTTAAGGATGCTTACTACCATCTCCCCATTCACCAGTTACACCAACAATTTCTCCGGGTAGCAGTGGTTATAGATGGGCAGGTCTGTCACCTACAATACCGGGCTATGCCATTTGGTTTATCCATGGCTCCAAGGGTTTTTACCAAGTTACTATCAGAGGTAATGTCCTTCCTACGAGTAAGGGACACACTAGTAATTCCGTATCTGGATGACCTGTTGATTGTAGGTAGAGATTCCCTACAGTGTGAGAAAAGGTTGGGGGAAGTAGTTTTTTCTTTGCAAAAACTGGGCTGGATTATAAACTGGGAAAAATCCAGGCTCCAGCCTGTGACATGTCAGAAATTTCTGGGGCTCCTATTGGACTCAGTTGACCAGATATGTAGGCTTCCTGATGAGAAAAAGACCACCATAATACATAAAGTGAGTATAGCCATCAGTAAGCGTAGTATGTCATTGAGGAATGCCATGTCTTTATTAGGTTCCCTGACTTCCTGTCTTCCCGCTGTCCAATGGGCGCAATTCCACACTAGACAGCTACAAAAATTTGTATTACAAGAGGACATTAGGAGGGAAGGAAAGCTGGATGACACAGTCGTTCTAACGTCAGATGTAATACACTCCCTTGCATGGTGGTTAGATTGGGGCAATCTATCTAAAGGAGTTTTATGGGTTATCACTTCATCCACTAATGTTACCACGGATGCTAGTCCCGATGGCTGGGGGGCACACTTTCAGGATCAGGTAGCCCAGGGTCTCTGGTCTTATGCAGAGCTTGAAAATTCCTCTAATGTAAAAGAGCTGAAAGCTATATTTTATTCCCTACTCCACTTTCTCCCTCAGCTGAGAGGTTCTCACACAAGAGTCTTCTCCGACAACACAACCGCAGTGGCCTATCTGAACCGTCAAGGAGGTACTCGGTCAGAAAATCTTATGGGAGTTGCTTCAGACATCATGGAGCTAGCCGAAGGTCACCTACTATCCTTGTCGGCAGTACATATCAGAGGCATAGACAACCTTCGTGCAGACTTCCTCAGCCGCCACACTCTGCATCAGGGGGAATGGATGCTCAACAGGGAAGTGTTCAGGTTGATAACAGCCAAATGGGGTGTACCCCAGATAGACTTGTTCTCCACACGAGCAAACCGTCAGGTGAGGATGTTCGCCTCTCTATGCAGAGAGGACAATCCGGACATATTCGATGCCCTCCATATAACATGGGCATTCGACCTAGCCTATGCATTCCCTCCATGGAATCTACTGCCGGTGGTCATAAGAAAGATAAGGGAAGAAGGGGCAAGAGTTCTGCTGATAGCCCCATTCTGGCCCAAGAGGCCATGGTTTTCGTGGCTCAGAGCGATGTCAATTTCAGACCCCTGGATTCTGCCTCAGACCAAAGACCTTCTATCTCAGGGGCCGTTCCTACATCCTCAAGTAAAAGGAATGAACTTGACTGTCTGGAATTTGAGAGGCAATTACTAGAGCTTAGAGGGTTCTCAAGGGGGTTAATAAATACCCTCATGAGGAGTAGAAAGCCTTCCACTACCAGTATTTATGTTAGGATTTGGAAGAAATTTCTTGAATTCCATACTGCACAACTCTCTTCGGAAGTTCCTATATTCCCAATATTAGAATTTCTACAGAAGGGTCTGGACTTGGGACTCTCGGTTAGCACATTAAAGGTCCAAATTTCGGCTCTAGGAGCTCTGTTTAATTCTGATGTTGCAGGCAATAGATGGATATCTAGGTTTATTTCCGCTTGCGAGAGATCAAAACCTATTAAGGTACCACAGATTCCACAGTGGGATCTGACGTTAGTCCTGGATGCATTGACACAAAGCCCTTTTGAGCCTCTTCAGACAGCCTCTTTGAAGCATGTCTCATTAAAGACGATATTACTAGTGGCATTAGTATCTGCCAGAAGGGTGAGTGATCTCCATGCCTTATCAGTAGATCCTCCATTCCTGTCAGTGGCTTCTGACAGAATAGTTTTAAAGACAGATCCATGTTATCTCCCTAAGGTAGCCACTAGTTTTCATAGGTCTCAGGAGATCTTGTTACCTACCTTTTATGAGAACCACTCGACTCCAGAAGAAGCTAGGCTTCATACCCTAGACGTTAAAAGAGCTATTCTAACCTATATAGAAAGAACTAGGGACTGGAGGGAGAGTAGGGCTCTCTTTGTGTCTTTCCAGGGGAAAAACAAGGGATCCAGAGTCACAAAGTGCACACTGTCGCGCTGGATCCGGGATGCTATAATCTTGGCGTACAGATCTAAGGGAAGAGACCCTCCTCTGCATATCGGAGCACACTCCACTAGGGCCGTATCGACTTCCTGGGCAGAAAGAGCGAACGTGCCAATACACCTTATATGTAAGGCTGCAACTTGGTCTTCGCCTAATACCTTCTATAAGCACTATAGACTAGACCTATCTGCTGCTTCTGATCTAACCTTTGGGGTATCGGTTCTCGGCTCAGTTAACCCACCCCATCTATAATCTCTGTAAATCTCTCAGTGGGTGCTGTCGTGGCGAATAGAAAATATCGGATTACGTACCGGTAATGCTCTTTTATAGAGCCCACGACAGCACCCATTCGATTCCCTCCCTTTTCTTTATTTAGTTACACGTGGTGTCTTATAGGGAGATGTATATAATAGAGTAAGATGATATGAAGTTGTAAATATGTATATATAACTAAACCTGTTAAACTAAAAAACCTGGCGGCGGTTCCTCCTTATTCTCTGTAAAACAACTGAGGAGCGAGGGGGGGCCGCCCCTTTTATCTCTCTGTAGGTTTCCTGTTCCCAGGGGCGGATCCCCTCTCTCAGTGGGTGCTGTCGTGGGCTCTATAAAAGAGCATTACCGGTACGTAATCCGATATTTTGTTTACTTATTTCTTTACTATACCCACTGTTTAGATATCAGACTGTTGTGTGGGAATCTAAAAGAGACGTTTTTCACGTCCATCCACATAAACAGCCGTGTCTCTTCTATAGGGATATTATTGCCGCTAATATAGTAACATTTTTCATGTATATCTATAAAATACCTTACCACTGGGAATCGCGGGTCACCACCTGTTTACATCTTGGAGGTCCATTTATTTACACCATCCTGTTTTTTTTTTAAAATTGTTAATTTTAAATTATTGGTTAATAAAGATCTTTTTTACTGTCATCCGCTAATGTGTCACTTCATACCTCAATAGGTAATTTATTTCAGCGCCCACACTGCACATGTAGGGGTACAAGCCCTTCCGTTTTCTGAAGCCATTATTAGCTTTCTGCCCTATCCTTTTGATTCATTTTTTCAGAACAAACATGATGCAGAATAGAGTGACGTTTCAGCTAAGACAGCTTTTTTTCAAGCATATTGAAAAAACAAGCCTTTTGCAACAAACATGGAGTGCTGCTACCTTCTTTCAATATTTCTGCTCTCCATGAGTATAGCTCTGATTCATGAAGACCAATGTTTTGTTTTTTTATTTCCCCTCTGTTCACCCCTTAAAGCACACCTGCAAGAGGAATCTGCCCACCAAAGACAAGAAACCTACTGAAATGTTAGGGTGGTACTTCTCCCCTGCATTAGTTGGGAACCTACTGCTGAAGCAATCTGTGAAGAAAGAAGCCATTTACCCAGGTCCCCAAGTGAAAAAGGAAAACCGGTCACAGGAGCGCAGGATAGAGGACACAGACACCAGTTTTGGTTGAATCACAACGCGTTTGATACCATTGAAACACGTTGTGGTTCAACCTAAACTGGTGTCTATGTCCTCTATCCTGCGCTCCTGTGACCGGTTTTCCTATTTCACTTGCAAGCAACTTCCCCCGCTGGGGGTATCCGGCTGGAGCTGCGGAGATTCGGGTGCCTATCTTCCCCTTCTTGGGACTCCTGCTAGTGCTCCACTCACAAACTGCTAATCATTGTTACATATTTGCCCAGGCCCATCCCAGTATCTGGCAGAAGCTCAGAGACAAAATTAATCACAAACCCCAATCCATAAGAGCATTTTAGAGCTGCAGCACCAAGTAAATGAATCAAGGTAAACAACGCTGATTTGTCTCTTAGACATTTTGAGTCTTTGCAGAAATTACTAAGCACAATGATAAGTTTTGTCTATTAGTGATGAGCGAACGTGCTCGGATAAAGTGTTATCTGAGTATCTTGGACGTTGCTTGAATAATAAGTTTGCGATCCCACGGCTGCATGTGTCGCGGCTGTTCAAGAACCATAATATATGCAGGGATTGCCTATTAGTCACTGCATGTGTTGCGGCAGTTGGACAGGTGCGAGACATGCAGCTGCAGGGACTCGAACATATTTTTGAGCATGCGGAGGTCACTGGGTTAGCACACGAGCATGCTCAGATAACACCTTATCCGTGCACGTTTGCTCATCACTACCCTTAATCACTTCTACATTAGCATGGTAATAACACTAAGAAACTGAAGGCCAGTTCACTTGGATGTAACACACCAGCTCTTCTGCCCCAACACTTAGGACTATGCCAGATCTGGGATGCCGGATGCTGATAATCTACCTGCATATATTTATGTAAATGTGAATTTTGTGTCCTTCTAGAAACCCATTTGAGGCTGGGAGAGAAAGCTTTGGCACTTAATCCATTAATAACGACAAAGGCATCAGCAATTTGACCAGGATTCTGGAGTAAATTGCTTTGATGCCTCAAGCATTTTGCGCATCTTGGAGTTGTACAAAGTTTTTGCAACTTTTGCTAGTGGTTTCATGCTAGTTTGGGTGGGACAGGTGTGATGCCACAGTTTCATTCAGAGTTCCCCAACCTTTATGAAATTGAAAGCCACATCCAGCTCCCACCCTCCTCACAGTAGTGGCAACTAAAGCCCACATTACGTCCAAAATGAAATCAAAGCTTTTCCACAGAAGTCACACTGAAGAAGTATACCAAGATCCAGGAGTTCCCACAATACCCCCATCCAGTATTCTCTCATCAAGCGCTCCCAGCACACTACTGTCACATCCAGCCTCAAAAATCTCCTCTCGCAGGTAATATCATCCTGTCTCCTGCCTAATTATCTCTAAACCCCTAAGAAAGGTGTATGCACAGCCGCATCTGCTCTTCTGTGCAGGGCCTCTCACAAAATTCACCATTTTGAGATGTGCTTTTCATACCTGTTTGCTAGACCTGGAGCTGATGCAACCAAGCTGGCCGACAGCCGCGAGCCACATGTGCTTTCCTGCTACAGGTTGGGTTCCCCTGCTCTAATTCATGATAAGCTGTGGCTTTCCTTATGCTGGAAAAAACAGCTACCGGTAAGTAACCTTGGTGTTTCCCCCAACTCATGACCGCACACCTGAGAGATTTATGGAGAAACGAAATATCTAAGGGAGGGACCACCTTATACCAAAGGTGAAATCAGCAGTGGAGAAAATATCTAGTCTGTAGTGCTTAACCCCTTAACTAGCGGAGGTATGTTTGGTTTTACATTTTCATTTTTTGATCCCCTGCTTCCCAGAGCCATAACTTTTTGTATTTTTTTTTTGTCAAAATGGCCACGTTTTAAAGATACCATTTTGGTGCAGATACAATCTTTTGATCGTCCGTTATTACATTTTAATGCAAGGTTGCGGCAACCAAAAAAAAACAATTCTGGCGTTTTGACTTTTTTTCTTGTTACGCCGTTTAGCAATCAGGTTAATCCTTTTCTTATATTGATAGATCAGGTGATTCTGAAGGCGGTGACACCAAATATGTGTATGTTTGTTGTTTTTTTAATTGTTTTATTTTAAATGGGACGAAAGGGGGGTGATTTGAACTTTAATTTATTTTTTTAATATTTTTAAAAACTTTTATTTTTCTTACTTTTGGCATGCTTCAATAGTCTCCATGGGAGACTAGAAGCTGCCATAACCCGATCGCCTTTGCTACATCCAGGCGCTGATCTGTGTGTAGCAGAATTGCTGCCGGGCGGCGCTCATAGCAATCCGGCAGTGACAACCATAGAGGTTTGCTGGAGACCTCTCATCATGCCAACCAATCGATTACCCACGGTCATGTGATACGGTCGCCGATGGGCGGGATTTCCTGTGTGCTGGCTGGAAGCACATGTTAAATGCCGCAGTCAGTTTGGCAGGAGCATTTAATGGGCTAACATCATGGGTGGTTATCGATTCCACCCACGGCTGTTGCAGGCACATGTCGGCTGTTCAAAACAGCTGATATGTCCCAGAAAAGATGTGGGCTCACCGCCATAGCCCACATCAAAGGGAGGATGTCTGATATCGGCGTACTATTACGCCCGATGTTAGAAAGTGGTTAAAGAGAGTAGAAGGTGTGGACCAGGTTGCGGTCTTACAAATCTGGTCAATAGATACAACTGCTTTCTGCCCAGGAGGCCGCCATGAGTCTGGTGGATGGAGCTTTGATGCCCTCAAGAACTGGAACATAACTAGCAGAATAGGCTAAACTAATAGCTTCCCTAATTCACCTTGCGATGGTACTTTTTGATACCTTATACCTGTAAGGAGGTTGCTTTCCCTGTTCCTTACCTGGAACCACTTAGACAGCTGGGTTGTCAGGGGGAAGACTTTCTGCCCTGGACAGAAGGGACCATGTGACTGCTGGGGGCAGAGAGGAAAAAAGGGGGGTGGGGTCAGAAAAAAGCAGGAGAGCAGAGCGCGCGAGACAGAGGGGACAGCGCGCCAGACAGAGAGCAGGCTGCAGCGCCGCACTCCCCGAAAGAGAGTGCTCCCTGTGAGGGCACTGAGGCTGAGATACCAGCCGTAGTGGAGGCTGGATGTGAGAGTGTGGACTTGGAAGCCTCCGTAATCAGAGAAGACGTATCCATTGACAGTGACCTGAGCGCGCAGCCCCGGTGACCGCAGTGACAAGCCAGGACCCCTGAGTGTGACAAGTAAACTGCTCAGTGTGTGTGTGTAGCATTGCTACTTCAGAAAGCCTGCCAGCCTGATATACAGAGACTCTCAGCAGAGAGGCTGAGTTACTTCCTGCTTTCAGCTTCAGTGGAAGAAAAGACTTAACCCCGGAGCCTCCAGTTCCCAGGAGACGGAGGAGAGACTTCAGGATCTCAAGCGCTGCTGGTGACTGTACCCATGTTGGAATTAAGACCCTCCAGTCAGGACCTCCCTGGACTGATAAGTTACAAGAACACTCGTTAACCCTTTTGATTCCGCTTAATTGTTTCCCTTTAATTGGCCTCCCCCTCACGCGACTTTCCCCTCTCCAGTCTATCCTTAAGGCTGCGTGCCCACGTTCAGGATGGCCGGCGGTATCGCTTCTGGGACGGGATGATGCCGGATGTAACTGTACACATCCGGGATCATCGCCCCCCTCCCATAGGGCCCTGTGTTATGCCTTGCGGGGACGCTGCGTCCCCACAAGGTGTACGGACATGCTGCGATCTGAAAAGACGCGCAGCATGTCCGGAGTCGCAGGCCCGCCGCGTGCGGGTTTCCACGCATAGTGGACACGGGATTTCATAAAATCCCCTCCACTATGCTGGAACATCTGGACGCTGTGTGTTTGATGCTGCAGCTCTGCGCAGCGTCAAACAAGCAGCGTTTACTGACCGTGGACACACACCCTAATGCAGCAGCCAGGGTCGTCCATCTGGCTAATCGTTACTCGGACGTGTCAGCTCTTCGCCAGTCATTACACTGGCTGCCCATTCATTACAGGATACAATTCAAAGTACTTGTTCTCACCCACAAAGCTCTCCACAGTGTGGCACTGCCTTACATCTCCTCCCTCATTTCTCTCTATCGGCCTAGCCGACCGCTGCGCTCTGCAAACGACTTTCGACTAACCTCTGCACTAATCCGTACCTCACACTCCCGACTCCAAGACTTCTCCCGTGCTGCACCAATCCTCTGGAATGCTCTACCCCAAGATATTAGAACCATCCACAATTTGCATAGTTTTAGGCGCTCCCTCAAAACACATTTGTTCAGAGCGGCCTATCACGTTCCCTAATCAAACTCATTTTATGTTTGTGTGTGTGTAGCCCATTCACTATCTCCATCTACCCCCCACTCCCTGAAGATGGCTGGACCATCATTGTAAATAGTCCAATAAAAAGAATAAATACTCGCACTGCTGCTTTTTGCGATCACCTAACGGCGTGCCACGATGCGCTGTACCAGCTCCTATTCCCACTACTCAATGCATGGGCTTATGGGGTGCTTCAACCAAAAGATATACATATGACCAAAGTAAAAAAGAAAAAATGGTCAGCACTCACCATTCCCGATGCTTAAAAAGTCTTTATTAGAACATGGACACGGACAGGGAGAGCATGGTGTCCAGGGATGACAGCTGTTTCGCGCTACATGCGCTTCCACAGATCCCGATCCCATTACATACCCCTTTCCGTTACCCTGAAAGGCTACAGACAAGGACTGACTTTTCCTCTACTAACTATTTACAGACATGTCATCTATTAATGCCCTTCTGACATCTAGCTTATGAAATTTTTCCTTCCCTGAATTTTTAGGGTTAATACAGAAGGGGAAGGCAGAATCATCTCTTCTATGGAGCTTTAAAATCTACTTTAGGAAGGTAGGGTGGATCAGGTCTTAACAAAATCCTATCATCCCATACCTGAGTTTAGGGAGGGTTTATTGAAAGGGCCTGAATATTACTCACCCTACAGGCCGAAGTCAGTGCTACCAATATTATTGCCTTCAATATAAGATAAGCAACCTGTAAAGGCTCAAATGGATTTCTGGTTAATGCCTAGAGTACTAAGTTCAGATGTCATGGGAAACCCCTTGGAATTGCGACTGGTTTGGATCTGTTGCAGGATCTTATAAACCTCGACCCTCAAGCGGAAATCATGGTCTGCCCTCTGTCACTGTCCGATAAAGATGATTCACTCTGATATTCCCCTTCAGATAGGGACTTCAGGGAGCCCTCCACTGCTGCTGTGATGACAGATTTGAGGTTTGATGCGAAGTCCGGGGTCTCTTCACTGATCGTCTTCTGAATACAGGCCGAACACAGACTTTTCTGCCAGTCACCTTTTAGCGGGATTTTACATAGCTCAGATTCCGTGTTCTTTTTGGCACTAGCATTCTTAAGGTACCGTCACACTAGGCGATATCGCCAGCAATCCGTGACGTTGCAGCGACCTGGATGGCGATATCGCTGTATTTGACACGCAGCAGCGATCTGGATCCCGCTGTGAAATTGCTGGTCGCTGCTAGAAGGTCTGCACATTATTTGGTCGCTAGGTCGCCGTGTATCGCCGTGTTTGACAGCAAAAGCGACGATACCAGCGATATTTTACACTGGTAACCAGGGTAAACATCGGGTTACTAAGCGCAGGGCCGCGCTTAGTAACCCGATGTTTACCCTGGTTACCAGCGTAAAAGTTAAAAAAACAAACAGTACATACTCACCTGCGCGTCCCCCAGCCTCTGCTTCCTGACACTAAGGCGCCGGCCCTAAACTGAAAGTGAAAGCAACAGCGGTGACGTCACCGCTCTGCTGTTAGGGCCGGAGCTCAGTCAGCGTCAGGATGCAGAGGCTGGGGGACGCGCAGGTGAGCATGTACTGTTTGTTTTTTTAACTTTTACGCTGGTAACCAGGGTAAACATCGGGTTACTAAGCGCGGCCCTGCGCTTAGCAACCCGATGTTTACCCTGGTTACCCGGGGACCTCGGCATCGCTGGTCGCTGGAGAGCGGTCTGTGTGACAGCTCTCCAGCGACCACACAGCGACGCTGCAGCGATCGGCATTGCTGTCGCTATCGCTGCAGCGTCGCTTAGTGTGACGGTACCTTTAGGCCTTTTCTAGTGATAAAAACAGTGGGGCCTATTACAATGGTGACATTTACGTAGATCACTCGCCTCCCACTTTCACTTCAAGGGTGCCAGATTTGGAGGATGTTCCAGGATACATGCAATATCCTCTTTGGACACCGAGGAATCCAGAGACACTCTGCTCCTCTGACTGGGACGGCTGACGCTTCTGCCACTTGAAAGGCTGCCCCTTTGCTGTGTCCACGCTGATGTTGATGAGGAGGCTGTTGCTCTTCCATGATATGTCTGGAAGGAGAGCTGTAAGCGTGAGCACTCTGTATGTGATCTGCCTCCATTAGATGGGGGACCCACAGCGCTCCCTTCCTGATCTGCCTCTTCCTGTCCAACTTCTGGTTCGCTGCCTGCCCCGTGAGACTATTCCAGATTGTGCCATCTCCCAGCATGCTCTGGTCAGTGGTGCACGACGCCATTTTCTCCTGGCGCGCCCCCTCTGTTATCATTTGGGAACACCCAGTCCCAACCTGCCTTACGCCTGTGACATCAATGAAACGCGCCGACGCCGTCACTTCCTGCACGCCTCACCAGTGTTTACAGACCTGGGTGGCGTAGAGCCACTGTGGACCAGCAGATGGTGCTTCCAGGGACCTGAAGGCCATCATTACAGGTGTGCAGCCTGTTCTTCCAGACGCTGGAGGAAAAAATAAGACTCAGTTGTCCAGGGGTTGCAGGCTGAGCTGGATAACTCAAATGATTCAGAATAAAAGGAATCAGCCGCACTCACAGGGGTACTTCGTTGTAAAAGAGTTTCTGTATTTATAATTATATGACCAGGTGACCAGGTTTTTAAATACATCAGATAGGGATTACATACATCAGTTAGGACTGCTCTGATATGGGTATACCTTGACATTTGGTAGAGCGGCTTAGTATACATTTTTTGCAAAAAAACGTATCAACCAAATACCCTGTTTTTTCCATCTTTTTACTAGCACTTGCTGTCCACTGTGATTTTTTTTGCAACAGAGTGTTTTTGGTTTTACTGTGCTTTTTTGTGTTTTCAAGTCTCTGTGGTGTGAACATGTCTCTACAGGCTTGTTCACTGTGCGCACGGCTCATGTGTTCCTGTTTTACATTTATCATTATATGTATAGAAAGTTATTCACCACAAAAACGAAAAAATGGAGATCATAAGCATAAAGAAAAGTGAAATTTAAGTTTTGACCCTTTTCGGGTCTTTCTGAAATCTCACTGTAAGAGAAACATACGCATAATTAATATGCTGTGTGTGTGTGTGTGTGTATGTGTGTGTATATATATATATATATATATATATATATATATATATATATATATATATATATATATATATATATATATATTATACAGGTGAATATAACAGCACAAGCCCTATGATCACAGTAAACTCTGGTAAAAAATAAAAGTAATTAAAATGACAACCGTTTGTGGAATATAGCATGATGCATAGATAATGGGATCCATGAAATAGGGTAGATGGGGGAACTGGAAGCAGAAATAAGAGAAATATGATGTGTACCATATTTTAAAGTAGTAGGTTTAGGAACTTCATACATTTAGTGGCTGGAAGGTGAGCAGTAGAGACATGCTTTGTACTAACCTAGAGTATGTAATATAAGCTGTATAGGCAGGCTTTTCTAATAGGGAAAGATATATGGTGTCCTAGCAGGGGCTAAGGGGATAAATACAGGTAATTAAGATGTGTACAAATAATCCGGAAGGGGAAGCCTAGTACTGACCTTGTCCATGTGTGTGGCGGGTATATAGCGTGCCATGCCCTCTTGTGGTGATCTACTATCATTGGTGGCTTATGAACCCTGGCTGCATGCTCATTTCCAGTGTTCGTATGTCGTAAGTGAAGTCAGGAAAAGGTGTGTGGGCCGGTAGTTGCGCTGAAGCGCCGCAGAGTTGGGCGACTCAGAGCGAGGTCTAGAGCTCAGGCTGGTGGGCACATGCGCAGTGGTGTAAGACAGAAGCGCTGCGGTGTAGTTGTAAGGAGATAGATCGGACCGCGGGTGCCTGCATTCCGGGTCTGTAACCAAAATGGCTGCATACTGAGGGAGACGGACCTTCCCCTGCTTCCGGAGGGAGGCCTGGGAGAGACGGAGCTTCCTGCTGACGGGAGGGGGCGGGGAGAACATAGAAAGAGCATGCAGCCACAGGAGTATAAGAAGAAAAAACGCGCGCTGCAAGAGGGGTTTACACCAAGTAAGTGCAGGGCACAGAGTGGTGAGCAGCGTGCTCTGCTTCCCCCACCTGAGAGTGCTAGGCCTGTGACAAGCTATGTGTCAGGACTCTGAACATTTTTTACCTTTTGTGCATTACTGCCCTTTTCCAAGATGGCGTCTTTGGTCTCATGTGCACTGTGTCTTCCTGCTATAAAACTCCACCCCAGCCTTCAGTCTGTGATAGAGTATTCTGCCTTGCATCCAGCTCCTGACCTCTGATTACTCCCTTGCTATACACCTGCTCCAGTGAACCTGTGTGGTGATCCAGCTACTCAGCTCTGTGTTCCTGCTGCATACACAAGTTTCCAGTAATCCTCCTTCATCTGCTGTTCGTGTTTACTTCCATCTGCATTTGCTGGACATGTAAGCTGTTTCTGCTTTGCAATAACCTGAGATTATTAACCAGGCCTCCCTGGTTGAGCTAAGATATGATTTGAACTGCCTAATAAGCATATCTATCTGTGCCTGAACTAAGACAAGGATTTATTCGTGTCAACTATCCTCAAGAATAACTGTGCTTCATAGACTTTCTGCTTGATTGCATTTTCCTCTGAAGTTTCCTATAGACTGCTAAGCTGTGTTTATTATTTGCACCAAGTGTTGTGGACTTGAGTTTCTCTCTGCACCTGTTTGAATCACCGTGTGATAATATAGACTTTACCACTTATAAAACTGTGTCCTGTAGTTGTCTTGTTCCACGCAAAGAATCCCGAGTTATCCCCTATAATTATTACAGGACACTCTAGCCTAAAAAAAAAAAAAGGAGACTACTGGAACAATGACTGCAGAAAGCAAATTAGAGAAGGCGTTTTCCATAATTAGATCACTGCAGAAAGATGTGGAAGGTCTACAAAATAAGTTTGGAAGCTTTGAACACAATCATCAAGTGTTTGGACAAACTTTGCAGGACTTGAGCAACCGCATGGCAGCCCAGGAAAACAAACTTGCTGGCATAGAGTCCCAGTATGGATGGGCTTTTCAGGACATAAGCACGCAAATAGCTGCACAAGTGACTTTACCCTCTGGGCAACCGCCACCAGCTGGCCCACCTAAGTTGCCCCCATTCAGATTTAATGGTGATCGCGACAAATTTCGTGGCTTTGTGAATCAATGTATGCTATATTTTGATGTGCATGCTGACCGTTTTCCTACTGATAGATCCAAAGTATTGTGTGTAATAATGCTACTGACCTCACGAGCGCTCGCCTGGGTGAATCCGATGATTAAGTGTCGTGACCCACGGTGAAATGACTTGGATGATTTCTTGGCCGCTATGGCATTAATGTTTGATGACCCTAATCGCCGTGCAACCGCTGAATCTGCTTTGTTGTCTTTACGCCAGGCTAAACGTTCTGTTATTGAGTATGCCACTGAATTCAGGAGATTGGCGGTAGATACCAATTGGGACAGTTATGCACAATTGCCTATTTTTAAAAGGGGTCTGTCTAGTATTGTAAAAGATGAACTAGCCCGCTCTGAGTCACCACAAGAGCTAGAGACATTTATACAGCATTGTGTGCGCATAGACATTCGCCTTACTGAGCGTAGGCAGGAGAAATTTGCTGCATATAACGGTGTTTCTAACTTTTCCCTTCCTTCCAAAGAGCCTGCAGGTAAAACCTCTCGGGAGGTGGAGGAGGTGCCCATGCAAATTGATTCCGTTCAGAGGCGCGAGATCAATGAGTGCCGGGAGCATCGCCTTCGTGAAAGTCTATGTTTCTACTGCGGCCAGTCTGACCACTTCTTGATCAATTGTCCTAAGTGTCCTAGACGGCCTAACAAGGTGCTAGCAGCAGTAGGGGAGTATGACAACTGTGATGATGAATCTGACATCTCTGAATGTAGCCTGCCTTTAAACGCTGTATTCCATTCACTTTCTATGACTTCACCCCCCAAGGAGCTGAAGGAAAAGAACTCTCACTGTTCTCTCCCTATTAAGATCCTGTGTTCAGGACAGTGGATTTCCAGTTCAGCTATGATTGACTCTGGTGCAGGTGGTAATTTCATGGATATCGCATTTGCCAAGGAACATGGTATTAAAATTCAGCAAAGAGCCTCTCCTATTACCATGAAACAGTGGATGGGTCACCTTTAATCTCTGGGCCTGTGGATCAGGAGACCGTACCACTTGAAGTTTTGTTGGAGCCTAATCATCAGGAGCAACTTTCTTTCTTGCTAATTTCTTCTCCTCATTTTCCTGTGATTTTAGGCATTCCTTGGTTGCGTTCTCAGAACCCAATTATCCACTGGGAGACCAAGGAGATTATCTTCCCAACAAGGAGCAACTCAGCGTTAACAGAAGCTGTCCCTGAGTCCACAGCTACGGAACCACATGTACAGGTATTTTCTTTACCTCCAGCTTATAAAGAGTTCTCTGACATCTGTGACAAGAAGAATGCAGATCAGTTTCCTCCACACAGGCATTATGACTGTCCCATTGAGCTGCTTCCCGTGGCAGCCATTCCTTTTGGTAACGTATACCCTTTGGCGGCACCTGAGCTTCAAGCCTTAAAAGAGTATATTGATGAAAATCTGGCCAATGGCTTCATACGTCCTTCTTCCTCACCAGCAGGGGCACCTATCTTTTTGTAAAGAAGAAGGATGGGACCCTGAGACCCTGTGTTGACTATCGAGAACTCAATAAGGTAACCGTACGAAACCGTTACCCTTTGCCTCTGATTCCCGAATTACTGGAAAGAGTCCACCATGCTAAGGTGTTCTCTAAACTGGATCTTCGTGGGGCTTATAATTTGGTGCGTATTCGTCCATGGGATGAGTGGAAGACAGCATTCAGATGCCGGTATGGACACTTTGAATCTCTTGTGATGCCCTTCAGGCTTTGTAACGCCCCTGCAACATTTCAACACCTTGCTAATGACATTTTCAGAGATTTGTTGGACCAGTTTGTAGTGATCTATTTGGACGATATACTAATCTTTTCTGACTCTCTACAGGAACATGAAGAACATGTCAAAACTGTTTTAAGACGTCTGAAAGAGGAACCATCTGTATATTAAACCGGAGAAATGCGAGTTCCATCGTTGTGAGATACAGTTCTTAGTTTATATCATCTCTCCCCAGGGGCTGAACATGGAATCTTGTAAGATTCAGGCTATCCTTGACTGGCCGGTACCCAAGAACCTTAAGGAGGTCCAACGTTTTATTGGTTTTGCAAATTTCTACAGACGCTTCATTCGAAATTTTTCTGATATTGTCCGTCCCATTACTTCCTTGACAAAGAAGGAAAAGCCCTTTAAGTGGTCATCACAGGCTCAAGAAGCTTTTGATCGGCTTAAGACCTGTTTCACATCAGCACCGCTGTTGATACACCCAGATCCAACACTTCCTTTCATTGTGGAGGTGGACGCTTCTGATAATGCTTTGGGGGCTATTCTCTCCCAAAGAACTGGAGAGAAGGGTCTTCTACATCCTTGTGCTTTCTTTTCCCGTAGACTAACCTCAGTAGAGAAGAATTATGACATGGGAGACAAGGAATTGCTGGCTATTGCGGCTTTCAAAGAATGGAGGCATCATCTGCAAGGAGCTGCACAACAGATCATAGTGCTAACTGACCATCGCAATCTAGAGTTCCTTAGATCCACTAGATATCTTTCTCCTCGTCAGGCTCATTGGAACTTATTTTTAAATCAATTTAACTTTGTTATCTCGTACCGTCCAGGTTCTCGTAATGGGAAGGCTAATGCTTTATCCCGAATCCATGCTGCGGATTCCGTACCTGGAGCCCCGTCCAAGACCATTCTATCTGATGCCAATTTCATCGGAGTTATCCACGATCAGGACTTGAGGAAGGAGTGCAGGGAGGCCTATGAAGGTGATGTATTTCTGGCCAACCCACCTGTGGATATTAATCTTGTCTTTAAGGGTGGCATGTGGTTCAGAGATCGACGTATCTATGTCCCGGAGGTCGTCCGTCTGCAGATCCTCAAGTTGGTACATGACTCCAAGTTGGCTGGTCACAGGGGGGTACAGAAGACACGAGTTCCTGAGCCGATTCTTCTGGTGGCCAACTTGCCTGAAGGATGCCAAGGACTATGTTCTCGCTTGCGATGTATGTGCCCATCACAAGACTCCTCATGTGGCACCTACGGGCCTTCTACAACCATTACCTGTTCCGTCCCGCCCTTGGGGGTCTATATCAATAGACTTTATTGTGGAGCTGCCTACATCGGGGGGCATGAATACAATCATGGCGGTAGTTGATTGCCTGATTAAATCTGCTCATTTTGTTCCGTGCATCGGCCTCCCCTCAGCTAAAGATACAGTGAACTTGGTTATACAGAATGTCTTTCGGTTGCACGGGGTTATGGATGAGATCATCTCTGACCGTTGAGTACAGTTCACTTCAAGATTCTGGAAGGGGTTTTGCTCTGCACTCAATATTAATGTCTGTCTCTCTTCTGCTTACCATCCCCAGACAAATGGTCAGACTGAGCGTACCAACCAGACGCTGGAACAATATCTAAGATGTTATGTCAGCCATCTCCAGGATGATTGGTTGGAGTTGTTGCCGTTAGCTGAATTTTCATATAATAATTCTCAGAGCGCCTCCACTAAATTTACACCTTTCTTTGCCAATCTGGGTTATCATCTGTGTATTTTACCTAGGTCTCCAATTCTCCGGTTCCGGCAGTGGAGGAAAGGCTGACTGCGATGAGACAGAATCTGGAGGTTCTGAAGGAATCCCTGACCACAGCTCAAGAACATTATAAGAGATCAGCTGATAGATTCCGTAAACCTGCACCCATGTTCAAGGTAGGAGATTCCGTGTGGTTAGCAACTAGGAATCTGAAGTTAAACGTTCCTTCACAAAAACTTGGACAGAAATTCATTGGCCCTTTCAAGATCAACGGTATTGTGAGCTCTGTGGCCTGCCGGCTGAAGCTGCCTAGGTCTATGAAGGTACACCCAGTTTTTCATGTATCTTTACTAAAGCCTGTATCTCCTAATACCTTCCAGGGATGTGTTGTGCCACCTCCGCAGCCTGTGGTGATTGATGGGCAAGAACAATTCATGGTGGAGGAAATTATTGATTCCAGGATTCGCAGGAATCGGCTCCAATATCTGATAAGATGGCAGGGATATCCCCCTGAGGAAGACTCTTGGGAACCTGTGGAAAACATCAATGCCCAACAGAAGATTTCTCGTTTTCATCAGAGATTCCCTGAGAAACCAGATCCAGGATCGTCCTGAGGCCGCTTCTAAGGAGGGAGTAATGTCAGGACTCTGAACATTTTTTATTACCTTTTTGGACATTACTGCCCTTTTCCAAGATGGCATCTTTGGTCTCATGTGCACTGTGTCTTCCTGCTATAAAACTCCACCCCAGCTTTCAGTCTGTGCTAGAGTATTCTGCCTTGCATCCAGCTCCTGACCTCTGATTACTCCCTGGCTATACACCTGCTCCTGTGAACCTGTGTGGTGATCCTGCTACTCAGCTCTGAGTTCCTGCTGCATACACAAGTTTCCAGTAATCCTCCTTCATCTGCTGTTCGTGTTTACTTCCATCTGCATTTGCTGGACATGTAAGCTGTTTCTGCTTTGCAATAACCTGAGACTATTAACCAGGCCTCTCTGGTTGGGCTAAGATATGATTTGAACTGCCTAATAAGCATATCTATCTGTGCCTGAACTAAGACAAAGATTTATTCGTGTCAACTATCCTCAAGAATAACTGTGCTTCATAGACTTTCTGCTTGATTGCATTTTCCTCTGAAGTTTTTTATAGACTGCTAAGCTGCGTTTATTATTTGCTCCAAGTGTTGTGGACTTGAGTTTCTCTCTGCACCTGTTTGAATCACCGTGTGATAATATAGACTTTACCATTTATAAAACTGTGTCCTGTAGTTGTCTTGTTCCACGCAAAGAGTCTCCTGAATATCCCCTATAATTTTTACACTGTGCTGCTGCTGTCCAGGATAGGAGCTGTAGTGTTGGGGGGATTAGCCGCGCCAGCAGAGCTGTGCCAGCAGTGAATAGCTGAACCAGCAGAGAAGAGCCGTGTGGAGCTAAGCCAGGTGCCGTACCCAGCATGATAGTGAGTACCGAACATGCTCTGCCCAAGAGTGACCGCATACTTGACAGACCCCTGCATACAGGTCCACCGTTTGTGGGCGACCAACTGTCAGCTCCCCACCACGCTAGGAGGTGACCCCTAGTTGAAGGCAGAGACTACACTGAGTGTGCGACGCAGAGATAAAGACAAACGGCTAGGCCAGAGCCTCTCTACCAAGGACTTGTGTACACCGCGGAGCGAAGTCCCATTCCGGCGGTTCCCCATACTAGACTCAGTACCGTGCTAGGTATGTTTTGAGCATGGGAAATCTTCCTCCCAGAGACTGTGACGAGATGACCTGCGCTGCTGTTGTCGGTGCCACCGTTGGATTCCCGCTGGTCAGAGTCTCCGTCGAGATGACCCGTGCCGCTGTTCCCGCTGCCACCGTTGGAACCTTGAACTTCCTCACATCAGAAGTCTACAGTTCGATAAGTTTAACCTCTTTATTACTGAACTTCCGTTCATCCCTATCCTACCCTGCCATCCTCCCAGTTCTGCCCCATTCCTTACCTTCACCCTTCCACCCCTTACTCCCTGCAAGGAGTATTGTTCTTTGTTAAATAAATACTTTAACTTTTGGTCTGCCTCCTGTCCGTGGCGACATCCCATGTTCCTGCGATTTCTACATAGTTATGAACAGACTTGGTGTTTATGGAATGCCTGCATGATGTGCTGCCTAAATGGGAATCAGAGAGTACAGGTCAAAAGTGTAAACCTGGAGTCAATGCTTACCGTGGAAAGAATGGGAGAGGGGAGAATGCTAAAAATGAAAATAAAATGAAAAGGATAAACTGAACAAATGAACTGAAAAGAAAATATAATGAGGAAACAAAAATATACTGAAAAAATAGGGAACAAATAAAGAATTAAAGTAAAGATAGGGGCAAACTGAGTAAAAATAGAAATAATACTAAAAAACAAAAATAAAAATAATGATAAAAATGTAGTTGATGGATATTACTTACCCCTGCGGGATGAAAGATGGACATGGATATCAATGAGTCTAAAGAAGGTAAGAAATAAGTTAGATGGAGAAAAAAATGGAAGCATGTATCACTATATACTCACAAAGGGGATAATTGTGATAGCATCAATTACATAGGGTATCGTAGGTATCAGATATAGGAAAACACATAAACAAGCATACTTTTTCTGATCCAATGGTAATGCAAAGAGTTATAAAAACTGACTAGTCCCATAGGGGTATTAACCATTATACCAATGTTCAGCTGATTAGCAAGTCTAGTTCTCTATTCAGACCCTTGGGTGCTAGTGTTTGTAGAGTGTGGATCCAAAAGGATTCTCTCGCTTCGTCTTGACCTGTTGACATGTTCTATCACCTGAAATCTCACTTCTGATACTGAGAGACTGGCGGCTAGGAAGTGGTGGAGTAATGGGAGCCACGTTTTCTTACATCTGATGGTAAACTTATGACTTGCTATTCGATCTCGAACATATTGTGTGGTTTCCCCAATATACAGTAGGCCCTATGCACATTTGATCATATATACTGCAAAGTTCGTCTCACAAGTGTAAAGTCCTCTAAGGCTATGTGCACACGTAAGAAAAGAGGTGCAGAATTTTCTGCACAAAATCCGCATCTCCTGGCAGAATCCGCAGCTGCGGATTTGCCACGGTTTTTATGCGGATTTAGTGCGGTTTTTGTGCAGAATTGATGCGGATTTTGTGTGGATTTTCTGCAGTTTTTCCCAATGCGGATTTCTATTATGGAGGGGTGTAGAAACGCTGCAGATCCGCACAAAAGAAGTAACATGCACTTCTTTGAAATCCGCAGCAATTCCGCACTGACTTTTCTGCACCATCTGCACAGCTTTTTTTTTTTACATTGATTTACATTGTACTGTAAATCACAGTGCGGAACTGCAGCGTTTCTGCGCGGAAAAAAATGCGGATCCGCACTAGTTCCGCATCGTGTGCACACAGCCTAAATCTATATCCTTTGCCTGTATATGGGTGGGTGATATTGCTTGATTTGATTATATTGGAGCAACACACACAACCTAAGCAGGGAAATGTGCCCATCCTTTCAGTCCCGAGAAAGCATTGTTTCAGTTATTTGTGGAAGCTACCCATGCCAGCTCTCACTAAGTGATCTCTAATATTTCTTGGGCTCCTTTCACACATCAGAGCCAGGATTTTAAATGCCTCAATATGTGGATATGCTCTTGCTAAGAGAGGCCAATGTTTATTGATGACGCATATCTTGGGCATATCAGGTGATGTGTGTGTGTGTGTGTGTGTGTGTGGTATTATGGTTTAGGGTCTGGGTCAACTGAGAGTGTGGTTTTGAGAATCCCCTGTTTTCTTTTGTGAGGATCTGTTCATGGTGCACCCCGTCTAGAAAATTCAGGGACATTTCGTCAAGGTGGGCAGTTACCAAGTTTTTATCAGAAACTATTCTGGATACGTGTTGGAACTGGGAATGGGGTAAACTGTTTTTCATTGTCTTGGGGTGGCAGCTGGAGTAGAGTTAGGGTACCGTCTCACAAAACGATTTACCAATGATCACGACCAGCGATACGACCTGGCCGTGATCGTTGGTAAGTCGTTGTGTGGTCGCTGGAGAGCTGTCACACAGACAGCTCTCCAGCGACCAACGATGCTGAAGTCCCTGGGTAGCCAGGGTAAACATCGGGTTACTAAGCGCAGGGCCGCGCTTAGTAACCCGATGTTTACCCTGGTTATCATCGTAAATGTAAAAAAATACAAACAGTACATACTCACATTCCGGTGTCCGTCAGGTCCCTTGCCGTCTGCTTCCCGCACTGACTGAGTGCCAACCGTAAAGTGAAAGCAGAGCACAGCGGTGACAGCGGTGACGTCACCGCTGTGCTGTGCTTTCACTTTACGGCCGGCAGTCAGTCAGTGCGGGAAGCAGACGGCAAGGGACCTGACGGACACTGGAATGTGAGTATGTACTGTTTGTATTTTTTTACATTTACGATGGTAACCAGGGTAAACATCGGGTTACTAAGCGCGGCCCTGCGCTTAGTAACCCGATGTTTACCCTGGTTACAAGCGATCGCATCGCTGGATCGGTGTCACACACACCGATCCAGCGATGACAGCGGGAGATCCAGCGACGAAATAAAGTTCCAAACGATCTGCTACGACATACAATTCTCAGCAGGGTCCCTGATCGCTGCTGCGTGTCAGACACAGCGATATCGTATGGATATCGCTGGAACGTCACGGATCGTGCCGTCGTAGCGACAAAAGTGCCACTGTGAGACGGTACCCTAAGAGATTATTTCAGTCTGTTGGTTTAGTGTAGAGGTCGGTGTGAGTTTGTCCTCACTATCCTTAAGTACATTTATATCTAGGAATGAAATTCTAGCTGTCTTAGTTGAGTGTAAACTGCAGTTTGAGTCTCACAGAGTTTAGATAAGTGAAAAAATTGAGCAGTGTATCATGTGTGCTGTTCCATATGCAGAATATGTCGTCTATGTACCTGAGCCAGCATTTAGTATATCTCCTAAAGATATCATTAATATAGATACAATCATGTTCGAAAACATCCATATAGGAGTTAGCTTAGGCCGACGCCACGTTCAAGCTCATAGCTTTATCACAAATTTGTAGAAAGAATTGGTCTCCGGAACAAATCCTCATGTCGTACAGCTGATAAGAGATCCACACATTAGTTTGTAGTTGTGGGTGAGATCAGAGTTTTCCAGTAGGTTCTGTATTGCATTTAGGCCTAGATCGTGTCTGATGGATGTGTAGAGGCTATTAACATCAGGGGTGACCAATAGGCACTCAGGGTAATATCCGTTATCTGTCTTATGATGTTGATAAAATGTCCTGTGTAAATAATAAAAGACTGGGTGTTTTTGATGAGTGGGGTGAAGATCTTTTCCAAGAAAATTTATAGTGGGGATGGTATAGAATCTGTGGATGCTACAATTGGTTGACCTGTAGGATTGTTTTGAGATTTATGGATTTTTGGTAGGACATAAAAGACTGAGGTAACTGGATGTGGATTAGTCAGGAAGATGACTTTTTTTGACCACTCGTGTTGAGGGATAGATATTTATTGAGAATACGTTCTATTTTGGTCCTGATTGCAGAGGTGGGATCACGAGGGTTTTTTTTATAGGTCTTTGTGTCAGAAAGTTGGCATGTAATCTCATTAATATAATTGATTTGGTTTATGATAACAATTGCCCCTCCATTGTCAGCAGGTTTATTGGCTATGTGTTTATTAATTCTGAGGGAATAAAAGGCTGGTTTCTCAATTGGTGTCATATTGTTACTAGTAGGTAGAAAACCCTTCTGGTATTTATCTATTATCCGGTCTATATCTCTGTGAGATCTATACAGGCCTTGGTTGCATGGCAACTGTGTGATGGGTTAAAGGCACTTGCATTATGGAGCCCCAGTAGAGAGATAGATAGTTCAGAAGCAGAAGCGTCCCCAGCTGGAGAGGCTCTGTTCCTAGTTAGATCCTGTTGAAGTCCAAAGTGAGTCTTCAGATGAATATTACGGAAGAAACACTGGAGATCTTGCTCAAGTCTAAATTTATCCCAGGGGGAGTAGGGAAGAAGGAAAGGCCACGTTGGAGCACTGTTAGTTCCTCGGGGCTGAGGGTGCATGATGATATGTCGACCACCGAGTTTGGGGCCTCACCTGGGATCTTGTCATCATTCGATCTTCGGTGTTTGCGGGAGGCCCACCGTGTCGGACTCGTCTTGTATAGCACCTCGTCGGCTGTCGTCTGGCTAAAAAACTTTCCTTAGTTGCCCTGGCTGTGTGCTTCGGGACACTGTCATGCTGGAAAACCCAGCAACAACCCATCTTCAATGCTGTTACTGAGGGTAGGAGGTTGTTGATCAAAATCTTGTGATGCATGAACCCATCCATCCTCCCTTCAATATGATCCAGTCATCCCCAGTCAAAAGCACCCCAAAAGTATGATGTTTCTCCCACAATGCTTCACGATGGGACAATGTTCTTGGGGTTGTACTCATTCTTCCTCCAAATGCAGCGAGTGGAGTAGATACCAAAAAGTTCAATTTTGGCCTTATCTGACCACATGACCTTCCCCCATGCCTCCTCTGGATTTTCCAGATGGTCATTGGCAAACTTCAAATGAACCTGACGACGTGACTTGAAACCATCATGGTGTATTGTTTTACTATTGGTATTA
Source organism: Ranitomeya variabilis (assembly GCF_051348905.1). Lineage (NCBI taxonomy): Eukaryota > Metazoa > Chordata > Amphibia > Anura > Dendrobatidae > Ranitomeya > Ranitomeya variabilis. Next base: position 255,968,774 of record NC_135237.1, on the reverse strand, counting down.
TTTGAGACTGTGGTCCCAACTCTCTTCAGATCATTGACCAGGCCCCCCTGTGTAGTTTTCAGCTGATTCCTGACATTTCTCAAAATCGTCTTTTCCCCATGAGCTAAGATCTTGCATGGAGCCCCAGACTGAGGAAGATTGATAGTCATCTTGTGTTTCTTCCATTTTCTAATTGTGCCTACAGTTGTTGCCTTATCATCAAACTGCTTGCCTACTATCCTGTAGCCCATCCCAGCCTTGTGCAGTTCTAGAATTTTGTCCCTGGTCTCCTTAGACACCTCTTTGGTCTTGGCCATGGTGGATTGGAATGTGATTGAGTGTGTGGACAGATGTATTTTATATAGTTAACAAGTTCAAACAGATGCATTTAATACAGGTAATGAGTGCAGAGTAGGAGGGCTTCTTAAAGAAAAACTAACAGGTCTGAGAGATCAAGAACTCTTGGTGGTTGTTAGGTGATCAAATACTTATTTCATGAAATAAAATGCAATTTAACCATTTAAAAATCGTACAATGTGGTTTTCTTTTTTTATTTTTAGATTCTGCCTCTCACAGTTGAAGTGTATCTACAATAAAAATTACAGAACTTGCAAAATTGGCAGTGTATCAAATACTTATTTTCCCCACTGTATATTAAAAAATAGTTTAGATTATGATAACAAATCCATAGGGATTTAGGATAAAAATTACTTTGGACAACCCCTTTAACAATTCTCATGTTTAAACTATTAATTTTATTTGAACACATTCTGATCAAATATTTCTAGCAATGTGCCAGCAAAGTCACAGTGTACCTAGTTATAGTGCCGTAGTGAAATCCCAGGCTATTTTTGCAGCTTTCTGCTCAACTGAAAGCATGTCAGCTTTGTAAGGAATTCGGTAGCATGCAATCATCTGTAAACTATGACTTGCAGATATACCTGTATGACTGCTTTGATATTTTATAAAAATGTAGTATTGGAGATTAACGTTTAATCCCAAAATAGAAATCCAGTTTTAGACTCTTATATTAATATTTTTAGCTCTTCTTCCCACTTGGAACTCCAACAAGATTTTTATAGGTTCCACAACCTTTTTCCATTATTATTTTCTTAAACAAGCATAAAGTAGAATTTATTTACATAAAGCAATGATCCATGAAGGTTACCATAACATCGAGGGACCATATTAGCCGCTTGAATGAAATTCATTAGAAATTAACCACCACTTAAATTAATTTTCTCACATTCACAAGGTTGTAATGGCGGAAAAAGAAACCGTCCATCAGTGTGTAGTGACAGGAGAGCTGTCATTGCATTTATTTATAGGTGAATACATTAACCCATGGTGCAGGTTTTCCCTTCTGAAACCATTGCTGTTTGCATAAGAATCATTCTTGAAAAATAAGATTTTTTTTATTGCTTTGTTTCACTCTGTACACTGAGCTGTGTCTTCACACAGTAACCTAAATGTTTATTTAGCTTTTTTCAGTACATTAATAAAATATGAGGTGTCATAAGAGAAGCACATCCAAATATCCATAAATGCGATGATTTTTTTTTTGCTTTTATACAGCACAGTGCTTTACAATTTGACTACATATCATCTGTAATATTTTTATTGTTAGTATTCTACTTGTTCTAACACAACATATCTCTTACACTGGAAACACATATGAGATTTAACCCAATTCCAAGGGTGGATGCAAAAAAAGACAAAAAAAAAGATGAAGGATCTGATTCATTATTACATTTGCATCTTTTTTTTTGTCTAGTTTTTGGTGCCTTTCACCTGTTTTTCATTTTCTCCCCTGCTTATGGACCACTGATAGACAATAAATGTCTGGGCAGTCCATGTTCTTCTCTACAGTGACATTCTCAAACGTTACTGCATAGTGTAAGAAATACCATTATTGCGAACAATATCAATATTGACTGACGGGTATACTGAACAATAACAACATCAATAAATATTATTATTGACAACATCAATATCAAACAATAACAATATTGCATGACAACGATACCCCTCATAGATACTAGGGAACGTCAGCGAAAAAGCATATAATCAAAAGTATATAAAAAGAAACTTGAAAAAACAAATCACAAAATAAACAACAACAAAATCATTACAATAATACAACAAAGACACATTCTTTATGCTTACAGTTAATACATAATGTCATAGTTACCAGAAAGGGACCCTTCATATAGTGCCTGCTGGTTATCATAGAATCATAGAATGTTAGTGTTGGAAGGGACCCCCAGGGTCATCATGTCTAGCCCTCTGCTCAATGCAGGGTTCACTAAACCATCTCTGACAGATGTCTGTCCCACCTCTGTTTGAAGACTTCCATTGAAGGAGAACTCTCCACCTCTTGCGGCAGCCTGTTCCACTCATTGATCACCCTCACGGTCACAAAGTTTTTTTCTAATATCTAACATGGAGAAGATACAAATTAATTTCATTCCATTGTTTCTCGTGTTTCCATGTGCAAATGAGAATAATGATTATCCCTCTACACTGTGACATCCATTCAGAGATTTGTAGACAGATATTAAGTCTTTTCTTAGCCTTCTTATTTTGCAAGCTAACCATTCCAGGATCCTTTAACTGTTCCTTGTAGGACATACTTTGCAGTCCGCTCCCCACTCAACATCCTGGTAGCTCTTCTCTGAACTTGCTCCAGTTTTTCAATGTCTTTTTTAAAATGTTGTGCCCAGAGCTGGACACAGTATTCCAGATGAGGCCTGACCATGGAGGAGTAGAGGAGATAATTACTTAACGTGATCTAGACTTTATGTATCTCTTAATACATCATATAACTGTTTGCCTTTTTTGCTGCTGCATCATACTATTGACTCATGTGCAGTCTGTGATCTATTAGTATACCCAAGTCTTTTTCACACATGCTGTTGCTTAGTTCTATTACTCCCATTCTACAGATGTAATTTTTTTTTTTCTTGCCCAGATGTAGAATCTTGCATTTCTCCCTGTTAAATACTATTCTATTAGTTGCTGCCCATTGTTCAAGCTTATCTTCTGAATCCTTTCTCTGTCTTCTCTAGTGTTAGCTATCCCTCCTAGCTTTTTCATCATCTGCATATTTGATTAGATTACCTTCAGTTCCCTTATCTAGATCATTTATAAAAATGCTAAACAACACTGGGACCAGGACAGTGGTTCCCCACTAGAAACACTTTTCCAATTGGATGTGCAGACATTTATTGCCACTTTTTGGGTACGATCACTGAGCCAGTTGTGAATCCAACAAACCGTAGCCTTGTCAATCCCATACTTGGTAATTTTTTCAATAAGGATAGTATGAGATACTTTATCAAATGCTTTGCTGAAGTCTAGATATAGTATACAGTTGTGCTCAAAAGTTTACATAACTCAGCAGAATTTTTGCTTTTTTGGCCTTTTTTCAGAGAATATGAATGATAACAACAAAACTTCTTCTCCACAGATGGTTAGTGGTTGGGTGAAGCCATTTATTGTCAAACTATTGTGTTTTCTCTTTTTAAATCATAATGACAACCCAAAACATCCAAATGACCCTGATCAAAAGTTTACATACCCCATTTCTTAATACCGTGTATTGCCCCCTCTAACATCAATGACAGCTTGAAGTCTTTTGTGGTAGTTGTGGATGAGGTTCTTTATTTTCTCAGATGGTAAAGCTGCCCACTTTTCTTGGCAAAAAGCCACCAGTTCTTGTAAATTCCTGGGCTGTCTAGCATGAACTGCACGCTTGAGATCTCCCCAGAGTGACTCAATGATATTGAGGTCAGGTGTCAGGACTCTGAACATTTTTTATTACCTTTTTGTGCATTACTGCCCTTTTCCAAGATGGCGTCTTTGGTCTCATGTGCACTGTGTCTTCCTGGTATAAAACTCCACCCCAGCCTTCAGTCTGTGCTAGAGTATTCTGCCTTGCATTCAGCTCCTGACCTCTGGTGACTCCCTGGCTATATACCTGCTCCTGTGAACCTGTGGGGTTATCCTGCTACTCTGCTCTGAGTTCCTGCTGCATACACCAGTTCCAGTAATCCTTCATCTGCTGCACATGTTTACTTCCATCTGCATTTGCTGGACATGTAAGCTGTTTGCTGCTCTGCAAGAACCTGAGATTATTACCCAGACCTCCCTGGTTGAGCTAAGATATTATTTGAACTGCCTTATAAGCATATCTATCTGTGTTTTGGACTAAGCAAGGACTTATCCGTGTCAAGTATCCTGAAGAATAATTGTGCTTCATAGACTTTCTCCGTGATTGCATTTTCCTCTGAAGTTTCCTATAGACTGCTGAGCTGCATTTGATATTTGCACCAAGTGTTGTGGACTTGAGTTTCTCTCTGCACCTGTTTGAATCACCATGTGATAATATAGACTTTACCACTTATAAAACTGTGTCCTGTAGTTGTCTTGTTCCACGCAAAGAGTCTCCTGAGTTATCCCCTATAATTATTACATCAGGAGACTGAGATGGCCACTCAAGAACCTTCACTTTGGTCTGCTGTAGCCAATGACAGGTCGACTTGGCCTTGTGTTTTGAATCGTTGTCCTGTTGGAACGTCCAAGTAAGTCCCATGCTATCATTCATATTTTCTGAAAAAAGGCCAAAAAAGCAAAAATTCTGCCGGGGTATATAAACTTTTGAGCACAACTGTATCTACCGCATTTCCCTGTTCCACCCAGTCAGTGATTCCAATATAAAAGGAAATCTTCTGGGACTTCTGTTTTCCTGGATTTTTCAAAGATCATTACAAGTGGTTCTGCAATTTCCTTTAAATCTTTCAGTACCCTAGGATGTAATTCATCTGCACCAGGAGATTAAAATTCATTTAACTTAGGTAAGTATTCCCTCATCATCTCTGTGTTTATGGAAAGTTTGGATTCTTTTATTCCTTCGATGGCACTATGAAGATCAGTTAATGTTGCATTTGCTTTCTTAGAGAACACAGAGGCAAAATAGGAATTTAAAAGTTAGGCCTTCTTAGTTATGCCTCTTTGGTGTGGCCTTCATCTCTTTGGAATGTCCTCTTCATGGTATGGTGTTCCTCTCTCAGGAACCCATCCCTCAATTTCCCAACCAAATATTCTCCTTCCCCAATAAGACTACAGTGAACACTGAAGATTTGTCCTTCCTCACCTCTATAGCGAGGATTACCGAACAAACCAAATGTAGCAGCTGCTTAACGGGAAATGAAGTTTAAAGAACTTAAAGGGGTTGTCCACTACTTTCAATTAACCCCCCAATGTATCCCCCCAGGGCCCCTAATGAATTGTGCAAATAACTTCCGTTGCCGTTTTTGCCTGTGCGCGGCGCTATTCCGGCGGCTGAGTCCGGGTCACGTGAGCCCCAGGCTGCAGCCACCGCTTATTTCCGCCGACGTCACGTCAATTTCCAGACTCTGGAAATTGACGTGACGTCAGCAGCAGGAATGACCCAGCCTCACAGACAGCAGCCACTCATCAAGAGTGGGGGTGGGCGGGGCTGTGCTAGGGGCGGGCAGGGCTGTGCTAGGGGCTGGCGGTGCTCGGCAGGGATGATTGTGCGGGCGCCAGGGTTCTGCGTGCTGGTGCCGGGGGTCTGCATGCTGGCACCAGTATGTGCGGGTGCCGGGGGTCTGCATGCCGGCGCTGGTATGTGCGGGCGCCGGGGGTCTGCGTGCTGGCACTGGTATGTGCGGGCAGTGCTGGGGTCTGCCGTGGGTCTGCTGCTGGGGGTGGTCATTGGTGTGTGTGTGTGTGTCTCTGTGTGCAGGCATCGTCCGATGGGACTAGAAGTCCTATCATGCTCTGCCTACTACAGTGACAGTGAGTGACACATTAGCCAATGATGGGACAGTAGTAGTCCCATCATTCGGCTAATGTGTTGAATGTAAAAAGCAACACATACACATATACAGTGCATACATACATACAACACATACCATGTGACATCATGTAACATGTGACATCATGCAACATGCGACAACATGCGACATGCGGTGACATGTGACAACATGCGACGACATGCGATGACATGCATGCGACAATATGCAACATGTGAAATGCACCATGCGACATGCACCATGCGACAACCTGCGACATGCAACATACGACATGCAACATGCGACGACATGCAACATGTGACATGCACCATGCAACATGCGATGACATGCAACATGTGACATGCAACATGCCACATACAGTACATACATACAACATACATTGATGCAACCGCTCTCCAGGGGCTCCAGGGATACAATGATGGAAGGTATCCTTCCACAATGTATTCCTCACAATGTATTCCTACGCCCATGTGAGAAAATAGTCCCTAGTCTCTCTCATGGCATTGCTGTGTGAGAAATTTTCTCACGCAGCAATTGCCATAAAGTGAGACTTTGAACTCTAGTAACCTCTCAGTGATGCACTGCAGGAGCCATTGTCTCCTGTCAGTGTTTCACTGAAGGTCCTATAGAGCAGTGACATCACCCAATGTCACTGTTCTATTGGGGAGATCGTCGTGGGACACTCGTTATTAATTGGACTATGGTGGACATGTAGTATACGGTTTATTATTTTATGTTTTTTGCAGGCGCTGAAGTATGGTAAGTATGGTGAAATGAAGAATATTAAAATACTTCTTTCCTAATGTGTGTTTTATTAACCCTTTATTAGTATTGGATTAATAATGGATAGGCGTCTTATTGACGCCTCTCCGTTATTAACCCGGCTTAATGTCACCTTACAATAGCAAGGTGACATTAACCCCTTATTACCCCGTATCCCACCGCTACACGGGAGTGGGAAGAGAGGGGCTAAGTGCTGGAATTGGAACAGATGCGCCATTTCTGGGGCAGCTGCGGACTGGTATTTGTAGCTGGGGGGGACCAATATCCATGGCCCCTCTCTAGGCTATGAATATCAGCCCGCAGCTGTCTGCGTAGCCTTTCTGGCTATAAAATATAGGGTGACCCCACGTCATTTTGGGGGGGTCCCCCTATTTTAATAGCCAGTAAAGGCTACGCAGACAGCTGCAGGCTGACATTCATAGCAGGCTACAAATATTGGCCCCCGGCCATCGGCTTCCCCCCCAGTGCAGAAAATTGCGGGGGAGCCAATGCTGTTTTCTGTTTTTTTTATTAAACGCTCATTAAGGCCTTTTTCACACTTGCATCGGTACGGGTCCATCGCTATGCCTCGGGCCTACGTACCGACGCACGTTGTGAAATTTGTGCACGACGTGGGCAGCGGATGCAGTTTTTCAACGCATCCGCTGCCCATTCTGAAGTCCGGGGAGGAGGGGGCGGAGATTTGGCCGTGCATGCGCGGTAGAAAATGGCGGACGTGACGGACAAAAAACGTTCACTTGAACGTTTATTCATGCCAACGGTCCACCAAAACACGACGGATCCGTTGAAAGACGGATGCGACGTGTGGCCATCCGTTGCAATCCGTCACTAATACAAGTCTATGGGTAAAAAATGCATCCTGCGAGCACATTTGCAGGATCCGTTTTTTTCCCAAAAAGACGTATTGCGACGTATTGCTTAAAACGCAAGTGTGAAAGTAGCCTTAGAAACAACGGCCTTTCTATTATATATCTATAGATTTATCTATCCATATATCTGGCTGCTCTCACACATCAGGTTTTTGCCGTCAGGCACAATCCAGCGAGTTTTGAAAAAAACGGATCCTTTTTTCCGCCGGATCCGTTTTTTTCTCATAGCGTTGTATTAGCGCTGGTTTGTGCCTGATGGTCATACACATTTCATCAATTTTTGGCCAGATCCATCAAAAAAGCTGTTTCCGCTGGATGGAAAACACATACAGAGGAACCGTTTTTCTGTCTGGCGAAAAAACCCACAGCGATGGATCCGGCGAAAAACGTATGAAACTGAGATGTGAAATGATGAATCCGGCCTCCGAATCTGTTTTTTCATGCATGTTTCCATTCAAATCATGCACATTTTCCACTTATTAATTTATTTCCAAAAACTGCATCAAAACCGCACAAAAAATGCACCAAAAATAGAATCAAAAACTGCATCAAAACTGCACCAAAAACTGCATCAAAACGGTGCAGTTTTGCAGTTTTGGTGCGGTTATGATGCAGATTTTGGTGCGGTTTTGATGCAGTTTTTGGTGCGGTTTTGATGCAGTTTTTGGTGTGGTTTTGATGCAGTCTTTGGTGCAGTTTTGATGCAGTTTTTGGTGCAGTTTTGATGTGTTTTTGATGCAGTTTTTGTGCGGTTTTGATGCAGTTCTTGTTGCGGTTTTGATGCAGTTTTTGGTGCAGTTTTGATGCAGTTTTTGGTGCAGTTTTGATGAGTTTTTGATGCAGTTTTTGGTGCGGTTTTTGCGCGGTTTTGATGCAGTTTTTGGTGCAGTTTTGATGCAGTTTTTGGTGCGGTTTTGGTGCAGTGTTGATGCAGTTTTTGGTGCAGTTTTTGGTGCGGTTTTGATGCAGTTTTTGGTGCAGTTTTTATGCAGTTTTTGGTGCAGTTTTTGTGCGGTTTTGATGCAGTTTTTGGTGCGGTTTTGATGCAGTTTTTTGTGCAGATTTGATATGCTTTTGGTGCAGTTTTTGGTGCGTTTTTTGCGCGGTTTTGATGCATTTTTTAATTCGCTTTTGGTGCGGTTTTTGGCGGTTTTTATGCGTTTTGGTGCGTTTTTGAAAGCTAAATAAAGATGTATTATTGAACAAAATAAAAGATTTGTGATGTCATTATTGTCCAACCTCTTCTTTTACATTTGTCCAACCCACACTCCATTTCACACACAAATAGACAGATAGATGTATGCATCTATAGATCTATCTATATGTAGATCTGTCTATCCATTTCATCTATCTATTCATATATCTATCTATAGATATATCTGGATAGATATATCTATTGATAGATGTATGGATAGCGTAGAGTGTGTGTCCACTGTCCGGATTACATCCGAATGAGCTGCAGATTGGATGCTGCATACTTGTAGTCCCATCAGATGATGCCTGCACACACACCCCAAAAGACCCCCTGCACAGCTCCGCACACACCTGGACAGTCCCGCATACACCCGAACAGCCAGGCACCCACCCGAAAAGCCCCGCACACACCCGAACAGCCCCGCACACACCCGAACAGTCCTGCATACATCCGTACAGCCCACAGACCCAGCACACACATACACGCACACGGTCACTGCCCACATTCCGCCCACACACTTCCCTCATCTGCGGTTTTGCTGCAGATGTGCTTGACTCAATGAAAGTCTAAGGGTGCAGAAACGCTGCAGTTCCGCACAAAAGAAATTACATGCTGCGGGGAAAAAAAGCTGTGTTTCTGTGCGGCTTTTTCCGCAGCATGTGCACAACAAGTCTGCGGCTCCCATAGACTTATATTGGTTGTGCGCTACACTGCGGATTTGATGCAGTTCTGTGCGGCAAAAAACGCTGCGGACGTGCAATCAAATCCGGAACGTGTGCACACAGCCTTAGCATTTAGTGAACCTAGCAAAAAAGCCAAGCAAAAAACAAGTGTGGGATTACACTTTTTTTTGCAATTTCATCGCACTTTGAATTTTTTTCACATTTTCTGTTACATGACATGGTAAAACCAATGGTGTCGTTCAAAAGCAGAACTTGTCCCACAAAAGATAAGCCCTCACATGGCCATACTGACGGAAAAATTATGGCCCTGGAAAGAAGGGGAGTGATAAACGAAAACAAAAAAGCTCCAGGGGTGAAGGGATTTAGAAACATGGATATGGACATATCTATGGAAATAGATATAGATATATAGATATATCTGTATGTATTCATCTATCTATCTTTTTGTTATCTATCTATCTATTTGTTATCTATCTATCTGTTATCTATCTATCTGTGTGTAATGGAATGTGGGTTGGACAAATGTAAAAGAGGAGGTTGGACAGAAATGACATCACAAATCTTTTTGAAGATAGAGGGGGGAGAGGAGGGTGGGGTTGGGGTGTGTTTTGGAGGGGGTGTGCCAGGTGCAGAGTTACAGGCAAGTGCAATGCATCATGGAACTTGTAGTATTAGAGCACAATAAGTCAAAAGAAAGGAAGTTGTCGATTAACCCCATGAGAGCAGGATCCAGCACTAAAGATGTGCTGCTACAGCATGATAAAAGGTAATATTGCTAAAATAAACACAGTAGATGTTTTCAGTGGCACATAATAGCAAGATTTATGAAAAAAAAAATTATAGTAGTGGACAACTTCTTTAAGCAAATATAACATAACTATAATGATACTCAGAAGCTCCCTCCTGTGCATGTTCAAGCATGACTTAAAGTCCGTTGCGTGTCACGTCAGCATGTAGTTGTGAATGGGAACTTTATGGCAAACACAGATTCCTTAATTACGAAGAAACAGGTGACATAGCAGAAAAACTGAAGTTCTTGGATGCTAATCCTGGCAGCAAATGTGGCCTGTCACAATCAATATACCTATCTAACTACAGGCCTTATCTCAGTCTCGAGAAATTTGGTGCCAAAATGTGATGAGGTGAGTGCCATTTACCCACTGCAGTGGCACAGTGGGCTTTGGTTATTTTACTGACTCGGGTCAGCTCCGGACAAACAATGAATGCCTGTGGACTAGTGGTACCGCTTCTGACTATGACTTGACTCCCCAGCAATTTCCAGGACTGCCCACGCTAGGTCCCTGACTTTTCCCATCTTTCAGCGGTGCCTCTGGCAGTAATCTCCTGTCTGGTTCGGTAAAAACAAGGAAAACGCAACAGGCAGTTATGCAGCCTTCTAATCATACTATCTAAAAGCAACCATCAATATAAATATATACAGCCTGTAAATGGAATAGCGTGGGACACACTAATACTTGCATAAAGCAAAACCACAAAACAAAATAGTGCAATAGTCCAAATATAATCATAAACAAATATAAATACATAGACAAAGGCCACAGACATAGTAGTGAGTTAAAAGTGGTGAAAAGGAGCATGGAGCACAAGGAGCAGGACAACAATCCCCATGGTGTGAGATGGATGCATGGACACTAAGTTAATGGAGTAGATCTAATCCATGGAGGTTCCACATCAGTGGCAATACAGAGTCATAACATATCAAGCGGGGAAAACATGGAAGAAAATATAACAAGCAAACCTAAGTAGGAAGCATACCAGTAATGTAGTACAGGGCACATACCATCTCCTGCACACCCCTAGAATAAAAATAAATATCCGTGCTGATGTCAGCACACTATAGTTGCTCACCGCCATGAGACTAAAGAAAGGGAGCAAAGGAAAGGCATTCATTGAGGCCATGAGGATGAACCGTGTTTAATTGCCAAATCCATCTCGTCTCCAGTCTCCCCAAACTTTTAGTCAAACCGCCACCTCTGATGTTTATCTTAATGGCATCAATACCCTGAACCCTCAAGAGGGTACTATCACAATTGTGAAACTATTTCCCATCTGGTTAGGATCTTGTCACAGGCCGGTTCAGTTCTACACCGTGGTGGTTCTGGTCTCGGTGGGATGATTTTAATGACAAATGCCACCTGGATTTTCCTCTGGCACATCCTCTCCCTGTCATTGGTAACTCCAGACTGCACCCAAGATGGCTGCGCCTCACCTTCCTGTATTTCACATCCACCTCAGCATGTAGCTCTACCTATGTCCTTCTGTGTGTGTTAAAGGGAACCTGTCACCCCCAAAATCGGGGTGAGCTAAGCCCACCGGCATCAGGGGCTTATCTACAGCTTTCTGGAATGCTGTAGATAAGCCCCCGATGTAACCTAAAAGATGAGAAAAAGAGGTTATATTATACTCACCTGGGCGGGCGGTCCGATTTGGTGGGCATCGCGGTCCAGTCCGGGGCCTCCCATCTTCTTACAATGACGTTCTCTTCTGGTCTTCATGCTGCAGCTTCGGCGCAGGCGTACTTTGTCTTGAGGGCAGAGCAAAGTACTGCAGTGCACTGGCCCCGGGAAAGGTCAGAGTGGCCCGGCGCCTGCGCACTGCAGTACTTTGCTCTGCCCTCAACAGGACAGACAAAGTACGCCTGCGCCAGAGCCGCAGCATGAAGACCAGAAGAGGACGTCATCTGATGAAGATGGGAGGCCCCGGACCGGACCACAACACCCATCGGACCGGACCGGGACCGGCCCTGGGAGAGTATAATCTAACCTCTTTTTCTTATCTTTTAGGATACATCGGGGGCTTATCTACAGCATTCCAGAATGCTGTAGATAAGCCCTGATGCTGGTGGGCTTAGCTTACTCTCGATTTTGGGGGTGACAGGTTCCCTTTAAGCAGTCTTTTAGTTGTGTTTAGGAAACAGTGGCATCTTGTGATCGAATCAAGGCATTTCAGTGAATGTAAAGCAGTACCATGTCATTACTGACAGCAAGCAGGTAATTAAGCTTTTATGCAACAGGTACAATGTTTCTAGATATGAGGATACAGGAACATCTATACCACACTGGTGACCCGGTGCATATCTCTGATCATCATGGGCAGTGGAACTGTTTCACCATCTCACATATGGAAGGAGGAGTAAGCTCTGCTATGTAGTCAGGCATCTGAAATCTGAATTCACCCTCTAATTAGGGCTAATATACATATTACCCACTGCCACCCACCAGCCATAGATACAGGGAAAATCATGTAAAAATAAAAATATTTAAATATTGCAATGCCCACATAGTTTTTTATGATTTATTGGAGAGCACATTATGTGAAATAAATAGTAATGAGCAAGCAATAAAATGTTCGAGTTCTCGGTCCTTGAATTGAGCAGGTAGAACACTTGGAATGGCTTGACTCAAGTAACAAATTTAATAGAAGTTAATGGGAAACTCAAGCGCTTTTCCGGAACACCCTAACATGATAGCTGGGGGGACAGGAAAATGACTGAAATGCATGGAAACAGCACAAATGGAATGGGAACAGCACGGAGAACATGCCTGGATGAATCTCTGATTCCCAGGTCGCTGCTGGGAACATGGTTGTCATAGTATTTCTCCACTTTTATTGACTGACAATAAAACATACAAAACTGAAGATAAAATGGATTTTACAGGTAAAGATGTTAGGAAACATTATTTCCTGTATAATGACTTGTATATAAAGGTAAAATTAAAAAGGAAAAAAAAAAGAAAAAAAAATCTCCTGCACCCCTTAATAGCCAAGGTCATCTCTCACCTTATTTCACTGTCAACTGTGACTATAGTAGATGACATAATAGAGGGGAGAAAAAGATCTACACTCGCCGGTAGTCATCAGTAAGTGTACTTTTAACATTTTACTACTTTATCTTGGCATGTGGCGTGTGACTGGTACAGCCTATGCAGTCAGTGCATGGGCTGAAAAACATTTACCACGGGGGGGGGGGGGAGTATAAATATATATATATATGTAAGAGAATTGTAGAGGTAGACCTCATACACATCCTGTAAAAATTATGACGAAGAGTATCATACACACCCTGGAAACATTAAGAGCGATGGTCGCATGATGCGCCTGTAAAAAATTGTAACAAGGGCTGCATGATGACCCTGTTGATAAGGTGGAGGAGGACAAGAAAAAGAAGAATCCAAGAACCATATACCCATTTTTGGTAGAAAGGGGTGCACGGGAAGACACCAAAAAAAAAGTGCAATTGAATTGGCTTTATATTTCACTGCTATCATCTGGTGGGGTTGAGAAGACTGGGCCATTTCAGGCATTCTTCATTTAATAAGAGTCAGCCTGTCAGTATTTTCCTTTGACAGGTGGATGCGCCTATCAGTTATGCCACCGTCCACACTAAAAACCCGCAGTGATAAAACGCCGGTGGCAGGGCAGGGCATCCCCACCAAGGCATAGGGAGACATTTAGTGCCACGTGTACAGCTTGGATATCCAATAGTTGTACAGCACAGATGAATCTTGGAGGATGGAGGTACAGTTTGCTAGGTACTCCTTCACCATCTTCCAAAACTTTTCTCTCTCTGTCAGACTATCTAGCGCATCAGGGCCTGGGTGTTGGGAGGTTCTATTGAAACTGTCCCAGACATTTGATAGTGTTCCACTGGCTCTGTTGGACTTGGTGTGTAGTCTTTCCTACTTGGTTGCCCCCAAGGATCTATAACCTCTTCTGCCAACGTTGTCAGATGAGAATTTTTTGTTCTAATTGTCCAACTAGGGCCTTCTTGTATTGCACCATTTTACTAGCCCTCTCCGTTGCAGGAAGGAGAGATGTCAAATTCTTCTTGCAGCATTGGTCAAGTAGGGTGAACAACCAGTTAATCAGTGTTGCCCAAAATGCATATAACACCAGGCTCACTGGAAAGGCAGCAGGATATAAAGTCAGCCATGTGTGCCAGACTCCCAACAGGTAAAACTTCACTGTTCCCATCAGGAGGACAACTCTCTATCTCCACCTCCTCCTATTCCCTTTTCTTCTCTTCAGCCCATCTACGCTGAACAGATGAGATGAAGCTGGTGTGGGTATTACTCTCTGTTGCGCAGGCAACCATCTCCTGTACCTCCTCATTATCACCCAATCCACTCTGAGAAGATAAGGCTTGGCTGGGTAGTAGCACCCTGTGCACTTTCTTTCTCCATCTCCACCTGGTCCGCATGCAAAGCTTCCTTTTTAATTGTGAGCAGCGAGCGCTTGAGTAGACACAGAAGTGGGATGGTTATGCTGATTCTGGTGTTATTGATCCTCGAAGCTTTATGCAAAATACGTGAGGAGTTTGTAACTACCATAAATTCATCGAAGGGACTCCACATAAATAATAATTAGTGATGAGCGAATATAATCGTTACTCGAGATTTCCCGAGCACGCTCGGGTGTCCTCTGAGTATTTTTTAGTGCTCGGAGATTTCGTTTTCATCGCCGCAGCTGAATGATTTACATCTGATAGCCAGCAGAAGTACATGTGGGGGTTGCCTGGTTGCTAGGGAATCCCCACATGTAATCAAGCTGGCTAACAGATGTAAATCATTCAGCTGAGGTGAGGAAAACTAAATCTCCGAGTACTTACAAATTCTCGGAGGACACCTGAAAGTGCTCGCAAAATCTCGAGTAAGGAGTATATTCGCTCACCACTATTAATAATTCATAAAATATAACTTTTATTTATCAATCTAAAATACCAAAAAAGTGCAAATAACCAAAACCATAGCCAAAAAAATATCAAACAGACAATAGATAGAGGAGCCAGGGGGAGGTGCCTTACCCTGCTCTACTATTACACTATGTATCCAGGTTAACATGAAAACATTGGTGAAAGGTCACCTTTAATTACATTTTTTATTTTGTATATGCATTTTACAAAGATGCCTATTGAAAAATGGCTTGAAAAAAACCTCATACCTAAAAAGAACCTGATAGCAGATGTATCAGGGAGCAGCTGTATGCCAAGCCAGGTATGTTTGACTCTGAAATGCAATAGTTGCTGGGGAATAAGACCACGCTGTAGACTAGTCGGACATATGGGTCACTGCGGCTTTTACCCGCTCGCTGCTATGTGTGCGTACCCAGAAACCTGTCTGATATTTCCAAAGGAGGAGAGAGTGAAGCCAGGGCTGGTAAACTGCAGGGATTGCGTGACATAACTTAAGGAAAGCCAGTGCCGACCCCTGGAATGGCGCCAGCACCAGAGGTTTACGTGTGTGTTATTATTTTACTGGGGGCAAGCATGCTGATTGAGAAGGGGTTGCCAGAGTAGAGATACAACAGCATGTACAAAATTACAACATTTTTTTGCAGTTACTTACATTGGTGCAGCCTTACTTTAGACTAGACAATCTAACAAATACATCAAGCAGCATAAGACACTTTGATAAAATTGACACATTTCAAGAATGGCTATCTGTAAATTTGCATTGTGCAAAAGATTGATAGTTTCACTAAATCTGCCCCAGTGTCCCACATTTGGTTACCATGTGTAACAATATTGAAAGTAGAAAGTAACTGTGTGCTTTAGAAGACATGGCTATAATTACCTCCATAGGGGCACCAATCTTCATGTTTACCTCCTGCTTCTCTGCTGTATTTCTGTGCATTGTATAACCTCCGGGAATAGTGCCTGCATCCTTACTGAGGGATGATGCTTCATAGTACATGCTGGAAATTAAGAGAGTGTTCTATACTAGATGACTCTAGAAACGAATAATGCCCCATCTATTTACTACTTCTCGAACAGTCTTTCACTACTACGTAAATATTTTACATTTATTAATGAACTTGTCATTTCTCTTACTCACCGAATACAATTTTATCAGTCTAGTTATATGTAAAACCAAAAAGAAATTTTAGTCAAAATGTATGTTGTTTCAATAAGCTAATTTTCAGGGCCAAAATTGTTATCCAAATGTGACACGCTATCCTAATTGACAGTAAATGAAAGTACAGTTATACAAGCAAGGGCTAATAAGGGGTTAACACAATTGTTTGTTTTTTTTTATTTGGACAAAGATCATGGATTATCCTCCGCCATTACCATAAGTAATGATGTCCAGTCCATTAGTCATAGGAGCAATTGCAACCAATCACTTGCTTTTTAAAAACAAGCAACTTTCCAAATTACCTCTTAATTAATAATGCTCCATTCCCCTAATAAATACACTTTTATATTTATTTTTTGTACAGCTTGTTGCCTAGAATATGGACAACTGATTCTAGCGTAGTGCTTACTGTGCTCCTCTGATGCTGCAGCGGCAAAGTTGCCCCAAATAACAGCATCAGAGACCCAATGATGCCTCAGACCAGAACTGTCAATCAAGCAGGAGCCCCCCAAATAATCAGTAAGCCAGAAAAGACAAAAAAGTGAGTCAAACCCTTATAAAAGTTATTTTAGTTTAACACAATTAAGTCCTGTAAATTCATGCTCTGCTTAAAGGAAACCTGTCAGTTTTGTACATCGAGAGACTGAAATTCTTGCCCATTCTTCTTTGGCAAACAGCTTGAGCTCAGTGAGGTTTGATGAAGATCGTTTGTGAACAGCAGTTTTCAGCTACTTCCACAGATTCTCGATTGGATTGAGGTCTGGACTTGGACTTGGCCATACTAACACCTGGATACGTTTATTTGTGAACCATTCCATTGTAGATTTTGCTTTATGTTTGGGATCATTGTCTTGTTGGAAGACAAATCTCTGTCCCAGTCTCAGGTCTTTTGCAGACTCCAACAGGTTTTCTTCAAGAATGGTCCTGTATTTGGCTCCATCCATCTTCCCATCAATTTTAACCATCTTCCCTGTCCCTGCTGAAGAAAAGCAGGCCCAAACCATGATGCTGTCACCACCATGTTTGACAGTGGGGATGGTGTGTTCAGGGTGATTAGCTGTGTTGCCTTTATGCCAAATATATCGTTTGGCATTATTGCCAAAAAGTTTGATTTTGGTTTCATCTGACCAGAGCACCTTCTTCCACATGTTTGGTGTGTTTGCCAGGTGGCTTGTTGAAAATTTTAAATTACACTTTTTATGGATATCTTTGAGAAATGGCTTTCTTATTGCCCCTCTTCCATAATGGCCAGATTTGTGCAGTGTATGACTGATTGTTGTCGTATGGACTGTTCCACCTTAGCTGTAGATCTCTGCAGTTCATCCAGAGTGATCATGGGCCACTTGGCTGCATCTCTGATCAGTCCTCCTTGTTTGAGATGAAAGTTGAGAGGAACTGCCGGGTCTTGGTAGATTTGCAGTGGCATGATACTTCTTCAATTTCAATATGATCACTTGCACAGTGCTCCTTGGGATGTTTAAAGTTTTGGAAATCATTTTGTATCCAAATCCAGCTTTAAACTTTTCCACAACAGTATCACGGACCTGCCTGTTGTGTTCCTTGGTCTTCATGATGCTCTCTGTGCTTCAAACAGAACCCTGAGACTATCACCGAACAGGTGCATTTATACGGAGACTTGATTACACACAGGTGGATTATATTTATCGTCATTAGGCATTTAGGACAACATTGGATCATTCAGAGATCCACACTGAACTTCTGGAGTGAGTTTGCTGCACTGAAAGTAAAGGGGCAGAATAATATTGCACGCCCCGCTTTTCAGTTTTTGAATTTCCACAAAAATTTAAAATAACAAAAACATTTCTTTCAAATTCACAATTGTGTTCCACTTGTTGTTGATTCTTCACCAAAAATATAAATTTGAAGCATAATATGTGGGAACAGGTTGAAAAGCTCTAGGGGGCCGAATACTTGCAAGGCACTGTATGTGCTAAGTCCCTTCTTTTTACTGTAAATTTTCATATAGCAATATTGCATTTCCATTTTTCCAAAATTCCATATATAGCACTTCATATAGCACTTAACCAATTTTCTAGGGCAGTAATGCAGTTCAAATTTTCTAGATTTACCATTCTAAACAATCCAGAGTGCAGCTTTGTATTTTCTTAGAATTGTTATGTTAGCTGGCACCTGTTCACACTAATTAAGTCTAAGTGGGTGTTAAAGGGAACCTGTCACCTCAAATTGGTGGGATATTTAAATGAGTTTTTACCGGTCCGATGGGCGGAGTTTCCTCTTCATTTCTCCACCCCGTCCGTCCCTGTTGTCCGCAATATGTTAGTGAATTAGAGTATGTGAGCGCCATAGTTGGCGCGTGTGCAATGCAATCTTTGGTGTCATTACTGCGCATTCGCCCACGGACTATGTCCTGGAATTATTTTGCTGTGTTGCGAGACATAATGCGCGGGTGCATTCGCAGTAATGCTTTTTGGCTTTGCCCACAGTTGGGCAAAGCATACTGCACGTGCGCCACCGAAGATTGCATTGCCATATCTTTTTGGATCCTGTGGCTGCTCTGTCAAGGCAGCTACAACAACTCAACCTGGAGACTTGAGTGCAGTTGCTTTGCGGTGCCCATTGACTCTAGGTTTAGGGCTTGTGGCTCCCAGGCAACCTCTGGTGGAGCCCAAGATCGCTTTGCCAGATAGGTTCTCCGGGTGTCATGATAAGTTCTTGGTTTTCAGGGAGGCCTGTAAACTTTATTTTGAGCTAAAGTTAGGGCTGGGGCTAAAGTTAGGGTTAGGGTTGGGGCTAAAGTTAGGGTTAGGGTTGGGGCTAAAGTTAGGGTTTGGATTACATTTACTGTTGGGATTAGGGTTGGGATAAGGGTTAGGGGTGTGTTTTGGTTAGGGTTTAAATTAGAATTGGGGGGGGTTCCACTGTTTAGGCACATCAGGGGCTCTCCAAATGCGACATGGTGTCCGATCTCAATTCCAGCCAATTCTGTGTTGAAAAAGTAAAACAGTGGTCCTTCCTTTCCGAGCTCTCCCGTGCGCCCAAACACGGGTTTAACATTTGGGGTATCGGCGTACTCAGGACAAATTGGACAACAATTGTTGGGGTCCAATTTTTCCTGTAACCCTTGGGAAAATACAAAACCGGGGGCTAAAAACTAATTTTTGTGGAAAAAAAAAGGATTTTTTATTTTCACGGCTCTGTGTTATAAACTGTAGTGAAACACTTGGGGGTTCAAAGTTCTCACAACACATCTAGATAAGTTCCTTGGGGGGTCTATTTTCCAATATGGGGTCACTTGTGGGGGGTTTCTACTGTTTAGGTACATCAGGGGCTCTGCCAATGCAACGTGACGCCTGCAGACCAATCCATCTAAGTCTGCATTCCAAACAGCACTCCTTCCCTTCCGAGCTCTGCCATGCGCCCAAACAGTGGTTTACCCCCACATATAAGGTATTAGCATACTCAGGACAAATTGCGCATCAAATTTTGGGGTCCAATTTCTTCTGTTACCCTTGGGAAAATAAAAAAATTGGGGGTGAAAAGATCATTTTTGTGAAAAAATATGATTTTTTATTTTTACGGCTCTACATTACTTCTGTGAAGCACTTGGTGGGTCAAAGTGCTCACCACACATCTAGATAAGTTCCTTAGGGGGTTTACTTTCCAAAATGGTGTCACTTGTGGGATGTTTCATTGTTCAGGGGCTCTCCAAATGCAACATTGCGTCCCATCTCAATTCCAGTCAATTTTGCATTGAAAAGTCAAACTGCGCTCCTTCCCTTCCGAGCACTGCCATGCGCCCAAACAGTGGTTTACCCCCACATATGGGGTATCAACGTACTCAGGACAAATTTTACAACAACTTTTGGGGTCCAATTTCTCCTGTTACCCTTGGTAAAATAAAACAAATCGGAGCTGAAGTAATTTTTTTGTGAAAAAAAGTTAAATGTTCATTTTTGTTTTAAACATTCCAAAAATTCCTGTGAAACACCTGAAGGGTTAATAAACTTCTTGAATGTGGTTTTGAGCACCTTGAGATGTGCAGTTTTTAGAATGGTGTCAAACTTGGGTATTTTCTATCGTTTAGACCCCTCAAAGTGACTTCAAATGTGATGTGGTCCCTAAAAAATACATGGTGTTGTAAAAATGAGAAATTGTTGGTCAACTTTTAACCCTTATAACTCCCTAACAAAAAACTTTTGGTTCCAAAATTGTGCTGATATAAGGTAGACATGTGGGAAATGTTACTTATTAAGTATTTTGTGTGACATATATCTGTGATTTACCATTATCATGAAGTACAATCACGAGTAGTGTTGAGCGATACCGTCCGATACTTGAAAGTATCGGTATCGGAAAGTATCGGCCGATACCGGCAAAGTATCAGATCTAATCCGATACCGATACCCAATACCAATACAAGTCAATGGGACACCAAGTATCGGACGGTATCCTGTATGGTTCCCAGGGTCTGTAGGAGAGGAAACTCTCCTTCAGGCCCTGGGATCCATATCAATGTGTAAAAGAAAGAATTAAAATAAAAAATAGGGATATACTCACCCTCCGACGCAGCCTGGACTTTACCGCCGTAACCGGGAGCCGTGGTACCTAAAAATGCGCGCTTGAAGGGCCTTAGATGACGTCACGCGACCGCTACGCGACCAATCACAAAGCAGTGACGTCACCTAAGGTCTTTCAAGCGCTTGAAAGACCTTAGGTGACGTCACTGCTTTGTGATTGGTCGCGTAGCGGTCACACGACTGCTACGGACCAATCAGAGCGCCGTGACGTCATCTAAGGCCCTTCAAGCGCGCATTTTTAGGTACAACGGCTCCCGGTTACGGCGGTAAAGTCCAGGCTGCGTCAGAGAGGTGAGTATATCCCTATTTTTTATTTTAATTCTTTCTTTTACACATTGATATTAATCCCGATACCGATTCCCGATACCACAAAATTATCGGATCTCGGTATCGGAATTCCGATACCCGCAAGTATCGGCCGATACCCGATACTTGCGGTATCGGAATGCTCAACACTAGACATGAGAAAACAGTGTCAGAATCATCAGGATCCATTGAAGCGTTCCAGAGTTATAACCTCATAAAGGGACTGTGGTCAGAATTGTAAAATTTTGCCTAGTCATTAACGTGCAAACCACTCTTGGGGGTAAAGGGGTTGAATTGTATAGTTTAAAAAGTTATCAGATTTTTTTCACACTGGATGTTACATTTGTGGTGCATACTGGATGAAAATTTGCAAATCTTGAAATGCTTTTGTCTAACTTTACAGCTATGGTTGGTTGTAGAGATGAGCGACTCTGTCAAGATTTGAATTAGGAAAATCACTTTACATTGACAAGGAAATTCGATTTGCATGAAGTATATTAAATGCAAATTAAATGTTCTTCATTATGATCTAAGGTCTATCCAGACCCCAGACTATCATAAACCTAGGATGTTAAAAAAAGAGAAAAATTAACTCCTCAGTCAACTGTCCTAACTCCCATCAGTCCTATATGGCCCTCCATTCTTTTGCCTTCTCCTATTATGCACATCCCTCTTCGGCCTTCTTTATTCTCACTGTGACTTGGCCTTTGATGTCACTAAGCAGTGTGCCATCACTGAGGACTCAGGACTCAGGAATTTACTCAGGAAATTTTGTATAGGTCAAAATTATGTAACAGAAGTGTTAAAAATGTACTACCTTTTGGGAGAAATCTTTACAAACAGTAAGTTTGTTGCTGAAATTCCTGAGATGTTCTCAATCATGTAAGTGGTGTTTCCCAAGTTACAGTATTATAACCTTACTTGATGTTTGTAAGAACCTCATTCATGTGTATGGATTTCCAGCTATGGCAATTTGTACATCAAATCTTCCTTGTGTGAAGAAACCCTACAAAATAAATGCAGTAAAAAAATGTTTGTACCTATCAAAGTGACTATATCCAAAGAGTAGAATTTAGCATATGGTTCTTTCCAAAGCCCAGTAGTATCAATTCTTGTACGAAAAGGGTTGAATGTGCTGCAAATACCCTGCATCTTTTTTCTAAAGTGTCGAAATGAAATGCAGGCTTACAATGCGGGACTGAGATATGTGGCCATTAGCAATATAAACTATCACATGGAAACATTACATTTTTCACTTTTGAAACAAATCTTTTTTTTAAAAACTTAAACATTTTTCAAATACTTTATAAAATTCAAGATATTTTGTGTCCCTGTGGGTCATAAGTACATCCTGTGTTATGGTAGCAGCAAGTTTCTCTGCTCTAAATAGCCGGCTGCCTTTCTGCTTTCCTTCCATTGAAAGCTTCCCTTAGCCTTCAATTTAAATCAGCCCTCCACTTGTTAAAGAATATGCTTGAAGAAAAGGAATAGGAAACACTGAAATGAACTTTTAGCCAATTAATTTTTTACAAGTTTTTGCTGTTGTCAACAATGATAGAAACTTATTTCTAGCGTTATCAAATATTAATTGGGCAGCACATGCCTGAAATGGTTAGCCACATGCAAAGGAGATGTGATTGTCCCACTGCTACCTCTCCAATAAGCTGTACGTCTCCCCTGGCACACACTCTCCATTATTTTGTTGGCAGCATTTGAATTTAGAGCTGGTTATGATTAACCTGTACAATGTGTTCCTCTTAATGCAAAGCTGTTTTCTTACCCCATTCAATTCGACAAAATGGAAAAAGGAAAGCATATAGCCTAAGGCCACATCAAATAATACTAGTGTCAAGCTTTAAAAAACATATTTGTTTTGTGTCCTCCAAGGACAAATGATAGGCATGTAAAATGTTTTCTCTGTTCCCGTTTCAGGGAATACTTAGTTTAGATTTAACTTCTGTCAGAGAAAACATAATTTATTGTACCTGCCATATATCACATCTCACTATTTCTGATGTAGTGGTTAAAATCCTACACAATAGATGACATGTGCGATTACACGCTTGCAAAATCTGATTATGATTTTTTTTCCCTTACCCGTGTACTATCTTAAAAAAAAAATCGACTACATTTTTTTTTTCCAGGGAGAACACTCCGCATTTTATGTTGTATTAATGCGGTTGCAGTTGCACACCTCAGTAAGTAGGTTATATATAACTTTGTCATTGCCTTCTGTCAAACACATGTACATAGTAATAACAATTGAAACAGCATAAATAACAAACTTATAGAAGCAGTAGCTATAGAATGAAACAGCTGTAATAACGGCCCTTTGAAATGTAAATTCAGTCATGTGGAGCGCACAAACCCTTAGAGACAGCACAATATGTAATTTATAACACTGTAACCAAAATAATGACTTTCCATATTCTACTTTGTTTGTACTGTAGATCTTATAACCCAGCAACATATGTGTGAAGGCTGCAAGGCACCACAAGAACTTCAGTAGCTCATGGCGAGAACTATGGGCTGCAGCACGCCCTGAAATAGCTTTGTATTACGGCAGACACTTGCATGCACAGAATCATACCTCACGTCCCCATCGGCTTTTTATAGTATGCAGAAAAAAGTGTTTTCCCTATATCCGCAACACAGTATATCAACAGTACAGTAGTTCTCGGAAGGCTGTCTGGACAGTGACTGCATCACACGCCATACAAGCCTTTGCCTAATTGTGTATAAGGCAATTGAAGGTAATGAGCTCAAATTGGTGATTTTGTGCTAATTATTCACTTAAAGATGTCATTCTTTATATAGTCAAATACTTGACTAAACCTGCAAAATAAATATTCAGCTTTCAATTTTTTTAAATAACATGAGCGATAAATTAGATATTCACTGTAAACTTTGTTACCTATGTCGGCAGGCTTCACAATTATTAAAAAATGTAAAGGTCATGCATTGCACGCAGTATTAATTGGACATGAAGCTTTCAAATTTATTAGAATTTTTTGACATTGTATTCCATAGCTAAATTTCATTTAACACCTCATTCTCTGTATGGTAAAAAAAACAAGAAAAAATTATCAAAGTACACATCCTCTAGCTCTTTATACATATATATACGCAGTACAGACCAAAAGTTTGGACACACCTTCTCATTTAAAGATTTTTCTATATTTTCATGACTATGAAAATTGTACATTCACACTGAAGGCATCAAAACTATTAATTAACACATGTGGAATTACATACTTAACAAAAAAGTGTGAAACAAATGAAATTATGTCCTATATTCTAGGTTCTTCAAAGTAGCCACCCTTTGCTTTGGTGACTGCTTTGCACACTCTTGGCATTCTCTTGATGAGCTTCAAGAGGTAGTCACCGGAAATGGTTTTCACTTCACAGGTGTGCCCTGTCAGGTTTAATAAGTGGGATTTCTTGCCTTATAAATGGGGTTGGGACCATCAGTTCTGTTGTGCAGAAGTCTGCTGGATACACAGCTGAGAATCCTACTGAATAGACTGTAGCTGCTTTTTTCTTGCCATAATACAAATTCTAAGTAAAGAAAAATGAGTGGCCTTCATTACTTTAAGAAATGAAGGTCAGTCAGTCCGAAAAATTGGGAAAACTTTGAAAGTGTCCCCAAGTGCAGTGGCAAAAACCAACAAACGCTACAAAGAAACTGGCTCACATGAGGACCGCCCCAGGAAAGGAAGACCAAGAGTTACCTCTGCTTCTGAGGATAAGTTTATCTGAGTCACCAGCCTCAGAAATCGCAGGTTAACAGCAGCTCAGATTAGAGACCAGGTCAATGCCACACAGAGTTCTAGTAGTAGACACATCTCTACAACAACTGTTAAGAGGAGACTTTGTGCAGCAGGCTTTCATGGTAAAATAGCTGCTAACAAATCACTGCTAAGGACAGGCAACAAGCAGAAGAGACTTGTTTGGGCTAAAGAACACAAGGAATGGACATTAGACCAGTGGAAATCTGTGCTTTGGTCTGATGAGTTCAAATTTGAGATCTTTGGTTCCAACCACCGTGTCTTTGTGCAACGCAGAAAAGGTGAACGGATGGACTCTACATGCCTGGTTCCCACCGTGAAGCATGGAGGAGGAGGTGTGATGGTGTGGGGGTGCTTTGCTGGTGACACTGTTGGGGATGTATTCAAAATTGAAGGCATACTGAACCAGCATGGCTACCACAGCATCTTGCAGCGGCATGCTATTCCATCCGGTTTGCATTTAGTTGGACCATCATTTATTTTTCAACAGGACAATGACTCCAAACACACCTCCAGGCTGTGTAAGGGCTATTTGACCAAGAAGGAGAGTGATGGAGTGCTACGCCAGATGACCTGGCCTCCACAGTTACAAGACCTGAACCCAATCGAGATGGTTTGGGGTGAGCTGGACCGCAGAGTGAAGGCAAAAGGGCCAACAAGTGCTAAGCATCTCTAGGACCTCCTTCAAGATTGTTGGAAGACCATTCCCGGTGACTACCTCTTGAAGCTCATCAAGAGAATGCCAAGAGTGTGCAAAAGAGTCATCAAAGCAAAAGGTGG
The DNA here is from genome assembly GCF_051348905.1 of Ranitomeya variabilis. Classification (NCBI taxonomy): domain Eukaryota; kingdom Metazoa; phylum Chordata; class Amphibia; order Anura; family Dendrobatidae; genus Ranitomeya; species Ranitomeya variabilis. The sequence goes on along the minus strand of NC_135237.1, from coordinate 255,943,117 downwards.
CTACTTTGAAGAACCTAGAATATAAGACATAATTTCAGTTGTCTCACACTTTTTTGTTAAGTATATAACTCCACATGTGTTAAATTCATAGTTTTGATGCCTTAAAGGGAACCTGTCACCCCCCCCCCCCAGTCGTTTCAAACTAAAAGAGCCACCTTGTGCAGCAGTAATGCTGCATTCTGACAAGGTTTCTCTTTAAGTTCTGGGTGCTGTAACTGCAGAAATAATCAGTTTTATAATTTGTCTGAAATACCTGCTCCTCAGTCAAGTGGGCCGGTGTTTCCCCCCTGCTTCAGACAGCACACAGCTGTCAATCACATCTTCTTTGTGCTGGGCGCCGCCTCCTCCTCACCGCTGTTTTCAAAAGTAGCCGGCGCCTGCGCTCTTTTCCCCTGCCTGGTGCGGCCGCCCTGCCTGTGAATCCCAGCCCCGCAGTGACTTATGATTTATTCACATTGCGGGGCTGGGATTCCTGGGCATGCGCACTGCGTGTCTAAGCCACTCACCCAGGTCCCTCCCTTCTACAGCGTGTGTATCGTCAGCTGATCTCACCTCCCTGCAATCGCCTGGAACCTTGCCTTGCAAAATCCTGACAGAAACAGCGAGTGTGTGTGTTTTGTCTGTGTGTGTTTTTTATGTTTATGGTTAAGGCAATGATGGGGGTGATCTTTACACAGCGATAAGGAGCATTGTACTGTGAGGTGGCCATAATTATACCGCACTGAGGATCAATATAGGGTGATGGGGGAGCATTATACCACACTGTGGAGCAATATAGGGTGATTGGGGAGCATTATACCGCACTATGCAGCATTATAAAGGATGATGGAGGAGCATTATACCGCACTGTGGAGCAATATAGGGTGATGGGGGAGCATTATACCGCACTGTGGAGCAAAATACGGTGATGGGGGAGCATTATACCGCATTGTGCAGCATTATAAAGGATGATGGAGGAGCATTATACCGCACTGTGCAGCATTATAAAAGATGATGGAGGAGCATTATACCGCACTGTGCAGCATTATAAAAGAAGATGGAGGAGCATTATACCGCACTGTGCAGCATTATAAAGGATGATGGAGGAGCATTATACCGCACTGTGCAGCATTATAAAGGATCATGGAGGAGCATTATACCGCACTGTGCAGCATTATGCGGTTATGGGGGAAAGTTATACCGCACTGTGCAGCATTATACGGTGATGGGGGAGCATTATACCGCACTATGCAGCATTATAAAGGATGATGGAGGAGCATTATACCCCATTGTGCAGCATTATATGGTGATGGGGGAGCATTATACCGCACTTTGCAGCATGATACGGTGATGGGGAGCATTATACCGCACTATGCAGCATTATAACGGATGATGGAGGAGCATTATACCGCACTGTGCAGCATTATAAAGGATGATGGAGGAGCATTATACCGCACTGTGCAGCATTATGCGGTGATGGCGGAGCATTATACTGAACTATGCAGCATTATAAAGGATGATGGAGGAGCATTATACCGCACTGTGCAGCATTATACGGTGATGGGGGAGCATTATACTGCACTGTGCAGCATTATACAATGTGGTGGGCGATGCAAATAATAATGCTGCATAGTGCGGTATAATGCTCCCCCATTAATGTATGAAGCTGCATAGTGCAGTATAATGCTCCACCATCACCATATAATGCTGCACAGTGCGGTATAATGCTCCTCCATCATACTTTATAATGCTGCACAGTGCGGTATAATGCTCCCCCATCACCGTATAATGCTGCACAATGCGGTATAATTTTCCCCCATCACCGCATAATGCTGCACAGTGCGGTTTAATTTTTCCCCCATCACCGCATAACGCTGCACAGTGCGGTATAGTGCTCCTCCATCATCCTTTATAATTCTGCATAGTGCGGTATAATTTTCCCCCATCATCGCATAATGCTGCGCAGTGCGGTATAACTTTCCCCCATCACCGCATAATGCTGCACAGTGCGGTATAATGCTTCTCCATCATGCTTTATAATGCTGCATAGTTCGGTATAATGCTCCCCCATCACCGTATGAAGCTGCACAGTGCGGTATAATGCTCCCCCATCACCGTATAATGCTGCAAAGTGCGTTATAATGCTCCCCCATCACCGTATAATGCTGCACAGTGCAGTATAATGCTCCCCCATCATCCTTTATAATGCTGCATAGTTCGGTATAATGCTCCCCCATTACCGTATGAAGCTGCACAGTGTGGTATAATTTTCCCCCATCACTGCATAATGCTGCACAGTGCGGTATAATGCTCCTCCATCATCCTTTATAATGCTGCACAGTGGGGTATAATGCTCCTCCATCATCCTTTATAATGCTGCATAGTGTGGTATAATGCTCCGCCATCACCATATAATGCTGCAAAGTGTGGTATAATGCTCCCCCATCACCGTATAATGCTGCACAGTGCGGTATAATGCTCCTCCATCATCTATATATATAATTGTCTAAGGGTTTTTCTGTCTGTCTGTCCTGGAAATCCCGCGTCTCTGATTGGTCGAGGCCGCCAGGCCTCGACCAATCAGTGACGGGCACAGCATGGCGACGATGATGTCATAAAGGTTGCCTCGACCAATTAGCGACGGGCACAGTCTGCCGCAAATTCGCCTCGACCAATCAGCGAAGGGCACAGTATCGACGTAGATGTCATAATGGTTGCCATGGCGATGAAGATGTCATAAAGGTTGCCTCGACCAATCAGCGACGGGCACAGTCTGCTGCGAATTCTGGAATCATTATTGTCCATATACTACGGGGACATGCATGTTCTAGAATACCTGATGCATTAGAATCTATATACACTCACCGGCCACTTTATTAGGTACACCATGCTAGTAACGGGTTGGACCCCCTTTTGCCTTCAGAACTGCCTCAATTCTTCGTGGCATAGATTCAACAAGGTGCTGGAAGCATTCCTCAGAGATTTTGGTCCATATTGACATGATGGCATCACACAGTTGCCGCAGATTTGTCGGCTGCACATCCCAAAGATGCTCCATACAAGGCAGGATGGATCCATGCTTTCATGTTGTTTACGCCAAATTCTGACCCTACCATCCGAATGTCGCAGCAGAAGTCGAGACTCATCAGACCAAGCAACGTTTTTCCAATCTTCTACTGTCCAATTTCGATGAGCTTGTACAAATTGTAGCCTCAGTTTCCTGTTCTTAGCTGAAAGGAGTGGTACCCGGTGTGGTCTTCTGCTGCTGTAGCCCATCTGCCTCAAAGTTCGACGCACTGTGCATTCAGAGATGCTCTTAGGCCTACCTTGGTTGTAACGGGTGGCGATTTGAGTCACTGTTGCCTTTCTATCAGCTCGAACCAGTCTGCCCATTCTCCTCTGACCTCTGGCATCAACAAGGCATTTCCGCCCACAGAACTGCCGCTCACTGGATTTTTTTTCTTTTTCGGACCATTCTCTGTAAACCCTAGAGATGGTTGTGCGTGAAAATCCCAGTAGATCAGCAGTTTCTGAAATACTCAGACCAGCCCTTCTGGCACCAACAACCATGCCACGTTCAAAGGCACTCAAATCACCTTTCTTCCCCATACTGATGCTCGGTTTGAACTGCAGGAGATTGTCTTGACCGTGTCTACATGCCTAAATGCAGTGAGTTGCCGCCATGTGATTGGCTGATTAGAAATTAAGTGTTAACAAGAAGTTGGACAGGTGTACCTAATAAAGTGGCCGGTGAGTGTATATATATATATATATATATATATATATATATATATATATATATATATATATATATATATATATATACACACACACATGTGCTTCTCACAAAATTAGTATATCATCAAAAAGTTAATATATTTCAGTTCTTCAATACAAAAAAGGGGAAACTCAAATATTGTGTAGGATCATTACAGAGTGATCTATTTCCAGTGTTTATTTCTGTTAATGTTGATGATTATGGCTTACAGCCAATGAAAACCCAAAAGTCATTATCTCATTAAATTAGAATCTACTATATAATTGTCTAAGGGTCACTTCCGTCTGTCTGTCCTTCTGTCTGGCTTTCTTTCTGTCACAGATATTCATTGGTCGCGGCCTCTGTCTGTCATGGAATCCAAGTCGCTGATTGGTCGTGGCAAAACGCCCATGACCATTGCCACGACCAATCAGTGACGCACACAGTCCGGAAGAAAATGGCCGCTCCTTACTTCCCGCACTCAGTGCCTGGCGCCTGCATACTCCCCTCCGGTCACCGCTCACACAGAGTTAATGCCAGCGGTAACGGACCGCGTTATGCCGCGGGTAACGCACTCCGTAATCACTGCTATTAACCCTGTGTTGTTGTGAATTTGCTTTTTGCTCCCTCTAGTGGTTACTAGTTTTTTGACTCTGGTTTTTCTGTCATTCCTTTTATCCGCACCTGGGTCGTTAGTTAGGGGTGTTGCTATATAAGCTCCCTGGACCTTCAGTTCAATGCCTGGCAACGTAGTTATCAGAGCTAGTCTGCTGTGCTCTTGTCTACTGATCCTGGTTCCAGTTATATCAGCTAAGTCTGCCTTTTGCTTTTTGCTATTTGTTTTGGTTTTGTATTTTTGTCCAGCTTGTTCCAAATCTATATCCTGACCTTTTCTGGAAGCTCTAGGGGGCTGGTGTTCTCCCCCCGGACCGTTAGACGGTTCGGGGGTTCTTGAATTTCCAGTGTGGATTTTGATAGGGTTTTTGTTGACCATATAAGTTACCTTTCTTTATTTTGCTATCAGTAAGCGGGCCTCTCTGTGCTAAACCTGGTTCATTTCTGTGTTTGTCATTTCCTCTTACCTCACCGTCATTATTTGTGGGGGGCTTCTATCCAGCTTTGGGGTCCCCTTCTCTGGAGGTAAGAAAGGTCTTTGTTTTCCTCTACTAGGGGTAGCTAGATTCTCCGGCTGGCGCGTGTCATCTAGAATCAACGTAGGAATGATCCCCGGCTACTTCTAGTGTTGGCGTTAGGAATAGATATATGGTCAACCCAGTTACCACTGCCCTATGAGCTGGATTTTTGTATTCTGCAGACTTCCACGTTCCTCTGAGACCCTCGCCATTGGGGTCATAACAGTTTGCCAGGCCAGTATTAAAGGTTTAATGCATTGCAGAAGAGGGATTATAAGAAAGAAGATTCTGAGTTTTTTTTTTCTCCTTCCCCTTTACCTCAGAGTGGCTATGCTTGCTGCAGACATGAATGTCCAGACCTTGATTACAAGTGTGGACCAGCTGGCTACTCGTGTGCAGGGCATACAAGACTATGTTATCAGAAATCCTAGGTCAGAACCTAAAATACCGATTCCTGAACTGTTTTCCGGAGACAGGTTTAAGTTTAGGAATTTCGTGAATAATTGTAAATTGTTTTTGTCCCTGAGACCCTGTTCATCAGGAGATTCTGCTCAGCAAGTAAAAATTGTTATTTCGTTCTTACGGGGCGACCCTCAGGATTGGGCTTTTTCGCTGGCGCCAGGAGATCCGGCATTGGCTGATCTTGATGCGTTTTTTCTGGCGCTCGGTTTACTTTATGAGGAACCCAATCTTGAGATTCAGGCAGAAAAGGCCTTGCTGTCTATGTCTCAGGGGCAGGACGAGGCTGAAGTGTATTGCCAAAAATTTCGGAAATGGTCCGTGCTGACACATTGGAACGAGTGTGCACTGGCCGCTAATTTTAGAAATGGCCTTTCTGAAGCCATTAAGAATGTTATGGTGGGTTTTCCCATTCCCACAGGTCTGAATGATACTATGGCACTGGCTATTCAAATTGACCGGCGGTTGCGGGAGCGCAAAACCGCAAATTCCCTCATGGTGTTGTCTGAACAGACACCTGATTTAATGCAATGTGATAGAATCCTGACTAGAAATGAGCGGAAAATTCATAGACGCCGGAATGGCTTGTGCTACTACTGTGGTGATTCTACACATGTTATCTCAGCATGCTCTAAACGTATAGCTAAGGTTGTTAGTCCTGTCACCGTTGGTAATTTGCAACCTAAATTTATTCTGTCTGTAACTTTGATTTGCTCACTGTCATCTTATCCTGTCATGGCGTTTGTAGATTCAGGTGCTGCCCTGAGTCTCATGGATCTCTCATTTGCTAAGCGCTGTGGATTTACTCTTGAACCATTAGAAAATCCTATTCCTCTTAGGGGTATTGATGCTACACCATTGGCAGCAAATAAACCGCAGTATTGGACTCAGGTTACCATGTGCATGACTCCTGAACACCGCGAGGTGATACGTTTCCTGGTTTTACATAAAATGCATCATTTGGTCGTTTTAGGGCTGCCATGGTTACAGACCCATAATCCAGTCCTGGACTGGAAGGCTATGTCAGTCTCAAGTTGGGGCTGTCGTGGTATTCATGAGGATTCCCTGCCTGTGTCTATTGCTTCTTCTACGCCTTCGGAAGTTCCGGAGTATTTGTCTGATTATCAGGATGTCTTCAGTGAGTCTGAGTCCAGTGCACTGCCTCCTCATAGGGACTGTGACTGTGCTATAGATTTGATCCCAGGCAGTAAATTTCCTAAGGGAAGACTGTTTAATCTGTCGGTACCTGAACATACCGCTATGCGTTCATATATCAAGGAGTCTCTGGAAAAAGGACATATTCGTCCGTCTTCTTCCCCTCTTGGTGCGGGATTCTTTTTTGTGGCAAAAAAGGACGGATCTTTGAGACCTTGTATTGATTATCGGCTTTTAAATAAGATCACTGTCAAATTTCAGTATCCTTTACCGCTGTTGTCTGACTTGTTTGCCCGGATTAAGGGTGCCAAGTGGTTCACCAAGATAGACCTTCGTGGTGCGTACAACCTTGTGCGCATTAAGCAAGGTGATGAATGGAAAACCGCATTCAATACGCCCGAAGGTCATTTTGAGTACTTGGTGATGCCTTTTGGGCTCTCCAATGCGCCTTCAGTTTTTCAGTCCTTTATGCATGACATTTTCCGGAAGTATCTGGATAAATTTTTGATTGTTTATCTGGATGATATTTTGGTTTTTTCTGATAATTGGGATTCGCATGTGGAGCAGGTCAGGTTGGTCTTTAAAATTTTGCGTGAAAATTCTTTGTTTGTCAAGGGCTCAAAGTGTCTCTTTGGTGTACAGAAGGTTCCCTTTTTGGGGTTCATTTTTTCCCCTTCTGCTGTGGAGATGGACCCAGTCAAGGTCCGAGCTATTCTTGATTGGACTCAGCCCTCGTCAGTTAAGAGTCTTCAGAAGTTCTTGGGCTTCGCTAACTTCTACCGTCGTTTTATCGCTAATTTTTCTAGCATTGTGAAACCTTTGACGGATATGACCAAGAAGGGCTCCGATGTAGCTAACTGGGCTCCTGCTGCCGTGGAGGCTTTCCAGGAGTTGAAACGCCGGTTTACTTCGGCGCCTGTTTTGTGCCAGCCTGACGTCTCACTTCCCTTTCAGGTTGAGGTGGATGCTTCGGAGATTGGAGCAGGGGCCGTTTTGTCGCAGAGAGGCCCTGGTTGCTCTGTTATGAAACCTTGTGCCTTTTTCTCTAGGAAGTTTTCGCCTGCCGAGCGAAATTATGATGTGGGCAATCGGGAGTTGTTGGCCATGAAATGGGCATTTGAGGAGTGGCGTCATTGGCTCGAGGGTGCTAAGCATCGTGTGGTGGTCTTGACTGATCACAAAAATCTGATGTATCTCGAGTCTGCTAAACGCCTTAATCCGAGACAGGCCCGCTGGTCATTGTTTTTCTCCCGCTTTGATTTTGTTGTCTCGTATTTACCAGGTTCAAAGAATGTGAAGGCCGATGCTCTTTCTAGGAGCTTTGTGCCTGATGCTCCTGGAGTCGCTGATCCTGTTGGTATTCTTAAAGATGGAGTTATCTTGTCAGCTATTTCTCCGGATCTGCGACGTGTGTTGCAGAGATTTCAGGCTGATAGGCCTGAGTCTTGTCCACCTGACAGACTGTTTGTCCCGGATAAGTGGACCAGCAGAGTCATTTCCGAGGTTCATTCCTCGGTGTTGGCAGGTCACCCGGGAATTTTTGGCACCAGAGATCTGGTGGCCAGGTCCTTTTGGTGGCCTTCCTTGTCAAGGGATGTGCGGTCATTTGTGCAGTCCTGTGGGACTTGTGCTCGAGCTAAGCCTTGCTGTTCTCGTGCCAGCGGTTTGCTCTTGCCCTTGCCTGTCCCGAAGAGACCTTGGACACATATCTCCATGGATTTCATTTCTGATCTTCCGCTATCTCAGGGCATGTCCGTTATCTGGGTGATATGTGATCGCTTCTCCAAGATGGTCCATTTGGTTCCTTTACCTAAGCTGCCTTCCTCTTCCGATCTGGTTCCTGTGTTTTTCCAGAACGTGGTTCGTTTGCACGGCATCCCTGAGAATATTGTGTCAGACAGAGGATCCCAGTTTGTTTCCAGGTTCTGGCGATCCTTTTGTAGTAGGATGGGCATTGATTTATCGTTTTCGTCTGCTTTCCATCCTCAGACTAATGGACAGACGGAGCGAACCAATCAGACTTTGGAGGCTTATTTGAGGTGTTTTGTCTCTGCTGATCAGGACGATTGGGTGACATTCTTGCCGTTGGCTGAGTTTGCCCTTAATAATCGGGCTAGTTCCGCCACCTTGGTTTCGCCTTTTTTCTGCAACTCTGGTTTCCATCCTCGCTTTTCTTCGGGTCATGTGGAGCCTTCTGACTGTCCTGGGGTGGATTCTGTGGTGGATAGGTTGCAGCAGATCTGGAATCATGTGGTGGACAACTTGAAGTTGTCACAGGAGAAGGCTCAGCGCTTTGCCAACCGCCGCCGCGGTGTGGGTCCCCGACTACGCGTTGGGGATTTGGTGTGGCTTTCTTCCCGCTTTGTTCCTATGAAGGTCTCCTCTCCCAAATTTAAACCTCGTTTTATTGGGCCTTACAAGATATTGGAAATCCTTAATCCTGTATCTTTTCGTCTGGATCTTCCTGTGTCGTTTGCTATTCACAATGTATTTCATAGGTCCTTGTTGCGGCGGTACATTGTGCCTGTAGTTCCTTCTGCTGAGCCTCCTGCTCCGGTGTTGGTTGAGGGCGAGTTGGAGTACGTGGTGGAGAAGATCTTGGATTCTCGCCTCTCCAGGCGGAGGCTTCAGTACCTGGTCAAGTGGAAGGGCTATGGTCAGGAGGATAATTCCTGGGTGGTCGCCTCTGATGTTCATGCGGCCGATTTAGTTCGTGCCTTTCATGCCGCTCATCCTGATCGCCCTGGTGGTCGTGGTGAGGGTTCGGTGACCCCTCACTAAGGGGGGGGTACTGTTGTGAATTTGCTTTTTGCTCCCTCTAGTGGTTACTAGTTTTTTGACTCTGGTTTTTCTGTCATTCCTTTTATCCGCACCTGGGTCGTTAGTTAGGGGTGTTGCTATATAAGCTCCCTGGACCTTCAGTTCAATGCCTGGCAACGTAGTTATCAGAGCTAGTCTGCTGTGCTCTTGTCTACTGATCCTGGTTCCAGTTATATCAGCTAAGTCTGCCTTTTGCTTTTTGTTATTTGTTTTGGTTTTGTATTTTTGTCCAGCTTGTTCCAAATCTATATCCTGACCTTTTCTGGAAGCTCTAGGGGGCTGGTGTTCTCCCCCCGGACCGTTAGACGGTTCGGGGGTTCTTGAATTTCCAGTGTGGATTTTGATAGGGTTTTTGTTGACCATATAAGTTACCTTTCTTTATTTTGCTATCAGTAAGCGGGCCTCTCTGTGCTAAACCTGGTTCATTTCTGTGTTTGTCATTTCCTCTTACCTCACCGTCATTATTTGTGGGGGGCTTCTATCCAGCTTTGGGGTCCCCTTCTCTGGAGGTAAGAAAGGTCTTTGTTTTCCTCTACTAGGGGTAGCTAGATTCTCCGGCTGGCGCGTGTCATCTAGAATCAACGTAGGAATGATCCCCGGCTACTTCTAGTGTTGGCGTTAGGAATAGATATATGGTCAACCCAGTTACCACTGCCCTATGAGCTGGATTTTTGTATTCTGCAGACTTCCACGTTTTTCTGAGACCCTCGCCATTGGGGTCATAACACTGTGTGTCCCCAATTTTTTACTATTGAGGCTACCTATGCGGCATCAATAGTAAAAAAATGTAATGTTAAAAATATTAAAAACAAAAAACCTGCTATACTCACACTCCATAGTCAGCTGAGCCGCTCGCGCCGGCCGCCATCTTCCGTTCCCGGCGATACATTGCGAAATTACCCAGAAGACTTAGCGGTCTCGCGAGACTGCTAAGTCTTCTGGGTAATTTCGCAATGCATCCTGGGAATGGAAGATGGCATCCGGCGCGAGCGGCTCGGCGTAGCTTCGGTGGATCCCAAGCATCGGTAACCGCTTCCTGGATCCAGGCACCAACGGAAGGTGAGTATATAATTATTTTTTATTTTAATTCTTTTTTTTTAACTTGGATATCATGCCCACATTGCTATATTCGTGGGCTGCGCAATATACAACGTGGGCTGCGCAATATACAACGTGGGCTGCGCAATATACTACGTGGGCTTCGCAATATACTACGTGGGCTGCGCAATATACAACTTGGGCTGCGCAATGTACAATGTGGGCTGCACAATGTACAACATGGGCTGCTCAATGTACAACGTGGGCTGCTCAATGTACAACGTGGGCTGCTCAATGTACAACGTGGGCTGCTCAATGTACAATGTGGGCTGCGCAATGTACAACTTGGGCTGCGCAATGTACTATGTGGGCTGCACAATGTACTACATGGGCTGCACAACATACTACGGGGCTGCGCAATATACAACGTAGGCTGCGCAATGTACTACGTGGGCTGCGCAATGTACTGCGTGGGCTGCGCAATGTACAACATGGGCTGCGCAATGTACAACATGGGCTGCGCAATGTACAACGTGGGCTGCGCAATGTACAACATGGGCTGCGCAATGTTCTACGTGGGCTGCGCAATGTACTACGTGAGCTGCGCAACATACTACGTGGCTGTGCAATATACTACATGGGCTGCACAATATACAACGTGGGCTGCGCAATATACTACGTAGGCTGCGCAATGTACTACGTGGGCTGCACAATTTACTGCGTTGGCTGCGCAATGTACTGCGTTGGCTGCGCAATGTACTGCGTTGGCTGCGCAATGTACTGCGTGGGCTGCGCAATGTACTGCGTGGGCTGCGCAATGTACTGCGTGGGCTGCGCAATGTACTACGTGGGCTGCGCAATGTACTGCGTGGGCTTCGCAATGTACTGCGTGGCTGTGCAATATACTATGTGGGCTGTGCTATACACTACGCATACATATTCTAGAATACCCAATGCGTTAGAATCGGGCCACCTTCTAGTACTTTATAACACCAGCTTGAAAAAGGATTTTAAAATCCGAAATGTTGGCCTACTGAAATGTATGTTCAGTAAATGCACTCAATACTTGGTCGAGGCTCCTTTTGCATCAATGTTTGCACTAAAAAAGAAGGAATAACATGGCACCGCTGCTACTGGTATCCCAATATGCCCACTGCTATGTGCCGCTGCTATGCCAATTATGCGCCTTCAGTAGGACATACGGGTGCACCTGATCCAGTCAGGTATGAAAGTCCATTTGTAGAAAAAACAAGGGTGCACTCACTAGTCCTCTGTAATACGATCCTTTATTTAGAACATATGCGGGTAACTTTTAGGGAGAACGTGGAATGAACGGACGACAGCCGTTTCGTGCTGCTGCACTTCTAAGGGTCCTGCTCCTTTTGCATCAATTACTGCATCAATGTGGCATGGCACGGAGGCGATAAGCCTGTGGCACTGCTGAGGTGTTATGGAAGGCCAGGTTGCTTTGAAAGCAGCCTTCAGCTCATCTGCATTGTTGGGTCTGATGTCTCTCATCTTCCTCTTGACAACACCCCATAGATTGTCTATGTGGTTAAGGTCAGGTGAGTTTGCTGGCCAATCAAGCACAGTGATAATGTTGTTTTTAAACCAGGTGTTGGTACTTTTGGCAGTGTGGACAGGTGCCAAGTCCTGCTGGAGAATGAAATTTCCATCCCCAAATAGCTTGCTGAGAGAAGGAAGCATGAAGCTCTAAAATTTTCTGGTAGTTGGCTGTGCTGACTTTGGTCTTGATAAAACGCAGTGGACCTACACCAGCAGATGACATGGCTCCCCTAACCATCACTAATTGTGGTAACTTCACACTAGACCTCCAGCAGCTTGGATTGTGTGCCTCTCCACTCTTCCTCCAGACTCTGGGACCTTGATTTCCAAATTAAATGCAAAATTTACTTTCATCTGAAAACAACACCTTGGACCACTGAGCATCAGTCCAGTTCATTTTCTCTTTGGCCCAGGTAAGATGATTCTGGCGTTGTCTATTGGTCATGAGTGGCTTGACACAAGGAATGCGTTACTTGTAGCCCATGACCTGGGTACGTCTGTGTGTGGTGGCTCTTTACCAATGACCTTTTGTGGCTTACCCTCCTTGTGGAGTGTGTCAATGACTGCCTTCTGTACATCTGTCAAGTCAGCAGTCTTCCCCAGGATTGTGGAGCCTACTGAAACAGACTAAGGGACCTTTTTAAATGCTTAGGAAGTCTTTTCAAGTGTTTTTGTTAATTATTCTAATGTACTACTGAGCTAATGACTTTTGGGTTTTCAATGGCTGTAAGCCATAATCATCAACATTAACAGAAATAAACACTTGAAATAGATCACTCTGTTTGCAATGACTCTATATAATATATGAGTTTCAATTTTTGTATTGAAGAACTGAAATAAATTAACTTTTTGATTATATACTAATTTTGTGAGAAGCACTTGTATATACACATCCCATGAATACATATATTTATATAAATTTATTAAAACATCTACTGTGTAAAAATGTATACTGTAGTTGTTACTTTTACAACAACCTAATCTGCTAAATATATTTGTTTGTGTAAGAAGCAACTGAAAAGAAGTACCAGCATATGGAATAATATCCTCCTTTGTTTATAGGCTTGTGATTGGTTTTGTGTAGTTTTAGGCTCTGGTTATGAAGACGCATACCCAAATTTGAAAGCCATTTTGATTATTATACAGGCAAGTTTATATTTGTTTAAATTTCCAGAAACACTGATTTTTGTCAGACTTTTAGCGGCAGCCATGTAAGGGCTATACCAAGAAGTGAAATAAGGGATGTCAAAGTATTTATGCACTTGGAATTTGATAAAATAAGGTTCTTATGTTAAACAGATAGACTTCAATTGCTTTTTTTAATTTTGCAGGGGTTAAAAGGAGAAAAATTATGCTCTCATTTTGTGACTATGTAGAAGTACAGTACATGTCACGCTAGATTATGTGGTACTCAAGGAAGGGGCAACTGTAACTAATATAAACCGCATTAATGCTTCACCTCCATGTATGATCGCATTTTTTGGAACCTCGGGCAGCACAGACTTTGAACCACTGTATTCCTCCTTCTCATTGTACTGTATCTCCTTGCTGGTCCTGCTGCAGCCTTTACATGCTTTTATGGATGTTGTGACAGTCACAACCCTATCAGATTAGCGTATCTATAATATCTTATACCACTTGGCTATCAGATAAGACCCTATTTGCAAATTTTGTCTCTCCAGCTTTACCATTTGTTTTTAGAGTCTTTTTTTTGTCATATGTTTAGCCAATACAGTACTGTGCAAAAGTTTAAGGCAGGTATTAAAAAATTCTGCAAAGTAACAATACACCACTTCCAAAAATGGAAGTGTTGATAGTTTATTCTTATCAATCAACAAAATGCTGTTTTAAAGGCACAAGGTGGTCACACTAAATCAAATTAATATTTAGGGTTACCACCCTTTGCCTTCTAGGTACACTTACACACAGATTTTGTCAGCATCTTCTCCATTCCGCAGACATTCAACACAGTGATGGCCGGGCGCGGGCTCACAGGGGAGCGGTGTCAGTCACTGACCCAACTCACCCCACTGTCCTGCACTCTGGTCTTGACTCCTCCTGCACTCAATTGTATTTGCGTATGTCAGACCCAAATATAATTGATGTCCGAGTCGCGGAGTAGAGGAGCTATGAACAGGTTCCAGCCCTGCCAAATCATCCAGCAGAAGGCAAGCCACTTCCAGTCTCTGTTCTGCTGGAGACTGCAAATTCAGGGGACGTTGGATGGTGCGATACGGTGACATCATCATGCCATCCAGTGTCCACTGCAGTACAGGTAGCAAAAGGAGACAACAGCCGTGGTGTACAGGGAGCCAGGATTAGGTGAGTATATTTTTTCCTGATATTTTGGCAATGAATGGAGGACATGTGAGAGGATGGCTATGGGGGAGATAAGAAGAGCAGACTATGGGGAGATAAGAGGAACTGGCTTTAGGGGACATATGAGATTCTAGCTATGGGGAACATAAGATGAGCTGGCTGTGGGGGACACTTGAGGGGCTGGCTATGGAGGACATAAGAACATAAGAGGGACTGGCTATGGGGAACATAAGACATGCTGGCTTTGGGGACATAGGAGGGGCTGGCAGTGGAGAAAATAAGATGGGCTGGCTGTTGGGAACATAAGACGAGCTGGCTGTGAAGGACTGAAGTTCGACTGGCTATGTGGAAAATAAGGGGGCTGTGGAGGACATATGAGGAGCTTGCTGTGGGGAACATATAAGACGCTGTGGGGACATATGATGGGCTGTATGTGGGGAACCTGTGAGGGCTTGCTGTGGGGGATCATAAGATGTGCTGGCTCTGGGGACCTAAGGGTACTGTCACACAGTGGCACTTTGATCGCTACGACGGTACGATCCGTGACGTTCCAGCGATATCCATACGATATTGCAGTGTCTGACACGCTACTGCGATCATGGACCCCGCTGAGAATTGTACGTCGTAGCAGATCGTTTGGAACTTTATTTCGTCGCTGGATCTCCCGCTGTCATCGCTGGATCGTTGTGTGTGACAGCGATCCAGCGATGCGTTCGCTTGTAACCAGGGTAAACATCGGGTTACTAAGCGCAGGGCCGCGCTTAGTAACCCGATGTTTACCGTGGTTACCAGCGTAAAAGTAAAAAAAAAAAAACCGTACATACTCACATTCCGGTGTCCTTCAGGTCCCTTGCCGTCTGCTTCCCGCTCTGACTGACTGCCGGCCGGAAAGTAAGAGCAGATCACAGCGGAGACGTCACCGCTGTGATCTGCTTTCACTTTACGGCGGCACTCAGTCAGAGCGGGAAGCAGACGGCAAGGGACCTGAAGGACACCGGAATGTGAGTATGTACGTTTCTTTTTTTTTTTACTTTTACGCTGGTAACCAGGGTAAACATCGGGTTACTAAGCACCGCCCTGCGCTTAGTAACCCGATGTTTACCCTGGTTACTCGGGACCTCGGCATCGTTGGTCGCTGGAGAGCGGTCTGTGTGACAGCTCTCCAGCGACCACACAACGACTTTCCAACTATCACGGCCAGGTCGTATCGCTGGTCGTGATCGTTGGAAAGTTGCAGAGTGTGACAGTACCCTAAGTTGGGCTGGTTACGGGAGCTATCAGAAGAGGAGCTATGGGGGACATCATTGTGTCATATAATCTCATAGATTGTAAGCTTGCGAGCAGGGCCCTCATTCCTCTCGGTATCTGTTTTGATCTATGTGTTTATTGTTATGCTGTAATGTCTAGTGTCTGTACAAGTCGCCTCTAAAACGTAAAGTGCTGTGGAATATATTGACACTATAGAAATAAAATTATTATTATTATTGTATCAGAGACTGGGTAATATTATACTTGGAGCTGTTGGGACATTATGCCTGAACTGTGTGGAAATAATACTATATAGGATATGTGGGTGGCATCACTGTATAGGGGGCTGTGGGGAAATCATACTGTATATAGGAGCTTTGGTGGACATCATAGTGTATATTGGTGGGATTTTGTGGATATCATACTGTATGGATGGCGGTGGTTACGATCATACCATGTACAGGAACAGTGTGAGGGGGTTACAGTTTGGAGACAAAAAATGTGATGGGCAGTATGAGGGCACAGAATGGATATGGAGAGGGGGCAGAGAGAAATGGGGGCACAGAATGGAGAGAGGTCTGCATCGTGGGTGGATAATGTGGAGATATAGAGAATCTAAGGGAAAACATATATCTTCACTGCACGAATGTCAATTTAATCGCCAAAAGCTCCTTATTACCCACGTCATAATTTTTCTCAGCCGAGGATAATTTTTTGGAACAGAAGGTGCACAGATGCCATTTATCTGGAGACGGACCATGAGACAACACAGCCACAACCCCAATTCCAATGCATCCACTTCTACAATAAAAGGCTGAGTAACATTAGGTTGACTGAATATAGGTGCAGTGTCAAAACAACTCCCCCATGTCATGTCAGTAAGGGGTTTCACCATTACTAAATAATTTTTGAATTTTGACCCAAAGAGTGGTCGTAAATGGCTGCACATCCAGTTGGAATAATGTCTCAAGTGGGGTACTATAGGGTTCTGTCCTGGGCCCTGTATTGTTCAACATCTTTATGAATGATTTAGATTAAGGAATTGAGGCTACACTGATTAAATTTGCTGATAAGAAGTGTTGAGCGATACCTTCCGATATCGGAAAGTATCGGTATCGGAAAGTATCGGCCGATACCGTCAAAGTATCGGATCTAATCCGATACCGATACCCGATCCCAATGCAAGTCAATGGGACGAAAATATCGGAATTAAAATAAACCCTTTCTTAACTTGTAGGTTCATTCTACATGAAGGAAAACAACTAAGAATAATGTAGGATGTATTGGGGGATGTGGCGGAGACATTAAAGGCACAGCGGTTTAGCCCAATCTAATAGAATAGCAGGATTTTGTTTTGTTTTTTATGACGTTCGGCGTTAGAAAGATTTTGACTATGTTAATTTTTTTTTTTTTTGTCAGATATTGATGTTTCACTACTTCCACGCCCTTCACCTTCTTTTTTACTTCTCCCACACTTTCTTCTTCATTATCCTCATCATCAGCTTCTTTGACATCAACTTCTTCACCTTATTCATCTTCTTCTTCATCTTCTACCTATTATTTTTTTTGTTACATTGTTCATATTCTTTTTATTTTACTATTATCTTCTTCATATTCAACTTCTTCATCATATTCTTATTTGTGACAGGCATTCCCGTAGCTGTTATCTATAAAAGTTTGAAGATTACACCTTCCGTTCTGCCTGTCACAAAGCAGTTACATTTGTCCGCGTTCAGTTTGGCCTGCAGCATCAGGCTTTATCCAGGGGCACCACGAGGAGGAACGGACTCACCCCCATACACTGCTTAGTCTTCTTCTGATTATAATTTAGATAATATATTTTGCTCTGATATTTAGTCTTATGCTTAATGTTCTTCTGCTCTTTGTTCTGCAGCCTCTTGTTCTTCTGCTTCTCGGTCTTCCAGGTCGTCGTCGTCTCCAGGGTCGTCGTCTCCGGGGTCGTCGTCATCGGGGTGGTCTTCAGGGTCATCGTCTCCAGGGTCGTCGTCATCTCAGTGGTTGTCGTCTCTGGTGTCGTCGTCATCTTAGGGGTGGTCTTCCGGGTCGTCGTCTTTAGGGTCTTGAACTTGGAAATGTAGCAGAAGGTACAAGTAGGCTGAGAAAATGCCGAGAAACAGCTGATGGAACTGGAATTCGGATGGCTACCCGAAGGTCCAAGAGCCAATGGAACTACCGAGGACCAGCTGACGTTACTGGAACCCGGTTACTAAGCAGGAGGTACCCATGCTGAAAGCACTACCAAGGACCACCTGACGTTGGTGGAACTCAGATACCCAGAGGGAGGCACCTAAGCCAAAGGCTCTGCCCGGAACCAGCTGACGGTACTGGAACCAGGATGGGGAGCAGAAGGTACAAGAGCAAAAGACACTGCTGAGAACCAGCTGACGGTACTGGAACCCGGATGGGTAGCCGAAGGTCCAAGAGCCAATGGAACTACCGAGGACCAGCTGACGTTACTGGAACCCGGTTACTAAGCAGGAGGTACCCGTGCTGAAAGCACTACCAAGGACCACCTGACGTTGGTGGAACTCAGATACCCAGAGGGAGGCACCTAAGCCAAAGGCTCTGCCCGGAACCAGCTGACGGTACTGGAACCAGGATGGGGAGCAGAAGGTACAAGAGCAAAAGACACTGCCGAGAACCAGCTGACGGTACTGGAACCCGGATGGGTAGCCGAAGGTCCAAGAGCCAATGGAACTACCGAGGACCAGCTGACGTGACTGGAACCCGGTTACTAAGCAGGAGGTACCCGTGCCTGAAAGCACTACCAAGGACCACCTGACGTTGGTGGAACTCGGATACCCAGAGGGAGGCACCTAAGCCAAAGGCTCTGCCCGGAAACAGCTGACGGTGCTGGAACCAGGATGGGGACCTATTCAAGCTTGTCTTCCTAGAGCCCCAACTAGCGGTGTTGGAGCAAAGGGTCAGCAGGGGGAGCAGAGTGTAGGCCGAAGCCTGCACTGGAGGCATTTGTAGGTCTGTTGTGTCTGCATGGCATTTGCAGGACACGTTGCCGGCTACACAGCAGGGGAACAGCTGGCGGTGCTGAACCCCACTGACACATTGGCTGGTGTTTTTCTCTGTGCAGCTAGCAGTTCCGGGCACCAACTGGCGGTGTTAGAGCCCAGGGTCAGCAGGAGGAGAGGGAGCAGAGTGTAGGCCGAAGCCTGCACTGGCGGCAGCTTTGTGTCTGCGTGGCTGTTGCAGGACACGATGCCGGCTACACAGCAGGGGAACAGCTGGCGGTGCTGAACCCCACTGACACATTGGCTGGTGTTTTTCTCTGTGCAGCTAGCAGTACCGGGCACCAACTGGCGGTGTTAGAGCCCAGGCTCTGCAGGGGGAGCAGAGTGTAGGCCGAAGCCTAATTGAACCAATTTTAAAGGTAACCTTTAACCCCCCCTCAGGTGTTACAAACTAGAAGAGCCACAGCTTATGCAGCAGTAGTGCTGCACAAGTCAAAGGTTGCTCTTTTAATTTTTCTCCTTGCACACGCTGAATGAAACACGTATAACATTTAGCCCTTTATACAGTCAAACTGTGTTGGAGGCGAGAGTTCCCTTCGTAATGAGACGCAGCACAGATGTCAAGAATCCCACCTTGGTGCTGGGCGCAGCCTCCTGAGCGTTGTTATTTGATGTACAGGAGTCTGCGCTGTCGTTTTATCCCTTGGCCTTGTGCTGTTAGCGCTGCCCATCTTCTGGCATCATTTAATGTCGGCCGGTGCGGTTTGCGATGCCCATGAATCCCAGCCCCGCAGTGTCTTTACATAGTTAAAACACTGCGGGGCTGGGATTCATGGCCTGGCGCAGTACATATGTTCGCCTCTCACACTCGGGTCCTTACACCCGCTTCAGACTGTGCGGCATCAGCTGATCCCTTATCGCATGCCACGGCCATGAAGCCGCACAGTCTGAAGAAGGCGGAAGGAGATGAGGGACAGGCGAAGATATGCACTGCTCATGCCTGTCAATCACACCCTCGCAGTCAAAATAAATAAGACACCGAGGGGCGTTGTGTGGGTCAGGGCGGCCGCAGAGGCGCAGGCAGCCAAACAATGATGCCAGAAGACGGGCAGCGCTACCAAGGGGGTTGCAGCGTGTCATTACAAAGGAAAGTCACACCTCCGGGACGGTTAAATGGTCACAGAGGACACATTTTAGACGTGTTCAGTTCCACATGTGCGAGGAGAATAAGTTTATGAGCCACCTTGCACACATGCAGCATTACTGCTGTACAAGGTGGCTGTAAAACATACAAACGCCTGGGGGAGGGGGGACAGGTTCCCTTCAATTTCAGTTCTTGTGTCTGCATGGCTGTTGCAGGACACGTTGCCGGTTACACAGCAGGGGAACAGCTGGCGGTGCTGAACCCCACTGACACATTGGCTGGTGTTTTTCTCTGTGCAGCTAGCACATCTGGGCCCCAACTGGCGGTGTTAGAGCCCAGGGTCAGCAGGAGGAGCAGGGGGAGCAGAGTGTAGGCCGAAGCCTGCACTGGCGGCAGCTTTGGGTCTGTTGTGTCTGCGTGGCTGTTGCAGGACACGTTGCCGGCTACACAGCAGGGGAACAGCTGGCGGTGCTGAACCCCACTGACACATTGGCTGGTGTTTTTCTCTGTGCAGCTAGCACATCTGGGCCCCAACTGGCGGTGTTAGAGCCCAGGGTCAGCAGGAGGAGCAGGGGGAGTGGAGTGTAGGCCGAAGCCTGCACTGGAGCAAGTTGAAAGGGAACCTTTAACCCCCCCCAGGCGTTTGTAGCTGAAAGAGCCATTGTGTACAGCACTAATGCTGGAAAAGGTAAACTTAGCTCTTTGAATTATGGTCCTTGCACATGCTGAACCTAACACTTATGAAATGTGTCCCCTCACACCGTTAAACCGTCCGGTAGGTGGAACTTTCCTTTGTCATGTGACGCAGCACAGCCATCATTCATACCCCCTTGGCGCCGTGCGCCGACTCCACGGCGTTGTTTGAATCTGTCCCGGAGCCTGCGCTGTTAGGTTAGCCCTTGGCCATGCACACATTTTGCGCTGCCCGTCTTCTGACATCATTTGGTGTCAGGCTGGCTGCGCCTGTGCGGCCGCGCTGGCCGAGAGCCCGCCTCGCAGTGTCGTCTAATGTAATCCCACCGCGGGCCTGGGATCCGTGGCCATGCGCAGTGCATATCCTTGCCTCTCACTCCCCTCCCTACGGCTTCTTCAGACTGTGCGGCGTCACGGCTGTGGCATGCTATTAGGGATCAGCTGACGGCGCACAGTCTGAAGAAGGCGTAGGGAGATGAGTGAGAGGCGGAGGTTCAGATATGCACTGCGCATGTCCATGGATCTCAGGCCCCCAGTGGGATTAAATCAGAAGACAATGCGAGGCGGGCTCTAGGCCAGCGCGGCCGCACAGGCGCAGCCAGCCTGACACCAAATGATGTCAGAAGACGGGCAGCGCAAAATGTGTGCATGGCCAAGGGCTAACCTAACAGCGCAGGCTCCGGGTCAGATTCAAACAACGCTGTGGAGGCGGCGCACGGCGCCAAGGGGGTAAGAATGACGGCTGTGCTGCGTCACATCACAAAGGAAAGTTCCACCTACCGGACGGTTAACGGTGTGAGGGGACACATTTCATAAGTGTTAGGTTCAGCATGTGCAAGGAGCACCACGAAAAGAGGCACTTTTTCCATTTGCATCATTACTGCTGCACAATGTGGCTCTTTCAGTAACAAACGCCTTGGGGGGGGGGACAGGTTCCCTTAAATTTAAGTTGTTGTGCCTGCGTGGCGGTCGCATGACACGTTGCCGTATACACAGCAGGGGAACAGCTGGCGATGCTGAACCCCACTAACACATTGGCGAGGTGTTTGGCTCTGTGCGAACAGCACTTCTGGACGGCAACTAGCGGTGTTGGAGCCCAGGGACAGGAGGAGGAGGAGGAGGTGGAGGAGATAGGAGGGATTGCCACACACACAGCTGGGGAACAGCTGACGTTACTGAACCCCAATAACAGAGGAGGGACTGTTGGGACTGTGCGGACAGCACTTCTGGACGGCAACTAGCGGTGTTGGAGCCCAGGGACAGGAGGAGGAGGAGGTGGAGGAGATAGGAGGGATTGCCACACACACAGCTGGGGAACAGCTGACGTTACTGAACCCCAATAACAGAGGAGGGACTGTTGGGACTGTGCGGACAGCACTTCTGGACGGCAACTAGCGGTGTTGGAGCCCAGGGACAGGAGGAGGAGGAGGTGGAGGAGATAGGAGGGATTGCCACACACACAGCTGGGGAACAGCTGACGTTACTGAACCCCAATAACAGAGGAGCGACTGTTGACTGTGCGTACAGCACTACCAGGCAACAACTAGCGGTGTTGGAGCCCAGGGACAGCAGGAGAAGCAGAGGAACACAATGTAGGCCGAAGCCTGATTGGAGAAAGTCGAAAGGGAACCTTTAACCCCCCCCCCAAGGCGTTTGTAGCTGAAAGAGCCAGCTTGTGCAGCACAAAAGATGCAAAAGGAAAAGGTGGCTCTTTTCATTATGCTCCTTGCAAACACAGAACTAAACACTTATAAAATGTGTCCCCTGAAACCGTGAGACCGTCCCGGAGGTGGGACTTTCCTTCGTAATATGACGCAGCACAGCCGTCATTCTTACCCCCCGGCGCCGTGCCCCGGCTCCTCAGCGTTGTTTGATTCCGTCCCGGAGCCTGCGCTGTTATGTTATCCCGTGGCCAGGCACACTTAGCGCTGCCCATCTTCTGACATCATTTGGTGTCAGGCTGGCTGCGCCTGTGCGGCCACGCTGGCCGAGAGCCCGCCTAGCAGTATCATCTAATGTAATCCCACCGTGGGCCTGGGATCCGTGGCCATGCGCAGTGCATATCCTCGCCTCTCACTCCCCTCCCTACGGCTTCTTCAGACTGTGCGGCGTCACGGCCGTGGCATGCTATTAGGGATCATCTGACGGCGCACAGTCTGAAGAAGGCGTAGGTAGATGAGTGAGAGGCGGAGGTTCAGATATGCACTGCGCATGTCCATGGATCTCAGGCCCCCAGTGGGATTAAATCAGAAGACAATGCGAGGCGGGCTCTCGGCCAGCGCGGCCGCACAGGCGCAGCCAGCCTGACACCAAATGATGTCAGAAGATGGGCAGCGCTAAGTGTGCCTGGCCAAGGGATAACATAACAGCGCAGGCTCCGGGACGGAATCAAACAACGCTGAGGAGCCGGGGCACGGTGCCAAGGGGGTAGGAATGACAGCTGTGCTGCGTCATATTACGAAGGAAAGTCCCACCTCCGGGACGGTTTTACGGTATCAGTGGACACATTTTATAAGTGTTAAGTTCTGCGTGTGCAAGGAGCTAAACAAAAATAGCTACCTTTTCCTTGTGCAGCATTACTGCTGCACAAGGTGGCTCTTTCAGTAACAAACGCCTTGGGGGGGGGGGACAGGTTCCCTTACATTTCAGTTGTTGTGTCAGCGTGGCGGTCGCAGGACACATTGCCGGCTACTCAGCTGGGGATCAGCTGACGTTACTGAAACCCAATAACACTGGGTCGTATGTTTTGACTGTGCAGACGGCACTTCAGAGCCTCAACTGGCGGTGTTGGAGCCCAGGAATTTAAGTTCAGGTGGTAGAAAGATGAACACAACAGGAGACCTGGATAACGTAGACAGTCACCAAATTATTTAATCAGGAAGAGGAGTGGCAAATTCCTGCGAGATCCAGGCCTTGTTCATTTTCAGGAAAGTAAGCCGGTCAACGTTATCGGAGGATAGTCGCATGCGACGGTCAGTTAGTACACCACCTGCAGCACTAAAGACGCGTTCCGATAATACACTAGCCGCAGGGCAAGCCAGCACCTCCAATGCATACTGGCTTAGCTCTGGCCATGTATCCAGCTTTGAGACCCAAAACTTGAAAGGTGAAGAGCCGTCTGGGAGTACAGCAAGAGGGCAAGACATGTAGTCTGTCACCATCTGACGGAACCGTTGCCTCCTGCTGACTGGAGCCGTCTGTGATGGTGTAGACTTTTGTGGCGGGCACAGAAAACTGTGCCACAGTTGGGCCATACTGGTCTTGCCTTGGGCAGAGGCACTGCTTCTGCTCCCTCTTTGTGCAGAGCCTCCACCACTGCCTGGACGCACTGAGCTGCTTTGTAATGCACTAGCAGCACTTCTCTCACTTGGAATGGAGAAGATGATGGAATTCACCAGTGTGTCTTGGTACTCCCGCATTTTTCGCTCCCGGTTCAATGGTGTGATGAGGCTTTCTACGTTGTCCCGGTAGCGAGGATCGAGGAGGGTGAACACCCAATAATCAGACATGTTGAGAATGTGGGCGATGCGTCGGTCGTTTCTCAGGCACTGCAGCATGTAATCCACCATGTGCTGCAGACTGCCAACTGCCCAAGAAACGCTGTCCCCTGCTGGAGGCGTGATCTCTGCCCGCTCGTCATCACCCCACCCTCGCTGTACACACTGACTACTGGACAATTGTGTAACTCCCTCCTCTGGACGGATGTCTTCCTCCTCCATTGACTCCTCCTCATCCTCCTCACAAACTGTCCCCTGCCTACGCATTTGTGAGGAACCACGTGGCGCTGACTGTCCAGAAGATGATGGAAATGGTGAATCCTCATCCTCCACCTCTTCCACAACATCATCCCTTAGCGCTTGCAGTGCATCATCTGCACTCGCCATCCGCGTGGAATAATCGAAGGGACGCAAAACCTGGCAGACGTCATTCATAGTGGCCCACTCTGTGGTTGTGAAGTCTGAACGGCGCTGAGTGCGACTTCTTTGCGCCTGATGCAGCTGGTACTCCATTACAGCTTGCTGCTGCTCACACAACCGCTCCAACATATGTAACGTGGAATTCCACCTGGTAGGTAGGTCACATATGATGCGATGTTCCGGCAGGCGGTGTCGGCGCTGCATAGCCGCAATGCGCGCTTTTGCCGTGCTGGAATGCCGCAAGTGAGCACACTCTAGGCGGACCTTGTGCAGCAGTGCATCAAGATCTGGATAGTCCCTCAAAAAACTCTGCACGACCAAATTGAGCACATGTGCCAGACATGGGATGTGAGTGAGGTTGCCGAGGCCCAGAGCTGCCACCAGATTTCGGCCATTATCACACACTACCATGCCTGGCTGGAGATTCGCTGGCACAAACCACACATCGCTCTCCTGCTTGATGGCATTCCAGAGCTCCTGCGCTGTGTGGCTTCGATTCCCCAAAGAAATTAATTTCAAGATGGCCTGTTGACGTTTGGCCACGGCTGTGCTCATGTCGGTCGTAACAGGTAAACGTTCATCACGGGTCCATGTGGAGGTGGACTGTGACGGCTCCTGCAGCGATGATTCTGAGGAACTGGTGTAAGAGGAGGAGTCAATGCGTACAGAATGGATTCCTGCAATCCTTGGAGTGGGCAGGACACGTCCTGCGCCACTCGCACGATCTGTACCCGGCTCAACGACATTAACCCAATGGGCAGTGAGGGAAAGGTATCGCCCCTGTCCATGTTGACTGGTCCACGCATAGGTGGTGAGGTGGACCTTGCTACTGACGGCATTCAGTAGCGCGTGTTTTATGTGTCCCTCCACATGCTTGTACAGGGCAGGGACGGCTTGCCTGCTGAAGTAAAAGCGGCTGGGCACATTGTACTGTGGGACTGCCAATGACATCAAGTCACGGAAGCTGTCAGTCTCCACCAGCCTGAATGACAGCATTTCCAGTGACAGAAGTTTGGCAATGCCTGCAGTCAGAGCCTGTGCTCGTGGGTGGTTTGACGAGAAAGGCCGCCTTTTCTCCCATGCCTGTACTACCGATGGCTGTACACTGGGCTGGGAGTGTGTGGATGACTGGGAAAGTGGTGCTGCGGGTGGAATTACAGCGGGGCTCTGGACAACAGGGCCAGAGGTTCTTCCACGGTGATCCTGGGAGGAAGCCGAACCAGCTGCGTGTGAGCTGGAGGAAGAGGCAACACGAGCTGAAGAGGTGGTAGCTGCCGCTGTTGGTTGGCCTAGCTCTTCAGTGTGTCTTTCTAACTCCGCCGCGTGCCTGGTGCGCACATGTTTCCACATGTTGGAGGTATTGAGGTTGCTGACATTTCGACCTCTTTTGACTTTGTGATGACACACCTTGCATTTGACATAGCAAATGTCATCTGCAACTGTGTCAAAAATGGACCAGGCACTGCAAGTCTTGGGAGTGCCCTTTTTGGCTTTTGGAAGAGACATGCTCCTAACGGGTGCCAAAGCGGAGGCTGCAGGATCCGCAGTCTTCCCCCTCCCTCTCCCTCTTTGGGCCGTACGGGGAATCTCTTCCTCAGAGCTGCTCCCACCACCTTCCTGTCCCTCACGCCAAGATGGGTCAAGGACCTCATCATCTACACTACCCTCTGCCCCCAACTGCTCCTCCTGGGTAGTCTCAGCAGCAGAGCACGCACCAGTAAGTGGCACCTGAGTGTCATCATCAGCGGATGCGGCCTGCGATGTGGTGACCGGAGGCACTGGCCCACCCGCCTCTTCAGAGGAAGAGAGAAAAAGTGGTTGGGCATCACTGCACCCTGCCTCTTCTTCCATTTCTCCAATGCTGCTTGGCTGGCCCCCTGTTTCCAAGCCAAGAGATTCAGAGAACAGAAGTAGAGACGGCTCCTGTCCTGGGATCTCTGTCTGCCTGGGCAATTTGGCAGGTGGTGAAGAGACAGATGGCTGCTCTCCAGTGCTCTGTGTCTGAGAGGATGTGGCACTAATTGAAGTTGATGCATTAGCTGCCATCCATCCGACAACGGCTTCAATTTGTTCTTCACACAGCAGCGGTGTACGGCGCTCTGCGACAAAGCTGCGCATGAAGGACTGTTCCCTGGTGAAAGTGGGTGCTGATGAGTCACCGGTGCCCGCAGCAGGCACAGAATCCCCACGTCCTCTCCCTGCTCCGCACCCACGCCCATGTGCCTTACTCACTGCCTTCTTCATCTTGGTTGACTGATAAAGATAAGCAGAAAAGTACTAACGGCTTTGTGTGCTTATTCCTGAACAACTCCTAACAGGTATAAGAAACACTAATTTTCTAAAGTGTGGACTAGACTTTAATATGAGCTAATGTGGCCTACACAAATGTAAAGTGGTGTCACTGGTGTGTTTGGTGAACTTTATTATTTATTTATTTTTTGGGGGCTGAACTGACAACAGAGAGAGCTGCAGTCACACAGAGACCATGCAGACAGCCGTAAACTGCGCTGCAAGGCCCAAAAACCCTCCTTTACGTTATCCTATGTAGTGTTTTTCCACAAGTTAGCTGGAGACAGGTGGAAAGACACTAATAGGAATTTTTTGAAAAAATGTGCAGCAGCCTGCACTACTTAAAACAAAAGGAAAATTGATTTTACGGTATGACGCAGTGAAGAACCCAGAGCTGGAGACAACCAGGCTATGGCTGCTCACAGACTAAAGGGCGAGCTGCAGTCACATGGAGACCGTGCAGACAGCCGTAAACGGCGCTGCAAGGCCCAAAAACCCTCCTCTACGTTATCCTATGTAGTGTTTTTCCACAAGTTAGCTGGAGACGGGTGGAAAGACACTAATAGGAATTTTTTGAAAAAATGTGCAGCAGCCTGCACTACTTAAAACAAAAGGAAAATTGATTTTACGGAATGACGCAGTGAAGAACCCTGAGCTGGAGACAACCAGGCTATGGCTGCTCACAGACTACAGGGCGAGCTGCAGTCACACGGAGACCGTGCAGACAGCCATAAACGGCGCTGCAAGGCCCAAAAACCCTCCTCTACGTTATCCTATGTAGTGTTTTTCCACAAGTTAGCTGGAGACGGGTGGAAAGACACTAATAGGAATTTTTTGAAAAAATGTGCAGCAGCCTGCACTACTTAAAACAAAAGGAAAATTGATTTTACGGTATGACGCAGTGAAGAACCCTGAGCTGGAGACAACCAGGCTATGGCTGCTCACAGACTACAGGGCGAGCTGCAGTCACACGGAGACCGTGCAGACAGCCGTAAACGGCGCTGCAAGGCCCAAAAACCCTCCTCTACGTTATCCTATGTAGTGTTTTTCCACAAGTTAGCTGGAGACGGGTGGAAAGACACTAATAGGAATTTTTTGAAAAAATGAGCAGCAGACTACACTACTTGAAAAAAAAAAAAAAGAACAGTATGAGGCAATGAACCACCCTCCCTGAACTGAATACAACCAGCTATGGATGGCCTATGGCTGCACTGAGACTAGAGAGTGGGCTGCACTCACACACACACACACACAGACCTTGCAGATCGCTGTGAAAACAGCGCTACAAGGCAAAAGCAAGGTGATTAGTAGGTGAACACAGCGGTTGCTAAATTAGCCTTTGAAAAGCACAAAGAAGAAAATCGCTATCTCTAAACTGGCCCTCAGTCAGCAAACAGCGTCCTGTCACTAACTGAATTCACAGCAGAGTGTGCGCAAAATGGCGCCAGCGACTTTTAAACTGCCTCATGACATCATTTCAGCAGCCAATCACAGTCTTGCCAGTAGTTTCAGGCCCTCCATGCTGAACAGGATGTGCCCACACTTGGAATCATTCTCATTGGCTGATTTCGTACAAATTTGTGCAGTTTGAATCCTGGGAACTTCCGATTCCGGTATCCGATACGCGGCAAGTATCGGATCTCGGTATCGGAATTCCGATACCGCTAATTATCGGCCGATACCCGATACTTGCGGTATCGGAATGCTCAACACTACTGATAACACAAAGGAGGAGGGATTGCTAATACTAGAGAAGAGAGGATTCAAAAAGATATAAATAAACCGGAGCAGTGGGCAGTAACTAACAGAATGGTTTTCAACAAGGAAAAATACAACGTATTACATCTGGGCAATAAAAATGAAAAAAGCGTATACAGAATGGGAGGAATAGGGCTAAGCAACAGCACATGTGAAAAAGACTTGGGAATACTAATAGATCATAAACTGAACATGAGTCAACAGCGTGATGCAGCAGCAAAAAAGGCAAATGCAATTCTGGGATGTATTAACAGAAGCATAGAGTTTAGATCACACAAAGTCTTTATTGCCCTCTACTCTTTGGTCAGACCTCATCTGGAATACTGTGTCCAGTTTTGGGCACAACATTTTAAAAAAAACATCAGCGAACTGGAGCAAGTTCAGAGAAGAGCGACCAGAATGGTGACCGGTCTGCAAACCATGTCCTATGAGGAACATTTTACAGGATTTGGGAATGTTTAGTTTACAAAAAAGAACACTGAGAGGAGACTTAATAGCTGTCTTCAAATACCTCAAGGGCTGTCACATTGTAGAAGGATCATCTTTATTCTCATTTGCACAAGGAAAGACCAGAAGAAATGGGATGAAACTGAATGGGAGGAGACACAGGTTAGATATTAGGAAAAACTTTTTGACAGTTAGGGTGATCAATGAGTGGAACAGGTTGCCACGAAAGGTGGTGAGTTTTCCTTCCATGGAAGTTTTCAAACAGAGGGTGGACAAACATCTGTCTGGGATGATTTATTGAATCCTGCTTTGAGCAGGGGGTTGGACCAGATGACCCAGGAGGTCCTTTCCAACTCTACCATTCTATGATTCTATGATTCTATGAATAAGCTTCCAGTAAAAATTAGTAAAAGCCAGAAAACGCTGTAATACCTTCAGGTTCTCGGGACAGTCTCAGTTGACTACAGCCCAAATCATTTCCAGATCCATCCGAAATCCCGAAGATGACAACAGGTTCCCCAAAAATTGCACCTCCTGGACAGTGAAAAAGATTTCTCTAGTTTGGCATAAAGTTTGTTATCTCTTAATATCTGAAGCACCTCTCTCGCATGTCCCCAATGTGTCTCCAAATCAGTTGAATAAACCAAAATATCATCCAGTTAGACCACCACAAACCTTCCCACCAAATGATGGAAAATATCATTAATGAAATGCTGGTGCATTGGTCAAAATGAAAGGCATAACCAGACTCTCGAAATGTCCCTCAGAAGTATTAAATGACATTTTCCATTCATCCCCTTCCCTGATGCTATAGGCCCCCTTAAATCAAACTTGGAGAAAACCTTAGCTCCAGCTGCCTGATTGAATAAATCAGGAATCAGAGGAAGAGGATATGGATCTCTGACAGTAATTAGATTTAATTCCCAGAAATCTAAACAGGGACAGAGACCGTCATCTATCCTTTTCACGAAAAAGAACCCTGCCACCACTGGTGAAGATGAATTTCTGATATGTTTCTACTCAAGACTCATCAATAAAACCTTTCGTGGCTTGTCTCTCCGGACCGGAAAGACTGTACAGTCTGGACTTGGGTAGTTTAGCTCTGGGAGTCAGGTGCATAGGACAGTCATATGCCCGATGGGTGAGAAAATCCTGACACCTCTTCTCAGAAAATACATCCTCATAGCCAGATAAAAATGCAGGTAAGGTCCCTGTAAATACTGCGGAAAGGGAAATGTTTAGGCAGTTATCATGACAGTAATCTCCCCATTTCATAATTTCTCTGGATTGCCAATCCACAATCGGATTATGCTTCACCAAGCAGGGTAAACCTAGAACAATAGAAGTGAGGAGACCCTCCAGAACATAAAAAGGAATTACCTTATAATGAAAATACCCCACCCTCAGTCTTATGTATAATCTTTGTCAGTGCTCTCTGTGCAAGTGCTGCTGAGTCAATGACTAAACTAGGAATAGGCTTAGGTAAGGTACAGCAAGCAAGCCCATGAGTTCTAGCAAACTCAGAATCAACCATACTGACTCCAGCTCCGCTGTACACAAACGCAGAAATTTTCTCAGTCCTGCTCTCTAGCACCAACTTTGCTGTCAGGACAAACCGAGAATTACAGGTTGAAGATGAACATACCCCTTGATTATCAAACTCTGCTCCCAAGGGTTAATCAAGTCTCTTTTTGTTTAGGAATCAAAGGCCTAGCCCCAATAAAATGTCCCTCGATCACACCAGAAAAAACACGTTGGCCTTTTTCTTGTGAATGTCGGGAGGGACATGCGACGTGGATGCTGTAGTTTCTTGTAATTTGTATAAGCAGAGGCATGGCTCCTCCTTTTTGAGCTGGGTATTTCATCAATATAGCTTCACATGCCTATGTGTTTTAATACTAGAGGATAGGCCTGCCTCAATTAGATTACACACTCAAGGCTGTTTAAAAGGTCAATATTGCTTCTTATGATTGATGATTTCAATATTTGGTACCAGAGTTGCAGTCCTATTCCTCTCTGAAAATGCTATTTTACAGGAAGATTTTGTGCTTTGAGTAGGTTCAGTTATTCATGGCTGCTAATTAGGGTTGAGCGAAACGGATCGTTCATTTTCATAAGTCGCCGACTTTTGGCAAAGTCGGTGTCTCATGAAACCCGACATCTCATGAAACCCGACCCGATCCCTGTGTGGGGTCGGCCATGCGGTACGCGACTTTCGTGCCAAAGTCGCGTTTCAATGACGCTAAAAGCGCCATTTCTCAGCCAATGAAGGTGGACGCAGAGTGTGGGCAGCGTGATGACATAGATCTCAATCCCCACCATCTTAGAGAAGGGCATTGCAGTGATTGGCTTGCTTTCTGCGGCGTCACAGGGGCTATAAAGGGGCGTTCCCGCCGACCGCCATCTTACTGCTGCTGATCTGAGCGTAGGGAGAGGTGCCGCTTCGTCAGAAGCAGGGATAGTGTTTTGCAGGGTACATTCACCCCCAAACCGCTTGTGCTGTAGCGATTTCCACTGTCCAACACCACCTTTTGTTTGCAGGGACAGTGGAAGCTACATTTTTTTTTCCTCAGCGCTGTAGCTCATTGGGCTGCCCTAGAAGGCTCCCTGATAGCTGCGTTGCTGTGTGTGTACGCCGCTGTGCAAACCAACTGCTTTTTTCAAAGCACAAATCCTGTTGTTCCTTCCTTTCTGCACAGCTATCTTGTTTGTTTGTCCATACTTTTGTGTGCAGCAGTCCTTTTTATAGCTGCCGGCCATACTTTTCTGAGATTACTGCAGGGAGATAAAGATTGGTAAGTCTGCCTCTGTGCCAGTGCTGTGTGTGGCATCTATCCCTCATTGTGTGCCACCGAAAACCAGTGTGTAATACTGGGCCTTTTTTTTTTTTTTTTTTAAATTCTCCCTGTAAAAAAAAAATAAATAGTGGGAGATAAAGATTGGCAAGTCTGCCTCTGTGCCAGTGCTGTGTGTGGCATCTGTCTCTCATTGTGTGCCACCGAAAACCAGTGTGTAATACTGGGCCATTTTTTTTTTTTTTGTAAATTCTCCCTGTAAAAAAAAAATAAATAGTGGGAGATAAAGATTGGCAAGTCTGCCTCTGTGCCAGTGCTGTGTGTGGCATCTGTCTCTCATTGTGTGCCACCGAAAACCAGTATGTAATACTGGGCCATTTTTTTTTTTGGTAAATTCTCCCTGTAAAAAAATAAATAAATAGTGGGACATAAAGATTGGCAAGTCTGCCTCTGTGCCAGTGCTGTGTGTGGCATCTGTCTCTCATTGTGTGCCACCGAAAACCAGTGTGTAATACTGGGCCATTTTTTTTTTTTTTGGTAAATTCTCCCTGAAAAAAAAAAATAGTGGAAGATTAAGATTGGCATTTCTGCTTGAGTGCTGGTCGTGTTTGTGCCATCTGTCTCAAATTATTGGGGCACAGAAAACCTAGTGTGTAACATTGGGCCTGGTTTTCCTTTCAGTGTCAGCCACCTATAAAGGTGTATATAAATCCTACAGAAGTTAGAGTTCACCTTATAAGTTGTTTTACAGTAACAAATACCGTTACTTTGGTTACGTTTTGCAAACAATGAGGAAGTCTGGTGGAAGAGGTCGTGGCCGTGGGCGGTCATTGTCAGCTGGTAATGATGGTAGTGGTGGTGGAGCATCAGGTGGTCGTGGTAAAAGTAGTACAGCACCTAAGTCTCGAGTTGTTGAGCCAGGTTCGTCGTCTGGCTACACAAGGTCTCGAACGCTCCCTTTTCTGGAAGTAGGAAAACCGCTTTTAAAGCCGGAGCAGCAAGAACAATGTTTGGCTTTCCTTGCTGACTCAGCCTCTAGCTCTTTTGCCTCCTCTTCTGAAAGTGCAAAATGTAAAAGCAGCGCGTCGTTAGTGGATGTTCACGGTCAGGGACAAGTCACTTCCTTGTCTTCTTCACCCAGAACAAGAGAGAAGGATGCGTCAGGAGACACAACGGGTTACTCCATGGAGCTCTTTACACATACCGTTCCTGGGTTAGACAGTGAAACAATTAACAGGCCATGCCCATTAGAAGTTGAATCGGACATGGAGTGCACTGATGCACAGCCACAGCCAGATTACTATTCTGTTCCTTTGACTCAGACCAGAACATTGCCCTCGCAGTGTACTGAGCCAGAATCAAACCCAGCTGAGACTATGGTGCCCCGTCACGAACGCTCTACCACCGGCTTACACGGTGACACAGACGAAGTTGCACACGAGATAGAAGAGGAGGTCATAGATGACCCAGTTGTTGACCCCGATTAGCAGCCATTGGGGGAACAGGGTGCAGGCGGCAGTAGTTCTGAAGTGGAGGAGGAGGAGGAGCCGCAGCAGGCATCAACATCACAACAGGTTCCATCTGCCGGGCCCTTATCTGGCCAAAAACGCGTGGCAAAACCAAAACCAGTTGGAGGACAGCGTGGCCATCCGGTTAAAGAAGCTCAGTCTGCAATGCCTGAAAAGGTATCCGATAGTAGAAAGAGTGCAGTCTGGCATTTTTTTAAACATCCAAATGATCAGCGCAAAGTCATCTGTCAAAAATGTTCAACTACCTTAAGCAGAGGTCAGAATCTTAAAAGTCTAAATACAAGTTGCATGCATAGACATTTATCCACCATGCATTTGCAAGCCTGGACTAACTACCAAACGTGCCTAAAGGTTGCAGCACCCTCGGCCAATGAAGCTAGTCAGCAACGCTACATCCCTTCCCTCACTGTAAGCCCACCATTTACCGCAACACCTGCAGTATCTGTGCAGCTTTTGTCTCCAGGCCAAAGCAGTCAGGGAATCACCAGGTTCGTAGTAGGAAACACTGCATGTAGGGCACCGGCAAGAATACCATCTCCAACCCTCTCTCAGTCTGCCATGTCCATCGGCACCACTGCTAGTTCCACGATCTCCAGCTCTCCAGTCCAGCTCACCCTACATAAGACTCTTGTTAGGAAAAGGAAGTACTCATCCTCGCATCCGCGTACACAGGGTTTGAACGCCCACATTGCTAGACTAATCTCATTAGAGATGATGCCCTACCGGTTAGTTAAAAGCGAAGCTTTCAAAGCGCTGATGGACTACGCTGTACCACGCTATGAGCTACCCAGTCGACACTTCTTTTCTAGAAAAGCCATCCCAGCCCTCCAACAGCATGTTAAAGACCGCATCATCCATGCACTCAGGCAGTCTGTGACTACAAAGGTGCACCTGACAACAGATGCATGGACCAGTAGGCATGGCCAGGGACATTACGTGTCCATCACGGCACACTGGGTGAATGTGGTGGATGCAGGGTCCACAGGGGACAGCAATATTGGGACAGTTCTGCCTAGCCCATGGTCAAGGAAAGAGTTGGCTGTAGGCGTTCGCCCCCCCTCCTCCTCTTCCTCGTCCTCCTGCAGAAGCGAGAGCTTGTCCACAGACCACAGTCGCACATCCACTCCATCCGCAGCTGCCACTGTTGCACACCAGGTGTGCCATTATGGGACAGCTAGTGGCAAGCGTCAGCAGGCTGTATTGGCAATGAAGTGTTTGGGCGACAACAGACACACCGCGGAACTTCTGTCCGAGTTCTTGCAGAAAGAAACTCAGTCATGGCTGGGCACTGTACATCTTGAGGCAGGCAAGGTAGTGAGTGATAACGGAAGGAATTTCATGGCTGCCATAGCCCTTTCCCAACTGAAACAAATTCCTTGCCTGGCTCACACCTTAAACCTGGTGGTGCAGTGCTTCCTGAAAAGTTATCCGGGGTTACCCGACCTGCTCCTCAAAGTGCACAGACTTTGCTCGCATATCCGCCGTTCGCCCGTACACTCCAGCCGTATGCAGAACTATCAGCGGTCTTTGAACCTTCCCCAGCATCGCCTAATCATCGACGTTGCAACAAGGTGGAACTCCACACTGCACATGCTTCAGAGACTGTGCGAACAGAGGCGTGCTGTTATGTATTTGTGGGAGGATACACGGGCAGGCAGTTGGATGGCAGACATGGAGAAGTCAGGTGTGCAGTGGTGGAAGCTACAAGACCTGTGTCAAGTCCTTCAGTGTTTTGAGGAATGCACACGGCTGGTTAGTGCAGACAACACCATAATAAGCATGAGCATCCCCCTAATGCATCTGCTGATGCAAAGTTTGACGCACATAAAGGAGCAGGCATCTGCAGCCGAGGAAGAGGAAAGCCTTGATGACAGTCAGCCATTGTCTGGTCAGGGCCGTGTAGAGGACGCGGTAGCGGGCGAAGAGGAGGAGGAGAACGAGGAGGATGATGGGGATGAGTACTTTTTTAATGAGGAAGCTTCTCCTGGGCCAACAGAAATTAGTGGCGTTGCAAGGCCGGGTTCTGTTTTTTTAAGGGAGACAAGTGACGTAGATTTGCCTGTAACTGCCCCTCAAACCAGCACAACCGCAGATTTGACAACTGGAACTTTGGCCCACATGGCGGATTATGCCTTACGTATCCTCAAAAGGGACCCACGCATTATTAAAATGATGAGCGATGACGATTACTGGTTGGCCTGCATCCTTGACCCTTGCTATAAAGGCAAATTGCAAAATATTATGCCACATGAGAACCTCGAACAAATATTAGCAACCAAACAAGCTACTCTTGTAGACCGTTTGATTCAGGCATTCCCAGCACACAGCGCCGGTCATGGTTCTCACACGAGCTGCAGGGGGCTACAGGGCAGAGGTGTTAGAGGTGCACAAATCAGAAGTGGCGTTGGACAGAGGGGTTTTCTGACCAGGTTGTGGAGTGATTTCGCAATGACCGCAGACAGGACAGGTACTGCAGCATCTATTCAAAGTGACAGGAGACAACATTTGTCCAGTATGGTTACTAACTATTTTTCATCCCTTATCGATGTTCTCCCTCAACCGTCATTCCCATTTGATTACTGGGCATCCAAATTAGACACCTGGCCTGAATTGGCAGAATATGCATTGCAGGAGCTTGCTTGCCCAGCAGCTAGTGTGCTATCAGAAAGAGTATTCAGTGCTGCTGGTTCAATATTAACCGAAAAAAGGACTCGTCTGGCTACCCAAAATGTGGATGATCTAACCTTCATTAAAATGAACCACTCCTGGATTTCAAATTATTTTGCCCCACCTTTCCCGGCTGACACCTAGCTTTCCTATAAAAAGGTCTTGCTTGTGGACTGGTCTTACTGAGTGTTCCAATCTCTTAATTTGCAGCAGCTGTTTGTCCAGCATACGACATGTTTACACCTCCCTCAATGGGAAAACTCCCCCCACAGGGCCGTGGTCTCGCCACTTGGCGCAAGCACCCATTAGAGTGCCGTTTGTCTGAAGAGGTGGGTGTGCCCGCTTTTGGTCGACGGCACTGCCACTGGGTCCCTCATAGTACAATAAAGTGTCTCTGGCGGTGGTGGCGCGCACCCAACATCAGACACACCGTTGTAACATGAGGGGCCCTGGGACGGTACCGCCGGCCACAAGAGAGTTCACCCCCCCAGCTCAAACTGTGCTCTACCACGTGCAAAATTATCTCTCACAGCTCCACCAATGTTTAGTCTATGCGCTGACATCATTCAATGCCTGGCACTGACAATACCAATTTGTTGACATCTATGATGCTAGTTAAAGTAGTCTGGGTCAGTGTCCTATATTGGCACCAGTAAATACTTACTGCCAAATTACTATGTCAGAAACTCAGCAGATGAGCCCACCCCTGTACCTAAGTATGCCAAATTTTTTTTGTTGTTGTTGTTGTTTTGCGAGACATTAACATCTATTTATTTTTTGTGAGTACTGTGTCAGACACTCCTTGCAATCGTCCTCCGCTGACTACACCAATGCTGCCTGTGTACCCCTGCATGATAACTCTAAGTGCCTTGAGCCTATTTTTAGTTATTTTAGGCCTAGTAAGCCTGTCTGCGGTCCCTCCTTGCAATCCTCCTCCACTGACCAGAATGCTGCCTGTGTATCCATGTAACCTATTTAAAACTGCCTTGAGCCTATTTTTATTTATTTTAGGCCTAGTAAGCCTGTCTGCGGTCCCTCCTTGCAATCCTCCTCCACTGACCACAATGCTGCCTGTGTATCCATGTAACCTATTTAAAACTGCATTGAGCCTATTTTTAGTTATTTTAGGCCTAGTAAGCCTGTCTGCGGTCCCTCCTTGCAATCCTCCTCCGCTGACCACACCAATGCTGCCCGTGTACCCCTGGAACCTATTTAAAAGTTCATAGAGCCTATTTATATATTTTATTTAATATTAATAAAGCCATGATGGACTACGCTGTACCACGCTACAAGCTAACCAGTCGACACTTCTTTTGCGAGAAAAGCCATCCCAACCCTCCACCAGCATGTAAAAGACCGCATTGTCCATACACTCTGGCAATCTGTGAGTACAAAGGTGCACCTGACAACAGACGCATGGACCTGTAGGCATGGCCACTGAAGGTTACGTGTCCATTACGGCGCAATTGGTTAATGTGGTGGATGCATGGTCCACAGGGGACAGCCTACTAAGTCTGTCTGCAGTCCCTAATTCAAATTGTCCTCCACTGTATAAATCTGAGCTTCAACCTTCTGGCTCTCATTAAGTGCTTTTTTAACAAAAAATTGGTGGTTACGGCCTACTAACGGTGTCTGTCGCTCCCTGGTGTTGTCCTCCACTGTCTAAATCTGAGCTTCAACCTTCTTGCTCTCATTAAGTGCTTTCTTTAAATAAATTGGTGGTTAGGGCCTACTAACGGTGTCTGCCGCTCCCTGGTGTTGTCCTCCACTGTCTAAATCTGAGCTTCAACCTTCTGGCTCTCATTAAGTGCTTTCTTTAAATAAATTGGTGGTTAGGGCCTACTAACGGTGTCTGCCGCTCCTGGGTGTTGTCCTCCTCCTGAGTGTTCTCCTCCTCCTTGGTGTTCTCCTCCAGGTTGCCTTGTCTGAGATTCAACCTTCTGGCTCTCATTAAGTGCTTTTTTAACAAAAAATTGGTGGTTACGGCCTACTAACGGTGTCTGCCGCTCCCTGGTGTTGTCCTCCACTGTATAAAGCTGAGCTTCAGTCTTTAGGCTTTTGGCCTATAGTAGCAGATATTAAACTGCATTTGGCCTTCTAGTGTGGTTGGGCCCTTAAAACAATGTCTGCTCCTGGGTTTGCTACTCCACTGAACAAAGCAATGCCGCCTGTTTAGTCCTGTTACCAATTTTGAACTGCATTTAGCCTACTTTATTCTTTGGCCCTATATCTGTGTTTCCTCCTCATCCTGCCCATTGCCCAGCCACTGCTAGATGAGTCTGCTGGTACATTGACCTAGACCACTACATTCCCCTTGCACTCTACACAGCCAGAATCTGACCCTGCTGAAAGTAAGGTTCCCCTTCCCGCATGTTATACCACCTTACACAGGGACAAAGAGGAAGGTGCAGATGAAAGTGCAGGTTCCTTCATCAGGTGGGGGGGCATACTCGTTGGCGACGTCACTGGCACAGGGCCCCTCAGAGTACGCAAAAGTGTCGCTGCTGGTGGGAGGTGCCCCCGCCGTGCAAACACACCGCTGTACTTTGAGGGGCCCTGTGCCAGTGCCAATGCCAACGAGTGGGCCCCCCCTGCTTGCTTAGTATCACAGCACTTGCAAACTTGACATAATTACCTTTCACTGCTCCACCGCCGTGACGTAGTCCACATTTCCTGGGCCCACTAAAACCTTGAACCAGCCCTACCCCCCACAACTTTTGCCAAATGACCCCCAATTTCCAATGCCCAACTATTATTATAAAGTTAATTAAGATTGACAAGCTTCAGAAACAAGAATGGATGTTTTTGGCATTAAAATGGGCACTGTAGGTGTTTTCCTGGCCTCCACTCTCTGCCGACTTTGCTTCCCCATTGACTTGCATTGGGTTTCGTGTTTCGGTCGATCCCCGACTTTTCGCGATAATCGGCCAACTGCACTCGACTCGACTTTGGACAAAGTCGGGTTTCGCAAAACCCGACTCGATCTTAAAAAAATGAAAGTCGCTCAACCCTACTGCTAATTAAAAGCATAATATAGTGGGTACGGAAAGGATTCAGACCCTTTTAAATTTCTCACTCTGTTTCATTGCAGCCATTTGGTAAATTCAAAAAATTTAATTTTTTTCACATTAATGTATACTCTTGACTAAAAAAATAGAAATGTAGAAATATTTGCAAATTTATTAAAACTGAAATATCACATGGTCATAAGTTTTCAGACCCTTTGCTCAGTATTGAGTAGAAGCATCCTTTTAAGCTAGTACAGCCATGAGTCTTCTTGTGAATGATGCAACAAGTTTTTCAGACCTGGATTTGGGTATCCTCTGCCATTCTGCATTGCAGATCCTCTCCAGTTCCGTCAGGTTGGATGGTGAATGTTGGTGGACAGCCATTTTTAGGTCTCTCAAGAGATGCTCAATTGGATTTAGGTCAGGGCTCTGGCTGGGCCAGTCAGTTGTTCTGAGGCCACTCCTTTATTATTTTAGCTGTGTGCTTAGGGTCATTGTCTTGTTGGAAGGTGAACCTTCGGCCAAGTCTGATGTCCAGAGCACATGGAAGAGGTTTTCATCCAGGATATCTCTGTACTTGGCCGCATTCATGTTTCCTTCAATGGCAACTAGTTGTCCTGTCCCTGCAGCTGAAAAAAACCATAGCATGATGCTGCCACCACCATGTTTCACTGTTGGGATTGTATTGGGCAGGTGATGAGCAGTTCCTGGTTTTCTCCACACATACCGCTTAGAATTATTACCAGAAATGTCTATCTTCATCTCATCAGACCAGAGAATCTTATTTCTCATAGTCTGGGAGTCCTTCATGTGTTTTTAGCAAACTCTAAGCAGGCTTTCATATGTCTTGCACTGAGGAGAGGCTTCAGTCGGGCCACTCTGCCATAAATGCCCGACTGGTGGAGGGCTGTAGTGATAGTTGACTTTGTGAAGCTTTCTCCCATCTCCCTACTGCATTTCTGGAGCTCAGCCACACTGATCGTGGGGTTCTTCTTTACCTCTCTCACCAAAGCTCTTCTCCCACAATTACTCAGTTTGGCTGGATGGCCAGGTCTAGGAAGACTTCTGGTGGTCCCAAACTTCTTCCAGTTAAGAATTATGGAGGCCACTGTGCTCTTAGGAACCTTGAGTACTGCATAAATTCTTTTGTAACCTTGGCCAGATCTGAGCCTTGCCACAATTCTGTCTCTGATCTCCTTTGCCAGTTCCTTTGACCTCATGATTCTCATTTGGTCTGACATGCACTGTGAGCTGTGAGGTCTTATATAGACAGGTGTGTGCCTTTCCAAATCAAGTCCTGTCAGTTTAATTAAACACAGCTGGACTCCAAAGAATGAGTAGAACCATCTCAAGGAGGATTACAAGGAAATGAACAGCATGTGACTTAAATATGAGTGTCTGAGGCTGGTTTCACACTTGCGTTTTTATCTGCATGCATTTTAAAAAAAAACGCATGTGTGAAAAAACGCATGTAAACGCGGTAAAACGCATGTGTTTTTTAGACGCATGCGTTTTTATAGAAAAACACAAGAAAACAAGAAAAAAAACAAAAAACCCTACCCCTAACCCTACCCCTACCCCTAACCCTAACCCTACCCCTAACCCTAACTCTAACCCTACCCCTAACCCTAACCCTAACCTGAAATACGTGGCACTGAAATACGTGGCAGTGAAATACGTTTATATACGTATATACGTATATAAGTGCCACGTATTTAAGTGCCACGTATTTAAGTGCCACGTGTATATAAGTGCCACGTATTTAAGTGCCACGTATTTCACGTAAATGCCACGATATTTCAGTGCCACGTATTTCAGTGCCACGCATTTAGGTACCACGTATTTCACGTAAATGCCACGATATTTTAGTGCCACGTATGTCAGTGCCACGCATTTAAGTGCCACGTATTTACGTGCCACGATATTTCAGTGCCACGTATAACCACGTAGTTATAGTATTTATAGTACGTGGCACTTAAATACGTGGCACTGAAAGACGTGGCACTGAAATATGTGGCACTATGACTGTCAGAAAATGTTCATTAAACGGTTAGGGGTGAGGTTAGTGGTAGGGTTAGGGTTAGGGTTTGGATCCCTTTATCACCTTGATGGTGGTGGGTGACTTTTCAGTGTGTTTTCTGTTTTTTTTTCTATAAAAACGCATGCGTTTTTAACGCAAACAAACGCATGTGCTTAAAAACACATGCGTTTACATAGACAGCAATGCATTTTTTTGCCGCAAAAAAACGCCTCTCAAAAATATTACAAGTAGCATTTCTGAAAATGAACGCATGCAGTAAAAAAAAGCATGCGATTGAAAACGCGACCAAACGCGTACAAAAAAAACGCATGCGTTTTCAATGTTAAATATAGGGAAAAAAACGCATGCATTTTTTGTACAAAAAACGCTGCAGACAAAAACGCAAGTGTGAAACCACCCTGAGCAAATGGTCTGAATACTTATGACCATGTGATATGTCAGTTTTCCTTTTTTAATAAATATGCAAAAATGTCTACATTTCTGTTTTTTTTCAGTCAACATGGGGTGCAGAGTGTACATTAATGAGAAAAAAATTAACTTTTTTGAATTTACCAAATGGCTGCAATGAAACAGAGAGTGAAAATTTTAAAGGGGTCTGAATACTTTCCGTACCCACTGTAAGCAAATGCCATGCAATAAATAAATAAATAGCAATAGTGCATGAAAACAATATGGGAAATAATTTTGATAAAAAAAATATAAGTAAGTACCCTATAATATTTTCTTGCACTATTGCTATTTACTTATTATCTGCAGGGTATTTGATTATTATGTCTTTATCTTGGGTTTTGTTTGTTTAGTGGCCAGTGTGAACATGCACTTATACCCTGTATGCATAACTTATATTCCAGTTCATCTCTTTATGTTTTTTGTAATTATATTCATAAGACTAATGCTATCATTTTGAGTAAAAATGGCATCTGGAAATATG
Organism: Ranitomeya variabilis; assembly: GCF_051348905.1. Classification (NCBI taxonomy): domain Eukaryota; kingdom Metazoa; phylum Chordata; class Amphibia; order Anura; family Dendrobatidae; genus Ranitomeya; species Ranitomeya variabilis. The sequence goes on along the minus strand of NC_135237.1, from coordinate 255,901,437 downwards.
TCTGTATCTTTGTCATATTACATATTATCATTATAAAATTAATGACACATTAGCCTGCTCCCATGAGCTTTCTTTCACAGCATCATGAAAACATAATTGCGGGCTTGTAAACAGTGTTCTGCATCATGGAGATAGAATCAATAATTGCTGGCAAGTGCTAGTCTTTAGTTACAGAGATTTGCTCAGTGATCAATTCACAATTAATGTTATCTTTATTTACTTGACTCCTATTAATCATGTTATCTATCACTAAGATGGAGATTGAAGAGCTGAGAAGAAAAAATGTCTTATTATTAGTAACTCAGGGCAAGGTGTCAAAAACATCTATGGATTAACACAATACAAACAAATGTAAAGCATTTTTTTATGGATTAACACATTTGAAAATGTAAAGGATTTTCTAAAATATTGAAGAACCCTAATAGGTATCTCGGGAGGAGACAAGTTCAGACTGTGAAATGTTTAGCTTGTGCCTAGCAGACCTAGAATCTGTCACCGTCTGTCCTGCACCTCTTTTGTGTCATAGATAAGCAACAACGGGTATAGCAGATAGTCATTGACCGTTACTATATATTTGCTTTATAGGACTTTTTTGTAACCATTGCAGTTATTTCACTGATTCCTCTTTGCTCTGATTGTCTTTTCCATTCTCTAGTGGCTTTCTGCTTTATTCTCCTAAATCCGACCTCTCTATGATATGGCAAGTAAATACTGCAGGATATGTCAGGGGCACTAGGCTCCAGCCCTCATGAGCCCCACAGCAAAACGGGTGAAAAAACTTGCAACATCTGTATACAAACTGCAAAAACTGGACCATGTTTAGTGCATAAAGCTTCGCTGCCGTTGCAGTTTTTTCTTTTCCATGTTGCTTTGGTGATTATGGGGATTGGATCTTGATGCTGCTAGCACCATTGGACTATGAATAAAAATGTATTCCTCTTATTGTGGACTTTGGTTTGCCAGACCATGTAACCTATTTCTATGATATCTCTCATTCTACCCATTACCTCTTTACACTAGCACAATTTAGCTCAGCTTCCTATAAATTCCTCTCTGTGTTCCATAACTTTCTCCATGTTACCACAGTTTTCTCCATGACTGATTACAGTAAATCCTTTCAAAGGAAAGTGTTCTTTCACTTTAGTTCTTTTAGTTATTTGTAAAGGATTGTCATTCTGCTCTGGGTGGTTACATCTTACATTATTTTGTAAGCCCTCACACGCTCATTAGTAAGATTCATGAGTAGGTTCTTGGTGCATCCTTACTTATCGCTAATGACCAGATTCCAAGAGAACGACCACTGAGAAAGGAAGAGTTGCTAGTGTGAAGCATCAGGTAGATAATAATGAATAAACATTAAATATTTGTGGACAAGTATACATTTTACAGAAGAAATAGGAAGGTGGAGAGAGTCAAATCCTGCCATCTGACAACTTATTACTAGATTTGACTGTTCACTCACTATGTACTGTGATAAATGATATTTTAGCTTGCAACATCTGCATATATGCAGCGCCCCAGAGTCCTGGTTGTTGCAGTAGTATTATTCGTCCACCAGGAGGAGTGATATTACGTCTGAAGGCAATAAAGGAGATCTCCTGTCCAGGTATCACAGACACACCACACACTTCACACTCCAGCCACCAGGGGGAGCAAAGGTTCTATCTATTAGGCCACTCCTCACAGATAGGTAAAACTGGTAGTTGGAGGGAAAGTTAGAGAGAGTTTCTGGCTGGAGACTGAGAGAGAAAGGTCTCCAGACCGAGCGGGCTGGAGCAAGGTCTGCAATCGCGTTCCGGTAGCCAGAATACCGAGGGAGTAAAGTGCTCTATGCCATTGCTTCAGAGACTGGCAGGACAGTCAATTCCAAGTTGGCTGCCCGACCTTAATACCTAAGAAGACACGGTGGCAACTTGTGGGGGTCGGGGCATCTCTAGGGTCCCTATAAACAAGCCTCAGGCCATCAGTCATATGGGTTTTGTTCTATCCGACCACGGGGAACAGAGAGAGAGAAGAGTAATAACAGTGAGGACCTACTGTGTTACTGTGCGCATAGGAAGGCTATTGCATTCCACCTGGATAAGGAGACTCTGGATTTGCCTTCAGACCGGCCGGACTCTGCCTACCCCATGATCCGGTGCCCAGGACTGTGGACACTGAAGCCTTCAGTAAAAGGTAAAGAGACTGCAACCTTGTGTCCTCGTTATTCACCGCGCCTTACACCATCACCATCTACATCGTGACATCCCCCGGAACGAAGGACCCGGTGCCGAGTACCCCATTGCCCTGACGTGGGGGCACTTCATATATATTGCAGCAAAGCCAGGTCAGAGAGGGTTAAATTTGAGCTCTGTAGGGTTTGATTAGAGGCACATACATAGTTTTTTACTGGAAGCAGGAAGTGCCTTATTTTTCAGACTATAGGAAGCAATTTTTACCCCAACATTTTGCAGTAAAATGGGGGGTGCGTCTTACAGTCCTAATGTAGTTTACCAGTGGGAATTGCAGTCGTGCTGGATCGGGATCACAAGAGGCAGGGTTCTCAGGAAGCTGGCAGTGGCATAAAAGGTGCGATGCTGCAGGCCCGGTGTCGGCAGTGAGGCAGAGCGGAGTGCATTGCTTTGCTGGTGGTCACTTTCCTGAAGCTGTGGAAAAAACTTTTTTTCCCTATTTTCCTCCCCATATTTTGTGGTGTCTTATGGTCTGAAAAATACGGTAGGTTTATTTGGCATGTCCAGTGTGCTGGGTAACTGAGCAATGTGTAGTTTCTTCTGAGAGGTGCAGAGTACTGTTTGCTGCAGCCTAAACTGAGCCAGGGGAAGTTCCAGGATTGCCACACAGGTGAGAGATTGTGGTCTGTGTCTGGGAGGAGAGGTAAAAAGACCTCTTGATGTTGGTCTCTCTGACAGAACTTGAGAGACAGCTGGACATTTATCTGAATGGGTGAGCCCTCATGTGCCTGTATATGGACTGTTTATTTTGTTCCTTTGTGCCAGAGAAAGACTGTTTGTTTTCTGTTCTGCTGCAAGTTTATACACTTAAATAAGCCACCTTGTTTGACTAAGAAGCTATGTGCCTGTGTGAATGCTACTAGTTACCTAAAAGCAAGTAAATTCCTAATATAAATATACTAGACGGTAGCCCGATTCTAATGCATCGGGTATTCTAGAATATGTATGTAGTTTATTTATGAAGATTTTAGAATAATACATTGAATACACAGGATTCAGCCAGCCGCGACCAATTAGCGAAGCGTGGTTCAAATCCCACGCCAATTCGCAGCCAGACTGCACCTGTCGCTGATTGTTTGCGGCCGGCCACGTAGTATATAGCACAGCCACGTAGTATATAATAGCCAACGTAGTAAATAGCACAGCCACGTAGTACATAGCAAAGCCAGGTAGTATATTGCACAGCCACGTAGTATATAGTACAGCCACGTAGTATATAGCACAGTCCACGGAGTGTATAACAGCCCACATAGCATATAACACAGCCACATAGTTTATAACAGCCCACGTAGCATATAACATTGCTCACATGGTAAATAGCACAGCCCACGCACGCAGTATATAACACAGCCCACGTAGTATATAACACAGCCCACGTAGTGTATAACACAGCCCATGTAGTGTATAACACAGACAACGTAGTATATAACAGCCCACGTAGTATATAACAGTCCACATACTATGTAGCACAGCCCACTTAGTATATAGCACAGCCACGTAGTATATAACAACCCACATAGTGTATAACACAGCCACGTAGTATATAGCACAGCCCACATAGTATATTGCACAGCCCATGTAGTATATTGCACAGCCCACATAGTACATTGCACAGCCCACGTAGTGTATAACACAGCCACGTAGTATATTGCACAGCCCACGTAGTATATAGCACAGCCCACGTAGTATATTGCACAGCCACGTAGTATATTGCACAACCATGTAGTATATTGCACAGCCATGCAGTATATTGCACAGCCCACATAGTATATTGCACAGCCCACGTAGTATATTGCACAGCCACATAGTATATTGCACAGCCCACATAGTATATTGCACAGCCACGTAGTGTATTGCACAGCCACGTAGTATATAACAGCCCATGTAGTGTATAACACAGCCACATAGTGTATAGCACAGCCCACATAGTATATTGCACAGCCCACGTAGTATATAGCAAGCCCAATAGTATATTGCACAGCCCACGTAGTGTATAACACAGCCACATAGTATATTGCACAGCCCACATAGTATATGGCACAGCCACATAGTATATTGCACAGCCCACGTAGTATACTGCACAGCCACATAGTATATTGCACAGCCACGTAGTGTATTGCACAGCCCACATAGTACATTGCACAGCCACGTAGTATATTGCACAGCCATGTAGTATGTAACAGCCCATGTAGTGTATAACACAGCCATGTAGTGTATAGCACAGCCCACATAGTATATTGCACAGCCCACATAGTATAATGCACAGCAACATAGTACATTGCACAGCCCATGTAGTATGCTGCACAGCCACGTAGTATATTGCACAGCCACGTAGTATATTGCACAACCCATGTAGTATATTGCACAGCAACGTAGTATATTGCACAGCCACATAGTATATAACAGCCGACATAGTGTATAACACAGCCACGTAGTGTATAGCACAGCCCACATAGTATATTGCACAGCCCACGTAGTATATTGCACAGCCCATGTTGTATATTGCACAGCCCATGTAGTATATTGCACAGCCACGTAGTATATTGCCCAGCCCATGTAGTATATTGCACAGCTACATAGTATATTGCACAGCCACGTAGTGTATTGCACAGCCCACATGGTACATTGAACAGCCAGGTAGTATATTGCACAGCCACATAGTATATAACAGCCCACGTAGTGTATAACACAGCCATGTAGTGTATAGCACAGCCCACGTAGTATATTGCACAGCCTCGTAGTATTTTGCACAGCCCACGTAGTATAATGCACAGCCACGTAGTACATTGCACAGCCCATGTAGTACAGTGCACAGCCCTCATAGTATATTGCACAGCCACGTAGTATATTGCACAGCCACGTAGTATATTGCACAGCCCACGTAGTATATTGCACAGCCAAGTAGTATATTGCACAGCCACATAGTATATAACAGCCCACGTAGTGTATAACACAGCCACGTAATGTATAGCAAAGCCCACATAGTATATTGCACAGCCCACGTAGTATATTGCAAGCCCACGTAGTATATTGCACAGCACACATAGTGTATAACAGAGCCATGTAGTATATTGCACAGCCCACATAGTATATAGCACAGCCACGTAGTATATTGCACAGCCCATGTAGTATATTGCATAGCCATGTAGTATATTGCAGAGCCACATAGTATATTGCACAGCCCACGTAGTATATTGCACAGCTCACGTAGTATATTGCACAGCCCACATAGTATATTGCACAGCCACGTAGTATATTGCACAGCCCACATAGTATATTGCACAGCCACATAGTATATTGCACAGCCACGTAGTGTATTGCACAGCCCACATAGTATATTGCACAGCCCACGTAGTATATTGCACAGCCAAAATAGTATATTGCACAGCTCACGTAGTATATTGCACAGCCCACATAGTATATTGCACAGCCACGTAGTATATTGCACAGCCCACATAGTATATTGCACAGCCACGTAGTATATTGCACAGCCCACATAGTATATTGCACAGCCACATAGTATATTGCACAGCCACGTAGTGTATTGCACAGCCCACATAGTATATTGCACAGCCCACGTAGTATATTGCACAGCCCACGTAGTATATAGGACAGCCCACATAGTATATAGCACAGTCCAAGTAGTATATTGCCCAGCCCAGATAGTGTACTGCAGAGCCCACGTAGTATACTGCACAGCCCATGTAGTATACAGCACAGCCACGTAGTATCTTGCACAGCCCACCTAGTATATTGCACAGCCCACGTAGTATATTGCACAGCCCATGTAGTATACTGCACAGCCCACGTAGTATACAGCACAGCCACGTAGTATACTGCACAGCCCACGTAGTATACAGCACAGCCCACGTAGTATATTGCACAGCCCACATAGTATATTGTACAGCCCACGTAGTATATTGCACAGCCCATGTAGTGTATTGCACAGTCCACGTAGTATATTGCACAGCCCACATAGTATATTGCACAGCACACATAGTGTATAACACAGCCATGTAGTATATTGCATAGCCCACATAGTATATTGCACAGCCACATAGTATATTGCACAGCCACGTAGTGTATTGCACAGCCTACGTAGTATATTGCACAGCCCATGTAGTATATTGCACAGCCCACGTAGTATGTTGCACAGCCCACGTAGTATATTGCACAGCCCACATAGTATATAGGACAGCCCACATAATATATAGCACAGTCCAAGTAGTATATTGCACAGCCCACATAGTGTACTGCAGAGCCCACGTAGTATGCTGCACAGCCCATGTAGTATACAGCACAGCCACGTAGTATCTTGCACAGCCCACGTAGTATATTGCACAGCCCACATAGTATATTGCACAGCCCACTTAGTATACAGCACAGCCACGTAGTATACTGCATTGCCCACGTAGTATACAGCACAGCCCACGTAGTATATTGCACAGCCCACGTAGTATATTGCATAGCCCACGTAGTATATTGCACAGCCCATGTAGCATATTGCACAGTCCACGTAGTATATTGCACAGCCCACATAGTATATTGCACAGCCCACGTAGTATACAGCAAAACTACATAGTATATTACAGAGCCCACGTAGTATACAGCACAGCCCACGTAGTATATTGCACAGCCCACGTAGTTTACAGTATTAAGTGTGGTTTACCAGAGGGATCAAATGCTTATTTCTCACTGCAAAATGCAAATAAATTTATAAAATTTATACAATGTGATTATCAAATACTTATTTCCCCCACTGTATGTATATATACACTGCTCAAAAAAATAAAGGGAACACTTAAACAACAAAATATAACTCCAAGTAAATCAAACTTCTGTGAAATCATACTGTCCACTTAGGAAACAACACTGTTTGACTATCAATTTCACATGCTCTTGTGCAAATAGAATAGACAACAATTGAAATTATTGGCAGCGCTAACGGACCACGTTATGCCACGGTGTAACGCACTCCATTAACGCTGCTATTAACCCTGTGTGACCAACTTTTTACTATTGATGCTGCCTATGCAGCATCAATAGTAAAATGATCTAATGTTAAAAATAATAAAAAACAATAAAAAATAGTTATATACTCACCATCCGTCGGCCCCTCGGATCAGGAACAGGCCTTTCCTGCTCCTCGCGATGCTCCGGTGACCGCTCCATACATTGCGATCTCAGGAGATGATGACGTAGCAACGTCATCATATCGCGAGACCGCAATGCTCTCTTGGGACCGGAGCGCGCGAGGAGCATCGGTAAATGCTTCGCTTGGATCCGGGGGCCAACGGAAGGTGAGCATATCACTATTTTTTATTTTAATTCTTTTTTTAAACAGGGATATGATGCCCACATTGCTATATACTATGTGGGCTGTGCAATATACTACGTGGGCTGTGCTGTATACTACGTGGGCTGTTTGATATACTACGCGGCTGTGCGATATATACGTGGGCTGGGCAATACACTATGTTCCAAATTATTATGCAAATGACGTTTTTCTCAGATTTTCCTAAATGGTCGGTGTAAATGACAGTCAATCTAATAAAAGTCATCACCCGTTAGAGTATACATAGAATTTTATTGAAAAACCTCCCAATTATAACAGTATAATCTCCAAAATGACTAAAAACTCAAAATGCACTGTTCATTATTAGGCACAGTAGAATTTCTAAACATTTGAAGAAATCAAAATGCTCATTTGTTGAATTTGCAGCATTAGGAGGTCACATTCACTGAACAAAAAAGCTATTTAACTCCAAAACATCATAATAGGCCAAATTACATGTTAACATAGGAACCCTTCTTTGATATCACCTTCACAATTCTTGCATCCATTGAACTTGTGAGTTTTTGGAGAGCTTCTGCTTGTATTTCTTTGCATGAAGTCAGAATAGCCTCCCAGAGCTGCTGTTTTGATGTGAACTGCCTCCTGCCCTCATACATCTTTTGCTTGAGGATACTCCAAAGGTTCTCTATAGGGTTGAGGTCAGGGGAAGATGGTAGCCACACCATGAGTTTATCTCCTTTTATGCCCATAGCAGCCAATGACTCAGACGTATTCTTCGCCGCATGGGATGGTGCATTGTCATGCATGAAGATGATTTAGCTCCTAAAGGCACATTTCTGCTTTTTATACCATGGAAGAAAGTTGTCAGTCAGAACTCTATATACTTTGCAGAGGTCATTTTACACCTTCAGGAACCTTAAAGGGCCCTACCAGCTGTTTCCGCATGATTCTGGCCCAAAACATGACTCCTACACCTCCTTGCTGACGTTGCAGCCTTGTTAGCACATGGTGGCCATCCATCCAACCATCCACTACTCCATCCATCTGGACCATCCAGGGTTGCTCGACACTCATCAAAAAACAAGACTGTTTGCAAATTAGTCTTCATGTATGTCTGGGCTCACTGCAACCGTTTCTGCTTGGGAACAATCTTTAGGGGTGGCCGAATAGTAGGTTTATGCACCACAGCAAGCCTTTGAAGGATCCTACACCTTGAGATTTGAGGGACTCCAGAGGAACCAGCAGCTTCAAATAACTTTGCTGCTTTGTAATGGTATTTTGGCAGCTGCTCTCTTAATCCAATGAATTTGTCTGGCAGAAACCTTCCTCATTATGCCTTTATCTGCATGAACTCTGTCTGTGCTCTGTTTCAGTCACAAATCTCTTCACAGTATGATGATCACCCTTAAGTTTTCGTGAAATATCTAATGTTTTCATGCCTTGTCCAAGGCATTGAACTATTTAACGCTTTTCAGCAGCAGAGAGATCCTTTTCATTTCCCATATTGCTTGAAACTTGTGGCCTGCCTAATAATGTGGAACATCGTTTTTAAGTAGTTTTCCTTTAATTACAATCACCTAGAAAAGTAATTATCACATGTGTTTAAGATTGATTTCAGTGATCCAATGAGCCCTGAGACACAATACCATCCACGAGTTTATTCGAAAAACAAAACAATTAAATCTTTATGACACTTAAATCCAATTTGCATAATAATTTGGAACACAGTGACTGTGTTCCAAATTATTATGCAAATTGCATTTAAGTGTCATGCAAGAATTATTATGCAAATTGCATTTAAGTGTCATGCAAGAATTGTGAAGGTGATATCAACGAAAGGTTCCTATGTTCACATGTAACTTGGCCTGTTAGGATGTTTTGGAGTTAAATAGCTTTTTTTGTTCAGTGAATGTGTGTGACCTCCTAATGCTGCAAATTCCACAATGAGCATTTTCAGTTCTTTAAAACATATCAAATGTTAAGAAATTCTACAGTGCCTAATAATTTGGAAGAGTGCGTTTTGAGTTTTTATTCATTTTGGAATTTATACTGTTATCATTGGGAGGTTTCTTCAATAAAATTCGATGTATACTCTAACGGGTGATGATTTTTATTAGACTGACTGTCATTTGCACCGACCATTTAAGAAAATCCAACAAAAATATAATTTGCATAATAATTTGGAACATGGTGTACTTAGTGGCAAAACCGTTGTTGGCAAGCAGTCAGACATTTTTTGCAGTTGATGATGAAGTTTGCGAACATTAGGAGGAATTTTGGTCCATTCCTCTTTGCAGATCATCTCTAAATCATTAAGATTTTGAGGCTGTCGCTTGGCAACATGGAACTTCAACTCTCTTCGTAAGTTTTTTATAGGATTAAGGTCTGGAGACTTGCTAGGCCTTAACTCCATGACCTTAAAGTGCCTCTTTTTGAGCCACTCCTTTGTTTCCTTGGCTATATGTTTTGGGTCATTGTCCTGCTGGAAGACCCAGCCACGACCGATTTTTAATGTCCTGGAGGAGGGTAGGAGGTTGTCTGTCAGGATTTTATGGTACATAGCTCCATTCATTCATTCATTCATTTTTGTCTCATCTGACCACAGCACCTTCACCCAAACACTCACAGAATCATCAAGGTGTTTATTGGCAAAATTTAGACGGATCTGCATATGTGCCTTTTTGAGCAGGGTGACCTTGCGGGCACTGCAGGATTTTAAACCTTTACAGCGTAATGTGTTACCAATGGTTTTCTTGGTGACTAAGGTCCCAGCTAACTTGAGATCATTATCAAGTTCCTCCAGTGTAGTTATAGACTGATCTATCACCTTCCTCATGATCAAGGATACCCCATGAGGTGAGATTTTGCATGGTGCCCTAAATCGATGTCGATTGACAGTCATTTTGTATTTGTTCCATTTTCTTACTATTGCACCAACTGTTGTCTCCTGCTCACTCAGTGTCTTACTTGTGGTTTTGTAGAACATTCCAGCTTTGTGCAGGTCTATGGTCTTGTCCCTGACATCCTTAGAACGCTCTTTGGTCTTGCCTATGTTATAGAGTTTAGAGTCTGACTGATTAATTGAGTCTGTGAACAGGTGTCTTTTATAAAGGTGACTATGTAAGACAGCTGTCTTTAATGCAGGTAACGAGTTGATTAGGAGCATCTAACTAGTCTGTAGGAGCCAGAACTCTTAATGGCTGATACTTATTTCTCCCTGCAAAATGCAAATAAATGTATATAATTTATACAACGTGAGATTATGTATTTTTTTCATATATCTCTCAATGTTAAAATTAACCTACCCTTAAAATTATAGACTGTTCATATCTTTGTCAGTGGGCAAACTTACAAAATCAACCATGAAGAATCCCCATCAGACGTGGATGAGTTCTCCCTGCATTCTTTGATGGCGACGAGGATGAGATGGTGACCCATGTGGCAGAGATTCCTGAGTTAGGGGGTTTCTGGCCGTCCAGCCAAACTGAGCAATCGTGAGAGAAGTACCTTGGTGAGAGAGGTATAGAGGAACTAAAGATCACTGTGGCTGAACTCCAGAGATGCAGTAGGGATATGGGAGAAAGTTCCACAAAGTCAACTATCACTGCAGCCCTCCACCAGTCAGGCCTTTATAGCAGAGTGGCCCGACAGAAGCCTCTTCTCAGTGCAAGACATATGAAAGCCTGCTTAGAGTTTGCTAAAAAACACATGAACGATTCCCTGACTATGAGAAATAAGATTCTCTGGTCTGATAAGATGAAAATAGCCCTTTTTGGTGATAATTCTAAGTGGTATGTGTGGAGAAAGCCAGGCACTGCTCCTCACCTGCCCAATACAATCCCAACAGTGAAACATGGTGGTGGCAGCATCATACTATGGTGGTGTTTTTCAGTTGCAGAGACATGATGACTGGTTTTCATTGAAGGAAACAGGAATGCAGCCAAGTACAGAGATATCCTGGATGAAAACCTCTTCCAGAGTGCTCTGGACCTCAGACTTGGCCGAAGGTTCACCTTCCAACAAGACAATGACCCTAAGCACACAGCTAAAATAACAAAGGAGTGGCTTCAGAACAACTCTGTGACCATTCTTGACTGGCCCAGCCAGAGCCCTGACCTAAACCCAATTGAGCCTCTCTGGAGAGACCTGAAAATGGCTGTCCACCAACGTTCACCATCCAACCTGACCGAACTGGAGAGGATCTGCAAGGATGAGTGGCAGAGGATCCCCAAATCCAGGTGTGAAAAACTTGTTGCATCATTCCCAAGAAGACTCATGGCTAGAGTTGAGCGACTTTTACTTTTTTAGGATCGAGTCGGGTTTCGCGACTGAAACAAGAAACCCAATGCATGTCAATGGGGAAGCAAAGTCGGCAGTGAGTGGAGGACAGGAAAACACCTACAGTGCCCAATTTAATGCCAAAAACATCAATTCTTGTTACTTAAGCTTGTCAATCTTAATTTACCTTACAATAATAGTTAGACATTGAAAATTGGGAGTCATTTGGCTAAAGTTGTGGGGGGGGTAGGGCTGGCTCAAGTTTTTCGTGGGCCCAGGAAACACGGACTATGTCACGGCGGTGGAGCAGGGAGAGGTAAGTATTTCAACTTTGCAAGTGCTGTGATCCTGAGCAAGCAGGGGGGGCACACTCGTTCGCATTGGCACTGGCACAGGGCTCCTCAAAGTATGGCGGTGTTTGACGGCGGGGGCACCTTCCACCGGCAGAGACACTTTTGCATACTATGAGGGGCCCTGTGCCAGTGACGTAGCCAACGAGTATGCCCCCCACCTTATGAAGGAACCTGCACTTTCATCTGCACCTTCCTCTTTGTCCCCGTGTAAGGTGGTATAGTATGCGGGAATGGGAACCAGACTTTCAGCAGGGTCAGATACTGGCTGTGTAGAGTGCAAGGGGGATGTAGTGGTCTGGGTCAATGTACCAGCAGACTCATCTAGCAGTGGCTGGGCAATGGGCAGGATGAGGAGGAAACACAGATATAGGCCCAAAGAATAAAGTAGGCTAAATGCAGTTCAAAATTGGTAACAGGACTAAACAGGCGGCATTGCTTTGTTCAGTGGAGGATAAATGTAATGAGAGGCTGACACAGTGAGTAGGCCCAAATAAGTAACTAGGCTAAATGCAGTTCAAAATTGGTAACAGGACTAACCAGGCAGCATTGCTTTGTTCAGTGGAGGACAACTGTAATGAGTGGCAGACACAGTTAGTAGGCCCAAATAATAAAGTGGGCCAAATGAAGTTCAAAATTGGTAACAGGAGTAAACAGGCGGCACTGCTTTGTTCAGTGGAGGAGAAAAGCAAGGAGCGGCAGACACCGTTAGTAGGGCCCAACCAAACAAGTAGGCCAAATGCAGTTTAATATCTGACCTAGGCCGAAAGCCTGAAAATTGAAGCTCAGCTTTTTTCAGTGGAGGAGAACACCAAGGAGAGGCAGACAACAGGGCCCAACCAAACTAGTGGGCCAAATGCAGCTTAAAATTTCCTATAGGCTGAAAGCCTGAAAATTGAAGCTCAGCTTTTTTCAGTGGAGGAGAAAAGCAAGGAGCGGCAGACACCGTTAGTAGGGCCCAACCAAACAAGTAGGCCAAATGCAGTTTAAAATTTCCTATAGGCCGAAAGCCTGAAGATTGAAGCTCAGCTTTGTTCAGTGGAGGAGAACACCAAGGAGCGGCAGACAACAGGGTCCAACCAAACTAGTAGGCCAAATGCAGTTTAAAATTTCCTATAGGCCGAAAGCCTGAAGATTAAAGCACAGGAGAAAAGCACAGGAGAACACACACCGTTAGTAGGCCCAACCAAACTAGTAGGCCAAATGCAGTTTCATATTCAAAATATAGGCCGAAAGCCTGAACATTGAAACTCAGCTTTCTTCAGTGGAGGACAGCTGTATTGAGTGGCACAGACAGACACAAGTAGTAGGCCTAAAATAAAAAAGTAGGCTCAATGCAGTTTAAAATAGGTTACAGGGGTACACAGGCAGCATTGGTTTGGTCAGCGGAGGACAATTGCAAGGAGTGGCGCAGACTTACTAGGCCTATAATAGAAAAGTAGGCTCAATGCAGTTTAAAATGGGTTACAGGGGTACACAGGCAGTATTGGTTTAGTCAGTGGAGGACGATTGCAAGGAGTGGCACAGACTTACTAGGCCTAAAATAAAAAAGTAGGCTCAATGCAGTTTAAAATAGGTTACAGGGGTACACAGGCAGCATTGGTTTGGTCAGCGGAGGACGATTGGAAAGAGTGGCGCAGACTTACTAGGCCTAAAATAAAAAAGTAGGCTCAATGCAGTATAAATTAGGTTACAGGGGTACACAGGCAGCATTGGTTTGGTCAGCGGAAGATGATTGCAAGGAGTGGCACAGACTTACTAGGCCTAAAATAAAAAAGTAGGCTCAATGCAGTTTAAAATGGGTTACAGGGGTACACAGGCAGCATATTGGTTTGGTCAGCGGAGGACGATTGCAAGGAGTGGCGCAGACTTACTAGGCATAAAATAAAAAAGTAGGCTCTATGCAGTTCTAAACTGGTAACAGGAGTAAACTGGCGGCACTGCTTTGTTCGGTGGAGGACAACTGGAAGAAGTGGCTGACACAGTAAGTTGGCCAAAATAGTAAAGTGGGCTAAATGTCTGCAAAAAAAATGTTCCTAAATAAACAGGTGGCAAAGCTAGGTACAGGGGTGGGTTCCTCTGCTGAGTAGCAGACAGTGGTAGTTCACGCACAGTATTCACAGGTCTAAATGGAGGGCAGGGCCCCTGTATATTTTTACTATCATCTATCATTTCAACAAATTTGTATTGGCAGTGCCATTGAAGGATTTAACAGCACAGACTAAACAGTGGTGGAGCAGTGAGAGGTAAGTTTTGCAAGGGGTAGAGCACTGTTTGAGCTGGGGGGAACACTCTCTCGTGGGCGGCGGTACTGGCCCAGGGCCCCTCACATTACGACGGTGTGTCTGACGTTGGGTGTGCACCACCACCTCCAGAGACACTTCATTGTACTATGAGGGACCCTGTGCCAGTGCCGTTGGCCAAAAGTGGGCACACCCACCTGTCCAGGCAAATGGCACTCGTACGGGTGCTTGCGCCAAGTGGTGTCCACGGCCCTGTGGGGGGAATCAGCCCATTAGTGAGGTATAAAAATGGCCTATGGTGGACATTCATCAGCTGCAAATGGAGCAATTGGAGCAGTCAGTAAGAGGAGTCCAAAAGCAAGACCTTTTCACAGGAAAGCTACGTGTCAGCAGGGGAAGGTGGGGCAAAATAATTAGAAATCCATGATTTGTTCATTTTAATAAAGGTCATCAACATTTTGGGTAGCCAGACGAGTCCTTTTTTCGGTCAGTATTGAACCAGCAGCACTGAAGACTCTTTCTGATAGCACACTAGCAGCTGGGCAAGCGAGCTCTTGTAATGCATATTCTGCCAATTCAGGCCAGGTGTCTATTTTAAAAACTAAATAAAGACAAAAGAGCGATTGCCCCAAGACAACAAATATCAGGCATAATCAATATTTATGCAAAAAAGTAACTTTATTAGTAACCATACAAGAATAAAAAAGACAATGGTGATTTAGGAACAAGGTGTATGACTCATAAGACACCTGCATGGAAGTAAGCACATACAACGTACCATAAATATAATAGTAAGACTCTGATCATTCAAAGTATTTCCTAACCCTAATCCCGGCAGTAAAGTGCAACGTGCAGGCACATGTGTACTAGACACAGGGGTATTGAAAGTTACCTCAGCAGAGGGAACCCCCCTAGTGCCCACAACCCCCAGCGTCTATTGCAACATGCCCGGAAAAGAACAAAGGTTGGTAAATAAACCATAAGTAATTAGCTGAGCTTACCCATGTGTGCTATCTTCAATGCAGGATGTCCACAAAATAGAGCCCCGACGCACGTTTCGCGTAAATCGCTTCCTCGGGAGGCTATGTGAGTGTGGTTAAAAATGGGGTTTTTTTATATCGTTGTCACAGCTGTTAGTAATCGCCGCTGTGTATTCCGGCGCATGCGGGAGAGCTCAGGCCGCAGTGTCGCGCTCCTTCCGGCAATCACAGGGGCGCCCAGAGAGGGAAAATATCCCCGTGACGTCATATCGTCTGGGCGTCGCTGATTGATGATGCCATGGGAGGCGCGGCCTGCCGGGAGGCTCACTACGCATGCGCGCTACACAGCGGCCATTTTGGATAGGGGAGAAAGTGCTGGCAGGACCGAAAGACAGGTAAAGTATGAGAAACGGCGGCAATTGTATCAAATATGTAGATATTTCAACAGAGACACATAAAAGCCACTTGATATTAAGATGCACATGCATCACATAGATGTCCAAATGTGTGTCCCAACATGGTCCGGGCTCAAGGGATGCAGTTGAAGCCAAAAATATTGCCACTTCCCCCTTTACGATGTTTATTCAAACAGAAGTCCTCTCAGCTAAACGCAGCAATCTCCACATATAAAGTGCTCTCCCCAGCCAAAAGGGTATAAATATGATGCAAACTAAAGGAAACAATCAATATAAAGAGAAAAAAGAGAAAAGAAAAGAAAAAAACAAGCATTAAAACCACAAATATTAAAAACAAGATGTAACAGAGGAACATATATAAAACCAGTACGAGCGCCTATAGATACGGAACAAAGGATAGCTTCTCATTTAGGCCATTAGGGGCCATAGTTCCCAGGGTCACTATCCAGCGACATTCAACTTGTGCTAGGGTGCGTTTTAAGTCACCACCCCTGCTTCCTGAGTGAACCCGGTCAATTCCCCGTACCCTAAATGTATCGGGATTACAGTCATGGTGTAGTTTAAAATGTCTTGGAATTGTTTTGAGTTGTTTGAGTAAATAATTAGAAATCCATGATTTGTTCATTTTAATAAAGGTCATCAACATTTTGGGTAGCCAGACGAGTCCTTTTTTCGGTCAGTATTGAACCAGCAGCACTGAAGACTCTTTCTGATAGCACACTAGCAGCTGGGCAAGCGAGCTCTTGTAATGCATATTCTGCCAATTCAGGCCAGGTGTCTATTTTAGATGCCCAGTAGTCAAAGGGGAATGACGTGTGAGGGAGAACATCGATAAGGGAGGAAAAATAGTTCGTAACCATACTGGACAAATGCTGTCTCCTGTCACTTTGAATTGATGCAGCAGTACCTGTCGTGTCTGCGGTCATTGCGAAATCACTCCACAACCTGGTCATAAAACCCCTCTGTCCAACGCCACTTCTGATTTGTGCACCTCTAACACCTCTTGCATGTTGCCCCCGGCAGCTCGTGTGAGAACCATCACCACCGCTGTGTGATGGGAATGCCTGAACCAAACGGTCTACAAGAGTTGCTTGCTTGGTAACCAATATTTGTTCAAGGTTCTCATGTGGCATGATATTTTGAAATTTCCCTTTGTAGTGTGGATCCAGGAGGCAGGCCAACCAGTGATCGTCATCGGTCATCATTTTGATAATGCGGGGGTCCCTTTTTAGGATACGCAAGGCATAATCAGCCATGTGGGCCAATGTTCCAGGTGTCAAATCACTGCTTGTGCTGGGTTGAGGAGCACTTTCTGGCAAATCAACATCACTTGTCTCCTGCAAAAACCCTGTACATGACCTTGCCAAGCCAACAAATTTTATTGCCCCCTGGGAAGCTTCCTCCTCCCATAAATATTCATCCCCATCATCCTCCTCCTCCTCCTCTTCGTCCGCCACCTCGTCCTGGGGAGTTCCCTGAGCAGACAATGGCTGACTGTCATCAAGGCTTCCCTCATCCTCGGCTGCAGACGCCTGCTCCTTAATGTGCGTCAAACTTTGCATCAGCAGACGCATTAGTGGGATGCTCATGCTTATAATGGCGTCGTCTGCACTTACCAGCCGTGTGCATTCCTCAAAACACTGAAGGACTTGACAGAGGTCTTGTAGCTTCGACCACTGCACACCTGACAACTCCATGTCTGCCATCCAACTGCCTGCCCGTGTATGTGTATCCTCCCACAAATACATTACAGTACGCCTCTGTTCGCACAGCCTCTGAAGCATGTGCAGTGTGGAGTTCCACCTTGTTGCAACGTCGATTATTAGTCTCTGCTGGGGAAGCTTCAGCGATCGCTGATGGTTCTGCATACGGCTGGAGTGTACGGGCGACCGGCGGATGTGCGAGCAAAGTCTTCGCACCTTCAGGAGCAGGGCTGGTAACCCCGGATAACTTTTCAGGAAGCACTGCACCACCAGGTTCAAGGTGTGAGCCAGGCAAGGTATGTGTTTCAGCTCTGAAAGGGCTATGGCAGCCATAAAATTCCTTCCGTTATCACTGACTACCTTGCCTGCATCAAGATGTACACTGCCCAGCCAGGACTGAGTTTCTTGCTGCAAGAACTTGGCCGCAACTTCCGTGTTGTGTCTGTTGTCGCCCAAACACTTCATTTCCAACACAGCCTGCTGACGCTTACCACTAGCTGTTCCATAATAGGACACCTCGTGTGCAACACTGGCAGCTGAGGATGGAGTGGTCATGCGACTGCGCTCTGTGGATGAGTTTTCGCTTCTGCTGGAGGAGGAGGAGGAGAGGTGGCGAACGCCTACAGCCAACTGTTTCCTACACCGTGGGCTAGGCAGAACTGTCCCACTATGGTTGTCCCCTGTGGACCCTGCATCCACCACATTAACCCAGTGTGCCATGATGGAGACGTAACGTCCCTGGCCATGCCTACTGGTCCATGCATCTGTTGTGAGGTGCACCTTTCTACTGACTGATTGCCTGAGTGCATGGACAATGCGGTCTTTGACATGCTGGTGAAGGGCTGGGATGGCTTTTCTCACAAAGAAGTGTCAACTGGGTAGGTCATAGCGTGGTACTGCGTAGGCCATCAGGGCTTTGAAAGCTTCGCTTTCAACCAGCCGGTAGGGCATCATCTCTAACGAGATTAGTCTAGCAATGTGGGCGTTCAAACCCTGTGTACGCGGATGAGAGGATGAGTACTTCCTTTTGCTAACGTGAGTCTCTTGTAGGGTGAGCTGGACTGGAGAGCTGCATATGGTGGAACTATCGGGGGTGGTGGTGGACATGGCAGATTGAGAGAGGGTTGGTGATGGTATTCTTGATGTTGGCCCTACATACCGTGTTTCCTACCAAGAACCTGGTGATTCCCTGACTGCTTTGGCCTTGCGACGATACCTCCACATTTGCTGCATGTGGTGTCCTAAACGGTGGGCTTACAGTGAGGGAAGCAATGTAGCGTTGCTGACTACCTTCATTCTGAGCAGGTGCACCAACGGTACGGGACGTTTGGTAGTTAGTCCAGGCTTGCAAGTGCATGCTGGTTAAATGTCTACGCATGCACGTTGTATTTACATTTTTGACATTCTGCCCTCTGCTAAAGTTCTTTGAGCATTTCTTACAGATAACTTTGCACTGATCATTCGGATCTTCGTTAAAAAATTGCCACACTGCACTCTTCCTACTATCGAATACCTTTTCAGGCATTGCACGCTGTGCTACTTTCACTGGATGGCCACGCTGTCCTAAAACTGTTTTTTTTTTTTTTACACGTTTTTGGCCTGATACGGGTCTGCCAGATGAAAGCTGTTGCGATGTTGATGCCTGCTGCAGCTCATCCTCCTCCGCTTCTGAGGTACTGCCAGCAGCACCCTGTTCCCCCAATGGCTGCCAATCTGGTTCAACAACTGGGTCATCTATCACCTCCTCTTCAATGTCCTGTGCACCTTCCTCTGTGTCACCGTGTAAGGTGCTATAGCGTTCGGGACGGGGCAACATAGTCTCATCAGGGTCAGGTTCTGGCTCAGTACACTGCGAGGGCAATGTTGTGATCTGAGTCAATGGAACAGCATAATAATCTAGCTGTGGCTGTGCATCTGTGCACTCCATGTCCGATTCATCTTGTAAAGGGCTGTGAACTATTTCCCTTTCTAACCCTGGCACGGTATGTGTAAAGAGCTCCATGGAGTAAACTTTAGTGTCGCCTGCCGCATCCTTCACTTTTTCTTTGGGTGAAGGACACAAGGAAGCGACTTGTTCCTGACTGTGAGCATCCACTGATGACTCGCTGCTTTTAAATTTGGAACTTTCGGAAGAGGAGGTGAAAGAGCTAGAGGTTGAGTCAGCAAGGAAAGCCAAAACTTTTTCCTGCTGCTTTGGCTTTAAAAGCGGTTTTTCTACTCCCAGAAAAGGGAGCCTTCGAGCCCTTGTGTAGCCAGACGATGACGCTGGCTCAACAACTTGAGCCTTAGGTGCTATTTTGCTTTTCCCACTACCACCAGATGCTCCACCACCACCACCACCACCATCATTAACACCTGGCAATGACCGCCCACGTCCTCTTCCACCAGACTTCCTCACTCTTGGGAAAATGTAACCAAACTAACAACCGTTATATGGTACTGTAAAACAAGGTAGAAGGTGTATGTTAACTTGTTGAGAATATAACTCTCCTTTTTATGTGTGGGAGACTACTGCAAAAATCAGGCCCACTGTATTACACTACACAGTGTACATGGCAGAAAGAGGCTGGCAGATATACGACAAACAGAACTGACGCAGATGCACTTAGCGGCAATTTAAATCTCCCTTTTTATGTGTGGGAAACTACTGCAAAAAACAGGCCCACTGTATTACACTACATAGTGTACGTGGCAGAAAGGGGCTGGCAGATATACAACAAACAGAACTGACGCAGATGCACTTAGCGGCAATTTAAATCTCCCTTTTTATGTGTGGGAGACTACTGCAAAAATCAGGCTCACTGTATTACACTACACAGTGTACATGGCAGAAAGGGGCTGGCAGATATACGACAAACAGAACTGACGCAGATGCACTTAGCAGCAATTTAAATCTCCCTTTTTATGTGTGGGAGACTACTGCAAAAAACAGGACCACTGTATTACACTACACAGTGTACGTGGCAGAAAGGGGCTGGCAGATATATATATAAAAAAAGGGACTGTACTACAATAACAATCTCCCTACAATGATTTCAGGACAAGTATGGCAGCAACAAAAAGGACTGCTGCACACAAAAGTTCAGACAAATAAACAATAGAACTGTGCAGAAAGGAGCAACAGGATTTTTGCTTTTAAAAAAGCAGTTGGTTTGCACAGTGGCATACAAACAGCAATGCAGCTATCAGGGAGCGTTATAAGCTACAGAGCTGATGCACAGAAATCTAGCCTCCACTGTCCCTGCAAAGAAAAGGTGGTGTTGGACAGTGGAAATCGCTACAGCACAAGCGGTTTGGGGGTTAATCTTTCCTCCCTAACAATATCCCTGCTTCTGACGAAGCTGCAGCAACCTCTCCCTATGCTAAGATGGGCAGAAGATGGCGGTCGGCATGCACGCCCCTTTATAGCCCCTGTGACACCGCAGAAAGCAAGCCAATCACTGTCATGCCCTTCTCTAAGATGGTGGGGACCGAGACCTATGTCATCATGCTGCCCACACTCTGCGTCCTCCTTCATTGGCTGAGAAATGGCGCTGAAAGCGTCATACGAAACGCGACTTTGGCGCATAGATCGCCGACAGCATGGCCGATCCCACAATGTGATCGGGTCGGGTTTCACGAAACCCGACTTTGCCAAAAGTCGGCGATTTTTGAAATTGTCCTCTCCGTTTCGCTCAACCCTAATGGGGACGACTGCTGACTTGACAGATGTCCAGAAGGCAGTCATGAACACACTCCACAAGGAGAGTAAGCCTCAAAAGGTCATTGCTAATGAAGCTGGCTGTTCAGAGTGTTGTATCCAAGCATATTAATAGAAAGTTGAGTGGAAGGAAAAAGTGTGGTAGAAAAAGGTGCACAAGCAACCGGGATAACCATAGCATTCAAAGGATTGTTAAGAAAAGGCCATTCAGAAATTTGGGGGAGATTCACAAGGAGTGGACTGCTGATGGAGTCATTGCTTCAAGGGCCACCACACACAGACATATCCAGGACATGGGCTACAAGTGTTGCATTCCTTGTGCCAAGCCACTCATGACCAGTAGACAATGCCAGAAGTGTCTTACCTGGGACAAGGAGAAAAAGAACTGGACTATTGCTCAGTGGTCCAAGGTGTTTTTAGACGAAAGTAAATTTTGCATTTGATTTGGAAATGAAGTTCCCAAAGTCTGGAGGAAGAGTGGAGAGGCACACAGTCCCAGCTGCTTGAGGCCTAGTGTGAAGATTCCACAATCAATTATGGTTTCAGGAGCCATGTCATCTGCTGGTGTAGGTCCACTTTGTTTTATCAAAACCAAAGTCAGCGCAGCCATCTACCAGGACATTTTAGAGCACTTCATGGTTCCCTCTGCTGACAAACTTTTTGGAGATGGAAATTTAATTTTCCAGCAGGACTTGGCACCTGTCCACTCTGCCAAAAGTACCAATACCTAGCTTAAGAACAACAGTATCACTGTGCTTGATTGGCCAGCAAACTTGCCGGACCTTAAACCCACAGAGAATCTATCTATGTATCTATCGTTACACTGGCTGCTCATTCATTATAGAATCTAATTCAAATTACTTGTTCTCACCCACAAAGCTCTCCACAGTGCGGCACCTCCTTACATCTCCTCCCTCATTTCTGTCTATCGTCCTAACCGACCACTGCACTCTGGAAACGACTTTCGACTAACCTCTGCACTAATCCCTATCTCCCACTCCCGACTTCAAGACTTCTCCCGTGCTGCGCCAATCATCTGGAATGCTCTACCCCAAGATATTAGGACCATCCACAATTTACATAGTTTTAGGTGCTACCTCAAAACACATTTGTTCAGAGCGGCCTATCACGTTCATTAATCAAAGTAATTTTATGTTTGTGTGTGCGTGTAGCCCATTCACTATCCCCATCTATCCCCTCTCCCCTAAAGATGGCTGGACCATCATTGTAAATACTTCATTGTAAATACGCACCTGTACTTTGTATCTCCCCCACCTCATTGTAGATTGAAAGCTCTCACGAGCAGGGTCGTCTTATTTTGCTTTAATTATTGCATTGCTAACGTTGTTACTTATGACTGTTGTTAAACTGTAAAGTGCTGCAGAATATGTTGGCGCTCTATAAATAAAGTTTGTTATTATTATTACTATGTGGTATTGTAAAGAGGAAGGTGAGAGACACCAGACCCAACAATGTAGATGAGCTGAAGGCTGTTATCAAAGCAACCTGGGCTTCCATAACACCTCAGCAGTGCCACAGGCTGATCGCCTCCATGCCACACCGCATTGATGCAGTAATTGATACAAAAGGAGCCCCGACCAAGTATTGAGTGCATTTACTGAACATACATTTCAGAAGGCCAAAATTTCAGATTTTAAAATCATTTTTCAAGCTGGTGTTATAAAGTATTCTAATTTACTGAGATAATGACTTTTGGATTTTCATTGGCTGTAAGCCATAATCATCAACATTAACAGAAATAAACACAGGAAATAGATCACTCTGTAATGACCCTACACAATATTTGAGTTTCCCCTTTTTTGTATTGACTCTATCTAATATATGTATTGTATTTTTGTATTGAAGAACTGAAATACATTAACTTTTTGATGATATTTTAATTTAGTGAGAAGCACTTGTATCTATACAGGTAGAAATCAGAACTGTCCAGGCTACAGTCTTTTGTTGCAGTTTATAGATTTTAAAGCAAGACCATTATGCTACAGAAAGAGAGAAAGGGGAAATGGTACAAACAGCAAGAAGATGAATGGATACTATTACAGAAATACTGAACACACCATTTATAAGCCTGAAGACCGGAGCAGAAGACAGACACTGTTAATAAAGTAACCCAAAGTTGTAACCGACATGATAATAATAACTTCTTGCTGCTATTTATGTTGCTAAATCGAGAAGAGGCGCATTATAGTATGTGAAGAATACTGCTGTGTTTTTCCTTGAAAAAAACAAACTAAGATAATCAAATGATAATATTAAATTAAAACATTCTAGCGAATACTGGACACATGGTGGGCATAAAAGTAGCAAAGCATTGACTAATAACTGATTAAAAGAACTGAATCAAAAGCAAGAGTCATCTTTTCTTTTAGTATACTCCATAAATGTGTACTGGCAGCCTAAGAATAAAGTGAATTCATGAGCTTTTAAAAAAAAGGTAGAGAAAAAAACACTTTAAATCAATTTGTTTTCTTTTGTTTGAAATGCCACTATAACTAAACAATTACTAATTGTTTGTGTTAGCTATTTACTAAAATTAACATCTTCTAAACTCTCTGTGCTAAAATCATGTAGTAGAATATCTGGCAATTTTCTGCATATGAATTGGGATAAAAATCTCCCCATCGATCTATTGAAAATATCCATTTGTGGTTTAAAAGGAGAGGGCAATCCACGGTCCTGTAAATATTGAGACTGTTAATGGGTATATGGTTCTCTAGGGAAGGGACTGCAAACAGTGCCTGCAGGATCGACATATTTAGTAAGTGATTGATATGAATAATACCAGTTTTTTTATTAAGAGGGTTAAACTCTATAAATATAAAGAGGAAAGAGTATTATTACTTTGGTTAAGTATATATATATTAAGCTTGAGTTCATGGGCTTCAGTTGAAAATGTGAAATGGGCCCTCCAACCAACTGAGTACCCTCATCCATCATTTGAAATGGTGCTTGATCCTGTTGAAAGGAACTCGTCAGCTGAGTCATCTTGTCCAAATCACAGGCAGCATGAATCAGAGCCTGGTTGCCCTATTATATCCAGATATATTTTTCCCTAAATGCTTCAGCATTTTAGAGAAAATTATAGAAGTTTCGGCTACGGACCATAAAAAGCGGGCCTCTAGTCCAGTGCTGTCCTTCGCTGGCTTCTCCTGTGCTGCTGTAGGTATTTCACATATCTATAACTATGGGAGATACCTGGAAATGTCTTCTAGCAGTGCTAGGAAAGGAGCCAGGCTAGTCTTCTCTATCCCTGAGACTCTATGCTAGATCTTCTAACTAGGAGATATAGAAATATATAACTGGTTGTAATTGTGATGTTAGGCTCTGATTCATGTTGCCTGTTGTTTGGACAACATGAATCAGCTGATGGGACCCTTTCAACAGGATCAAGCACCATTTCAAATGGTGAGTGGGGGCCCACGGTTGGTTGGAGGGCCCATTTCACATTTTCCACTGAAGCCCATGAACTCAAGCTTAATATCTAAATATGAATAACCAATATGATAATACTCTTTCCTCTTTATATTTATAGAGTTTAACGCTCTTCGTCAAAGACAGTAGCATTATTCATATCCATCACTTCCTAAATATCTAGAGTCACAGGGAGAGGGAAGACCTGTAATAGAAATGCAGAAGAAAAGTTAAGGACAACTTTTATGCTTTTGTGCTTGGGCTCATGTTCCCCTCTGTATTTTATCCAATAGTGGATCCCATAAAAGAGAGGACAAAAACTTTTCCCAAACACAACAAGCCATTTGTCAATGTCTTTGTGTTGGATTTCAGTGTGAACTCCACTTCTGAACGCTATGTAAGCGGCACACGGCTGCACGGGACTCTTTAAAAGAAATTTGTTCTATCTTTGTGTCTTCAAACTTTTCTACATTGTGTCAGATGGTTTCCATTGCTTGTGATTTGTCTCCTTCGCTACAAGTTTTGCTAAAATATTAAACAAGTGTAAAGTGACTAATGCACATTTTCAATCTCCATGTAAGCTAATTAAAAATGGATGGCGCACATAATTTTGATTTCTCCCTACAATAGTCAAAACTTGCGTTTTCCTTTATAAGTAATTAATTTTTGTACACATTGCTTTAAGACGAGCATTAAATTTGCATTTAGGCTAGCCTTTTAGATATTGCTTTGTTCTGATGTTTGTATAAGAAAGACTATGTGTGGCCTCTAGAGAAACTCTGCATTTCCGTGCAAATACAGCTTTAAAAAATGACTGTTGTCTTGAGGCTTTTTATACTAGTTTTACTAATAGAAAGTGACTCAATTTTTTCCTGGGAATTAGCAGAGAATGTATTTTTTCATTTCTGGGCATTTAAAAACTGAAAATGGCATATGCTTGTATTAGCTGACAGTTGTACTACACTACAGCCATTATCCAGGGTTAGGAATGTCGTGCTGTTAACAAAAAACACGTTTGTTTAATCCAAACAGACAAATAGTTTATGGGCGAGTTAATATACTTATTCGTTTATTGTGATTTATATTGCAAATTTTTTCCAGATATGAGAGAGCCGGGCACATGTTTCATTGCCTTTTGACTGTTTAGCATGCTAAGAGTGCCCTCTATAGACAGACAGCACTTTATCACATGGCTGAGAAAATATCAGTAATAGTCTACACTACTACAGCAGGTTTATTACTTTATCGCAGTCAACCACAGATATTATTCTCGTGGAAACTTGACTTTTATACAACTTGTAAGTACATAGGGACTTATTAATACAAATAATGACTAATATGATAATAGGGAGACATAAATTGGCATTTCATGTTTTCCCGGAATCATCAAACTTTCATCACTAGATTTAGGTCTACAGTCAGGATCCGTATTTGTGGAAAATTTGCTGCACAGTATCTGGCTTCTTTACATCTTAAATCCATAGATGGTAAAACGTTGATTTTCATTCTGATTGAACAATCCCAAATTCAAAAATCTCTCTCTAGATTTTTGATTGCTCTTGCATTGCTACAATTAAACAGTAGACATATATACAGTGGATATAAAAAGTCTACACACTCTAGTTAAAATGGCAGATTATTGTCATGTAAAAACACATCAAATATAGTAATTTCAGAATTGTTTTTCCACTATTAATATCAGCCATAATCTGAAAAAATTCATTGAGAAACAAACTGAAATCATTTTGAAGGAGGAGGAGGAGTAAAAATAACAAAACTAAAATAATGTGATTGCATAATTGTAAACCTTCTCTTATAATTGAGAATGTAATTATGTTCAGAATTACCCAATCACAAATAAACACATAATACATAGTGGTCAGCACACAGCAGCCATAATTTAAAGTGATTCTGATTAACTCCATATGAAGTTTGGCTGTTTTGGTAGGATTTTCTTAGTTGCATTTTACAGCAAAAGCCATGGCCTGTAAACAGCTTACTACACAGCAAAGGGATCTCATTATTGAATGATGTTTTGTCAAAACCTACATCAAGTCTGTCAAAAGCATGTGGGAAAACGTGTTAAGGTCTGATCAGACCATGGTTGACCTTTTTGATTCCACTTCAAAAAGGTATGTTTAGTGCAAAGTCAACATCACTAAAAAAGTTCATAACCCCAGTGAAGCACTTTTTTGCAGCGGTAATGGGGCTTTAGTCATAATGAAGGGAATTTCTAAGCAGCTCTACTATTTTACAACAAAACCTTCAGGCCCTTGCTAAAAAGGTAAAGATGAATTTCACCTTTCAGCACATCAAAGACTCTAAGCAAACCTTGAAATCAACAAAAGAGAGGCTTCTCCAGAAGACGATCAAACTTTGGAATGAAATGGCCTAGCTTTTACTCAGACTTGAATTCATATGAAATTCTGTGGGTTCACCTGAAGAGAGTTGTATACAGGAAATGCCTTTTGAGTTGGAGCACTGCTATGAGGAAGAGAAATACTGAATGCTGTCATAAATTCAAAGGGTACTTCAAAAAAGCATTAGTTTAATGGTGAACATGTTTATGCAACCACATTATTTAAGCACTTTATTTTTCTTTTTACATCTGTATACTATAGATTTTAGTTTATTTTCAATAAAATTGTACAGATTATGGGTGATATTAGTGTGGAATATTTTCTGAAATGATTTCTTGTGAAATTATTTTTTTACGCAACAAAAACCTGGTATTTTAATTAGGTTGTGTAGACTTTTTAATATCTACTGTATTATATTCGAAAAGAAGCAATACATGTACTAGATGGAGGCCCGATGCTATCGCATTGGGAGGGTGGTAATGTCACGATAGGTGCAGGCTTTGCAGCATTGAGAATCTCTCCCCCATGTGCTCACCCCCCTATCCACTCTCTTTCTCCATGTGCTGCCTTCTCCCGTCTGTGCTCTCTTCTTTGACCTGTCTACCCCATGTGCTATCCCCTTGTCTGCTGTCTCTCTCCTTCCTGTGCTGTGTTCTCCCCTCATGTGCTGTCCCATTTGAGCTGTCTCCCCCTGTGCTCTGTCTCTCTCATCCCTGTGTGTTTTGATCGCAGAGGATACATTTTGTGAGGTAAAATATTGTTTAAAAACAGTCAGTGAAATATTTTACATGACAAAAGAAATCCTCTGTGATCCCCTGTTGTAATGTCAGTATTGTCTTTTACTTCTTTCCCTGCCAAGGAGATGTGGCATGCTCGGTACAAGGTCAAACACAGACAATTTTTTAAATGAACTTTCATTCATGGGAAAAACCCTTTAGTGTGACCGGCTTCCTCTGCCTGTAGACACGTCGTGCATCTGCCGCCGGGATCACCCTAATGATTCACTGCGCCTGCGCGGAAGTCACGCAAGCGCAGTAAATCAGACTGCCACCATCTTTGTGCAGACAGATAGCGGCGGTCACATTAATACTGTGCATGCGCTCCTCCTGTACAAAGATGGCTGCTGTCAGTGAATAATTCAGCTGATCCCGGTGGTGGTGTGTTCGTGACGGTGTTCTGTTGGTGGTGCCGCACAATAGGGCTGCATATGGCGTATACAGTGTGTGTCTGTGTGTGTGGTGCATACCGTGTATACAGTGTGTGTGTGTGGTGCGTAAGGCATATATAGTGTGTGTGGGCGTACGGCATATACAGTGTGTGAGTGTTGTGCAACGGTGTTCCGCTGGTGGTACCGCATAAGAGGCTGGTATTACCAGCAGTTTCCATATTGAGACACCCATCACTTGGGTGTCCCAATATGGAGGTCGGTGAACTTCCACCACTTGGAATTCTCGGATCCGGACACATCTGGACAGAAAAGGATGTGAATACATTACAAGGTAAGTATATATTAAGATACATACATATATATATAAAATTGGAACAGCACAACTAGTAAAGTGGGTGCCAGGCCTCCCAGGCAAAGAAGAACCAATACTTGCCCAAAATCAGACAAAAAATAAAAATGAAGGCAGCACTCCATGGTCTTCAAAGTGAAAAAGTGGTAGAGTTTATTGAGACCCACATGTCTGGGCGACGTTTCGGCTCACACTGAGCCTTTCTCAAGCAGTGGGTGTTACAAACAAGTGTGCTTTTATAGACATAATTAACAATCATTGAATATTGATAATCATAGTGCATCAGGAAAAAGGATGCCATTTCCAGTGATCTACTGTGCATGTCATAGGCTGCCGGTCAATCCTATGGAGTGTGTGGCACCTCCGACTCGCGCATGCGCACTTCCATGATACTGACATCTCGGCGATGTCAAGTGGGTGCTGTCGTCATTATGGACAAGTCAAAATATATTGCAGAAATCAATAGACAACTCAGTGATGAGATGTGATTAGTGTTGAGCATTCCGATACCGCAAGTATCGGGTATCGGCCGATACTTGCGGTATCGGAATTCCGATACCGAGATCCGATACTTGCCTCATATCGGATACCGGAATCGGAAGTTCCCAGGATTCAAACTGCACGAATTCAGCCAATGAGGAATGTTTCCAAGTGTGGGCACATCCTGTTCAGCATGGTTGGCATGAAACTACTGGCAAGGCTGTGATTGGCTGCTGAAATGATGTCATGCTGCAGTTTAAAAGTCGCTGGCGCCATTTTGGGCTCACTCTGCTGTGAATTCAGTTAGTGACAGGACGCTGTGTTCTGACTGAGGGCCAGTTGAGATAGCGATTTGCTTCTTTGTGCTTTTCCCAGGCTAATTTAGCAACCGCTGTGTGTTCACCTTGCTTTTGCCTTGCAGCGTTGTTTTCACAGCGATCTGCAAGGTCTCTGTGGGTGTGTGTGTGTGTGTGTGTGTGTGAGTGCAGCCCACTCTGTAGTCTGTGTGCAGCCATAGCTGGTTGTATTCAGGTCAGGGTGGTTCACTGCCTCATACTGTTCTATCCATTCCATTGTCCTTTAATGCAAGTAGTGCAGGCTGCTGCACATTTTTTTCAAATAATTCCTATTAGTGACTTTCCACCCGTATCCAGCTAAATTGTGGAAAAACACTACATAGGATAACGTAGAAGAGGTTTTTGGGGCCTTGCAGCGCCGTTTACGGCTGTCTGCACGGTCTCCATGTGAGTGCAGCTCGCCCTGTAGTCTGTGTGCAGCCACAGCCGGTTGTATCCAGCTCAGGGTGGTTCACTGACTCATACAGTTCTATCCATTCCATTGTCCTTTTTTGCAAGTAGTGCAGGCTGCTGCACATTTTTTTCAAATAATTCCTATTAGTGACTTTCCACCCGTATCCAGCTAAATTGTGGAAAAACACTACATAGGATAACCTAGAGTAGTTTTTTTGGGCCTTGCAGCGCCGTTTACGGCTGTCTGCACGGTCTCTGTGTGAGTGCAGCTCGCCCTGTAGTCTGTGTGCAGCCACAGCCGGTTGTATTCAGCTCAGGGTGGTTCACTGACTCATACAGTTCTATCCATTCCATTGTCCTTTTTTGCAAGTAGTGCAGGCTGCTGCACATTTTTTTCAAATAATTCCTATTAGTGACTTTCCACCCGTATCCAGCTAAATTGTGGAAAAACACTACATAGGATAACGTAGAGGAGGTTTTTGGGGCCTTGCAGCTCCGTTTACGGCTGTCTGCACGGTCTCCGTGTGAGTGCAGCTCACCCTGTAGTCTGTGTGCAGCCACAGCCGGTTGTATCCAGCTCAGAGTGGTTCACTGACTCATACAGTTCTATCCATTCCATTGTCCTTTTTTGCAAGTAGTGCAGGCTGCTGCACATTTTTTTCAAATAATTCCTATTAGTGACTTTCCACCCGTATCCAGCTAAATTGTGGAAAAACACTACATAGGATAACCTAGAGTAGTTTTTTTGGGCCTTGCAGCGCCGTTTACGGCTGTCTGCACGGTCTCCGTGTGAGTGCAGCTCTCCCTGTTGTCAGTTCATCCCCCAAAAAATAAATAAAGAATAAAGTTCACCAAACACACCACTTTACAGTTGTGTAGGCCACATTAGCTCATATTAAAGTCTAGTCCACACTTTAGAAAATTAGTGTTTCTTATACCTGTTAGGAGCTGTTCAGGAATAAGCAAACTAAGCCGTTAGTACTTTTCTGCTTATCTTTATCAGTCAACCAAGATGAAGAAGGCAGGGAGTAAGGCACGTGGGCGTGGGCGCGCAGCAGGGAGAGGACGTGGGGATTCTGTGCCTGCTGCGGGCACCGGTGACTCATCATCACCCAGTTTCAGCAGGGAACAGTCCTTCATGCGCAGCTTTGTCGCAGAGCGCCGTACACCGCTGCTGCGTGAAGACCAAATTGAAACCGTTGTCGGATGGATGGCAGCTAACGCATCGACTTCAATTAGTGCCACATCCTCTCAGACACAGAGCACTGGAGAGCACCCATCTGTCTCTTCGCCACCTGCCAAATTGCCCAGGCAGACAGAGAGCCCAGGACAGGAGCCGTCTCTACTTCTGTTCTCTGAATCTCTTGGCTTGGAAACAGGGGGCCAGCCAAGCAGCATTGGAGAAATGGAAGAAGAGGCAGTGTGCAGTGATGCCCAACAGCTTTTTCTCTCTGAGTCTGAAGAGGCGGGTGGGCCAGTGCCTCCGGTCACCACACCGCAGAACGCATCCGCTGATGACACTCAGGTGCCACTTTCTGGTACGTGCTCTGCTGCTGAGACTACCCAGGAGGAGCAGTTGGTGGCAGAGGGTAGTGTAGATGATGAGGTCCTTGACCCATCGTGGCGTGAGGGACAGGAAGGTGGTGGGAGCAGCTTTGAGGAAGAGATTCCCTGAATGGGCCAAAGCAGGAGAGAGAGGGGGAAGACTGCGGATCCTGTAGCCTCCACTTTGGCACCCGTTAGGAGCGTGTTTCTTCCAAAAGCCAAAAAGGGCGCTCCCAAGACTTGCAGTGCCTGGTCCTTTTTTGACACAGTTGCAGATGACATTGGCTATGTCAAATGCAAGGTGTGTCATCACAAAGTCAAAAGAGGGAGAAATGTCAGCAACCTCAATACCTCCAACATGTGGAAACATGTGCGGACCAGGCACGCGGCGGAGTTACAGAAACACACTGAAGAGCTAGGCCAACCAACAGCGGCAGCTACCACCTCTTCAGCTCGTGTTGCCTCTTCCTCCAGCTCACACACAGCTCGTTCGGCTTCCTCCCAGGATCGCCATGGAAGAACCTCTGGCACTGTTGTCCAGAGACCCACTGTAATTCCACCCACAGCACCACGTTCCCAGTCATTCTCACACTCCCAGCCCAGTCTACAGCCATCGGTAGTACAGGCATGGGAGAAAAGGCGGCCTTTCTCGGCAAACCACCCACGAGCACAGGCTCTGACTGCAGGCATTGCCAAACTTCTGTCACTGGAAATGCTGTCATTCAAGCTGGTGGAGACTGACAGCTTCCGTGACTTGATGTCATTGGCAGTCCCACTGTACAATGTGCCCAGCCGCTTTTATTTCAGCAGGCAAGCCGTCCCTGCCCTGCACAAGCATGTGGAGGGACACATGAAACACGCGCTACTGAACGCCATCAGTAGCAAGGTCCACCTCACCATTGATGCGTGGACCAGTCAACATGGACAGGGGCGATACATTTCCCTCACTGCCCATTGGGTTAATGTTGTTGAGACAGGTACAGATCGTGCGAGTGGCGCAGGACGTGTCCTGCCCACTCCAAGGATTGCAGGAATCCAGTCTGTACGCATTGACTCCTCCTCTTACACAAGTTCCTCAGAATCATCGCTGCAGGAGCCGTCACAGTCCACCTCCACATGGACCCGTGAACGTTTACCTGTTACGACCGACATGAGCACAGCCATGGCCAAACGTCAACAGGCTGTCTTGAAATTAATTTCTTTGGGGAATCGAAGCCACACAGCGCAGGAGCTCTGGAATGCCATCAAGCAGGAGAGCGATGTGTGGTTTGTGGCAGCGAATCTCCAGCCAGGCATGGTAGTGTGTGATAATGGCCGATATCTGGTGGCAGCTCTGGGCCTCGGCAACCTCACTCACATCCCATGTCTGGCACATGTACTCAACTTGGTCGTGCAGAGTTTTTTGAGGGACTATCCGGATCTTGATGCACTGCTGCACAAGGTCCGCCTAGAGTGTGCTCACTTGCGGCGTTCCAGCACGGCAAAATCGCGCATTGCGGCTCTGCAGCGCCGATTCCGCCTTCCGGAACATCGCATCATATGTGACCTACCTACCAGGTGGAATTCCACGTTACATATGTTGGAGCGGTTGTGTGAGCAGCAGCAAGCAGTATTGGAGTACCAGCTGCATCAGGCGCAAAGAAGTCGCACTCCGCTCCGTTCAGACTTCACAACCACAGATTGGGCCACTATGAAGGACGTCTGCCAGGTTTTGCGTCCCTTCGATTATTCCACGCGGATGGCGAGTGCAGATGATTCACTAGTCAGCATGACTGTCCCCCTTATCTGCCTGCTTGAAAAATCACTGCAAGCCCTAAGGGATGATGATGTGGAAGAGGTGGAGGATGAGGATTCACCACTTCCATCATCTTCTGGACAGTCAGCGCCACGTGGTTCCTCACAAACGCGTAGGCAGGGGACACTTTGTGAGGAGGATGAGGAGGAGTCAATGGAGGAGGAAGACATCCGTCCAGAGGAGGGAGTTACACAATTGTCCAGTAGTCAGTATGTACAGCGAGGGTGGGGTGATGACGAGCGGGCAGAGATCACGCCTCAAGCAGGGGACAGCGTTTCTTGGCCAGTTGGCAGTCTGCAGCACATGGTTGATTACATGCTGCAGTGCCTGAGAAACGACCGCCGCATCGCCCACATTCTCAACATGTCTGATTATTGGGTGTTCACCCTCCTCGATCCTCGCTACCGGGACAACGTACAAAGCCTCATCACACCGTTGAACCGGGAGTGTAAAATGCGGGAGTACCAAGACACACTGATGAATTCCATCATCTTCTCCAGTCCAACTGAGAGAAGTGCTGCTAGTGCTTTACAAAGCAGCTCAGTGCGTTCAGGCAGTGGAGGAGGCTCTGCACAAAGAGGGAGCAGAAGCAGTGCCTCTGCCCAAGGCAAGACCAGTATGGCCCAACTGTGGCACAGTTTTGTGTGCCCGCCACAAAAGTCTACACCATCACAGACGGCTCCAGTCAGCAGGAGGCAACGGTTTCGTCAGATGGTGACAGACTACATGTCTTGCCCTCTTGCTGTACTCCCAGACGGCTCTTCCCCTTTTAAGTTTTGGGTCTCTAAGCTGGATACATGGCCAGAGCTAAGCCAGTATGCATTGGAGGTGCCGGCTTGCCCTGCGGCTAGTGTATTATCGGAACGCGTCTTTAGTGCTGCAGGTGGTGTACTAACTCACCGTCGCATGCGACTATCCTCCGATAACGTTGACCGGCTTACTTTCATGAAAATGAACCAGGCCTGGATCTCGCAGGAATTTGCCACTCCTCTTCCTGATTAAATAATTGGGTGACTGTCTACAGTATCCAGGTCTCCTGTTGTGTTAACCTTTCTACCACCTGAACTGTAATTCCTGGGCTCCAACACCGCCAGTTGAGGCTCAGAAGTGCCGTCTGCACAGTCAAAACATACGACCCAGTGTTAATGGGTGTCAGTAACGTCAGCTGATCCCCAGCTGCGTAGCCGGCAATGTGTCCTGCGACCACCACACTGACACAACAACTGAAATGTAAGGGAACCTGTCCCCCCCTCCCCCAGGCGTTTGTTACTGAAATAGCCACCTTGTGCAGCAGTTATGCTGCACAAGGAAAAGGTAACTATTTTTGTTTAGCTCCTTGCACACGCAGAACTTAACACTTTTAAAGTGTGTCCACTGATACCGTAAAATCATCCCAGAGGTGGGACTTTCCTTTGTAATGTGACGCAGCACACCCGTCATTCCTACCCCCTTGGCGACGTGCGCCGCCTCCTCTGCGTTGTTTAATTCTGTCCCGGAGCCAGCGCTGTTATGTTATCCCTTGGCCAGGCACACTTTGCGGTGCCCGTCTTCTGACATCATTTGGTGTCATGCTGGCTGCGCCTGTGCGGCCGCGCTGGCCGAGATCCCACCTCGCAGTGTCTTCTGATTTAATCACACTGCGGGTCTGGGATCCATGGGCATGCGCAGTGCATATCTTCACCTCCGACTCTCACTCATCTCCCTCCACCTTCTTCAGACTGTGCCCCGTTAGCTGATCCCTAATAGCATGCCACGGCCGTGACACCGCACAGTCTGAAGAAGCCGGAGGGAGGGGAGTGAGAGGCGAGGATATGCACTGCGCATGGCCATGGATCCCAGGCCCGCAGTGGGATTACATTAGACGACAATGCGAGGCGGGGTCTCGGCCAGCGCAGCCGCACAGGCGCAGCCAGCCTGACACAAAATGATGTCAGAAGACGGGCACCGCAAAGTGCGCCTGGCCAAGGGATAACATAACAGCACAGGCTCCGGGACGGAATCAAGCAACGCTGAGGAGGCGGCGCATGGCACCAAGGGGGTAGGAATGACGGCTGGGCTGCGTCACATTACAAAGGAAAGTCCCACCTCCGGGATGGTTTTACGGTATCAGTGGACACACTTTAAGTGTTTAGTTCTGTGTTGGCAAGGAGCATAATGAAAAGAGCCACCTTTTCCTTTGGCATCCTTTGTGATGCAAAAGCTGGCTCTTTCATCTACAAACGCCTTTTTGGGGTGGGGGTTAAAGGTTCCCTTTCGACTTGCTCCAATCAGGCTTCGGCCTAAACGGTGTTCCTCTGCACCTCCTGCTGTCCCTGGGCTCCAACACCGCTAGTTGCTGCCTGGAAGTGCTGTCCGCACAGTCAACAGTCGCTCCTCTGTTATTGGGGTTCAGTAACGTCAGCTGCTCCCCTGCTGTGTGTGCTGCAATACCTCCTATCTGCTCCTCCTGCTGTCCCTGGGCTCTAACACCGCCTGTTGGTGCCTGGAAGTGCTGGATGCACAGTTAACACTTGCTGCCATGTTATTGGGGTTCAGTAACGTCAGCTGCTCCCCTGCTGTGTGTGCTGCAATACCTCTTATCTGCTCCTCCTGCTGTCCCTGGGCTCTAACACCGCCAGTTGGTGCCTGGAAGTGCTGGATGCACAGTTAACACTTGCTGCGGTGTTATTGGGGTTCAGTAACGTCAGCTGCTGCCCTGCTGTGTGTGCTGCAATACCTCCTATCTGCTCCTCCTGCTGTCCCTGGGCTCTAACACCCCTAGTTGGTGCCTGGAAGTGCTGTCCGCACAGTCAACAGTCGCTCCTCTGTTATTGGGGTTCAGTAACGTCAGCTGCTCCCCTGCTGTGTGTGCTGCAATACCTCCTATCTGCTCCTCCTGCTGTCCATGGGCTCTAACACCGCCTGTTGGTGCCTGGAAGTGCTGGATGCACAGTTAACACTTGCTGCCGTGTTTTTGGGGTTCAGTAACGTCAGCTGCTCCCCTGCTGTGTATACGGCAACGTGTCATGCGACCGCCACGCTGGCACAACTAACAGACATTTACATGCCTCCAGTGCAGGCTTCGGCCTACACTCTGCTCCTCTGGCTGTCCCTGGGCTCCAACACTGCTGGTTACTGCACGGAAGTGCTGTTTGCACAGAGTCAAACACCTCGCCATTGTGTTAGTGGGGTCCAGTAACGTCAGCTGCTCCCCTGCTGTGTATCCGGCAATGTGTCATGCGACCGCCACGCTGGCACAACTCAAATTTAAGGGAACCTGCCCACCCCCACCCCCCAGGCGTTTGTTACTGAAAGTGCCACCTTGTGCAGCAGTAATGCTGCAGAAGGAAAAGGCGCCAAGGGGGTAGGAATGACGGCTGGGCTGCGTCACATTACAAAGGAAAGTCCCACCTCCGGGACGGTTTAACGGTGTGAGGGGACACATTTCATAAGTGTCTAGTTCAGCCTTTGAAAGGAGCATAATTAAAAGAGCCACCTTTTCCTTTTGCATCATTAGTGCTGTACAAGATGGCTCTTTCAGCAACAAATGCCTGGGGTGGGGGTTAAAGGTTCCGTTTCAACTTGCTCCAGTGCAGGCTTCGGCCTACACTCTGCTCCTCCTGCTGACCCCGGGCTCTAACACCGCCAGTTGGCGCCCGGAAGTGCTAGCTGCACAGAGAAAAACACCAGCCAATGTGTCAGTGGGGTTCAGCACCGCCAGCTGTTCCCCTGCTGTGTAGCCGGCAACGTGTCCTGCAAAAGCCACGCAGACACAAAGCTGCCGCCAGTGCAGGCTTCGGCCTACACTCTGCTCCCTCTGCTCCTCCTGCTGACCCTGGGCTCTAACACTGCCAGTTGGTGCCCGGAAGTGCTAGCTCCTGCTTAGTAACCTGTTGTGAATTTGCTTTTTGCTTCCTCTAGTGGTTACTAGTTTTTTGACTCTGGTTTTTCTGTCATTCCTTTTATCCGCACCTGGGTCGTTAGTTAGGGGTGGTGCTATATAAGCTCCCTGGACCTTCAGTTCAATGCCTGGCAACGTAGTTATCAGAGCTAGTCTGCTGTGCTCTTGTCTACTGATCCTGGTTCCAGTTATATCAGCTAAGTCTGCCTTTTGCTTTTTGCTATTTGTTTTGGTTTTGTATTTTTGTCCAGCTTGTTCCAAATCTATATCCTGACCTTTGCTGGAAGCTCTAGGGGACTGGTGTTCTCCCCCCGGACCGTTAGACGGTTCGGGGGTTCTTGAATTTCCAGTGTGGATTTTGATAGGGTTTTTGTTGACCATATAAGTTACCTTTCTTTATTCTGCTATCAGTAAGCGGGCCTCTCTGTGCTAAACCTGGTTCATTTCTGTGTTTGTCATTTCCTCTTACCTCACCGTCATTATTTGTGGGGGGCTTCTATCCAGCTTTGGGGTCCCCTTCTCTGGAGGCAAGAAAGGTCTTTGTTTTCCTCTACTAGGGGTAGCTAGATTCTCCGGCTGGCGCGTGTCATCTAGAATCAACGTAGGAATGATCCCCGGCTACTTCTAGTGTTGGCGTTAGGAGTAGATATATGGTCAACCCAGTTACCACTGCCCTATGAGCTGGATTTTTGTATTCTGCAGACTTCCACGTTCCTCTGAGACCCTCGCCATTGGGGTCATAACAGTTTGCCAGGCCAGTATTAAATGTTTAATGCATTGCAGAAGAGGGATTATAAGAAAGAAGATTCTGAGTTTTTTTTTTTGTTTTTCTTTCTCCTTCCCCTTTACCTCAGAGTGGCTATGCTTGCTGCAGACATGAATGTCCAGACCTTGATTACAAGTGTGGACCAGCTGGCTACTCGTGTGCAGGGCATACAAGACTATGTTATCAGAAATCCTAGGTCAGAACCTAAAATACCGATTCCTGAACTGTTTTCCGGAGACAGGTTTAAGTTTAGGAATTTCGTGAATAATTGTAAATTGTTTTTGTCCCTGAGACCCTGTTCATCAGGAGATTCTGCTCAGCAAGTAAAAATTGTTATTTCGTTCTTACGGGGCGACCCTCAGGATTGGGCTTTTTCGCTGGCGCCAGGAGATCCGGCATTGGCTGATCTTGATGCGTTTTTTCTGGCGCTCGGTTTACTTTATGAGGAACCCAATCTTGAGATTCAGGCAGAAAAGGCCTTGCTGTCTATGTCTCAGGGGCAGGACGAGGCTGAAGTGTATTGCCAAAAATTTCGGAAATGGTCCGTGCTGACACATTGGAACGAGTGTGCACTGGCCGCTAATTTTAGAAATGGCCTTTCTGAAGCCATTAAGAATGTTATGGTGGGTTTTCCCATTCCCGCAGGTCTGAATGATACTATGGCACTGGCTATTCAAATTGACCGGCGGTTGCGGGAGCGCAAAACCGCAAATTCCCTCATGGTGTTGTCTGAACAGACACCTAATTCGGTGCAATGTGATAGAAAAACCGCAAATTCCCTCATGGTGTTGTCTGAACAGACACCTGATTTAATGCAATGTGATAGAATCCTGACTAGAAATGAGCGGAAAATTCATAGACGCCGGAATGGCTTGTGCTACTACTGTGGTGATTCTACACATGTTATCTCAGCATGCTCTAAACGTATAGCTAAGGTTGTTAGTCCTGTCACCGTTGGTAATTTGCAACCTAAATTTATTCTGTCTGTAACTTTGATTTGCTCACTGTCATCTTATCCTGTCATGGCGTTTGTAGATTCAGGTGCTGCCCTGAGTCTCATGGATCTCTCATTTGCTAAGCGCTGTGGATTTACTCTTGAACCATTAGAAAATCCTATTCCTCTTAGGGGTATTGATGCTACACCATTGGCAGCAAATAAACCGCAGTATTGGACTCAGGTTACCATGTGCATGACTCCTGAACACCGCGAGGTGATACGTTTCCTGGTTTTACATAAAATGCATGATTTGGTCGTTTTGGGGCTGCCATGGTTACAGACCCATAATCCAGTCCTGGACTGGAAGGCTATGTCAGTCTCAAGTTGGGGCTGTCGTGGTATTCATGAGGATTCCCTGCCTGTGTCTATTGCTTCTTCTACGCCTTCGGAAGTTCCGGAGTATTTGTCTGATTATCAGGATGTCTTCAGTGAGTCTGAGTCCAGTGCACTGCCTCCTCATAGGGACTGTGACTGTGCTATAGATTTGATCCCAGGCAGTAAATTTCCTAAGGGAAGACTGTTTAATCTGTCGGTACCTGAACATACCGCTATGCGTTCATATATCAAGGAGTCTCTGGAAAAAGGACATGTTCGTCCGTCTTCTTCCCCTCTTGGTGCGGGATTCTTTTTTGTGGCAAAAAAGGACAGATCTTTGAGACCTTGTATTGATTATCGGCTTTTAAATAAGATCACTGTCAAATTTCAGTATCCTTTACCGCTGTTGTCTGACTTGTTTGCCCGGATTAAGGGTGCCAAGTGGTTCACCAAGATAGACCTTCGTGGTGCGTACAACCTTGTGCGCATTAAGCAAGGTGATGAATGGAAAACCGCATTCAATACGCCCGAAGGTCATTTTGAGTACTTGGTGATGCCTTTTGGGCTCTCCAATGCGCCTTCAGTTTTTCAGTCCTTTATGCATGACATTTTCCGGAAGTATCTGGATAAATTTTTGATTGTTTATCTGGATGATATTTTGGTTTTTTCTGATAATTGGGATTCGCATGTGGAGCAGGTCAGGTTGGTCTTTAAAATTTTGCGTGAAAATTCTTTGTTTGTCAAGGGCTCAAAGTGTCTCTTTGGTGTACAGAAGGTTCCCTTTTTGGGGTTCATTTTTTCCCCTTCTGCTGTGGAGATGGACCCAGTCAAGGTCCGAGCTATTCTTGATTGGACTCAGCCCTCGTCAGTTAAGAGTCTTCAGAAGTTCTTGGGCTTCGCTAACTTCTACCGTCGTTTTATCGCTAATTTTTCTAGCATTGTGAAACCTTTGACGGATATGACCAAGAAGGGCTCCGATGTAGCTAACTGGGCTCCTGCTGCCGTGGAGGCTTTCCAGGAGTTGAAACGCCGGTTTACTTCGGCGCCTGTTTTGTGCCAGCCTGACGTCTCACTTCCCTTTCAGGTTGAGGTGGATGCTTCGGAGATTGGGGCAGGGGCCGTTTTGTCGCAGAGAGGCCCTGGTTGCTCTGTTATGAAACCTTGTGCCTTTTTCTCTAGGAAGTTTTCGCCTGCCGAGCGAAATTATGATGTGGGCAATCGGGAGTTGTTGGCCATGAAATGGGCATTTGAGGAGTGGCGTCATTGGCTCGAGGGTGCTAAGCATCGTGTGGTGGTCTTGACTGATCACAAAAATCTGATGTATCTCGAGTCTGCTAAACGCCTTAATCCGAGACAGGCCCGCTGGTCATTGTTTTTCTCCCGCTTTGATTTTGTTGTCTCGTATTTACCAGGTTCAAAGAATGTGAAGGCCGATGCTCTTTCTAGGAGCTTTGTGCCTGATGCTCCTGGAGTCGCTGATCCTGTTGGTATTCTTAAAGATGGAGTTATCTTGTCAGCTATTTCTCCGGATCTGCGACGTGTGTTGCAGAGATTTCAGGCTGATAGGCCTGAGTCTTGTCCACCTGACAGACTGTTTGTCCCGGATAAGTGGACCAGCAGAGTCATTTCCGAGGTTCATTCCTCGGTGTTGGCAGGTCACCCGGGAATTTTTGGCACCAGAGATCTGGTGGCCAGGTCCTTTTGGTGGCCTTCCTTGTCAAGGGATGTGCGGTCATTTGTGCAGTCCTGTGGGACTTGTGCTCGAGCTAAGCCTTGCTGTTCTCGTGCCAGCGGTTTGCTCTTGCCCTTGCCTGTCCCGAAGAGACCTTGGACACATATCTCCATGGATTTCATTTCTGATCTTCCGCTATCTCAGGGCATGTCCGTTATCTGGGTGATATGTGATCGCTTCTCCAAGATGGTCCATTTGGTTCCTTTGCCTAAGCTGCCTTCCTCTTCCGATCTGGTTCCTGTGTTTTTCCAGAACGTGGTTCGTTTGCACGGCATCCCTGAGAATATTGTGTCAGACAGAGGATCCCAGTTCGTTTCCAGGTTCTGGCGATCCTTTTGTAGTAGGATGGGCATTGATTTGTCGTTTTCGTCTGCTTTCCATCCTCAGACTAATGGACAGACGGAGCGAACCAATCAGACTTTGGAGGCTTATTTGAGGTGTTTTGTCTCTGCTGATCAGGACGATTGGGTGACATTCTTGCCGTTGGCTGAGTTTGCCCTTAATAATCGGGCTAGTTCCGCCACCTTGGTTTCGCCTTTTTTCTGCAACTCTGGTTTCCATCCTCGCTTTTCTTCGGGTCATGTGGAGCCTTCTGACTGTCCTGGGGTGGATTCTGTGGTGGATAGGTTGCAGCAGATCTGGAATCATGTGGTGGACAACTTGAAGTTGTCACAGGAGAAGGCTCAGCGCTTTGCCAACCGCCGCCGCGGTGTGGGTCCCCGACTACGCGTTGGGGATTTGGTGTGGCTTTCTTCCCGCTTTGTTCCTATGAAGGTCTCCTCTCCCAAATTTAAACCTCGTTTTATTGGGCCTTACAAGATATTGGAAATCCTTAATCCTGTATCTTTTCGTCTGGATCTTCCTGTGTCGTTTGCTATTCACAATGTATTTCATAGGTCCTTGTTGCGGCGGTACATTGTGCCTGTAGTTCCTTCTGCTGAGCCTCCTGCTCCGGTGTTGGTTGAGGGCGAGTTGGAGTACGTGGTGGAGAAGATCTTGGATTCTCGCCTCTCCAGGCGGAGGCTTCAGTACCTGGTCAAGTGGAAGGGCTATGGTCAGGAGGATAATTCCTGGGTGGTCGCCTCTGATGTTCATGCGGCCGATTTAGTTCGTGCCTTTCATGCCGCTCATCCTGATCGCCCTGGTGGTCGTGGTGAGGGTTCGGTGACCCCTCACTAAGGGGGGGGTACTGTTGTGAATTTGCTTTTTGCTTCCTCTAGTGGTTACTAGTTTTTTGACTCTGGTTTTTCTGTCATTCCTTTTATCCGCACCTGGGTCGTTAGTTAGGGGTGGTGCTATATAAGCTCCCTGGACCTTCAGTTCAATGCCTGGCAACGTAGTTATCAGAGCTAGTCTGCTGTGCTCTTGTCTACTGATCCTGGTTCCAGTTATATCAGCTAAGTCTGCCTTTTGCTTTTTGCTATTTGTTTTGGTTTTGTATTTTTGTCCAGCTTGTTCCAAATCTATATCCTGACCTTTGCTGGAAGCTCTAGGGGACTGGTGTTCTCCCCCCGGACCGTTAGACGGTTCGGGGGTTCTTGAATTTCCAGTGTGGATTTTGATAGGGTTTTTGTTGACCATATAAGTTACCTTTCTTTATTCTGCTATCAGTAAGCGGGCCTCTCTGTGCTAAACCTGGTTCATTTCTGTGTTTGTCATTTCCTCTTACCTCACCGTCATTATTTGTGGGGGGCTTCTATCCAGCTTTGGGGTCCCCTTCTCTGGAGGCAAGAAAGGTCTTTGTTTTCCTCTACTAGGGGTAGCTAGATTCTCCGGCTGGCGCGTGTCATCTAGAATCAACGTAGGAATGATCCCCGGCTACTTCTAGTGTTGGCGTTAGGAGTAGATATATGGTCAACCCAGTTACCACTGCCCTATGAGCTGGATTTTTGTATTCTGCAGACTTCCACGTTCCTCTGAGACCCTCGCCATTGGGGTCATAACAGTAACCGGGTTCCTGCTGTGAATTTACCTTTTGGCTCCCTCTACTGGTTACTAGTGATTTGACTCTGGGTATGTCATTCATCCCTTGTATGCTCACCTGGGTCGTTAGGTCAGGGGTGTTGCTATATAAGCTCCCTGGACCTTCAGTTCAATGCCTGGCAACGTTGTAATCAGAGCTAATCTGTTTTGCTCTTGTCTACTGATCCTGGTTCCTGCTAAATTAAGCTAAGTCTGCTTTCTTGCTTTTTGCTATTTGTTTTTGTTTGCATTTTTGTCCAGCTTGTACATAATCTGTATCCTAACCTTGCTGGAAGCTCTAGGGAGGCTGGAGTTCTCCCCCCGGGCCGTTAGACGGTTCGGGGGTTCTTGTATCTCCAGTGTGGAATTTTGTTAGGGTTTTTGTTGACCATATAAGTTATCTTACTACATTCTGCTATTAGTAAGTGGGCCTCTCTTTGCTAAACCTAGTTCATCTCTGTGTTTGTCATTTCCCCTTACCTCACCGTTATTATTTGTGGGGGGCCTGTATCCGACTTTTGGGGTCTATTCTCTGGAGGCAAGAGAGGTCTTTGTTTTCCTCTTCTAGGGGTAGTTAGTCCTCCGGCTGGCGCGAGACATCTAGCGACCAACGTAGGCATGTTCCCCGGCTACTTCTAGTGTTGGCGTTAGGAGTAGTTATATGGTCAACCCAGTTACCACTGCCCTATGAGCTGGATTTTTGTACGTCGCAGACTTACTTGTTCCTCTGAGACCCTCGCCATTGGGGTCATAACAGTTTGCCAGGCCCGTATTAAATGTTAAATGCATTGCAGAAGCGGGATTATAAGAAAGAAAGTTCTGAGTTTTTTTTTCTCTCTCTCATTTTTTTTTCTTTTCCCCTTTACCTCTGAGTGGCTTGTGTTTGCTGCAGACATGAATGTCCAGACCTTGATTACAAGTGTGGACCAGCTTGCTGCTCGTGTGCAGGGCATACAAGATTATGTTATCAGAAATCCTGTGTCAGAACCTAAGATACCGATTCCTGAACCGTTTTCCGGAGACCGATTTAAATTTAGAAATTTCAGGAATAATTGTAAATTGTTTTTGTCCCTGAAACCCTGTTCATCTGGAGACTCCGCTCAGCAAGTAAAAATTGTTATTTCTTTTTTACGGGGCGACCCTCAGGATTGGGCTTTCTCGCTGGCGCCAGGAGATCCGGCATTGGCTGACATTGATGCGTTTTTTCTGGCGCTTGGTTTGCTTTATGAGGAACCCAATCTTGAGATTCAGGCAGAAAAAGCCTTGCTGGCGATGTCTCAGGGCTAGGACGAGGCTGAAGTGTATTGCCAAAATTTTCGGAAATGGTCCGTGCTGACCCAGTGGAACGAGTGTGCATTGGCTGCAAATTTTAGAAATGGCCTTTCTGAAGCCATTAAGAATGTGATGGTGGGTTTTCCCATTCCCACAGGTCTGAATGATTCTATGACCCTGGCTATTCAAATCGACCGGCGGTTGCGGGAGCGCAAGACCGCAAATTCCCTCATGGTGTTGTCTGAACAGGCACCTGATTTAATGCAATGTGATAGAATCCTGACTAGAAATGAGCGGAAAATTCATAGACGCCAGAATGGCTTGTGTTACTACTGTGGTGATTCTACACATGTTATCTCAGCATGCTCTAAACGTCTTACTAAGGTTGTTAGTCCGGTCGCCATTGGTAATTTGCAACCTAAGTTTATTCTATCTGTAACTTTGATTTGCTCACTGTCATCGTATCCTGTCATGGCGTTTGTGGACTCAGGTGCTGCCCTGAGCCTTATGGATCTGTCATTTGCCAAGCGCTGCGGATTTGTTCTTGAGCCATTGGAAAATCCTATCCCTCTTAGGGGTATTGATTCTACGCCATTGGCAAAAAATAAACCGCAGTTTTGGACACAGGTTACCATGTGCATGACTCCCGAACATCGGGAGGTAATACGTTTTCTTGTTCTGCATAAAATGCATGATTTGGTTGTTTTG
Organism: Ranitomeya variabilis; assembly: GCF_051348905.1. Classification (NCBI taxonomy): domain Eukaryota; kingdom Metazoa; phylum Chordata; class Amphibia; order Anura; family Dendrobatidae; genus Ranitomeya; species Ranitomeya variabilis. The sequence goes on along the minus strand of NC_135237.1, from coordinate 255,856,730 downwards.
GGTTTGCCATGGTTACAGACCCATAATCCAGTCTTGGACTGGAAGGCTATGTCAGTGTCAAGTTGGGGCTGCCATGGAATTCATGGAGATTCCCTGCCCTTGTCTATTGCTTCTTCTACGCCTTCGGAAGTTCCGGCGTATTTGTCTGATTATCAGGATGTCTTCAGCGAGTCTAAGTCCAGTGCACTGCCTCCTCATAGGGAATGTGACTGTGCTATAGATTTGATTCCTGGCAGTAAGTTTCCTAAGGGGAGACTGTTTAATCTGTCGGTACCTGAACATACCGCGATGCGTTCATATATCAAGGAGTCTCTTGAGAAGGGGCATATCCGTCCTTCTTCTTCCCCTCTTGGTGCGGGATTCTTTTTTGTGGCCAAAAAGGACGGATCTTTGAGGCCTTGTATTGACTATCGGCTTTTAAATAAGATCACTGTCAAATTTCAGTATCCTTTGCCGCTGTTGTCAGATTTGTTTGCCCGGATTAAAGGTGCCAAGTGGTTCACCAAGATAGACCTTCGTGGTGCGTACAACCTTGTGCGCATTAGGCAGGGCGATGAATGGAAAACCACATTCAATACGCCCAAAGGTCATTTTGAGTACTTGGTGATGCCATTTGGGCTCTCTAATGCCCCTTCAGTTTTTCAGTCCTTCATGCATGACATTTTCCGGAAGTATCTGGATAAATTTTTGATTGTTTATCTGGATGATATTCTGTTTTTTTCTGATGATTGGGACTCGCATGTGGAGCAGGTCAGGATGGTTTTTGAGATTCTGCGTGAAAATTCTTTGTTTGTAAAAGGCTCAAAGTGTCTCTTTGGTGTACAGAAGGTTCCCTTTTTGGGGTTCATTTTTTCCCCTTCTGCTGTGGAGATGGATCCAGTCAAGGTCCGAGCTATTCATGATTGGACTCAACCCTCGTCAGTTAAGAGTCTTCAGAAGTTCTTGGGTTTTGCTAACTTCTACCGTCGTTTTATCGCAAATTTCTCTAGCGTTGTTAAACCGCTGACGGATATGACCAAGAAAGGCTCTGATGTAGCTAACTGGGCTCCTGCTGCCGTGGAGGCTTTCCAGGAGTTGAAACGCCGATTTACTTCGGCGCCTGTTTTGTGCCAGCCTGACGTCTCACTTCCCTTTCAGGTTGAGGTGGATGCTTCGGAGATTGGGGCAGGGGCCGTTTTGTCGCAGAGAGGCCCTGGTTGCTCTACTATGAGGCCTTGTGCCTTTTTCTCTAGGAAGTTTTCGCCGGCAGAGCGAAATTATGATGTGGGCAATTGGGAGTTGTTGGCCATGAAGTGGGCATTTGAGGAGTGGCGTCATTGGCTCGAGGGTGCTAAGCATCGTGTGGTGGTCTTGACTGATCACAAAAATCTGATGTATCTCGAGTCTGCTAAACGCCTGAATCCTAGACAGGCCCGCTGGTCATTGTTTTTCTCCCGTTTTGACTTTGTGGTCTCGTATTTACCAGGTTCTAAGAATGTGAAGGCCGATGCTCTGTCTAGGAGCTTTGTGCCTGATGCTCCTGGAGTCGCTGAACCTGTGGGTATTCTTAAGGAAGGAGTTATCGTGTCTGCTATTTCTCCAGATCTGCGACGTGTGTTGCAGAGATTTCAGGCTGGTAGGCCTGACTCTTGTCCACCTGACAGATTGTTTGTGCCTGCTAGATGGACCAGCAGAGTCATTTCCGAGGTTCATTCCTCGGTGTTGGCAGGGCACCCGGGAATTTTTGGCACCAGAGATCTGGTGGCCAGGTCCTTTTGGTGGCCTTCCTTGTCAAGGGATGTGCGGTCATTTGTGCAGTCCTGTGGTACTTGTGCCCGAGCTAAGCCTTGTTGCTCTCGTGCCAGCGGGTTGCTCTTGCCCTTGCCTGTCCCGAAGAGACCTTGGACACACATCTCTATGGATTTCATTTCGGATCTTCCGGTGTCTCAGGGCATGTCTGTCATCTGGGTGATATGTGATCGTTTCTCCAAGATGGTCCATCTGGTTCCTTTGCCTAAGCTGCCTTCCTCTTCTGATCTGGTTCCTGTGTTCTTCCAGAACGTGGTTCGTTTGCACGGCATTCCTGAGAATATTGTGTCGGACAGAGGATCCCAGTTTGTTTCCAGGTTCTGGCGATCCTTTTGTGGTAGGATGGGCATTGATTTGTCGTTTTCGTCCGCTTTCCATCCCCAGACTAACGGACAAACGGAGCGAACTAATCAGCCTCTGGAGGCTTATTTGAGGTGTTTTGTCTCTTCTGATCAGGATGATTGGGTGACCTTCTTGCCGTTGGCTGAATTTGCCCTTAATAATCGGGCTAGTTCCGCCACCTTGGTTTCGCCATTTTTCTGCAACTCTGGTTTCCATCCTCGTTTTTCCTCGGGACATGTGGAGCCTTCTGACTGTCCTGGGGTGGATTCCGTGGTGGATAGGTTGCAGCGGATCTGGAGTCATGTGGTGGACAACTTGAAGTTGTCACAGGAGAAGGCTCAGCGTTTTGCCAACCGCCGCCGCGGTGTGGGTCCCCGACTTCGCGTTGGGGATTTGGTATGGCTGTCTTCTCGATTTGTTCCTATGAAGGTCTCCTCTCCCAAATTTAAGCCTCGCTTCATTGGTCCTTACAAGATATTGGAAATCATTAATCCTGTATCCTTTCGCCTGGATCTTCCAGTGTCGTTTGCCATTCACAACGTATTTCATAGGTCCTTGTTGCGGCGGTACGTTGTGCCTGTGGTTCCTTCTGCTGAGCCTCCTGCTCCGGTGTTGGTTGAGGGCGAGTTGGAGTACGTGGTGGAGAAGATCTTGGATTCTCGTCTCTCCAGGCGGAGGCTTCAGTACCTGGTCAAGTGGAAGGGCTATGGTCAGGAGGATAATTCCTGGGTGGTCGCCTCTGATGTGCATGCGGCCGATTTAGTTCGTGCCTTTCACGCCGCTCATCCTGATCGCCCTGGTGGTCTTGGTGAGGGTTCGGTGACCCCTCACTAAGGGGGGGGGTACTGTTGTGAATTTACCTTTTGGCTCCCTCTAGTGGTTACTAGTGATTTGACTCTGGGTATGTCATTCATCCCTTGTATGCTCACCTGGGTCGTTAGGTCAGGGGTGTTGCTATATAAGCTCCCTGGACCTTCAGTTCAATGCCTGGCAACGTTGTAATCAGAGCTAATCTGTTGTGCTCTTGTCTACTGATCCTGGTTCCTGCTAAATTAAGCTAAGTCTGCTTTCTTGCTTTTTGCTATTTGTTTTTGTTTGCATTTTTGTCCAGCTTGTACATAATCTGTATCCTAACCTTGCTGGAAGCTCTAGGGAGGCTGGAGTTCTCCCCCCGGGCCGTTAGACGGTTCGGGGGTTCTTGTATCTCCAGTGTGGAATTTTGTTAGGGTTTTTGTTGACCATATAAGTTATCTTACTACATTCTGCTATTAGTAAGTGGGCCTCTCTTTGCTAAACCTAGTTCATCTCTGTGTTTGTCATTTCCCCTTACCTCACCGTTATTATTTGTGGGGGGCCTGTATCCGACTTTTGGGGTCTATTCTCTGGAGGCAAGAGAGGTCTTTGTTTTCCTCTTCTAGGGGTAGTTAGTCCTCCGGCTGGCGCGAGACATCTAGCGACCAACGTAGGCATGTTCCCCGGCTACTTCTAGTGTTGGCGTTAGGAGTAGTTATATGGTCAACCCAGTTACCACTGCCCTATGAGCTGGATTTTTGTACGTCGCAGACTTACTTGTTCCTCTGAGACCCTCGCCATTGGGGTCATAACAGGTTCCAGTAACGTCAGCTGGTCCTCGGTAGTTCCATTGGCTCTTGGACCTTCGGGTACCCATCCGAGTTCCTGTTCCATCAGCTGTTTCTCGGCATTTTCTCAGCCTTCTTGTACCTTCTGCTACATTTCCAAGTTCAAGACCCTAAAGACGATGACCCGGAAGACTACCCCTAAGATGACGACGACACCAGAGACGACAACCACTGAGATGACGATGACCCTGGAGACGATGACCCTGAAGACCACCCCGATGACGACAACCCCGGAGACGACGACCCTGGAGACGACGACGACATGGGAGACCGAGAAGCAGAAGAACAAGAGGCTGCAGAACAAAGAGCAGAAGAACATTAAGCATAACACTAAATATCAGAGCAAAAGATATTATCTAAATTATAAGCAGAAGAAGACTAAGCAGTGTATGGGGGTGAGTCCGTTCCTCCTCGTGGTGCCCCTGGATAAAGCCTGATGCTGCAGGCCAAACTGAACGCGGACAAATCTAACTGTTTTGTGACAGGCAGAACGAAAGGTGTAATCTTCAAACTTTTATAGATAACAACTACGGGAATGCCTGTCACAAATAAGAATATGATGAAGAAGTTGAATATGAAGAAGAATAATAGTTAAATAAAAAGAATATGCACAATGTAACAAAAAAAAATTATAGGTAGAAGATGAAGAAGAAGATGAACAAGGTGAAGAAGAACTTGATGTCAAAGATGCTGATGATGATGAAGAAGAAAATGTGGGAGAAGTAAAAAAGAGGGTGAAGGGCATTGAAGTAGTGAAACATCAATATCTGACAAAATAAAAAAAATCTTAACATAGTCAATATCTTTGTAACTCCGAACGTCTTAAAATTTTTTTTAAATTCCTGCTATTCTATTTGATTGGGCTAAACCTCTATGCCTTTAATGTCTCCGCCACGTCCCCCAATACATCCTACATTATTCTTAGTTGTTTTCCTTCATGTAGAATGAACCTACAAGGAAAGAAAGGGTTTATTTTAATTCCGATATTTTCATCCCATTGACTTGCATTGGTATCGGGTATCGGTATCGGCGAGATCCGATATTTTGCCGGTATCGGCCGATACTTTCCGATACCGATACTTTCCGATATCGGAAGGTATCGCTCAACACTAGATGTGATATGTCAAAAATTGGAGATTTTGGAGATCCAAAATGTAAAATAATAGGAGAAATTAAAAGTTGTCTGCAAGAACAACGTTCTTGTCAAACGGAGTGATCGTGAACTAACAACAACCCTGTTTGTAAAAAAAACAGCTAGGAATAATCTTTTGATATACAGCTCTGGCAAAAATTAAGAGACCACAACATCAAAACCCTGTCATAGGCAGCCAAATCTCCTGACCTGAACCCCATTGAAAACCTCTGGAATGTAATCAAGAGGATGATGGATGGTCACAAGCCATCAAACAAAGAAGAACTGCTTAAATTTTTGCTCCAGAAGCAGTGTGAAAGACAGGTGGAAAGCATGCCAAGACGCTTGAAAGCTTTGACTAAAAATCATGGTTATTCCACAAAATATTGATTTCTGAACTCTTCCTGAGTTAAAACATTAGTATTGTTGTTTCTAAATGATTATGAACTTGTTTTCTTTGCATCATTTGAGGTCTGAAAGCACCGGGGTTTTTTATTTTGAACATTTTTCTTTGTCAGAAAAAAAATACTAAATGTATTGTTTGGAAATTCAGAGACATATCAGAAGTTTACAGAATAAAAGAACAATTTACATGTAGCAACTGGTAACTCAGAATGCTCCATCATATCACAGCTCCATACAACTTCAGAATTATACAGATTAGGGATGAGTGAGCACTAAAATGCTTGGATGCTTGTTACTCGAATTGAGATATTCCTAATACTCAGATACTCTTTTCAAGTAGCGAGTGAAACGCCTGCCAGGGCCGTGGGGTACTCGGTACAAGGTCTGTTACTTAAAGGGATGTGTCACGGCGGTCTGTGGCCCTGGGCTCCCATGTTATAGGAAAGGTCTTTGAAGGGGTTTTTGAAATAAAGAAAGTTTGTGACACCACCTGTGGAATTCAGTCAGGGATGACCAATGCTGCTTAAAGGGGTCCTCTGGGGTGATGTTATGGCAGTCAGATGGCATAACTTCCCACAGGTGAAGTAGGTCCCCAGGGCTCTTGGTGAATAGATGGAAGATGGTGAGTGGAGCAGTAAAGAATGAATGTCGCAGTTGTGCAGTCTTTTTTACCTGATTTACTGATGGTAGCAGGCAGCCACAGTCCAGGGCACCAGATCACAGGTACAGGCAGGGTCCGGCTGGCTCGGAAGTGAGTTCAGAGTCCAGTTTTACCAGGTGGAGTTAAAAGCCTTCCTCTTAGCCCGGTGGTATTATAGTCCATCACTGCCTATGGCTTCTTAGCAAGGTCCTTTCGGTTATCTCTGTCTTTTACTGAAGTGGGACACAAACCCATATGACAGGTGACTTGAGCCTTTTTACAGGGTCTCTATCAAGACCTGGTCTGTATGTGTCACTGTGTCTCCTGGGTGTTAGGGTGAACAGATTATGTAAAATCCAGCTGTCCTGACGGTTTCTGCTATGCGTATTAGAGTCCCACAAAAGCCTCGGTCTTCTGGCTACCGGTGTCTGCACTCAATCAGGGATGTAGCCCAGTCGCTGCTATTCTCCCTTGTTGTCACTCTCCTGTGCTTCTTTCTGGCACATTAGCTAAAGGCTGTTCTTCCTTCTGTATCTCGCTATCTAGGAGCTACAGCACCTCAGGCTGTATGGCCCGTCACCCATCCTTCTGCCTCAGACTGCTCCAGTCTGCTGTCCGACACCAACTGTCTAACTCTTCCTAACTGGCTAGCAACTGCCTAGCAACTAAATCCTCCTCCTGACCAGAGAGAGCAGCGCCCCTGAAATCGGGTGTAGAGCTCCCCCTTCTGGCCTGGAGTCAGAACAGTGTTGTATGTGCTAATTACCTGTTAAAGGGCCACTGTCACCCCCCCCCAGCCGTTATAAACTAAAAGAGCCACCTTGTGCAGCAGTAATGCTGCAGTCTAACAAGGTGGCTCTTTTAGTTTTTGATTCATTTATTACCTCAATAAAGCGTTTTAATAATTGGCCACAAATACCAGATATTGTACCTGGAGGCGGTCCGAATCATCCTCTATCAATCTCCCAACTGCCGTCACTCTTCTCTTCAGGGGCGATGGTCGCCGACCCCTGAGCGCTGTTGCTTCTTAAATCCGGCGCCTGCGCTGTGCGTGCCTGCCTGGGGCCTGCGCAGTCAGTTGTGGTAACTGAGGCCTATTATTCTTATCATTTCTATGGTGCTATCCTTCTGTAAAGCTGGAAATAACACAATTTATTACTGCAGGGTGAGCCCAGAATCAGGAACTTCTCTTTGTCTGGCATGAAGCATCCTCATTAACTTAAAACTTCAAACACAGATTGAAAAAAGAAACACAAAACAAATTTCTCCAACCCAGGTATCATTTTAATCAGTGGAACAGTGCCAACCTGAAAATGTTGGCTCTGATGGGATGATGTGGGACATTAGGGGTAGTAGTCCGGTGGCTCTGGCTGACGGGATGATGTGGAATATTAGGGGAGGTAATCCAGTGGCTCTAACGGGATGATGTGGGATATTAGTGGTTGTAATCCGTTGGCTCTGGCTGACGGGATGATGTGGGATATTAGGGGTAGTAGTTCGGTGGCTTTGGCTGACGGGATGATGTCGGATATTAGGGGTAGTAGTCCGGAGGCTCTGGCTGATGTGATGATTGGGATATTAGGGGTAGCAGTCCGGTGGCTCTGGCTGATGGGATTATGTGGGAAATTAGGGGTAGTAGTCTGGTGGCTCTGGCTGACGAGATGATGTGGGATATTAAAAGTAGTAATCCAGTGGCTCTGACGGGATGATGTGGGATATTAGGGGTAGTTGTCCGGTGGCTCTGGCTGATGGGATGATGTGGAATATTAGGGGTAGTAATCCAGTGGCTCCAGCGGGATGATGTGGGATATTAGTGGTTGTAATCCGTTGGCTCTGGCTGACGGGATGATGTGGGATATTTGGGGTAGTAGTTCGGTGGCTTTGGCTGACGGGATGATGTCGGATATTAGGGGTAGTAGTCCGGAGGCTCTGGCTGATGTGATGATTGGGATGTTAGGGGTAGTAGTCCGGTGGCTCTGGCTGATGGGATTATGTGGGAAATTAGGGGTAGTAGTCTGGTGGCTCTGGCTGACGAGATGATGTGGGATATTAAAGGTAGTAATCCAGTGGCTCTGATGGGATGATGTGGGATATTAGGGGTAGTAGTCTGGTGGCTCTGGCTGCTGGGATGATGTGGGATATTAGGGGTAGTAGTCCGGTTGCTCTGGCTGATGGGATGATTGGGTATTAGGGGTAGTAGCCCGGTGGCTCTGGCTGATGGGATGATTGGGATATTAGGGGTAGTAGTCTGGTGGCTCTGGCTGATGGGATGATGTGGGATATTAGGGGTAGTAATCCGGTGGCTCTGGAGGGATGATGTGGGATATTAGGGGTTGTAGTCTGGTGGCTCTGGCTGATGGGATGATTGGGATATTAGGGGTAGTAATCCGGTGGCTCTGACGGGATGATGTGGGATATTAGGGGTAGTAGTCCAGTTGTTCTGGCTGATGGGATGATTGGCATATTAGGGGTAGTAGTCTGGTGGCTCTGGCTGATGGAATGATTGGGATATTAGGGGTAGTAGTCTGGTGGCTCTGGCTGATGGGATGATTGGGATATTAGGGGTAGCAGTCCGGTGGCTCTGGCTGATGGGATGATGTGGGATATTATTGGTAGTAGTCCAGTTGTTCTGGCTGATGGGATGATTGAGATATTAGGGGTAGTAGTCCGGTGGCTCTGGCTTATGGGATGATTGGGATATTAGGGGTAGTAGTCCGGTGGCTCTGGCTTATGGGATGATGTGGGATATTAGGGGTAGTAGTCTGGTGGCTCTGGCTGATGGGATGATTGGGATATTAGGGGTAGCAGTCCGGTGGCTCTGGCTGATGGGATGATTGGGATATTAGGGGTAGTAATCTGGTGGCTCTGGCTGATGGGATGATGTGGGTTATTAGGGGTAGTAATCTGGTGGTTCTGGAGGGATGATGTGGGATAGTAGGGGTAGTAGTCCGGTGGCTCTGGCTGATGGGATGATTGGGATATTAGGGGTGGCAGTCTGGTGGCTCTGGCTGATGGGATGATGTGGGATATTAGGGGTATTAGTCCGGTGGCTCTGGCTGATGGGATGATGTGGGATATTAGGGGTAGTAGTCTGGTGGCTCTGGCTGATGGGATGATTGGGATATTAGGGGTAGTAGTCCGGTGGCTCTGGCTGAAGGGATGATGTGGGATATTAGGGGTATTAGTCTGGTGGCTCTGGCTGATGGGATGATGTGGGATATTAGTGGTAGTAGTCCGGTGGCTCTGGCTGATGAGATGATTGGGATATTAGGGGTAGTAGTCCGGTGGCTCTGGCTGATGAGATGATTGGGATATTAGGGGTAGTAGTTCAGTGGCTCTGGCTGATGGGATGATTGGGATATTAGGGGTAGTAGTCTGGTGGCTCTGGCTGATGGGATGATTGGGATATTAGGGGTAGTAGTCTGGTGGCTCTGGCTGATGGGATGATTGGGATATTTGGGGTAGTAATCCGGTGGCTCTGACGGGATGATGTGGGATTTTAAGGGTAGTAATCCGGTGGCTCTGATGAGATGATGTGGGATATTAGGGGTAGTAGTCCGGTGATTCTGGCTGACAGGATGATGTGGGATATTAGGGGTAGTATTCTGGTGGCTCTGGCTGAAGGGATGATTGGGATGTTAAGGGTAGTAGTCTGGTGGCTCTAGCTGATGGGATGATATGGGAAATCTGTTCATTTTTGCACCGGAAGGAAAAACCAAAAATGTCGTTTACCAAAAGGCTCTTGAATGAGTTGAAAATAAAATACTATTTGGGTAATCATTTAGTTAATTTATGTTGCTAGTCTGTAGTGTTGAATATATGATGTGAAATGTTTTTATGTGCAATATAATCATTATCATTTGTTATAACTAACCACAATTAGGTAGCTGCAAGGCATTGTGGGAAAGCCCGCATTGTGGTGCCAGAGATCATATTAGCATTCTGTGGCTGATGCAATTTTTTGCAATGTGTTAAAAGATAGTGGACATTTTTTTAGTGACTTCTGCAAAATTTATTTACTAATTACTTGAATTCACCCGGACCTTCCAATTTCATAAAATGTTATCTAAATTCAAATTGAATCAATTTGATTGCTCCTGTCTTTTAGCACTCTGTAGTGTCCCACTGTAATTCTATATGCCTATGATTTCATTTCAATACATAAAATACAAAAAAGTAAAACATTGTATGTAAGTATATTACAGATATTTTGTGCTAGAAAAAAATGCTTCTGGGTGGAAATGTCTTCTGCCATGTGGAGGCATAGAAAGTAAAGAGAGAAACTATGTACACCGCATTACAACCTTAAGTGATCTAAAGGGTAATGTTTCTCCTTGTAAAACGTGACATGCCTAGAATGCCAGTCTATGGAGGCTTATAAGTTATATAATGCTTCAATGAAAATTAAATATGCAAATTGCCTCTTCATAGAGGAAGAGGACTTGAGTGCCACCTGTTGGAAGTAGCAATCCTAAAAGTAAAGAGTTGATATTGACTTTAGGCTATGTGCACACGTCAGGATTTTGTCAGGATTTTGTCAGGATTTTGTCAGGATTTTTCCTCAGGATTTGTAGCCAAAACCAGGAGTGGAACAATTAGAGGAAAAGTATAATAGAAACATATGCACCACTTCTGCATTTATCACCCACTCCTGGTTTTGGCTACAAAACCTGAGGAAAAATCCTGACAAAATCCTGACAAAATCCTGACGTGTGCACATAGCCTTAGGGCTTCTACTTCCAATAGGTGGAACTAGAGTTCAAGTTCTCTTCCTCTCTGAAGAGGCAATTTGCAGGCTTAAGTGAGTCTTAATGTTGGTGTGAAGAAAGAGAAGGAGATCATAGGCTCGAGCCGTCACATGATCGGGGGTCAGCGATGCTTCTGAGGTCCTTGAGACCTCTATTGTTACTGATCCCCGGTAGCTGTGAGCGCCACCCTCTGGTCGGCGCTAATAGCACACCTGCATTTCTGCTGCATAGCAGCGATCTGATGATCACTGCTATGTAGCAGAGCCGATCGCGTTGTGCCAGCTTCTAGCCTCCTATGGAGGCTATTGAAGCATGGCAACAGTAAAAAAAAAAAAGTAAAAAAAATGAAAAAAATATAAAAGTTTAAATCACCCCCCTTTTGCTCCATTCAAAATAAATCAATAAACAAAAATCATACCTACACATATTTGGTATCGCGACGTTCAGAATCGCCCGATCTATCAATAAATAAAAGCTTTAACCTGATTGCTAAGCAGCGTAGTGAGAAAAAAATACGAAACGCCAGAATTACATTTTTTTGGTCGCCACGACATTGCATTAAAATGCAATAACGGGCGATCAAAAGAACTTATCTGCACCGAAATGGTATCATTAAAAACGCCAGCTCGGCACGCAAAAAGTAAGCCCTCAACAGACCCCAGATCATGAAAAATGGAGACGCTTCGGGTAATGGAAAATGGCTACATTTTTTTTTTTTTAGCAAAGTTTGGAATTTTTTTCACCCCTTAGATAAAAAATAACCTAGTCATGTTAAGTGTCTATGAACTCGTAATCACCTGTAGAATCATAATGGTAGGTTAGTTTTAGCATTTAGTGAACCTAGCAAAAAAGCCAAACAAAAAACAAGTGTGGGACTGCTCTTCTTTTGCAATTTCACCGCACTTGGAATTTTGTTCCCGTTTTCTAGTACCCGACATGCTAAAACCAATGATGGCATTCAAAATAACAACTCGTCCCGCAAAAAATAAGCCCTCACATGGCCATATTGACAAAAAAATAAAAAAGTTATGACTCTGGGAAGGAGAGGAGCGAAAAACGAACACGGAAAAATGGAAAATCCCAAGGTCATGAAGGGGTTAAGGAATAAGTACAGTATATAATCGAGTATAAGCCAACCCGAGAATAAGCTGAGGCATCAACTTTTGCCACAAAAACTGGGTAAGCTTACTGACTCAAGTATAAGCCAGGTATGCATTGTCCCCTCATCCCTATCATGGTATGCATGGCTCCCATGTCAATGTCATTGTATGCATAGCTCCCTCATCTCTGTCATAGTATGCATGGCTCTCCCATCCCTGTCCTTGTATGCATAGCTCCCTTCTCCCTGTCATTGTATGCATGACTCCCCCATCTCTGTCATAGTATGCATGGCTCTCCCATCCCTGTCCTTGTATGCATAGCTCCCTTCTCCCTGTCATTGTGTGCATGGCTCCCCCATCCCTGCCATTGTATGCATGGCTCCCCAGTCCCTGTCATTGCATGCATGGCACCCCAGTCTCTGTCATTGTATGCATGGCTCCCCAGTCCCTGTCATTGTATGCATGGCTCCCCCATCTCTGTCATTGTATGCATGGCTCCCCAGTCCCTGTCATTGCATGCATGGCACCCCAGCCTCTGTCATTGTATGCATGGCTCCCCCATCCCTGTCACTGTATGCATGGCTCCCCCATCCCTGTCCTTGCATGCATGGCTCCCCAATCCCTGTCACTGTATGCATGGCTCCCCCATCCCTGTCCTTGTATGCATGGCTCCCCCTTCCCTGTCCTTGTATGCATGGCTCCCCCATCCCTGTCATTGTATGCATGGCTCCCCAGTCCCTGTCATTGTATGCATGGCTCCCCCGTCCCTGTCATTGTATGCATGGCTCACCCATCCCTGTCACTGTATGCATGGCTCCCCCGTCCCTGTCATTGTATGCATGGTTCCCCAGTCCCTGTCATTGTATGCATGGCTCCCCAGTCCCTGTCCCTGTATGCATGACTCCCCCATCCCTGTCTTTGTATGCAAGGCTCCCCCATTCCTGTCACTGTATGCATGGCTCCTCCGTCCCTGTAATTGTATGCATGGCTCCCCAGTCCCTGCCATTGTATGCATGGCTCCCCCGTCCCTGTCATTGTATGCATGGCTCTCCCATCCCTGTCATTGCATGCATGGCTCCCCAGTCCCTGTCATTGTATGCATGGCTCCCCAGTCCCTGTCATTGTATGCATGGCTCCCCAGTCCCTGTCATTGTATGCATGGCTCCCCCATCCCTGTCACTGTATGCATGGCTCCCCAGTCCCTGTCATTGTATGCAAGGCTCCCCCATTTCTGTCATTGTATGCATTGCTCTACCGTGCCTGTCATTGTATGCAAGGCTCCCCCATCCCTGTCATTGTATGCATTGCTCTACCGTGCCTGTCATTGTATGCATAGCTCCCCTATCCCTGTCATTGTTTGCGTGGCTCCCCAGTCTCTGTCATTGTATGCATGGCTCCCCAGTCCCTGTCATTGTATGCATGACTCCCCAGTCCCTGTCATTATATGCATGGCTCCCCAGTCACTGTCATTGTATGCATGGCTCCCCAGTCCCTGTCATTGTATGCAAGGCTCCCCCCGTCCCTGTCATTGTATGCATGGCTCCCCAGTCCCTGTCATTGTATGCATGGCTCCCCAGTCCCTGTCATTGTCTGCATGGCTCCCTCGTTCCTGTCATTCTTTGCATGGCTCCCCATCCCTCTCATTGTATGCATGGCTCCCCATCACTGTCATTGTATGCATGGCTCCCCAGTCCCTGTCATTGAATGCATGGCTCCCCAGTCCCTGTCATTGTATGCATGGCTCCCCAGTCCCTGTCAATGTATGCATGGCTCCCCCTCACTGTCATTGTATGCATGGCTCCCCAGTCCCTGTCACTGTATGCATGGCTCCCCCATCCCTGTCCTTATATGAATGGCTCCCCAATCCCTGTCACTGTATGCATGGTTCCCCCATCCCTGTGCTTGTAGGCATGGCTCCCCAGTCCCTGTCATTGCATGCATGGCTCCCCCGACCCAGTCATTGTATGCATGGCTCACCCATCCCTGTCATTGTATGCATTGCTCCCCCATTCCTGTCATTATATGCATGGCTCCCCCATCCCTGTCATTGCATGCATGGATCCCCCGTCCCTGCCATTGTATGCATGGCTCCCCTGTCCCTGTCATTTTATGCATGGCTCCCCCATCCCTGTCATTTTATGCATGGCTCCCCAGTCCCTGTCATCGTATGCATGGCTCCCCCATCCCTGTCACTATATGCATGGCTCCCCCATCACTGTCCTTGTATGCAAGGCTCCCCCATCCCTGTCACTGTATGCATGGCTCCCCCATCCCTGTCACTATATGCATGGCTCCCCATCCCTGTCATTGTATGCATGGCTCTCCAGTCCCTGTCATTGTATGCATGGCTCCCCAGTCACTGTCATTTTAGGCATGGCTCCCCATCCCTGTCACTATATGCATGGCTCCCCCATCCCTGTCACTATATGCATGGCTCCCCCATCCCTGTCCTTGTATGCAAGGCTCCCCCATCCCTGTCACTGTATGCATGGCTCCCCCGTCCCTGTCATTGTATGCATGGCTCCCCAGTCCCTGTTATTGTATGCATGGCTCTCCCGTCCCTGTCATTGTATGCATGGCTCCCCCATCCCTGTCATTGCAGCGCCCCAGAGTCCTGGTCATTGCAGTAATGTCGCTCTTCCACCAGGGGGAGTGATGTTACATCTGATGGTACTAAAGGAGTTCACCTTGCCAGGTATCACAGTCACACACTACACTTTATACTCCAGTCCACCAGGGGGAGCAAAGCTTCTATCTACTAGGGCACTCCTCCCACATGGGTAAAACTGGTGGGTTGGATAGGAAGTTAGGGAGAGAAGCAGACTGGGCTTCGACCAGATAACATTGAGGGAGAAGGAGCCTGGGTTTGACCCAGAGAGGTCCTGTCAGGGGTGGGATCCTAACAGAGGCCTAGCAAGAGATAGAACGTTACGGAGCTGCGCCTGCGCATCATTGCGGCAGCATCCTAAGAAAGGACACGAAGCGAAGTATATTGTGGAGAGTGAGAACCAAAGTCACAGCACAAGGAGATAATACTGGGAGGAGTCCCACCCCGAGATCGGCAGCCTCTCTTTCCGAGGCGCGTAGACTCTACGCATTACTCCAGACAACGGCAGGACAGTCAATTCCAAGTTGGCTGCCCAACCTAAATACCTAAGAAGACACGGAGGCAATTGTGGGAGAGGGGCGTCTCTAGGGTCCCTATAAATTAACTCCAGGCCTACCCCGTCATACGAGTTGTCCTATCCACTTCATCTAGGGGATAGAGAGAGAGAGAACATCAGAAACATCTACAAAGGTTGTGAGGACTTTCCCGTGGTGCTCAGCAGGGAGGTACTACAAAACACAGGCGCTAGTAGGAAGGCTACTGATTTCCTCCTGGCTAAGGGGACTCTGGATGTGCCTTCGGACCGGCCAGACTCAACCAGCCCTGTGAGCAGTACTCTGGACTGCGGACGCTGAAGTCTTCAGTAAAAGGTAAAGAGATTGCAACCTTTGTGTCCTTGTTATTCATCGTGCCTTACAACGACCACTATCATCATCCACCCACTTTGGGAAGCCCTGGGGACATACTTCACCTGTGGGAAGGTATACCATCTGGCTGCCATTCCATCACCCCAGCGGACCCCCAGCAGCGTCGGCCACCCTGACCGAATACCACAGGTGGCGTCACGAACACCGAACAAACTTACACCTTTAATTGGGTGCCCCTCAGCAGGGCCACGGACCTGGTCAGGCCACCGTGACATCCCCAGAACCGAGACCGAGGGACCCGGTGCTGAGTACCCCATTGCCCTGCACCTGGGGGCAAACCATCATTGCATGCATGGCTCCCCAGTCCCTGTCATTGTATGCATGGCTCGCCAGTCCCTGTCATTGTATGCATGGCTCCTCAGTCCCTGTCATTGTATGCATGGCTCCCCAGTCCCTGTCATTGTATGCATGGCTCCCCAGTCCCTGTCATTGTATGCAAGGCTTCCCCATCCCTGTCATTGTATGCATGGCTCCCCCGTCCTTGTCATTGTATGCATGGCTCCCCGTCCCTATCATTGTATGCAGGGCTCCCCTGTCCCTGTCATTTTATGCATGGCTCCCCCATCCCTGTCATTGTATGCATGGCTCCCCCATCCCTGTCATTGTTTGCATGGCTCCCCAGTGTCTGTCATTGTATGCATGGCTCCCCAGTCCCTGTCATTGTGTGCATGGCTCCCCAGTCCCTGTCATTATATGCATGGCTCCCCAGTCACTGTCAATGTATGCATGGCTCCCCAGTCCCTGTCATTGTATGCAAGGCTCCCCCCGTCCCTGTCATTGTATGCATGGCTCCCCCGTCCCTGTCATTGTATGCATGGCTCCCTCGTCCCTGTCATTGTATGCATGGCTCCCCCATCCCTGTCATTGTATGCATGGCTCCCCCATCCCTGTCATTGTATGCATGGCTCCCCATCCCTGTCATTGTATGCATGGCTCCTCAGTCCCTGTCATTGAATGCATGGATCCCCAGTCCTTGTCATTGTATGCATGTCTCCCCAGTCCCTGTCACTTTATGCATGGCTCCTCAGTCCCTGTCATTGCATGCATGGCGCCCCCGTTCCTGTCATCATATGCATGGCTCCCCTGTCCCTGTCATTGTATGCATGGCTCTCCAGTCACTGTCATTGTATGCATGGCTCCCCAGTCCCTGTCATTATATGCATGGCTCCCCAGTCACTGTCAATGTATGCATGGCTCCCCAGTCCCTGTCATTTTATGCAAGGCTCCCCCCGTCCCTGTCATTGTATGCATGGCTCCCCCGTCCCTGTCATTGTATGCATGGCTCCCTCGTCCCTGTCATTGTATGCATGGCTCCCCTGTCCTTGTCATTGTATGCATGGCTCCCCCATCCCTGTCATTGTATGCATGGCTCCCCCATCCCTGTCATTGTATGCATGGCTCCCCTGTCCCTGTCATTGTATGCATGGCTCCCCAGTCCCTGTCATTATATGCATGGCTCCCCAGTCACTGTCAATGTATGCATGGCTCCCCAGTCCCTGTCATTGTATGCAAGGCTCCCCCCGTCCCTGTCATTGTATGCACGGCTCCCCCATCCCTGTCCTTGTATGCATGGCTCCCTCGTCCCTGTCATTGTATGCATGGCTCCCCTGTCCCTGTCATTGTATGCATGGCTCCCCCATCCCTGTCATTGTATGCATGGCTCCCCAGTCCCTGTCATTGAATGCATGGATCCCCAGTCCTTGTCATTGTATGCATGTCTCCCCAGTCCCTGTCACTTTATGCATGGCTCCTCAGTCCCTGTCATTGCATGCATGGCGCCCCCGTTCCTGTCATCATATGCATGGCTCCCTTGTCCCTGTCATTGTATGCATGGCTCTCCAGTCACTGTCATTGTATGCATGGCTCCCCAGTCCCTGTTATTATATGCATGGCTCCCCAGTCACTGTCAATGTATGCATGGCTCCCCAGTCCCTGTCATTTTATGCAAGGCTCCCCCCATCCCTGTCATTGTATGCATGGCTCCCCCGTCCCTGTCATTGTATGCATGGCTCCCTCATCCCTGTCATTGTATGCATGGCTCCCCTGTCCCTGTCATTGTATGCATGGCTCCCCCATCCCTGTCATTGTATGCATGGCTCCCCCATCCCTGTCATTGTATGCATGGCTCCCCAGTCCCTGTCATTGTATGCATGGCTCCCCAGTCCCTGTCATTATATGCATGGCTCCCCAGTCACTGTCAATGTATGCATGGCTCCCCAGTCCCTGTCATTGTATGCAAGGCTCCCCCCGTCCCTGTCATTGTATGCATGGCTCCCCCGTCCCTGTCATTGTATGCATGGCTCCCTCGTCCCTGTCATTGTATGCATGGCTCCCCTGTCCCTGTCATTGTATGCATGGCTCCCCCATCCCTGTCATTGTATGCATGGCTCCCCAGTCCCTGTCATTGAATGCATGGATCCCCAGTCCTTGTCATTGTATGCATGTCTCCCCAGTCCCTGTCACTTTATGCATGGCTCCTCAGTCCCTGTCATTGCATGCATGGCGCCCCCGTTCCTGTCATCATATGCATGGCTCCCCTGTCCCTGTCATTGTATGCATGGCTCTCCAGTCACTGTCATTGTATGCATGGCTCCCCAGTCCCTGTCATTGTATGCATGGCTCCCCAGTCCCTGTCATTGTATGCATGGCTCCCCAGTCCCTGTCATTGTCTGCATGGCTCCCTCGTTCCTGTCATTCTTTGCATGGCTCCCCATCCCTCTCATTGTATGCATGGCTCCCTATCACTGTCATTGTAT
This sequence comes from Ranitomeya variabilis, assembly GCF_051348905.1. NCBI lineage: Eukaryota > Metazoa > Chordata > Amphibia > Anura > Dendrobatidae > Ranitomeya > Ranitomeya variabilis. Next base: position 255,838,645 of record NC_135237.1, on the reverse strand, counting down.
GAATGGATCCCCAGTCCCTGTCATTGAATGAATGGCTCCCCAGTCCCTGTCATTGTATGCATGGCTCCCCAGTCCCTCTCATTGTATGCATGTCTCCCCCTCACTGTCATTGTATGCATGGCTCCCCAGTCCCTGTCATTATATGCATGGCTCCCCAGTCCCTGTCAATGTATGCAAAGCTCCCCCATCCCTGTCATTGTATGCATTGCTCCCCTGTGCCTGTCACTGTATGCATGGCTCCCCCGTCCCTGTCATTGTATGCATGGCTTCCCTCTCCCTGTCATTTTATGCATGGCTCCCCCATCCCTGTCATTGTATGCATGGCTCCCCAGTCCTTGCTATTGTATGCATGGCTCCCCAGTCCCTGTCACTTTATGCATGGCTCCTCAGTCCCTGTCATTGCATGCATGGCGCCCCCATTCCTGTCATTGTTTGCATGGCTCCCCATCCCTGTCATTGTATGCATGGCTCCCCAGTCCCTGTCATCATATGCATGGCTCCCCCGTCCCTGTCATTGTATGCATGGCTCTCCAGTTACTGTCATTGTATGCATGGCTCCCCAGTCCCTGTCATTGTATGCATGGCTCCCCAGTCCCTGTTATTGTATGCATGGATCCCCAGTCCCTGTCATTGTCTGCATGGCTCCCTCGTTCCTGTCATTCTTTGCATGGCTCCCCATCCCTCTCATTGCATGCATTGCTCCCTATCACTGTCATTGTATGCATGTGCAGCGCCCCCACTGCCGCAGGGCCGAGCGGTACCCGGTACCGGGCCTCTGAGTCTCTGCTCTGGGGTTGTCACGGTGGCTAGGCCCCGGTCCGTGACCCTGCCGAGGGGCGCACAGTTGAATAATAGATGTGGATGGTGGTGGTGGTGCGGTGCAGTAAATAACAAGGACACCAGGTTGCAGTCTCTTTACCTCTTTACTGAAGATCTCTGGGTCCTCAGTCCGGAATACGGTTAACCAGGCTGCGCAAGTCCGGGCGGTCCAATGGCACCTCCAGAGTTCTCTTTGCAGGTGGAAATCTGTGCCTTCCTGCTAGCGCTATGTGTTGTGGTCCTCCCCTGCTGTGCTTACGGGATGGTACCCCACAACTGTTGTGTCTGTTTCTGATGTTCCCTCACAACTTGTTCGGATGATGTTCTTCTCCTCCGTCCCTCCCTGATGTTCTGGTTAGGACGGCACCCGTATGACGAGTAGGCTCGGAGCTCTTCCGGGACCCTAGAGTCGCCCCTCTCCTAGTGCACCCCCCATGTCTTCATAGGTGATGTATGTGAGACAGCCCGCCTTAGACTTACTGACCTGCCGTGGTTTGAAGTATTGCTTGGAGCTAGATATATAAATACTTCCTCGGCGTTCCGGCCGCCGGTTGTGCGCCTCAGTAGGATGTTGCCTCGGTCTTACAGCACGACTCCTACTGGTATTTCTCCTCTTGCTTTGATCTCGTTTCTCACTCAGCACAATATATCTCGCTTCTAATCCTTTCTTAGGGCACCGCCGCTATACTGAGCAGGCACGGTCCCGTGATGTTCTTTCTTGTAGCCAGGCCTCTGTCAGGGTCCCAAACCTGACAGGGACCCTACCGAATCTTCCCCCACAACACCCTCTGCCACAAGGTGTTGCCTGGTCCAACCCCGTCAGCTTTCTCTGCTAACTTCCTGCCTGACCCCCAGTTTACCCACAGTGGTGAGGAGTGGCCTAATAAATAGCACCCTTAGCTCCCCCTGGAGGCCCGACTGTGAAATGTATTGGTGTATGTGATACCTGGTCAGATGAACTCCTTCAGTGCCATCAGACGTACCATAGCCCCCCTTAGCGGCGGAGCCACAGTACTGCAACGACCAGGACTCTGGGGCGCTGCACTCCCCCCCGGTTAAATCCAGTACTCCGGGACTGGGAAGAAAACAACAATACAGGTTAGCAAAAAGACATACGATTTTTGTGAGTGCAATAACAGTAAGCATATTTAAACAGGCTTCCCTTTATGGGAGGTGAGGACACTTGAACGTTACAAAACATGGTTAAATATTATAGCAACATGCTATAACTAACTTTCTTTTACCCAACCGGGTATTCTACTAAGTGCAAAATTGTTGAACAATAATTTAACATTGCCTTTAAGGATGTACACTCTAAATCCACTAAAGACCTTCTTATAACACATTATAAGGCAATTAACTTCATACTCCTTCTTTAAATTTGCAGGACCGCTTGTCCTAGATGCTCCAGACCTACTGCCTCTCCTTTCTTTACAGGACCGCCCCTTTCAGCCCGGGCCTACTGTCCTTCCACTACTATACACAGTATAGAACATAACATTTACTTTCAGTTTGAAATCACTGAGCCATATCTATATGGCTCCTAAGAGGACTCACCTCTAACCCCTACGGGTTCACTTCCTGTCCTCATCCTTCTATCAACATTATTGAATCTTTCTTACAATTAACTAGTTAGTTACATTTAACTCTTACATATCAGCATTATTACTTTCTCTTTTTAAGACATTATTGCCACCCAACTGTCTTTAGGCAATACGGTTCATCAGCGCAATACGTGGACATCCCCTTTAAGAGGGGATCAAGTCTCTATGAGGTAGCATATCTTCTCAAGCTACCAGTCCATACTCAGCAAAGGCTCCGGTGCGGTATCTTCGCAAAGAGTCCTTCTTTAAGTAAAACCAGTAGGGAGCACCTTTAAGAAGGTGCAAACTATTTACAAGCAGTTTGTATCATGCACTGTTCATGATTCCAGCAGTTCTTGATAATGAAACGAAAAGGTAGAAAAACAAACCAAAAGCAGAAACAATAGGGATCCCGGGTCAACAAAGGGATCCCTTTAAGAGTTATCCCTGGACGGGTTTAGCAGCAACATAACAGGAGACAAACAGTTAGAAGAACTATGTACATTTTCAGAGTTTTAAGATCTTACTCTTTTGATGCCGAAGGTGGTTTTTGATCCCCGGCCGATGCAGCACCTGTACTGGTAGTTGGTCTCTCAGATGCCATCAGATCAGCTGATGTCTGGATTTGAAGGCTAACCCTGCTTGCAAGTTCAGTAGCCGCTACAAGGCGTACGGTGGTGATAGTAACAAGATCTGGCAAATCGGGATCAGTCATGATCGGGGCAACAGGGGGCGCTCTCTCAGGCTCACACCATCGAACGTTCTGGGCGCACCATCCTTGTGCATTCCGATGACGGGTGTAGGTCACCTGATCCCCCCTTTGTAATGGGTCACCATCTCCACTGCAGCAGGGGGTTTTCACGTTGTAACTAGTAACAAAGACATCAGTTGGTAGTCCCGATTCCTGTATGGAGCCCCATCCCCTCTTCGGGTGGTAGGCCAGCACAGTTCCCCGCTTTACCATGTCTTTTCTGCCGTGCGCAGACTTTCTACGTTGTGTATCATGTTGTTCGGCCTCGTCTCGATCCTTCCAGTGGTGGATTAGACATTGCTTATATTGCTCCCAAGTGAGCATGGCCAGGGTGAGGCCGTCCTCTCGGGCTCCATCCGGCCCGGTCCAAGGGGTGTCCCACCGGAGGATCACCCCGTCTGGGCCCACATCTATGGGTTCTCCCATCTTGGTTGGTAGCGGAGGCACTAGCTTCCCCATCGCGTTAGAGGTGAGGATCACCCGCTCCACCGAGAAGAAACGATTATTGCTGGGGTGAGGAGCGGTCACAGGAGCGGGATCGGTCAGGGGAGCCGGATCGGTCGGGGTAGCAGAATCGGCCGGGGGAGTAGGGGTGCCGTCCATACCTGCGCCTGATGTGATTCCACCGATGTCGATCTGTTCCATTGACAAGAACACTGGAATCGGCTGCAGCCCGGACTGCGGCTCCTCTTTGGCAGCCTCCGGATGCAGCTCCGCTCTCCATGGCTCCTCCTCCGCTAGTTCCAAGGTTGGGATAGGTAGATTCGGCTCCTCCGCCGCCGGCTCCAAGGAGTTCAGATCCTTCCGCGGTGGTGGGCACTGGTCCGCCACTGGCGGGCGAGGGCAAGTCGGAACCGCTCCTTCTATGCCCGGGCACTTGCTGATCATCATCGCTGTCCGACATTCGGTGGCAATGCATGCATCTGGCTCCGCCATTTCTCCAGGGTCGAGCTCCTCCTTCACCTCGTTCCCGCCGTTGGAAGTCAGGGAGCTGTCCTCTGCTTTGAGGCAGGTCATCGCTTTGCAGCAAGAGGCGCAGGGGGCGGTCGCCGCTTCTGGCGCCACTTTGATAGTCTCCTCCCATGGCACGCCCTCCTTCTTCTTTGGCGCAGCAATGGCGGCGGTTTTGGCGGGAACTTCTGGTGGCAAGCGGCAATACACAGCCCTTCCAATAAAGTACAGTAAATCACAGTTCCAAGGCACACATGACCTGATTCTTCAGGCTTAAGTAGATCCTGTTCGTGACGCCAAGTTTGCAGCGCCCCCACTGCCGCAGGGCCGAGGGGTACCCGGTACCGGGCCTCTGAGTCTCTGCTCTGGGGTTGTCACGGTGGCTAGGCCCCGGTCCGTGACCCTGCCGAGGGGCGCACAGTTGAATAATAGATGTGGATGGTGGTGGTGGTGCGGTGCAGTAAATAACAAGGACACCAGGTTGCAGTCTCTTTACCTCTTTACTGAAGATCTCTGGGTCCTCAGTCCGGAATACGGTTAACGAGGCTGCGCAAGTCCGGGCGGTCCAATGGCACCTCCAGAGTTCTCTTTGCAGGTGGAAACCTGTGCCTTCCTGCTAGCGCTATGTGTTGTGGTCCTCCCCTGCTGTGCTTACGGGATGGTACCCCACAACTGTTGTGTCTGTTTCTGATGTTCCCTCACAACTTGTTCGGATGATGTTCTTCTCCTCCGTCCCTCCCTGATGTTCTGGTTAGGACGGCACCCGTATGACGAGTAGGCTCGGAGCTCTTCCGGGACCCTAGAGTCGCCCCTCTCCTAGTGCACCCCCCATGTCTTCATAGGTGATGTATGTGAGACAGCCCGCCTTAGACTGACTGTCCTGCCGTGGTTTGAAGTATTGCTTGGAGCTAGATATATAAATACTTCCTCGGCGTTCCGGCCGCCGGTTGTGCGCCTCAGTAGGATGTTGCCTCGGTCTTACAGCACGACTCCTACTGGTATTTCTCCTCTTGCTTTGATCTCGTTTCTCACTCAGCACAATATATCTCGCTTCTAATCCTTTCTTAGGGCACCGCCGCTATACTGAGCAGGCACGGTCCTGTGACGTTCTTTCTTGTAGCCAGGCCTCTGTCAGGGTCCCAAACCTGACAGGGACCCTACCGAATCTTCCCCCACAACACCCTCTGCCACAAGGTGTTGCCTGGTCCAACCCCGTCAGCTTTCTCTGCTAACTTCCTGCCTGATCCCCAGTTTACCCACAGTGGTGAGGAGTGGCCTAATAAATAGCACCCTTAGCTCCCCCTGGAGGCCCGACTGTGAAATGTATTGGTGTATGTGATACCTGGTCAGATGAACTCCTTCAGTGCCATCAGACGTACCATAGCCCCCCTTAGCGGCGGAGCCACAGTACTGCAACGACCAGGACTCTGGGGCGCTGCACATGGCTCCCCAGTCCCTGTCATTGAATGCTTGGCTCCCCAGTCCCTGTCATTGTATGCATGGCTCCCCAGTCCCTGTCATTGTATGCATGGCTCCCCCTCACTGTCATTGTATGCATGGCTCCCCAGTCCCTGTCATTATATGCATGGCGCCCCTGTTCCTGTCATTGTTTGCATGGCTCCCCATCCCTGTCATTGTATGCATGGCTCCCCAGTCCCTGTCATTGTATGTATGGCTCCCCAATCCCTGTCATTGTCCGCATGGCTCCCTCGTTCCTGTCATTGTTTGCATGGTTCCCCATCTCTGTCATTGTATGCATGGCTCCCCAGTCCCTGTCATTGTATGCATGGCTCCCCAGTCCCTGTCATTGTATATATGGCTCCCCAGTCCCTGTCATTGCATGCATGGCTCCCCAGTCCCTGTCATTGTCCGCATGGCTCCCTCGTTCCTTTCTTTCTTTGCACGGCTCCCCCATCCCTGTCACTGTATGCATGGCTCCCCCATCCCTGTCTTTGTATGCAAGGCTCCCCCATTCCTGTCACTGTATGCATGGCTCCTCCGTCCCTGTAATTGTATGCATGGCTCCCCAGTCCCTGCCATTGTATGCATGGCTCCCCCGTCCCTGTCATTGTATGCATGGCTCTCCCATCCCTGTCATTGCATGCATGGCTCCCCAGTCCCTGTCATTGTATGCATGGCTCCCCAGTCCCTGTCATTGTATGCATGGCTCCCCAGTCCCTGTCATTGTATGCATGGCTCCCCCATCCCTGTCACTGTATGCATGGCTCCCCAGTCCCTGTCATTGTATGCAAGGCTCCCCCATTTCTGTCATTGTATGCATTGCTCTACCATGCCTGTCATTGTATGCAAGGCTCCCCCATCCCTGTCAATGTATGCATTGCTCTACCGTGCCTGTCATTGTATGCATAGCTCCCCTATCCCTGTCATTGTTTGCGTGGCTCCCCAGTCTCTGTCATTGTATGCATGGCTCCCCAGTCCCTGTCATTGTATGCATGGCTCCCCAGTCCCTGTCATTATATGCATGGCTCCCCAGTCACTGTCATTGTATGCATGGCTCCCCAGTCCCTGTCATTGTATGCAAGGCTCCCCCCGTCCCTGTCATTGTATGCATGGCTCCCCCGTCAATGTCATTGTATGCATGGCTCCCCCGTCCCTGTCATTGTATGTATGGCTCCCCTGTCCCTGTCATTGTATGCATGGCTCCCCCATCCCTGTCATTGTATGCATGGCTCCCCAGTCCCTGTCATTGAGTGCATGGATCCCCAGTCCTTGTCATTGTATGCATGTCTCCCCAGTCCCTGTCACTTTATGCATGGCTTCTCAGTCCCTGTCATTGCATGCATGGCACCCCCGTTCCTGTCATCATATGCATGGCTCCCCTGTCCCTGTCATTGTATGCATGGCTCTCCAGTCACTGTCATTGTATGCATGGCTCCTCAGTCCCTGTCATTGTATGCATGGCTCCCCAGTCCCTGTCATTGTATGCATGGCTCCCCAGTCCCTGTCATTGTCTGCATGGCTCCCTCGTTCCTGTCATTCTTTGCATGGCTCCCCATCCCTCTCATTGTATGCATGGCTCCCCATCACTGTCATTGTATGCATGGCTCCCCAGTCCCTGTCATTGAATGCATGGCTCCCCAGTTCCTGTCATTGTATGCATGGCTCCCCAGTCTCTGTCAATGTATGCATGGCTCCCCCTCACTGTCATTGTATGCATGGCTCCCCAGTCCCTGTCACTGTATGCATGGCTCCCCCATCCCTGTCCTTATATGAATGGCTCCCCAATCCCTGTCACTGTATGCATGGTTCCCCCGTCCCTGTGCTTGTAGGCATGGCTCCCCAGTCCCTGTCATTGCATGCATGGCTCCCCCGACCCAGTCATTGTATGCATGGCTCACCCATCCCTGTCATTGTATGCATTGCTCCCCCATTCCTGTCATTATATGCATGGCTCCCCCATCCCTGTCATTGCATGCATGGATCCCCCGTCCCTGCCATTGTATGCATGGCTCCCCTGTCCCTGTCATTTTATGCATGGCTCCCCCATCCCTGTCATTTTATACATGGCTCCCCAGTCCCTGTCATCGTATGCATGGCTCCCCCATCCCTGTCACTATATGCATGGCTCCCCCATCACTGTCCTTGTATGCAAGGCTCCCCCATCCCTGTCACTGTATGCATGGCTCCCCCATCCCTGTCACTATATGCATGGCTCCCCATCCCTGTCATTGTATGCATGGCTCTCCAGTCCCTGTCATTGTATGCATGGCTCCCCAGTCACTGTCATTTTAGGCATGGCTCCCCATCCCTGTCACTATATGCATGGCTCCCCCATACCTGTCACTATATGCATGGCTCCCCCATCCCTGTCCTTGTATGCAAGGCTCCCCCATCCCTGTCATTGCAGCGCCCCAGAGTCCTGGTCATTGCAGTAATGTCGCTCTTCCACCAGGGGGAGTGATGTTACATCTGATGGTACTAAAGGAGTTCACCTTGCCAGGTATCACAGTCACACACTACACTTTATACTCCAGTCCACCAGGGGGAGCAAAGCTTCTATCTACTAGGGCACTCCTCACACATGGGTAAAACTGGTGGGTTGGATAGGAAGATAGGGAGAGAAGCAGACTGGGCTTCGACCAGTTAACATTGAGGGAGAAGGAGCCTGGGTTTGACCCAGAGAGGTCCTGTCAGGGGTGGGATCCTGACAGAGGCCTAGCAAGAGATTGAACGTTACGGAGCTGCGCCTGCGCATCATTGCGGCAGCATCCTAAGAAAGGACACGAAGCGAAGTATATTGTGGAGAGTGAGAACCAAAGTTACAGCACAAGGAGATAATACTGGGAGGAGTCCCGCCCCGAGATCGGCAGCCTCTCTTTCCGAGGCGCGTAGACTCTACGCATTACTCCAGACAACGGCAGGACAGTCAATTCCAAGTTGGCTGCCCAACCTAAATACCTAAGAAGACACGGAGGCAATTGTGGGAGAGGGGCATCTCTAGGGTCCCTATAAATTAACTCCAGGCCTACCCCATCATACGAGTTGTCCTATCCACTTCATCTAGGGGATAGAGAGAGAGAGAACATCAGAAACATCTACAAAGGTTGTGAGGACTTTCCCGTGGTGCTCAGCAGGGAGGTACTACAAAACACAGGCGCTAGTAGGAAGGCTACTGATTTCATCCTGGCTAAGGGGACTCTGGATGTGCCTTCGGACCGGCCAGACTCAACCAGCCCTGTGAGCGGTACTCTGGACTGCGGACGCTGAAGTCTTCAGTAAAAGGTAAAGAGATTGCAACCTTTGTGTCCTTGTTATTCATCGTGCCTTACAACGACCACTATCATCATCCACCCACTTTGGGAAGCCCTGGGGACATACTTCACCTGTGGGAAGGTATACCATCTGGCTGCCATTCCATCACCCCAGCGGACCCCCAGCAGCGTCGGCCACCCTGACCGAATACCACAGGTGGCGTCACGAACACCGAACAAACTTACACCTTTAATTGGGCGCCCCTCAGCAGGGCCACGGACCTGGTCAGGCCACCGTGACATCCCCAGAACCGAGACCGAGGGACCCGGTGCTGAGTACCCCATTGCCCTGCGCCTGGGGGCAAACCATCATTGCATGCATGGCTCCCCAGTCCCTGTCATTGTATGCATGGCTCGCCAGTCCCTGTCATTGTATGCATGGCTCCTCAGTCCCTGTCATTGTATGCATGGCTCCCCAGTCCCTGTCATTGTATGCATGGCTCCCCAGTCCCTGTCATTGTATGCAAGGCTTCCCCATCCCTGTCATTGTATGCATGGCTCCCCCGTCCTTGTCATTGTATGCATGGCTCCCCGTCCCTGTCATTGTATGCAGGGCTCCCCTGTCCCTGTCATTTTATGCATGGCTCCCCCATCCCTGTCATTGTATGCATGGCTCCCCCATCCCTGTCATTGTTTGCATGGCTCCCCAGTGTCTGTCATTGTATGCATGGCTCCCCAGTCCCTGTCATTGTATGCATGGCTCCCCAGTCCCTGTCATTATATGCATGGCTCCCCAGTCACTGTCAATGTATGCATGGCTCCCCAGTCCCTGTCATTGTATGCAAGGCTCCCCCCGTCCCTGTCATTGTATGCATGGCTCCCCCTTCCTGTCATTGTATGAATGGCTCCCTCGTCCCTGTCATTGTATGCATGGCTCCCCCATCCCTGTCATTGTATGCATGGCTCCCCCATCCCTGTCATTGTATGCATGGCTCCCCAGTCCCTGTCATTGAATGCATGGATCCCCAGTCCTTGTCATTGTATGCATGTCTCCCCAGTCCCTGTCACTTTATGCATGGCTCCTCAGTCCCTGTCATTGCATGCATGGCGCCCCCGTTCCTGTCATCATATGCATGGCTCCCCTGTCCCTGTCATTGTATGCATGGCTCTCCAGTCACTGTCATTGTATGCATGGCTCCTCAGTCCCTGTCATTATATGCATGGCTCCCCAGTCACTGTCAATGTATGCATGGCTCCCCAGTCCCTGTCATTTTATGCAAGGCTCCCCCATCCCTGTCATTGTATGCATGGCTCCCCCATCCCTGTCATTGTATGCATGGCTCCCCAGTCCCTGTCATTGTATGCATGGCTCTCTCGTCCCTGTCATTGTATGCAAGGCTTCCCCATCCCTGTCATTGTATGCATGTCTCCCCCGTCCTTGTCATTGTATGCATGGCTCCCCGTCAATGTCATTGTATGCAGGGCTCCCCTGTCCTTGTCATTTTATGCATGGCTCCCCCATCCCTGTCATTGTATGCATGGCTCCCCCATCCCTGTCATTGTTTGCATGGCTTCCCAGTCTCTGTCATTGTATGCATGGCCCCCCAGTCCCTGTCATTGTATGCATGGCTCCCCAGTCCCTGTCATTATATGCATGGCTCCCCAGTCACTGTCATTGTATGCATGGCTCCCCAGTCCCTGTCATTGTATGCAAGGCTCCCCCCGTCCCTGTCATTGTATGCATGGCTCCCCCGTCCCTGTGATTGTATGCATGGCTCCCCGGTCCCTGTCATTGTATGCATGGCTCCCCTGTCCCTGTCATTGTATGCATGGCTCCCCCATCCCTGTCATTGTATGCATGTCTCCCCAGTCCCTGTCACTTTATGCATGGCTCCTCAGTCCCTGTCATTGCATGCATGGCGCCCCCGTTCCTGTCATCATATGCATGGCTCCCATGTCCCTGTCATTGTATGCATGGCTCCCCAGTCCCTGTCATTGTATACATGGCTCCCCAGTCCCTGTCATTGTATGCATGGCTCCCCAGTCCCTGTCATTGTATGCTTGTATGCATGGCTCCCCCATCCCTGTCACTGTATGCATGGCTCCCCAGTCCCTGGCATTGTATGCAAGGCTCCCCCATCCCTGTCATTGTATGCATTGCTCTACCGTGCCTGTCATTGTATGCATGGCTCCCCTGTCCCTGTCATTGTATGCATGGCTCCCCTCTCCCTGTCATTTTATGCATGGCTCCCCCATCCCTGTCATTGTATGCATGGCTCCCCAGTCCTTGCTATTGTATGCATGGCTCCCCAGTCCCTGTCATTGTATGCATGGCTCCCAAATCCCTGTCATTGCATGCATGGCTCCTCAGTCCCTGTCATTGTATGCATGGCTCCCCGTTCCTGTCATTGTTTGCATGGCTCCCCAGTCCCTGTCATTGCATGCATGTCTCCTCCGTCCCAGTCATTGTATGCATGGCTCCCCGTTCCTGTCATTGTTTGCATGGCTCCCCATCCCTCTCATTGTATGCATGGCTCCACATCACTGTCATTGTATGCATGGCTCCCCAGTCCCTGTCATTGAAGGCATGGCTCCCCAGTCCCTGTCATTGTATGCATGGCTCCCCAGTCCCTGTCATTGTATGCATGGCTCCCCCTCACTGTCATTGTATGCATTACTCCCCAGTCCCTGTCATTATATGCATGGCTCCCAAGTCCCTGTCATTGTATGCAAGGCTCCCCCATCCCTGTCATTGTATTCATGGCTCCCCGTCCCTGTCATTGTTTGCACGGCTCCCCCATCCCTGTCACTGTATGCATGGCTCCCCCATCCCTGTCTTTGTATGCAAGGCTCCCCCATCCCTGTCACTGTATGCATGGCTCCCCCGTCCCTGTCATTGTATGCATGGCTCCCCAGTCCCTGCCATTGTATGCATGGCTCCCCCATCCCTGTCATTGTATGCATGGCTCCCCCATCCCTGTCATTGCATGCATGGCTCCCCAGTCCCTGTCATTGTATGCATGGCTCCCCAGTCCCTGTCATTGTATGCATGGCTCCCCCATCCCTGTCACTGTATGCATGGCTCCCCAGTCCCTGTCATTGTATGCATGGCTCCCCCGTCCCTGTCATTGTATGCATGGCTCCCCTGTCCCTGTCATTGTATGCATGGCTCCCAAGTCCCTGTCATTGTATGCAAGGCTCCCCCATCCCTGTCATTGTATTCATGGCTCCCCGTCCCTGTCATTGTTTGCACGGCTCCCCCATCCCTGTCACTGTATGCATGGCTCCCCCATCCCTGTCTTTGTATGCAAGGCTCCCCCATCCCTGTCACTGTATGCATGGCTCCCCCGTCCCTGTCATTGTATGCATGGCTCCCCAGTCCCTGCCATTGTATGCATGGCTCCCCCATCCCTGTCATTGTATGCATGGCTCCCCCATCCCTGTCATTGCATGCATGGCTCCCCAGTCCCTGTCATTGTATGCATGGCTCCCCAGTCCCTGTCATTGTATGCATGGCTCCCCAGTCCCTGTCATTGCATGCATGGCTCCTCAATCCCTGTCATTGTATGCATGGCTCCCCAGTCCTTGCTAATGTATGCATGGCTCCCCAGTCCCTGTCATTGTATGCATGGCTCCCCAGTCCCTGTCATTGCATGCATGGCTCCCCAGTCCCTGTCATTGTATGCATGGCTCCCCAGTCCCTGTCATTGTATGCATGGCTCCCCCATCCCTGTCACTGTATGCATGGCTCCCCAGTCCCTGTCATTGTATGCATGGCTCCCCCGTCCCTGTCATTGTATGCATGGCTCCCCAGTCCTTGCTAATGTATGCATGGCTCCCCAGTCCCTGTCATTGTATGCATGGCTCCCCAGTCCCTGCCATTGTATGCATGGCTCCCCCATCCCTGTCATTGTATGCATGGCTCCCCCATCCCTGTCATTGCATGCATGGCTCCCCAGTCCCTGTCATTGTATGCATGGCTCCCCAGTCCCTGTCATTGTATGCATGGCTCCCCCATCCCTGTCACTGTATGCATGGCTCCCCAGTCCCTGTCATTTCATGCATGGCTCCCCCATCCCTGTCATTGTATGCATGGCTCCCCAGTCCTTGCTAATGTATGCATGGCTCCCCAGTCCCTGTCATTGTATGCATGGCTCCCCAGTCCCTGTCATTGCATGCATGGCTCCTCAATCCCTGTCATTGTATGCATGGCTCCCTGTTCCTGTCATTGTTTGCATGGCTCCCCAGTCCCTGTCATTGCATGCATGGCTCCTCAGTCCCTGTCATTGTATGCATGGCTCCCCGTTCCTGTCATTGTTTGCATGGCTCCCCTGTCCCTGTCATCGTATGCATGGCTCCCCAGTCTCTGTCATTGTATGCATGGCTCCCCAGTCCCTGTCATCGTATGCATGGCTCCCCAGTCCCTGTCATTGTATGCAAGGCTCCCCTATCCCTGTCATTGTATGCATGGCTCCCCCATCCCTGTCATTGTATGCATGGCTTCCCAGTCCCTGTCATTGTATGCATGGCTCCCCAGTCCCTGTCATTGTATGCATGGCTCCCCAGTCCCTGTCATTGTATGCATGGCTCCCCAGTCCCTGTCATTGTATGCATGGCTCCCCCTCACTGTCATTGTATGCATTACTCCCCAGTCCCTGTCATTATATGCATGGCTCCCAAGTCCCTGTCATTGTATGCAAGGCTCCCCCATCCCTGTCATTGTATTCATGGCTCCCCGTCCCTGTCATTGTTTGCACGGCTCCCCCATCCCTGTCACTGTATGCATGGCTCCCCCATCCCTGTCTTTGTATGCAAGGCTCCCCCATCCCTGTCACTGTATGCATGGCTCCCCCGTCCCTGTCATTGTATGCATGGCTCCCCAGTCCCTGCCATTGTATGCATGGCTCCCCCATCCCTGTCATTGTATGCATGGCTCCCCCATCCCTGTCATTGCATGCATGGCTCCCCAGTCCCTGTCATTGTATGCATGGCTCCCCAGTCCCTGTCATTGTATGCATGGCTCCCCCATCCCTGTCACTGTATGCATGGCTCCCCAGTCCCTGTCATTGTATGCATGGCTCCCCCGTCCCTGTCATTGTATGCATGGCTCCCCTGTCCCTGTCATTGTATGCATGGCTCCCCTCTCCCTGTCATTTTATGCATGGCTCCCCCATCCCTGTCATTGTATGCATGGCTCCCCAGTCCTTGCTATTGTATGCATGGCTCCCCAGTCCCTGTCATTGTATGCATGGCTCCCCAGTCCCTGTCATTGCATGCATGGCTCCTCAATCCCTGTCATTGTATGCATGGCTCCCTGTTCCTGTCATTGTTTGCATGGCTCCCCAGTCCCTGTCATTGCATGCATGGCTCCTCAGTCCCTGTCATTGTATGCATGGCTCCCCGTTCCTGTCATTGTATGCATGGCTCCCCAGTCCCTGTCATCGTATGCATGGCTCCCCAGTCCCTGTCATTGTATGCAAGGCTCCCCTATCCCTGTCATTGTATGCATGGCTCCCCCATCCCTGTCATTGTATGCATGGCTTCCCAGTCCCTGTCATTGTATGCATGGCTCCCCAGTCCGTCATTGTATGCATGGCTCCCCAGTCCCTGTCATTGTATGCATGGCTCCCCAGTCCCTGTCATTGCATGCATGGCTCCCCAGTCCCTGTCATTGTATGCATGGCTCCCCATCCCTGTTTTAGTGTAAATGGCTCCTTATCCCGTTATCCCTATGTATGATTCCTGTTATGAAATAAAAACAAAAAACAAACAAAATAAACATCCTATTTACCTGCATGCACTCCCTCGGTGGCACTGCATCTTGTCCCAGATTCCAGCAAATCTTCCTGCTGAGCGATCACATGGCCCCGCTCATTAAGGTAATGAATATGCGTGCCACACCTATGGGAGTGGAGAGGCGTGCATATTGATTACTTTAATGACTGGTGCCACGTGATCGCTTGGCTGGAAGTGCTGCAGGCGCCAGCGGCCAGAACAAGATGCAGTGCCACTAAGGGCGCGCCGGTAGGTGAGTATGATGTGTGCTGGAAGCCGGCGGCTGTGGCTGGCACTGTGCGCTATTACAGCAGTGGCACAGGCTTTAGCCACAGCCACCGACTCCGGCCTCTGTGACCCGCTGCTCCACCGCTCCCCATGGGACCGCAGCTCATGTATAAGCCGAGGGGGGCGTTTCCAGCACAAAAAAGTGCTGAAAATCTTGGCTTATACACGAGTATATACGGTAATAGATTTTGAGCTATTAACCCCTTCCCGACCTGTGACGCCACGTAGGCATCATGAAAGTCAGTGCCAATCCGACCTGTGACGCTTATGTGGCGTCATGGAGGGATCACGTCCCTGCAGATCGGGTGAAAGGGTTAACTCCAATTTCACCCGATCTGCAGGGACAGGGGGAGTGGTACTTCAGCCCAGGGGGGGTGGCTTCACCCCCCCGTGGCTAGGATTGCTCTGATTGGCTGTTGAATGTGAAACAGCCAATCAGAGCGTTTGTAATATTTCACCTATGAAAATGGTGAAATATTACAATCCAGCCATGGCCGATGATGCAATATCATCGGCCATGGCTGGAAACCCTGATCTGCCCCCCCCACAGCCACCGATCACCTCCCCAGTCCTCCATCCTGTGCTCCGCTCCCCTCCGTCCGCCTGTCTGCTCCCCCGTCCTCCTGTCCGCTCCCCCTGTGCTCCGATCACACCCCCGTGCTCCGATCCCCCTCGTGCTCCGATCCCCCCTCATACTTACCGAGCCTCCCGATGTCCGTCCGTCTGCTCCACGGGTGCCGCCATCTTCCAAAATAGCGGGCGCATGCGCAGTGCGCCCGCCGAATCTGCCGGCCGGTGTTCAAAATAAAAAAATAGTAAATGAACCCCCCCTTTATCACCTCCATTGGTAGGGACAATAATAGATATAACGAAAATATATTTACTTTTATTTTTCCACTAGGGTTAGGGTTAGAACTAGGGTTAGAACTAGGGTTAGGGTTAGGGCTAGGGTTAGGGTTAGAACTAGGGTTATAACTATGGTTAGGGTTAGGGCTATGGTTAAGGATAGAATTAAGGTTAGGGTTAGAATTAGGCTATGTGCACACGGTGCGGATTTGGCTGCGGATCCGCGGCGGATTGGCCGCTGCGGATTCGTAGCAGTTTTTCATCAGGTTTACAGTACCATGTAAACCTATGGAAAACCAAATCCGCTGTGCCCATGGTGCGGAAAATACCGCGCGAAAACTCTGTGCTGTATTTTCCACAGTATGTCAATTCTTTGTGCGGATTCCGTTTTACACCTGTTCCTCAATAGGAATCCACAGGTGAAATCCACACAAAAAAACACTGGAAATCCACGGGAAATCCGCAGGTAAAAAGCAGTGCCTTTTACCTGCGGATTTTTCAAAAATGGTGCGGAAAAATCTCACACGAATCAGCAATGTGGGCACATAGCCTTAGGGTTAGGGTTGGAATAAGAGTTAGGGTTGGAATTAGGGCTAGGGTTGGAAATAGGGTTAAGATTAGGCTTGTGGTTAGGGTTATGGTTAGGGTTAGGGGTGTGTTGGGGTTAGGGTTGTGGTTAGGGTTGGGATTAGAGTTAGGGGTGTGTTGGGGTTAGGGTTGTGGTTAGGGGTGTGTTGGGGTTAGGGTTATATCTAGAGTTGGGATTAGGGTTTGGGGTGTGTTGGGGTTAGTGTTGGAGTTAGAATTGAGGGTTTTTCACTGTTTAGGCACATCAGGGGTCTCCAAACGCAACATGGCGCCACCATTGATTCCAGCCAATCTTGCGTTCAAAAAGTCAAATGGTGCTCCCTCCCTTCCAAGACCCGACGTGCGCCCAAACAGTGGTTTACCCACACATATGGGGTACCATCATACTCAAGACAAACTGAGCAACAATTATTGTGGTCCAATTTCTCCTGTTACCACTGCGAAAAGAAAAAATTGCTTGCTAATACATAATTTTTGAGGAAAGAAAAATGATTTTTTATTTTCATGGCTCTGCGTTATAAACTTCTGTGAAGCACTTGGGGGTTCAAAGTGCTCACCGCACATCTAGATTAGTTCCATGGGAGGTCTAGTTACCAAAATGGGGTCACATGTCAGGGAGCTCCAATGTTTAGGCACACAAGGGCTCTCCAAACATGACATGGTGTCCTCTAACGATTGGAGCTAATTTTTCATTCAAAAAGTCAAATGGCGCTCCTTCCCTTCCGAGCCCTGCCGTGTGCCCAAACAGTGGTTTACCCCCACATGTGAGGTATCGGTGTACTCAGGAGAAATTGCCAAATAAATTTTAGATCCATTTTATCCTGTTGCCCATGTGGAAATGAACAAATCCAGGCTAAAATAAATTTTTTGTGAAAAAAAAAGTACTTTTTCATTTTTACGGATCAATTTGTGAAGCACCTGGGGGTTCAAAGTGCTCACTATGCATCTAGATAAGTTCCTTGGGGGGTCTAGTTTCCAAAATGGGGTCACATGTGGGGGAGCTCCAATGTTTAGGCACACAGGGGCTCTCCAAACGTGACATGGTGTCCGCTAACGATTGGAGCTAATTTTTCATTCAAAAGTCAAATGGCGCTCTTTCACCTTCCGAGCCTTGCCGTGTGCACAAACAGTGGTTTATGACCACATATGAGGTATTGGTGTACTCAGGAGAAATTGACCAACACATTTTAGGATCCATTTTATCCTGTTGCCCATGTAAAAATGAAAAAATTGAGGCTAAAATAATTTTTTTGTGACAAAAAGTACTTTTTCATTGTTACGGATCAATTTGTGAAGCACCTGGGGGTTCAAAGTGCTCACTATGCATCTAGATAAGTTCCTTGGGGGGTCTAGTTTCCAAAATGGGGTCACTTGTGGGGGAGCTCCAATGTTTAGGCACACAGGGGCTCTCCAAACGCGACATGGTGTCCGCTAAAGATTGGAACCAATTTTTCATTGAAATAGTCAAATGGCGCTCCTTCCCTTCCGAGCCCTGTTGTGCGCCCAAACAGTGGTTCCCCCCTACATATGGGGTATCGGCATACTCAGGATAAATTGTTCAATAACTTTTATTGTCCAGTTTCTCTTTTTACCCTTGGGAAAATAAAAAATTGTTGCTAAAAGATAATTTTTGTGACTAAAAAGTTAAATGTTCATTTTTTCCTTCCATGTTGCTTCTGCTGCTGTGAAGCACCTGAAGGGTTAATAAACTTCTTGAATGTGGTTTTGAGTACCTTGAGGAGTGCAGTTTTTAGAATGGTGTCACTTTTGGGTATTTTCAGCCATATAGACCCCTCAAACTGACTTCAAATGTGAGGTGGTCCTTAAAAAAATGGTTTTGTAAATTTCGTTGTAAAAATGAGAAATCGCTGGTCAAATTTTAACCCTTATAACTTCCTAGCAAAAACAAATTTTGTTTCCAAAATTGTGCTGATCTAAAGTAGACATGTGGGTAATGTTATTTGTTAACTATTTTGTGTCACATAACTCTCTCGTTTAACAGAATAAAAATTCAAAATTTGAAAATTGCGAAATTTTCAAAATTTTAGCCAAATTTCCATTTTTTTCACAAATAATTTTTGCGTTTATCGACCTAAATTTACCACTACCATGAAGCCCAATATGTCACAAAAAAAACAGTCTCAGAACCGCTAGGATCCGTTGAAGCGTTCCTGAGTTATTACCTCATAAAGGGACACTGGTCAGAATTGCAAAAAACGGCCAGGTCATTAAGGTCAAAATAGGCTGGGTCATGAAGGGCTTAACTGTGGGACGTGACTATGCCCAAAAATGATGAGGTGTTCTGCATTGGTTTCTTCAAATGTATGCCCCTAATAAATCACATCTGATCCAACACATGTGAAAATATGATTTTAACTCTCAATGACCCGCCAATACACATTAAACCAGCAGTCAGTAGGGGCTTATTCATCAGAAATAAGTGAATAGCACTCCCCCCACGGCTGACATGACAGCTGACTCCCTGTGGTATTGGCCCTGGCCGATATTGGAACCGATCAGGGCCGATTAACCCCTTAAATATTAAGTTTAATCATGACAGCGGTATCTAAGATGCTAAATTGTAATTGTGGGTGCCGATCATTGCCATCGTACCCTGAATTCATCTGATTACCCCAGGGTACCGTGTATTGTGAGATCCAGCTATGAGCTGGGTCTCACAGGCTGGTTAGTGGCTCACTGACAGGTCTCCAGCACTGCTGTACATAAGTACTTCAATGCATGAGACCTGTGATAAAAGTAAAAATGTCACATGTCTCACAGTGGCACTAAGTGAAAAAGTAAAAAAAAATTACATTAAAAGTGTAAAAGGGTAAATAAAATCACAAACAAAGCACATACAAATCATGAAAAGTCATTTTGCCACTAAAACGCAACACTTGCTTTAATCCCTTAACCCTCAAGGGTGGTTTGTATGTTAATGACCGGGCCAATTTTTTATTTTCCCAAGGGTAACAGGAGAAATTGGACCCCAAAGGTTGTTGTGCAGTTTGTCCTGAGAACGCCGATACCTCATATGTGGGAGGAAACTACTGTTTGGGCACATGTCGGGGCTTGGAAGGAAAGTAGTGGCATTTTGGAATGCAAACTTTGATGGAATGGTCTGCGGGCGTCATGTTACGTTTGCAGAGCAACTGATATGCCTAAGCAGTAGAAACTCCCACAAATGACCATTTTGAAAACTAGAACCCCCAAGGAACTTATCTAGATGTGTTGTGAGAACTTTGAACCCCCAAGTGTTTCACTAAAGTTTATAATGCAGAGCTGTGAAAATAAAAAAAATATTTTATTCCCACAAAAATGATTTTTTAGTCCACAAATCTTTATTTTCCCAAGGGTAACAGGAGAAATTGGACCACAAAAGTTGTTGTCCAACTTGTTCTGAGTATGCTGATACCCCAAATGTAGGGGTAAACCACTGTTTGGGCACATGGCAGGGCTCGGAAGGGAAGGAGCACCGTTTGATTTTTCAACGCAGAATTGGGTGGAATTGAGATCGTATGCCATGTCGCGTTTGGAGAGCCCCTGATGTAAACAGTGGAAATTCCCCAATTCTAACTCCAACCCTAACCTGAACACACCCCTAACCCTAATCCCAACCCTAACCATTACCCTAACCACACTATTAACCCTGACACACCCCTAACCCTAATCCCAACCCTAACCATAAACGTAACCCCAGCAGTAAAAGTAATCCAAACCCTAACCCGATCTCTAGCCCCAACCCTAACCCTAACATTAGCCCCAACCCTAACCCTAACTTTAGCCCCAACCCTAACCCTATCTTTAGCCCCAACCCTAACCCTAATGGGTAAATGGAAATAATTTTTTTACATTTTAATATTTTTCCCTAACTAAGGGTGTGATAAAGGGGGGTTTGATTTACTATCTATAGCAGGTTTTTATACCGGGTTTTTATGTTTGGCAGCTGTCACACACTAAAAGATGATTTTTATTGCAAAAAATAGTTTTTGCATCACCACATTTTGAGAGCTATAATATTTCCATATTTTAACCCACATAGTCATGTGAGGTCTTTTTTTTGAAGGATGAGTTGACGTTTTTATTGGTACCATTTTCGGGCACATGACATTTTTTGATCGCTTTTTATTATTATTTTTGGGAGGCACAATGAACAAAAACCAGCAATTCATGAATTTATTTTGGGTGGGGCGTTTATACCGTTCTACGTGTGGTAAAATTGATAAAGCAGTTTTATTCTTCGGGTTAGTATGATTACAGCGATACCTCATTTATATCTTTTTTTTATGTTTTGGTGCTTTTATACAATAAAAACTATTTTATGTAAAAAATAATTATTTTTGCATCGCTTTATTCTGAGGGCTATAACTTTTTTATTTTTTTGCTGATGATGCTGTGTCATGGCTCATTTTTTGCAGGACAAGATGAGGTTTTCAGCGGTACCATGTTTATTTATATTTGTCTTTTTTGATCACGTGTTTTTCCACTTTTTGCTCCACGGTATGATGATAAAGCATTGGTTTTTGCCTCGTTTTTTTTTTTTTTTTTATGGTGTTCACTCAAGGGGTTAACTAGTGGACAGTTTTATAGATCCGGTCGTTACGGACACGACAATACTAAATATTTGTACTTTTATTGTTTTATTTATTTACATAAAGAAATGTACTGTATATACTCGAGTATAAGCCGAGATTTTCAGCCCCAAAAAATGGGCTGAAAGTGCCCCTCTTGGCTTATACTTGAGTCATGGAAGCGGGGGGTCGGCGGGTGAGGGGGAGCGACGCCTGTCAAATACTCACCTACTCCCCACGCTCCTGACTCGGTCCCTGCATGTCCCAGGGTGTTCGGCGTTGCAGCTATAAGTTCTTCCCCTCTTCAGCGGTCACGTGGTACCGCTCATTAAAGTTATGAATATGGACTCCACGCCCACAGGGGTGGAGCCACATATTCATTACTGTAATGAGCGGTACCATGTGACCGCTCACTACAGGAAGAAGCTGCCACGCCGTACACCATGGGACATGCAGGGACCGCGTCAGGAGCGTGGGGAGTAGGTGAGTATATTTACCTTCCCTTGTTCCACCGAAGCTCCATCTTCCCGTCCTCTTGCAGTGACTGTGCAGGTCAGAGGGTGCGATGACATAATAGTGTGCACGCCACCCTCTGCCTGAACAGTCAGTGCAGAGAGACGGGATGCTGAGGAGCAGCGGGCAGCGACGAGAGGTGAGTACCGTATGTCTTTTTTTTTAGTGCAGCAGCAGCATTACATGTGGCACAATGCTATATGGAGCATCCATGGGGCCATAAAGAACTGCATTGGAGCATTATATGGGGCATCTATGGGGCCATAACTGCATGGAGCATTATATGGGGCATTATATGGAGCCATAACTGCATGGAGCATTATATGGAGCGTCTATGGGGCCATAACTGCATGGAGCATTATATGGGGCCATAACTGCATGGAGCATTATATGGGGCATCTATGGGGCCATAAAGAACTGCATGGGGCATTATATGGGGCATCTATGGAGCCATAAAGAACTGCATGGAGCATTATATGGGGCATCTATGGGGCCATAACTGCATGGAGCATTATATGGGGCATCTATGGGGCCATAACTGCATGGAGCATTATATGGGGCATCTATGGGGCCATAACTGCATGGAGCATTATATGGGGCATCTATGGGGCCATAAAGAACTGCATGGAGCATTATATGGGCATCTTATGGGGCCATAAAGAACTGCATGGAACATTATATGGGGCATATTTGTACATGGAGCATCTTATGGGGCCATAATGAACTGCATGGAGCATTATATAGACATCTTATGGGGCCATAAAGAACTGCATGGAACATTATATGGGGAATATCTGTATATGGAGCATCTTATGGGGCCATAATGAACTGTATGGAGCATTATATGGGGCTCTTGATTCAATATGGATATTCAAAAACACAACCTACTGATGTCTCAATTAATTTAACTTTTATTGGTATCTATTTTTATTTTTGACATTTACCAGTAGCTGCTACATTTTCCACCCTAGGCTTATACTCGAGTCAATAAGTTTTCCCAGTTTTTTGTTGCAAAATTAGGGGGGTCGGCTTATACTTGGGTCGGCTTATACTCGAGTATATACGGTATTTATTGGAACAATAAATTTTTTTTCTTTATTTAGGAATTTTAAAAGAAAATTTTTACACAGTATAATATATATATATATTTTTTAACTTTTTTACATTGTCCCAGGGTGGGACATCACTGTATAAAGTCAGATCGCTGATCTGACACTTTGCACAGCACTGATCCTGCTCTCAACAGGCACTGACAAACCACCTCCCTGCAGGACCTGGAAGGACCCCACAGCCATCTTGGATCTGGGAGTCTGCAGGCAAGGAGAACCTCAGAACAATGCAATCATATCACGTTCTGAGAGTCTAAGGGAGGCACGCAGGGAGCCCCTTCCTGCGCGATGCTTCTCTATTCTACCGGAACACTGCAATTTTATTTAATTGCATTGTTCCGGGAGCTCAAGTGCCGGGAGCGGTCCGTGACCGTTCCTGGCACTTGGTGGCAGGGGTCAGCTGTGAGAATCAGCTGACACCTGGACCTGACCGGCCGCACACCACCCATGTGCGCGGACGATCGGTCTCGACGTACTATCCCGTCCATGGTCATACGAATCAGACAAGGTGATTTTCTGGATCTGTTTGCTCATTTTGACTCTCATAGTTGTGGTCTACCTATGATGTCAATTACAGTCCTCTCTCATCTTTTTAAGTAGGAGAATTTGCACATTTGGTAGCTGACTAAATACTTTTTTTCCCCACTGTATGTAGAAAAAGTGATCCAAATGGAATCGCCAAACTATCATGCAAAAAATAAGCCCTAATTTGACTCCACAATAAAAAAATTATAGCTCTCAGAATAAACCGATATAAATCTGGTATTGCTATAATCGTAATGACCCGACAAACAAATCGGACTTCTATGGCACTTTTACCACATGGTGAATGACACAAAATAAATAAATAAGTAAAAACATTGAAATGAATTGTTTTTTGTTAATCCTGTGTCTAAAAAATCTGAATAGAAAGTGATAAAAAAAATTTAATTTTGATGACACCATGTTTATTCCTAATTATGCAAGACTTTGTTTTCAGTAGGTCAGAAGACATAGGTCATTGTTCATATGAGCCTGAACATTGACTCTTGAATTAATGTTTGTTGCTGCTATCCATGGAAGACATTGACATTTAACAATTGATGTTGGCTAATATGTTAATTACCATTATATCAGACCATGCAGCTTGTTGACATGCAATCATTGAAGGACAAACTATGTAGATTGATTGAATACTCGAACAATGAGAGTTGACCTCATTGCATCTTCCCCTGACCACTAGATAATGGCCTGAAGGACAGATGTGGGTATAAAAAGGAACCTCTATTCTTTAGCAAGGGAAACACTACAGAACGGCAGCCAGGGAACCATGGCTCCAACCAGAGGAATACAGTTTTGAGACTCTACAGAACAGCAGTCAGGGAAACATGGCTCCAACCGGAAGAATACAGATTTGAGACTCTACATGGCAATAGCCAAGGCATCATGGCTCCAATCACAGGAATACAGATTTGACACTCTACAGGATATCAGCTTAAGGGACTATGGCCCCAGCTGGAGGGATACAGAACTGCTCCACTGATCATCACTAAGCCTGTGTAGATGTTTGGAGAAGTCAGGTTGGGGCAATCAGGTCACTCGGCCCCATGGAGGGATTTGGAGAAGCCAGTTTGGGACAATCAGGTCACTTGGCCACATACCTCAATGGACTGTCAGCTCCCTAATTGTTCTGTTAACCTCTCTTTGTGGGTGACCAACAAAAGGCAGAGTGGCACTGGTTGAGGTAGATGGGGCTGGAAGCCCCAAAGTCACAGCTGCTCTAATCCTGGTGAGCCAGCAGAAGCATGAGGCTCTGTAATTTGCACCATCTTTTGTATTTTCTGAGATTGTACTACAGTGCCTTGCAAAAGTATTCGGCCCCCTGGAACTGTTCAACCTTTTCCCACACATCATGCTTCAAACATAAAGATACCAAGTCTAAAGTTTTGGTGAAGAATTAACAACAAGTGGAACACAATTGTGAAGTTGAACGAAATTTATTGGTTATTTTAAATTTTTGTGGAAATTCAAAGACTGAAAAGTGGCGCCTGCAATATTTTTCTGCCCCTTTACTTTCAGTGCAGCAAACTCACTCCAGAAGTTCATTGTGGATCTCTGAATGATCCAATGTTGTCCTAAATGCCTAATGATGATAAATATAATCCACCTGTGTGCAATGAAGTCTCCGTATAAATGCTCCTGCTCTGTGATAGTCTCAGGGTTCTGTTTGAAGCACAGAGAGCATCATGAAGACCAAGGAACACAACAGGCAGGTCCGTGATACTGTTGTGGAGAAGTTTAAAGCCGGATTTGGATACAAAATGATTTCCAAAACTTTAAGCATCCCAAGGAGCACTGTGCAAGTGATCATATTGAAATGGAAGGAGTATCATACCACTGCAAATCTACCAAGACCCGGCCGTCCCTCTAAACTTTCTTCTCAAACAAGGAGAAGACTGATCAGATATGCAGCCAAGAGGCCCATGATCACTCTGGATTAACTGCAGAGATCTACAGCTGAGGTGGGACAGTCTGTCCATAGGACAACAATCAGTCGTACACTGCACAAATCTGGCCTTTATGGAAGAGTGGCAAGAAGAAAGCCATTTCTCAAAGATATCCATAAAAAGTGTTGTTTAAAGTTTGCAACAAGCCACCTGGGAGACACACCAAACATGTGGAAGATGGTGCTATGTTGAGATGAAACCAAAATCGAACTTTTTGGCAACAATGCTAAACGATATGTTTGGCGTAAAGGCAACACAGCTCATCACCCTAAACACACCATCCCCACTGTCAAACATGGTGGTGGCAGCATCATGGTTTGGGCCTGCTTTTCTTCAACAGGGACAGGGAAGGTGGTTAAAATTGATGGGATGATGGATGGAGCCAAATACAGGACCATTCTTGAAGAAAACCTGTTTGAGTCTGCAAAAGACCTGAGACTGGGACGGAGATTTGTCTTCCAACAAGACAATGATCCCAAACATAAAGCAAAATCTACAATGGAATGGTTCACAAATAAACATATCCAGGTGTTAGAATGGCCAAGTCAAAGTCCAGACCTCAATCCAATCGAGAATCTGTGGAAAGAGCTGAAAAATGTTGTTCACAAACGATCTCCATCAAACTTCACTGAGCTCAAGCTGTTTGCCAAGGAAGAATGGGCAAGAATTTCAGTCTCTCGATGTATATAGTAAAACTGATAGAGATATACCCCAAGTGACTAGCAGCTGTAAGTGCAGCAAAAGGTGGGGCAAAAAAGTATTGTTAAAGGGGCCGAATAATGTTGCACGCCCCACTTTTCAGTTTCTAAATTTCCACAAAAATGTAAAATAACCAATAAATTTTGTTCAAATTCACAATTGTGTTCCACTTGTTGTTGATTCTTCACCAAAAATTTACATTTGGTATCTCTATGTTTGAAGCATTATATGTGGGAAAAGGTTGAAAAGTTCCAGGGGGCTGAATACTTTCGCAAGGCACTGTATATGTTATTGTCTGTTGGTGGTTCAATAAAGTATTGCCATGCTGTTTTACCCTCACTTTGTGTAGTCTGAATAGTATTATTCCCACGGGAAATGAGTATGGATGTTCACTGGGATGAGCCCTGGTCCATGCGATCTTTCTAAAGACAGCCAGGGAAGCGGAAGAGACCACCCATTGACCCTCTCTTCTCCACAGTAATGTTCCCCAGTATAGTACCAAAAAAATCTCCAAATCATCACACAAAAAGCAAGCCCTCATATAGCCATGTTTTCCAATAAAATAATAAAGTTACAGCTCTGAATATGGAAAAAAACCTATTTCTTACAAAAATGCATTTTTGCTGTGTGATAACAGCAAAACATAAACACAACTTATACAGTTGTGCTCAAAAGTTTACATACCCCGGCAGAATTTTTGCTTTCTTGGGCTTTTTTTCCGAGAATATGAATGAGAACACCAAAACTTTTTCTGCACTCATGGTTAGTGGTTGGGTGAAGCCATTCATTGTCAAACTACTGTGTTTTCTCCTGTTAAATCATAATGACAACCCAAAACATCCAAATGACCCTGATCAAAAGTTTACATACCTCATTTCTTAATAACGTGTATTGCTCCCTCTAACATTAATGACAGCTTTCAGTCTTTTGTGGTAGTTGTGGATGAGGTTCTTTATTTTCTCAGATGGTAAAGCTGCCCATTCTTCTTGGCAAAAATCCACCAGTTCCTGTAAATTCCTGGGCTGTCTAGCATGAATTGTGTGCTTGAGATCTCCCCAGAGTGGTTCAATGATATTGAGGTTGGGAGACTTTGATGGCCACTCCAGAGCCTTCACTTTTTCTGCTGTAGCCAATGTCAGGTTGACTTGGCTTTGTGTTGTGGTCGTTGTCATGTTGTAACGTCTAAGTACGTCCCATGCGCGACTTCCGAGCTGATGGAATTTGCCTCCATTAATTGCTGATAACGTGCTGCATTCATCCTTCCTTCAACTATGACCAGGTTTCCTGTGCCTTTGTAGCCCACACATCCCCAAAACATCAGCTATCCACCTCCAGGCTTTACAGTAGGAATTGTGTTCCTTTCATCATAGGCCTTGTTGACCTCTCTCCAAATGAAACGTTTATGGTTGTGGCGAAAAAGTGCAATTTTGGTCTCATCACTCCAAATTACATTGTTCCAGAAGTTTTGCGGCTTGTTTCTGTGCTGTTTTTATCATATTGTAGGCGAGATACTTTGTGGCATTTGCTCAATGAAGGCTTTCTTCTGGCGACTCGACCATGCAGTCCATTTTTCTTTTTCTTGTGCATCTTGAAACAGCCACACCGCTAGTTTTCAGAGAGTCCTGTATTTCAGCTGATGTTATTTGTGGGTTTTTCTTTGCATCCAAAATAATATTCCTGGCAGTTGTGGACGATATTTTTGTTGGTCTACCGTGGTTTTGTTTTTACAGAGCACCTGATTTTTCATTTTTTAATCACAGTTTGAACGCTGCTGACTGGCATTATCAATTCCTTAGATATCTTTTTGTATCCCTTTCCTGTTTTAAACAGTTCAACTACCTTTTCCCATAGATCCGTTGACAATTCTTTTGCTTTGCCCATGACTCACAATCCAGAAATGCCTGTGGCTGGATGAAAGATGCAAGAATCTGTCTGAATCCCAGAAACTCACTCAGCTTTTATGCACACACTGATTACAAGCAAACAGGTCACAGGTGAGGATGGTACCATTAGCAGCCATTCAAACCATTTTGTGTCAACGTCTGTGCATGTTATCAGGCTAAAATGACCAGGGTATGTGAACTTTTGATCAGGGTCATTTGGATTTTTTGGGTTGTTATTGTGATTTAAAAGGAGAAAACACAGCAGTTTGACAATAAATGGCTTCACCCAACCACTAACGATGAATGGAGAAAAAGTTTTGGTGTTATCATTCATATTCTCTGAAAAAAGGCCAATAAAGCAAACATTCTGCCGGGGTACGTAAACTTTTGAACACAACTGTAAAACTGGTATCACTGTCATCGCACCAATCCAAAGAGTAAAGCTGTCTTATTAACCACACAAAAATAAAATGAACCATTGGTCATTTTGCCTCCTATAAATTTGAATAAGGCTTGACTCACATTTATCCTGCTCTCTCCGCTGAGTGCTTATATGGGTGTTTTCATGTAAATCCCCAAAACTGCTTTTCCAATAAAACGGACTGAGTCACTCACTATAATGAGGCAGATGTAGTCACTTTGGACTCTGTTCCGGCAGTGTCCCATCATTTTAGGTGTATAATCCATCCCGCAGAAAACCAGCTCCCAGTCAGATCCGTCATCTGTCACTGGAAATATAGGGGGTTCCCACATTACCGGTAGAGCAAAGACTCTGAAAAAGCGACACGATTCCCAGCCCCCCAAATATAATTCAGTGAAATCTAGGCTCTTAAATGCAAATGACCCCTTTTCCTGATCCCCACTGTGCCTAAATCACAGTAGCACACTTAGCAATTTATATTGTGCATGTCATCAGAAGCACAAGCTGGGCACAATGTATGGAGGTGCTACAATATGTGGGGGCTCTGCATGGGAGCACAATTTATGGGTACTAAACTGGCAATTTTGCAATTCTCAAGAAAAATGCCTGGCATTGATGTTACAAAATAGTCACTGCAGCTGTAGATGAATTTATTGAAAATTTCTACAAAAAGTGTCACTTTGGGGGTTTTCGGCTGTTCTGGCACCTTAGGGGCTCTGCAAAGTCACCTGCAAACTTTCTAGGGCTCCAGAAGCCAAATAGAGCTCCTGCCTTCTCACCCCTGATGTGTGGCTGATTAATAGTTTCTGACGACATGTGGGGCATCAGCACAATCGTAAGACATTTCTAAATAAATTGTGTGGTCCGATTTCACTTACGGTATTTACCCTTGTATAAATGACAAGTTTGCAGCAAATAAAAAAAATACATTTACCACTAAAATGTTGTATTTAAACTTCCCAATTTTATAAAATTCTGTGAGGCACTTGTGCATTCTAAATAATCACTACACCTCTAAATGAATTCTTTAAGTAGTGAAGTTTCCAATAGAGGGTCACTTGTGGGGGTTTCTGCTGTTCTAGCACCTCAAGGGCTCAGCTAATGGTGCCCTCAATCTATTCAAACTGAGTCTACATTCTAAAAACCAAGTAGCACTCCTTCCCATCCGAACCCTGACATATACTTAAACAGTAGTGTACAACCACATATGGGGTACTGCCAGGTTCAGTAAAAATTGCATAACAAATTATGAGGTCCATTTTCTCCTACACCGTGTGCAGAATTATTAGGCAAGTTGTATTTTAGAGGATTATTTTTATTATTGATCAACCACTATGTTCTCAATCAACCCAAAAGACTCATAAATATCAAAGCTTAATATTTTTGGAAGTTGGAGTGGTTTTTTTTTTTTAGATTTAGCTATCTTAGGAGGATATCTGTTTGTGCAAGTAACTATTAAGGCCCCGTCTCACATAGCGAGATCGCTAGCGAGATCGCTGCTGAGTCACTAGTTTTGTGACGCAACAGCGACCTCAGTAGTGATCTCGCTATGTGTGACACGTACCAGCGATCAGGCCCCTGCTGTGAGATCGCTGGTCGTGTC
Organism: Ranitomeya variabilis; assembly: GCF_051348905.1. Taxonomy (NCBI): domain Eukaryota; kingdom Metazoa; phylum Chordata; class Amphibia; order Anura; family Dendrobatidae; genus Ranitomeya; species Ranitomeya variabilis. The sequence continues at coordinate 255,809,047 of NC_135237.1, read as the reverse complement.
GGAATGGCCTGGACCTTTTTTTGGTCGTTGAGGTCCCGCTGACATCGCTGAATCGGTGTGTGTGACACCGATCCAGCGATGTCTTCACTGGTAACCAGGGTAAACATCGGGTTACTAAGCGCAGGGCCGCGCTTAGTAACCCGATGTTTACCCTGGTTACCAGCGTAAATGTAAAAAAAACCAAACAGTACATACTCACCATCTGATGTCCGTCAGGTCCCTTGCCGTCTGCTTCCTGCTCTGACTGAGATCCAGCCGTACAGTGAGAGCGCAGCACAGCAGTGACGTCACCGCTGCGCTCTGCTCTCACTGTACGGCGGCTCAGTCAGAGCAGGAAGCAGACGGCAAGGGACCTGACGGACACCGAAAGGCGAGTATGTACTGTTTGTTTTTTTTTGGTAACCAGGGTAAACATCGGGTTACTAAGCGCGGCCCTGCGCTTAGTAACCCGATGTTTACCCTGGTTACCCGGGTGCTGCAGGGGGACTTCGGCATCGTTGAAGACAGTTTCAACGATGCCGAAGTCGTTCCCCTGATCGTTGGTCGCTGGAGAGAGCTGTCTGTGTGACAGCTCCCCAGCGACCACACAACGACTTACCAACGATCACGGCCAGGTCGTATCGCTGGTCGTGATCGTTGGTAAATCGCTATGTGAGACGGGGCCTTTACTTTGCAGAATTATTAGACAACTTGATAAAAAACAAATATATTCCCATCTCACTTGTTTATTTTCACCAGGTAAACCAATATAACTGCACAAAATTTAGAAATAAACATTTCTTACCAGAAAAAACAAAACCCCAAAAAATTAATGACCAATATAGCCACCTTTCTTTATGATGACACTCAACAGCCTTCCATCCATAGATTCTGTCAGTTGCTTGATCTGTTTACGATCAACATTGCATGCAGCAGCCACCACAGCCTCCTAGACACTGTTCCGAGAGGTGTACTGTTTCACTCCCTGTAGATCTCACATTTTATGAGGGACCATAGGTTCTCTATGGGGTTCAGATCAGGTGAACAAGGGGGCCATGTCATTATTTTTTCTTCTTTGAGACCTTTACTGGCCAGCCACGCTATGGAGTAGTTGGAGGCATGTGATGGAGCATTGTCCTGCATGAAAATCATGTTTTTCTTGAACGATACCGACTTCTTCCTGTACCACTGCTTGAACACGTTGTCTTCCAGAAACTGGCAGTAGGTCTGGGAGTTGAGCTTCACTCCATTCTCAACCCGAAAAGGTCCCACAAGATCATCTTTGATGATACCAGCCCATACCAGTACCCCACCTCCACCTTGCTGGCGTCTGAGTCGGAGTGGAGCTCTCTGCCCTTTACTGATCCAGCCTCTGGCCCATCAAGAGTCACTCTCATTTCATCAGTCCATAAAACCTTTGAAAAGTCAGTCTTAAGATATTTCTTGGCCCAGTCTTAACGTTTTATCTTATGTTTCTTGTTCAAAGGTGGTCGTTTTTCAGCCTTCCTTACCTTGGCCATGTCTCTGAGTATCGCACACCTTGTGCTTTTTGTTACTCCAGCAAGGTTGTAGCTCTGAAATATGGCAAAACTGGTGGCAATTGGCATCTTGGAAGCTTGCCACTTGATTTTCCTCAATTCATGGGCAGTTATTTTGCACCTCTTTGCCCAACACGCTTCTTGCGACCCTGTTGCCATTAAACGCTTGATTGTTCGGTGATCACGCTTCAAAAGTTTGGCACTTTCAAGACTGCTGCATCTCTCTGCAAGACATCTCACAATTTTGGACTTTTCAGAGCCCGTCAAATCTCTCTTCTGACCCATTTTGCCAAAGGAAAGGAAGTTGCCTAATAATTAAGCACACCTAATATAGGATTTTGATGTCATTAGACAACACCGCTCCTCATTACAGAGATGCACATCACCTGATTTACATAATTGGTAGTTGGCTCTCAAGCCTGAACAGCTTGGAGTAGGACAACATGTATAAAAAGTATCATGTGATCAAAATACAACTTGCCTAATAATTCTGCACACAGTGTATTATTCCTTGTGGAAATTATAAATTTGGTGCTAAAGCAGTATTTTAGTGGAAAAAATGTAATTTTTTCTTTTCACATCTAAATGTTAAAATGTTTTGTGAATCACCTTTGGGTTAAAAATGCTCAATAGAACAATAGGTTAATTAATTTGGGGGATCTAGTTTTCAAAATAGGGTTACTTTTGAGGGGGGTTTCTGCTGTTTTGGCACTTCGGAGGCGCGGCTAATGGAGCCCACAATCTATTCAAACGGAATATGCATTCTAAATGCCTAGTAGCACTCCTTCCCATCAAATTCCTGCCATGTGCTGAAACAGTAGTGTATAACCACATATGTGGTATTGCCACGTTCTGTAAAAACTGCATAACAAATTATGGGGTCTATTTCCTTCTATTCCCCTCATGGATACTATAAATGTCATGCTAAAACAGTATTTTAGTGGAAAAAAAATTAAATCTAAATGTTATAATGTTTTGTGATTCACCTATAGGATAAAAATGCTCAATATACCGCTAGATGAATTCCTTGTGAGGTCTACTTTCCAAAATGTGGTCATTTGAGGGGGAGGTTTCTTCCGTTTTGGCTTGTCAGAAGCTCTTGAAGTGTGACATGACATTCGCAATCTATTCCAGGCAAATTTACACTCCAAAAATTAAATAGCTCTCTTTCCTTTCCCAGCCCTGCCATTTGCCCAAACAGCAGGTTTTGACCACATATGAGATAAATTTGTTTTCAGAAGAAATTGCATAACAATTTATGGTATCCATTTTTTCCTATTATCCATTGAGAAAATTACGACTTTGTGGTTAAAATAACATTTTATCAGAAAAAAAACTTCATTTTCATTTTCAAATCCACATTTTAAAAAAGTTTTGTCAAGCACCTAAGGTTTCAACAAATTCAACACACCTCTAGATCAATTCCTTTATGGGTCTACTTTCCAAACTGGGGTCACTCGTGTGGTTTTCTGCAGTTTTGGTACCTCAGGGGCTGTGCAAATGAGACATAGTGTCTGCAATCTATTCCAGCCAAATTTACATTCCAAATACCAAATGTCACCATTTCCCTTCCTAGCCCTGCTATGTGTCCAAACAGAACTTTTTGACTACATGTGGAGTATCACCACGCTCAGAAGAAAATGGGTAACTATCTGTGTGGTCTACTATTTCATGTTACCTATTGGAAAAGTGTAAAACTTGGGACTAAAGCAACATTTTGATGAAAAAATGAAAATTTTCAACATGACGACCTAATGTTAACAAATTCTGTGTAGTAACTGCAGGCACGGACTGGGGCTAAAATTTAGCCCTGGCATTTGAAATCACATAGGCCCATGCTATCCCCATCCCATAGTACTAATATTACCCTGCATGGAAGACATCAAGATTTACTGCAAGATCAATATTTCTAATGATATCTCCGTCACAACTCTTAAGAGTATGGGATACTATTAACAATGTAGCAGATAAGGTGGCCCACGACCAGACAGGCCCTCCTGGCATTTGCCAGAATTGCCAGATGGCCAGTCTGGCCCTGCATCATGCATAGAATGTTCCCACGGTGGTGGATTTGTGACATCATGCATAGAATGTTCTTACAGGCAATATTTGTGACATCAAGCACAGAATGCTCCCACAGGGGAGGATTTGTGACATGACGCATAGCATGGTCCCACAGGGGGGATTTGTTACATGATGCATAGAATGTTCCCACGGGGGGGATTTGTGGCATCATGCATAGAATGATTCCACTGGGGGGATTTGTGACATCATGCACAGAATGTTTGCATGGGGGGGATTTGTGACATCACGCATAGAGTGTTCCCATGGGGCGACTTTGTGACATCACACATAGAATTTTCCCAATGGGGGGATTTGTGACATCACGCGTAGAATGTTCCCACAGGGGATTGTGACATCATGCATACAATATTCCCACAGTGGGATTTGTGACATCACACATAGAATGTTCCCACGGGGAGGAGTTTTAATATCACGTATAGAATTTTCCCACAGAGTGGATTTGTGACATCACGCATAGAATGTTCCTAATGGGGAGATTTGTGACATCACGCATAGAATGTTCCCAGGGAGGATTTGTGACATCATGCATAGAATGTTCCCACAGGGGAGGATTTGTGAAACCAGGAATAGAATGTTCCCATGGGGGGATTTGTGACATCATGCATAGAATGTTCCCACGGGGGGATTTGTGACATAACGCATAGAATGTTCCCACTGGGTGGATTTGTGACATCACGCATAGAATGTTCCCATGGGGGGGATTTGTGACATCACACATAGAATGTTCCCATGGGGTAAATTTGTGACATCACGCATAGAATGTTCCCAAGGAGGAGGATTTGTGACATCAAGCATAGAATTTTTCCACTGGGGGGATTTGTGACATCACGCATAGAATTTTCCCACGGGGGGATTTGTGACATCATGCATAGAATGTTCCCACGGGGAGAAGTTTTGACATCACGCATAGATTTTTCCCACAGTGGGATTTGTGACAACACGCATAGAATGTTCCCACAGGGGGATTTGTGTCATCAAGCATAGAATGTTTCCAAGGGGTGGATTTGTGACATTAGGCATAGAATGCTCCCACTGGGGAGATTTGTGACATCACGCATAGAATGTTCCCACAGGAGGGATTTGTGACATCACGCATAGAATGTTCCCACAGGGGAGGATTTGTGACACCATGAATAGAATGTTCCCATGGGGTGATTTGTGACATCATGGATAGAATGTTCCCATTGGGGGATTTTTGACATCACGCATAGAATGTTCCCACAGGGGGGATTTGTGACATCACGAATAGAATGTTCCCATGGGGGGGATTTGTGACATCATTCATAGAATGTTCCCACGGGGGGATTTGTGACATCATGCATAGAGTGTTCCCATGGGAGGGATTTGTGACATCACGTATAGAATGTTCCCATGGGGGGATGTTTGTGACATTATGCATAGAATGCTCCCACAGGGGGGATGTTTGACAACACACATAGAATGTCTCCACAGGCGACATTTGTAACATCACACATAGAATTTTACCACGTGGGGATTTTTGACATCACGCAAAGAATGTTTCTACAGGGAGACTTGTGACATCACGCATAGAATGGTCCCATGGGGTGAATTGGTGACATCACACAGAGAATGTTCCCACGGGGGGATTTGTGACATCACACATAGAATGTTTCCACAGGCGATATTTGTGACTTCATGCATAGAATGTTCCCATGGGGGGACTTGTGACATCACGCATAGAATGCTCCCAAGGGGGGGATTTTTGACATCACGCATAGAATGTTCCCACAGGTGAATTTGTGACATCACGCATAGAATGTTCCCAAGGGGGGATTTGTGACATCACGTATAGAATGATCCCATGGGGGGATGTTAGTGACATCACGCATAGAATGTTCCCACAGGAGGAATTTTGACATCACACATAGAATGTTTCCACGGGCGATATTTGTGACATCATGCATAGAATGTTTCTAAAGAGGTGGATTTGTGACATCACTTATAGAATTTTCCCACTGGGGGGATTGGTGACATCATACATAGAATGTTCCCAAGGGGGGATTTGTGACATCATGAATAGAATGTTCCCACAGGGGGGATTTGTGCCATCACACATAGAATGTTCCATGGGGGATTTGTGACACTGCACATAAAATGGTCCCATGTGGGGATTTGTGACATCACGCATAGAGTGTTCCCACTGGAGGGATTTGTGACATCATGCATAGAATGTTCCCATGGGGGAAATTGTGACATCACGCATAGAATATTTCTATGGGGGGTTGTGACATCACGCATAGATTGTATCCACGTGGGTGGGTTTTTGATATCACACATAGAATGTTCCCATGGGGGGATTTTTGACATCACGTATAGAAAGTTCCCAAGGAGGTGGATTTGTGACATCACGCATAGAGTTTTCCCACTTGGGGGATTTGTGACATCACGCATAGAATGTTCCCACGGGGGATTTGTGACATCATGCATAGAATATTCCCACGGGGGGAATTGTGACTTCACACATAGAATGTCCCTATGGGAGGATTTGTGACATCACGCATAGAATGATCTCACTGGGGGGATTTGTGAAATCATGCACAGAATATTCCCATGGAGGGGGTTATGACATCACACAGAGAATGTTCCCAAAGGGGTGGATTTGTGACAGCTCACATAGAATGTTCTCACAGGCGATATTTGTGACATCAAGTGTACAATGTTCCCACAGGGGGATTTGTGACATCACGCATAGAATGTCCCACACGGGAGGGATTTGTGACATAATGCATAGAATGTTCCCATGAGGTGGATTTGTGACATCACGCATAGAGTTTTCCCACTTGGGGGATTTGTGACATCACGCATAGAATGTTCCCACGGGGGATTTGTGACATCATGCATAGAATATTCCCACGGGGAGAATTGTGACTTCACATATAGAATGTCCCTATGGGAGGATTTGTGACATCACGCATAGAATGATCTCACTAGGGGGATTTATGACATCATGCACAGAATATTCCCATGGAGGGGGTTATGACATCACACAGAGAATGTTCCCAAAGGGGTGGATTTGTGACAGCTCACATAGAATGTTCTCACAGGCGATATTTGTTTTTCAAATAATTTTATTGGGATTTTAACAATTTTTACAGGATAGGGTAAACTAGGAGGGAGAGGAAGGGGAGGGAAGGGATATGAGATAAGGAGAGGAAACCCTATAAAATAGGGGAAAAAGGCAGGTTTACAAACGTATAGAAGTCATATTTTTACGATACAACCTGAAACTGAGTTCCAACATGTGTATGTAAACTTATAATGTAGATTAGAGTATTATTGAAAAAGCTTAAACCATGTAACTGAGATATAAGATTATGTGTTGTAGCTTCATAAAACGTGAACAGAATTCCTACTTGGGCACATTAGCTAGTGATGTAGATTAAAGTATTATTGAAAAAGCTTAAACTATGCAGCTAAAATATACGATTATGTGTTGTAGCTTCATAAGATCTGAATACTAATATGAAATAGAGTTCTTGTATGAATACGTGAGCTTGTGCTTGTGAAGTAGATAGATGTGTTATTGAGTTCAACACCGATTCTCTCGCAAAAATAATTAAACAAACTGAAATACAAAACTGAAATCTGTAGCACTCATTAAAACATGAGAACCTGCCCGGTCCGGGGTCACCTAAAGTGACCTAGGAACCTCTTGGAGGGCAATGTCCGGTTCAGTATTAGTAAGACATTTAAGTGGAAAGTGTACTTATTTCAAGTAGGGTATGTATCTGGTGTGGCCAGAAAGGCGGCGTCATGTGGAGTTGTAGAAAACGATAACCCCACTCTTTTTAAGAGAGATATTCCTTCCTCTGGACTTGAGAGGGTGTACGCCTTTGAAGCAAGTTTGACATATAAGTTGGAAGACTTTGTCCACAGGTAGCGGATTCCAGCGTGTGTGAGGCTCCGGGTAGTTTGGAGAAAAGATTTACGTCTTTGTAGCGTTATTTTTGACAGGTCTTTAAAAAAAGATAAGTTGCTATATGGGGCTGGGAGCGCTTTTGAATTTCTTGTCAACCCCAGAAGGTCGTTTTTAACCCCTGTGGGGAAGAAGGACACAATGACGTCGCAGGCAAGATGTGAAGGGAGAGATGTAGGCCTTTGGATTCTGAAAACTTTCTCAATTAAATTTTCCCCTTCTCTTTTGGGTAACAGGTGGGAGATCATTTTAGAAATGTACTCTTTTAGTTGTGTAGGTTGAATCGATTCAGGTATGCCCCTTATTTTGATATTGTCTTTTCTTCTGAGGTCCTCATAGTTGGCCAGATAATCTCTGAAGAAGGTGATGTCTTTCTGTATCCCCTCCAGAGAGTCCAAGAAAGCGTGTGGAGTGTCAGTCTTGGCGGGAAGCGAGGTACGGTAGTTTTTGACCCTGGGTTCCATCCTCTTTCGTTCTTGAGGCGGAGTACCGCTGTCCCTGATAGGGCAAAAGTGAGAGTCACCAACAATAAAATGAGCAAAATCTTTGAAGAGCTGTTTAATAAATGATTCGGAGGCTCTTTCCGTGTTTGGTTGTGGAGAAACGGGAATTTTTGGTTCATAGCCAATATGATTGTAACCCCCCTTCAGGATATTTGTTGATGTTAAAAGAGCTCTGCATATGTCTATCATAAAGCTTTCGGATGGATGGTCATCGGAAGCTGTGATGCCATCTATTGAAGTGGTCGGAGAAAGGATTACGGGTCTCTCGTCTTGGTTCTTTTGGCTTTGTTTTGTATGCACATGAGTCTCAGACTCCATAGGGCACCCCGAAAGGGAACTCTGGGTGGATGTTGCATTAGAATCTATGGAATTGTGAAAGTCACTGTCCTCACTATCAGAGTAGTCTGTCATTTTTATAAGTTCTTCAGAATGGAAATATTTTAACCCCTCTGAGAAGTCAGAGGAAATATCTGAGTCACATTTAACAACCTCCTGTTCTTTTTGGGCTCTTGAGATGGTGCTGTTTTTATAGGATGAATTTATATAAGAGGTGAAATGGGGGGTTAATCCTGCGATCATTTCTCTGAGTCCTCTCTCACATGTCAGACGGATATCCTCTGCCAACTCAGTTTGTTGTAACTTGAGCTGTTTGATTAAATCACCCACTGGGGTGTCAGAGGACTGTTCGGATTCACTACTGTAATGGCTCATATCCCTGCATGTCTCGTCCCCTTGTATGTCTCCTGTGACTGAAGAGACAGAGGACTGGCCACAATCCTTATAATGACTCATGTCTGGTGTGCCCCTGTAGGTAATGTCCCCCTGAATGTTTCCTGCGATTTTCAAGCTCCTACTAGGAGATTTAGGGGTGGCACACCTCTCTTTAAGTGTATGGGGCTGCTGTATACTGTAGCGTTGTTGAAGCAGTGAAGCGCTCACCACTTCATGTATAGTCTGGGTGGCCCTGCTTTCATCAATTGTTCCCTTCATAGTGGGTAGACTGTGAGCTTTTAATTTATTCATTTGCTGGCTGTCTGTTTGAGTTATAAGCTTGCTGCCGTCAACATATTTCCTGCGGCTCTCCTGAATGGTCCCATCCCCCTGCAGAGTCTCGTGGCTAGTGAGCGCCGTCATCTTCCCCTTCCCCCCGCAATCTCCTGCACTGGGGAGAGTTCCACAGCATACTCCCGCTTTCTTACCGGCATAGGAGTGGTGGCCTGGATTATCCTGCTGCCGCTGTGCTGCTTCTTCCCTTGGCGCCACTATGTCTTGTGTCAGAGGCTCGGCAGCCGCCCACAGTCTCGGCACACCGACCTCCAATGCAGGGATCTCCTCCAGCTCTCTGTGCCGGTCCTGTTTTAGCATTGTGTCTTCACCTCTCATAGGCGACGCTGTGTCCTGCAGCTCCGGCACGGCAGCCGCCCGCAGCCTCGGCACGAACACAGGAGCGCCGTGCCTTAGCTGTGACGTCACCGGCGCCATCTTGCTTCTCGGGCTGCTCCCGGTACGCTGAGACATCGCTTCCTCCCGGCCTTTGTTCTTCGCGCTGCGGGGCTGATTAGGCGCTTTGGCAGCTGTGGGAGACCTGCCATTCAGGAGCTTCTTGCGCAGCGATACCTCCTGTTTCTCTGGCTGAAGCTGGGTGTGGGGAGGACACGGCTCAGTCCTTGCTTCGGCAGGCAAAGTCCTTCCATTTGTTCCCATGCTTCCATTCCTCTTTGCTCCCCTCTGGCTCCATACCGGAAAATTTTTGGTTAGAGTAGGTCTCTTCTTAGCTTGGCTGGCTCCTGGCATGTTATAAATGCTCCAGGAGTCCAAAAGTCCACTTTTAGTATGCTTTTAGTAGCTTTTTTTAAGGGGAAACAGCAGGAGCTCCTATGAAGCACGTCTGCTTGTTTCCCCTGGCAAACCACGCCCCCCACAGGCGATATTTGTGACATCAAGCGTACAATGTTCCCACAGGGGGATTTGTGACATCACGCATAGAATGTCCCACACGGGAGGGATTTGTGACATAATGCATAGAATGTTCCCATGAGGTGCATTTGTGACATCACACATAGAATGTTCCCACGGGGGGATTTGTGACATCATGCATACAATGATCCCACTGGAGGGAATTGTGACATCACGCATAGAGTGTTCCCACTGGAGAGATTTGTGACATTAAGCATAGAATGTTCCCATGGGGGGATTTGTGACATCATGCATAGAATGTTCCCACGGGAGGGATTTGTTACATCACTTACAGAATGTTCCCACTGGGGGGAATTGTTACATAGTTACATAGTTATTAAGGATGAAGGAAGACTTTAAGTCCATCTAGTTCAACCCATAGCCTAACATGCCCTAACATGTTGATCCAGGGGAAGGCAAAAAAACCCCATGTGGCAAACAGTAAGCTCCACCATGGGGAAAAAAATTCCTTCCCGACCCCACATACGGCAATCAGACTAGTTCCCTGGATCAACGCCTTGTCAAGGAATCTAGTGTATATACCCTGTAACATTATACTTTTCCAGAAACGTATCCAGTCCCCTCTTAAATTTAAGTAATGAATCACTCATTACAACATCATACAGCAGAGAGTTCCATAGTCTCACTGCTCTTACAGTAAAGAATCCGCGTCTGTTATTATGCTTAAACCTTTTTTCCTCCAGACGTAGAGGATGCCCCCTTGTCCCTGTCTCAGGTCTATGATTAAAAAGATCATCAGAAAGGTCTTTGTACTGTCCCCTCATATATTTATACATTAACATAAGATCACCCCTTAGCCTTCGTTTTTCCAAACTAAATAGCCCCAAGTGTAATAACCTATCTTGGTATTGCAGACCCCCCAGTCCTCTAATAACCTTGGTCGCTCTTCTCTGCACCCGCTCTAGTTCAGCTATGTCTTTCTTATACACCGGAGACCAGAACTGTGCACAGTATTCTAAGTGTGGTCGAACTAGTGACTTGTATAGAGGTAAAATTATGTTCTCCTCATGAGCATCTATGCCTCTTTTAATGCATCCCATTATTTTATTTGCCTTAGAAGCAGCTGCCTGACACTGGCCACTGAATATGAGTTTGTCATCCACCCATACACCCAGGTCTTTTTCATTGACGGTTTTGCCCAGAATTTTAGAATTAAGCACATAGTTATACATCATATCTAGTGTTGAGCGATACCGTCCGATACTTGAAAGTATCGGTACCGGAAAGTATCGGCCGATACCGGCAAAGTATCGGATCTAATCCGATACCGACACCCGATACCAATACAAGTCAATGGGACACCAAGTATCGGACGGTATCCTGTATGGTTCCCAGGGTCTGATGGAGAGGAAACTCTCCTTCAGGCCCTGGGATCCATATCAATGTGTAAAAGAAAGAGTTAAAATAAAAAATAGGGATATACTCACCCTCTGACGCACCCTGGACTTTACCGCCGTAACCAGGAGCCGTTGTACCTAAGAATGCGCGCTTGAAGGGCCTTAGATGACATCACGGCGCTCTGATTGGTCCGTAGCGGTCGCGTGACCGCTACGCGACCAATCACAAAGCCGTGACGTCACCTAAGGTCTTTCAAGCGCTTGAAATACCTTAGAAGACATCCGCAGCTTCTGATTGGTCGCGTAGCGGTCGCGTGACCGCTACGCGACCAATCACAATGCCGTGACGTCACCTAAGGTCTTTCAAGCGCTTGAAAGACCTTAGGTGACGTTACGGCTTTGTGATTGGTCGCGTAGCGGTCACCCGACCGCTACGGACCAATCAGAGCGCCGTGACGTCATCTAAGGCCCTTCAAGCGCGCATTCTTAGGTACAACGGCTCCCGGTTACGGCGGTAAAGTCCAGGGGCCGCCGGAGAGGTGAGTATATCCCTATTTTTTATTTTAATTCTTTCTTTTACACATTGATATTAATCCCGATACCGATTCCCGATACCACAAAAGTATCGGATCTCGGTATCGGAATTCCGATACCGCAAGTATCGGCCGATACCCGATACTTGCGGTATCGGAATGCTCAACACTAATCATATTACTTCTACCCAAGTGCATGACCTTACATTTATCCCCATTAAAGCTCATTTGCCATTTATCAGCCCAAGCTTCTAGTTTACACAAATCATCCTGTAATATAAAATTGTCCTCCTCTGTATTGATTACCCTGCAGAGTTTAGTGTCATCTGCAAATATTGAAATTCTACTCTGAATGCCCCCTACAAGGTCATTAATAAATATGTTAAAAAGAAGAGGGCCCAATACTGACCCCTGTGGTACCCCACTACTAACCGCGACCCAGTCCGAGTGTACACCATTAATAACCACCCTTTGTTTCCTATCCCTGAGCCAGCTCTCAACCCACTTGCATATATTTTCCCCTATCCCCATTATTCTCATTTTATGTATCAACCTTTTGTGTGGCACCATATCAAAAGCTTTTGAAAAGTCCATATACACTACATCTACCGGGTTCCCTTGGTCCAGTCCGGAACTTACCTCTTCATAGAAGCTGATCAAATTAGTCTGACATGATCGGTCCCTAGTAAACCCGTGCTGATACTGGGTCATGAGGTTATTCCTCTTCAGATACTCCAGTATAGCATCCCTTAGAATGCCCTCCAGGATTTTACCCACAGTAGAGGTTAAGCTTACTGGCCTATAATTTCCGAGTTCAGTTTTTGTCCCCTTTTTGAATATTGGCACCACATTTGCTATATGCCAGTCCTGTGGTACAGACCCTGTTATTATGGACTCTTTAAAGATTAAAAATAATGGTCTATCAATGACTGTACTTAATTCCTGCAGTACTCAGGGGTGTATCCCATCCGGGCCCGGAGATTTGTCAATTTTTGTGATTTTTAGACGCCGCCGTACTTCCTGCTGGGTTAAGCAGGTAACATTTAATTGGGAATTTTTATCACTAGTCATATTGGCTGCCATGGGATTTTCTTTTGTAAATACTGATGAAAAAAGTCATTTAGCATATTGGCTTTTTCCTCATCCTCATCCACCATTTCACCCAGACTATGTTTAAGGGGGCCAACACTATCATTTTTTAGTTTCTTACTATTTATGTAGTTAAAGAATATTTTGGGGTTATTTTTGCTCTCTCTAGCAATGAGTCTCTCTGTCTCAATCTTTGCTGCCTTGATTTGCTTTTTACAGAATTTATTTAATTTTTTGTATTTATTTAATGCCTCCTCACTACTTACTTCCTTTAATTCCCTAAATGCTTTCTTTTTGTCACTTATTGCACCCCTTACAGCTTTATTTTGCCATATTGGTTTCCTCCTATTTCTAGTATGTTTATTCCCACACGGTATATACTGTGCACAGGTCCTATCCAGGATGCTAATAAACGTCTCCCATTTTCTTTGTGTACTTTTATGTCTCAGGATATCGTCCCAGTTAATTGCACCAAGATTCTCTCTCATCCATTGGAAATTTGCCCTCCTGAAGTTTAGTGTCCTTGTCACCCCTCTACTACACATCTTATTAAAGGAGACATGAAAACTTATTATTTTGTGATCACTATTCCCCAAGTGACCCCCAACCCTTATATTTGATATGCGGTCTGGCCTGTTGGTTAATATTAGGTCTAGCAGTGCCCCCCTTCTTGTTGGGTCCTGAACCAGTTGTGAAAGGTAATTGTCTCTCATAGTTGTCAAAAACCGATTACCTTTACAGTTTTCTTTACAGAAACTGCAGGTTTCTGTTCCCCAATCTATTTCAGGGTAGTTGAAGTCCCCCATAATAATGACTTCTCATTGAGTCGCAGCTCAGGCATAGAATGTTCCCATGGGAGGGATTTGTGACATCACTTATAGAATGTTCCCTCTGGGGGGATTTGTGACATCACGCATAGCATGTTCCCATGGGGTGAATTTATGACATCACGCATAGAAGTTTCCCATGAAGGGGATTTGTGACATCATGCATAAAATGTTCCCACAGGGTGGATTTGAGACATCATGCAGAGAATGTTCCCACAGGGGAGGATTTGTGACACCACAAATAGAATATTGCCGTGGGGGGATTTGTGACATCAAGGATAGAATGTTCCCACTGGGGGACTTGTGACATCACTTATACAATGTTCCCACTGGGGGGATTTGCAATATTACGCATAGAATGTTCCCATGGGGGGGATTTGTGACATCACACATAGAATGTTCCCATGGGGGGATGTGTGACATCACGTATAGAAGGTTCTCACTGGGGGGATTTGTGACATCACACATAGAATGCTCCCACGGGGGTGGTTGTGACATCACGCATAAAATTTTCACACAGGGGGTGTTTGTGACATCATGCATAGAATGTTACCACGGGGAGGAGTTTTGATATCACGCATAGAATTTTCGCACAGAGTGGATTTGTGACATCACGCATAGAATGTTCCTAATGGGGAGATTTGTAACATCACGCATAGAATGTTCTCAGGGAGGATTTGTGACATCACGCATAGAATGTTCCCACAGGAGAGGATTTGTGAAACCATGAATAGAATGTTCCCAAGGGGGGATTTGTGACATCATGCATAGAATGTTCCCAAAGGGGGGGATTTGTGACATCACGAATAGAATGTTCCCATGGGGGAATATGTGACATCATGCATAGAATGTTCCCATGGGGGGGTTAGTGACATCACGCATAGAATGTTCCCACTGGATGGATTTGTGAGACCACACATAGAATGTTCCCATGGGGGGGATTTGTGACATCACACATAGAATGTTCCCATGGGGTAAATTTGGGACATCACGCATAGAGTGCTCCCACGGGGGGGATTTGTGACATCATGCATAGAATGTTCCCATGGGGGGATTTGGGACATGACGCATAACATGTTCACATAGGGGGTGCTTGTGACATCATGCATAGAATGTTCCCACGGGAAGATGTTTTGACATCACGCATAGAATTTTCCCACGGTGGGATTTGTGACATCACGCTTAGAATGTTCCCTCAGGGGGATTTGTGACATCAAGCATAGAATGTTCCCAAGGGTTGGATTTGTGACATTAGGCATAGAATGTTCCCACTGAGGAGATTTGTGACATCGCTCACATAATTTTCCCAGGGAGCATTTGTGACATCATGCATAGAATGTTCCCACATGGGAGGATTTGTGACACCACGAATAGAATGTTCCCATGGGGGGATTTGTTACAGCATGCATAGAATGTTCCCAAGGAGGTGGATTTTTTTACATCACACATAGAATTTTCCCAATGGGGGGATTTGTGACATCACGCGTAGAATGTTCCCACAGGGGATTGTGACATCATGCATACAATATTCCCACAGGGGGCGTTTGTGACAACACGCATCGAATGTTCCCACGGGGGGTGGTTGTGACATCATGCATAAAATGTTCCCACAGGGGGCGTTTGTGACATCACGCATAGAATGTTACCACGGGGATGAGTTTTGATGTCACGCATAGAATTTTCCCACAAAGTGGATTTGTGACATCACGCATAGAATGTTCCTAATGGGGAGATTTGTGACATCAGGCATAGAATGTTCTCAGGGAGGATTTGTGACATCACGCATAGAATGTTCCCACAGGGGGGGATTTGTGAAACCACGAATAGAATGTTCCCATGGGGGGATTTGTGACATCATGCATAGAATCTTCCCACAGGGGGGATTTGTGACATCACGAATAGAATGTTCCCATGGGGGGATATGTGACATCACGCATAGAATGTTCCCACAGGAGGGATTTGTGACATCACGCATAGAATGTTTCCACAGGGTGGATTTGTGACATCACGCATAGAATGTTCCCATGGGGAGGATTTGTGACATCAAGCATAGAATTTTCCCACTGGGGGGATTTGTGACAACACGCATAGAATGTTCCCACAGGGGATTTATGACATCACACATAGAATATTCCCATGGGGGGGATTTGGGACATCACGCATAGAATGTTCACACTGGGGGGATTTGTGACACCATGCATAGAATGCTCTGACGGGGGGGATTTGTGACATCATGCATAGAATGTTCCCACAGGGGATTTGTGACACCACGAATAGAATGTTCCCATGGGGGGATTTGTTACAGCATGCATAGAATGTTCCCAAGGAGGTGGATTTCATCATGCATACACTATTCCCACAGGGGGATTTGTGACATCACACATAGAATGTTCCCACGGGGGGTAGTTGTGACATCATGCATAAAATGTTCCCACAGGGGGCGTTTGTGACATCACGCATAGAATGTTTCCACGGGGATGAGTTTTGATATCACGCATAGAATTTTCCCACAGAGTGGATTTGTGACATCACGGATAGAATGTTCCTAATGGGGAGATTTGTGACATCAGGCATAGAATGTTCTCAGGGAGGATTTGTGACATCACGCATAGAATGTTCCCACAGGGGTGGATTTGTGAAACCACGAATAGAATGTTCCCATGGGGGGATTTGTGACATCATGCATAGAATGTTGCCACGGGGGGATTTGTGACACCATGAATAGAATGTTCCCATGGGGGGATTTGTGACATCATGGATAGAATGTTCCCACTGGGGGATTTTTGACATCACGCATAGAATGTTCCCACAGGGGGGATTTGTGACATCACGAATAGAATGTTCACATGGGGACATTTGTGACATCATGCATAGAGTGTTCCCATGGGGGGGATTTGTGACATCACGCATAGAGTGGTCCCACGGGAGGGATTTGTGACATCACGTATAGAATGTTCCCATGGGGGGATGTTTGTGACATTATGCATAGAATGCTCCCACAGGGGGGATGTTTGACATCACACATAGAATGTTTCCACAGGCGACATTTGTAACATCACGCATAGAATTTTACCATGTGGGGATTTTTGACATCACGCAAAGAATGTTTCTACAGTGGGATTTGTGACATCACGCATAGAATGGTCCCATGGTGTGAATTTGTGACATCACGCAGAGAATGTTCCCACGGGGGGATTTGTGACATCACACATAGAATGTTTCCACAGGCGATATTTGTGACATCATGCATAGCATGTTCCCACAGGGGAATTTTTGACATCACGCATAGAATGTTCCCACGGGGGGATTGTGACATCATGCATAGAATGTTTCCACAGGGGGGATTTGTGCCATCACACATAGAATGTTCCCATGGGGATTTGTGACATCATGCATAGAATGTTCCCACGGAGGGATTGGTGACATTGCACATAAAATGTTCCCATGTGGGGATTTCTGACATCAAACATAGAATGTTCCCACGGGGGATTTGTGACATCATGCATAGAATATTCCCACGAGGGAAATTGTGACTTCACACATAGAATGTCCCAATGGGTGGATTTGTAACATCACGCATAGAATGATCTCACTGGGGGGATTTGTGACATCATGCACAGAATATTCCCATGGAGGGGGTTGTGACATCACACATAGAATGGTACCACGGAGAGGTGTTGTGACATCACACAGAGAATGTTCCCAAAGGGGCGGATTTGTGACAGCTCATATAGAATGTTCTCACAGGCGATATTTGTGACATCAAGCGTACAATGTTCCCACGGGGGGATTTGTGACATCACGCACAGAATGTCCCACATGGGAGGGATTTGTGACAATGCATAGAATGTTCCCATGAGGTGCATTTGTGACATCACGCATAGAATGTTCCCACGGGGGGATTTGTGACATCATGATACAATGATCCCACTGGGGGGAATATGTGACATCATGCATAGAATGTTCCCATGGGGGGGTTAGTGACATCACGCATAGAATGTTCCCACTGGATGGATTTGTCAGACCACACATAGAATGTTCCCATGGGGGGATTTGTGACATCACACATAGAATGTTCCCATGGGGTGAATTTGGGACATCACCCATAGAGTGCTCCCACGGGGGGGATTTGTGACATCATGCATAGAATGTTCCCAAAGGGGATTTGTGACATCACACATAGAATGTTCCCATGGGGGGGATTTGGGACATGACGCATAACATGTTCACATAGGGGGTGCTTGTGACATCATGCATAGAATGTTCCCACGGGAAGATGTTTTGACATCACGCATAGAATTTTCCCACGGTGGGATTTGTGACATCACGCTTAGAATGTTCCCTCAGGGGGATTTGTGACATCAAGCATAGAATGTTCCCAAGGGTAGGATTTGTGACATTAGGCATAGAATGTTCCCACTGAGGAGATTTGTGACATCGCTCACATAATTTTCCCAGGGAGCATTTGTGACATCATGCATAGAATGTTCCCACATGGGAGGATTTGTGACACCACGAATAGAATGTTCCCATGGGGGGATTTGTTACAGCATGCATAGAATGTTCCCAAGGAGGTGGATTTTTTTACATCACACATAGAATTTTCCCAATGGGGGGATTTGTGACATCACGCGTAGAATGTTCCCACAGGGGATTGTGACATCATGCATACAATATTCCCACAGGGGGCATTTGTGACATCACGCATCGAATGTTCCCACGGGGGGTGGTTGTGACATCATGCATAAAATGTTCCCACAGGGGGCGTTTGTGACATCACGTATAGAATGTTACCACGGGGATGAGTTTTGATGTCACGCATAGAATTTTCCCACAAAGTGGATTTGTGACATCACGCATAGAATGTTCCTAATGGGGAGATTTGTGACATCAGGCATAGAATGTTCTCAGGGAGGATTTGTGACATCACGCATAGAATGTTCCCACAGGGGGGGATTTGTGAAACCACGAATAGAATGTTCCCATGGGGGGATTTGTGACATCATGCATAGAATCTTCCCACAGGGGGGATTTGTGACATCACGAATAGAATGTTCCCATGGGGGGATATGTGACATCACGCATAGAATGTTCCCACAGGAGGGATTTGTGACATCACGCATAGAATGTTTCCACAGGGTGGATTTGTGACATCACGCATAGAATGTTCCCATGGGGAGGATTTGTGACATCAAGCATAGAATTTTCCCACTGGGGGGATTTGTGACAACACGCATAGAATGTTCCCACAGGGGATTTATGACATCACACATAGAATATTCCCATGGGGGGGATTTGGGACATCACGCATAGAATGTTCACACTGGGGGGATTTGTGACACCATGCATAGAATGCTCTGACGGGGGGGATTTGTGACATCATGCATAGAATGTTCCCACAGGGGATTTGTGACACCACGAATAGAATGTTCCCATGGGGGGATTTGTTACAGCATGCATAGAATGTTCCCAAGGAGGTGGATTTCATCATGCATACACTATTCCCACAGGGGGATTTGTGACATCACACATAGAATGTTCCCACGGGGGGTAGTTGTGACATCATGCATAAAATGTTCCCACAGGGGGCGTTTGTGACATCACGCATAGAATGTTTCCACGGGGATGAGTTTTGATATCACGCATAGAATTTTCCCACAGAGTGGATTTGTGACATCACGGATAGAATGTTCCTAATGGGGAGATTTGTGACATCAGGCATAGAATGTTCTCAGGGAGGATTTGTGACATCACGCATAGAATGTTCCCACAGGGGTGGATTTGTGAAACCACGAATAGAATGTTCCCATGGGGGGATTTGTGACATCATGCATAGAATGTTGCCACGGGGGGATTTGTGACACCATGAATAGAATGTTCCCATGGGGGGATTTGTGACATCATGGATAGAATGTTCCCACTGGGGGATTTTTGACATCACGCATAGAATGTTCCCACAGGGGGGATTTGTGACATCACGAATAGAATGTTCACATGGGGACATTTGTGACATCATGCATAGAGTGTTCCCATGGGGGGGATTTGTGACATCACGCATAGAGTGGTCCCACGGGAGGGATTTGTGACATCACGTATAGAATGTTCCCATGGGGGGATGTTTGTGACATTATGCATAGAATGCTCCCACAGGGGGGATGTTTGACATCACACATAGAATGTTTCCACAGGCGACATTTGTAACATCACGCATAGAATTTTACCATGTGGGGATTTTTGACATCACGCAAAGAATGTTTCTACAGTGGGATTTGTGACATCACGCATAGAATGGTCCCATGGTGTGAATTTGTGACATCACGCAGAGAATGTTCCCACGGGGGGATTTGTGACATCACACATAGAATGTTTCCACAGGCGATATTTGTGACATCATGCATAGCATGTTCCCACAGGGGAATTTTTGACATCACGCATAGAATGTTCCCACGGGGGGATTGTGACATCATGCATAGAATGTTTCCACAGGGGGGATTTGTGCCATCACACATAGAATGTTCCCATGGGGATTTGTGACATCATGCATAGAATGTTCCCACGGAGGGATTGGTGACATTGCACATAAAATGTTCCCATGTGGGGATTTCTGACATCAAACATAGAATGTTCCCACGGGGGATTTGTGACATCATGCATAGAATATTCCCACGAGGGAAATTGTGACTTCACACATAGAATGTCCCAATGGGTGGATTTGTAACATCACGCATAGAATGATCTCACTGGGGGGATTTGTGACATCATGCACAGAATATTCCCATGGAGGGGGTTGTGACATCACACATAGAATGGTACCACGGAGAGGTGTTGTGACATCACACAGAGAATGTTCCCAAAGGGGCGGATTTGTGACAGCTCATATAGAATGTTCTCACAGGCGATATTTGTGACATCAAGCGTACAATGTTCCCACGGGGGGATTTGTGACATCACGCACAGAATGTCCCACATGGGAGGGATTTGTGACAATGCATAGAATGTTCCCATGAGGTGCATTTGTGACATCACGCATAGAATGTTCCCACGGGGGGATTTGTGACATCATGATACAATGATCCCACTGGGGGGAATATGTGACATCATGCATAGAATGTTCCCATGGGGGGGTTAGTGACATCACGCATAGAATGTTCCCACTGGATGGATTTGTCAGACCACACATAGAATGTTCCCATGGGGGGATTTGTGACATCACACATAGAATGTTCCCATGGGGTGAATTTGGGACATCACCCATAGAGTGCTCCCACGGGGGGGATTTGTGACATCATGCATAGAATGTTCCCAAAGGGGATTTGTGACATCACACATAGAATGTTCCCATGGGGGGGATTTGGGACATGACGCATAACATGTTCACATAGGGGGTGCTTGTGACATCATGCATAGAATGTTCCCACGGGAAGATGTTTTGACATCACGCATAGAATTTTCCCACGGTGGGATTTGTGACATCACGCTTAGAATGTTCCCTCAGGGGGATTTGTGACATCAAGCATAGAATGTTCCCAAGGGTAGGATTTGTGACATTAGGCATAGAATGTTCCCACTGAGGAGATTTGTGACATCGCTCACATAATTTTCCCAGGGAGCATTTGTGACATCATGCATAGAATGTTCCCACATGGGAGGATTTGTGACACCACGAATAGAATGTTCCCATGGGGGGATTTGTTACAGCATGCATAGAATGTTCCCAAGGAGGTGGATTTTTTTACATCACACATAGAATTTTCCCAATGGGGGGATTTGTGACATCACGCGTAGAATGTTCCCACAGGGGATTGTGACATCATGCATACAATATTCCCACAGGGGGCATTTGTGACATCACGCATCGAATGTTCCCACGGGGGGTGGTTGTGACATCATGCATAAAATGTTCCCACAGGGGGCGTTTGTGACATCACGTATAGAATGTTACCACGGGGATGAGTTTTGATGTCACGCATAGAATTTTCCCACAAAGTGGATTTGTGACATCACGCATAGAATGTTCCTAATGGGGAGATTTGTGACATCAGGCATAGAATGTTCTCAGGGAGGATTTGTGACATCACGCATAGAATGTTCCCACAGGGGGGGATTTGTGAAACCACGAATAGAATGTTCCCATGGGGGGATTTGTGACATCATGCATAGAATCTTCCCACAGGGGGGATTTGTGACATCACGAATAGAATGTTCCCATGGGGGGATATGTGACATCACGCATAGAATGTTCCCACAGGAGGGATTTGTGACATCACGCATAGAATGTTTCCACAGGGTGGATTTGTGACATCACGCATAGAATGTTCCCATGGGGAGGATTTGTGACATCAAGCATAGAATTTTCCCACTGGGGGGATTTGTGACAACACGCATAGAATGTTCCCACAGGGGATTTATGACATCACACATAGAATATTCCCATGGGGGGGATTTGGGACATCACGCATAGAATGTTCACACTGGGGGGATTTGTGACATCATGCATAGAATGCTCTGACGGGGGGGATTTGTGACATCATGCATAGAATGTTCCCACAGGGGATTTGTGACACCACGAATAGAATGTTCCCATGGGGGGATTTGTTACAGCATGCATAGAATGTTCCCAAGGAGGTGGATTTCATCATGCATACACTATTCCCACAGGGGGATTTGTGACATCACACATAGAATGTTCCAACGGGGGGTAGTTGTGACATCATGCATAAAATGTTCCCACAGGGGGCGTTTGTGACATCACGCATAGAATGTTTCCACGGGGATGAGTTTTGATATCACGCATAGAATTTTCCCACAGAGTGGATTTGTGACATCACGCATAGAATGTTCCTAATGGGGAGATTTGTGACATCAGGCATAGAATGTTCTCAGGGAGGATTTGTGACATCACGCATAGAATGTTCCCACAGGGGTGGATTTGTGAAACCACGAATAGAATGTTCCCATGGGGGGATTTGTGACATCATGCATAGAATGTTGCCACGGGGGGATTTGTGACACCATGAATAGAATGTTCCCATGGGGGGATTTGTGACATCATGGATAGAATGTTCCCACTGGGGGATTTTTGACATCACGCATAGAATGTTCCCACAGGGGGGATTTGTGACATCACGAATAGAATGTTCACATGGGGACATTTGTGACATCATGCATAGAGTGTTCCCATGGGGGGGATTTGTGACATCACGCATAGAGTGGTCCCACGGGAGGGATTTGTGACATCACGTATAGAATGTTCCCATGGGGGGATGTTTGTGACATTATGCATAGAATGCTCCCACAGAGGGGATGTTTGACATCACACATAGAATGTTTCCACAGGCGACATTTGTAACATCACGCATAGAATTTTACCATGTGGGGATTTTTGACATCACGCAAAGAATGTTTCTACAGGGGGATTTGTGACATCACGCATAGAATGGTCCCATGGTGTGAATTTGTGACATCACGCAGAGAATGTTCCCACGGGGGGATTTGTGACATCACACATAGAATGTTTCCACAGGCGATATTTGTGACATCATGCATAGCATGTTCCCACAGGGGAATTTTTGACATCACGCATAGAATGTTCCCAAGGGGGGATTTGTGACATCACGTATAGAATGTTTCCACGGGGGGATTTGTGACATCACACATAGAATGTTCCCAAGGGGGGATTTGTGACATCACGTATAGAATGTTCCCACGGGGGGATGTTAGTGACATCACGCATAGAATGTTCCCACGGGGGGATTTGTGACATCACAAATAGAATGTTCCTAAAGAGGTGGACTTGTGACATCACGTATAGAATTTTTCCACTGGGGGGATTTGTGACATCATACATAGAATGTTCCCACGGGGGGATTGTGACATCATGCATAGAATGTTTCCACAGGGGGGATTTGTGCCATCACACATAGAATGTTCCCATGGGGATTTGTGACATCATGCATAGAATGTTCCCACGGAGGGATTGGTGACATTGCACATAAAATGTTCCCATGTGGGGATTTCTGACATCAAACATAGAATGTTCCCACGGGGGATTTGTGACATCATGCATAGAATATTCCCACGAGGGAAATTGTGACTTCACACATAGAATGTCCCTATGGGTGGATTTGTAACATCACGCATAGAATGATCTCACTGGGGGGATTTGTGACATCATGCACAGAATATTCCCATGGAGGGGGTTGTGACATCACACATAGAATGGTACCACGGAGAGGTGTTGTGACATCACACAGAGAATGTTCCCAAAGGGGCGGATTTGTGACAGCTCATATAGAATGTTCTCACAGGCGATATTTGTGACATCAAGCGTACAATGTTCCCATGGGGGGATTTGTGACATCACGCACAGAATGTCCCACACGGGAGAGATTTGTGACAATGCATAGAATGTTCCCATGAGGTGCATTTGTGACATCACGCATAGAATGTTCCCACGGGGGGATTTGTGACATCATGATACAATGATCCCACTGGGGGGAATTGTGACATCACGCATAGAGTGTTCCCACTGGAGAGATTTGTGACATTAAGCATAGAATGTTCCCATGGAGTGAATTTGTGACATCATGCATAGAATGTTCCCAAGGAGGTTGATTTGTGACATCACGCATAGAATGTTCCCACTGACTGGATTTGTGACATCATGCAGAGAATGTTCCCACAGGGGAGGATTTGTGACACCACAAATAGAATATTGCCATGGGGGGGATTTGTGACATGGATAGAATGTTCCCACTGGGGGACTTGTGACATCACTTATAGAATGTTCCCACTGGGGGGATTTGTGATATTACGCATAGAATGTTCCCACGGGGGGATTTGTGACATCACGCGTAGAATGTTCCCACAGGGGATTGTGACATCATGCATACAATGTTCCCACGGTGGGATTTGTGACATCACACATAGAATGTTCCCATGGGGGGATGTGTGACATGACGTATAGAATGTTCTCACTGGGGGGATTTGTGACTTCACACATAGAATGCTCCCACGGGGGTGGTTTTGACATCACGCATAAAATGTTCTCACAGGGGGTGTTTGTGACATCATGCATAGAATGTTACCACAGGGAGGAGTTTTGATATCACGCAGAGAATTTTCCCACAGAGTGGATTTGTGACATCACGCATAGAATGTTCCCAGGGAGGATTTGTGACATCACGCAAAGAATGTTCTCACAGGGGAGGATTTTTGAAACCATGAATAGAATGTTCCCATGGGGGGATTTGTGACATCATGCATAGAATGTTCCCACAGGGGGGGGATTTGTGACATCACGAATAGAATGTTCCCATGGGGGGGATATGTGACATCATGCATAGAATGTTCCCATTGGGGGGATTTGTGACATCACGCATAGAATTTTCCCACTGAGTGGATTTGTGACATCACGCATAGAATGTTCCCATGGGGTGAATTTGTGACATCACACATAGAATGTTCCCACGAGGGGATTTGTGACATCATGCATAGAATGTTCCCACAGGGGATTTGTGACATCACACATAGAATGTTCCCATGGGGGGATTTGGGACATCTCACATAACATGTTCACGTAGGGGGTGTTTGTGACATCATGCATAGAATGTTCCCATGAGGTGCATTTGTGACATCACACATAGAATGTTCCCACGGCGGGATTTGTGACATCATGCATAGAATGATCCCACTTGTGGGTATTGTGACATCACGCATTGAGTGTTCCCACTGGAGGAATTTGTGACATTAAGCATAGAATGTTCCCATGGAGTGAATTTGTGACATCACGCATAGAATGTTCCCACGGGAGGGATTTGTGACATCACTTATAGAATGTTCCCACTGGGGGGGAATTGTGACATCAGGCCTAGAATGTTCGCATGGGGTGAATTTATGACATCACGCATAGAATTTTCCCACTGGGGGATTTGTGACATCATGCATAGAATGTTCCCACGGGCGGATTTGTGACATCACACATGAAATGTTCGCATGGAGGGGATTTGTGACATCATGCATAGAATGTTCTCACTGGGGGGATTTGTGACATCATGCATAGAATATTGCCATTGGGGGGATTTGTGACATCATGGATAGAATGTTCCCACTGGGGGATTTGTGACATCATGCATAGAATGTTCCCATGGGGGGATTTGTGACATCACACGTTGAATGTTCCCACAGGGGATTGTGACATCATGCATAGAATGTTCCCATGGGGGGATGTGTGACATGACGCATAAATTGTTCTCACAGGGGGTGTTTGTGACATCACACATAGAATGTTACCACGGGGAGGAGTTTTGATATCACGCAAAGAATTTTCCCACAGAGTGGATTTGTGATATCACGCATAGAATGTTTTCAGGGAGGATGTGTGACATCACGCATAGAATGTTCCCACAGGGGAGGATTTGTGAAACCATGAATAGAATGTATCCATGGGGGAATTGTGACATCATGCATAGAATGTTCCCACAGGGGGGTTTTGTGACACCACGAATAGAATGTTCCCATGGGGGGATATGTGACATTATGCATAGAATGTTCCCACGGGGGGATTTGTCACATCACGCATAGAATTTTCCCATGGGGTGAATTTGTGATATCACGCATAGAATGTTCCCATAGGGGGGATTTTTGACATCACGCATAGAATGTTCCCACTGGGGTATTTGTGACATCATGCATAGAATGTTCCCACAGGAGGGATTTTTGACATCACTTATAGAATGTTCCCACTGGGGGGAATTGTGACATCAGGCATAGAATGTTTCCATGGGAGGGATTTGTGACATCGCTTATAGAATGTTCCCTCTGCAGGGATTTGTGACATCACGCATAGAATGTTTTCACAGGGGGTGTTTGTGTCATCACGCATAGAATGTTACAGCGGGGAGGAGTTTTGATATCACGCAAAGAATTTTCCCACAGAGTGGATTTGTGACATCACGCATAGAATGTTCATAATGGGGAGATTTGTGACATCACGCATAGAATGTTCTCACAGGGAGGGATTTGTGACATCACGAATAGAATGTTCCCACGGGGGGATTTGTGTCATCACACATAGAATGTTCCCACGGGGAGGAGTTTTGACATCACGCATAGAATGTTCCAACTGGGAGATTTGTGACATCATGCATTGAATGTTCCCATGGGGTGAAATTGTGACATCACGCATAGAATGTTCCCAGAGGGAGATTTGTGACATCACTCATAGAATGTTCTCACTGGGGAGATTTGTGAAATCATGCATACTGCGTTCCCAGGAGGGATTTGTGACATTACGCATAGAATGTTCCCCCTGGGGGGTTTGTGACATCACGCATAGAATGTTCCCATGGGAGGGATTTGTGACATCACTTATAGTATGTTCCCACTGGGGGGAATTGTGACATCAGGCATAGAATTTTCCCATGGGGGGGATTTGTGACATCACGCATAGAATGTTCCCATGGGGTGAATTTGTGACATCATGCATTGAATATTCCCAAGGAGGTGGAATTGTGACATCACACACAGAATTTTCCCACTGGGGGGGATTTGTGACATCACGCTTAGAATGTTCCCAGAGGGAGATTTGTGACATCACTCATAGAATGTTCCCACTGGGGAGATTTGGGACATCATGCATAGAGTGTTCCCAGGAGGTATTTGTGACATTACGCATAGAATGTTCTCACAGGGGAGAATTTGTGACATCACACATAGAATGTTCCCACTGAGGGATTTGTGACATCACGCATAGAATGTTCCCACAGGAGGGATTTTTGACATCACTTATAGAATGTTCCCACTGGGGGGAATTGTGACATCAGGCACAGAATGTTTCCATGGGAGGGATTTGTGACATCGCTTATAGAATGTTCCGTCTGCGGGGATTTGTGACATCACGCATAGAATGTTTCCATGGGGTGAATTTGTGACATCACGCATAGAATTTTCACACTGGGGGGATTTTTGACATCACACATAGAATGTTCCCACGGGGGGGGATTTGTGACATCATGTATAGAATGTTCCCACGGGGGGATTTGTGAGATCACACATAAAATGTTCCCATGGGGGGATTTGTGACATCATGCATAGAATGTTCTCACTGGGGGGATTTGTGACATCACGCATAGAATGCTCCCAAAGGGGGTGATGGTGACATCACGCATAGAATGTTCCCACGGGGAGGAGTTTTGACATCACGCATAGAATTTTCCCTAGGGGGTATTTGTGACATCACGCATAGAATGTTCCCAGAGGGAGATTTGTGACGTCACGCATAGAATGTTCCCACAGGGTGGATTTGTGACATCACACAGAGAATATTCCCTCAGGGGAGGATTTGTGACACCACAAATAGAATATTGCTATGGGGGGGGTTTGTGACATCATGGATAGAATGTTCCCACTGGGGGATTTGTGACATCACACATAGAATGTTCCCACAGGGGGATTTGTGACATCATGCATAGAATGGTCCCACAGGGGGGGATTTGTGACATCACACATAAAATGTTCCCATGGAGGGGAATTGTGACATTACACATAGAATGGTCACACAGGGGAGGATTTGTGACACCACAAATAGAATGTTCCCATGGGGGGGATTTGTGACATCATACATAGAATGTTCCCACTGGGGAGTTTGTGATATCACGCATAGAATGTTCCCAGAGGGGGGATTTGAGAAATCACAAATGGAATGTTCCCACAGGAGGGATTTGTGACATCACTTATAGAATATTCCCACTGGGGGGATTTGTGACATCACGCAGAGAATGTTCCCATGGGGGAGATTTGTGACATCACTTATAGAGTGTTCCCTTTGGGGGGGATCTGTGACATCACAAATAGAATGTTCCCATGGGGGGATTTATGACATCACGCATAGAATGTTCCCATGGGGTGAATTTGTGACATCACGGATAGAATATTCCCACGGGAAGATTTGTGACATCACGCATAGCATGTTCCCAAGGAGGTGGATTTGTGACATCACCTAAAGAATGTTCCCACTGGGGGGATTTGTGATATCACGCATAGAATGTTCCCACGGGGGGATTTGTGACATCATGCATAGAATGTTCCCACGGGGGGATTTGTGACATCACACATAAAATGTTCCCATGGAGGGGAATTGTGACATTACACATAGAATGGTCACACAGGGGAGGATTTGTGACACCACAAATAGAATGTTCCCATGGGGGGGATTTGTGACATCATACATAGAATGTTCCCACTGGGGAGTTTGTGATATCACGCATAGAATGTTCCCAGAGGGGGGATTTGAGAAATCACAAATGGAATGTTCCCACAGGAGGGATTTGTGACATCACTTATAGAATATTCCCACTGGGGGGATTTGTGACATCACGCAGAGAATGTTCCCATGGGGGAGATTTGTGACATCACTTATAGAGTGTTCCCTTTGGGGGGGATCTGTGACATCACAAATAGAATGTTCCCATGGGGGGATTTATGACATCACGCATAGAATGTTCCCATGGGGTGAATTTGTGACATCACGGATAGAATATTCCCACGGGAAGATTTGTGACATCACGCATAGCATGTTCCCAAGGAGGTGGATTTGTGACATCACCTAAAGAATTTTCCCACTGGGGGGATTTGTGATATCACGCATAGAATGTTCCCACGGGGGGATTTGTGACATCATGCATAGAATGTTCCCACGGGGGGATTTGTGACATCACACATAGAATGTTTCCACAGGGGGTATTTGTGACATCACAAATAGGATGTTTCCAATGGCGATATTTGTGATGTCACGCATAAAATGTTCCCATGGGGTGAATTTGTGACATCACGCAGAGAATTTTCCCACTGGGGGATTTGTGACATCATGCATAGAATGTTCCCACGGGGGGATTTGTGACATCACACATAGAATGTTCCCATGGACTGATTTGTGACATCACACATAGAATGTTTCCACAGGGGGTATTTGTGACATCACAAATAGGATGTTTCCAATGGCGATATTTGTGATGTCACGCATAGAATGTTCCCATGGGGTGAATTTGTGACATCACGCATAGAATATTCCCACGGGAGGATTTGTGACATCACGCATAGAATGTTCAAAAGGAGGTGGATTTGTGACATCACCTAAAGAATTTTCCCACTGGGGGGATTTGTGACATCATGCATATAATGTTCCCACTGGGGGATTTGTGTAATCACGCATAGAATATTCCCACGGGAGGATTTGTGACATCACGCATAGAATGTTCAAAAGGAGGTGGATTTGTGACATCACCTAAAGAATTTTCCCACATGGGGATTTGTGACATCATGTATAGAATGTTCCCACGGGCTGATTTGTGACATCACACATGAAATGTTCCCATGGAGGGGATTTGTGACATCATGGATAGAATGTTCTCACAGGGGAGGATTTGTGACACCACGCATAGAATATTGCCATGGGGGGGATTTGTGACATCATGTATAGAATGTTCCTACGGTGGGATTTGTGACATAACGCATAGAATGTTCCCACGGGGGATTTGTGACATCATGCATAGAATGTTCCCACGGGGGGAATTGTGACATCATACATAGAATATTCCCATGGAGGGGATTTGTGACATTACGCATAGAATGTTCCCACGAGAGGGATTTGTGACATCACGTATAGAATGTTCCCACTGGGTGGTTCGTGAAATCACACATAAAATGTTCCCACAGGGAGGGATTAGTGACATAACGAATAGAATGTTCCCATGGAGGGATTTGTGACATCATGCACAGAATGTTCCCATGGGGAGGAATTTTGACATCACGCATAGAATGTTTCCACAGGCGATATTTGTGACATCACGCATAGAATGTTCTCATGGGGAGATTTGTGACATCATGGGTAGAATGTTCCCATGGGGGGAATTGTGACATCACACATAGAATGTTCCCATTGGGGGATTTGTGACATCATGCATAGAATGTTCCCACGGGTTATTTGTGACATCATGCATAGAGAATGCTCCCATGGGGTGAATTTGTGACACTACGCATAAAATGTTCCCACGGGGATTTGTGACATCACACATAGAATGTTCCCAAGGAGGTTTATTTGTGACATCACGCATAGAATGTTCCCCCTGGGGAGATTTGTGACATCACACATAGACTGTTCCCACGGGGGGTGATTGTGACATCACACATAGGATGATCCCACGGGGGTGGCTGTGACATCACACATAAAATGTTCCCACAGGGGTTGTTTGTGACATCAAGCATAGAATTTTCCCACGGGGAGGAGTTTTGACATCGTGCGTAGAATTTTCCCACAGTGGGATTTGTGACATCACGCATAGAATGTTCTCACGGGGGGATTTGTGACATCACGTATAGAATGCTCCCACGTGGGGGATTTGTGACATTAAGCATAGAATGTTCCCACAGGGGGGAATTTTGACATTTTGACAATTTAGAATTTTGCATAGAATGTTTCCACAGGCGATATTTGTGACATCACGCAGAGAATTTTCCCACTGGGGGATTTGTGACATCATGCATAGAATGTTCCCATGGGGGGGATTTATGACATCATGCATAGAATGTTCCCATGGGGTGAATTTGTGACATCACGCATAGAATATTCCCACGGGAGGATTTGTGACATCACGCATAGAATGTTCAAAAGGAGGTGGATTTGTGACATCACCTAAAGAATTTTCCCACTGGGGGGATTTGTGACATCATGCATATAATGTTCCCACTGGGGGATTTGTGACATCACGCATAGAATGTTCCCACATGGGGATTTGTGACATCATGTATAGAATGTTCCCACGGGCTGATTTGTGACATCACACATGAAATGTTCCCATGGAGGGGATTTGTGACATCATGGATAGAATGTTCTCACTGGGGGGGAATTGTGACATCACGCATAGAATGCTCCCACAGGGGAGGATTTGTGACACCACGCATAGAATATTGCCATGGGGGGGATTTGTGACATCATGTATAGAATGTTCCTACGGTGGGATTTGTGACATAACGCATAGAATGTTCCCACGGGGGATTTGTGACATCATGCATAGAATGTTCCCACGGGGGGAATTGTGACATCATACTTAGAATGTTCCCATGGGGGATTTGTGACATCATGCATAGAATGTTCCCACGGGGGGATTTGTGACATCATACATAGAATATTCCCATGGAGGGGATTTGTGACATTACGCATAGAATGTTCCCACGAGAGGGATTTGTGACATCACGTATAGAATGTTCCCACTGGGTGGTTCGTGAAATCACACATAAAATGTTCCCACAGGGAGGGATTAGTGACATAACGAATAGAATGTTCCCATGGAGGGATTTGTGACATCATGCACAGAATGTTCCCATGGGGAGGAATTTTGACATCACGCATAGAATGTTTCCACAGGCGATATTTGTGACATCACGCATAGAATGTTCTCATGGGGAGATTTGTGACATCATGGGTAGAATGTTCCCATGGGGGGAATTGTGACATCACACATAGAATGTTCCCATTGGGGGATTTGTGACATCATGCATAGAATGTTCCCACGGGTTATTTGTGACATCATGCATAGAGAATGCTCCCATGGGGTGAATTTGTGACACTACGCATAAAATGTTCCCACGGGGATTTGTGACATCACACATAGAATGTTCCCAAGGAGGTTTATTTGTGACATCACGCATAGAATGTTCCCCCTGGGGAGATTTGTGACATCACACATAGACTGTTCCCACGGGGGGTGATTGTGACATCACACATAGGATGATCCCACGGGGGTGGCTGTGACATCACACATAAAATGTTCCCACAGGGGTTGTTTGTGACATCAAGCATAGAATTTTCCCACGGGGAGGAGTTTTGACATCATGCGTAGAATTTTCCCACAGTGGGATTTGTGACATCACGCATAGAATGTTCTCACGGGGGGATTTGTGACATCACGTATAGAATGCTCCCACGTGGGGGATTTGTGACATTAAGCATAGAATGTTCCCACAGGGGGGAATTTTGACATTTTGACAATTTAGAATTTTGCATAGAATGTTTCCACAGGCGATATTTGTGACATCACGCATAGAATGTTCCCACTGGGGGATTTGTGACATCACGCATAGAATGTTCCCACGGGGCTGATTTTTTACATCACGCATAGAATGTTCCCACGGGGTATTTGTGACATCACGCATAAAATGTTCTCATGGGGGAATTGTGACATCATGCATAGAATGTTCCCTTTGGGAGGATTTGTGACATCACATATAGAATGTTCCCACGGGGGTGATTGTGACATCACACATAGGATGATCCCACGGGGGTGGCTGTGACATCACACATAAAATGTTCCCACAGGGGTTGTTTGTGACATCACGCATAGAATTTTCCCACGGGGAGGAGTTTTGACATCATGCGTAGAATTTTCCCACAGGGGGATTTGTGACATCACGCATAGAATGTTCCCACAGGGGGATTTGTGACATCATGCATAGAATGTTCCCATGGAGTGCATTTGTGACATCATGAAAAGAAAGTTCCCTCTCGGGAGATTTGTGACATCACGCATAGAATGTTCCCAGGGGAGATTTGTGACATCACATATAGAATGTCCCCACAGGGGTGGATTTGTGACATCACGAACAGATTGTTCCAATGAGGGGGATTTGTGACATCATGCATAGAATATTCCCACTGGGGGATTTGTGACATCACGCATAGAATGTTCCCACGGGGTGGATTTGTGACATCACGCATAGAATGTTCCCACGGGGAGGAGTTTTGACATCACTCATAGAATTTTCCAACAGGGGGATTTGTGACATCACGCATAGAATGTTTCCACGGGGTGGATTTGTGACATCACACATAGAATGTTCCCACTGTGGAGATTTGTGACATCATGCATAAAATATTCCCAGTGGGGATTTGTGACATCACAAATAGAATGTTCAAATGGGGGGATTTGTGATATCAATCATAGAATGTTCTGATGGGTGGGATTTGTGACATCATGCATAGAATGTTTACATGGGAGGGATTTGTGACATCACGCATAGAATGTTCCCAAGGGGGGGATTTTTGAAATCACACATAGAATGTTTCCACAGGCGATATTTGTGACATCACGCATAGAATGTTCCCACTTGGGGATTTGTGACATCATGCATAGAATGTTCTCACGGGAGGATGTGTGACATCATGCATAGAATGTTCCCATGGGGGGATTTTTGACATCACGCATAGAATGTTCCCATGGGGGGACTTGTGACATCACGCATAGAATGTTCTCATGGGGGATTTGTGACATCACGTATAGAATGCTCCCACGTGGGGGATTTGTGACATTAAGCATAGAATGTTCCCACAGGGGGGAATTTTGACATTTTGACAATTTTGAATTTTGCATAGAATGTTTCCACAGGCGATATTTGTGACATCACGCATAGAATGTTCCCACTGGGGGATTTGTGACATCACGCATAGAATGTTCCCACGGGGCTGATTTTTTACATCACGCATAGAATGTTCCCACGGGGTATTTGTGACATCACGCATGAAATGTTCTCATGGGGGGAATTGTGACATCATGCATAGGATGTTCCCTTTGGGAGGATTTGTGACATCACATATAGAATGTTCCCACGGGGGGATTTGTGACATCACATTAGGTACGGATTGGGGCTAAAATTTTAACCTGGCATTTGAAATCAGAGAGGCCCATGCTATCCCCATCCCCAAGCACCACATGGGATATATTACTAATATTACCCTGCATGGAGGAATTCAAGATTTATTACAGATCAATATTTCTAATGATATCTCCATTACAACTCTTAACAGTATGGGTGTTTTGAGAACACCGATTCTGTTAACAACATAGCAGACAAGGTGGCCCATGACCAGACAGGCCCTTTTGGCATTTGCCAGAATTATCAGATGATCAGTCCAGCCCTGGGCACCTGTATCCAAGAAGTATAATTCCTCCTTGCGTAGATTGACATGCTAAGCATGCCGAGATGAGAATACTTAAAGCTGCAATGTTCCTCTGGGAAATATGCAAATTGTCTCTTCAGAGAGGAAGAGGACTAGAACTCTAGTGCCACCTATTGGAAGTAGCAATCCTGAAAGTCAATGTCAACCCTTTAACGAGCCTTGTCACATGACTTGGGATAAAAGCCAAACCAGAATCTCAATTTGCAGACACTTTGTTTCGGTGTACTGCCCCTCGTTAGTGCAAAGTGGACATCTTATTTGGCTGAGTGAGAGGCATCTGAAATTGAGATTCTGGTTTGGCTTTTATCCTAAGTCATGTGACAAGGCTCAAAAGGTCCACTTTAAAATATACCCCCCAATATTGCTCAAACATGCTTGAAATACTCTTCCTTTTTATTCCTTGCATAAAATGATTTCATTTTAAGTCTTTTGGGATTTTTTTTTCTTCAGGTTTTGAAAGATACTTGGCAAGAGAAAAGAAAGTGCATGTTACACCTTTGAAGCATCTGCTAATGCAAAACACTCCAAATGCACTGTCCAAAAAGTTGCAAAAATTGATTCAGGACAAAAACTCTACAAAAATGCTTGAAAAGCTCATCAAAACTGAATCACAAAATGTTTCAGGAATCGCAAAACCATGAGGAGTTAAAAAAAAACAAGTTTTCATTGGAGATTTGGAGAGTTCCTGCTCCAAAAACTGCTGAAAAAACTCTGCAAACAAAAGCCTTTCCTGAAAGCGGTTTCTGCTAGCAAACTAATTTTTTTTACCTCTTTAAAACTATTCTGTGTACAGATACCCTGAGTGGATTGTGAATAAACAAATGCCCATAAACCTCAATGGATTTAAGCAACATTGTAAAGAAGAGTCGTCCAAAGTTCTTCAGATGGATGTGAGAGATTGAATGTCATACAGAAAATGTGCAAATTGCCTCTTCTGAGAAAAAGAGGACTTAACTCTATAGCGCCACCTGTTGGAAGTAGCGATCCTACAAGTCACAATCAACCCTCTAACGAGTCGTGCAATATGACTTAGGATAAAAGCCAAATCAGTATCTCAATTCGCAGACACGGTGTTTCGGGGTGTTGGCCCTCGTCAGTGCGAAGCATGAGAACTGATTTGGCTAGGTGAGAGGCTCTGGACTGGGAAAATGATAACTCCAAGTTATTGCCGCTAAAGGTGGTTCTACAGGCTATTGCTTCTGAATTTAGTCTAATTTTTGCTAACTAATGACTAAGGATGAGTGGACCCGTGAATGTTTTGATTTTGTCCGAACTGTAGCCCAAAGTTCTGTTCAAGCATCAGAATCTGACCCCAACTAGAACACAATAGAAGAAAATGGGGGCCTCAACTTTGGTGCTTTAAAATGACCATAAAATAGTCATAATAAGGGCTAAGTGGCAGCAAAAGCAAGGAAAATTGGTATTATTATAATTATTATTATTATTATTTATATAGCACCATTGATTCCATGGTGCTGTACATGAGAAGGGGTTACATCCAAATTACTGATATCACTTACAGTAAACAAACTAACAATCACAGACTGTTACAGAGGGGAGATGACCCTGCCCTTGCGTGCTTACATTCTATAGGATGGTAGGGATGGAGACAGTAGATTGGGGGGTTGCAGCAGCCCCAGTTTTCATGAGGCGGTAGCTCCGGTAGTAGGGAGGAGGCAGCGGAGTCATTGCAGGCTGTAAGCTTTCCTGAAGAGGTGGGTTTTCAGGTTCCATCTGAAGGATCCGAATGTGGTTAATAGTCGGATGTGTTTGCGCAAAGAATTCCAGAGGATGGGGGATATTCAGGAGAATTCTTGGAGGCGGTTGGGTGAAGAGTGAATAAGTGTGGAGGAGAGAAGGAGGTCTTGGAAGGACCGGAGATTATGTGAGGGAAGATATTGGAATATTAGTTCAGGGATATATGGAGGAGACAGGTTATAGATGGCCTATATGAATATGCTGAAGGAATGGGAGCCAGTGAAGAGATTTGCAGAGGGGAGAAGCGGAGGAGTAGCGAGGAGAGAGATTAATTAGTCGGGCAGCAGAGTTAAGGATGGACTGGAGAGGTGTGATAGTGTTAGCAGGGAGGCCACATAAAAGGATGTTGCAGTAGTCATGGCGGAAGATGATGAGGGCATGCACAAGCATTATAATAGATTGAGGGTTGAGGAAAGGACAGATTCTGGAAATATTTTTGAACTGGAGGTGACAGGAGGTGGAAAGAGCTTGTATGTGCCGTTTGAAGGACAGGACAGAGTCAAGGGTTACTCTGAGGCAGCGGACTTCTGGTATGGAGGAAAGTGTGATGTTGTTAATTGTGATAGGTCAGGTAAGGAAGGTCTATGAGATGGAGGAAAGATGATGAGTTCAGATTTGTCCACATTGAGTTTGAGGAAGCGAGAGGAGAAGGAGGATATGGCTGATAGACACTCCGTGATTCTGGACAGCAGAGAGGTGACATCTGGGCCAGATAAGTAGATCTGAATGTCATCAGCAAAAAGGTTGTACTGGAATCCATGGGACTTTATGAGTTTCCTCAGGCCAAGTGTATAGATTGTGAAGAGTAGGGGTCCTAGAACAGAACCTTGGGGGACTCCAATAGAGAGAGGGTGGGATGAGGAGGTAGTGTGGGAGTGGGAGATGCTGAATGTGTGGTTGGAAAGGTATGAGGAGATCCAGGATAGGATGAGGTCTTTGATGCCAAAGGAGGATCTGTAGTAGGAGGCAGTGGTCCACTGTGTCGAAAGCAGAGGACAGGTCTAGAAGGACGAGTATAGAGTATTGTCCGTTAGCTTTGACTGTAAGTAGGTCATTAGTGATTTTGGTCAGGGCTGTATCAGTGGAGTGATGGGGGCGGAAACCAGATTGTAGATTGTCAAAGAGCAAGTTTGATGAGAGGTGGGAGGAAAGTTCGCCGTGGACGTGCTGCTCCAGGAGTTTGGAAGCAAATGGGAAAAGCGATATTGGGTGATAGCTAGACATAACGGTTGGGTCGAGGGTTGGCTTTTTAAGGATAGGTGTGATTGTTGCATGTTTGAAAGCAGAAGGGAAGGTACCAGAAGTTAGTGATAGGTTGAAAAGGTGGGTTAGGGATGAGATAAGAATGGTGGTGAGGGTGGGGAGGAGGTGGGATGGGGTCTAGAGCACAGGTGGTGAGGTGTTATTTGGAGAGGAAACAATTAAGCTCCCCTTCAATTAGGTTGTTTAGGGAGGTTATGGGGTTTGGGCATTGGTCTGGTATACAAAGTGGTTGTGGTGGTTTAACAATAAAGACTTGCCTTGTTTGGTCGATCTTATTTTTGAAGTGTGTGGCAAAGTCCTCAGCAGAGATGAAGGAGGTTGGAGGGGGCAGTAGTGGGCGGAGGAGGGAGTTAAAAGTTTTGAATAACTGTTTGGGGTTGTAAGATAGGGAAGATATGAGGGTTGTGAAGTAGGCCTGTTTAGCCGAGGTGAGGGCAGATTTGAAAGCGAGTGTTGCCTATTTGAATACAGTGAAATCATCTTGCGAATTTGTTTGGTATAAGAGCAGGACAATTGCCCTGAAAATAAATGTGGATAGGGAAATTACTTAAAATAATATAAAATAAAAAAATAAACAATAACATTCTTGAAACAGCAGACAAAGGTACAAGTGGAGGAGAAGGTTGAGGAGGAGGCAGAGAAGGACAGCACAATGTAGGTAGAACAGAAGGAGGTAGTCAACACTGTTTTTGTGTATTGTATTTTTTATACAACTTTTGGGGGTACTCTGAAAATAGGCTCTATGTGGGCACATTGCACATTTTGAGTATAATAATCTGCTGGCCACTCTCCCTCTGTATACAGACCGTGTAATATTCGGCATTTTTTGGGTGAAAACAATGAGGAGAGCATCAAATAGGGGATGTGATCATGTTGCTGCTGGTTGTAGTGTAGATACTGCAGGGGGAGACACGACGACGTTGTCGATCTGTGCCTGCTATGCCCCCAAATGAAACACCTCTTCTGGTGCACATTCTGCATAATTTTGTAAGCCCGAGTTCGGCTGAACGAATAGTGAGGCCAGAAGAAGTAGAGTTAGTTTTATTTTGGATGACTGAGAGTGTCTTCAGTTCCTTCACTTTGTCTTCCATTCGATCCCCTGCTGAAAACGCAATGATGGGACCAGCAGCCCATGGGTATCTGTCTTCCAACTCATTCCCTTGGAAATCAGTCAGTCAGAGCTAGTGTTGAGCATTCTGATACTGCAAATATCGGATATCGGCCGATATTTGCTGTATCGGAATTCCGATACCGAGTTCCGATATTTTTGCGATATCGGAAATCGGAATCGGAAGTGTGCGGTGCGTATGGTTCCCAGGGTCTGGAGGAGAGGAGACTCTCCTTCAGGCCCTGGGATCCATATTCATGTAAAAAATAAATAATAAAAATAAAAAATATTGATATACTCACCCCTCCGGCGGACCCTGGACCTTAGCGGTGCCTCCATTCCTAAGAATGCAGGGAGTGAAGGACCTTCGATGACGTCGCGGCTTGTGATTAGTCACGTGAGCGGTCACATGAGAGGTCACGCGACCAATCACAAGCCGCGACGTCATCGAAGGTCCTTCACTCCCTGCATTCTTAGGAACGGAGGCAGACGCTTGGACCGGTGAGAGCCGGGGCCGTCAGAGGGGTGAGTATATCAATATTTTTTGTTTTTATTCTTTATTTTATACATGAATATGGATCCCAGGGCCTGAAGGAGAGTCTCCTCTCCTTCAGACCCTGGGAACCATTCCGATATTTTGTGTCCCATTGATATGCATTGGTATCGGGTATCGGTATCGGCGATATCCGATATTTTTTGGATATCGGCCGATCCAATCCGATACCGATACCTTTGCATATCGGAAGGTATCGCTCAACACTAGTCAGAGCCTTAAGTCATGCAGCAGTTACTTCTGCTTTTTGATGACTCATCTGGAAGTGGCTTCATGGTTCATCCACCTGGTGCTGCCCCACATGTGGAAGAGATTGAATGTACTGATGCCCAACCGCTTGTTCTGCTTGTGTATGAGTACATGTGATTAGTAGAGCAAACAGTCAGTGGACCACCACAGCACATCTAAAATGATGATGAAACACAGGTGCCAACTGTCAGGGGTGAGGATTGGATGGAAGATTATGCGGGGGATTATTATTATTTATTTTTAGAGCAACATTTATTCCATTTTGCTTTACATGAGGAGCGGTTACATACAAAACACAAATAGAAATTACAATGAACAAACTAATAGTGACAGACAGGTACAGAGGAGAGAGGATTCTCATTCTACAGGATAATGGTGAAGGAGACAGAAGTCTCGGGGTTTGCAGCAGCTTCGATGATGAAGATGCAGCAGCTCTGGTAGTGGTGCAGAGGCAGTGATGTCATTGCACTCTGTAAGGTGTTCTGAATAGATGGGTTTTCAAGTTCCTCTTGAACGTTCCAAATGTAGGGAATAATCAGACATGTTAGGGCACAGAATTCCAGGATGGCGGATACTTGAGAGAAGTCTTGCAGGTGATTGGATGAGCAACATACGATTGTGGAGGAGAGATGAAAGTCTTGGGAGGATTAGAGATTAGGTCGTGGGAGATAGTTCAGAGCTATATGGGGAGACAGATCATGGAAGTCAATGAAGGACAGTATTAGTAATTTGAAGTGGATACTTTGTGGAATTGGGAGCCAATGAAGGAATTTGCAGACTTGAGAAGCAGAGGATTAGTGAGGAGAGAAGTGGATTAGTTGGGCAGCAGAGTTAAGGACAGACTGGAGAAGTGTGATGATGTGATAGCCGATGAGGCATGATGAGCTCCTAGACCCACACATGGAGTGAAGACCATCTGAGTGATGTACGCAGTTTGAAGGAAGAGGTGATGGTCACGCTACCCCAGCTGCATAGCAAAAGAGGGAGCAAGGTGCAAATACACAGTGACCAACCCATAGCCAATACGTTGGCTATGACTACCTACCATGCGCACAAACTAAGCATACCAAGGTCAGCTCCCTGACAAGACACAGGTGGTTTGCATGCTGTGACATCAGAGACTGAAGCGAGGCATACATTTTATTAACCTGAGCACCACCTGCATGACGATGCATCTGATTGCAAAGCATGAACTGCCATTGAGCACATATTTAAAAAACAGTGAAAGATCTTATCTTCCTCCTGCTCTCTTCTGCTGCAATTTTGGCCTCTTCCTTCTGCTCACAAGTAACATATAAAGGGGTAACAATACATTGTGATCACGGTAACCACAGTATGTAATGTTTGTGATTCCCAGCTGCCACTACATTTCCAGGCGGTCAATCTACGTAACCACCATTATGTGGACCAGTAAGCATGGGCAGGAGCATTTTATCTCCCTAACTTCCCATTGGGTAACTGTAGTGGTGACTGGGCTTGAGGCAAAAAGCATTTTGTCACATGTCCTAACTAGTGTTGAGCGATACCTTACGATATCGGAAAGTATCGGTATCGGATTGGATCGGCCGATACCGGCAAAATATCGGATATCGCCGATACCGATACCCAATACCAATGCAAGTCAATGGGACGAAAATATCGGAATTAAAATAAACCCTTTCTTTCCTTGTAGGTTCATTCTACATGAAGGAAAACAACTAAGAATAATGTAGGATGTATTGGGGGAGGTGGCGGAGACATTAAAGGCATAGAGGTTTAGCCCAATCAAATAGAATAGCAGGAATTTTTTTTTTTTTTTTAAGATGTTCGGAGTTACAAAGATATTGACTATGTTAAGAATTTTTTTATTTTGTCAGATATTGATGTGTCACTACTTCCACGCCCTTCACCTTTTTTTTTTACTTCTCCCACACTTTCTTCTTCATCATCATCAGCATCTTTGACATCAACTTCTTCACCTTATTCATCTTCTTCTTCATCCTCTACCTATTATTTTTTTTTGTTACATTCTTCATATTCTTTTTATTCAACTATTATTCTTCTTCATATTCTACTTCTTCATCATATTCTTATTTGTGACAGGCATTCCTGTAGTTGTTATCTATAAAAGTTTGAAGATTACACCTTCTGTTCAGCCTGTCACAAAACAGTTACATTTGTCCGCGTTCAGTTTGGCCTGCAGCATCAGGCTTTATCCAGGGGCACCACGAGGAGGAACGGACTCACCCCCATACACTGCTTAGTCTTCTTCTGCTTATAATTTAGATAATATATTTTGCTCTGATATTTACTGTTATGCTTAATGTTCTTCTGCTCTTTGTTCTGCAGCCTCTTGTTCTTCTGCTTCTCGGTCTTCCATGTCATCATCTCCAGGGTCGTCGTCTCCGGGGTCATCGTCGTCGTCGTCGTCATCGGGGTGGTCTTCAGGGTCATCGTCTCCAGGGTCGTCGTCATCTCAGTGGTTGTCGTCTCTGGTGTCGTCGTCATCTTAGGGGTGGTCTTCCGGGTCGTCGTCTTTAGGGTCTTGAACTTGGAAATGTAGCAGAAGGTACAAGAAGGCTGAGAAAATGCCGAGAACCAGCTGATGGAACTGGAACTCGGATGGCTACCTGAAGGTCCAAGAGCCAATGGAACTACCGAGGACCAGCTGATGTTACTGGAACCCGGTAACTAAGCAGGAGGTACCCGTGCCTGAAAGTACTACCAAGGACCACCTGACGTTGGTGGAACTCGGATACCCAGAAGGAGGCACCTAAGCCAAAGGCTCTGCCCGGAACCAGCTGACGGTACTGGAACCAGGATGGGGACCTATTCAAGATTGTCTTCCTAGAGCCCCAACTAGCGGTGTTGGAGCAAAGGGTCAGCAGGGGGAGCTGAGTGTAGGCCAAAGACTGCACTGGCGGCAGCTTTGTGTCTGTGTGGCGTTTGCAGGACAAGATGCCGGCTACACAGCAGGGGAACAGCTGGCGTTGCTGAACCCCACTGACACATTTGCGGGTGTTTTTCTCTGTGCAGCCAGCCCTTCCGGGCACTAACTGGCAGTGTAAGAGCCCAGGGTCAGCAGAGGAGCAGAGTGTAGGCCGAAGCCTGCACTGGCGGCAGCTTTGTGTCTGCGTCGCGTTTGCAGGACACGATGCCGGCTACACAGCGGGGGAACAGCTGGCGTTGCTGAACCCCACTGACACATTGGCGGGTGTTTTGCTCTGTGCAGCCAGCCCTTCCGGGCACTAACTGGCAGTGTAAGAGCCCAGGGTCAGCAGGAGGAGAAGAGGAGCAGAGTGTAGGCCGAAGCCTGCACTGGCGGCAGCTTTGTGTCTGCGTGGCGTTTGCAGGACACGATGCCGGCTACGCAGCGGGGGAACAGCTGGTGTTGCTGAACCCCACTGACACATTGGCGGGTGTTTTGCTCTGTGCAGCCAGCCCTTCAGGGCACCAACTGGCGGTGTTAGAGCCCAGGGTCTGCAGGAGGAGCAGAGTGTAGGCCGAAGCCTAATTGAACCAATTTTAAAGGTAACCTTTAACCCCCCTCAGGTGTTACAAACTAGAAGAGCCACCTTGTGCAGCAGTAATGCTGCACAAGTCAAAGGTTGCTCTTTTAATTTTGTTCCTTGCACACGCTGAATGAGACACGTATAACATTTAGCCCCTTATACAGTCAAACTGTCTTGGAGGCGGGAGTTTCCTTCTTAATGAGACGCAGCACAGCTGTCAAAAATACCACCTTGGTGCTGGGCACGGCCTCCTGAGCGTCGCTTTTTGCTGTACAGGAGTCTGCGCTGTTGTGTTATCCCTTGGCCATGTGCTGTTAGCGCTGCCCGTCTTCTGACATCATTTGATGTCGGCCGGTGCGGTTCGCGATGCCCATGAATCCCAGCCCCGCAGTGTCTTTTCATTTATTCACACTGCGGGGCTGGGATTCATGGCCTTGCGCTGTACATATGTTCGCCTCTCACTCGGGTCCTTACGCCTGCTTCAGACTGTGCGGCGTCAGCTGATCCCTTATCGCATGCCACAGCCATAAAGCCGCACAGTCTGAAGAAGGCGGAAGGGGATGAGTGACAGGCGAAGATATGCACTGCTCATGCACATCAATCACACCCTCGCAGTCTAAATAAATAAGACACCGAGGGGCATTGTGTTGGGCAGGGCGGCCGCAGAGGGGCAGCCAGCCAAACAATGATGTCAGAAGATGGGCAGCGCTACCAAGGGGGTTGCTGCTTGTCATTACAAAGGAAAGTCACACCTGAGGGACGTTTTAATGGTCTCAGGGGACACATTTCATACGTGTTGAGTTCGACGTGTGCAAGGAGAATAACTTAATGAGCCACCTTGTACAAATGCAGCATTACTGCTTTACAAGGTGGCTGTAATACATACAAACGCCTGGGGGGGGACAGGTTCCATTCAATTTCAGTTCTTGTGTCTGCATGGCGTTTGCAGAATACGATGCCGGCTACACAGTGGGGGAACAGCTGGCATTGCTGAACCCCACTGACACATTGGCGGGTGTTTTTCTCTGTGCCGCTAGCACTTCCGGGCACCAACTGGCGGTGTTAGAGCCCAGGGTCAGCAGGAGGAGCAGAGGGAGCAGAGTGTAGGCCGAAGCCTGCACTGGTGGCAGTTTTAGGTCAGTTGTGTCTGCGTGGCGTTTGCAGGACACGTTGCCGGCTACACAGCAGGGGAACAGCTG
This sequence comes from Ranitomeya variabilis, assembly GCF_051348905.1. NCBI lineage: Eukaryota > Metazoa > Chordata > Amphibia > Anura > Dendrobatidae > Ranitomeya > Ranitomeya variabilis. Next base: position 255,764,611 of record NC_135237.1, on the reverse strand, counting down.
GCGTTGCTGAACCCCACTGACACATTGGCGGTGTTTTTCTCTGTGCAGCAAGCACTTCTGGGCACCAACTGGCGGTGTTAGAGCCCAGGCTCTGCAGGAGGAACAGAGGAGCAGAGTGTAGGCCGAAGCCTGCACTGGAGCAAGTTGAAAGGGAACCTTTAACCCCCCCAGGCGTTTGTTGCTGAAAGAGCCATCTTGTACAGCACTAATGCTGCAAAAGGAAAAGCTGGCTCTTTTAATTATGCTCCTTGCAAACGCTGAACTAGACACTTATGAAATGTGTCCCCTTACACCGTAAAACCATCCCGGAGGTGGGACTTTCCTTTGTAATGTGACGCAGCACAGCCGTCATTCCTACCCCCTTGGCGCTGTGCGCCGCCTCCTCAGCATTGTTTGATTCTGTCCCAGAGCCTGCACTGTTATGTTATCCCTTGGCCAGGCGCAGTTAGTGCTGCCCGTCTTCTGACATCATTTGGTGTCAGGCTGGCTACGCCTGTGCGGCCGCGCTGCCCGAGATCCCGCTTCGCAGTGTCGTCTATTGTAATCCCACTGTGGGCCTGGGATCCATGGGCATGTGCAGTGCATATCCTCGCCTCTCACTCCCCTCCCTCCGGCTTCTTCAGACTGTGCGGCATCACGGCCGTGGCATGCTATTAGGGATCAGCTGACGGCGCACAGTCTGAAGAAGGCGGAGGGAGATGAGTAAGAGCCTGAGGTGAAGATATGCACTGCGCATGCCCATGGATCCCAGGCCCGCAGTGTGATTAAATCAGAAGACACTGCGAGGCAGGATCTCGGCCAGCGCGACCGCACAGGCGCAGCCAGCCTGACACCAAATGATGTCAGAAGACGGACAGCGCTAACTGCACCTGGCCAAGGGATAACATAACAGCGCAGGCTCCGGGACAGAATCAAACAATGCTGAGGAGGCGGCGCATGACGCCAAGGGGGTAGGAATGACAGCTGTGCTGCGTCACATTACAAAGGAAAGTCCCACCTCTGGGACGGTTGTACGGTGTGAGGAGACACATTTCATAAGTGTCTAGTTCAGCGTCTGCAAGGAGCACAACAAAAAGAGGCACCTTTTCCTTGTGCAGCATTACTGCTGCACAAGGCGGCTCTTTCAGTTACAAACGCCTGGGGGGGGAAAGGAGCCCTTAAATTTAAGTAGTTGTGCCAGAGTGGCGGTCGCATGACACGTTGCCGGATACACAGCAGAGAAACAGCAGGCGTTGCTGAACCCCACTAACACATTTGCGAGGTGTTTGGCTCTGTGCAAACAGCACTTCTGGGCAGCAACCAGCAGTGTTGGAGCCCAGGGACAGCAGGAGGAGCAGATTGGAGGTATTGCCGCACACACAGCTGGGGAACAGCTGACGTTACTGAACCCCAATAACAGAGGAGCGACTGTTGACTGTGTGGACAGCACTTCCAGGCACCAACTGGCGGTGTTAGAGCCCAGGGACAGCAGGAGGAGCAGATTTGTTTAGCAAGATACACAGCAGGGGAGCAGCTGGCGTTACTGAACCCCAATAACAGAGGAGCGACTGTTGACTGTGCGGACAGCACTTCCAGGCACCAACTGGCAGTGTTGGAGCCCAGGGACAGCAGGAGGAGCAGATTGGAGGTATTGCCGCACACAGCTGGGGAACAGCTGGCGTTACTGAACCCCAATAACAGGAGCGACTGTTGACTGTGCAGACAGCACTTCCAGACAGCAACTGGCAGTGTTGAAGCCCAGGGACAGCAGGAGGAGCAGATTGGAGGTATTGCCGCACACACAGCTGGGGAACAGCTGGCGTTACTGAACCCCAATAACAGAGGAGCGACTGTTGACTGTGCAGACAGCACTTCCGGACAGCAACTGGCGGTGTTGAAGCCCAGGGACAGCAGGAGGAGCAGATTGGAGGTATTGCCACACACACAGCTGGGGAACAGCTGGCGTTACTGAACCCCAATAACAAAGGAGCGACTGTTGACTGTGCATACAGCACTTCCGGACAGCAACTGGCGGTGTTGAAGCCCAGGGACAGCAGGAGGAGCAGATTGGAGGTATTGCCACACACACAGCTGGGGAACAGCTGGCGTTACTGAACCCAATAATAGAGGAGCGACTGTTGACTGTGCAGACAGCACTTCCAGACAGCAACTGGCGGTGTTGAAGCCCAGGGACAGCAGGAGGAGCAGATTGGAGGTATTGCCGCACACACAGCTGGGGAACAGCTGGCGTTACTGAACCCCAATAACAGAGGAGCGACTGTTGACTGTGCAGACACCACTTCCGGACAGCAACTGGCGGTGTTGAAGCCCAGGGACAGCAGGAGGAGCAGAATTGTTTTGCAAGATACACAGCAGGGGAGCAGCTGACATTACTGAACCCCAATAACATGGCAGTAAGTGATAACTGTGCAGCCAGCACTTCCAGGCACCAACTGGTGGTGTTGGAGCCCAGGGACAGCAGGAGGAGCAGATTGGAGGTATTGTCGCACACACAGCTGGGGAACAGCTGGCGTTACTGAACCCCAATAACTGAGGAGCGACTGTTGACTGTGCAGACAGCACTTCCGGACAGCAACTGGCGGTGTTGAAGCCCAGGGACAGCAGGGGGAGCAGATTGGAGGTATTGGCACACACACAGCTGGGGAACAGCTGGCGTTACTGAACCCCAATAACAGAGGAGCGACTGTTGACTGTGCAGACAGCACTTCCGGACAGCAACTGGCGGTGTTGAAGCCCAGGGACAGCAGGAGGAGCAGATTGGAGGTATTGCCACACACACAGCTGGGGAACAGCTGGCATTACTGAACCCAATAATAGAGGAGCGACTGTTGACTGTGCAGACAGCACTTCCGGACAGCAACTGGCAGTGTTGAAGCCCAGGGACAGCAAGAGGAGCAGATTGGAGGTATTGCCGCACACACAGCTGGGGAACAGCTGGCGTTACTGAACCCCAATAACAGAGGAGCGACTGTTGACTGTGCAGACAGCACTCCCGGACAGCAACTGGCGGTGTTGAAGCCCAGGGACAGCAGGAGGAGCAGATTGGAGGTATTGCCACACACACAGCTGGGGAACAGCTGGCGTTACTGAACCCCAATAACAGAGGAGCGACTGTTGACTGTGCAGACAGCACTTCCGGACAGCAACTGGCGGTGTTGAAGCCCAGGGACAGCAGGAGGAGCAGATTGGAGGTATTGCCGCACACACAGCTGGGGAACAGCTGGCGTTACTGAACCCCAATAACAGAGGAGCGACTGTTGACTGTGCAGACAGCACTTCCGGACAGCAACTAGCGGTGTTGAAGAACAGGGTCAGCAGGAGGAGCAGAGGGAGCAGAGTGTAGGCCGAAGCCTGCACTGGTGGCAGTTTTAGGTCAGTTGTGTCTGCGTGGCGTTTGCAGGACATGTTGCCGGCTACACAGCAGGGGAACAGCTGGCGTTGCTGAACCCCACTGACACATTGGCGGTGTTTTTCTCTGTGCAGCAAGCACTTCTGGGCACCAACTGGCGGTGTTAGAGCCCAGGCTCTGCAGGAGGAGCAGAGGAGCAGAGTGTAGGCCGAAGCCTGCACTGGAGCAAGTTGAAAGGGAACCTTTAACCCCCCCAGGCGTTTGTTGCTGAAAGAGCCATCTTGTACAGCACTAATGCTGCAAAAGGAAAAGCTGGCTCTTTTAATTATGCTCCTTGCAAACGCTGAACTAGACACTTATGAAATGTGTCCCCTCACACCGTAAAACCATCCCGGAGGTGGGACTTTCCTTTGTAATGTGACGCAGCACAGCCGTCATTCCTACCCCCTTGGCGCTGTGCGCCGCCACCTCAGCATTGTTTGATTCTGTCCCAGAGCCTGCACTGTTATGTTATCCCTTGGCCAGGCGCAGTTAGTGCTGCCCGTCTTCTGACATCATTTGGTGTCAGGCTGGCTACGCCTGTGCGGCCGCGCTGCCCGAGATCCCGCTTCGCAGTGTCGTCTAATGTAATCCCACTGTGGGCCTGGGATCCATGGGCATGTGCAGTGCATATCCTCGCCTCTCACTCCCCTCCCTCCGGCTTCTTCAGACTGTGCGGCATCACGGCCGTGGCATGCTATTAGGGATCAGCTGACGGCGCACAGTCTGAAGAAGGCGGAGGGAGATGAGTAAGAGCCTGAGGTGAAGATATGCACTGCGCATGCCCATGGATCCCAGGTCCGCAGTGTGATTAAATCAGAAGACACTGCGAGGCAGGATCTCGGCCAGCGCGACCGCACAGGCGCAGCCAGCCTGACACCAAATGATGTCAGAAGACGGGCAGCGCTAACTGCACCTGGCCAAGGGATAACATAACAGCGCAGGCTCCGGGACAGAATCAAACAATGCTGAGGAGGCGGCGCACGACGCCAAGGGGGTAGGAATGACAGCTGTGCTGCGTCACATTACAAAGGAAAGTCCCACCTCTGGGACGGTTGTACGGTGTGAGGAGACACATTTCATAAGTGTCTAGTTCAGCATCTGCAAGGTGCACAACAAAAAGAGGCACCTTTTCCTTGTGCAGCATTACTGCTGCACAAGGTGGCTCTTTCAGTAACAAACGCCTGGGGGGGGGACAGGATCCCTTAAATTTAAGTAGTTGTGCCAGAGTGGCGGTCGCATGACACGTTGCCGGACACACAGCAGAGAAACAGCAGGCGTTGCTGAACCCCACTAACACATTTGCGAGGTGTTTGGCTCTGTGCAAACAGCACTTCTGGGCAGCAACCAGCAGTGTTGGAGCCCAGGGACAGCAGGAGGAGCAGATTGGAGGTATTGCCGCACACACAGCTGGGGAACAGCTGACGTTACTGAACCCCAATAACAGAGGAGCGACTGTTGACTGTGTGGACAGCACTTCCAGGCACCAACTGGCGGTGTTAGAGCCCAGGGACAGCAGGAGGAGCAGATTTGTTTTGCAAGATACACAGCAGGGGAGCAGCTGGCGTTACTGAACCCCAATAACAGAGGAGCGACTGTTGACTGTGCGGACAGCACTTCCAGGCACCAACTGGCAGTGTTGGAGCCCAGGGACAGCAGGAGGAGCAAATTGGAGGTATTGCCGCACACAGCTGGGGAACAGCTGGCGTTACTGAACCCCAATAACAGAGGAGCGACTGTTGACTGTGCAGACAGCACTTCCAGACAGCAACTGGCAGTGTTGAAGCCCAGGGACAGCAGGAGGAGCAGATTGGAGGTATTGCCGCACACACAGCTGGGGAACAGCTGGCGTTACTGAACCCCAATAATAGAGGAGCGACTGTTGACTGTGCAGACAGCACTTCCGGACAGCAACTGGCGGTGTTGAAGCCCAGGGACAGCAGGAGGAGCAGATTGGAGGTATTGCCGCACACACAGTTGGGGAACAGCTGGTGTTACTGAACCCCAATAACAGAGGAGCGACTGTTGACTGTGCAGACAGCACTTCCGGACAGCAACTGGCGGTGTTGAAGCCCAGGGACAGCAGGAGGAGCAGAATTGTTTTGCAAGATACACAGCAGGGGAGCAGCTGACATTACTGAACCCCAATAACATGGCAGTAAGTGATAACTGTGCAGCCAGCACTTCCAGGCACCAACTGGTGGTGTTGGAGCCCAGGGACAGCAGGAGGAGCAGATTGGAGGTATTGCCGCACACACAGCGGGGGAACAGCTGGCGTTACTGAACCCCAATAACAGAGGAGCGACTGTTGACGGTGCAGACAGCACTTCCAGACAGCAACTGGCGGTGTTGAAGCCCAGGGACAGCAGGAGGAGCAGATTGGAGGTATTGCCGCACACACAGCTGGGGAACAGCTGGCGTTACTGAACCCCAATAACAGAGGAGCGACTGTTGACTGTGCAGACAGCACTTCCGGACAGCAACTGGTGGTGTTGAAGCCCAGGGACAGCAGGAGGAGCAGATTGGAGGTATTGCCGCACACTCAGCAGGGTAACAGCTGGCGTTACTGAACCCCAATAACAGAGGAGCGACTGTTGACTGTGCAGACAGCACTTCCGGACAGCAACTAGCGGTGTTGAAGAACAGGGACAGCAGGAGGAGCAGAGGAACAGAGTGTAGGCCAAAGCCTGATTGGAGCAAGTTGAAAGGGAACCTTTAACCCCCCAAGGTGTTTGTAGCTGAAAAAGCCATCTTGTGCAGCACTAAGGATGCAAAAGGAAAAGGTGGCTCTTTTAATTATGCTCCTTGCAAACACAGAAGTAAACACTTATAAAATGTGTCCCCTGATACCGTGAGACCGTCCCGGAGGTGGAACTTTCCTTCGTAATGGGACGCAGCACAGCCATCATTCCTACCCCCATGGTGTCGTATGCTGCCTCCTCAGCGTTGTTTTAATCTGTCCCGGAGCCTGCACTGTTATGTTATCCCTTGGCCATGCACACTTAGCGCTGCCCGTCTTCTGACATCATTTAGGTGTCAGGCTGGCAGCGCCTGTGCGGCCGTGCTGGCCGAGATCCCACCTCGCAGTGTCGTCTAATGTAATCCCACTGCGGGCCTGGGATCCATGGGCATGCGCAGTGCATATCCTCGCCTCTCACTCCCCTCCTTCCGGCTTCTTCAGACTGTGCGGCGTCACAGCCGTGGCATGCTATTAGGGATCAGCTGACGGCGCACAGTCTGAAGAAGGCGGAGGGAGATGAGTGAGAGCCTGAGGTGAAGATATGCACTCCGCATGCCCATGGATCCCAGGCACGCAGTGTGATTAAATCAGAAGACACTGCGAGGCGGAATCTCGGCCAGCGCGGCCGCACAGGCGCAGCCTGCCTGCAACCAAATGATGTCAGAAGACTTGCAGCGCTAAGCGTGCATGGCCAAGGGATAACCTAACAGCACAGGCTCTGGGACAGATTCAAACAACGCTGAGGAGGCGGTGCACGGCACCAAGGGGGTAGTAATGACGGCTGTGCTCCGTCCCATTACGAAAGAAAGTCCCACCTCCGGGACGGTTGTATGGTATCATTGGACACATTCTATAAGTGTTAAGTTCTGTGTGTGCAAGGAGCTAAACTAAAAGAACTACCTTTCCCTTGTGCAGCATTACTGCTGCACAAGGTGGCTCTTTCAGTAACAAACGCCTGGGGGGGGGGGTGACAGGTTCCCTTACATTTCAGTTGTTGTGTCAGCGTGGCGGTCGCAGGACACATTGCCGGCTACACAGCTGGGGATCAGCTGACGTTACTGAAACCCAATAACACTGGGTCGTATGTTTTTACTGTGCAGACGGCACTTCTGAGCCTCAACTGGCGGTGTTGGAGCCCAGGAATTAAAGTTCAGGTGGTAGAAAGATGAACACAACAGGACACCTGGATACTGTAGACACCCAATTATTTAATCAGGAAGAGGAGTGGCAAATTCCTGCGAGATCCAGGCCTGGTTCATTTTCAGAAAAGTAAGCCGGTCAATGTTATCGGAGGATAGTCGCATGCGACGGTCTGTTAGTACACCACCTGCAGCAGTAAAGACGCGTTCCGATAATACACTAGCCGCAGGGCAAGCCAGCACCTCCAATGCATACTGGCTTAGCTCTGGCCATGTATCCAGCTTAGAGACCCAAAACTTGAAAGGGGAAGAGCCGTCTGGGAGTACAGTAAGAGGGCAAGACATGTAGTCTGTCACCATCTGAGGGAACCGTTGCCTCCTGCTGACTGGAGCCGCCGGTGATGGTGTAGACATTTGTGGTGGGCACACAAAACTGTGCCACAGTTGGGCCATACTGGTCTTGCTTTGGGCAGAGGCACTGCTTCTGCTCCCTCTTTGTGCAGAGCCTCCTCCACTGCCTCGACACACTGAGCTGCTTTGTAACGCACTAGCAGCACTGCTCTCAGTTGGACTGGAGAAGATGATTGAATTCACCAGTGTGTCTTGGTACTCCCGCATTTTACGTTCCCGGTTCAACGGTGTGATGAGGCTTTGTACGTTGTCCCGGTAGCGAGGATCGAGGAGGGTGTACACCCAATAATCAGCCATGTTGAGAATGTGGGCGATGCGGCGGTCGTTTCTCAGGCACTGCAGCATGTAATCAACCATGTGCTGCAGACTGCCAACTGGCCACGAAATGCTGTCCCCTGCTTGAGGCGTGATCTCTGCCCGCTCTTCATCACCCCACCCTCGCTGTACACACTGACTACTGGACAGTTGTGTAACTCCCTCCTCTGGATGGATGTCTTCCTCCTCCATTGACTCCTCCTCATCCTCCTCACAAAGTGTCCCCTACCTATGCCTTTGTGAGGAACCACGTGGCGCTGACTGTCCAGAAGCTGATGGAAATGGTGACTCCTCATCCTCCACCTCTTCCACAACATCATCCCTTAGCGCTTGCAGTGTTTGTTGAAGCAGGCAGATAAGGGGGACAGTCAGGCTGACTAGTGCATCATCTGCACTCGCCATCCGTGTGGAATAATCGAAGGGACGCAAAACCTGGCAGATGTCCTTCATAGTGGCCCACTCTGTGGTTGTGAAGTCTGAACGGCGCGGAGTGCGACTTCTTTGCGCCTGATGCAGCTGGTACTCCATTACTGCTTGCTGCTGCTCACACAACCGCTCCAACATATGTAACGTGGAATTCCACCTGGTAGGTAGGTCACATATGATGCGATGTTCCGGAAGGTGGAATCGGCGCTGCAGAGCTGCAATGCGTGATCTTGCCGTGCTGGAGTGCCGCAAGTGAGCACACTCTAGGCGGACCTTGTGCAGCAGTGCATCAAGATCCGGATAGTCCCTCAAAAAACTCTGCATGACCAAGTTGAGCACATGTGCCAGACATGGGATGTGAGTGAGGTTGCCGAGGGCCAGAGCTGCCACCAGATTTCAGCCATTGTCACACACTACCATGCCTGGCTGGAGATTCGCTGGCACAAACCACACGTCGCTCTCCTGCTTGATGGCATTCCAGAGCTCCTGCTCTGTGTGGCTTTGATTCCCCAAAGAAATTAATTTCAAGACGGCCTGTTGACGTTTGGCCACGGCTGTGCTCATGTCGGTCGAAACAGGTAAACGTTCACGGGTCCATGTGGAGGTGGACTGTGACGGCTCCTGCAGCGATGAATCTGAGGAACTTGTGTATGAGGAGGAGTCAATGCATACAGACTGGATTCCTGCAATCTTTGGAGTGGGCAGGACACGTCCTGCGCCACTCGCACGATCTGTACCCGGCTCGACAACATTAACCCAATGGGCAGTGAGGGAAAGGTATCGCCCCTGCCCATGGTGACTGGTCCACGCATCGGTGGTGAGGTGGACCTTGCTACTGACGGCGTTCAGTAGCGGGTGTTTTATGTGTTCCTCCACATGCTTGTGCAGGGCAGGGACGGCTTGCCTGCTGAAATAAAAGTGGCTGGGCACATTGTACTGTGGGACTGCCAATGCCATCAAGTCACGGAAGCTGTCAGTCTCCACCAGCCTGAATGAGAGCATTTCAAGGGACAGTAGTTTTGCAATGCCAGCATTCAGAGCCTGTGCTCGGAGGTGGTTTGCCGAGAATGGCCGCCTTTTCTCCCATGCCTGTACTACCGATGGCTGTAGACTGGGCTGGGAGTGTGAGGATGACTGGGAATGTGGTGCTGCGGGTGGAATTACAGTGGGTCTCTGGACAACTGTGCCAGAGGTTCTTCCATGGCGATCCTGGGAGGAAGCCAAACCAGCTGTGTGTGAGCTGGAGGAAGAGGCAACATGAGCTGAAGAGGTGGTAGCTGCCGCTGTTGGTTGGCCTAGGTCTTCAGTGTGTTTTTGTAACTCCACCGCGTGCCTGGTCCGCACATGTTTCCACATATTTGAGGTATTGAGGTTGCCGACATTTATCCCTCTTCTGATTTTCTGATGACACACCTTGCATTTGACAAAGCAAATGTCATCTGCAACTGTGTCAAAAAAGGACCAGGCACTGCAAGTCTTGGGAGCGCCCTTTTTGGCTTTTGGAAGAGACATGCTCCTAACGGGTGCCGAAGTGGAGGCTACAGGCTCTGCAGTCTTCCCCTTCCCTCCCCCTCTTTGGCCCGTTCGGGGAATCTCTTCCTCAGAGCTGCTCCCACCACCTTCCTGTTCCTCACCCCATGATGGGTCAAGGACCTCATCATCTGCACTACCCTCTGCCACCAACTGCTCCTCCTGGGTAGTCTCAGCAGCACAGCACGCACCAGAAATTGGCACCTGAGTGTCATCATCAGATGCGTACTGCTGTGTGGTGACCGGAGGCACTGGCCCACCCGCCTCTTCAGAGTCAGAGAGACAAAGCTGTTGCGCATCACTGCACACTGCCTCTTCTTCCATTTCTCCAATGCTGCTTGGCTGGCCCCCTGTTTCCAAGCCAAGAGATTCAGAGAACAGAAGTAGAGACGGCTCCTGTCCTGGGCTCTCTGACTGCCTGGGCAATTTGGCAGGTGGTGAAGAGACAGATGGGTGCTCCCCAGTGCTCTGTGCCTGAGAGGATGTGGCACTAATTGAAGTCGATGCGTTAGCTGCCATCCATCCGACAACGGCTTCAATTTGGTCTTCACGCAGCAGCAGTGTACGGCGCTCTCCGACTAAGCTGCACATGACGGACTGTTCCCTGCTGAAACTGGGTGATGATGAGTCATCGGTGCCCGCAGCAGGCACAGAATCCCCACGTCCTCTCCCTGCTCCGTGCCCATGCCCACGTGCCTTACTCCCTGCCTTCTTCATCTTGGTTGACTGATAAAGATAAGCAGAAAAGTACTAAGGGCTTAGTGTGCTTATTCCTGAACAGCTCCTAACAGGTATAAGAAACACTAATTTTCTAAAGTGTGGACTAGACTTTAATATGAGCTAATGTCGCCTACACAACTGTAAAGTGGTGTGTTTGGTGAACTTTATTATTTATTTATTTATTTTTTGGCAGAACCGACTACAGGGCGAGCTGCACTCACATGGAGACTGTGCAGACAGTCGTAAACGGCGCTGCAAGGCCCAAAAAACCTTCTCTAGGTTATCCTATGTAGTGTTTTTCCACAATTTAGCTGGATACGGGTGGAAAGCTACTAATAGGAATTATTTGAAAAAATGTGCAGCAGGCTGCACTATTCGCAAAAAAGGACAATGTATTTCACGGAATGAGGCAGTGACGCATCCTGAGCTGGATACAACCGGCTGTGGCTGCACACAGACTACAGGGCGAGCTGCACTCACATGGAGACCGTGCAGACAGCCGTGAACGGCGCTGCAAGGCCCAAAAAACCTTCTCTAGGTTATCCTATGTAGTGTTTTTCCACAATTTAGCTGGATACGGGTGGAAAGCCACTAGTAGGAATTATTTGAAAAAATGTGCAGCAGGCTGCACTATTTGCAAAAAAGGACAATGTATTTTACAGTATGAGGCAGTGACGCACCCTGAGCTGGATACAACCGGCTGTGGCTGCACACAGACTACAGGGCGAGCTGCACTCACACGGAGACCATGCAGACAGCCGTAAACGGCGCTGCAAGGCCCAAAAAACCTCCTCTAGGTTATCCTATGTAGTGTTTTTCTACAATTTAGCTGGATACAGGTGGAAAGCCACTAATAGGAATTATTTTAAAAAATGTGCAGCAGGCTGCACTATTAGCAAAGAAGGACAATGTATTTTACGGTATGAGGCATTGACACACCCTGAGCTGGATACAACCGGCTGTGGCTGCACACAGACTACAGGGCGAGCTGCACTCACACGGAGACCGTGCAGACAGCCGTAAACGACGCTATAAGGCCCAAAAAACCTTCTCTAGGTTATCCTATGTAGTGTTTTTCCACAATTTAGCTGGATACGGGTGGAAAGCCACTAATAGGAAATATTTGAAAAAATGTGCAGCAGGCTGCACTATTAGCAAAAAAGGACAATGGATAGAACAGTATGAGGCAGTGAACCTCCCTGAGCTGAATTCAACCGGCTATGGCTGCACACAGATTACAGAGTGGGCTGCACTCAAACACACACACACACCGACCTTGCAGATCGCTGTGAAAACAGCGTTGCAAGGCAAAAGCAAGGTGAACACACAGCGGTTGCTAAATTAGCCTGGGAAAAGCACAATGCAGAAAATCGCTATCTCAACTGGCCCTCAGTCAGAACACAGCATCCTATGCCTAACTGAATTCACAGCAGAGTGAGCCAGAAAGGGCGGCAGCGTTTTTTATAGTGCATCATGACATCATTTCAGCAGCCTATCACAGCCTTGCCAGTAGTTACATGCCCACCATGCTGAACAGGATGTGCCCACACTTGTAATCATTCCTCATTGGCTGAATTTGTGCAGTTAGTATTATGGGAATGCAGCGCCTCAGAGTCCTGGTCGTTGCAGTACTGGTGCTCCGCCGCTAAGGGGGGCTATGGTACGTCTGATGGCACTGAAGGAGTTCTTCTGACCAGGTATCACAGTCACCAATACACTTCACAGTCTGGCCTCCAGGGGGAGCTAAGGGTTCTATGTATTAGGCCACTCCTCACAATCTGGTAAAACTGGGGGTTAGGCAGGAAGTTAGATCAGAAAGCTGACTGGGTTGGAACCAGACAACACCTTGTGGCAGAGGGTGTTGTAGGGGAAGATTCAGAGGGGTCCCTGTCAGGGGTGGGATCCTGACAGAGGCCTAGCGACCAGAGAGAACGTTACGGGACCGCGCCTGCACGATATAGCGGCAGTACCCCAAGAAAGGACTGGAAGCGAGGTTCATTGTGCTGAGTGAGAAACGAGATCAACGCAACAAGGAGAATACCAGTAGGAGTCGTGCTGTAAGACGAGGCAACATCCTATTGAGGCGCATAACCGGTGGCCGGAACGCCGAGGAAGTATAGAGCTCCAGGCCAAACTTCAAACCTACGGCAGGACAGTCAGTTATAGGCGGGCTGTCTCACCCATTTGACCTAGGAAGACACAGGGGGTAACAACAGGAGTGGGGCGACGCTAGAGTCCCGGAAGAGCTCCGAGCCTCCCCGTCATACGGGTGCGTCCTAACCATAAGATCTGGGGGACGTGGAAGAACATCAGAATCGAGTTGTGAGGGAACACGAGAAACAGACACAACAGTTGTGAGGACTATCCCGTGGTGCTTAGCAGGGAAGGACTACAACACACAAGCGCTAGAAGGTAGGCACAGATTTCCACCTGCAAAGGGAGCTCTGGATGTGCCATCGGACCGGCCAGGCTTGCGCAGCCCGGTTAACCGTATTCCGGATTGAGGATCCTGAAGCCTTCAGTAAAGAGGTAAAGAGACTGCAATCCGGTGTCCTCGTTATTTACTGCAACCTGCACCGCACCACCACAACATCATCACCATTCCCTCCACCTTTATTGTACGCCCCTCAGCAGGGTCACGGACCGGGTCTAGCCACCGTGACAACCCCAGAGCAGAGATTCAGAGGCCCGGTACCGGGTACCCCTCGGCCCTGCGACAGTGGGGGCACTACAACTTGGCGTCACGAACAGGATCTACTTAAGCCTGAAGAATCGGGTCATGTGTGCCTTGGAACTGTGATTTATTATACTTGGACTGTGACTTATTGCAAAGACTGTGGATTGCCATTTGCCGCCAAAAACCGCCGCCATTACAGCGCTGAGAGCGCAGGAGGAGAAGAGGGGCGTGGAAGTGGGCGTAAACGAGCTGAAGAGCGCGATAGACCATGGCCGCCCAGTCTAAACATTTTTGCATCCTGAGGACGTGTCCGTCAACAGCCGAGGTCCGCCTTCTCATCCTCTTTGGAGGGTGGAGACCATGGAGACAGGGCCGCCCCCGAAAGAGACCGCGGGAAGAAGACACCGGAGAAGAAGCCAAGATGGCGATGTCGGGAGCACCGCGTGGGGACGACCCGACCCAGCATGAGGCTGCGCCACCCGATACAGCCCCAGAAGCGCCATCGTTGCAGGGACTGGCCCTTATGGAGCTACCAATGGGCAGACCCACCTGGCCGCCGTCGGAAGAGTGTGTGGCCGCAGCCGAGGCCCGGCAGATAGCACGTTGCCTTGAGGCCGACGCACGTGTGACCGCTCGATTGGGCCAGCCTACGGAGGTCCGCCTAACTCCGGTGTCCCCTGCTTCCTCCATCCCGGCTGCGGCAGAGTGTGAGCTGCAGGTTCAGGGCCTGTGGATTCTGCCGGAGGCAGAACACCTGCGGTGCCTGATGACAGCGTGGCGGAACAGACCCCAGCCTGCAGCCCAGGTCGATCTGACAAGCATCAAAGAGACCCCGCCATCACACTGGGGTGTTGTGGTGTCCTTCAACTCCCGGAAAGGAAGGGGAGTTATTCAGGAGATCGGGGAGCCACTACAGGTCCGTGTTGATCGAGAAGAAGTGGAACCCTGCGGGGGAAGGTACGATTGCGACCTGGAGCCTGGCGACACAGTGACCTATACCCGGTGGAGGAGGGAAACTGGTGAAGCTGGCTGGATAGCTCGAGGCGTCCAATGGTGCGTCGCACTCCAGGCTGCTGCCGGAATGTCGGAGGACGAGCCTCCTGCAGGGAAGGTGCCGGAGCCCGTCCCCGCAGAACCTCAGGAGGTCCGGGCCCACCGCATGCCTCTGGGTCGCGCTCGCCCACAAGCCAGGAGGGCATCCCGACGAGGGATCCTGTCGTTGCTGGAGCCGGGACCGGTCCTGGTCACGTCGACGCGGCCCGTTGGCCGGGTGAGGCCCGGGAGGAGACCGCCCCCTGCGCAGCCAGAAACAGAGTAAGCAAGAATGCTTCATTATGTAAATAGTTGACTGTTTGTCCTTCTGATGTTTTGCTGCTACACCCCGATCAGGGTTAACTCTTAAAGGGATCCCTTTGTTTACCCGGGATCCCTTCTTTTGCTTTTTGCTTTTGTTTCCTGTTTATTCATCATTGAAAGAACTGCTGAATCATGAACAATGCATGATTACAAACTTTTTGTACATAGTTTGCACCTTCTTAAAGGTGCTCTCTACTGATTTTTACACAAGGAAAGGACTCTTTGCGAAGACACTGGTCTTGGAACCAGCACCGGAGTCCTTACTGCGAACAGACTTGCAGCTTGAGAAGTTGCACTACCTCATAGAGACTTGGTCCCCTCTTAAAGGGAATGTTCACATATTGCACTTATGAATAGTGTTGCCTTAAGATGGTTAAATGGCAATAATGTCTTGAAAGAAGAAGTTAAATGTAGCTAACTAGTTGATCGTGAGAAATGTTTAATGATGTTGATAAAAGAATGGGGACAGAAAGTGAACCCGTACGGGGTTAGTTAGTGAGTCCTCCTAGGAGCCATACAGAGATGGCTCAGTAATCCTGAACTGAAAGATGGATGATAAGTTCTATACCGTGTATAGTAGTGGAAAGGCAGTAGGCCCGGGCAGAAAGGGGCGGTCCTGTAACAGAAAGGAGAGGCAGTAGGCCTGGAGCGGATAGGACAGGCGGTCCTGCAGATGTAAAGAAGGAGAATGCAGAAAAGTTGATTAGCCTTATAATGTTTTATAAGAAGGTCTTTAGTGGATTCAGCGAGTACGTCCTTAAAGGCAATGTTAAATTATTGTTCAAAAATTTTGCACTTAGTAGAATACCCGGTTGGGTAAGAAAAGTTATTTATAGTATGTTATTTAAAGTATTTTACCATGTTTGTAACGTTCAAGTGTCCTCACCTCCCATAAAGGGAAGCTCTGTTAAAAAGTTTACTTGTACTTGAATTTTCAAAATTGTATGTCTTTTTGCTGAAATGTATTGTTGTTTTCTTCCCAGTCCAGGAGTACTGGATTTAACCGGGGGGAGTGCAGCGCCCCAGAGTCCTAGTCATTGCAGTACTGGTGCTCCGCCACTAAGGGGGGCTATGGAACGTCTGATGGCACTGAAGGAGTTCTTCTGACCAGGTATCACAGTCACCAATACACTTCACAGTCTGGCCTCCAGGGGGAGCTAAGGGTTCTATGTATTAGGCCACTCCTCACAATCTGGTAAAACTGGGGGTTAGGCAGGAAGTTAGATCAGAAAGCTGACTGGGTTGGAACCAGACAACACCTTGTGGCAGAGGGTGTTGTAGGGGAAGATTCAGAGGGGTCCCTGTCAGGGGTGGGATCCTGACAGAGGCCTAGCGACCAGAGAGAACGTTACGGGACCGCGCCTGCACGATATAGCGGCAGTACCCCAAGAAAGGACAAGAAGCGAGGTTCATTGTGCTGAGTGAGAAACGAGATCAACGCAACAAGGAGAATACCAGTAGGAGTCGTGCTGTAAGACGAGGCAACATCCTATTGAGGCGCATAACCGGTGGCCGGAACGCCGAGGAAGTATAGAGCTCCAGGCCAAACTTCAAACCTACGGCAGCACAGTCAGTTATAGGCGGGCTGTCTCACCCAATTGACCTAGGAAGAAACAGGGGGGTAACAACAGGAGTGGGGC
Organism: Ranitomeya variabilis; assembly: GCF_051348905.1. Classification (NCBI taxonomy): domain Eukaryota; kingdom Metazoa; phylum Chordata; class Amphibia; order Anura; family Dendrobatidae; genus Ranitomeya; species Ranitomeya variabilis. Next base: position 255,748,269 of record NC_135237.1, on the reverse strand, counting down.
GACGCTAGAGTCCCGGAAGAGCTCCGAGCCTCCCCGTCATACGGGTGCGTCCTAACCATAAGATCTGGGGGACGTGGAAGAACATCAGAATCGAGTTGTGAGGGAACACAAGAAACAGACACAACAGTTGTGAGGACTATCCCGTGGTGCTTAGCAGGGAAGGACTACAACACACAAGCGCTAGATGGTAGGCACAGATTTCCACCTGCAAAGGGAGCTCTGGATGTGCCATCGGACCGGCCAGGCTTGCGCAGCCCGGTTAACCGTATTCCGGATTGAGGATCCTGAAGCCTTCATTAAAGAGGTAAAGAGACTGCAATCTGGTGTCCTCGTTATTTACTGCAACCTGCACCGCACCACCACAACATCATCACCATTCCCTCCACCTTTATTGTACGCCCCTCAGCAGGGTCACGGACCGGGTCTAGCCACCGTGACAACCCCAGAGCAGAGACTCAGAGGCCCGGTACTGGGTACCCCTCGGCCCTGCGACAGTGGGGGCGCTACAGGAACTTCCGATTCCGGTATCCGATATGCGGTAAATATCGGAACTCGGTATTGGAATTCCGATACCGCAAGTATCGGCCGATACCCGATACTTGTGGAATCGGAATGCTCAACACTAGTCCTAACCCCACCGAGGATTGCTAGACTTTTCTCTGTCCATGTTGTATCCCCCTCCTATTCCATTTCTTCGACCGCCTCCTCATCCAGTCAGCATAACAACTACACCACCCACTTCAGCACAGCCAATAGAAAATGACAGCTGGCTCTTCTGAAACTCATCTGTTTGGGAAACAAATCTCACACCATGCAGAGGCTGTGGACAGAATCAAATAGCACACAGATGAGTACTTGTTGCCGGTGAACCTCAAGCCCGGCCTGGTGGTGTATGATAATGGTCAAAATCTCGTAGCAGCTCTCTCTAGGTCTTTCCGTTTTGACACACATCCTTTGCCTGGCGCATGTGCTGAATTTGGTGTAAATCTTCCTCAAAAATTACCCAGAGATGTCAGAGCTGTTGCAGAAAGTGTGCACTATCTGTGCGCACTTTTGGCATTCTCACCCTGCTACTGCTCTTCTCTCTACGCTGTAGCATCACTTTTGCCTTCCAGCTCACCACCTCATATGCGACGTACCAGCAAGGTGGAACGAACTCCACCTTGCATATGCTTGTGAGACTGTGCGTTACTATTCAACTTTTTTGCCTCCTTGAAAAAACTCTTTAGGCAATGATTGAAAAGGTGGTGGCTAGAGATGAGCCACCTCCCTAGTGTTTGGGTTCAGTTCAGTTTGTCTAACAGGGATGTGTTCAACGAACTGTTCGTCGAACGTTCGCCGAACACCGTCGAACCCCATTGAAACCAATGGCAGGCAAACACAAACACATATGGAAAACACATAGAAAACACCTTAAAAGGTGTCCAAAAGCTGACAAACTGCTCAGAAGACACAACAAATACATGGAAAAGTCACAACTACCTATAGTCATGCAAAAAGAAAAGAGGTGGAGGAGAAAAAGGAGGAGGAGACACAGATATAGGCATGTCATGCCCTTCTAAAATCAAGAAAGGCTGGAGTAAAAATCTAAACTCACTCTACCAACACCCAGACGTCTTGACAAAAAAAATAAAAAAATAAATATCTTTAGGTAGAATGGCGGCGAGTCCATTCAGAACACTTTCCTTAGAAGATGTAGTGGTACCCCCATTGGGAGTTGTGCCAAAAAATGAACCCAATACATTCAGACTAATCCACCATTTGTCATATCCAAGGGGCAGGTCAATAAATTACAACATCGACGCGGAACCAAGTACAGTACTATGTGCTGTACCTCCTTTGACGAGGCAATCAGGCGGGTCAAGAAGTTGGTAAGGGGCACCCTAATGGCCAAAACAGATATTGAGGGGGCGTTCTGGTTACTACCTGTGCCTCCGAATAGTGTCCTTCCATTGGGCTGCTTCTGTGAAGGAGCATAATACATAGATCGCTGTTTGCCCATGGAGTGCTCCATATCCTGCTCATTATTTGAGGCATTTAGTTGCTTCCTCGAATGTGTCGTCATGGACGTTTGTAAGGCGGCACATATTATTCATTACCTCGATGACTTCTTATGCCTGGGGCCAAAAGATTTGCCACAGTGTGAAAACTTGCGGTAGTCCACCTGTGAGAAGGAGAGAGCTGGAGGGAGAGTGGACACCCCAGAGCCGAGGGGTTAGAGTGAGAAAGAAAGAAGAAGTAACTTCTACTAGGCCCAAAAAGATTTCCTGGGCTAGATGCCGTTACAAAATAGTAGTTAGGTAAACGGGCGGTGTAGCTTGCTTCATGGGTGGGGTACGCTGCTGAGTAGCACTAAATTCTACTAGGCCCAAAAGGATTTCCCGGTCTAGATGCCGTTACAAAATAGTAGTTAGGTAAACAAGCGGTGTAGCTTGCTTCATGGGTAGGGTATGCTGCTGAGTAGCACCAAATTCTACTAGGCCCAAAAGGATTTCCTAGGCCAGATGCCATTAAAAATAGTACTTAGGTAAACGGGCGGTGTAGCTTGCTTCATGGGTGGGGTACGCTGCTGAGTAGCACTAAATTCTACTAGGCCCAAAAGGATTTCCCGGGCTAGATGCCATCACAAAATAGTAGTTAGGTAAACAGGTGGTGTAGCTTGCTTCATGGGTGGGGTACGCTGCTGAGTAGCACTAAATTCTACTGGGCCCAAAAGGAGTTCCTGGGCCAGATGCCATTAAAAATAGTACTTAGGTAAACAGGCGGTGTAGCTTGCTTCATGGGTGGGGTACGCTGCTGAGTAGCACTAAATTCTACTAGGCCCAAAAGGATTTCCTGGGCCAGATTTACTGTTAGGGCAGTGAGAATCTGGAATTGCTTGCCTGAGGAGGTGGTGATGGCATACTCAGTCGAGGGGTTCAAGAGAGGCCTGGATGTCTTCCTGGAGCAGAACAATATTGTATCATACAATTATTAGGTTCTGTAGAAGGACGTAGATCTGGGGATTTATTATGATGGAATATAGGCTGAACTGGATGGACAAATGTCTTTTTTCGGCCTTACTAACTATGTTACTATGTTACAAAATAGTATTTAGGTAAACAGGCGGTGTAGCTTGCTTCATGGGTGGGGTACGCTGCTGAGTAGCACCAAATTCTACTAGGCCCAAAAAGATTTCCTGGGCCAGATGCCGTTAAAAAGAGTACTTAGGTAAACAGGCGGTGTAGCTTGCTTCATGGGTGGGGTGCGCTGCTGAGTAGCACTAACTTCTACTAGGCCCAAAAGGATTTCCTGGGCCAGATGCCATTAAAAATAGTACTTAGGTAAACAGGCGGTGGGTGGCTAGGCTACTCTGCTGACTAGCAGACACTTAAGCTTTGGAGCAGACCTCTGAATCCCAGGCCATAGTATGAGTAAACAACTCTGCAGATGACCCCACCCACCTGGAATTGACGATGGCAACATCATGTAAAACTCAGAAAGGGGACTAAATAAGAGTCTAATTTTTTCAAAAAATTCGGCCACAGACACCACTTAAGTGGCATCAATTTCGCCAGAGTTTTTTAAAACGGTTGGTGAGGGGATTTTCAAAAATCATCAAGCTTTTAGTCTCCCCAAGATGACACAGGGGTAGAAAAGTCCTTGCGGATCCAGGATTTGTTCATCTTGATGAACGTTAGTCTGTCTACATTGTCACTGGACAGCCGTGTGCGCTTATCTGTCAGCACACCAGCAGCAGCGCTGAACACACGTTCAGAGAGAACGCTGGCTGCGGGGCACGACAAGATCTCCAAGGCGTGAGTGGCGAGCTCAGGCCATTTTTCAAGATTGGAAGCCCAAAATGAGCAAGGGTCCAGTTCCACAGTCATGGCATCGATGTTAACTTGTACCATCCTCTCTAGGCGTTGGCTGTGCGTCAGACTTCTTGTCTCCTGTGGCCTTGCAAAGGATGGTCTAAAAAAATCTTGAAACGATTGGAAAAAATTGCTGTTAGCACCAGATACGATGTTACTGTTACGGTTAGAGTGATGACTCTATAGTCCCACAGTTGGCAAGTTAGAACTCAGAGATTGACTACGTGCACCACTGGTGTTTTGTGGAAAAGCAGATGTTAGATTCTGTAACAGTCTCTGCTGATACTCCTGCATGCATGAATCCCTTTCTATGGCAGGAATTATTTCGCCAAATTTGCTTTTGTACCGGGGATCTAAGAGTGTGGCAACCCAGTAGTCGGCATTACTTCGGATTCTGACAATCCGAGGGTCATGTTGCAGGTAGTGCAGCAAGAAGGCACTCATGTGCCTTGCCCATCCAGGAGGACCAAGCCCTTGTTGTCTTGGTGGTGGCGAGGTGAGAATCATGCTTCCTTCATCTGCCCTCTCCCCCCAACCTCGCACAGCAGAAATTTGATCAAGGTCTCCCTCATCTGATGAGTCTTCTATGCCCAGCGCCAGTTCGTACTCCACTTCTTCCTCGCCTCCTGCACCTTCCTCAACTGTTTGGCTGCTACCATGCGCCCTCAGTAATCTCTCTCTCCCAGCCACCAATGCCAGTCGCCTTGGTGCTGCCAACCTTCTTGACCTTGGAGATATTATCCCTTCCGCATACGACTCCTCCTGTTCCTCCTCCTCCTCTTGTTGCACCACCTGACTCCGAACACTGTGTAAGGTGTGCTCCAGCATGTAAATCACTGGAATGGTCATGTTGATAATGGCATCATCAGCACTAAACATCTTCGTTGCTATTTCAAAACTGTGCAGAAGGGTGCATAGGTCCCTGATCTGAGACCACTCCTGCAGCGTGATTTTCCCCACCTCTTGAGCTCGTTGGCCCAGGCTATATGTCATAACGTATTGCACCAGGGCTCGTCGAACAGTGCAGACACTGCTCCTAGGCCCAAAACTATTAACTGGTTTAGATGCAGTAAAAATTGAGATACACAGGCGGTATAGTTTGTTTCACAGGCGGGCTACTCTGCTGACGTGCAGACACTGCTCCTAGGCCCAAAACTATTAACTGGATTAGATGCAGTGAAAAAAGAGATACACAGGCGGTGTAGTTAGCTTCACAGGTGGGCTACTCTGCTGACATGCAGAAACTGCTACTAAGCCCAAAACCCCAAACGATTTACTGGGTTAGATGCAGTAAAAATTGAGATACACAGGCAGTGTAGCTAGCTTCATAGATGGGCTACTCTGCTGACGTGCAGACACTGCTACTAAGCCAAAATCCCAAAACGATTTACTGGGTTAGATGCAGTAAAAATTGAGATACACAGGCGGTGTAGCTAGATTCACAGGCGGGCTACTCAGATGACTATCAGACAATGCTATTAGCCCAAAAGGATTGGCTGAGCTAGATTACACCAAATGCTGTGACTAACACTTGCACAGCACTGGCTCAGACCTGCCTGGCAAACAGTGCTATGAACTGCTGTAACCTACCCTGAAAAGGGCTGATATTACAACTAGTCCCGACTCCTCCCGACTCCCTATACCTATCTCTCTGACAATTCGCTCCAAAAAACACTCTTAGTCTGTACAGCGCCCACAGCAGCAGCGGTGCCATCTAACACTAAGCTGCAGCAGTGAGGAAATGGTGGCGACGGGGCAAATGGCTGGTTCTTATAGGGCAAGGACATGTGACATACACAGCCAATGACACATGCCCTTGCTTGTGTGCATCACATGCACATTGCTGTGTGTGTGTGCACTGCTGATAGGCTGAGAGACTGCACCGCCCCTCTGTAAATGCGGGAAAAAAAAAAAATGGAGATCGGCGTTATTTCAGCACAGATCTATCCCCCGCCCACTATTCACTGAAACAGTCCATTAACAATGATAAACAGTTTTAATGTGCAAATCAAGCTACGCTTTTGGTTGAACGAACAGTTATCAAACAGAAACTCAAACAGCCGAATTTTAAGCAAATTGTTCGGGTTCGTCAAATGACTCGAACACCGCCAAAAACAGCTCAAATTTGAAATTGGCGAACAGTTCGACTCGAACACCGCTCATTTCTAGCGGTGGCACTGGAGGAAAAGGAGGAGGAACAGAGACCATTCATACCATTATCAGGTCAGTCATCCACACATGGCTCTGAGGGTGGGTTCCTGTACCAACAGCGGTAAGGTACACAACTGCCTAGCCAGGTGACAGTTTTGGAGGATGAGGAGGAGGAACCGTGTTTACAGCAGGGTGGCACTCAGGGCAGCTCACGGGCATCACTGGTGCGTAGGTGCGGGGATACAGAGGATTCAGACAATACAAAGGACACAAGCAATATACCTCCCACCGAGGACAGTTTGTTTCTGTCTTTGGGCAGCCTGGCACACATTAGCCAATATGTGCTGCTGTGCCTGCGCAATGACAGCTGAGTTGCCTGGATTGTTAAAAGTGGGTGGCCACCCTGCTATATCCCTGCTACAAGGACAATGTACAATCCTTACTTCTGTCACTGAAGCAGGATATGAAAATGTGGGAATACAAGCACGCCCTGGCATACGCACTTGTGATGGCATTCCCACGTGACAGTGGGGTCTCAGTGGAAGAACAAGGTGGAGGATGAGGAAGTCGGTAACGCAGCGTGGCACTGTCACCACCTCGAAAGAGAGGGATAGTGTTGTGAATTCCGTCTGGGCTCCCTCTGGTGGCCTTTCGCGATACTGCGGGTCTGGAGATGGTCTCAGCTGCCTCATTTCCTGCTATGCTGGTTCCTATTTAACTCCACCTGCACCTTTGTTTGTTGCCTGCTGTCGTTGTATTCAGTACTGGTTCTGATCTCCCTGGACTTCCTTGTGACCTGTCTCCATCCGGAGAAGCTAAGTCTTGCTAGTTCATGTTTGCTCATTTTTCTCTTGAAAATGTTTTTCATTATATGATGAGTTCAGTCCAGCTTGCTTATATGTGATTTTTTGCTTGCTGGAAGTTCTGGGGTGCAGAGTGCGCCCCTCACATCGTGAGTCGGTGTGGGGGTTCTTGTATTTTCTGCGTGGATAGTTTTTGATAGTTTTTGTACTGACCGCACAGATCCCTTGCTATCTTCAGTCTATTTAGCTTTAGCGAGCCTCATTTGCTTAAACCTGTTTTTCATTACTACGTTTGTATTTTCCCCTTAACTCACCGTTATTATTTGTGGGGGCTGTCTAAACTTTGGGGTCATTTCTCTGAGGCTAGTGAGGCTTGGCTTTCTCTCTAGGGGTAGTTAGTTCCTCAGGCTGTGACGAGGCGTCTAGGTTTTTAGGTAACGCTCCACGGCTGCCTTTAGTGTGTATTGGATAGGTTCAGTGTTGCGGTCAGTATAGTTTCCACATCCCCAGAGCTCGTCCTAATATTCTGGTTTACCTATCAGGTCAGTTTGGTGATCCTACCACTGGATCATAACAGGATAGCCTGTGCAAAATATGTAAAACCATACTCAGCAGCACACTAAAACATCCAGTATCACCATCTGATACAGATCATACTAGTCAGCGTTTCAGCAACATGGTCGAATAGTATGTATCCACACGTCTCCCCACTTCTACACGTACTGAATGATTGGACTGCCCCAGGTAACTCCGGGTCTCCAAATTTGACACATGGCCTGAGCTTGTGTTTTACGCTTTGGAGGTGCTGGTCTGCCCTGCAGCAAATGTAATGTCAGAAAGTGAGTAGCATTACATGGAGTATGAACACAGACAGGCACATTTGCCTGTCCACAGCCAACATGGGCAAACTTACGTTTCTTAAAACTGACCAGTTCCCTTATACTCGGTACCCTTCTCACTCCATCATACCTGTTACAATTAATTTTTGTCGCAACAAAAGCCTTATTTTTTAATGGCTCCAATAAAGACTTTGTAATTTTACCTGCCAAAGCTGGATCTTATTCTATACACACGCACCGTGGATCCCACAGGACTTGTCGGTACCTTTGACTGAATAGAAAAGTATACCAGCCACATCCACCCATTGTATTCTCCACCGCAGTTTGTTCATTCAGTTTGCCATTCCTAATATTTTGAGGCCTCCCCAGATTTAAATTAAAAAAAACTCAGCAAGAGGCTGTTTTACAGAGTACCCCCACAGAGGTTATATTGATGAGTACACTCACACAACGGACTTCCAGAAAAAGTCCATGTTCGGCTTTCAGCACCGGACACTAGCTGCATCGGACACAAGGTGTCCGGTATTTCCATCATATGATACTGACATTTGATGAGAAATACAACAAAATGGGACAAAGCAAGAACTTGATTTGACTTCAGAAAATATTTTGGACGATTTTAAAAAGATTGTGAATTGGAGTGAAAGATTAGGCCCACTCTCACGACTACTGCGTACACACAGATGGTACAGTGAAACTGCTAATGGTCAATAAATATGCTAATTTTGCCTTCTTTTGGGAATTTCTGCCTACATATCAGAAGAAACAGTCTGAATCTGTCAATGTTTACATGGAAAGACACTAGCATCTTATGGACTATGGAAGAAATGTATGTGACCAGTAGGACCACTCATTTCCATCATATGCAGAGTTAGAGTGGTTTTTAGGCACAGTACTTCTACAGACATGGGTGCAGAGTAAAAAAAAGCTGCTTAAAGGCACACTACTCCCACAGCTACTGGTGCAGAATAGAACAATTTGTTTTTATGCACACTACTCCTACAGACACTGGTTCAGAGTATAACAATTTGTTTTTATGCACACAACTCCCACAGACATAGGTACAGAGTATATCAAAGAAAAACTACCAATCCAAAAGTTAGCAATAGCAGCAAGGTAGTAGTGTTAAATAAAAAATAACTTGTAATAAATATCTTAAAAGAGGACTCAGGCCCCAAACAACACCAAAAGCAAAATAACAAAAACAAAAACCACACACAGTATCACATATAAAGCCAGACGCTCCTGTCTAGCGCTGTAGTCCTTATAGCATGGTGACAAGCATTCTCTTATTACACCATAATGGCAATACCCTATCAAAACCTTGCACAATTACTTGTGCCTAACATACTATTTGTGGGCAAAAAACAGCATGTTTTTGACAGTTAAGGGTATAAGCAGGAATGGTCTCACCAAACTTCAGGGACCTTCCTTACAGCGTCATTCCATGCGTCCGATGCATAAAAAACCGGGGGAGGATTTTCCACAGATCCTACTTGCAACCCCTTTTCTCTCTGATGCAAACGGACCCTATGGGAAGCCTCCTTGTTAATCGATCTCCCGACGCATTTCTTTGGGCTCTATCATCAGGGGAGATGCCCAGTGTAAAAGGAATTTGTGTGTGTGCCAGTCATCGCACTTCACACCGGAGGACCTGAAGTAATTACTCCTGGTAATGCTTGTCAAACCAGTAACTGTTAGAGTGGTGAATGGGTCAACACTTCCATTACAAATCACACATCAGACTGTCCCTTTCACTTTAGCCATGTCCCCATCCCACCAGGAGATTATTTCCCTTCTTGTCCTTCCCGAGGGAATGGATGAGATTCTGTTGGGGATACCCTGGCTCCGTTTCCACTCCCCACATATTGAGTGGACCTCTGGTAGGATATTGGGTTGGAGTGAAGCTTGTAAGGGCAGATGTGTGAAAGAGTGCGTTCAGGTTTCCACCACTGAGATACCTGCAGATCTCTCTTCTCTTCCCAAATGCTATTGGTCCTATGCAGACGTCTTCTCCAAAAAGGCTGCGAAGACCCTTCCGACTCACCGTCCCTATGACTGTCCTATAGATCTCTTGCCTGGAGCGAACCTCCTCGGGGACGTGTCTATCCCCTCTCTCTCCCGGAAATGGAGGCTATGTCGCAATACGTCCAGGAGAATTTGGCAAGAGGGTTCATTAGGAAGTCAGTGTCACCAGCAGGGGCGGGGTTCTTCTTTGTGCACAAGAAGAATGGAGAGTTACATCCTTGCGTAGATTACAGAGGTCTTAACGCCATCACCGTTAAGAATAAGTACCCGCTGCCCCTGATTTCTCAGCTTTTTGATAGGTTTTGGGGAGCAAGGGTATTCACCAAGTTAGATCTGCGGGGTGCTTATAACCTGATCCACATCCGTGAGGGGGACAAATGGAAGATGGCGTTTAACACCAGAGATGGGCACTATGAGTATCTGGTGATGCCTTTCGGGCTCTGTAATGCCCCAGCCGTCTTCCAAGATTTTGTCAATGACAACTTCCGGGATATGCTTTCCACCTCGGTCGTAGTCTATCTGAATGATATTCTCATCTTCTCTCCAGATATTGACTCCCACCGGAGAGATGTTGGCAGAGTCTTTGACCTCTTACGGGCAAATTCTCTTTATGCAAAGTTGGAGAAGTGTATGTTTGAGCAGGAGTCTTTACCTTTCCTGGGCTATTTCATCTCAGCCCAGGGATTGGCTATGGATCCTGCCAAACTAAAGGCTGTGACGGACTGGCAAGAACCCCATTCTCTTAAAGCGGTGCAGCGCTTTATGGGGTTCATTAATTATTATCGCCTCTTCATTCCCCACTTCTCAACTTTGGTAGCTCCCTTGGTAGCCCTCACCAAGAAGGGAGCAAATCCCAAATTGTGGTCTGAAGAGGTCTCCAGGGCCTTTTCTTCTATTAAGTCTCATTTTGCTAGCGCTCCCATCCTACATTGTCCCGATGTTGATAAGACATTCTTAATGGAGGTGGATGCCTCTTCTGTTGGTGCAGGAGCAGTCCTCTTCCAAAAGGATGCTCAAGGTCGGAAGCATCTGTGCTTCTTCTTCTCCAAGACCTTCACACCAGTGGAGAGGAATTATTCTATCGGGGACAGGGAGTTGCTGGCAATGAAGTTGGCTTTCTCGGAGTGGAGACATCTCTTGGAGGGGGCTCGTTTTCCCTTTCAAGTCTTCACGGACCACAAAAACTTGTTATATTTGCAAACAGCCCAGCGGCTAAATTCTCACCAGGCCAGATGGTCCTTGTTCTTCTCCCGGTTCCACTTTACCCTCCATTATCTCGCTGGGGAGAAGAACATTCGTGCTGATGCCCTCTCTCGCTCTGTTGTGTCATCTGAAGAGGAGGAAGGAGAGCCTCGGCTTATTGTCCCTTCAGAGAGACTGATAACCATAGCTCCGGTTTTGCTAGAGTCTGTGTCTCCGGGCAAGACTTTTGTGCCCATTAATTTGCGACCAGAGGTTTTCTCTTGGGCTCATTTGTCCAGGGTGGGTGGACACTTTGGGACAAAGAGCACATCTGAGCTGCTGGCGAGGATGTACTGGTGGCCACATATGGTCCGAGATGTCATAGATTATATTCAGGCGTGTGTCTCCTGCGCCACAAATAAGTCTCCTCGACAACGGCCAGCTGGGTTACTCTATCCCTTGCCGGTGGCAGACAGGCCCTGGGAAATGGTCGGGATGGACTTTGTGGTGGGTTTGCCCAAGTCTCGTGGCTGTACCATCGTTTGGGTTATCACTGATCATTTTTCCAAAATGGTGCATTTGGTGCCGCTTCCACGGTTACCTTCTGCACGGGCCTTGGCAGCGTTGTTCATAAAACACATCTTCCGCCTACACGGTATGCCGGACAAAATTGTCAGTGACCGGGGTCCCCAGTTTGCGTCTCGGTTCTGGAGAGAGCTTTGTCGTCTTCTCAGCATTGAGTTAAATCTCTCCTCCGCATATCATCCCGAGATGAATGGGTTGGTAGAGAGGGCCAACCAGACCTTGGTCACATATTTGCGACATTTGGTCTCAGTCAGGCAGGATGACTGGGCATCCTTGCTATCATGGGCGGAGTTTGCACTGAACAATGCCGTAGCCGACTCCACTGGACAAAACCCATTCCTCCTCAACTATGGTCAGCATCCGCGGGTACCTGTGCCTATGCCTGTGTCTTCCGCCTACTCCAGGGTAGCAGACTGGGCTGTGGAGGCACGGGATATTTGGGACCGCACTCACGATGCCATTCAGGCTCCAAGAAGAGAATGAGGTCCTCCGCCAATGCACATCGGCGCCCTGCTCCGACCTTTGCTCCTGGTGACTTGGTGTGGCTCTCCGCCCATAACATCAGGCTGCGAGTTGAGTCCACTAAGTTTGCACCTCGATACTTGGGTCCTTTCAAGGTCCTCAAGCAGGTTAACCCTGTAGTCTATTGTTTATCCCTTCCCCCACACCTGGGTATCACCATCACCTTTCATGTGTCCCTCTTGAAACCGGTTTTCCAAGTCATCTGCTGGGACATTGGGTTCGTCTACGGACGATTACGAGGTGAATGCTATTTTGGGGTGCAAGGTGGTACGTGGCAAAAAATTTTTTTGGGAGGAGTGGAAGGGTTATGGTCCTGAAGACAGGTCCTGGGAGCCTGCTGAGCACATTCGGGCTCCGCAGCTCATTGCTGCCTTCGAGCATAGCGAGGTCCAAGGAGGGATAGAGTTCCCGCCTCTGCACAGGGTGAATCTCGGGCCTTCTCCTTCGGTCTCCCATTCTTCTCCTGCTGCAGTGGAGCCTGCTCAGCGGAGACGTCGGTCCCGGCGTCTCGCTCAGGCTGACTCTGTACAAAGAGTTACTGCTGCTTTTCCTGCTTCTGCCATTGAAGCCAGTGTTGGGCAGCGGCGAGCAGACGCTTTTGGGACTAAGTCCTGCTTTTCTCGTTCTGAGCATGCCCAGAGTAAGATCTCTCAGTGGAGATCGAGGGTCACATGTTCAGATACTGCAGTCAAATCTATTGGTCCTTCTAGGAAGGTTCTGTAGGTGCGCAGGCTCTGTGGCAGCCTCTCATTGGTCCTTCTAGGAAGGTCCTGCACGTACTGCAACTATTTAAGGTTCGCATGGCCGTGCCAGTGTGGTCATGTGAGTTTGTGTTCAGGGACCCGGCTGAAATAAGCCCCAAGAATGCTGGCACCTCCAGCTAGGAGATTGTGTTTGTATGTATTCAGGGACCTGGCTGAAATAAGCCCCTAGAATACTGGCACCTCCGGCGAGGAGTTTTGAGTGCATGCATGACCACTGACTGCTCTCATTTGGGTAGTTAGCCTATGCCTCTGTGAAGTCTAACAGGGCACAGAGCTTTGCTTTCATGGCTACTCTGTGAAACTAACAGAGCTAGTTCATGCCGCCATTTAGTGCCGCCGTTTGCTAGCAGCAGGTTCTCCTGCACGGTGGACCCCGGGCTGCGAACGCATCTATTTCAATAAAACATTTATATTTACTCGGTGCGTTCCGCTAGCCCTATCACCAATGAATTCAATTTTGCATGACCTAATTTTATAAGAAAGCACAAGGGCAACAGTCCATAAGCTCAAGCTAACGAGACGCTGGAAGATTTAACTAGATAATGACTGAAAGCACACAGCAAAATCAAATAAAGGTTGGTTGAACAATAAGTTTTGTCCAATTTGTGTTTTGACCTTAATGCTATGAAGATGCTCTGGCATGACCTGAAGAGTTGTTTTTGCAAGACATTGCAGAAATATTGATGAATTGAAACACAATAGCAGGATGGAATAGTCCAAAATTCTGCAATTTGAAATCGTATTTGCAGTTGTCGAAAACATTTGTTGCTTAAAGGGGTTGTCCACTACTTGAACAACCCCTACTCAATCCTCATGTTTCTCCCATGTAAAATAATAACACATATACTCACCTCTGGTGCTGACACCAATTCAGCGATGTCAACACTGGCTTTCCTTTGTCACATGATCCCTGTGGCTAATCATCGCTGTCTTCACTCTCCCCACTTTTGGACAAATGACATACATCCAGGGGAAGTGAGAGCTGCTGCAGGTCTACAGCTCTAGAAAAAAAAATATTTTTCAGGTGCCAAGGTTTTTTGACTGGTTTAGGGTATTTTAAGGGTGCTGAATTAAAAAATTCCATTACTTTTGCTGAATTGGTTCTCGTTTTTGAGATAATTCATCCATGAAAATAATGCGTTCTGCGAATGTAACTTGTGTGTGATAGCAGATGCAATAGCTTTAACAGTGTCTTAAATAACGAAATATCACGTATAATTATTTTGTATTTCAATTTGTAGGCTTACAATGCTATAAAAGTGACTTTTTGAAGCCAGAATTCTTGTGTAATTAATTAAATAATAAATTAACTATTAAATATCTCAGAAGCTAGAGCTAACCTGACAAAACTGAAGTTATATTCTTAGTCAGCACTAGGGTTGAGCGACTTTCATTTTTTTAAGATCGAGTCTGGTTTTGTGAAACCCGATTTAGTCCAGAGTCGAGTCGAGTGAAGTCGGCCGATTATCGCTAAAAGTCGGGGATCGACCGAAACACGAAACCCAATGCAAGTCAATGGGGAAGCATAGCCGGCAGTGAGTGGAGGCCAGGAAAACACCTACAGTGCACATTTTACTGCCAAAAACATCCATTCTTGTTTTCTGAAGCTTGTCAATCTTAATTAACTTTATAATAATAGTTGGGCACTGGAAATTGGGGGTCATTTGGCAAAAGTTGTGGGGGTAGGGCTGGTTCAAGGTTTTAGTGGGCCCAGGAAACATGGACTACGTCATGGCGGTGGAGCAGGGAGAGGTAAGTATTTCAACGTTGCAAGTGCTGTGATCCTGAGCAAGCAGGGGGGGCCCACTCGTTCGCATTGGCACTGGCACAGGGCCCCTCAAAGTACGGCGGTGTGTTTGCATGGCGGGGGCGCCTCCCACCAGCAGCGACACTTTTGCGTACTCTGAGTGGCCCTGTGCCAGTGACGTCGCCAACGAGTATGCCCCCCCACCTGATGAAGGAACCTGCACTTTCATCTGCACCTTCCTCTTTGTCCCTGTGTAAGGTGGTATAATATGCGGGAAGGGGAACCTTACTTTCAGCAGGGTCAGATTCTGGCTGTGTAGAGTACAAGGGGAATGTAGTGGTCTAGGTCAATGTACCAGCAGACTCATCTAGCAGTGGCTGGGCAATGGGCAGGATGATGAGGAAACAGATATAGGGCCAAAGAATAAAGTAGGCTAAATGCAGATCAAAATTGGTAACAGGACTAAACAGGCAGCATTGCTTTGTTCAGTGGAGTAGCAAACCCAAGAGCAGCAGACACTGTTTCAAGGGCCTAACCACACTAGTAGGCCAAATGCAGTTTAATATCTGATAGTATAGGCCGAAAGCCAGAATGTGGAAGCTCAGCTTTGTTCAGTTGAGGACAACACCAGGGAGGGGCAGACACCGTTAGTAGGCCCTAACCACCATTTTGTTTTTTTAAAAACACTTAATGAGAGCCAGAAGGTTGAAGCTCAGCTTTATTCAGTTGAGGGCAACACCAGGGAGGGGCAGACACCGTTAGTAGGCCCTAAACACCATTTTGTTTTTTAAAAAACACTTAATGAGAGCCAGAAGGTTGAAGCTCAGCTTTATTCAGTTGAGGGCAACACCAGGCAGGGGCAGACACCGTTAGTAGGCCGGAACCACCATTTTGTTTTTTAAAAAACACTTAATGAGAGCCAGAAGGTTGAAGCTCAGCTTTATTCAGTTGAGGGCAACACCAGGCAGGGGCAGACACCGTTAGTAGGCCGGAACCAGCAATGTGTTTAAAAACAGCAGTTAATCAGAGCCGGAAGGTAGAAGCTCAGCTTTATTCAGTTGAGGGCAACACCAGGGAGGGACAGAAGCCGTTAGTAGGCCCTAACCACCATTTTGTTTTTTAAAAAACACTTAATGAGAGCCAGAAGGTTGAAGCTCAGCTTTATTCAGTTGAGGGCAACACCAGGCAGGGGCAGACACCGTTAGTAGGCCGGAACCACCATTTTGTTTAAAAACAGCAGTTAATCAGAGCCGGAAGGTAGAAGCTCAGCTTTATTCAGTTGAGGGCAACACCAGGGAGGGGCAGAAGCCGTTAGTACGCCCTAACCACCATTTTGTTTTTTAAAAAACACTTAATGAGAGCCAGAAGGTTGAAGCTCAGCTTTATTCAGTTGAGGGCAACACCAGGGAGGGGCAGAAGCCGTTAGTAGGCCCTAACCACCATTTTGTTTTTTAAAAAACACTTAATGAGAGCCAGAAGGTTGAAGCTCAGCTTTATTCAGTTGAGGGCAACACCAGGCAGGGGCAGACACCGTTAGTAGGCCGGAACCAGCAATGTGTTTAAAAACAGCAGTTAATCAGAGCCGGAAGGTAGAAGCTCAGCTTTATTCAGTTGAGGGCAACACCAGGGAGGGACAGAAGCCGTTAGTAGGCCCTAACCACCATTTTGTTTTTTAAAAAACACTTAATGAGAGCCAGAAGGTTGAAGCTCAGCTTTATTCAGTTGAGGGCAACACCAGGCAGGGGCAGACACCGTTAGTAGGCCGGAACCACCATTTTGTTTAAAAACAGCAGTTAATCAGAGCCGGAAGGTAGAAGCTCAGCTTTATTCAGTTGAGGGCAACACCAGGGAGGGGCAGAAGCCGTTAGTAGGCCCTAACCACCATTTTGTTTTTTAAAAAACACTTAATGAGAGCCAGAAGGTTGAAGCTCAGCTTTATTCAGTCGAGGGCAACTGTTGTGAATTCGGTTTGTGGGCTCCCCCGGTGGTCTGTTATGGTAGTGTCTCTTATGTGCCTTCCTCCATCTCTGATTACCTGTCGCCACCCTCTTGGGGAGTTTCCTATTTAAGGCTGCTTGGCTGTTAGTCACATGCCGGCCAACAATGTGCTAGTAGCATTCTGTTGCATTCACCTGCCTCAAGTTCCAGTTCAGCTAAGTTGAATTTTGTTTCTTGTTTTGCTATTTTTGTCCAGCTATCTGCAATGTGACTCTTCAGTGCTGGAAGCTCTTGTGGACAGAAAATTACTACTCCAGTGGCATGAGTTGTCACTGGAGTTTAAAGTAATTTCTGGATGGTGTTTTTGAATAGTGATTTTTAGGTCGACCGTGAAGTAACTCTTTCCTGTCCTTCTGCTATCTAGTAAGCGGACCTCACTGTGCTAAATCTGCTGTTCATCCTACGTATGTCATTTCCTCTGAACTCACCGTCAATATCTGTGGGGGCCTACTATCATCTTTTGGGGTTCCTCACTGGAGGTAAGGCAGGCCTGTATATTCCTCTTATAGGGGTAGTTAGATCTCCGGCTGGCGCGTGGTGTCTAGGGCATCGTAGGTACATCCCCCGGCTACTGTAAGTGTTGGGTCAGGTTCAGGTCACGGTCGACCTTAGTTTCCATCACCCGAGAGCTAGTCCGTTTTGCATTTTTGTCCCATGGTCATTGGGGTAACCATAACAGTTTGGCCGGCCTATAAAAAATCTATGTGTTAAAATATGCACTAAAGTAGGAAGGAGAAGAAAAGGTTTTTTATTTTTTTTTTATTTTTTTTTTTTTTGCTGTGTTTGAAAGTGCACCTTAGTTTGATCATTTGTATTCCTTGCTTAAACTGCAGTCTTCAGCCTTTTTTTTTCTCCTCTCCTCTTAACCTCTGAATGCTTGGGTTACACCCATCTGAAACATGGATCCACAGAGTTTAGTTGCGGGTTTGAATAACCTTGCGACAAAAGTACAGAACCTACAAGATTTTGTTATACGTGCTCCAATGTCTGAACCTAAGATTCCTCTGCCTGAATACTTTACCGGAGACAGATCCCGGTTTTTGAGTTTCAGAGAAAATTGCAAATTGTTTTTGTCTCTGAGATCTCACTCTGCTGGTGATCAGACTCAACAAGTTAAAATTGTTATCTCTCTACTGCGCGGCGACCCACAAAGTTGGGCATTTGCATTATCGCCAGGGGATCCTGCGTTGTTAAATGTAGATGCGTTTTTTCAGGCTTTGGGGTTGCTTTATGAAGAACCTAATTTAGAGATTTTGGCTGAGAAAGCCTTGATAGCTCTTTCCCAAGGGCAAGATGAAGCTGAGATATATTGCCAGAAATTCCGTAAATGGTCGGTGCTTACTAAATGGAATGAGTGCGCTTTAGCAGCTAATTTCAGAGAAGGTCTCTCTTATGCCGTGAAGGATGTCATGGTGGGGTTCCCTGTGCCTACAGGTCTGAATGATGCCATGAAATTGGCTATCCAGATTGATCGGCGTTTGCGGGAGCGCAAATCTGTGCACCATATGGCGGTATCTTCTGAGCAAAAACCTGTGCACCATATGGCGGTGTCTTCTGAGCAAAGACCTGTGCACCATTTGGCGGTGACCTCTGAAAAGGCATTGGAGCATATGCAATGCGATCGTGTTTTGTCTAGAGGCGAACGTCAAAATTACAGGCGCAAAAATGGATTGTGCTTCTACTGTGGAGATCCAGCTCATGTTATATCAGCATGCTCTAAACGTATAAATAAGGTTGATAAAAAGGTTGATAAATCTTTTTCTACAGGTACCTTGCAGTCAAAATTTCTTTTGTCCGTGACATTGATTTGTACCTTATCATCTGTGACTGTGAATGCTTATGTGGATTCTGGCGCCGCTCTGAGTCTCATGGATTGGTCCTTTGCCAAGCGTTGTGGGTTTGATTTGGAGCCGTTGGAAGTTTCTATTCCCCTGAAGGGTATTGATTCTACACCTTTGGCTAGCAATAAACCACAATATTGGACACAAGTGACTATGCGTCTTACCCCAGACCATCAGGAGATTATTCGTTTCCTTGTATTATATAACCTACATGATGTCTTAGTGCTTGGATTACCATGGTTACAGATTCATAATCCCGTCTTGGACTGGAAATCTATGTCTGTGTTGAGCTGGGGATGTCGGGGTATTCATGGGGATGCACCTTTGGTTCCTATTTCTTCATCTACTCCCTCTGAGATCCCAGCATTTCTGTCAGATTTTTATGATGTCTTTCAAGAGCCTAAAGTTGATTCTCTCCCTCCCCACAGAGAGTGTGACTGCGCTATTGAATTGATCCCCGGTAGTAAGTTTCCTAAGGGTCGCTTGTTTAATTTGTCTGTACCTGAACATACTGCTATGCGGGAGTATATCAGAGAATCCTTGGAAAAGGGTCATATTCGCCCCTCGTTGTCTCCACTAGGGGCAGGATTTTTCTTTGTAGGTAAAAAGGATGGTTCATTGAGACCTTGTATCGACTATCGACTTTTGAATAAGATTACAGTTAAATACCAGTACCCGTTACCTTTACTGACTGATCTGTTTGCTCGTATAAAGGGGGCTAAGTGGTTCACTAAGATCGATCTACGTGGTGCGTATAATTTGGTGCGGATTAAGCAGGGGGATGAGTGGAAGACCGCATTTAATACGCCTGAGGGCCATTTTGAGTATTTGGTAATGCCTTTCGGTCTCGCAAATGCCCCTTCCGTTTTTCAGTCCTTTATGCACGATATTTTCCGTGAATATCTGGATAAGTTTATGATTGTGTATTTGGATGATATTCTTGTTTTTTCGGAGGACTGGGAATCTCACGTTCAACAGGTCAGGAGAGTTTTTCAGGTTTTGCGAGCTAATTCTCTTTTTGTAAAGGGCTCAAAGTGTAGTTTTGGAGTTCAGAGAATTTCCTTTTTGGGATATATTTTTTCCCCTTCATCTATGGAGATGGACCCTGTCAAGGTCCAGGCTATTTGTGATTGGATGCAACCTACTTCTTTGAAGAGTCTGCAAAAGTTCTTGGGTTTTGCTAATTTCTATCGCCGATTTATAGCGGGTTTTTCTGCCATTGCTAAACCTTTGACTGATTTGACCAAAAAGGGTGCTGATGTTGCTAATTGGTCCTCTGCGGCTGTGGAGGCCTTTCAAGAGCTTAAGCGCCGCTTTTCTTCCGCTCCTGTGTTGCGCCAACCTGATGTGTTACTTCCGTTCCAGGTTGAGGTGGATGCTTCGGAGATCGGAGCAGGTGCAGTTTTGTCGCAGAAAGATCCTGACTGCTCAGTAATGAGACCATGTGCGTTTTTCTCCCGAAAGTTTTCGCCCGCTGAGCGAAATTATGATGTGGGAAATCGGGAACTTCTGGCCATGAAGTGGGCGTTTGAGGAGTGGCGTCATTGGCTTGAGGGTGCTAGACACCAGGTGGTGGTCCTCACTGACCACAAGAATCTAATTTATCTTGAGTCGGCCAGGCGTCTGAATCCTAGACAGGCGCGCTGGTCGTTGTTTTTCTCCCGATTTAACTTTGTGGTGTCATATCTGCCTGGGTCCAAGAATGTGAGGGCGGATGCCCTCTCCAGGAGTTTTGAGCCTGACTCGCCTGGTGATTCCGAACCTACCGGCATCCTGAAGGATGGGGTGATATTGTCAGCTGTCTCCCCAGACCTGCGGCGTTCTTTGCAGGAGTTTCAGGTGGATAGGCCTGATCGCTGTCCGCCTGGTAGACTGTTTGTCCCTGATGATTGGACCAGTAGAGTTATCTCGGAGGTTCATTCTTCCGCGTTGACAGGTCATCCTGGAATTTTTGGCACCAGGGATTTGGTGTCTAGGTCCTTCTGGTGGCCTTCTTTGTCTCGAGATGTGCGCATGTTTGTGCAGTCTTGTGATGTTTGTGCTCGGGCCAAGCCCTGCTGTTCTAGGGCCAGTGGGTTGTTGTTGCCCTTGCCTATTCCTAAGAGGCCTTGGACGCACATCTCTATGGACTTTATTTCTGACCTTCCGGTTTCTCGTAGGATGTCTGTCATCTGGGTGATTTGTGACCGTTTTTCCAAGATGGTTCATTTGGTACCTTTACCCAAATTGCCCTCCTCCTCTGAGTTGGTTCCTCTATTTTTTCAGAATGTGGTGCGTTTGCATGGTATTCCTGAGAATATAGTGTCTGACAGGGGTACTCAGTTTGTGTCTAGATTTTGGCGGACGTTCTGTGCCAGGATGGGTATCGATTTGTCTTTTTCGTCTGCATTCCATCCTCAGACTAATGGCCAGACTGAGCGTACTAATCAGACCTTGGAGACTTACTTGAGGTGTTTTGTGTCCGCTGATCAGGATGATTGGCTTGACTTTTTGCCATTGGCAGAGTTTGCCCTTAACAATCGGGCTAGTTCTGCCACTTTGGTTTCTCCATTTTTTTGTAATTCAGGGTTTCACCCTCGGTTTTCGTCCGGTCAATTGGAGTCTTCGGATTGTCCTGGAGTGGATGCTGTGGTTGATAGGATGCATCAGATTTGGGGACAGGTTGTGGACAATCTGAAGTTGTCCCAGGAGAAGACTCAACAGTTCACTAATCGTCATCGGCGTATTGGTCCTCGTCTTTGTGTTGGGGACCTGGTGTGGCTGTCTTCTCGATTTGTTCCTATGAAGGTCTCGTCTCCTAAGTTTAAGCCTCGGTTTATCGGCCCTTATAGGATTCTGGAGGTTCTTAATCCTGTGTCCTTTCGTTTGGACCTCCCAGCATCTTTTAATATCCATAATGTTTTCCATCGGTCATTATTGCGGAGGTATGAGGTACCGGTTGTTCCTTCTGCTGATCCACCTGCTCCTGTGTTGGTTGAGGGTGAATTGGAGTATGTGGTGGAAAAGATCTTGGACTCCCGTGTTTCCAGACGGAAACTTCAGTATCTGGTTAAGTGGAAAGGTTATGGCCAGGAGGATAATTCTTGGGTGACAGCATCCGATGTTCATGCTCCCGATTTGGTTCGTGCATTTCATAGTGCTCATCCAGGTCGCCCTGGTGGTTCTGGTGAGGGTTCGGTGCCCCCTCCTTAAGGGGGGGGTACTGTTGTGAATTCGGTTTGTGGGCTCCCCCGGTGGTCTGTTATGGTAGTGTCTCTTATGTGCCTTCCTCCATCTCTGATTACCTGTCGCCACCCTCTTGGGGAGTTTCCTATTTAAGGCTGCTTGGCTGTTAGTCACATGCCGGCCAACAATGTGCTAGTAGCATTCTGTTGCATTCACCTGCCTCAAGTTCCAGTTCAGCTAAGTTGAATTTTGTTTCTTGTTTTGCTATTTTTGTCCAGCTATCTGCAATGTGACTCTTCAGTGCTGGAAGCTCTTGTGGACAGAAAATTACTACTCCAGTGGCATGAGTTGTCACTGGAGTTTAAAGTAATTTCTGGATGGTGTTTTTGAACAGTGATTTTTAGGTCGACCGTGAAGTAACTCTTTCCTGTCCTTCTGCTATCTAGTAAGCGGACCTCACTGTGCTAAATCTGCTGTTCATCCTACGTATGTCATTTCCTCTGAACTCACCGTCAATATCTGTGGGGGCCTACTATCATCTTTTGGGGTTCCTCACTGGAGGTAAGGCAGGCCTGTATATTCCTCTTATAGGGGTAGTTAGATCTCCGGCTGGCGCGTGGTGTCTAGGGCATCGTAGGTACATCCCCCGGCTACTGTAAGTGTTGGGTCAGGTTCAGGTCACGGTCGACCTTAGTTTCCATCACCCGAGAGCTAGTCCGTTTTGCATTTTTGTCCCATGGTCATTGGGGTAACCATAACAGGCAACACCAGGCAGGGGCAAACACCGTTAGTAGGCCGGAACCAGCAATGTGTTTAAAAACAGCAGTTAATCAGAGCCGGAAGGTAGAAGCTCAGCTTTATTCAGTTGAGGGCAACACCAGGGAGGGACAGAAGCCGTTAGTAGGCCCTAACCACCATTTTGTTTTTTAAAAAACACTTAATGAGAGCCAGAAGGTTGAAGCTCAGCTTTATTCAGTTGAGGGCAACACCAGGCAGGGGCAGACACCGTTAGTAGGCCGGAACCACCATTTTGTTTAAAAACAGCAGTTAATCAGAGCCGGAAGGTAGAAGCTCAGCTTTATTCAGTTGAGGGCAACACCAGGGAGGGGCAGAAGCCGTTAGTAGGCCCTAACCACCATTTTGTTTTTTAAAAAACACTTAATGAGAGCCAGAAGGTTGAAGCTCAGCTTTATTCAGTTGAGGGCAACACCAGGCAGGGGCAGACACCGTTAGTAGGCCGGAACCACCATTTTGTTTAAAAACAGCAGTTAATCAGAGCCGGAAGGTAGAAGCTCAGCTTTATTCAGTTGAGGGCAACACCAGGGAGGGACAGAAGCCGTTAGTAGGCCCTAACCACCATTTTGTTTTTTAAAAAACACTTAATGAGAGCCAGAAGGTTGAAGCTCAGCTTTATTCAGTTGAGGGCAACACCAGGCAGGGGCAGACACCGTTAGTAGGCCGGAACCACCATTTTGTTTAAAAACAGCAGTTAATCAGAGCCGGAAGGTAGAAGCTCAGCTTTATTCAGTTGAGGGCAACACCAGGGAGGGGCAGAAGCCGTTAGTAGGCCCTAACCACCATTTTGTTTTTTAAAAAACACTTAATGAGAGCCAGAAGGTTGAAGCTCAGCTTTATTCAGTTGAGGGCAACACCAGGCAGGGGCAGACACCGTTAGTAGGCCGGAACCACCATTTTGTTTAAAAACAGCAGTTAATCAGAGCCGGAAGGTAGAAGCTCAGCTTTATTCAGTTGAGGGCAACACCAGGGAGGGACAGAAGCCGTTAGTAGGCCCTAACCACCATTTTGTTTTTTAAAAAACACTTAATGAGAGCCAGAAGGTTGAAGCTCAGCTTTATTCAGTTGAGGGCAACACCAGGCAGGGGCAGACACCGTTAGTAGGCCGGAACCACCATTTTGTTTTTTAAAAAACACTTAATGAGAGCCAGAAGGTAGAAGCTCAGCTTTATTCAGTTGAGGACAAGTTGAATTAGGGACTGCATACAGACTTAGCAGGCTGTCCCCTGTGTGGACCATGCATCCAATACATTAACCCATTGAGCCACAAAGGACACGTAACCTTCCGTGGCCATGCCTACAGGTCCATGTGTCTGTTGTCAGGTGTACCTTTGTCAGTGTAGGCCTATTGGAAGGAGGGACCGCAGACAGGCTTCAAAGGCCTAACACAATAAAATGGGCTGGCTGTAGGCACTTTAAAATTGGTTCCAGGGGTACACGGGCAGCAGTGGTCTGGTCAGTGGAGGCCTAGTGGAAGGAGGGACCGCAGACAGGCTTCGAAGGCCTAACACAATAAAATGGGCTGGCTGTAGGCACTTTAAAATTGGTTCCAGGGGTACACGGGCAGCAGTGGTCTGGTCAGTGGAGGCCTAGTGGAAGGAGGGACCGCAGACAGGCTTCGAAGGCCTAACACAATAAAATGGGCTGGCTGTAGGCACTTTAAAATTGGTTCCAGGGGTACACGGGCAGCAGTGGTCTGGTCAGTGGAGGCCTAGTGGAAGGAGGGACCGCAGACAGGCTATCAAAGGCCTAAAATAACAAACAATAGGCTCATGGCAGTTTTACAGCGGTTACATGGATACACGGGCAGGCAGCTGGTGATGAGTGGAGGAGTATTTAAAGTAGGGACCGCAGACAGGCTATCAAAGGCCTAAAATAACAAACAATAGGCTCATGGCAGTTTTACAGCGGTTACATGGATACACAGGCAGCTTGGTGGTGAGTGGAGGAGTATTTAAAGTAGGGACCGCAGACAGGCTATCAAAGGCCTAAAATAACAAACAATAGGCTCATGGCAGTTTTACAGCGGTTACATGGATACACAGGCAGCTTGGTGGTGAGTGGAGGAGTATTTAAAGTAGGGACCGCAGACAGGCTATCAAAGGCCTCAAATAACAAACAATAGGCTCATGGCAGTTTTACAGCGGTTACATGGATACACAGGCAGCTTGGTGGTGAGTGGAGGAGTATTTAAAGTAGGGACCGCAGACAGGCTATCAAAGGCCTAAAATAACAAACAATAGGCTCATGGCAGTTTTACAGCGGTTACATGGATACACGGGCAGGCAGCTGGTGATGAGTGGAGGAGTATTTAAAGTAGGGACCGCAGACAGGCTATCAAAGGCCTAAAATAACAAACAATAGGCTCATGGCAGTTTTACAGCGGTTACATGGATACACGGGCAGGCAGCTGGTGGTGAGTGGAGGAGTATTTAAAGTAGGGACCGCAGACAGGCTATCAAAGGCCTAAAATAACAAACAATAGGCTCATGGCAGTTTTACAGCGGTTACATGGATACACGGGCAGGCAGCTGGTGATGAGTGGAGGAGTATTTAAAGTAGGGACCGCAGACAGGCTATCAAAGGCCTAAAATAACAAACAATAGGCTCATGGCAGTTTTACAGCGGTTACATGGATACACGGGCAGGCAGCTGGTGATGAGTGGAGGAGTATTTAAAGTAGGGACCGCAGACAGGCTATCAAAGGCCTAAAATAACAAACAATAGGCTCATGGCAGTTTTACAGCGGTTACATGGATACACGGGCAGGCAGCTGGTGATGAGTGGAGGAGTATTTAAAGTAGGGACCGCAGACAGGCTATCAAAGGCCTAAAATAACAAACAATAGGCTCATGGCAGCTTTACAGCGGTTACATGGATACACAGGCAGCTTGGTGGTGAGTGGAGGAGTAGTGCAAGGAGTGTCTGTCCCAGTACTCCCAAAATATAAATAGATGTTAATGTCTCGCAAAACAACCAAAACAAAAAAAAAGGTGGCATACTTAGGTACAGGGGTGGGCTCATCTACTGAGTTTCTGACATAGTAATTTGGCAGTAACTATTTAATGGTGCCAATATAGGACACAGACACAGACTACTTTAAGTTGCATCATAGATGTCTACAAATTTGTATTGTCAGTGCCAGACATTGAATGATGTCAGCGAATAGACTAAAGATTGGTGGAGCTGTGCGACATAATTTTGGACGTGGTAGAGCACATTTTGAGCTGGGGTAGGGGGGAACTCTCTTGAGGCCGGCGGGACCGCCCCAGGGCCCCTCATGTTACAACGGTGTGTCTGACGTTGGGTGCGCACCGCCACCGCCAGAGACACTACATTGTACTATGAGGGACCCAGTAGCAATGCCGTCAACCAAAAGCGAGCACACCCACCTCTTCAGACAAACAGCAGTCTCACGGGTGCTTGCGCCAAGTCGCGATACCACGGCCCCGTGTGGGGAGTTTTGCCATTTAGGGAGGTGTAAACATGTCGTATGCTGTACAATCAGCTGCAGCAAATTAGACATTAGAAAAGTAATTCACAGGCAAGAGCTTTTCATAGGAAAGCTAGGTGTCGGCCGGGCAAGGTGGAGCAAAAGATTTCGAAATCCAGTTGTGGTTCATTTTAATGAATGTTAGATCGTCAACATTTTGGGTAGCCAGACGAGTCCTTTTTTCGGTTAATATTGAACCTGCAGCACTGAATACTCTTTCTGATAGGACACTTGCTGCCGGGCAAGCAAGCTCCTGCAATGCATATTCTGCCAATTCTGGCCAGGTGTCTAATTTGGAGGCCCAGTAATCAAATGGGAATGAAGGTTGAGGGAGAACATCGATAAGGGATGAAAAATAGTTAGTAACCATACTGGACAAATGTTGTCTCCTGTCACTTTCAATTGATGCAGCAGTACCTGTCCTGTCTGCGGTCATAGCAAAATCACTCCACAACCTGGTCAGAAAACCCCTCTGTCCAACGCCACTTCTGATGTGTGCACCCCTAACACTCCTAGTCTGCTGCCCCCTGGAGCTCGTGTGAGAACGATCACGTGCGCTGTGTGCTGGGAATGCCTGAAGCAAACGGTCAACAAGAGTTGATTGTTTGGTTGCTAATATTAGTTACAAGTTCTCATGTGGCATAATATTTTGCAATTTGCCTTTATAGCGTGGATCAAGGAGGCAGGCCAACCAGTAATCGTCATCGTTCATCATTTTCGTAATGCGTGTGTCCCTTTTTAGGATACGTAAGGCATAATCCGCCATGTGAGCCAAAGTTCCAGTTGTCAAATCTCCGGTTGTGATTGGTTGAGGGGCAGTTGCAGGCACTACGTCACTTGTGTCCCTCAAAAAACCAGAACCCGGCCGTGACACGCAACCAATTTCCTGTGCCCCCGGGAAAGGTTCGGCATTAAAAATATACTCATCCCCATCATCCTCCTCGTCCTCCACCTCCTCTTCGCCCGCTACCTCGTCCTGTACACTGCCCTGACCAGACAATGGCTGACTGTCATCAAGGCTTTCCTCTTCCTCTGGTGCAGACGCCTGCTCCTTTATGTGCGTCAAACTTTGCATCAGCAGACGCATTAGGGGGATGCTCATGCTTATTACGGCGTTGTCTGCACTAACCAGCCGTGTGCATTCCTCAAAACACTGAAGGACTTGACACATGTCTTGTATCTTAGACCACTGCACACCTGACAACTCCATGTCTGCCATCCTACTGCCTGCCCGTGTATCCTCCCACAAATAAATAACAGCACGCCTCTGTTCGCACAGTCTCTGAAGCATGTGCAGTGTTGAGTTCCACCTTGTTGCAACGTCTATGATGAGGCGATGCTGGGGAAGGTTCAAAGACCGCTGATAGGTCTGCATACGGCTGGCGTGTACAGGCGAACGTCGGATATGTGAGCAAAGTGCACGCACTTTGAGGAGCAGGTCGGAGAACCCAGGATAAGTTTTCAATACGCACTGCACCACCAGGTTTAAGGTGTGAGCCAGGCAAGGAATGTGTTTCAGTTGGGAAAGGGAGATGGCAGCCATGAAATTCCTTCCATTATCACTCACTACCTTGCCTGCCTCAAGATCTACTGTGCCCAGCCACGACTGCGTTTCTTGTTGCAAGAACTCGGACAGAACTTCCGCGGTGTGTCTGTTGTCGCCCAAACACTTCATAGCCAATACAGCCTGCTGACGCTTGGCAGTAGCTGGCCCATAATGGGACAACTGGTGTGCAACAGTGTCATCTGCCGATGGAGTGGTTGGCAGACTGCGTTCTGTGGAAGAGCTGTAGCTTCTGCAGGAGGACGAGGAGGAGGAGGGGGTGCGAACGCCTACAGCCAACTGTTTCCTAGACCGTGGGCTAGGCACAACTGTCCCTAAATTGATGTCGCCTGTGGACCCTGCATCCACCACATTCACCCAGTGTGCCGTGATGGACACATAACGTCCCTGGCCATGCCTACTGGTCCATGCATCTGTAGTCAGGTGCACCTTTGTACTCACAGATTGCCTGAGTGCATGGACGATGCGCTGTTTAACATGCTGGTGCAGGGCTGGGATGGCTTTTCTGGAAAAAAAGTGTCGACTGGGTAGCTCGTATCGTGGTTCAGCGTACTCCATCAGGGCTTTGAAAGCTTCACTTTCAACTAACCGGTAGGGCATCATCTCTAACGAGATTAGTCTAGCTATGTGGGCGTTAAAACCCTGTGTATGCGGATGCGAGGATAAGTACTTCCTTTTTCTAACCAGAGTCTCATGTAGGGTGAGCTGGACTGGAGAGCTGGAGATCGTGGAACTTTCGGGTGTGCCGGTGTACATGGCAGACTGAGAGACGGTTGGAGACGGTATTGTTTCCGCCGGTGCCCTAGATGCAATATTTCCTCCTACAAAACTGGTGGTTCCCTGACCCTGACTGCTTTTGGCTGGCAAAGAAACCTGCACAGATACTGCCGGTGGTGCGGAAAATGGTGGCCTTACAGTGACGGAAGGGATGTTGCGTTGCTGACTAGCTTCATTGGCCGAGGGTGCTACAACCTTAAGGGACGTTTGGTAGTTAGTCCAGGCTTGAAAATGCATGGTGGTTAAGTGTCTATGCATGCAACTAGTATTTAGACTTTTCAGATTCTGACCTCTGCTTAAGCTAGTTGAACATTTTTGACAGATGACTTTGCGCTGATCAGTTGGATGTTGTTTAAAAAAATGCCAGACTGCACTCTTCCTAGACTCGGATCCCTTTTCAGGGATTGCAGACTGAGCTTTAACCGGATGGCCACGCTGTCCTCCAACAGGTTTTGGCTTTGACACGCGTTTTGGGCCAGATACGGGCCCGGCAGATGGAACCTGTTGCGATGTTGATGCCTGCTGCGGCCCCTCCTCAACCTCCACTTCTGAACTACTGCCGCCTGCACCCTGTTCCCCCAATGGCTGCCAATCGGGGTCAATAACTGGGTCATCTATTACCTCCTCTTCGAGCTCGTGTGCAACTTCGTCTGTGTCACTGTGTCGGTCGGTGGTATAGCGTTCGTGGCGGGGCAACATAGTCTCATCAGGGTCTGATTGTGGATCTGTACCCTGAGAGGGCAATGTGGTGGTCTGAGTCAAAGGAGCAGCATAGTACTCTGGCTGTGGCTGTGCATCAGTGCACTCCATGTCAGAATATACTTGTAATGGGCATGGCCTGTTAAATGTTTCACTTTCTAAGCCAGGGACGGTATGTGTAAAGAGCTCCATGGAGTGACCCGTTGTGTCGCCTGCTGCATCCTTCTCTCTTGTTGTAGTTTTTGCTGAGGAGGACAAGGAAGCGACTTGTCCCTGACCGTGAACATCCACAAGCGACGCGCTGCTTTTACATTTACCAGTTTCGGAAGAGGAGGCAAAAGAGCTAGAGGCTGAGTCTGCAATGTAAGCCAAAACTTGCTGTTGCTGCTCCGCCTTTAAAAGCGGTTTTCCTACTCCCAGAAAAGAGAGCGTTCGAGGCCTTGTGTAGCCTGACGACGAAACTGGCTCCACAGCTCCAGACTTAGGTGGAATATTTTTATCCCCACGACCACCTGATGCTCCACTACCACTACCATCATTACCAGCTGACAATGAACGCCCACGACGACCTCTTGCACCAGACTTACTCATTGTTTTAAAATCTTAACCAAAGTAACTTTATTTGTTGCTGTCAAACAACTTACACGGTGAGCTATAACGTCAGTATGATTTCAATATCCCTTAACAGGTTGGTGAGACCACAAGGAAAATCAGGCACAATGTTACACACTCTGTTTTCTGTGGCACAAAATCACAGAGATGACACACACGCAGGACTGTCACTCAAGCACTAATGTCAATATTAATCTCCCACCTAATTTATTTTTTTTTTTTCTCAGGGAGACTTTAGAAACCAAATAATATTAAAAAAAAAAACAAAAAAAAAAGGCTTTCTATGGCCCACAATTAGAGAGAGAGAGGTGGCACACCCAGGAGTCAAGACTGGCGCACAAGCTGAAAGGGCAATATTACTCTCCCACTGTTTTTTTAAGTTTTTTTTTTATTATTTTCAGGGAGACTTTAGAAACCAAATAATATTAAAAAAACCAAAAAAATAAATAGCCTTTCTATGGCCCACTGAATGAGAGAGAGAGGTGGCACACCCAGGAGTCAAGACTGGCACACAAGCTGAAAGGGCAATATTACTCTCCCACTGTTTTTTTATGTATTTTTTGTTTTTTAAGGGAGACTTTAGAAACCCAATAATATTAAAAAAAAACAAAAAAAAAAAGGCTTTCTATGGCCCACAATTAGAGAGAGAGAGGTGGCACACCCAGGAGTCAAGACTGGCGCACAAGCTGAAAGGGCAATATTACTCTCCCACTGTTTTTTTAAGTTTTTTTTTTTTTCAGGGAGACTTTAGAAACCAAATAATATTAAAAAAACCAAAAAAATAAATAGCCTTTCTATGGCCCACTGAATGAGAGAGAGAGGTGGCACACCCAGGAGTCAAGACTGGCACACAAGCTGAAAGGGCAATATTACTCTCCCACTGTTTTTTTATGTTTTTTTTTTTTTCAGGGAGACTTTAGAAACCAAATAATATTAAAAAAACCAAAAAAATAAATAGCCTTTCTATGGCCCACTGAATGAGAGAGAGAGAGGTGGCACACCCAGGAGTCAAGACTGGCACACAAGCTGAAAGGGCAATATTACTCTCCCACTGTTTTTTTATGTTTTTTTTTTTTCAGGGAGACTTTAGAAACCAAATAATATTAAAAAAACCAAAAAAATAAATAGCCTTTCTATGGCCCACTGAATGAGAGAGAGAGGTGGCACACCCAGGAGTCAAGACTGGCGCACAAGCTGAAAGGGCAATATTACTCTCCCACTGTTTTTTTAAGTTTTTTTTTTTTTATTTTCAGGGAGACTTTAGAAACCAAATAATATTAAAAAAACCAAAAAAATAAATAGCCTTTCTATGGCCCACTGAATGAGAGAGAGAGGTGGCACACCCAGGAGTCAAGACTGGCACACAAGCTGAAAGGGCAATATTACTCTCCCACTGTTTTTTTATGTATTTTTTGTTTTTTAAGGGAGACTTTAGAAACCAAATAATATTAAAAACAAAACAAAAAAAAAAGGCTTTCTATGCCCCACAATTAGAGAGAGAGAGGTGGCACACCCAGGAGTCAAGACTGGCGCACAAGCTGAAAGGGCAATATTACTCTCCCACTGTTTTTTTAAGTTTTTTTTTTTTTATTTTCAGGGAGACTTTAGAAACCAAATAATATTAAAAAAACCAAAAAAATAAATAGCCTTTCTATGGCCCACTGAATGAGAGAGAGAGGTGGCACACCCAGGAGTCAAGACTGGCACACAAGCTGAAAGGGCAATATTACTCTCCCACTGTTTTTTTATGTTTTTTTTTTTTTCAGGGAGACTTTAGAAACCAAATAATATTAAAAAAACCAAAAAACTAAATAGCCTTTCTATGGCCCACTGAATGAGAGAGAGAGGTGGCACACCCAGGAGTCAAGACTGGCGCACAAGCTGAAAGGGCAATATTACTCTCCCACTGTTTTTTTAAGTTTTTTTTTTTTTATTTTCAGGGAGACTTTAGAAACCAAATAATATTAAAAAAACCAAAAAAATAAATAGCCTTTCTATGGCCCACTGAATGAGAGAGAGAGGTGGCACACCCAGGAGTCAAGACTGGCACACAAGCTGAAAGGGCAATATTACTCTCCCACTGTTTTTTTATGTATTTTTTGTTTTTTAAGGGAGACTTTAGAAACCAAATAATATTAAAAACAAAACAAAAAAAAAAGGCTTTCTATGCCCCACAATTAGAGAGAGAGAGGTGGCACACCCAGGAGTCAAGACTGGCGCACAAGCTGAAAGGGCAATATTACTCTCCCACTGTTTTTTTAAGTTTTTTTTTTTTTATTTTCAGGGAGACTTTAGAAACCAAATAATATTAAAAAAACCAAAAAAATAAATAGCCTTTCTATGGCCCACTGAATGAGAGAGAGAGGTGGCACACCCAGGAGTCAAGACTGGCACACAAGCTGAAAGGGCAATATTACTCTCCCACTGTTTTTTTATGTTTTTTTTTTTTTCAGGGAGACTTTAGAAACCAAATAATATTAAAAAAACCAAAAAAATAAATAGCCTTTCTATGGCCCACTGAATGAGAGAGAGAGGTGGCACACCCAGGAGTCAAGACTGGCACACAAGCTGAAAGGGCAATATTACTCTCCCACTGTTTGTTTATGTATTTTTTGTTTTTTAAGGGAGACTTTAGAAACCCAATAATATTTAAAAAAAAAAAAAAAAGGCTTTCTATGGCCCACTGAATGAGAGAGAGAGGTGGCACACCCAGGAGTCAAGACTGGCACACAAGCTGAAAGGGCAATATTACTCTCCCACTGTTTTTTTATGTATTTTTTGTTTTTTAAGGGAGACTTTAGAAACCCAATAATATTTAAAAAAAAAAAAAGGCTTTCTATGGCCCACTGAATGAGAGAGAGAGGTGGCACACCCAGGAGTCAAGACTGGCACACAAGCTGAAAGGGCAATATTACTCTCCCACTGTTTTTTTATGTATTTTTTGTTTTTTAAGGGAGACTTTAGAAACCCAATAATATTTAAAAAAAAAAAAAGGCTTTCTATGGCCCACAATTAGAGAGAGAGGTGGCACACCCAGGAGTCAAGACTGGCACACAAGCTGAAAGGGCAATATTACTCTCCCACTGTTTTTTTATTTATTTATTTTTTTTTTCAGGGAGACTTTAGAAACCAAATAATAAGAAAAAAAATAAATAAATAAATAGGCTTTCTATAGCCCACTGAATAAGAGATAGCACACACAGCAGTGGCACAGAAGCCCTGACTGAGGCCAATATTTTTCTACCACTGATTGATGTAGTGTTTTTGTGTTGAGGTAGAATTTAGAACACAAATCACGGAAAAAATAAATAGGCTTTCTATGGCCCACTCAGTGAGAGATGGCACACACAGGGATGGCACTGTAGCAGAAATGCCAATCTTAATCTCCCACAAAAAAAAAAAAACAGGGACTGTCCTACAATTACTATCTCCCTGCAGTAATCTAAGCCAGGTATGGCAGTCAGCAATAGGAGTGGACTGATGCACAAATTAAATAAAAAGTGTGGACAAACAAAAAAGATAGCTGTGCAGAAAGGAACAAGAGGATATGTGCTTTGAAAAAAGCAGTTGGTTTCCACAGTGGCGTACACACAGCAATACAGCTATCACGGAGCCTTCTAGGGCAGCCCAATGAGCTACAGCGCTGAGGAAAAATAAATAAATAAATAGCTTCCACTGTTCCTGCACACCGAAGGTGGTGTTGGACAGTGGAAATCGCTACAGCACAAGCGGTTTGGTGGTTAGTGGACCCTGCCTAACGCTCTCCCTGCTTCTGACGAAGCGGCAGCAACCTCTCCCTAAGCTCAGATCAGCAGCAGTAAGATGGCGGTCGGCGGGAACGCCCCTTTATAGCCCCTGTGACGCCGCAGACAGCAAGCCAATCACTGCAATGCCCTTCTCTAAGATGGTGGGGACCAGGATCTATGTCATCACGCTGCCCACACTCTGCGTTCACCTTCATTGGCTGAGAAATGGCGTTTTTCGCGTCATTGAAACGCGACTTTGGCGCGAAAGTCGCGTACCGCATGGCCGACAAGCACAGGGGTCGGATCGGGTTTCATGAGATGCCGACTTAGCCAAAAGTCGGCGACTTTTGAAAATGATCGACCCGTTTCGCTCAACCCTAGTCAGCACCATAAACTTAACATAAAACAGTTCAGACATTGTGGGCACCAAAATCACTGTATACCCGTGTAATAATCCAAAAAGCTCTGTGTCCTCTTTATCCCTTTCCAATATCGCAGTCTGTCATGCTTTGTTGGATGATTGTTCTAGTAGTTTGAAAGCGAGATAGTGGAATGGGCGGCTATAATATATGATGTAGGACACCCTAAATTGTGTTCTCATGCTAAGTATGATATATTTTATCATTGTGTTCCGCTACTTCGCCTGCACAGCGTCACAGTACATTGTATATTTGTGTTCTCAACTATTTTCATTCAAAATGCTGTTTGCAATAGGTGTCAACTCTGGTTTGGGTGAATGTCCCAAGTCATTTTGAATTATGAGAGATAATTTTCAAAAAAATATCATTTTGTAACTTCAACTTGATAAGTAAACCAAAGTTTTTGCAAAGTCCTTCAACATTTTGGGGTCCACGCACATAGCATTGTTGCATGCATAGAGACTATGAATTGAGAGTTAGAGCCCCTACACATCTGAATCGTGCCTCTATGAGGTATTGCATTCTCCTTTAGAGGCCATGGTTCAAGTGGAGAATATTTCTGCACTTTGTAAAAGAAAAACAAATCATGTGTCTATTCTTAATTCACTAAAAATTATTGGCCACCAAGGAGATTTGGTAATTTTGAGATTTGGCGGTTGCCTTTTTACCCTTCTTACTAAATGTGAATATTTAAATACATTTTTTACCAACTAAATTGTGACTCCAAAGTGCAACTAAAAGTGTATTTGGGTTTTATGGAAACTTTGGCCAGAGAAACAGTTTCTACTTGAAGCCAAGTCACTAACTCATTATTTTTAGTTCACACAGATCAATTAGTATGCAAGACCCTACATGACAGCCTCTTCAATATTACAGCATTAAAGAACCAGGTTGTCTTACACTCGTCAGTTTTTCCTTAGCACTCTTAATATAGTCATTTTTCTTTTTTTTCCATTAAAAACGTACAAGATATTAATTATGACTTAGACACTTTAGTTTATGTGGATACTCAGGTACACAAGGTAGGGGGGTTGATGAAAAAGAAATTGACAGTATACCATCCCTGTTTGTTATTTAGCAATAAACACACAGAATACTGTAGAGACAATGGTATCACCTATGTTTGCAACATCACTCATATAAATGGACACATTTTCTAGATATTAGTTATTGCAACCTAATGATATGTCATTTAATAAGAGAATTAATCATAGTATACTAGACACTCCGACACTGGTTGTGCAATTAACCCTGCTTTCCAAAAGAAAATGTAATTAAATGGAGGAGATCATTATGCCCCTGCGCTCACAAGACTATTATGCCATCAATTACTTTCTGTGCAGATATATTTTAATTCAACTTCTGTAATATCTTAATATTTTTAAATTAGTATCAATAAGAAGAGTAGTGCTAAAAGTTCAAAGCGATAAATAAAATCCTGCCTTAAAGCGGCCTTAAACTTTAAACAGGTTTCAAATCATTACAATTTCCTCAGGTTTTCTTTGTGCTTGCCTTCTCATCAGACTGTGCAGACAGCAATTGATGAGGTGGTGACTTAAGGTACCGTCACACTCAGCGATGCTGCAGCGATATAGACAACGAGCCGATCGCTGCAGCGTCGCTGTTTAGGTAGCTGTAGAGATGTCAAACACAGCAGCTCCACAACGATGCAGGAGCGATCCTGTGACGTAGCGGTGACTCACTTATCGTTCTCACAGGTCGTTAGCTCAATGTTTAACATTGATGACATCGTTGCTTTTGCTGTCAAACACAACGATACATGCCGATCTGACAACCAAATAAAGTTCTGGACTTCTAGCTCCTACCAGCGATATCACAGCGGGATCCAGATCGCTGCTGCGTGTCAAACACAACGAGATCGCTATCCAGGACGCTGCAACGTCACGGATCATTGTCGTTCTGGTTGTAAAGTTGTTTAGTGTGAAGGTACCTTTAGGTGTCATCTTCAAGGCTAATGCTGTTCCAATGGAGTCCCTCCGCCTTCTCTGTGATATGCAGGTGATGGCATGTATGAGATGACATCATCGTGTACACAACGACATGTGCGCACGCCTCTTGCAAGGATTCCAGTCCAGAAATGAAGCTGCAGAGTATTGTATGAGAGGTAAGAATGAAAAACTTTTTTTTTTAAATAAAATTAATTAAATAAGCTTGGGGATGGAGGCAAATAAAAGTGAATTGAGGGTGTAGGACGGTAGGCAGTGAATGATGTATTGAGGTGAGAGAGCACAAATAATGCTGAATTGGAGTGGAGGACAGCAAATACATAGTAACATAGTAACATAGTTATTAAGGTTGAAGGAAGACTTTAAGTCCATCTAGTTCAACCCAGAGCCTAACCTAACATGCCCTAACATGTTGATCCAAAGGAAGGAAAAAAAAAACCCATGTGGCAAAAGAGTAAGCTCCAGATCGGGGAAAAAAATTCCTTCCTGACTCCACATACGGCAATCATACTAGTTCCCTGGATCAACGCCCTATCAAGGAATCTAGTATATACAGTATAACCTGTAACATTATACTTTTCAAGAAAGGCATCCAGTCCCCTCTTAAATTTTAGTAATGAATCGCTCATTACAACATCATACGGCAGAGAGTTCCATAGTCTCCCTGCTCTTACAGTAAAGAATCCGTGTCTGTATTATGCTTAAACCTTCTTTCCTCCAGATGTAGAGGATACCCCCTTGTCCCTGTCTCAGGTCTATGCTTAAAAAGATCAACAGAAAGGTATTTGTACTGTCCTCTCATATATTTATACATAAAAATAAGATCATTCCGTAGCCTTCGTTTTTCCAAACTAAATAGCCCCAAGTGTTATAAACTATCTTGATATTGCAGACCCCCCAGTCCTCTAATAACCTTGGTAGCTCACATGGTGAATTGAAGGTGGGGGATGAGAAAGCAAATGAAGAATTGATGATGGTGGATGGGGACAGCAAATGATCAACTGAGGTTGTGGACAGGGGACAACAAATTATGAAAAGAGGGTGTTACAACCAATGGTGGCACACATGAACTTATGGACCCACTGTGCTACGTGGATGCACCTGCTTAGAAAGCTGCATAGCAATGCGGCTAACTGGTGTTCACTGGAGCTCCTGATGGTGGAGACAAACTAGGCTGCAGGAAGTGTCACGGGTGTGTCAGATGCAACAGACTGTTACTATGCATCTGGATGCAGAAGGCCTCTGCGTTTGGCATTACAGATGCCTCCTTACTCCTTCTGACTATTGGACGCAGCGGCAACCTCCCTCCAGCTCTAGTTGACACACCTGGACCTGGGTGTTTATAAATCCCCAGTCTGCTGCAGAGAGTCGCCGGTGATATTAACATTTTTCCTTGTTAAGGCTTAGAGTTATAGCAGTCAGTTAACTTCCTCTCTGTAGCTGTTTGAGGACGTTTGGTGTTACCTCTCTGAGTCTGCTAAAGCTAAGTTTATTCCCCTTGTCTGTCTACCTTTTTGTCTTTAGTTTACAGTGGGGAATGACCAGTGCACATCCCACTCTCTCCTTATCGAGGGCTTAGCTCTAGATAGATACATGGCCTAGGTTTCCTGCTCGGCGATTGGTGAGGAACCAATTTAGGGATGATACGGCAGGTAGGGTGTTATCAGATCTGTCTAGGGGTCTCCACTCATCCTTTCCCTAGTGTCTGGGCTTCCTTCCCATCATCCCTTCATGTTGCACTTAGTCTTTCCCACACTGTATGTGACAGGAATCCACCAAGTACCGCTCCTGGACAGGTCACAGTATTGCAGCTTCTGACCCCAGGGGTCAGTTCACTGACACCGATAAGGGATATGTTTAGAAACACCAGTCTAGGATATTGGATCAGAGACTGTCCACATATGGACTGGGCAACAGCCTTCAGGCTCTGGCCGCATTGGGGTCAGGGGACTTCAGGAACAGGGCTGGCTCCCCTGGGATCAGGGGAAATCATTCAGGCACTGCCTGCACTGGGATACGAGGATGAGGTTCAGGACACTGGCCTTGCCAGGATGAGGAATTCGGGTTCAGGACATTGACAGCAGTGAGATAAGGGATTTGAGTTCAGGTTACTGGCCGCACTGGGAAGAGGTGACCTCACAATTCCACTGATAGAACGCCAACCACCTAATGAAATAACTTGTTACTTGGCAACTCCCTAATGGAGAGGGAGTCTTTTATACAAGATTCCTCAACTATTGGCTTGGAGCCATCATGCAAGTGTACTTATGAGCATCATAGTGTGGGAGTGGTGGACTATCCTTTGGAAGAAGTGCTCTAGATAACTGTGTTATTTTAGGAAGAGACAAGTCCCGGCTTTAAGGTCTGCACTGATGGCACTTATGGCAATATTAGTATTTTTTTTTTAATTAACGATCAACATTGTAGTATTCA
This sequence comes from Ranitomeya variabilis, assembly GCF_051348905.1. Classification (NCBI taxonomy): domain Eukaryota; kingdom Metazoa; phylum Chordata; class Amphibia; order Anura; family Dendrobatidae; genus Ranitomeya; species Ranitomeya variabilis. The sequence continues at coordinate 255,710,285 of NC_135237.1, read as the reverse complement.
GTCACTATGTGGTGGTAATATGTGGTCAGGTAATGGTGTGGCGGAACTTGTTCCTTGTACATGGTATTATTCAGTCACTATGTGGGGGTAATATGTGGTCCTGCCATGGTGTGACGGTATTTGTCTCTGGTATGTGATTATTAATCATTTTAAAAAATCTACGTGACACATTCCCTTAAAGAATTTGTCCACTACAATAATTTTTTTTTTCATAAATCTTGCTATTATGTGCCACTGAAAACATCCCCTGTGTTTATTTTAGCAATATTACCTTTTATCATGCTGTAGCAGCACATCTTCAGTGCTGGATCCAGCTCTCATGGGGTTAATTGACAACTTCCTTTCTCCTGAGTTATTTTGCTCTAATACTACAAGTTCCATGATGCTTTGCACTGGCCACTAAGCACGAACCTACCACACCCACTCCAAAACACACCCAAACCCCTCCCTCCTCTCCCTCCTCTAGCTTCAAAAAGATTTGTGATGTCATTTCTGTCCAACCTCCTCTTTTACATTTGTCCAACCCACACTCCATTGCACACAGATAGATAGATATAGATAGATAGATAGATAGATAGATAGATATGGGATAGATAGATCGATAGATAGATAGATACAGATATATCTATATATCTATGTCTATTTCCATAGATATGTCCATATCCATGTTTTTAAACCCCTGGAGCTTTTTTCATTTATCGCTCTCCTCCTTTCCAGAGCCATAATTTTTCCATCAATATGGCCATGTGGGGGCTTATCTTTTGCAGTACAAGTTCTACTTTTGAACTACACCATTGGTTTTACCATGTCGTGTAAAAGAAAATGTGAAAAAAATTCAAAGTGCGATGAAATTGCAAAAAAAGTGCAATCCCACACGTGTTTTTTGCTTGGCATTTTTGCTAGTTTCACTAAATGCTAAGGATGTGTGCACACGTTGCGGATTTGATTACAGATCCGCAGGATTTTTTTGCTTCACAGAATTGCATCAAATCCGCAGTGTAGTGCACAACCAATGTAAGTCTATGGGAGCCGCAGACTTGTTGTGCACATGCTGCGGAAAAAGCCGCACCGAAACGCAGCTTTTTTTTCCACAGCATGTTACTACTTTTGTGCCTAACTGCAGCGTTTCTGCACCCTTAGGCCAGGATCACACACAGCGAGATACAGCCGAGTCTCGCAGGTTAAAACCAAGCTCTGGCAGAAGCATGTGTAGAATGTGAAGAATGTAGAATGTGCAGCCGCATAGCAATACATGGATCTTCATGCTCCGCTCCGGAGTGCCGGTGCCGGAGCTTGGTTTTAACCTGCGAGATTCGGCCGTATCTCGCTGTAGTGTAACTCCGGCCTTAGACTTTCCTTGAATCGGGCACATCCGCAGCAAAACCGCAGATGTTAACAAGATCAGCAGTTTTGCTGAGTATGTGGGTCCTAGAAACGCTGCAGTTCGGGAGGAGGGAAGTGTGCGGGCGGTGACTATGTGCGTGTATGTGTGTGCGGGCGGCGTCTGCGGGCTGTTTGCAGAACGTGGGCAGCAGATGCAGTTTTACAACGCATCCACTTCCCATTGTGATGAGCAGGGAGGAGGGGGCGGAGTTCCAGCGCATGCGCTGTCGGAAATGGCGGACACGTCGCACAAAAAAAGTTACATTGAACTTTTTTTGTGCATCGCGTCCACCAAAACACGACAGATCCGTCGCATGATGGATGCGACAAGTGCCCATCCATCGTGATCCATCGCTAATACAAATCTATGGGCAAAAAACGCATCCTGCAAGCACATTTGCAGGATCCGTTTTTTGCCCATAACGACGGATTGCTATGGAGCCCAGAAGACAGAAGTGAGAAAGTAGCCTAATCCGGACAGTGGACACGCACCCTACACTATCCATACATCTATCAATATATATATCTATCCAGATATATCTATAGATAGATATATGAATAGATAGATGTATGCATCTATAGATCTATCTATTTGTAGATCTGTCTATCCATTTCATCTATCATCTATCTGTCTATCTGTGTGTAATTGAGTGTGGGTTGGACAAATATAAAGAGGAGGTTGGACAATAATGACATCACAAATTTTTTTTGCTCAATAATATATCTTTATTTAGCTTTCAAAAACGCATACAAAAACGCACAAAAACCGCGCAAAAATTGCACCAAAAAAAAAATTAAAAAATGCATCAAAACCGTGCAAAAAATGCACGAAAAATGCATCAAAACTGCACCAAAAACTGCATCAAAACTGCACCAAAAACTGCATCAAAAAGGCATCAAAACTGCACCAAAAACTGCATCAAAACCACACCAAACACTGCATCAAAACTGCATGAAAACTGCACTAAAAACTGCATCAAAACGGCACCAAAAATGCATCAAAACCGCACCAAAAACTGCATCAGAACCGCACCAAAAACTGCATAAAAATAGCATAAAAAACCTGAATGAAAACCACGCAAAAAACACACTGAAAATCGCCTCAAAAACTGCATCAAAACCACACAAAAAAATGGCATCGAAACCGCACAAAAAACATGAAAAAAAATTGAAAAAAATACATAAAAAACGCAGCTGCGTTTTCTGCAAGGAGATGCAGATTTTGTGCAGAAAATTCTGCACCCAAATCTGCAATGTGTGCACACAGCATAAAACTGACCTGCCATTATGATTCTCTAGGTCTTTACAAGTTCATAGACACCAAACACGTCTAGGTTATTTTTTATCTAAGTCGTGAAAAAAAATTCCAAAGTTTGCTAAAAAGAAATAAAATAATTGCGCCATTTTCCGATACCCGTAGCGTCTATATTTTCTGAGATCTCAGGTTGGGTGAGGGCTAATTTTTTGTGTGCCGAGCTGACGTTTCCATAAAAACATAATTTTAGCTTTTGATTTTTTTTCTCGCTATGCCATTTAGCGATCATGTCAATTTTTTGTTGTATTGAAAACAGCTGACATGTTGCGGCTTTGAAGCGGGCTCACCGCCGAAGCCCACCTCAAAGCGGGGGATACTGCCAGCTGACGTACTATTCCATCAGCTGGCAGAAAGGGGTTAATGAACAATATGTTTCAGTAAAAAAAATGAAAAACAAAAAGGCGTGGGCTCCCGTGCAATTTTCTGCGCCAGAGGGGGAAAGCCGACGGCCGGGGGCCAATATTTGTAGCCTGCTATGAATATCAGCCCGCAGCTCTCTGCGTAGCCTTTACTGGCTATTAAAATAGGGGGACCCCCCAAAAAATGACATGGGGTCCCCTATATTTTATAGCCAGAAAGGCTATGCAGACAGCTGCGGGCTGATATTCATAGCCTAGGGAGGGGCCATGGATATTGGCTTCCCCGGCTACCAGCCTGCAGCCACCCCAGAAATGGCGCATCTTATTATTCTGGCATTTAGCCTCTCTCTTCCCACTCCTGTGTAGTGGTGGGATATGGGGTAATAAGGGGTTAATGTCACCTTGCTATTGTAAGGTGACATTAAGCTGGGTTAATAATGGAGAGGTGTCAATAAGACGCCTATCCATTATTAATCCTATAGTAGTGAAAGAGTTAAAAACAAAAAAAGACACAGCCAGAAATAGTATTTTAATATTCTTCATTTAACCATAATTACCATACTTCAGCGCCTGCAAAAAATGTAAAATAATAAACCATATACTCCCTGTCCGCCGTAGTCCAATTAATAACGAGGGTCCTATGATGATCTCCCCTATAGAACAGTGACATTGGGTGATGTCACTGCTCTATAGGACCTTCAGTGACACACTGACAGGAGACAATGGCTCCTGTAGTGCATCACTGAGAGGTTACTAGAGTTCATTGGTCTCACTTTATGGCAATTGCTGCATGGGAAAATTTCTCACACAGCAATGCCAAAAGTGAGACTAGGGACTATTTTCTCACAGGGGCGTAGGAATACATTGTGAGGAATACATTGTGGAAGGATACCTTCCATCATTGTATTCCAGGAGCCCCTGGAGAGCGGTCGCATCAGCTGATGCTGCTGCTCTCCACGGGAGATCGTCAAGGGACACTCGTTTTAAATCTGCAGATCAGGGAGTATATTGTTTGTTTATTATTTTAATATTTTTTACAGGTGACACTGGCTTCGGGTAACAAAGTGACAAGTGATGGTGAATATGTAATCTATGTTATATGTACTGTATGTCTATATGTATATTGTATGTATGTACTGTATGTATGTACTGCATGTGGCATGTTGCATGTCGCATGTTGCATGTCGTTGCATGTTGCATGTCACATGGTGCATGTCGCATGTCATCGCATGTTATCGCATGTCGCATATTGTCGTATGGTGCATGTTGCATGTCGTCGCATGTCGCGTGTCATAACATGTTGCATGCTGCATGTCATCGCATGTCGCATGTCATCGCATGTCATCGCATGTCCCATGCTGCATGTCGCATGTCATCACATGTCACATGTTGTGTTGCATGTTGTCACATGGTGCATGTTGCATGGTGCATGTTGCATGTCATCGCATGTTGCATGTCACATGTCATTGCATGTCGCATGCCGCATGTTGCATGTTGTCGCATGTTGCATGTTGACACATGTTGCATGCTGCATGTCATCACATGTTGCATGTCGTCTCATGTCGCATGTCATCGCATGTCATTGCATGTTGCATGTTGTCGCATGGTGCATGTCGCATGGTGCATGTCGCATGTCATCGCATGCCGCATGTTGTCACATGTTGCATGCTGCATGTGATTGCATGTTGCATGTCACCGCATTTTGAATGTCGCATGGTGCATGTCACATGTCATCGCATGTCACATGCCGCATGTTGCATGTTGTCGCATGTTGCATGTTGACACATGTTGCATGCTGCATGTCATCACATGTTGCATGTCGTCTCATGTCGCATGTCATCGCATGTCATTGCATGTTGCATGTTGTCGCATGGTGCATGTCGCATGGTGCATGTCGCATGTCATCGCATGCCGCATGTCGTCACATGTTGCATGCTGCATGTCATCGCATGTCGCATGCCGCATGTTGTCGCATGTTGCATGTTGACACATGTTGCATGCTGCATGTCATCACATGTTGCATGTCGTCTCATGTTGCATGTCATCGCATGTCATTGCATGTTGCATGTTGTCGCATGGTGCATGTCGCATGGTGCATGTCGCATGGTGCATGTCGTATGTCATCGCATGCCGCACGTCGTCACATGTTGCATGTCACATGTCATCACATGTTGCATGTCGCACGGTGCATGTCACATGTTACATGTCGCATGTCGTTGCATGTCGCATGTCATCACATGTTGCATGCTGCATGTCATCGCATGCTGCATGTTGCATGTCATCGCATGTCGCATGTTGCATGTCGCATGTTGTCGCATGGTGCATGTCACATGGTGCATGTCGCATGGTGCATGTCGCATGGTGCATGTCATTGCATGTTGCATGTCGCATGTCATCGCATGTCGTCACATGTTGCATGCTGCATGTCATCGCATGTTGCATGCTGCATGTAATCGCATGTCGCATGGTGTATGTCTGTATGTTGTATGTACTGTATATGTGTGAATGTTTTGTTTTTTTTACATTCAACACATTAGCCGGATGATGGGACTACTACTGTCACATCATTGGTTAATGTGTCACTCACTGTCACTGTAGCAGGCATCGTCCGATGGGACTTGTAGTCCTATCGGATGATGCCTGCACATAGAGACGCCGCCGCCAAGACTGCACAGCCCCACAGATTCGCCATGCAGACCCCTGCCACCGACGCCACTGAACTGGCCACCGACGCCACCGCACCAGCCGCCACCGCACCGACCACCGTCGACGCCTCCGCACCGGCTGCACTTCTCAGCACATGAGCATGGCTGGCCAGCAGATCCCAGCACAGCCCCGCCCACCCCCAGCACATCCCCGCAGACAGCCCCAGCCCCGCCCACAGCCCAGTCACTCTTGAGTGACTGCTGTCTGTGGAGGCTGGGTCACACCTGTTGCTAACATCATGTCAATTTCCAGAGTTTGGAAATTGACGTGACGTCGGCGGAAATTAGCGGCGGCTGCAGCCTGGGGGTCACGTGACCCAGACTCAGCCGCCGCCATAGCGCCACTCACAGGCAAAAATGGCAACGGAAGGTATTCATAAAATTGATTAGGGGCCCGGGGGGATACATTGGGGGGTTAACTGAAAGTAGTGGACAACCCCTTTAAAGAAAACAGGATTGGATATTTTAAGAAATGTTTAATATGTTAGAGTAGAGTATGGCCCTTCCAAAAGAGTCTACCTTGCCATTAAAACTCAGACACCAGTAATGCGGAGGTTGGGCACTGCTATGGGCTGGTATTATTATGATAAGCTAGTCTGACCTTTTCAGGTTGAAGGTGGAGCCAAAATTAACACCCGATAATTGATAAGTCCTCTGACATTCCCACTAGCCCCTCATCATCAGATAGCTAAAACAGCCACAGACATGCCTTTTGTTTCTGTTTTTTTGCAACAGAACTCCTTATTTGCCTCCAGATCGCCTACCACTGATTTTCCCCATAAATGGCAGTCTAAAAGGCTCTAGATTGCAAAGTCAGGGAATAATAAGAAATGGATTTCCATTCTGAGAATATCACATTACTGCTTTTACATGTGTCATTTTGATTTTAGATTGTAAAAAAGAGAATTGGGATATTTACTGCAATTTTCGCCTCTTCTCCTTGCTCAGGCTTTTAAAACTGAATTAAAATTCTGCATTTTTTTTTCCCCTCAAAATTATATCATTCTATATTCAGTTGCCATTGATGCTTATTGTGCAAAAATAAAAGCAGAATTAACAGATGATCCTGTTCTCCAATAGTTACATAGTTACATAGTTACATAGTTATTAAGGTTGAAGGAAGACTGTAAGTCCATCTAGTTCAACCCATAGCCTAACCTAACATGCCCTAACATGTTGATCCAGGGGAAGGCAAAAAAAACCCATGTGGCAAAGAGTAACTCCACCATGGGGAAAAAAATTCCTTCCCGACTCCACATACGGCAATCAGACTAGTTCCCTGGATCAACGCCTTATCAAGGAATCTAGTGTATATACCCTGTAACATTATACTTTTCCAGAAAGGTATCCAGTCCCCTCTTAAATTTAATTAATGAATCACTCATTACAACATCATACGGCAGAGAGTTCCATAGTCTCACTGCTCTTACAGTAAAGAATCCGCGTCTGTTATTATGCTTAAACCTTCTTTCCTCCAGACGTAGAGGATGCCCCCTTGTCCCTGTCTCAGGTCTATGATTAAAAAGATCATCAGAAAGGTCTTTGTACTGTCCCCTCATATATTTATACATTAACATAAGATCACCCCTTAGTCTTCGTTTTTCCAAACTAAATAGCCCCAAGTGTAATAACCTATCTTGGTATTGCAGACCCCTCAGTCCTCTAATAACCTTGGTCGCTCTTCTCTGCACCCGCTCCAGTTCAGCTATGTCTTTCTTATACACCGGAGACCAGAACTGTGCACAGTATTCTAAGTGTGGTCGAACTAGTGACTTGTATAGAGGTAAAATTATGTTCTCCTCATGAGCATCTATGCCTCTTTTAATACATCCCATTATTTTATTTGCCTTTGTAGCAGCTGCCTGACACTGGCCACTGAATATGAGTTTGTCATCCACCCATACACCCAGGTCTTTTTCATTGACGGTTTTGCCCAGAGTTTTAGAATTAAGCACATAGTTATACATCTTATTACTTCTACCCAAGTGCATGACCTTACATTTATCCCCATTAAAGCTCATTTGCCATTTATCAGCCCAAGCTTCTAGTTTACATAAATCATCCTGTGATATAAAATTGTCCTCCCCTGTATTGATTACCCTGCAGAGTTTAGTGTCATCTGCAAATATTGAAATTCTACTCTGAATGCCCCCTACAAGGTCATTAATAAATATGTTAAAAAGAAGAGGGCCCAATACTGACCCCTGTGGTACCCCACTGCTAACCGTGACCCAGTCCAAGTGTGCTCCATTAATAACCACCCTTTGTTTCCTATCCCTGAGCCAGCTCTCAACCCACTTACACATATTTTCCCCTATCCCCATTACTCTCATTTTTCTCATAGAACAGACAATAGAAGCTTACATCATTTTTGTGTTTGATTTCATTCCACTTTATCAATGATCTCGACCTCTCGCCCCTCCAAAAAAGAAAACCTGACATTATATTTCAGTAGCGTACAGTACAATGAAGTAATAATTCGTACCAGTGCAGCACTACCGTCTACTGGTGTGTAAATGTTAATTTCACCAATCAGTTGTTGAATAAAGCTGCTACCTGGGATCTTTTAAAAATCAATGTGAAACCTTGCTGCTGCTGATCTAAGGTACCATAGGTGTGGAGTTATAGATGAAACATGTAGATTCCTAGAGAGATGCATAGATACAGAATAGTGAGTCTATAGTTACACATCCAGGTAAATGGGATCTAAGATTTCATGCTCTATATAGCGCACATTAAAAGCCATGCAACAATGTGAAGCTAATTATATTAAAAGCCTGATGCAGTGCGATCAGTGGAAGATGTCTAGATCTTGTTACATGTAATCCACTAAAGCTCTTGTCACCCAGCTGCCACAATGTGTTGCCCTGCCTGTCCATTTTAAGATGTTGATTCACGATGGGAAGACATTGGGGATTTCTCAGATAATACACCCGTACCTGGATAAAGCAAAAACACTATGACAGCAGTCACCAATGACTTTTGAAATGTCAACCTTGCTGAATTTTAAATCGATTATGCAATAATAATGTGAATCACTGCTTTCGTTATTAGCCAGATAGTAAGTGACCTTCATTATTGAAATAACTTTTGTTCTTTTTCCCCACATCACTGTGGACATGAGAAAGCTAGTACATTTCACATTTAGACATCTGATCGATATTTCATTTGTGAGCACCACAATAAAGATTTTACCTTGTTTTTAGTTTTTTGCAACAAAAAGTTTCCCAAAGCCATCAAAGGTAAATACATATTGTCATATGTGTTTCAAAACAATATTTATGGTTCGGGAGAACATTCTCCTCTCAGAGTTGTCTTTCTCCTTTACCATAGTTAGAGTTTTTCTGCTATAGCTCTCTATTTATATGCATTGCTAAGGCAAAAAGTTGCTTGCTCCCCCTCCTACTTGCCACCCAGGGTCACATGCCTTGACAGTTTATCCCTATCCAGGCTTCAGTTTCTTCAATAACTCTTGTGGATTTAGTGATAGTTACATAGTTACATGAGATGAAAAAGACCTATGTCCATCAAGTTCAATGTTTCTCCACCAATTATACATTTTTTTACACTAACTTAACTATAACTCACAACGTTATGTGTATTGAGGAAATCATCCTTCCCTTTATTACAATTTTTACAATCTGTTATTGTGCCAGCCATTACAACCTCTTGTCGTAGGGCTTCCACATTCTCAGTGCTCTAACTGTAAAGAACCCTTTCCTATTTTGCTGCCGGAATCGCCTTTCTTCCACCCGTCCAACGTCTCATCATATGAAAGGCCTTCCATCCCTTGTAATAATCTGTTTGCCCACCTTTGAACTGAGTCTAACCTCTCAATATCCTTTTCAAAACTCCACTCTAGATGTGACCTCACAAGTGATTTATAAAGGGAAAATAATAGGAATCACAGGATTTTATCACTCTTTTTATACACCCTAAAATCTTGTTTGTTTTTGCAGCTGTTGCTTGACATTGAGTACTGCTGCTCGGCTTACTTTTAACCAGAATATCCAAGTCCTTCTCCTCTTCTGTAGTCCTAAGCTCACTCCTATTTACATCTGCATATAGTTTCTGTTGGTCCTTGCTTCTGGAGCTTCACTATAAGGCTCTAAAGTGGTACAATATGAAATGCATTTGCAAATTCCAAATGTATCACATCACCTACATTACCAACATCCAGATTTGCACTTTCCTCCTCATAGAACCCCAACAAGTTGGTGAGACACAACCTATCTTTCATGAATCCATGCTGGTTGCCATTTATTACATTATTCTCTGCAATGTATTTCTGCAGGTCATCTCTTTATAATGCCCCCAAAAACTTTGCACACTACTGATGTTAGACTTACCAGACGGTAGTTGCCTGTATCCACCTTCTTACCTTTTTTAAATATCGGTACCACGTCAGCTATCCTCTAACCCTGTGGCACCAACCCTGTTACAAGAGAGTCTGAGAATATGAGATACAGCGGTCTGTCAATTACTGAGCTCAATTTGCTTGGTATCAATGGATGAATGCCACCTGGGATGGGGGATTTGTCAATGTTTAATTACCTTAGATGCAGGCATCCTTTTTCTTATGTTAAACTAGTCATATCAGGTGAATAATTTTTGCCTTGTTGAATGATCCCTGCAACAGTCAGTTGATTGGTGAACACGGATGAAAAGTGCCTGTTTAATATCTCAGTTTTTTCTTTGTCCTCTATAATTATTTTGTTATTATCATCTTTTAAGGGGCCTATAGAATCCATTTTTTTCTTTTTGACTGATGTATTTATAAAAGTTTTTCGGATTTATTTTAATGACACTGTCGATTTGTGTTTCAGTAGTTAACTTTGCTGGCTTGATTTCTTTTTTATGTTTCTTATTGAGATCTTTAAACTCCTGAAATTCTATTTCTGTGTTCTCAGCATTCATGATTTGAATTCCCTTTGTTTTTTTCTTATTAAACTTTGCACTGTCATATTTATCCATAATGGTTTCTTTTTATTCTTGGACATTTTATTACCAGAGGGTATATGTTTTCTACAGGGATTAAGTAGCATATCCTTAAACATGTCCCATTTATGTTCATTATCCCCAGTTACCATGACTTGGTCCCAGTCAACAAGATTAAGCTCTTCCCTTAATTTGTTGAAATCAGCTTTCCGAAAGCTCCAGGTTTTTGCATTTCCCTAATAAAATGTTTTATCGAATATTGCATTCAAACTTATCATATTATGTTTGTTGTTATGCAAATGCTCCTGGACCTGTAGATCTGAAATTGTATCTAGTCTTTTTGACAGTACCAAATCCAGCAGATTATCTCCCCTGGTTGGTTCATCTACCAACTGATAGAGCTAAATGTCCTGAATTGTGGATAAGAACTTTCAGCTTTTAGCATAACCAGAAGAAAGATTCTAAAATTTGATGTCCCATTGAATGCCAAGATAGTTAAAATCCCCCATAATAAGCACACTATTTTTTATTTGCTTCCTTTTTAATTTGTTGCAGCATTTCATTCTCTACCTGTTCAGTTATATTAGGAGGATGTAGAAAACTCCAATTAGCAGCTTTCCATTACTGCCATCCCTATGTACATTTACCCATACTGACTACATTGTTTTAGCTCATGTCATCATTGAATACAGGTTTTAAGTTGGATTTAACAAAAAAACACACCTCTCTACCTTTTTTTTTGTCTTTCCTATACTTCTGAATGCAGTCTAACACTCGGCGTTTGTCATCCAGTCATGGCTTTTATCCAGCCAGGTTTCCATAATTCCCACCACATCGTAATCTGTGGCTGACATAAGAGTCTCCAATTCATTCATTTTGTTTGCAAGACTTTTTTCATTTTCCAGCAGACATTTAATACGAATAGCATATTTATTACTCTTACTCACCTCCCTACTTTTCTTGCATGTCGCAGCCACCCCCCTTAATCCTAATTGATCCCTACTGTCTCACTCTCTCTGTTTACTCTATATATCCCCTCATTTTCACAACTACCCTCCCCCGCAGATCCTAGTTGAAAAGTTCCTCCATCTGTCTGAACATTGTAGAGCCTGTAGCTGACAGAGAAGTCGACCTAGTTTTCCGTGAACCAAAACCCTTCCTTCATGCATCAATCTCTAAGCTGTTTATTTATCTCTCTAATCTCCCGCTGTCATTCTAATGACACATGTGGCACCGGCAGTGTTTCTGAATACAACACCTTGGAGGTCCTGGTCTTCAGCTTGTCTCCTAGTTCCCTATAATCATTTTTAAGGACCTTCCACCTTACTCTAACTTTGTCAACAGTGTCAGTGTGTACCATAATCACTGGGTTTTCACCAGCCGATTCCAGCAATATTGTATGTCTATCTGAACCAAAGCATCCGGCAGACAACATACTCTTCGGCACTCACAGTCACAGCGGCAAATTACCGTGTCTGTCCACCAATTATAGAGTCCCATATCACAAACATCTGTCTGGCCTTTACTGCAATCCTATTTCCCTTCTTCCTACAACTGTCATTTTCCTGGCTTCTTCGAGTAACGTCTTGCTGTACTGATCCTAGTTGTGGGCTTGTTTTCCTAATATCAGCCAAATAGGCATATTTACTAGGTTGTGCCAGAATAGGATTAGGTTCCCTGACACTTTGACACTTTTGCCTCTACCCCTTCTTCTAACTGTTACCCAGCTACCTACTTCTGGGTCCTGATCTTCCCCACCTACACCCTCCTCCTTATCAATGACCCCAGCCAGAGCATGCTCAGTGAGCTCTAAACTCTTCTTCAGGTTTTCAATGCTTCTGAGTGTTGCAAGCGGCACATTTATATCCATTACTGGGCTTCCAAATGTGTAGCTCGCTGACATCGAGCACAGATATATTCACCCTCAAATGGATGTTAAAGGCATGCATACATCTCACAAGATGTACACCTGGTAGCATTATCCATAGAGCACATATTAAATAGGGATAAACAATACAGATTAAAGCAGAATGCAATGGAAAACAAGTAAGGAAAACACCAAACTATGCTCTTATGTTAAACTATGATATTGTGTTTAACTATGCACCTATCTGTAGCCCTGCACTTAAACTGCAGCCACCACTCTGCTCAGCAGCCATCGCTTTTACAGTCTGTAGTAACAGAGAAGTTTTAATTACTACCTATGTGAGATGACACACTAAAGGTACCGTCACACTCACGACGCTGCGGTGATATAGACAACAAGCCGACCTAAACTAGATCGCTGGAGAGTCGCTGTTTAGGTCGCTGTAGAGACGTCAAACACAGCAACTCCAGAACGATGCAGGAGCGATCAAGTGACGTAACGGCGACTCACTTCTCGTTCTCGCTGGTTGTTAGCTCCATTACATCCATTGTTAGCGTCGTTGCTTTTGATGTCAAACATGACAATACACACCGACCTGGCGACGAAATAAAGTTCTGGACTTCTAGCTCCGACCAGCGATGGCACAGCGGGATCCAGATCGCTGCTGCGTGTCAAACACAACGAGATCGCTATCCAGGACGCTGCAACATCACGGATTGTTGTCGTTCTCTTTGCAAAGTTGCTGAGTGTGACGGTACCTTTTAAGAATATGAAGGTTTTCTCAGAAGATTTTATTTGCTTACCTTACTAAATGTCTTGAGCTGACCAGCACAGAATTTACAATTAGTATAAACAGGGCTAGAACCTGAGAAAACATGAGTCTGCTGTGGGAAGCCTGACCCCTGAATAATGTGCTATTACTACAGTCATAGCTATTAATACAGTGTGTGCAACACTAAGAATGGAGAAAAGAAAAAGGAGACTTAAGGTACCTTCACACGAAACGACATTATAACGATATCGCTAGCAATCCGTGACGTTGCAGCGTCCTCGCTAGCGATATCGTTTCGTTTGACACGCAGCAGCGATCAGGATCCTGCTGTGATATCGTTGGTCGGAGCTAGAAGTCCAGAACTTTATTTGGTCGTCCGATCGCTGTGTATCGTTGTGTTTGAAAGCAAAAGCAACGATACCAGCGATATTTTACACTGGTAACCAGGGTAAACATCGGGTTACTAAGCGCAGGGCCGCGCTTAGTTACCCGATGTTTACCCTGGTTACTAGCGTAAAATGTAAAAAAAACAAACAGCACATACTCACATTGCGTCCCCTGCAGTCTGCTTCCTCCTCTGACTCAGCGCCGCAAAGTGAAAGTGAAAGCAGCACAGCGGTGACGTCACCGCTCTGCTCTCACTGTACGGCGCTCAGTCAGTCAGGAAGTGGACGCAGGGGGACGTGAATGTAAGTATGTGCTGTTTGTTTTTTTTAGATTTTACGCTGGTAACCAGGGTAAACATCGGGTTACTAAGCGCGGCCCTGCGCTTAGTTACCCGATGTTTACCCTGGTTACCAGGGGACCTCGGCATAGTTGATCGCTGGAGAGCGGTCTGTGTGACAGCTCTCCAGCGACCAAACAGCGACGCTGCAGCGATCGACATCGTTGTCGCTATCGCTGCAGCGTCGCTTCGTGTGAAGGTACCTTAAAACTTGACAGCCAAAATCACTGAAAAACACCAACAATCTCAAGGTTACAAGTCTATCTCCAGAAGTCTTGATGTTCCTTATTACATGGTGCACAACATAATAAAGTAGTTTACAACCCATTGCACGGTAGTTAATCTTCCTGGATATGGATGGCAGAGAAAAATTGATGAAAAGTTGCAACGCAGGATAGTCTGGATGGTGGATAAACAGCCCCAATCAAGTTCCAAAGAAATTCAAGCTGTCCTGCAGGCTCAGGGTGCATCAGTGTCAGAGTGAACTATCCATCAATATTCAAATTAAATTAAATGCTATGGCAGGAGACCCAGGAGGACCCCACTGCTGACACAGAGACATAAAAAAGCTAGAGTGCAGTTTGTCAAAATGTACATGAGCAAGCCAAAATCCTTCATTCCACAGTTTACCGAAAAAGGAATGAGGTATGAAAAGAAAAGAACACAGTAATTATAGTCAAATATGGTGGAGGTTCAAAGATGTTCTGGGTTGTTTTGCTGCCTCTGGCACTGGGTGCCTTAGCTGTGTGCAAGGCATCATGAAATCTGAAGATTACTAAAGGATTTGGGGTTGCAATATAATGCCTAGTATAAGAAACCTGGGTCTGTGTCCAAGGTCATATGGGTCTTCCAGCAGGACAACGATCCAAACATAGTTCAAGAAGCACCCAGAGATGGATGGAAACAGTTCTGAAGTGGTCAGCAATGAGTTCAGATCTGAATCCCATTGAACACCTGTGGAAAAATCTTAAAATTGCTGTATGCAGAAGGCACCTTTCAAATATGAGAGACCTGGAGCAGTTTGCAAAAAATAGTGATCCAAAATTCTAATTGAGAGCTGTACGAATCTTGTTGATGGTTATAGGAAACATCTGCAGTTATTTATTTCAAAGGGTGTGCAACAAAATATTAAGTTAAGGGTGCCAACAATTTTTTCCCGCCCATTTTTAGAGTTTTGTGTGAAATTACTGTATGTCCAATTTCCCTTTGTTCCTTTGTTTTTCTTGTGTTTTTCCAATATACCAATAGGAAATAAACATGTGAATAACAAAACATGTGTCATTGCAATACTTTTCTTGGAGAAATACTTAATTTTCAGTAACAATTTCAAGCGTGCCAACACTTTCGTCCATGACTGTAAAATATATATAAATTATCTCTACAAAGGATATTTCTGACCCCCACAAACACTGGTCCTGAAAATGTACATTACATACAGTGTATATATACAGCTCTGGCAAAAATTAAGAGACCACTGCAAAATGTTCAGTGTGTCTGATTTTTCTCTTTATAGGTATATTTTCGAGTAAAATGTAAATTGTTCTTTTATTCTGTAAACTTCTGACAACATGTCTCCAAATTTCCAAGTAATAAATTTAGTATTTTTTTTCTAACAAAGAAAAATGATCAAAATGAAAAAAACCCCAGTGCTTTCAGACCTCAAATAATGCAAAGAAAACAACTGCATAATCATTTAGAAACAACAATACTAATGTTTTAACTCAGGAAGAGTTCAGAAATCAATATTGTGTGGAATAACCATGATTTTTAATAACAGCTTTCATGAGTCTTAGGCTACTTTCACACTAGCGTCGTGCACTGCACGTCGCTATGCGTCGTTTTGTAGAAAAAACGCATCCTGCAAAAGTACTTGCAGGATGCGTTTTTTCTCTATTGACTTGCATTAGCGACGCAGTGCGACGCATTGCCACACGTCGCAACCGTCGTGCGACGGTTGCGTCGTGTTGCGTTGGACCGTCGCCACCAAAAAACGTTGCTTGTAACATTTTTTGGTGCGTCATTCCCGTCTTTTCTGACCACGCATGTGCGGCCGGAACTCCGCCCCCGCCTCCCCGCACCTCAAATGGGGCAGCGGATGCGTTGAAAAACAGCATCCGCTGCCCCGTTGTGCGGCGCATTCACTGCTAGCGTCGGTACGTCGCAACGATGCAATTCGTCGTGCGTCGTCCGATGCTAGTGTGAAAGTAGCCTTAGCATGATTTCAACCAGTCTTTCACACTGCTTCTGGCGCAAAATTTAAGCAGTTCATCTTTGTTTGATGGTTTGTGATTATCCATCATCCTCTTGATTACATTCCAGAGGTTTTCAATGGGGTTCAGGTCTGGAGATTGTGCTGCCCATGACAGAGTTTTGATGTAGTGGTCTCTTAATTTTTGCCAGAGATGTATATATGTATTTATATTGCACAGAAAGATAGATAGAAGAAAAGCCAGAATTGGTGCATCTTAGAGATGCACATTTTCTGGGGTGGCTGAGTGTTGATGTTTTTAGCCAGTGGGGGCCAATATCCATGGCTCCTTCCTAGGCTATTAATATCAGCTCGCAGCTGTCTGCATAGCCTTTGCTGGTTATTAACTCTAGGGGGACCCCACATCATTTTTGGGGGATCCTCTCTTTTAATAGCCAGTAAAGGCTGAGTATACAGCTGTGAGCTGATATTAATAGCCTGGGAAGCTCCATTGGTATTACGCCCTTCCCAGGCTATAAACATCTGCCCCCAAGTCATTTGCTTACTCTCTGCTGATTGCGAAAATTATGCAGGAGCCCACACCCTTTTTTTCCGTAAAATATATATTTTTTAATTAAATACATGTCCAGTTATTTGCACACACACTGTACTAATTGTATTTGTCACTGACATCTACATATCTACATATTCTATTTGTATTCACTGTATGTAATCCATCTCTTCTATCCTGTCGGCTCCTGCAGTGATTTTACAGAAGCCGTCAGATGAATTAGATGGCAGATGGCTTTTCTTCTATCCTTCTGTGCAATATAAATACATATATGTGTGTGTTACTGACATATGGGTATATATATATATATATATATATATATATATATATATATATATATATTCTATGTGTATATTATTTCTATTCTATCTATTCTATTCTAAACTGTCATTGTGATTTTACTGTACGCGCACATGAATTGCCGGCTTTTCTTCTATCTATCTATCTATCAATCTATCTATCTAATATCTATATATTAATCTATCTATCTAGGAATCCAAAAAACAGGAGCAGCACACCGTTGTAATTGAAAAAAGAGCTATTTTATTTAGCCCATGACAGCAACGTTTCTGTCCAGTAAAGTGAACCTTTCTCAAGCAGCGTTCAAGTGACAAAAACTGGGTATTTAAAGGGTATACCTAATTACATAATTTAATAATAATCATAAAAATAAAGGTATAACCCATCCTCATAACAAGTATACATAAAGTGCCAAAAATTTTATAGTAACACATGTAATCATCAAAGAGAAGAAAATATGCGGCACTCACCCTTCTTTTGCTGTGTATTCGTCACTGTGCGAAACGGCCGTCGTCCACGCTCCAACACCGCACCCTCCTGTGAACCTGATGTCCTAACATGGATGTTTAAATTTGTATGAGGTATATCCAATAAAGCGCACGAATACACAGCAAAAGAAGGGTGAGTGCCGCACATTTTCTTCTATTTGATGATTACACAGCTACTTGCTTGAATTGCAGAGCACCATATACCCAGAGAATTCGTGACAACTGCAGATCAGTTTATATGAATCCAAGTCCTAAAGAGTCTGTATTCCTCTTGTGCCATCTATTTCATTTCTTTTTTTACGTTGGAATAGTAATACATGTGTCTCATAAAGTGCAATACAGTGACAAAAATTGTTACAGCTTTATACAATGTGCATTTCTGCGCTAATTGCCAATAAACATACAGATGTACAGCATTAGAAATCAAACATTTCATCAGTTCCATGGCTTACCCATATAACCAGTGTTAATTAGTGTTGAGCGATACCGTCCGATACTTGAAAGTATCGGTATCGGATAGTATCGGCCGATACCCGAAAAGTATCGGATATCGCTAGTGTTGAGCGATACCGTCCGATACTTGAAAGTATCGGTATCGGAAAGTATCGGCCGATACCGGCAAAGTATCGGATCCAATCCGATACCGATACCCGATACCAATACAAGTCAATGGGACTCATGTATCGGACGGTATTCCTGATGGTTCCCAGGGTCTGAAGGAGAGGAAACTCTCCTTCAGGCCCTGGGAACCATATTAATGTGTAAAAGAAAGAATTAAAATAAAAAATATTGCTATACTCACCTCTCCGACGCAGCCTGCACCTTACCGAGGGAAGCGGCAGCGTTCTTTGTTTAAAATTTGCGCTTTTCTTTCCTTTACTGAAGTCCCGGCTTGTGATTGGTCGCGTGCCGACCATGTGGCCGGGACGCAACCAATCACAGCAAGCCGTAACGTAATTTCAGGTCCTTCAGGATTTTAAAATTACGTTCCGGCGTTGTGATTGGTTGCGTCGCAGTCACATGGGCAACGCAACCAATCACAGCAAGCCGTGACGTAATTTCAGGTCCTTAAGGATTTTAAAATTACGTCCCGGCTTTGTGATTGGTTGCGTCGCAGTCACATGGGAGACGCAACCAATCACAAGCCGTGACGTCACGGGAGGCTGGACATGCGCGCATTTTAAAATGGGCGCGTGTCCAGCCTCCCGTGACGTCCCGGCTTGTGATTGGTTGCGTCGCGATCAACCAATCACAAGCCGGGAAGCTGGACACGCGCGCATTTTAAAATTTTAAAATGCGCGCGTGTCCAGCCTCCCGGCTTGTGAGCCGGAACGTAATTTTAAAATCCTGAAGGACCTGAAATTACGTCACGGCTTGCTGTGATTGGTTGCGTCCCGGCCACATGGTCGGCGCGCGACCAATCACAAGCCGGGACTTCAGTAAAGGAAAGAAAAGCGCGAATTTTAAACAAAGAACGCTGCCGCTTCCCTCGGTAAGGTGCAGGCTGCGTCGGAGAGGTGAGTATAGCAATATTTTTTATTTTAATTCTTTCTTTTACACATTTTTACATTAATGTTGTTTCGATACCGATACCCGATACCACAAAAATATCGGATCTCGGTATCGGAATTCCGATACAGCAAGTATCGGCCGATACCCGATACTTGCAGTATCGGAATGCTCAACACTAGATATCGCCGATACCGATACAAGTCAATGGGACACCAAGTATCGGAAGGTATCCTGATGGTTCCCAGGGTCTGAAGGAGAGGAAACTCTCCTTCAGGCCCTTGGGATCCATATTACTGTGTAAAATAAAGAATTAAAATAAAAAATATTGATATACTCACCTCTCCGGAGGCCCCTGGACATCACCGCTGGTAACCGGCAGCCTTCTTTGCTTAATATGAGCACGTTTAGGGCCTTCCATGATGTCACGGCTTCTGATTGGTCGCGTGCTGCTCATGTGACCGCCACGCGACCAATCACAAGCCGCGACGTCATTCTCAGGTCCTAAATTCCAAGAATGAGGAGTTTAGGGCCTTCCATGACGTCACTGCTTGTGATTGGTCGCGTGGCGGTCACATGAGCGGCACGCGACCAATCAGAAGCCGTGACGTCATGGAAGGCCCTAAACGCGCTCATTTTAAGCAAAGAAGGCTGCCGGTTACCAGCGGTGATGTCCAGGGGCCTCCGGAGAGGTGAGTATATCAATATTTTTTATTTTAATTCTTTATTTTACACAGTAATATGGATCCGATACCGATTCCCGATACCACAAAAGTATCGGATCTCGGTATCGGAATTCCGATACCGCAAGTATCGGCCGATACCCGATACTTGCGGTATCGGAATGCTCAACACTAGTGTTAATACATGTGCCTGTCGGCGTCCTGGCTTCTCTAGTGTGCATGTCAGGAAAATAATGCAATTTGAAACGAAAGTGCCCCCTGGCACATGCGCAGTAACAATTCCAAAAGTTCAAGTTCCATCTTGACTAATGGCATCCAGCGCTGTCTAGAGCAGACTCCAGCAAACAATGCACATGTTTAAGGAGAGGTGCTGAAGAAGCAATGATTTGCTCAGGACAAAATAATGCATATAAAAGCACTGCCTTGAACATGAAGGCAAAGGAATTTTGTATATTAAAGGGACGCACATTCCCAGCAATCATTAAGCAAAGTCAAATATGCTAATCGCTCCAAATGTGGCAGCAAAAAAGTTTCTAGAGGTACCCCATAACAGTAGCTAACTAAGAATGACAGTACATAAACGACAGTGGGTACAGCCAATAGGGTGTGAATACCCCCCATTTGCCCACCTTGGGCCCACCAGAGAATAATCATTCTTGGGGCCGACCTTGCATTTATATAGAAATAATACCAATTCTGATTACTCTTTTTCACATGTAAAGCGCCATGGAATAAATGGCGCTATAATAGTGAATAATAATAATAATTAGCCAATAAATAACCAATTTAACCTAATGCATAAATAACAAACTAAAGAAACACTCCAGCCAAAACAGAAACACTTATGCCTTGTTCAGGGCCTTTTGGAAAGTTGCATAACTCAACAATAAATATTAAGTATAAGTCCCAGAAATGGAACTTGCATCTATTTTGAGCACAGGGCCCATCACACATGATGTAAGTGGTGAGGTAGACAAAATTCTGGCCATCTCTCCACTAACAGCGAAACATATGCCTGTTCCATTTGTGAGAACCACATCTACTATTGTGGCACATCCTAGAAATATGGGAGTACCCATTAAAGTGCAGTAACAAAAAATGAGTATTATTTACTAGTTAAAAAATAAATATTATATAAAACCGACTTTACTAAAAAAAATGTATAATTCCTAAAGAAATAGGAATTTCACCTTTCCCAATTTTAAAAATTGGACATCAAATTTGCCTACAGGCCATCTCAGCATATTCTTAGTATCTACTCAGTAATGCAAATACACGAAATTAGCTTCCCAAAGTATGTTGGGAATATGTTGGGAATCGGATCACCCAGCAGCACGATTGAAGCAGCACATCAAACTTGCCCCACCAACAACACTGTTAGGCCCCCTTCACATGTCCATATAAAACTCGTACGTGTTTCACCGGTATCAGTGTCACCAGTGTTTTCAGTCAGTGTGCCGTCCATGTGCCATCCGTTTTTTTCCAGTATGGATACTGGAAATGAAATTACAAAGCCTCTCACATACAGTACTTTCAATGTTAAACACAAGCGGCACACGTACAGCACACGGATGGCTCATGGACATACAGAGTGTACAAGGACATATATAAGGTATACACACAAACATTTAGCTTATATACAGTATGCTCAGATACATATACACAATATAGTGCACACATGCAGTATACAAATATAATATATACAAACACACATCCTATATACTGTGTGTACATGCATATATATACACACATGCACCACAAATTTACACAATCATACTATATACTTTATATATGTACACACATACTACATACACATATACAGACATGCACACTGCATACCGCACATATACACACAAACACATATATACAGTCAGGGGTGGATTAAGGGTAGCCAGGGACCCGGGCTGTTCAGACACTGTGGGCCCCCCAGTCATGTGACGGGGGTCATGTGACGGGGGTCATGTGACGGGGGTCATGTGATACCTGAACCAGATTATTCCAGAAAAATGGCCGGGTCCTACTCTACTGTAACCTATTAAATATTTGTTAAAATATCAAATACAATTTAGGTATATTTGGATTTATTTTTCAATTTTTACAATGACCAATATCACATACAAGGAACAAATACCACCGCACTATGACCAGACCACAAATTACAACCACAGTGAACGAATAATATCACATACAAGGAACAAATACCACCACACCATGTCAAGACCACATATTACCACCACTTGGTGACCAAATAGCACATACAAGGGACAAAAACGGCAATACCATTTCCAGACCACATATTACCACCACATAGTGAATGAATACTACAATACTGATCAGTAATAAAAAAGAACAACACAGTACTATCACCATAAGTGCCAGTATTCACAGGAGATCTGTACTTAGTATGCAGTGTCTGTGTAGAGGTAATACAGAGATCACTGGTGGTATTATACACAGGAGCTCTGTATATAATGTATAGGTAATACAGTGATCACTGGTGACATTGTACACAGGACCTCTGTATATAGTATACAGTGTGTAGTGTCATTGTATAGGTAACACTGACTCACCAGTGACATCTCTAGGTGAAGTCCTTCATCTTTCATCCAGCACAGACCGCCATCACTTCTTCCAGCCAGGACTCGTCTCTGCAGGAAATAACAGTTATCTCGAGCTTCGCTTGCAGAACACATTACTTAAAGGGAACCTGTCACTTCCCCCCCAGTCGTTTCAGACTAAAAGAGCCACTTTGTGGCGCCGGGCGCCGCCTCCTCCTCACCGCTGTTTTCAAAAGTAGCCGGCGCCTGCGCTCTTATCCCCTGCCTGGTGCTGGTACTTTTGAAAATAGCGGTGAGGAGGAGGCGGCGCCCAGCGCCAAGAAGATGTGAGTGACAGCTGTGTGCTGTCTGAAGCAGGGGGGAAATGCCGGCCCACTTGACTGAGGAGCAGGTATTTCAGACAAATTATAAAACTGATTATTTCTCAAGTTACAGCACCCAGACCTAAAAGAGCCACCTTGTCAGAATGCAGCATTACTGCTGCACAAGGTGTCTCTCTTAGTTTGAAACGACTGGGGGGGGGGGTGACAGGTTCCCTTTAATTTTTCCCAACTTCTACATTACACCACATGAAGAAAAAAAGGTGACATAGTGTCACTCTGCACAGTAACAGGACCGCCCCCCCCATTTAAAACAGTATACTAAAAAAATAAAATAAATACATCACTGCAGTAATAATATCCCTTAATTAGCCCCTATGTCCAGCATTGCCCCCAGACAGTGTGCTCAACAATCTGCCCCAGTATGTCCAGCATATTGCCCCAGAGTGTCCAGCATTGCCCCCAGTGTGTCCAGCAATCTGCCCCAGTGTGTCCATTATATTACCCCCAGTGTGTCCAGCAATCTGCCCCAGTGTCTCCAGCATTGCTCTAGTGTGTCCAGCAATCATCTGCCCCAGTGTGTCCTCCAGCATTGCCCCCAGTGTGTCCAGTAATCTGCCCCAGTGTCTCCAGCATTGCCCCAGTGTCACCAGCATTGCCCCAGTGTGTCCAGCAATCTGCCCCAGTGTCTCCAGCATTGCCCCAGTGTCTCCAGCATTACCCCCAGTGTCCAGCAATCTGCCCCAGTGTGTCCAGCAATCATCTGCCCCAGTGTGTCCTCCAGCATTGCCCCCAGTGTCTCCAGCATTGCCCACAGTGTCTCCAGCATTGCCCCAGTGTCTCCAGCAATCATCTGCCCCAGTGTGTCCTCCAGCATTGCCCCAGTGTGTCCAGCATTGCCCCAGTGTCTCCAGCAATCATCTGCCACAGTGTGTCCTTCAGCATTGCCCCCAGTGTGTCCAGCAATCTGCCCCAGTGTCTCCAGCATTGCCCCCAGTATGTCCAGCAATCATTTGCCCCAGTGTGTCCTCCAGCATTGCCCCCAGTGTGTCCAGCAATCTGCCCCAGTGTCTCCAGCATTGCCCCAGTGTCTCCAGCATTGCCTCCAGTGTCTCCAGCATTGCCCACAGTGTGTCCAGCAATCATCTGCCCCAGTGTGTCCTCCAGCATTGCCCCCAGTGTGTCCAGCAATCTGCCCCAGTGTCTCCAGCATTGCCCCAGTGTCTCTAGCATTGCCCCAGTGTGTCCAGCAATCTGCCCCAGTGTCTCCAGCATTGCCCCAGTGTCTCCAGCATTACTCCCAGTGTGCAGCAATCTGCCCCAGTGTCTCCAGCAATCATCTGCCCCAGTGTGTCCTCCAGCATTGCCCCCAGTGTGTCCTCCAGCATTGCCCCCAGTGTCTCCAGCATTGCCCCCAGTGTCTCCAGTAATCATCTGCCCAGTGTCTCCAGCATTGCCCCCAGTGTCTCCAGCATATTAAAACTAAAAAACGGAGCAAAAATGTCCACATCAACATATTTATAAAAATATTCAGATAAGTTTATTATAATCACCTTATTATATATAAATCACATAAATACAAAAATACAAAGTACAAAAATGTGCGTGCTGTCAGCACAGACATAAAGCAGGAGGCATTACAAGGAGAACATGACAGTGGCCAAGTTTAGAGGGGGAGCACAGAGATGTACCCCTCTGGTTGCAGCATTAATCCTTATTTATATGGCCATGACTATATATATCACACATTAGGTCCAATACTACCAAAATCACGGCCACCATATAAACAGTCACATAGTTAAGTACAATAGCTGCTTACCCATTGGTAGTCAGGGTTCGTACCCCCACCTCACTTGGCACCCCGGACGCACGTTTCGCGTGGCTTTTTCAACAGGGTTATTGCCCCAGGCCCCCCGGATTGCCGTTCGCAAAAAAAAACGAATTCTCCTCACCTGACCAGCGCTCCAGGCGGCGAGCTCCCTCAGCAGCGTGGACTCGCCGGCGACTGACAATGACGTCAGACGCCGGCGACGTGTGCGCTGCGCCTGCGGCCGACTTCAGCTGCCAGCCTCCAATTGGCTGGTGGCTGTTGTTAACTATTGACATGCGGGCGTGCGCCTGCACGTCAATAGGAAACCGCCGCAGCGCCGGTAGGGGCCCGGTGAGCAGACGAGATGGAGCCCGATGCAGGCCCCCTCTCTCTGCCCACCGGGACCGGGCCCATAAATGATACGCCAGTCTGACAGGGGCACATGCAATAATGCCCTGATGGTGGCGTCCGGCGGGCAATCTGTGCGGTAGCCCAGGGCCCCCCCACACCACTGGGCCCTGGGCTACCGCCCAGATTGACCCTCTTATAATCCGCCCCTGTATACAGTATGTGTACTTACCTGGAACTGGTGCTTCACTTGTGCTGCAAACATCTTCCTGCCCCCTGTCTGACCTCTTCTCTACTGTGAGATGCCCCCTCACTCTCAACTTAACCTGACACTTGCAGGGATAGAGAGAGGGGGGATGTAAGGGGGTTTTGGAAATAGGAGCAAGAACTTCAGAAGATGCACCGCTTTATTCACTGTAAGGAATACTGCACACTATCTGTGCACTTCATAAAGGGGCTGCAGATACAGGGGGCCCCCTTTGTGAGTAACAGGAGCTGGGGCTGGGCCCACCGGAGGATTCTACGGTGTCCCGGTGCCCAACCCTGCATACAGGTATCAATTTTTTTTTTTATCAGTTGGTGACCTTTTTGCCCATATTAATGGATTAGATAACATAAATGTGGCTACATTTTCCTTTTAAGGTTTTTTGTTTAGTATTTTTATTTTTTCTCATATATTTTTACTTTTTATTGAGCTTTTTTTAATTCTAAATTCTACTAAGGATGTTAAAGGGGTCTTCCAGGACTTTTATATTGATGGCTGATCCTTAGGATAGGTTAACCCCTTACTGACATCGGACGGGATAGTACGTCCGATGTCAGCTCCCCTGCTTTGATGCAGGGCTCCGCGGTGAGCCCGCATCAAAGTCGGGACATGTCAGCTGTTTTGAACAGCTGACATGTGCCCGCAATAGCGGCGGGTGAAATCGCGATTCACCCGCCGCTATTACCTAGTTAAATGCCGCTGTCAAACGCAGACAGCGGCATTTAACTACCGCATCCGGCCGGGCGGCCGGAAATGACGGCATCGCCGACCCCCGTCACATGATCGGAGGTCGGCGATGCTTCTCCATTGTAACCATAGAGGTCCTTGAGACCTCTATGGTTACTGATCGCCGGTAGCTGTGAGAACCACCCTGTGGTCGGCGCTCACAGCACACCTGATTTTCTACTACATAGCAGCAAACAGCAGATCGCTGCTTTGTAGCAGAGGCGATCGTGCTGTGCCTGCTTCTAGCCTCCTATGCAGGCTATTGAAGCATGGCAAAAGTTTAAAAAAAAAGTAAAAAAAAATGTGAAAAAAATAAAAAAACTATAAAAGTTTAAATCACCCTCCTTTTGCCCCAATCAAAATAAATCAATAAAAAAAAATCAAATCTACACATATTTGGTATCGCCACGTTCAGAATCGCCCGATCTATCAATAAAAAAAAGCATAAACCTGATCGCTAAACGGCGTAACGAGAAAAAAAATCGAAATGCCAGAATTACGTTTTTTTGGTCGCCGCAACATTGCATTAAAATGCAATAACGGGCGATCAAAAGAACGTATCTGCACCGAATTGGAATCATTAAAAACGCCAGCTTTGCTCTCAAAAAATAAGCCCTCAACCGACCCCAGATCATGAAAAATGGAGACGCTACGAGTATCGGAAAATGGGGCAATTTTTTTTTTTTTAGCAAAGTTTGGAATTTATTTTCACCACTTAGGTAAAAAATAACCTAGTCATGTTAGGTGTCTATGAACTCATAATGACCTGGAGAATCACACTGGCAGGTCAGTTTTAGCATTTAGTGAACCTAGCAAAAAAGCCAAGCAAAAAACCAGTGTGGGATTGCACTTTTTTTGCAATTTCACCACACTTGGAATTTTTTTCCCGTTTTCTAGTACAAGACATGGTAAAACCAATGATGTCGTTCAAAAGTACAACTCGTCCTGCAAAAAATAAGCCCTCATATGGCCAAATTGACGGAAAAATAAAAAAGTTATGTCTCTGGGATGGAGGGGAGCGAAAAACGAACACGGAAAAACAAAAAATCCCACGGTCATGAAGGGGTTAATATTAGAATGGTGGGGGTACGACATCCAGCACATCTGCCTATTCAAAATGAATAGGTGTACATCTGCAGTACCCTACTGCGGCCAGTATGCAGTTGAAGTAGCTGTGTAGGTCTGGTCTGCAACTGAGCACATCATGAACAGCTGATCAGCAGGGTAATCGGGTGTCGCACATTTATTTCATATTAAGCCGGTTTCACACGTCAGTGGCTCTGGTACGTGTGGTGACAATTTTCTCACGTACCGGAGACACTGACTCCCATAGACGCTGAAATCTCATCTCCCGAGATTCCGGCGGCCATTTTCCCGGAGTCCGTCATACAGGAATGCATAGACGAACTGCCGGGGGGCTCTGGTCTTTCACAAAAAGTCGCCAGAGCCCCCCGCAGCACCGGAGCCTCCAGCATCACCCGGGGCGGCAGCGGTGGCGGGCGACAGCAGCAGCGGTGGCGGGCGGCAGCGGCGGCTGACACCCCTCATCCCAGCCTGTAAGGATAAGCGGTATATCCGCTTTGTAAGACGCACCCCCATTTCCCCCCCAAATTTGGGGGAAATAAAGTGTGTCTTACAAAGCGAAAAATACGGCATATAGAAAGCGTATGTGAGTCAGTACACAGATACATTTAGTGTGAAAAACCAAAGGAAGGACATACCCAAATAGTTTGCAAATAAAGTGAAAGTGCAGCACACAAATAGTTATGGAAAAATCCCTGTAAGTTGAAATAATAGGTTTGTACAAAGGCAATATCAGCTAGATGAAACACGAGAAAAAGGAATCAGAGGAGATAGAATAGAAAAATAAAAGAACAGCTGATCAGCAGGGTGACTGGGTGTTGCACCCACATTTATCTCTTATTAGTTACCTATCTTAAGGTTAGACCATCAATATAAATTAGCCGACAACCTCTTTACACATGTGGTCACTTATCCCCTTCTCCCCGAGATAGGTTTTCACCTTCCTGACCAGTCCGATTCTTTCGATTCTGCCAGTGTCACTTTATGAGGTAATAACTCTGCAACTCTTCAATGGATCCCACTGATTCTGAGAATGTTTTTTGTGCCTTATTGTACTTCATGATAGTGGTAAAATTTATTTGATATGACTAACGTTTATTTGTGAAAAAAAATTGGAAAATTGGCATAAATTTAAAAATGTTGCAATTTTCAAATTTTTTATTTTTATGCCCTTAAATGAGAGAGTTATGTCACAGAAAGTAGTTAATAAATAAATTTTACCACATGTCTACTTTACATCAGCAAAATTTTTTAAACATAATTTTTTTTTGTTAGGAATAGTGTTGAGCATTACGATACCGCAAATATCGGGTATCGGCCGATACCTGCGGTATCGGAATTCCGATACCGAGTTCCGATATTTTTGTGATATCGGAATCGGAAGTTCCCAGTGTATGGTTCCCGGGGTCTGGAGGAGAGGAGACTCTCCTTCAGGCCCTGGGATCCATATTCATGTAAAAAATAAAGAATTAAAATAAAAAATATGGATATATTCACCCCTCCGGCGGCCCCTGGACCTTACCGATGTAACCGGCAGCCTCCGTGCCTAAGAATGAGGAGTTTAGGACCTGCGAAGACATCGCGGCTTGTGATTGGTCGTGTGAGCAGTCACATGAGCGGTCACGCGACCAATCACAAGTCGCGACGTCATCGCAGGTCCTAAACTCCTCATTCTTAGGAACGGAGGCTGCCGGTTACAGCGGTTACTACCAGGGCGCGTCAGAGGGTGAGTATATCCCTATTTTTTATTTTTATTCTTTATTTTACACATGAATATGGATCTCAGGGCCTGAAGGAGAGTTTCCTCTCCTTCAGACCCTGACCACCATCCAGGATACCTTCCGATACTTGTGTCCCATTGACTTGCATTGGTATCGGGTATCGGTATCCGCGATATCCGATATTTTTCGGATATCGGCCGATACCATCCGATACCGATACCTTTGAGTATCGGAAGGTATCGCTCAACACTAGTTAGGAAGTTAAAAGGGTTAAAAATTGACCAGCAATTTCTCATTTTTGCAACAAAATTTGCAAAACCATTTTTTTCGGGATCATCTCACATTTGAAGTGACTTTGAGGGCCTATATGACAGAAAATACACAAAAGTGACACCGTTCTAAAAACTGAACCCCTGAAGATGTTCAAAGCCACATTTAAAAGGTTTATTAACCCTTCAGGTGCTACACAGAAATTATTGGAATGTGGAAGAAAAAAATAAACATTTTACTTTCTTTCACAAAAATTTCCTTTAGACCTAATAGCATGCTGATACCCCATATGTCAGGGAAAAGCACTGCCTGGGTGCACAGCAGGGCTCGGAAGGGAAGGGGCACCATTTCACTTTTTGAATGTAAAATTTGCTGGCATAATTAGCGGACGCCATGTCGCATTTGGGGAGCCCCTGATGTTCCTACACAGTAGAAACTCCCCACAAGTGACACCATTTCAGAAACTAGACCCCTCAGCGAACTTATGTATGTGTGTGGTAAGCATCTTGAACCCCTAAGTGCTTCACAGAGATTATAACGTTGAGCCGTGAAAATAAAAAAATCACATTTTTCCCACAAAAATTATTTTTA
The DNA here is from genome assembly GCF_051348905.1 of Ranitomeya variabilis. NCBI lineage: Eukaryota > Metazoa > Chordata > Amphibia > Anura > Dendrobatidae > Ranitomeya > Ranitomeya variabilis. The sequence goes on along the minus strand of NC_135237.1, from coordinate 255,680,791 downwards.
GCTCCAAATTTTGCATTTTCAGAAAGATAACAAGAGGAATTGCTCCATACAATTTGTTGAGCAATTTCTCCTGAGTATGCCAATACCCAACATGTGGAGGAAAACAACTGAGATGGAGATATATATACTGTATGTGTGAGCGTAATAAATATACACTCACTGGCCACTTTATTAGGTACACCTGTCCAACTTCTTGTTAACACTTAATTTCTAATCAGCCAATCACATGGCGGCAACTCAGTACATTTAGGCATGTAGACATGGTCAAGACAATCTCCTGCAGTTCAAACCGAGCATCAGTATGGGGAAGAAAGGTGATTTGAGTGCCTTTGAACGTGGCATGGTTGTTGGTGCCAGAAGGGCTGGTCTGAGTATTTCAGAAACTGCTGATCTACTGGGATTTTCATGCACAACCATCTCTAGGGTTTACAGAGAATGGTCCGAAAAAGAAAAAAAATCCAGTGAGCGGCAGTTCTGTGGGCGGAAATGCCTTGTTGATGCCAGAGGTCAGAGGAGAATGGGCAGACTGGTTCGAGCTGATAGAAAGGCAACAGTGACTCAAATCGCCACCCGTTACAACCAAGGTAGGCCTAAGAGCATCTCTGAACGCACAGTGCATCGAACTTTGAGGCAGATGGGCTACAGCAGCAGAAGACCACACCGGGTACCACTCCTTTCAGCTAAGAACAGGAAACTGAGGCTACAATTTGTACAAGCTCATCGAAATTGGACAGTAGAAGATTGGAAAAACGTTGCTTGGTCTGATGAGTCTCGATTTCTGCTGCGACATTCGGATGGTAGGGTCAGAATTTGGCGTAAACAACATGAAAGCATGGATCCATCCTGCCTTGTATGGAGCATCTTTGGGATGTGCAGCCGACAAATCTGCGGCAACTGTGTGATGCCATCATGTCAATATGGACCAAAATCTCTGAGGAATGCTTCCAGCACCTTGTTGAATCTATGCCACGAAGAATTGAGGCAGTTCTGAAGGCAAAAGGGGGTCCAACCCGTTACTAGCATGGTGTACCTCATAAAGTGGCCGGTGAGTGTATATATATACAGTATATATCCATTAGCATTCGGTTCTGCTGGTTCCAGCGCAGTCATACTTGCAGTCAGGTGACAACTAGTGTCGGCAGTCAGTGAATAGAATACTGCAGACGTAGCTGACACTAGTTGGCACATGACAGCAAATGTGCAAAGCACATCCTCATGGTTACGTAATAACTGCTGGAAGCGGCAGAGCTGGTTATATGTCTGTTATCTGTATCATCTGGTATCTGCTCTATTCATTGTCTGGAATAGCCGAGTGCAGCGCTCAGTAGTTCTATAGATAATGAATAGAGCAGAGGCCGAGCATGCACAATTCTGCTCCATCGAAGACGTGACTGCAGACCACTGTTCTCAGAATCTCTGGGGGCCTTGTGGTCGAATCCCCAGTGATCAGCAAGTTATTCATGATCCAATGGATCACACATACATCGTACATATACCGTACATACATACACACATACACCGTACATACATATACAATACATACATACACACATACACTGTACATACATATTGTCACAGGAAGACTAGGTGGGCAAGAGCTAATAACCCGGGCCCCTGCAATTTCCCTCAGACTAGGGAAATCCTGACTGACCCTCTACCTAGAGTTTACACTGATGGTGTGCATGTCTAGGCCTCGACCCTCACCCTGTCTCCTGTTTCAACCCTAGGCTGAAACCAACACCCACCACCCAGTGAAAAGATCATACACCAATACCCACAGTTAGCACAGACAAGGATAACGGAAAATATACACCACGCCGCAGTCACTCAAGAATACACTATAAATGTGCAGGGCAAAATAAATACAAATATAGGAAGGAGTAAATAAGACAAAGGAAAATACACCACCAGATACAATACTCCAACTCCTAGCTCACAGCTCCAGACCGAGATAACCAAGCACTAGACAGAAGCTATAATCGGCGACGCCCAATGTTCAGAAGAACTATTTAAAGGCAGTGGGCGTGGCCCAGTTTCCAATCCGAGCACCAGCTAAATTAACCCCGGACCAGATAGATAAAATCTAGCCGACGCCACTGAGCACATAGTGGACAAAAGCGGAATTACTGCTGTCTGTCGAACGCCCTGGTATGAACAGCGTCCGACATGACAGTACCTTGCCTTCTACGAGGGACCCCAGGGCCCTCACGGCTTATAGGACCCGGCTTGTCCGGATGTTGGTGATGAAACATACTGACCAGCCGGTCCGCATGAACGTCCAAGGCTGGTACCCAGGACCTTTCCTCAGGCTCATAACCACGCCAGTGAACCAAGTACTGTAAAGTGTGGCGCACTACACGAGAGTCAACCACCTTGGAGACTTCAAAATCCAAATTACCATCCACCAAAACTGGAGAAGGCATAGGTGTCACGTCCACAAGACCCACCGTCTTTTTTAGCAACGATCTGTGGAACACGTTGTGTATCTTATACACCGTAGGAAGCTCCAATCGGTACGCTACAGGGTTAATGACGGTGGCGACCCTAAATGGACCAATAAACCTTGGACCCAATTTAAGGGATGGTATCTTGAGTCTTATGTTTTTTGTAGATAACCACACCCAGTCATCCACACTCAGGTCCGGACCTGGCACACGCCTACTGTCAGCCACATGTTTGTACCTAGCACCCACACTCAACAGGCGCTGTTTAACTCTCCTCCAGACTGATGACAATTGTGCTCCTAACTTGTCTTCCTCCGGAACGCCGGAAGAGCCCCTCTGACTCAAAGTACAAAATTGAGGATGTAGCCCGTAAACACAAAAAAAGGAGACTCCCCAGACGACTCCTGGCGGTGATTATTGATGGCAAACTCAGCCAAAGGAAGGAACGTAGACCACTCCTCCTGGTTATCAGAAACAAAGCAGCGTAAGTACTGTTCCAAATTTTGGTTCATACGCTCAGTCTGACCATTTGACTGAGAATGAAACGCCGAAGAATGAGACAACTTGATCCCCAGCCGTGAGCAAAATGCTTTCCAAAACTTTGCCACAAACTGAGTACCCCTATCAGACACAATGTCAGACGGAACCCCATGACGTCTGACCACCTCCTGCACAAACACCTGAGCCAGAGTCTTAGTGTTAGGCAACGAAGGCAAAGACACAAAGTGCGACATTTTTGAAAACCGATCAACAATCACCAAGATGACCGTGTTCCCAGCTGAGGAGGGCAAATCAGTGATGAAATCCATGGAGATTTCCGTCCATGGCTTACTAGGTACCTCAAGAGGAAGTAGTGTGCCAACAGGACGGGAGCGGGGCGTCTTAGCCCTAGCGCACGTGGTACAAGCTGACACGTATGAGACCACGTCCTGTCGGATCTTGGGCCACCAAAACCGACATGACACCAACTCCAAGGTACCTCTAACCCCTGGGTGGCCAGCCAGGACAGCATCATGATGCTCCGCCAAAACCTTTAAGCGGAGATGAAGCGGTACAAAAGATTTGTTGATGGGAAGCTCAGATGGTACCTCCTCCTGAGCCTCGGCAATCTCAGCCTCAACCTCGGTAGTGAGAGCCGAAACCACAACACCCTTTTGGAGGATGGGTACTGGATCCTCCCGAGGTTCTCCCCCCAGAAAACACCTGGACAGAGCATCCGCCTTAGTGTTTTTAGACCCCGGTCTGTAAGTGACAACAAAATTGAACTGTGTGAAAAACAATGCCCAGCGAGCCTGCCTGGGGGACAGATGCTTGGCTGACTCCAAATACAGCAGATTCTTATGATCGGTAATAACAGTAACCTGATGAACCGACCCCTCCAAGATATGTCGCCATTCCTCAAAGGTCAACTTGATTGCCAACAACTCCCTGTTGCCGATATCCTAGTTACGTTCGGCGGACGTCAGGAAAAATAGGCGCATGGACGCAAATCACTCAAAGATGAGCCTTGTGATAGTACCGCCCCCACACCAACCTCAGACGCATCGACTTCCACAACAAAAGGTTTTGATACGTCTGGCTGCACAAGAATGGGGGCTGAAACAAAACTGTTCTTAAGAAATTCAAATGTGCGCACAGCAGCCTCAGGCCAAACAGAGAAATTGGTACCCTTTTTAGTCATGTCAGTTAGCGGTTTAGCAATTATGGAAAAATCCTTGATAAATTTCCTATAGTAGTTAGAAAACCCAAGGAACCGCTGAAGTGCTTTCAGGTTATCAGGCCGTTCCCAATGCAGCACCGCTTGCACCTTAGCGGCGTCCATTTTAAAACCAGAAGCAGACACAATATAACCCAAGAAAGGCAACTCTTGAACAGAAAATACACATTTCTCAAGTTTAGCATACAGCTTATTCTCTCTGAGAAGCTGCAACACCTGCCTGACATGATCTAAATGAGTATCACGGTCGCAAGAATATATGAGAATGTCATCTAGGTACACGATAACGAATTTCCCCAAAAAATGCGAAAACACATCATTAATGAAATGTTGGAACACTGCAGGTGCGTTAGTCAACCCAAATGGCATCACCAAATTTTCAAAATGACCCTCAGGGGTATTAAAAGCCGTCTTCCACTCATCACCTTGACGGACTCTTATGAGGTTGTACGCCCCTCTGAGGTCAAGCTTGGTAAACCACTTAGCACCTGCCACCTGGTTAAATGAATCTGGTATCAGTGGCATAGGGTATGGATCATGAACCATAATCTAGTTCAATTCCCTGAAATCCAAACACGGGCGTAATCCGCCATCTTTCTTCTTCACGAAGAAGAACCCTGCTGCCACAGGCGAGGATGAAGGCCTGATGTGCCCTTTGCTCAAACTTTCAGCAATGTAATCCTTTAATGCTTGTCTCTCCGGACCGGAGATGTTAAACATCCTTGCTTTAGGCAATTTGGTCCCTGGTTTAAACCTGATAGTACAGTCATAGGGGCGATGTGGCGGCAACTCTGAACAACCTTTCTCAGAGAACACATCCACAAAATCCAGAAGTGACTCCGGAATGCTTGAAGTCACCGCAGCCACACATCTGGCCAGGCAATTCTCCTGGCAGAACTCGCTCCACTGAATTATGTCCTGAGTTTTCCAGTCAATTACCGGGTTGTGCATAGACAACCATGGAAAACCCCAAACCACCTGAGCAGGAAGATTCCTGAGCACCTTACATGTAACCTGCTCGGAATGTAGAACCCCAATGTGGAGTTTCACCTCAGCCACAAATTCAGTAATCTCCCCCTGTGAGAGAGGAGCAGCATTGATGGTGACCACGCGGATAGGATGAGGCAGTTTTTCAATCCTAAAACCTGCTGTGCGCGCAAACTCCTCATCAATGAGATTTGTGGCTGAACCACTATCCACAAAAACAGTAATTGGTAGCTCACTGCCAGCGATAATAACCTTAGCAGGGAGCATGTATTGAGAAACCACCATGGAGGATATACATAAGCTCAGATTGGTCTCCTCCACACCCTCTGAGCTTAGAAGTTTTCCGCCATTGCGTTTTTCTTAGACAGCAGAGGACAGATGTTAATAAAATGACCAGTCTTACCGCAGTAAAAACAGGCTCCCTGCTTCCTGAGCTCAGGGGCTCGACGCTTCACATGTGACACCCCAGCGATTTCCATAGGCTCCGTGGGCTCACCTGCAGCAACCACACGTGAACCTAAACCCTCTCCCATAGGCGGTGTCTCATGCTCCCCTGATGCAAATGGCGATCAATGCGGACAACAAGACTCATAGCGGAATCTAGAGAAGTAGGAGTCTCATACATCAGAAGGGCTTTTTTAAACCTTCCAGAAACCCCATGAATAAACTGACTCCGCGGCGCTGGATCATTCCACTGTGTATCGATCACCCAGCGACGAAATTCAGAACAGTAATCCTCTGCAACTCGCTCCCCCTGGCGAATAGTGCGTATCTTAGATTCTGCTAGAGCCATTCTGTCAGGCTCATCGTAAATGTTTCCAAGAAAGGAAAAAAAACTCTTCACAGAGTCAAATGCAGCAGAATCAGATGGCAAAGAAAACGCCCATGCTTGGGGATCCCCGCTTAACAATGACAACACCAGGCCCACACGCTGAGCCTCATTACCTGAGGAGATCGGGCGCATACGGAAATATAGATTGCAAGCTTCATGAAAAGAAACAAATTTACTGCGTTCCCCAGCAAATTTTTCAGGCAAAGGAAACTTAGGCTCAGCAACTCAACCTGTTGCTCCAGCTTGCACATTAGATATTGCTAGTCCCTGTTGCTGCACTGCCCCCCTCAACTCAGTGACCTGTAGGGACAGCGCCTCCAACTGGCGGGTTACGGAAGTCATGGGATCCATGACAAAACAAAAAAAAGGAAACCCCCTTTTTTTTTTTTTTTTTTAGGCCGATTATAATGTCAAGGGAAGACTAGGTGGGCAAGAGCTAATAACCTGGGCCCCTGCAATTTCCCTCAGACTAGGGAAACCTGACTGACCCTCTACCTAGAGTTTACACTGATGGTGTGCATGTCTAGGCCTCGACCCTCGCCCTGTCTCCTGTTTCAACCCTAGGCTGAAACGAACACCCACCACCCAGTGAAAAGATCATACACCAATACCCACAGTTAGCACAGACAAGGATAACGGAAAATGCACACCACGCCGCAGTCACTCAGGAATACACTATAAATGCGCAGGGCAAAATAAATACAAATATAGGAAGGAGTAAATAAGACAAAGGAAAATACACCACCAGATACAATACTCCAACTCCTAGCTCACAGCTCCAGACCGAGATAGCCAAGCACTAGACAGAAGCTATAATCGGCGACGCCCAATGTTCAGAAGAACTATTTAAAGGCAGTGGGCGTGGCCCAGCTTCCAATCCGAGCACCAGCTAAATTAACCCCGGACAAGCTAGATAAAATCTGGCCGACGCCATTGCGCACGTGGACAAAAGCGGAATTACCGCTGTCTGTCGAACGCCCTGGTATGAACAGCGTCCAACATGACACATATACCGTAAACACATACGCACATACAGTACAGACCAAAAGTTTGGACACACCTTCTCATTTAAAGATTTTTCTGTATTTTCATGACTATGAAAATTGTACATTCACACTGAAGGCATCAAAACTATGAATTAACACATGTGGAATTATATACTTAACAAAAAAGTGTGAAACAATTGAAAATATGTCTTATATTCTAGGTTCTTCAAAGTAGCCACCTTTTGCTTTGAAGACTGCTTTGCACACTCTTGCCATTCTCTTGATGAGCTTGAAGAGGTAGTCACCGGGAATGGTTTTCACTTCACAGGTGTGCCCTGTCAGGTTTAATAAGTGGGATTTCTTGCCTTATAAATGGGGTTGGGACCATCAGTTGTGTTGTGCAGAAGTCTGGTGGATACACAGCTGATAGTCCTACTGAATAGACTGTTAGAATTTGTATTATGGCATGAAAAAAGCAGCTAAGTAAAGAAAAACGAGTGGCCATCATTACTTTAAGAAATGAAAGTCAGTCAGTCTGAAAAATTGGGAAAACTTTGAAAGTGTCCCCAAGTCCAATGGCAAAAACCATCACGCGCTACAAAGAATCTAGCTTACATGAGGACCGCCCCAGGAAAGGAAGACCAAGAGTCACCTCTGCTTCTGAGGATAAGTTTATCGAAGTCAAAAGCCTCAGAAATTGCATGTTAACAACAGCTCAGCTTAGAGACCAGGTCAATGCCACACAGAGTTCTAGCAGCAGACACATCTCTACAACAACTGTTAACAGGAGACTTTGTGCAGCAGGCCTTTGCAGCGCCCAAGAGTCTGGTCGTTGCAGTAACGTCGCTCTTCTGCCAGGGGGAGTGATGGTGTGTCTGATGGCACTAAAAGAGTTCACCTTGCTGGTATCACAGACACACATTACACTTCACACTCCGGCCGCCAGGGGGAGCAAAAGGTCCTATCTACTAGGCCACTCCTCACACTTGGGTAAAACTGGGGGTTGGATAGGAAGTTAGAGAGAAAGTAGCTGGGAAGAGCTCGAGAGAGGACCTGTCAGTGGTGGGATCCTGACAGGGGCCTAGAAAAGGACAGATTGTTACGGAGCCGTGCCTGTGCCTTATAGCGGCAGACTCCTAAGAGAGGACACAAAGCAAAGCATATTGTGGAGAAGTGAGAAACGGGATCACAGCACAAAGGAGATAGAACCAGAAGGAGTCGTGCCCCAAGATCAGCAACATCCTTCTGAGGCGCGTAGCCAGCGGCCGGAACGCAGAGGAAGTAAGAGACTCTACGCATTACTTTGAACTACCTCAGGGCAGTTAACTTTAGGTTGGCTGTCTCTCCTTTACACCTAATGAAGACAACGGAAGCAATTGTGGGAGAGGGGCGTCTTTATGGTCCCTATAAAATAACTCCAGGCCTACCCCGTCATACAGGTGCACCCTATCCATATCATCTGGGGGACGGAGAGAAAGAACAGAAACATACACGACAGTTGTGAGGGCTATCCCGTGGTGCTCAGCAGGGAGGTACTACAACACACAGGCGCTGGTAGGAAGGACACTGATTTCCACCTGTAAAGGGAACTCTGTATGTGACTTCGGACCGGCCGGTCTCAGCCAGCCCTGTTAGCAGTGCTCTGGATTGCGGATGCCGAAGCCTTCAGTAAAGAGGTAAAGAGACTGCAATCCTGTGTCCTCATTATTTACTGCGACCTACACCACCACCTACACCTTTTATTGGGCGCCCCTTCGCAGGACCACGGTCCGGGTCGGGCCACCGTGACATCCTCAGAACCGAGAGACTCGGATCCGAGTACCCCGCCATCCTGCGTCTGGGGGCCGCTCCAACTTGGTGTCACGAACAGGATCTACTTAAGCCTGAAGCATCAGGTCATGTGTGCCTTGGAACTGTGACTAAATTGTGCTGAATCGTGATTTATTGCAAAGACTGTGTATTGCTATTTGCCGCCAAAATCCGCCATCGCCGCGCACGAGGGGAGGAGCCATAGCTTTGTGGGCGGAGCCGGCCAAAAAGAGCACGGAACAAGAAGACGCGGTGAGGTGCCGATTCCGGAAGAGGAACCCCGACTTCCAGCAGGTTAGCAGGGGGGAGGAATGGCCATGTCTGATTCAGGATGAGCGGAGGCGGCGGTCGCAGCCGAAGACCCAGGGGCGCCTCCGGGTCCCGAAGTAGACGCAGCCGCGGGCCTTGTACCACTGCCGGTTGCCGCAGAGCTTGCCGACCCCATCAGCCAGCCGGATACTGCCGCGGCTACAGCAGCCATAATGCCCTTCTCCATGCCGTACCTACGTGGAGCAGCCTGGCTCCCGCGATACTCTGGAGAATCACATACACTAACTGACTTCAAAGAAGGGATCTGCAGCCTGCTCGAGTTCTATCCCTTGACAGAGCCCCAGAAGGTTCATATGATAACAGGCCAACTCTTTGGAGCGGCTCTGAGAGAAGTGAAGTCCTGGCCCGCCGCGGATAAGAGAACTGTGCAGCAGGTCTTTGCAAAGCTTAAAGCCACCTTTGACACACACACCGCTACAGAAATTAAATTGACGTTCTATGGGTGCAAGCAGAGGCCGCAGGATAGCTTGCGGGACTATGCCCTTAACCTCCAGGAGGCACTGCGGGCCATCAAGCAGAGTGACCCAAACAGCATGCAAGATGAAGATAAACTCCTGAAAGAGCGGTTCATCGAGGGGCTCCTGTGCAGTCACCGAAGGGCTCAATTACACTTCCTGGCCATGCAGAAACCAGACCTGACTTTTGCGCAATACAAAGATAAAGCCATCCAGGTGCTACCGGAGCGACAGCCCAGCCGTGCCATACTCCCCAGACGTCAAGCCCTCACGTTCCACCAGGAGGTGGCGCCGGATACGCCAATTTCCGCCGAGGCCGATGCCCAGATCCTGGAAGACGACTCCCCTGCAGGACTACGCCTCCAGATGCAGGAGCTGACCAAGAGCGTTGCTGCCCTAGCCCGGACCGTACAGTCTCTACAGGAGGCCCCCAAGGAGAAGATCCAGCTGGCTTCCAGACCGGAAGATGTCCCCTGGCAGCGACAGAGGAGGACTCCACTGACCAGAGGCAGGGACGACGATCGCTTTCATCGGAACGGACGACCTATCTGCTGCCGCTGCCACCAGGTGGGCCATCTTGCAAGGTACTGTCATTTAAACGAGCAACCCCTGGGGCAGAGGGCCACCCCCAGGAGTAGGATGATCAGGCCCGCAAAACTGGAGAGCCAAATACATCGGGGGGCGAACAGTTCTCCCCATCGTGATCAACGGTATCCCCATCAACGCTTTGCTGGACACCGGTTCCCAGGTGACGACTATACCTTACATCCTTTAGAAACGTTATTGGGAGGACACCGACATTACCCGTGGCCCCGATGATGATTTCACCATAATAGCCAGTAATGGTCAGCCATTGCCACAAGTGGGGTATAAAGAGGTCACCATCAAAGTGGGGCGGGTAGAATCGGAGGCCCAAGGGATTGTAATTGTTGATATTGACCGCCGCGAATGTAATCCCATGATGACCATTGGTACTAATGTCATAGAAAACTGTCTTGCAGAAATTATTGTTTTGTTACAGCAGGTAGCAGAAACAGCTGGCTACAGTGAACAATGCTCCCTGCAAAAAGAAATCAGGGCTCTGATGCAGAGACAGCAGGTGGAGCTGACTGGTGGTGAAATTGGTCGTGTCACAGTGAGTGATTCAAACCCCATTGCGATACCCCCAGGAGTGAAATGTTAATATGGTGTCGGGCAGCCATAGGCCTCAGGGGTAAAGACTATTAGGCCCTGGTAGAACCCGTATATTCAGATAATAGGCCTAGCCTCCTGACAGCCAGAGGGGTGGTTGACGTCAGCAAGGGGAGGGTGCCAGTACGTGTTCTTAACTGTGGGGAGGAGGAAGTCCATCTAACCAAATATGCCACACTTGCCAAACTGTTTACTGTTAATAATAGCGTGATACAGGCACCCGGACCCTTGGTCCCGTCCAATCCGGCGGAGAACAACGGTTCTGCAGGGCAACTGAAAGATTGGTGTCGGGAATTGCACGTGGGCACTGACTCTACCCCATCTCACCAGAAACAGGGGGCCTACAGGGTGGTTCATGAGTACGAGTGGGTATTTAGCAAACACCCCCTAGATTTTGGGAGGGTAAAAGGGATTCAACATCATATCCCCACAGGAGACCATCGACCCATAAAAGAGAGATACCATCCTGTACCCCCAGCTTATTATCAGTGTGCCAAAGACATGTTGTGAGAGATGAAGGAGGCTGGGGTAGTGACAGACAGTTGTAGCCCCTGGGCAGCTCCATTAGTCCTCGTTAAGAAGAAAGATGGCACAATGAGGATGTGTGTTGATTATAGGCAGTTAAATCGCATTACACATAAGGATGCATACCCACTGCCCAGGATAGAGGAGTCCCTGGCTGCTCTAAAATCTGCTAACTACTTCTCTACCCTGGATCTCACCAGTGGGTACTGGCAGGTTCCCGTGGCAGAGGCGGACAAGGAGAAGACGGCCTTCACGACGCCGATGGGTCTCTGTGAATTCAACTACATGCCCTTTGGATTGTGCAATGCCCCGGGAACATTCCAGAGGATGATGGAGTGCTGTCTAGGGCACAAGAACTTCGAAACCGTGTTGCTATACCTGGACGATGTCAAAGTCTTCTCCAAGACTTATGAGGACCATCTGAAGCACCTGGCCGAGGTGTTCGAAGCCCTGTCCATCTTTGGTCTAAAGATAAAACCGTCCAAATGCCATCTGCTAAAACCCAAGGTGCAGTACCTGGGCCATGTAGTGAGTGCTGATGGGGTGGCCCCAGACCCCGACAAAGTCACGGTGATCAAGGACTGGCCAAAGCCCGGCAACCTCCATGAAGTCCGGCAGTTCCTTAGGTTGGTAGGCTATTACAGGAGGTTTATCAAGGACTTCACCTAGAAGGCCGCGCCATTGCAAGACCTGTTGGTGGGCCAATCCAGGAAGACCAAGGGTAAGAATACCCCATTTGATTGGAATGAGGGACTGGAAGAATCGTTCACTTGCTTAAAGTTGGCGCTGACGGGAGAAGAGGTACTGGCCTACCCTGAATATGATCAACCGTTTGTGTTGTATATGGATGCCAGCAACATGGGACTGGGAGCCGTGTTGTCCCAGGTCCAGAAAGGCAAGGAGAGGGTAATCGCTTATGCCAGCAGAAAACTTCATCCCACTGAAAGGAATCCGGACAACTACAGTTCCTTTAAGCTGGAATTCCCCACCATTGTTTGGGCAGTGACGGAGAGGTTCAAACACTACCTGGCCTCAGCAAAGTTCACCGTCTTCACGGAAAACAATCCACTAACGCATCTGGACACAGCAAAGCTCGGTGCCTTGGAGCAGCGGTGGATGGCCCGGTTGTCCAATTACGACTTCACCATCAAGTACCGGGCAGGGCACAAGAACGCGAATGCCGATGCATTGTCCCAGATGCCCAACTTGCCAGAAACGGGTGAAGACCCTGAGGCACTTGAAGATGTAGAGCAGCCCGCTTTCCATCGCCCCAAGGCCACCCAGTGTTCCCATCAGGTGGAGAACAGGTGCAGGAATAAGCAGGGCGCCACGCTGAACCCCCTACCCCATCACGGGTGGGCAGAGACCCAGGATGGTGACCCCGCGGTCCGTTGGGTGAAAGAGCTTCTGACGCAGGCAGGTTTGCATCCCGGCCCGGATGACCCACAAGAGACACAACAGCTGTGGAGGGGGAGAAGCAAACTGTTTATTCACGACAGTAAGCTGTGCCGGAGAAGCATCGACCCACGCACTCATGAATTGGTGTGGCAGATAGTGGTTCCAAGACAAGATGTGCCAATGGTTCTGGGAGCGTACCACGATGGGGCAGGACACTTCGGATGGAGGAAGCTGGAGAGGCTACTCCGTGGGAGGTTCTACTAGATTGGCATGAAGAAAGCCATCGAGAAGTGGTGTCGAGAGTGTGGCCCATGTAGCCTACGAAGGAAAGACCGTGACAGCCAACGGGCTTTCTTGCAGCCCATCATCACCAAACGGCCGCTCGAACTGGTCGCGCTAGATCATGTGAAGATAACACCTAGCCGGTCAGGCTATATCTACGCCCTCACCAACGTGGATCACTACTCTAGATTCCTGGTAGTCGTGCCCGTCAAAGATCTAACGGCCAGGACGGCCGCCAAAACCTTCCAGCAGTACTTCTGTAGACCCCATGGGTACCCAGAAAAGGTACTGACCGATCAGGGGCCAGCATTTGAAGTGGAGGTGTTCCAGGAGTTCTGCAATCTGTACGGGTGTAAGAAGATCAGAACCACACCATACCATCCACAAACCAACAGGATGTGTGAGAAGATGAACCAAGTGGTAATCGACTTACTGAAGACCTTACCTGTGGAGGAACGGAACTTGTGGCCAACAAAGTTGCCCGACTTGGTAGACATGTACAACCACATCCCAGTGAATTCCACCAACTGCACTCCAGCGTACCTGATGTGAGGAAGATCTAGCAAGTTGCCTGTTGATCTGGACATGGGGGTCTTAACCCCAGAAGATACCTCGCCAGATGCAGATTGGGATACAGAAAGGCAGCAAAGGTACCGCAAAGTACAGAAATGCGTGGAAAGGAGTCTCACCCAAGTCAGAAAAAAACAAGAAAGGGACTACAACCAGCATGCTGCTGCGATTCCCTTGTCACCCAGTGAGCAAGTACTCAAATGGAAGAGGAGGCTACACAAGCTTGATGACCAATGGGAAGCGGAACCGTATACCATCCTGCCATCCGATTTCGACAACACGAAGGTCTGTCTCATCAGCAAAGATGGAGGGGAAACCTCAACTGCAATATCCAGGGACCACCTTAAAATATGCCCTGATAAGTTGAGAGAGAGGGAAACAGATCCAGGAACCTCTCCACCTGTAGAAGAGGAGAAGATGATACACACTGTTCTTGGCGATTTTCCCCAGTCTTGGACTCAAATAAATCAGGCCATTGTGGTACCCGTCTTAACGTTTCGTCAACCGAAACCGCCAGAACTAAATGTGGTGCCAGATCATCCGGACCCGCAATCACAGCAGACCCCACCAGAGGATGCCATGCCAACCGATGAACCGGCATGTCCTCCCTCTGCTACTGGCTACTTTGCCCAAGGCAGGAGAAAAGAGCGCAGGCGCCGGCTCATTTCAAAACAGCGTTGAAGAGGCAGCGCCCGGCGCCAAGAAGACTTGAGTGACGGCTGCGTGGCGTCTGCAGCAGGGGGGGAAACGCCTGCCTCCTTGACTGACAAATTATTTCTGCAGTTACAGCACCCAGAACTAAAAGAGCCACCATGTCAGAATGCAGCATTACTGCTGCACAAGGTGGCTCTTTTAGTTTCAAACGCTTGGGGGGTGGGGGGGTGGTGGTGACAGGTTCCCTTTAAGTATATAATTCCACATGTGTTAATTCATAGTTTTGATGCCTTCAGTGTGAATGTACAATTTTCATAGTCATGAAAATACAGAAAAATGTTTAAGTGAGAGCGTGTGTCCAAACTTTTGGTCTGTAGTCTACATCGTATATACATATACCGTACGTACTGTAGCATGGCTAAAGGGTGTCTAATCGACGGGAGGTATGTATCACAGAGAAGGCTTGTTGCTGTGATGTGACCTGGAGTGTTTTCTGTAATGCTCATAAAGTAATAAGGAATTGTGTAGTATATTTGGGTCCGGGTTACGGGTAGCTATGAGAGATGGGAGGGTCTGGCTACCCATATACCTCACCCCTGGGTAAGGGGCATAACCATGCCTATCTATGTTTGTTTCAGGACCTGTGGTGATGTCAGAATCACATGTCTAATCATGTGACAGGTACCTGGGTGTGGTTTCAGGCTACATAATGGAGGTGTGTTTGGCACATGGCAGTGAGTGTGGGAGTCTGTCATGGTGGACAGATTTCCATGTGTCCAGGGCGGACACTACAGACAGGAGTCTGTGTGTGTGGAGGGGCAAGCCTCCACAGTGTGTTAAGGCTTCGGGACTGAGCCTGAAGGAACGGACATTTGTTTCCTTATGCCTGAGCCAAAGGCTATTTGTAAGACTGTTTACCTTTATTTTGCTGACTTAAATGGTTTATGGAGTGAATAAACCTACATGAACACTGAAGAGAATGTGCCTCCTGTTTCATCCTACGCATCTGAGCGAGTGAACCCCTACGGTACATACATACACACATACACCATACATGCATATTCCATACATACCTATACCATACATACCTATACCATATATACACACACAGATACACATACATATACCATACATACACATACAGTTATATGAAAAAGTTTGGGCACCCCTATTAATCTTAAGCTTAATGTTTTATAAAAATTGTTTTTTTTTTGCAACAGCTATTTCAGTTTCATATATCTAATAACTGTTGGACACAGTAATGTTTCTGCCTTGAAATGAGGTTTATTGTACTAATAGAAAATGTGCAATCTGCATTCAAACAAAATTTTACAGGTGCATAAGTATGGGCACCCTTATCATTTTCTTGTTTAAATACTCCTACCTACTTTTTACTGAGTTACTAAAGCACTTTTTTTGTTTTTGTAACCTCATTGAGCTTTGAACTTCATAGCCAGGTGTATGCAATCATGAGAAAAGCTACTTAAAGTGGCCACTTGCAAGTTGTTCTCCTGTTTGAATCTCCTCTGAAGAGTGGCATCATGGGCTCCTCAAAACAACTCTCAAATGATCTGAAAACAAAGATTATTCAACATAGCTGTTCAGGGGAAGGATACAAAAAGCTGTCTCAGAGATTTAAACGGTCAATTTCCACTGTGAGGAACATAGTAAGGAAATGGAAGAACACAGGTACAGTTCTTGTTAAGGCCAGAAGTGGCAGGCCAAGAAAAACATCAGAAAGGCAGAGAAGAAGAATGGTGAGATCAGTCAAGGACAATCCTCAGACCACCTCCAGAGAGCTGCAGCATCAACTTGCTGCAGATGGTGTCACTGTGCATCGGTCAACTATACAACACACTGTTTTTTTGCCATCATGCATAACGCCTTTTTGTATGACCAAACAACTCAATCTTGGTTTCATCAGTCCACAGGACCTTCTTCCAAAAAGAAATTGGCTACTCCAAATGTGCTTTTGCATACCTCAGCCGACTCTGTTTGTGGCGTGCTTGCAGAAACGGCTTCTTTTGCATCACTCTCCCATACAGCTTATCCTTGTTCAAAGTGGTTGTATAGTTGACCGATGCACAGTGACACCATCTGCAGCAAGTTGATGCTGCAGCTCTCTGGAGGTGGTCTGAGGATTGTCCTTAACTGATCTCACCATTCTTCTTCTCTGCCTTTCTGATGTTTTTCTTGGCCTGCCACTTCTGGCCTTAACAAGAACTGTACCTGTGTTCTTCCATTTCCTTACTATGTTCCTCACAGTGGAAACTGACCTTTTAAATCTCTGAGACAGCTTTTTGTATCCTTCCCCTGAACAGCTATGTTGAATAATCTTTGTTTTCAGATCATTTGAGAGTTGTTTTGAGGAGCCCATGATGCCACTCTTCAGAGGAGATTCAAACAGGAGAACAACTTGCAAGTGGCCACTTTAAGTAGCTTTTCTCATGATTGCATACACCTGGCTATGAAGTTCAAAGCTCAATGAGGTTACAAAACCAAAAAAAGTGCTTTAGTAACTCAGTAAAAAGTAGGTAGGAGTATTTAAAACAAGAAAATGATAAGGGTGCCCATACTTATGCACCTGTCAAATTTTGTTTGAATGCAGATTGCACATTTTCTATTAGTACAATAAACCTCATTTCAAGGTAGAAACATTACTGTGTCCAACAGTTATTAGATATATGAAACTGATATAGCTGTTGCAAAAAAACCAATTTTTATAAAACATTAAGCTTAAGAATAATAGGGGTGCCCAAATGATCTGAAAACAAAGATTATTCAACATAGTTGTTCAGGGGAAGGATACAAAAAGCTGTCTCAGAGATTTAAAAGGTCAATTTCCACTGTGAGGAGCATAGTAAGGAAATGGAAGAACACAGGTACAGTTCTTGTTAAGGCCAGAGGTGGCAGGCAAAGAAAAACATCAGAAAGGCAAAGAAGAAGAATGGTGAGATCAGTCAAGGACAATCCTCAGACCACCTCCAGAGAGCTGCAGCATCAACTTGCTGCAGATGGTGTCACTGTGCATCGGTCAACTATACAATGCACTTTTCACAAGGAGAAGCTGTATGGGAGAGTGATGCGAAAGAAGCCATTTCTGCAAGCACGACACAAACAGAGTCAGCTGAGGTATGCAAAAGCACATTTGGAGAAGCCAATTTCTTTTTGGAAGAAGGTCCTGTGGACTGATGAAACCAAGATTGAGTTGTTTGGTCATACAAAAAGGCGTTCTGCATGGTGGCAAAAAAACACAGCATTCCAAGAAAAACGCTTGCTACCCGCAGTAAAATTTGGTGGAGGTTCCATCATGCTTTGGGGCTGTGTGGCCAATGCCAGCACCGGGAATCTTGTTAAAGTTGAGGGACGCATGGATTCCTCTCAGTATCAGCAGATTCTTGACAATAATGTTCATGAATCAGTGTCAAAGTTGAAGTTACACAGGGGATGGATCTTTCAGCAAGACAATGATCTAAAACACCGCTCCAAATCTACTCAGGCATTCATGCAGAGGAACAATTACACTGTTCTGGAATGGCCATCCCAGTCCCCAGACCTGAATATCATTGAACATCTGTGGGATCATTTGAAGAGGGCTGTTCATGTTCGGCGACCATCAAACTTAACTGAACTGGAATTGTTTTGTAAAGAGGAATGGTCAAAAATACCTTCATCCAGGATCCAGGAATTCAATAAAAGCTACAGGAAGCGACTAGAGGCTGTTATTTTTGCAAAAGGAGGATCTACTAAATATTAATGTCACTTTTCTGGTGAGGTGCAGCTGTCACATTTTGTTTGAATGCAGATTGCACATTTTCTGTTAGAACAATAAACCTCATTTCAAGGCAGAAACATTACTGTGTCCAACAGTTATTAGATATATGAAACTGAAATAGCTGTTGCAAAAAAAAACAATTTGTATAAAACATTAAGCTTAAGATTAATAGGGGTGCCCAAACTTTTTCATATAACTGTACATACACACACATAGAATCCCACATATACTGTACATAGATACACACATACTGTACAAACACATATACATATACTGTACATACATACACACGTACATAGATACACACATACTGTACATACACAGATGTACACACACATACATAGATACACACATACACATACACACATGTATTGTACATACCTATGCACAAATAGATACACACACGTACTGTACATACACATATGTACATGTCATGATATGTACTTTTGCCCTGTCCTGTATTTGAATAATATGCCATTTGATGTATGTAACTGTTCTCTGGTATCTTTTAGCTGTAATTTATGTATTTTCTTGTGCTGGGAGTTCACCTGTAACAATATGTCTCCTTCCCCCAATACTTGCAGCCCTAAGCTATAATGTAATTAAGCTTTGTCAACACCACTAGTGAAAGAATAGCCATTCTTCCTCACAGAAGGTGGCTAGTCAAATGTACATACTACATAGACTAAGTGGAGCCGACCAGTGTAGAATCTTCTGATGGACCCAACCATTGAATAGAAGGTGTGACCCCTACCCCCCTTCATGGGCGGTTGCCAGGAGCTCAGACAATCCATTTTTATTTTGAGATCAGATGTGAGTTGACCCTTGAAGGAGAAGGAGTGGGGATTCTTAGCTGAGGCAAGACCCCACATCCATCTGTGACTGCGGAAGCGAACGGGGCGAGACTTGAGCTGAGGACATATCTCGTCGTTCATGGGATTGTTTTGGGATCCCTTGAACTCGTGTGGACTATTGCTTTGTTAGCTGGCACAAGGATTATCGGGAAGTACCCCCGAACCTGTTCCATTGGACTAATTGTGGACTCTGTAGATCTACCTGCATGTGTTGTTCCAGCATTCTTGATAATAAATTTGTGGAATCATCCCTTGGCCTGTTGTCCCTTCTTGCTCTGCCGTACACCCCGTCACAAACTGGTGGCAGCAGTGGGATCAGAGCAGAAGGAATGGAGGACAATGGCCCAACATCGGGAACCAGCACCACAGAGTACAAGAACTGGACTTTAGGGAGCCTACAATCAAAGGCCCGTGAAGTAGGAGTCCATTTTAAAGGACTCTCCAAGGAGCAGCTAATTGAGGCTTTGGAAGGAGTTCGCCTGCAAGATGACGCTGAGGAAGGATCCTCACAGCAAATGGAGGAAAGACTACAGCCGGAGGTAAATACCCCAAAAAGTCAGTGGGCTGTGTGGTACGAGGAGGAGATGGCACCATAGACGATAAGAGGGAGGCCATTCACAGAGCTCAGGAGAGGGAGGCCATTCACAGAGCCGAGGAGAGGGAGGCCATTCATAGTGCTCAGGAGATGGCATTGCTGGAGAGGCAGATCACTTTGGAAGCAGCTAGAAGCTTCAGACAGACTGTAACCCCAGCACCCACCATGAGGGAACTCCCCAGAGTGTCCCGCAAAGACTTCAAGCCCTTTAATGAGGCTGCAGGTGACATTGAGGGCTTCTTCCAGGACTTTGAGCATCAGTGTTGATTAATGGAAGTCCCGGAAAGGGAGCGAGTCCGACATCTTGTGGGGCTCTTAGAGGGTGGAGCTGCTGAAGCCTATAGAGCTATGGACCCTCGGGGGAACCGTGAGTATACGGAGATTAAACAGACTATTCTAGAACATTATGCTGTGACGCCAGACACTTACAGGACTCAGTTCCGTACTTTAGCCTGTGATGGGGAAGTGTCTTTTAAGATATATGCTCATAGACTCAAACAAATATGTCATCGCTGGCTGGAGGCAGAGGAGGCCTTAACCTGGGAGACCTTCCTCCAGGTTATCCTAAAAGAGCAGTTTTACTTCAAGTGCCCTGCTGAGATCCGGGAATGGGTGCGTGAGAGGAGACCAGCGACAGTGGAAGAAGCTGCATCTCTCACTGATGAGGCTCTCACCATCAAGCCTCAGTGGAGGGTTCTGTTGGAGGATGGAGAGAGGCCTACCAGCTCCACAACATTGGTGGCCCCCAGTTCTTCTGTCCCCATTGTTCCCTGTTCCTCTAAACCACCACCTCATGCTGATACCCATGTAAATGTGCCTCCAGTTGCTTCTACTGCATTTTCTGGAATACGACGAGGAGAGGAAGTAGCAGAGCGCAGGTGTTATGGCTGTGGGCATCCGGGGCATCTGCAGGCCTCATGCCCAGCCAGCCCATGGAGGAGTTATCCTCAAACCCCTACAGCACCTTCAGGTGGGAGCCGGCCTCCAGGTTCCCTTACCCCTTGCCCAAGAGGACGCCTTGGATGGAGTGAGACCCAGCACAGATGCTATCGATGTGGGCAGCCGGGGCATCTGCAAGCCTCCTGCCCAGCTGTTCAAATGAGGATTGATCCTGTACCCAGTCGTATTATTAATTATGTACAGCCAAGTGCCATGGAGGAAGACGTGTCACCACTACATGAGGACTGGCCTAGTGCCTCACCCACCCATGTTGCACCACTAGGAGTTTATGGTGTGTGACCTGCAGCTATGTCGACTTCTGCTCATCAATGTAAGCACTTGCAGGAGGTCGTGCTGGATGGACAGAGACTTATTGGATTTTGTGACTCAGGGGCTTTCCTCACACTGGCTGATCCCCGAGTGGTTTGGCCTGAGGCAATTCATAGAGGACCTGGGATTGTTATTAAACTGGCTGGAGGACAATGGAGGACTATTCGCATAGCCACTGTGGATCTGAACTTTGGTTTTGGGGTCAGGCGATGTGTGGTTGGGGTGATGGGTGGTCTGCCTGCAGATGTTCTCCTGGGCAATGATGTGGGAGAGCTACGATGCCAATTCGTGGCTGCATGAAGCCACATGTAAGTTACGCTCTGCCTGTGTGTACTTAACCAGCGACCTGTAGAGGTCCCTAGTACGTACACAAATTGGGAGGGGAAGGGATTGTCATGATATGTACTTTTGCCCTGTCCTGTATTTGAATAATATGCCATTTGATGTATGTAACTGTTCTCTGGTTTCTATTAGCTGTAATTTATGTATTTTCTTGTGCTGGGAGTTCACCTGTAACAATATGTCTCCTTTCCCCAATACTTGCAGCCCTAAGCTATAATATAATAAGGCTTTGTCAACACCACTAGTGAAAGAATAGCCATTCTTCCTCACAGCAGGTGGCTAGTCAAATGTACATACTACATAGACTAAGTGGAGCCGACCAGTCTAGAATCTTCTGATGGACCCAACCATTGAATAGAAGGTGTGACCCCTACCCCCCTTCATGGGCGGATCCCAGGAGCTCAGACAATCCATTTTTATTTTGAGATCAGATGTGAGTTGACCCTTGAAGGAGAAGGAGTGGGGATTCTTAGCTGAGGAAAGACCCCACGTCCATCTGTGACTGCGGAAGCGAACGGGGCGAGACTTGAGCTGAGGACATATCTCGTCGTTCGTGGGATTGTTTTGGGATCCATTGAACTCGTGTGGACTATTGCTTTGTTAGCTGGCACAAGGATTATCGGGAGGTGCCCCCGAACCTGTTCCGTTGGACTAATTGTGGACTCTGTAGATTTACCTGCATGTGTTGTTCCAGCATTCTTGATAATAAATCTGGAATCATCTCTTGGCCTATTGTCCCTTCTTGCTCTGCCGTATACCCCGTCACAGTAGATATACAAACACACTCATACTAATTTATGACCTGAGCTGTTCAGATGATCCATGGAGGAGGTTGGCCTCATAGTTCAGAGACCAGCTAGAGAAGACTGCAGAAATGACTGTGGGGTATGGGGAAACACAGCAGAGAGGACTGATATTTTCTCCCTGCTGCTGCACTGTCCCGTGCAGTGAGCCTCCTCCTCCGACCTATTCTCTGAGATGATGCAGCCTGCTGGTAATAGGACAGTGGGTGGAGCAGAAGACACAGTAAGCAGTAAGTCCTGCTCTTCATCCATTGCTGCCCCCTGTGTGCTGTGCGGCTGGACCCCCTGAATACAGGTGAGCATTCACCATTGGTGCATGCCATGCAGGAGAACAGAGACAGCAGCCAGTGAGCGCTTTTCTCAGTCTGGTGAGGAATGCGTTCATTGGCCAGCGTCTCTCCCTGCATGACATGCCCCCTTTTTGAACTCCTACACTCTGCGCGCCACTCCCTCCTCGGCTCTGGACACTTAGTGGCATGATTACAGGAGGGAGTGAGAGGGGCACGATGCTGCATGATACCATGCCCCTCTCACTCCCGCCCATAATCTTTAATCAGTGGCCCCATAGTGGCTGCATACTGTGCTGCTATGGGCAGTATGCCCCTGCCTGCAGGGCTCCCTCCACATTTGGGCCCCGGTGCCATTGCACCGGCTGCACTGGTGGTATATCTGCCACTAATCTACTAGGGTGCAGTGATTGTACAGACATCACAGGTGTGTCACAGAATTTTATACCACTGAGCAGTGAAGAAAAAATAATTTACATTTTTAACACCAAGATTGTGTGTTAGCTCCAAGTTTTACATTTTCACACATGGTAATGGGTAAAAATGGCACAAAAATGTGTCCCACAATGTCTGCTTAATGTAGAATTACCCGATATGTGGATGTACAGTACTGCTTAGTCACACAGTGAATCTCATAGTGCTATTTGCCTCCAGGACCACAGATTTTCCTAGAATAGTTTGCAGACTCCATATAAAGAGCCCCTAATAACTAGAAAAGCAGAATCCCACATCAAGTGACCCCAAATTATTCTCCTTTGGAAATCTATCTATAGGTGTAGTGACGATTTTGACTCCATGGGTGTTTTCCAGAAGCAGTAGTGGATGTTGCTGAGTAAAAAATGCAAACTGCCGTTGTAGTGACCTGTACGTTGTAGTGACCAGTACATTATGCTCAGCTCATGCTTCCGGAGGCATGCACCTGTAAATCAGGTGGGCTCTCATCACTACAGAAATACCAAACATGTGGGTGCTAAATGTGGTTTAGACACATTGTGGCTCAGAAAGGAGGGGGCATTTGGATTTGGGAGTGCAGAATTTGCTGAATTTCTTTTGTGGGGGAAGAACCATTTTGCTACTCCAAAGCTTTTGTCTTACCAGTGATGTGGAAGCCCACTATAAATCCGTTGACAGATGACAGACCTGAGTGGGGGACTTGCTTTTTAACACCTTAATCCCATATGACGTACTATCCCGTCGAGGTGACCTGAGACTTAATTCCCAGTGACGGGATAGTACGTCATAGTCGATCGGCCGCGCTCACAGGGGGAGCACGGCTGATCGCTGCCGAGTGTCAGCTGATTATCACAGCTGACATCCGGCACTATGAGCCAGGAGCGGTCACAGACCGCTCCCAGCACATTAACTCCCTGCACACTGCGATCAAAGATGATCGCAGCATTCCGGCAGCACAGGGAAGCATTGCGCAGGGATGGGGCTCCCTGCGTGCTTCCCTGAGACCCTCGGAGCAACGTGATGTGATCGCGTTGCTCCGAGGGTCTCCTACCTCCTCCTCCCTGCAGGCCCTGGATCCAAAATGGCTGCAAGGGCCTTCCAGGTCCTGCAGGGAGGTGGCTTTCAAGTGCCTGCTCAGAGCAGGCACTGGGAAGCCTCCCTACAGTGCCTGTCAGATCGCTGATCTGACACACTGCACTGCAAAGTGTCAGATCAGCGATCTCTCACTATACAATGATGTCTTCCCCTGGGGCAATGTAAAAAAGTTTAAAAAAAATGACATGTGTAAAAAAAAAAAAAAAATCCTAAATAAAGAAAAAAAAATATTGTTCCAATAAATACATTTCTTTATCTAAATAAAAAAACAACAAAAGTACACATATTTAGTATCGCCGCATCGGTAACGACCCGACCTATAAAACTGTCCCACTAGTTAACCCCTTCAGTGAACACCATAAAAAAAAACGAGGCAAAACACAACGCTTTATTATCATACCGCCGAACAAACACGCGAATAACGCGCGATCAAAAAGACGCATATAAATAACCATGGTACCGCTGAAAACGTCATCTTGTCCCGCAAAAAACGTGCCACCAAACAGCATCATCAGCGAAAAAATAAAAAAGTTATAGCCCTCAGAATAAAGCGATGCAAAAATAATTATTTTTTATGTAAAATAGCTTTTATCGCATAAAAGCGCCAAAACATAAAAAAATATAAATTAGGTATTGCTGTAATCTTACTGACCCGAAGAATAAAACTGCTTTATCAATTTTACCAAACGTGGAATGGTATAAATGCCCCCCCCCAAAGAAATTCATGAATAACTGCTTTTTGCTCATTCTGCCTCACAAAAATCGAAAAAAAAGGCGATCAAAAAATGTCGTGGGCCCGAAAATGGTACCAATAAAAATGTCAACTCGTCCCACAAAAAACAAGACCTCACATGACTCTGTGGACCAAAATCTGGAAAAATTATAGCTCTCAAAATGTGGAGACACAAAAACTATTTTTTGGAATAAAAAGCGTCTTTTAGTGTGTGACGGCTGCCAGTCATAAAAATCCGCTAAAAAAACAGCTATAAAAGTAAATCAAACCCCCTTTCATCACCCCCTTAGTTAGGGAAAAATAATAAAATTTAAAAAAATGTATTTATTTCCATTTTCCCATTAGGGTTAGGGTTAGGGTTGGGGCTAAAGTTAGGGTTAGGGTTGGGGCTAAAGTTAGGGTTGGGGCTAAAGGTAGGGTTAGGGCTACAGTTAAGGTTGGGGCTACAGATAGGGTTGGGGCTAAAATTAGGGCTAGGGTTGGGGCTAAGGTTAGGGTTAGGGCTAAAGTTAGGGTTGGGGCTACAGTTAGGGTTAGGGTTGGGGCTATAGTTAGGGTTTGGATTACGTTTACGGTTGGAATCAGGGTTGGGATTAGGGTTAGGGGTGTGGTTAGGGTTATGGTTGGGATTATAGTTAGGAGTGTGTTGGAGTTAGGGGTGTGGTTAGGGTTGGGATTCGGGTTAGGGGCATATTTGGATTAGGGGTGTGGTTATTGTTGGGATAAGGGTTAGGGGTGTATTTGGGTAAGGGTTTCAGTTAGAATTCGGGGGTTTCCACTGTTTAGGCACATCAGGGGCTTTCCAAACACGACATGGCATCCGATCTCAATTCCAGCCAATTCTGCGTTGAAAAAGTTTTAACAGTGCTCCTTCCCTTCCGAGCTCTCCCGTGCACCTAAACAGGGGTTTGCCCCAACATATGGGGTATCAGCGTACTCAGGACAAATTGGACAACAACTTTTGGGGTCCAATTTCTCCTGTTACTATTGGGAAAATACAAAACCAAGGGCTAAAAAATAATTTTTGTGGAAAAAATGATTTTTTTGTTTTCACGGATCTGCATTATAAACTGTAGTGAAACACTTGGGGGTTCAAAGTTCTCACAACACATCTAGATATGTTCCATGGGGGTCTAGTTTCCAATATGGGGTCACTTGTGGGGGGTTTCTACTGTTTAGGTACATCAGGGGCTCTGCAAATGCAACGTGACGCCTGCAGACCAATCCATCTACGTCTGCATTCCAAGCGGAGCTCCTTCCCTTCCGAGCTCTGCCATGTACCCAAACGGTGGTTCCCCCCACATATGGAATATCACCGTATGCAGGACAAATTGGACAACAACTTTTGGGGTCCAATATCTCCTGTTATCCTTAGGAAAATATAAGATTGGGGGCTAAAAAATAATTTTTGCGGAAAAAAAGGATTTTTTATTTTCATGGCTCTGAGTTATAAACTGTAGTGAAACACTTGGGGGTTCACAGTTCTCACAACACATCTAGATAAGTTCCCTAGTGGGTCTACTTTCCAAAATCGTGTCACTTGTATGGGGTTTCAAAGTTTAGGCATATCAGGGGCTCTCCAAGCGCAACATGGCGTCCCATCTCAATTCCAGTTAATTTTGCATTAAAAAGTCAAACGGCGCTCCTTCTCTTCCGAGCTCTGCCTTGCGCCCAAACAGTGGTTTACCCCCACATATGGGATATCGGCGTACTCAGGACAAATTGCATAACTACATTTGGGGTCCAATTTCTTCTGGTATCCTTGGGAAAATAAAACAAATTGGAGCTGAATTAATTTTTTTGTGAAAAAAAGTTAAATGTTCATTTTTTTTTAAACATTCCAAAAATTCCTGTGAAACACCTGAGGGGTTAATAAACATCTTGAATGTGGTTTTGAGCACCTTGAGGGGTGCAGTTTTTAGAATGGTGTCACACTAGGTTATTTTATATCATATAGACCCCTCAAAGTGACTTCAAATTTGATGTGGTCCCTAAAAAAATGGTGTTGTAAAAATGAGAAATTGCTGGTCAAATTTAACCCTTATAACTCCCTAACAAAAAAATGTTGGTTATAAAATTTTGCTGATGTAAAGTAGACATGTGGGAAATGTTACTTATTAAGTATTTTGTGTGACATATCTCTGTGATTTAAGGGCATAAAAATTCAAAGTTGGAAAATTGCAAAATTTTCTAAATTTTCGCCAAATTTCCATTTTTTTTTCACAAATAAACGCAAGTAATATCAAAGAAATTTTACCACTATCATGAAGTACAATATGTCACGAGAAAACAGTGTCAGAATCATCAGGATCCATTGAAGTGTTCCAGAGTTATATCCTCATGAAGGAACAGTGGTCAGAATTGTAAAAATTGGCCAGTTCATTAACGTGCAAACCACCTTTGGGGGTTAAAGGGAACCTATCACCCCGTTTTTTAAAGATTAGATAAAAATAGTGTGAAATAGGGGCAGAGCTGGGCTTTATATTAGTGCCTTTTTGTTGACTTTATTCCCCCGTTAGGCTGCCGAAATACCTGTGTGAAGTGGCCGTTTTGTCCTGTCACTCAAGTTGGTCAGGTCGGATGGGCGTGGTTACAGCGCTGTTTCTCCCCCAGAAACCTGCTCATCATTACGTTGGTGGCGTAGTGGTGTGCGCATGTCCAAAGCGAAGATCCACTGCCCAGGAGATTCAAAACAGCGCGGGCTTCGCTATTCACCGTGTACCGGTGGGCGCGGCCATCTTTCCTGTGGCCGCGCGTGCGCAGATGGAGCGCTCTGCTGCCCAGGCTTCAGGAAAATGGCCGCGGGATTCCACGCGTGCGCAGATGGAGATCGCGGCGGCCATTTTCCTGAAGCCCGGGCAGCAGAGCGCTCCATCTGCGCACGCGCGGCCACAGGAAAGATGGCCGTGCCCACCGGTAAACGGCGAATAGCGAAGCCCGCGCTGTTTTGAATCTCCTGGGCAGTGGATCTTCGCTTTGGACATGCGCACACCACTACGCCACCAACGTAATGATGAGCAGGTTTCTGGGGGAGAAACAGCGCTGTAACCACGCCCATCCGACCTGACCAACTTGAGTGACAGGACAAAACGGCCACTTCACACAGGTATTTCGGCAGCCTAACGGGGGAATAAAGGCAACAAAAAGGCACTAATCTAAAGCCCAGCTCTGCCCCTATTTCACACTATTTTTATCTAATCTTTAAAAAACGGGGTGATAGGTTCCCTTTAAGGGGTTTAATTGTGCCCTTAGTCATAGCATACTAATCACAGTAAAATTACACATGACAATACAAAAGTGGTATCAACCCCCCCAACTATACTCCCACTTGCCACAGCTATAGGGCAAGTAGGAAGAGCGAGGCTAAGTGCCAAAATTGGCACATCTTATAAATGTGCCTTTTCTGGGGTGGCTGAGAGCTGATGTTTGTAGCCTGGGGGGCCAGTATTCATTGCCCCTTTCTAGGATATTAATATCAGCCTGCAACTGTCTGCATAGCCTTTGCTTTTCAGACAGCTGGGGGCTGATATAGGGGGACCAAACATCATTTTTTGATTGGTTCCCCCTTGTAATAGCCAGTAAAGGCTAAGTATTCAGCTGTGAGCTGATATTAATAGACTGGGTAGCTCCATTGATATTACCACCTTTCCAGGCTAGAAACATCGGTCCCCAGCCATTGGCTTTCCCTTGGATGGTTAAGAAAATTACTTGGGAGCCTATGCCATTTTTTTCATAAAGATAATCTTTAAATAATTAAAAACATGCCCAGTAAACTGCACACACACTGTACTAATTATGTATATCACTGACAACTACATATCTATGTATTCAATGTGTATTTACTTTTTGTAATCCATCTATTTTATGCTGTCGGCTCCTTCTGTGATTCTATAGTATGTGGCTATCCATCTATCTATATCTCTATCTATGTAATAAAACAAAATAAAAATCAGTTTCTCTACATGTCTGACAGCCATTCCATTCCAGTGTCAGTTGAATTCCAACCAGAGTACACCTCATTCTACTTAATGTGCTTCTGATTAGGTGATCACCTGAGCCAAATCTTATTTAACGAAGGAAAGTATAAAAAACACTGCTCTGGTGTTCACAATCCTCTTGCAATAGGACAAGCTGGATGGCAAAACAAGTGCTAGTAATATCCCAAAAGTAATAGGAATGAAAGAATAACTTTTAACCATGCCAAAGCAGTTGAAAAAAAGTCCTTAGTGATGAAAAGAAGGACTCAATTCTGGCTTTACTAGCAGAGGGACATAGTGAGCATCATGTTGCCTCCATCCTTAAAATTTCTAAGACTGCAGTCCATTAGAACAAGGTCAAGCAGCAGACATTGGAGACAACAAAGCTACAGACCGGCAGAGGGCGAAAATGACTCTCCACTGACCGGGATGACTGTCATCTTATTCAAATGTCACTCAGCAACCACAGGATGACATCAAGTGACCTACAAAAGGAATGGCAAATGGCAGCTGGGGTGAAGTGCATGGCAAAAACAGTTTGTAAAAGGCTCCTAGAGGCAGGACTCAAGTAATGTAAAGCTAGAAAAAAGTCTTTCATCGATGAGAAGTAAAGGAGGGCCAGACTGAAGTTTGCCAAAGACCATAAGGATAGGACCATAGAGGACTGGAGTTAGGTAATCTTCTCTGAGAGTGTAATTTTCAGCTTTGCGCAACACCTGGTCATCTAATGGTTAGACGGAGACCTAGAGAGGCGTACAAACCACGATGTCTTGCTTGGTGGAGTATTGGTGATGATCTGGTGAGCTTCAGCAAGGCTGGAATTGGGCAGGTTAATCTTTGCGAAGGACATATGAATCAAGCCGCATACAAGGTTATTCTGGAAAAACAGTTGATTCCCTCTGCTCAGGCAATGTTCCCCAACTCTGAGGACTGTTTGTTCCAGCAGGACAATGTGCCATGCCATATAGCTAGGTCAATCAAGTTGTGGATGAAAGACCACCACATCAAATCCCTTCCCTGTCGTGGCCAGCCCCATCTCCAGACCTGAACCCCAGTGAAAACCTATGGAATGTAATCAAGAGGAAGAAGGATAGTCACAAGCCATCAAACAAAGAAGAACTGCTTACATTTTTGTACCAGGAGTGGCATAAGGTCACCGAAAAGCAGTGTGAAAAACTGCTTCTATCACGTTGTCCTGAAGGAAGCATACAGGTAGCCCCCACACTGTGTGGTCTACTCGATATTGCTATCACTATCGACTGCAGCATCAGAGGGGTTAAATGCCCTTGGTACTAGCACCAATCATAGGCATTGCTGCAGGGTTTCAGCTCTCACACAGAGCTGACACACGCAACTGATTGTGGCAGTGCTCAGAGTGAGCCTCTGTGATTGTGGTGCCATACAAGTACATCACCTTGTGGGAACGCAGCTCCTGCAGCGCCGGACATATACGGCGCATGTCGGGAAGGGGTTAAAGAGTAATCGTCATTTTAATTTTTATTTCAGAAATCAATAGTACACATGAAAATAAGCAACTTTGTAATCTTATCAGAGAAATCCACTTCTCTCTTCTCCTGGACTGATTAGTCATTATCAAAATTCTCCATTCTGAGGTAAAATTTGTATTTGAAGACTGACTTTCCCATTACTGAGATAGGAGGTGGCAGCTGGTTCTGATAAAGATTCTTTCTAAATAGGATGGAGAGGAGGAGGGTGAAGCTCTGTCTCTAGCCCCTCCCCCTCTTTACATAGAATTGTATGTGACAGCACCTGTCATCCCCTATATCAGTAAAGGGAAAGTCGGTCTTCACTGGGAGGTGCTGGCTGTCTCTAGCTGTTCATTGTCCCGGGTGATTGCTCTGCTGGTTAACTTGGCTGTTAGTCCCACATCTCTGCCAGATGTAGCTTCAGCTAAATGTAGTTGACTTTCTCTGTGCCTAGTGTTTTGCTTGATGATCTTTTGTTGCCTGACCTCCAACCTCATTCTGACTATTTGTCTGTTTAACCCCTTTGTTCTGATATTTTTGGTATTTTTACCTGGGACCGTTCCCTGTCTACACCTTTGTCTCTTCCCTCGGTTTATGATGCACCCTCCTAGCATTTAACGCCGAACTCGTTGATTATCGCGACTAACGGCTTGTCCGTGATGAGTGACTAAGTGTCACAGTATATTTGACTTCTGCTTTGACAAGGCCACCTCTTATTACACTGAAAGTTATAGATGGTCACCTCAAAGTGGTTTTATTACATAAAGAGTAGATACAGTTAGGTCCATATATATTTGCACAGAGACAACATTTTTCTAATTTTGGTTACAGACATTACCACAATGAATTTTAAACAAAACAATTCAGATGCAGTTGAAGTTCAGACTTTCAGCTTTCATTTGAGGGTATCCACATTAAAATCGGATGAAGGGTTTAGGAGTTTCAACTCCTTAACATGTGCCACCCTGTTTTTAAAGGGACCAAAAGTAATTGGACAATTGACTCCAAGGCTATTTCATGGGCAGGTGTGGGCAATCCCTTTGTTATGTCATTCTCAATTAAGCAGATAAAGGGCCTGGAGTTGATTTGAGGTGTGGTGTTTGCATTTGGAAGGTTTTGCTGTGAAGTAAACATGCGGTCAAAGGAGCTCTCCTTGCAGGTGAATCAAGCCATCCTTAAGCTGCGAAAACAGAAAAAACCCATCCGAGAAATTGCTACAATATTAGGAGTGGCAAAATCTACAGTTTGGTACATCCTGAGAAAGAAAGAAAGCACTGGTGAACTCATCAATGCAAAAAGACCTGGGCGCCCACGGAAGACAACAGTGGTGGATGATCGCAGAATAATCTCCATGGTGAGGAGAAATCCATTCACAACAGCCAACCAAGTGAACAACACCCTCCAGGAGGTAGGCGTATCAATATCCAAATCTACCATAAAGAGAAGACTGCATGAAAGTAAATACAGAGGGTTCACTGCACGGTGCAAGCCACTCATAAGCATCAAGAATAAAAAGGCTAGACTGAACTTTGCTAAAAAACATCTAAAAAAGCCAGCACAGTTCTGGAAGAACATTCTTTGGACAGATGAAACCAAGATCAACCTCTACCAGAATGATGGAAAGAGAAAAGCATGGCAAAGGCGTGGTACAGCTCATGACCCAAAGCATACCACATCATCTGTAAAACACAGCGGAGGCAGTGTGATGGCTTGGGCATGCATGGCTGCCAGTGGCACTGGGTCACTAGTGTTTATTGATGATGTGACACAGGACAGAAGCAGCCGAATGAATTCTGAGGTATTCCGAGACATACTGTGTGCTCAGATCCAGCCAAATGCAGCCAAACTGATTGGTTGTCGTTTCATACTACAGATGGACAATGACCCAAAACATAAAGCCAAAGCAACCCAGGAGTTTATTAAATCAAAGAAGTGGAATATTCTTGAATGGCCAAGTCAGTCACCTGATCTCAACCCAATTGAGCATGCATTTCACTTGTTAAAGACTAAACTTAAGACAGAAAGGCCCACAAACAAACAGCAACTGAAAACCACCGCAGTGAAGGCCTGGCAGAGCATCAAAAAGGAGGAAACACAGCGTCTGGTGATGTCCATGAGTTCAAGACTTCAGGCAGTCATTGCCAACAGAGGGTTTTCAACCAAGTACTAGAAATGAACATTTTATTTAAAATTATTGAATCTGTCCAATTACTTTTGGTCCCTTTAAAAACAGGGTGGCACATGTTAAGGAGTTGAAACTCCTAAACTCTTCATCCAATTTTAATGTGGATACCCTCAAATGAAAGCTGAAAGTCTGAACTTCAACTGCATCTGAATTGTTTTGTTTAAAATTCATTGTGGTAATGTCTGTAACCAAAATTAGAAAAATGTTGTCTCTGTCCAAATATATATGGACCTAACTGTAAATCCTTTTCAGTGGGAAAGAGGGTTAAGTATATCACAGTTAGTAAGAAGATTCCTATGGAAACATAATCCTTATACTATGTATAATAATCTAAGTAAACTTTGTAGCAAGTGCTTTATATATAGCAATTCTTTGGTAAACCAGTCATCTCTAATTCCTTGTTTACCCTCAGTTCACGCAACCTTATCATCTGGGCACCATTAGCAGCTAGGACTGAATAGCATGAATATCTATAGAGACATTTGATACCAATAGGCCAGTTAGGTATTGAATGCGCTTAAAGAATGGGATTCTGTTGTCTCCACCACTACTGAAGATCGAGGAAACTAAACGCTCCATCTACTTTCTTAAATATTGTATAAAAGTGTAATTAAGTATAGAGTAGGTATAATATTTTTAATATAACCCTTATGTAAATGTAACCCCTGAATAATGCCAAAAAGATGAAGCTTTAGGAAATGATCAGTACCTGACAGCAGAAAATATATATGGTAGTTGTAATTAATAGCTCCTGAAAACTGTCAGATAATGCAAAGTGCCAGACAATGCGAAGAAAAAATGGGAAAACTCTTACAGCAGTAATCATTTAATCAAAAATATACATATATATCATGCAGTTGATTTATCATTGCCTCCTATCACATTGCAGGCAGAGCTCATAATAAATGCCTGCTATACATCATCTGCATCGCACTATGTCTTACACTTTTGGTGAGGTTTTATCAATCAGTGTCAAGCAAAAGGATTACAGTGTATATCAATTGTTTGTGTTATATTACTTTTGTATTACATAAAACTATCACTTAGTCAACCGAGACAAATAGGAATACGATATGCCATAAAACACATTTATTGATATACAAGTTACATATTATGTGTTGATATTTATTAAAGGTGTCACAAAACATAATGGCAATTTCGTGCAATCTATATGAAAATAAGGCATGAATAAGTTAACTCTTCAACTACTGTTAACTGTAACCTGAGATGACAAAAATCTATAAGAAAAATAAAGAGAAAATGAGAACAACAATGGAGCTGTATAAGCAAGGCTGAAAATAGATTACCGGTAGATTTAGTGGTACAGTAAATTATAACTTATTAATGGGCAATATGCTTCAGCATCAAACAATCTAGAGATGAGCAAATACATTGAAATGTTATTGAATTAAACTTGAATTTAACAAAAATCCGCATTCACCATGCAGTGTCAGTGTCAAACACAGAAAAATGTTGTTTGCTTGGCACCAATTTTCAAAGACATAGAGACACTGTATATACTCGTGTATAAGCCAAGATTTTCAGCACATGTTTTTGTGCTGAAAACGCCCCCCTTGGCTTATACACGAGTCATTGCGACAAAAGATGGTGGGGGGGAAGCGGCGGAACAGCGGGTCACAGGAGGCAGGAGCCGATGGCTGTGGCTAAAACCTGTGCCCGCTGCTAAGGAGAAATGAATATTCACTGCACTGGCGCACAGTTACAGCCACTGCCGTCGTCTTCCAGCAGCTTCCGGGCTACAACGGTATCATTAACATAATAAGGCGTAGAGAGAGGTGAATATTCATTACCTTAATGATCGGGGACACGTGATCGCTCAGTCAGAAGAGCTGCTGGCACCGGAACAAGATGCAGCAAGGATGTGCAGGGAAGACAAGTAGGATGTGTTTTTTATACAACGACAGGGATAAGGAGCCATGCATACAAGGACAGGGATGGGGAGCCATGTTTACAAGGAGACAGATGGAGAGGCATGCAAACAAGGACAGGGATGGGGAGCCATGCAAACAAGGACAGGGATGGGAAGTCATGCATACAAGGACAGGGATAATGAGCCATGCATACAAGGACAGGGATGGGGAGCCATGCATACAAGGACAGGGATGGGGAGCCATGCATACAAGGACAGGGATGGTGTTATGACCCCAATGGCAGAGGGTCTCAGGAATAATGCTAAGTCAGTAAATACAGAAAACCAGCTCATAGGGCAGTGGTAACTGGGCTGACCATATAACTAATCCTAGCACCACAAATACCAGCAGCCGGGGAACGTTCCTACGTTGATCCTAGACGTCTCGCGCCAGCCGGAGAGCTAACTACCCCTAGAAGGGAAAAGAAAGACCTTTCTTGCCTCCAGAGGAAATACCCCAAAAAGTTGGATAGAAGCCCCCCACAAATAATAACGGTGAGGTAAGAGGAAAAGACAAACATAAGAATGAGCTAGGAATTTAGCAAAGAGAGGCCCACTAGCTAATAGCAGAATATAGAAAGATAACTTATATGGTCAGCAAAAAATCCTATCAAAAATATCCACACTGGAAATTCAAGAACCCCCGAACCGTCTAACGGCCCGGGGGGAGAACACCAGCCCCCTAGAGCTTCCAGCAAGGTAAGGAATCACATTTAGTACAAGCTGGACAAAAATGATAGCAAACAAATAACCCAAAAAACAAAGAAGCAAGACTTAGCTTAATTTAGCACGAACCAGGACCAGCAAACAGGAGCAAACAGAATGTGTCTGATAACACCGATGCCAGGCACTGGACTAAGGTTCCAGGAGGTTTAAATAGCAACACCCCTGAAGTAACGACCCAGCTGGGTGCAGACAGAGGGAAGGAAATCCCAGAGTCATATCACTAGTAACCACTAGAGGGAGCCAAAAAAGTCTAATTCACAACAGTACCCCCCCCCCTTAAGGAGGGGTCACCGAACCCTCACCAAGACCACCAGGGCGATCAGGATGAGCAGCGTGAAAGGCACGAACTAAATCGGCCGCATGCACATCAGAGGCAACCACCCAGGAATTATCCTCCTGACCATAGCCCTTCCACTTGACCAAATACTGAAGCCTCCGTCTGGAGAGATGAGAATCCAAGATCTTCTCCACCACGTACTCCAACTCGCCCTCAACCAACACCGGAGCAGGAGGCTCAGCAGAAGGAACCACAGGCACAACGTAGCGTCGTAACAAAGACCTATGGAACACGTTGTGAATGGCAAACGAAACCGGAAGATCCAAGCGAAAGGACACAGGATTAAGGATTTCCAATATCTTGTAAGGACCGATGAAGCGAGGCTTAAATTTAGGAGAGGAGACCTTCATAGGAACAAATCGAGAAGACAGCCACACCAAATCCCCAACACGAAGTCGGGGACCCACACCGCGGCGGCGGTTGGCAAAACGCTGAGCCTTCTCCTGTGACAACTTCAAGTTGTCCACCACATGATTCCAGATCTGCTGCAAACTATCCACCACAGAATCTACTCCAGGACAGTCAGAAGGCTCCACATGTCCCAAGGAAAAACGAGGATGGAAACCAGAGTTGCAGAAAAATGGCGAAACCAAAGTAGCGGAACTAGCCCGATTATTTAGGGCAAACTCAGCCAACGGCAAGAAGGTCACCCAATCATCCTGATCTGCCGAAACAAAACACCTCAAGTAAGCTTCCAGAGTCTGATTAGTTCGCTCAGTTTGTCCATTAGTCTGAGGATGAAAGGCAGACGAGAACGATAAATCAATGCCTATCCTAGCACAAAAGGATCGCCAGAACCTGGAAACAAACTGGGATCCTCTGTCAGACACAATATTCTCAGGAATGCCGTGTAAACGAACCACATTCTGAAGGAACACAGGAACCAGATCGGAAGAGGAAGGCAGCTTAGGCAAGGGCACCAAATGGACCATTTTTGAAAAGCGATCACATACCACCCAGATGACAGACATACCCCGAGACATCGGGAGATCAGAAATGAAATCCATGGAAATATGTGTCCAAGGCCTCTTCGGGACAGGCAAGGGCAAGAGCAACCCGCTGGCACGGGAACAGCAAGGCTTAGCTCGAGCA
Organism: Ranitomeya variabilis; assembly: GCF_051348905.1. Classification (NCBI taxonomy): domain Eukaryota; kingdom Metazoa; phylum Chordata; class Amphibia; order Anura; family Dendrobatidae; genus Ranitomeya; species Ranitomeya variabilis. The sequence goes on along the minus strand of NC_135237.1, from coordinate 255,644,671 downwards.
CAAGTCCCACAGGACTGCACAAATGACCGTACATCCCATGACAAGGAAGGCCACCAAAATGACCTAGCCACCAGATCTCTGGTGCCAAAAATTCCCGGATGACCTGCCAACACCGAGGAATGAACCTCGTAAATGACTCTGCTGGTCCACTTATCAGGAACAAACAGTCTGTCAGGTGGACAAGAGTCAGGTCTACCAGCTTGAAATCTCTGCAACACACGTCGCAAATCAGGAGAAATGGCTGACAAAATAACTCCTTCTTTAAGAATACCAACAGGTTCTGTGACTCCAGGAGAGTCAGGCACAAAGCTCCTTGAAAGAGCATCAGCTTTCACATTCTTTGAACCTGGTAAATACGAGACCACAAAGTCAAAACGGGAGAAAAACAATGACCAGCGGGCCTGTCTAGGATTCAAGCGTTTAGCAGACTCGAGATACATCAAATTTTTGTGATCAGTCAAGACCACCACACGATGCTTAGCACCCTCGAGCCAATGACGCCTCTCCTCAAATGCCCACTTCATGGCCAGTAATTCCCGATTGCCCACATCATAATTCCGCTCAGCAGGCGAAAACTTCCTAGAGAAGAAAGCACATGGTCTCATTACCGAGCAACCAGGGCCCCTCTGTGACAAAACGGCCCCTGCCCCAATCTCAGAAGCATCCACCTCGACCTGAAAGGGAAGTGAGACATCAGGCTGGCACAAAACAGGTGCCGAAGTAAACCGGCGCTTCAACTCCTGGAACGCCTCCACGGCTGCAGGAGCCCAGTTAGCAACATCAGAACCTTTCTTGGTCATATCCGTCAAAGGTTTAACAACGCTAGAAAAATTAGCGATAAAACGACGGTAGAAGTTAGCAAAACCCAAGAACTTCTGAAGACTCTTAACTGACGTGGGTTGAGTCCACTCATGAATAGCTCGGACCTTGACTGGGTCCATCTCCACAGCAGAAGGGGAAAAAATAAACCCCAAAAAGGGAACTTTCTGTACTCCAAAGAGACACTTTGAGCCTTTAACAAACAAGGCATTCTCACGCAAAACCTGAAACACCATCCTGACCTGCTCCACATGTGAGTCCCAATCTTCAGAGAAAACCAGAATATCGTCCAGATAAACAATCATAAATTTATCCAGATACTTCCGGAAAATATCATGCATAAAGGACTGAAATACTGAGGGAGCATTAGAAAGCCCAAAAGGCATCACCAAGTACTCAAAATGACCTTCGGGCGTATTAAATGCAGTCTTCCATTCATCACCTTGCTTAATGCGCACAAGGTTGTATGCACCACGAAGATCTATCTTGGTGAACCACTTGGCACCCTTAATCCGGGCAAACAAGTGCGACAAGAGAGGCAAAGGATACTGAAATTTTACAGTGATTTTATTCAGTAGCCGATAGTCAATACAAGGTCTCAAAGATCCGTCCTTCTTAGCCACAAAAAAGAATCCCGCACCAAGAGGGGAAGAGGATGGACGGATATGCCCCTTCTCCAGAGACTCCTTGATATATGAACGCATTGTGGCATGCTCAGGTACTGACAGATTAAATAATCTTCCCTTAGGAAATTTACTACCTGGAATCAAATCTATGGCGCAGTCACAGTCCCTATGAGGAGGCAGAGCACTGGATCTGGACTCACTGAATACATCCTGATAATCAGACAAATACTCAGGAACTTCAGAAGGAGTAGAGGAAGCAATAGACACCGGCGGGGAATCAGCATGAATTCCCTGACAGCCCCAACTTGACACAGACATTGCCTTCCAATCCAGGACTGGATTGTTGGTCTGTAACCATGGCAGACCCAAAACGACCAAATCATGCATTTTATGCAGAACAAGAAAACGAATCACCTCCCGATGTTCAGGAGTCATGCACATGGTCACCTGCGTCCAAAACTGCGGTTTATTTTCCGCCAATGGCGTAGCATCAATACCTCTAAGAGGAATAGGATTTACTAACGGTTCAAGAACAAAACCACAGCGCTTGGCAAATGACAGATCCATAAGACTCAGGGCGGCACCTGAATCCACAAACGCCATAACAGGGTAAGAAGACAAAGAGCAAATTAAAGTCACAGACAAAATAAATTTAGGTTGCAAATTACCAATGACGACAGGACTAACAACCCTTGTTAGGCGTTTAGAGCATGCTGATATAACATGTGTAGAATCACCACAGTAAAAACACAACCCATTCTGACGTCTATGATTTTTCCGTTCATTTCTAGTCTGAATTCTATCACATTGCATTAAATCAAGTGTTTGTTCAGACAACACCACCAGAGGATTAGCGGTTTTGCGCTCCCGCAAACGCCGGTCAATTTGAATAGCAAGCGCCATAGAATCATTCAGACTTGTAGGAATGGGGAAACCCACCATCACATTCTTAATGGCTTCAGAAAGGCCATTTCTGAAATTTGCGGCCAGAGCACACTCATTCCACTGAGTAAGCACGGACCATTTCCGAAATTTTTGGCAATACACTTCAGCTTCATCCTGACCCTGAGAAATAGCCAGCAAGGCTTTTTCTGCCTGAATTTCAAGATTGGGTTCCTCGTAAAGCAATCCGAGCACCAGAAAAAACGCATCAATATTCGCCAATGCCGGATCTCCTGGCGCTAGCAAGAAAGCCCAATCCTGAGGGTCACCCCGTAAAAAAGAAATAACAATTTTAACTTGCTGAGCAGAATCTCCAGATGAACGGGGTCTCAGAGAAAGAAAAAATTTACAATTATTCTTGAAATTCCTAAACCTAAATCGATCTCCAGAAAACAATTCCGGAATAGGTATTTTAGGTTCAGACATAGGACTACTGGTAACAAAATCTTGTATACCCTGCACACGAGCTGCCAGCTGGTCAACACTTGTAATTAAGGTCTGCACATTTATGTCTGCAGCAAGCACACGCCACTCAAAGGTAAAGGGGAGGAAGAGAAGGAGGGAAAAAAAAAACTCAGAATTTCCTTTCTTATTATCCCACTTCTGCAATGCTTTAAACATTCAATATTGGCCTGGCATACTGTTATGACCCCAATGGCAGAGGGTCTCAGGAATAATGCTAAGTCAGTAAATACAGAAAACCAGCTCATAGGGCAGTGGTAACTGGGCTGACCATATAACTAATCCTAGCACCACAAATACCAGCAGCCGGGGAACGTTCCTACGTTGATCCTAGACGTCTCGCGCCAGCCGGAGAGCTAACTACCCCTAGAAGGGAAAAGAAAGACCTTTCTTGCCTCCAGAGGAAATACCCCAAAAAGTTGGATAGAAGCCCCCCACAAATAATAACGGTGAGGTAAGAGGAAAAGACAAACATAAGAATGAGCTAGGAATTTAGCAAAGAGAGGCCCACTAGCTAATAGCAGAATATAGAAAGATAACTTATATGGTCAGCAAAAAATCCTATCAAAAATATCCACACTGGAAATTCAAGAACCCCCGAACCGTCTAACGGCCTGGGGGGAGAACACCAGCCCCCTAGAGCTTCCAGCAAGGTAAGGAATCACATTTAGTACTAGCTGGACAAAAATGATAGCAAACAAATAACCCAAAAAACAAAGAAGCAAGACTTAGCTTAATTTAGCACGAACCAGGACCAGCAAACAGGAGCAAACAGAATGTGTCTGATAACACCGATGCCAGGCACTGGACTAAGGTTCCAGGAGGTTTAAATAGCAACACCCCTGAAGTAACGACCCAGCTGGGTGCAGACAGAGGGAAGGAAATCCCAGAGTCATATCACTAGTAACCACTAGAGGGAGCCAAAAAAGTCTAATTCACAACAGGACGGGGAGCCATGCATACAAGGACAGGGACAGGGAGCCATGCATACAAGGACACGGATGGGGAGCCATGCATACAATGACAGAGATGGGGAGCCATGCTTACAAGGACACAGATGGGGAGCCATGCATACAAGGACAGGGATGGAGAGCCATGCATACATGGATGAGTGAGTAGAACTTTTGTAGAACTTTCCTGTGCCTCATCAGAGAGGAAAATCCCTGTCCTGAGTGAAAGACCTGGGGATCAGCAGATGCAGTGAGGATGGATGGGTGACGATGAGGAGTGAAAGGGCTGCATTGAGTTAAGTATAAGGATTTTTTTATTTTTTATTTATTAAATCTTACATCTTATTTGCAGTTAAATGCAGAATGATTTATGAACCTATTTGCCTACTGCATAGTTGTTATGGTAAGATAATGTGAAAATTATGGAATTTTAAGTAAATAAAATTTGTACAGTATCTGTATGACATCTACCAATCAAATGAACGGGCTCTGAAATGCCCTGTTGGAATTGACTTTCATCTACATTTTAGTGTCCCGTTCTCAGGAGTGGGAGTGTACCCCTATTGAGATGCAAGTTATCATCTCTTCAATAGATATTTGCAATATTGGGAAAAACACATTGAGTAAATGTCAAGAAAGACATCATATTATTAAGATACAAAATTATTTCCATTGCTTCTGTTTTAAAAGTGTATTGGTAATGGTAACTTAACCATGAATTCATTTATGGCAAATTTAGAGATACATAGTAGGCAGATTTATGGAAAACCGTATAGTGTCTCGATATGTTAAGACTTCAATTCATCAGAGTACTTGTGCCAGAAAACTGGCAGAAAACACTTTGAATGTTGCAATTTTTTTGCACAATGTGAAGATGTGAAAAAGTTTTGCTATTTTTCGTGTGATAGTTTTGAGCAGCTCCGCGAAAAGGGACGGTGCTGAGGACGAGCCAGGACATGAAAGGGTGTAGTTACGGCCAACGTGTCCCTGGCTGTAGTAATATTTCTAGTGAGGCTCACCCACTGATAAGATGTGCAACATTCCTTAAGTAGTGTGCGCCACTTAATTCAGTGTGTCTTATTCCTGCATACCCCTCATTAATTATTAGAAGGACACTGAAGCACCGCTGTAATAGGTATTAGAGGGAAATAAGTCACACAAATTCCCTCTTCGTGCCCTTTAGGCCATGCAGGATAGCTCCAAACAAAGATATGTGCAAAAAAACGGAGCAGAAATATCCACAAAAACATAGTTATATATAAAACCAGAAAAGTTTATTTAAATATAACTCATAAACATATATATATATATAAAGGTACATACTACTACGGACGCTGTATGCAGCCCGCAGATATAAGGAGGTAACACAAGAAGGGGAAAGAAATGGTAGCCAATCACAAGGGGGAGCGGCACAAAACAAGGACCCACCCCTGACTCAATAAGGTGCCCAGCTCAAGGCCATCTCGGTATCATGCAAAATCCTATAGTAATCCTTATTCACAGTCAGTGAACAGCCGATGCATAAACAGGCAGTGTGCTATATTCCATAGGGCTTACCCATATTGAGGTCCTGGAAAGGGTCTCTCCTCCTGGTGTGGCCCCCTGGACGCGCGTTTCGCGTTGTCGCTTTTTCAACAGGGCCCTGTTGAAAAAGCGACAACGCGAAACGTGCGTCCAGGGGGCCACACCAGGAGGAGAGACCCTTTCCAGGACCTCAATATGGGTAAGCCCTATGGAATATAGCACACTGCCTGTTTATGCATCGGCTGTTCACTGACTGTGAATAAGGATTACTATAGGATTTTGCATGATACCGAGATGGCCTTGAGCTGGGCACCTTATTGAGTCAGGGGTGGGTCCTTATGGGCACATTGTTTTGTGCCGCTCCCCCTTGTGATTGGCTACCATTTCTTTCCCCTTCTTGTGTTACCTCCTTATATCTGCGGGCTGCATACAGCGTCCGTAGTAGTATGTACCTTTTTATATATATATGTTTATGAGTTATATTTAAATAAACTTTTCTGGTTTTATATATAACTATGTTGTTGTGGATATTTCTGCTCCGTTTTTTTGCACATACCCCTCATTAAGACTGGTGCACAAAATGTCAGTCTTAATGAATACTCTAAAAACTTAATAATGACATTAGATTTTTCATAAATGATGTATACCCAGTGTGCTGTGAATTACAACTATATTGGAGCATCGTTTTTGAATGAGTCTTAATTGCTCATGAAAGCAACCGTTAAACAATTTTATTTTAATTGCCCAAAGTGAATCCTTGGTCAGCCAGAGCAGGATATGGGCGCTATGAAACTCAAGATGCATGATTTCAAATTCCATTATTGTCTTTAATGGATATGACCAGATTCAAGATTTGTATTTGAGCGAGAGAAAAGTGATGTGTGAAAGTTAGCACAATGTAATTGTTAAGAAATTTCAGTCCCTTGCAGTCTATGTTAAAAAACAGACTATGCTAAATGGGAATCTGTTAGCAAGTTAATCTGAGAGCAGTATTAGGTAGGAGCAAGGAGCCTGATTCCAGCGATATGTCACTTGCAAGGCGGTGTGTTGCTGTTTCAACAAAATCAATGTTTCAAGAGTAAGGCTAGTTTCACATTTGCGTTTAAAAACGCAGCGTTTAAAATGCAAACGCAGGTGTTTAAAAAATGCAGCATTTGCACGCGTTTACATGCGTTTTTTCGACGCATGCGTTTTTCTCATGCGGTAAAAAAACGTGGTGTTTTGACGCGTTTACATGCGTTTTTTCCTGCGTTTGCGTTTTTTAAACGCATGCTGAGAAGTGTGTGACAGCTGCCAATCATCTAAAATGATTAATAAAATCATCTAGAAAACCCAATATAAATAGAAAAAGCTATATTTACTTCAGCGCAATATATGTGAAAAGCCGGTAATTCAATTGCCCGCTTTTCATTTCTCCTGCCTAAACCCGACATGATATGACACATGGTTTACATACAGTAAACCACGTCATATCCCCCTTTTTTTTGCATATTCCACACTACTAATGTTAGTAGTGTGTATGTGCAAAATTTCAGCGCTGTAGCTATTAAATTTAAGGGTTAAATCGTGGAAAAAATTGGCGTGGGCTCCCGCGCAATTTTCTCCGCCAGAGTGGTAAAGCCAGTGACTGAGGGCAGATATTAATAGCCTAGAGAGGGTCCATGGTTATTGGCCCCCCCCTGGCTAACAACATCTGCCCCCAGCCACCCCAGAAAAGGCACATCTGGAAGATGCGCCTATTCTGGCACTTGGCCACTCTCTTCCCACTCCCCTGTAGCGGTGGGATATGGGGTAATGAAGGGTTAATGTCACCTTGTTATTGTAAGGTGACATTAAGCCAGATTAATAATGGAGAGGCGTCAATTATGACACCTATCCATTATTAATCCAATTGTATGAAACGGTTAAAAAAAACACACACACAATATTGCAAAGTATTTTAATGAAATAAACACACAGGTTGTTGTAATATTTTATTGCTCTCTCAATCCACCTGAAGAGCCTCGGTCTGTAACAAATTAAAAATAATAAACCAGCAATATACATACCTTCCGTAGATCTGTAACGTCCCACGATGTAAATCCATCTGAAGGGGTTAAAATATTTTACAGGCAGGCGCTCTGCTATAATGCACCTGTGCTCGTGCCTGTAAAACCCCGTGGAATGAAGGTAATGTAGGTCAATGACCTATAGTTACCTTCAGTCGCGATGATGCGCCCTCTTCTGGATGTCCTCGTGAACTGGAGCCTGGGAACTTTTTCCCACGCTCGACGTCATATGAGGACATCCAGCAGAGGGCGCATCACCGCGACTGAAGGTAACTAAAGGTTATTGACCTACATTATCTTCTTTCCCCGGGGTTTTACAGGCACGAGCACAGCTGCATTATAGCAGAGCTCCTGCCTGTAAAATATTTTAACCCCTTCAGATGGATTTACATCGTGGGACGTTACAGATCTACGGAAGGTATGAGATATCGTTGGTTTATTATTTTTAATTTGTTACAGAACTAAGGTCTTCAGGTGGATTGAGAGAGCAATAAAATATTACAACAACCTGTGTGTTTATTTCATTAAAATACTTTGCAATATTGTGTGTGCTTTTTTAACCATTTCATACAATTGGATTAATAATGGATAGGTGTCATAATTGACGCATCTCCATTATTAATCTGGCTTAATGTCACCTTACAATAGCAAGATGACATTACACTATGTTCCAAATTATTATGCAAATTACATTTTTATCAGATTTTCCTAAATGGTCGGTGCAAATGACAGTCAGTCTAATAAAAGTAATCACCCGTTAGATTATACATCGAATTTTATTGAAGAAACCTCCCAAAGATAACAGTATAATCTCCAAAATGAATAAAAACTCAAAATGCACTGTTCCAAATTATTATGCACAGTAGAATTTCTAAACATTTGATATGTTTTAAAGAACTGAAAATGCTCATTTGTGGAATTTGCAGCATTAGGAGGTCACATTCACTGAACAAAAAAAGCTATTTAACGCCAAAACATCCCAACAGGCCAAGTTACATGTTAACATAGGACCCTTCTTTGATATCACCTTCACAATCCTTGCATCCATTGAACTTGTGAGTTTTTGGAGAGTTTCTGCTTGTATTTCTTTGCATGAAGTCAGAATAGCCTCCGAGAGCTGCTGTTTGGATGTGAACTGCCTCCCACCCTCATAGATCTTTTGCTTGATGATCCTCTAAAGGTTCTCTATAGGGTTGAGGTCAGGGGAAGATGGTGGCCGCACCATGAGTTTATCTCCTTTTATGCCCATAGCAGCCAATGACTCAGAGGTATTCTTTGCAGCATGAGATGGGGCATTGTCAGCATGAAGATGATTTTGCTCCTGAAGGCACGTTTCTGCTTTTTAGACCATAGAAGAAAGTTGTCAGTCAGAAACTCTACATACTTTGCAGAGGTCATTTTCACACCTTCAGGAACCTTAAAGGGCCCTACCAGCTGTTTCCCATGATTCTGGCCCAAAACATGACTCCTCCACCTCCTCGCTGACGTTGCAGCCTTGTTGGGATCTGGTGGCCATCCACCAACCATCCACTACTCCATCCATCTGGACCATCCAGGGTTGCTCAACACTTATCAGTAAACAAGACTGTTTTGAAATTAGTCTTCATGTATGTCTGGGCCCAATACAACCATTTCTGCTTGTGAACACTGTTTAAGGGTGGCCGAATAGTAGGTTTATGCACCACAGCAAGCCTTTGAAGGAGCCTACACCTTGAGGTTCTAGGGACTCCAGAGGCACCAGCAGCTTCAAATATCTGTTTGCTGCTTTGTAATGGCTTTTTAGCAGCTGCTCTCTTAATTCGATGAACTTGCCTGGCAGAAATCTTCCTCATTATGCCTTTATCAGCACAAACACATTTGTGCTCAGATACAGCCACAAATCTCTTAACAGTACGATGATCACGCTTATGTTTTTGGAAAATTTCTAATGTTTTCATCCCTTCACCAATGCATTGCACTATTTGATGCTTTTCAGCAGCAGAGAGATCGTTTTTCTTTCCCATGTTACTTGAAAACTGTGACCTGCTTAATAATGTGGAACATCATTTTTAAGTAGTTTTCCTTTAATTAGAATCACCTGGAAAACCAATTATCACATGTGTTTAAGATTGATTTCAGTGATACATTGAGCCCTGAGACACAATACCATCCACGAGTTTATTTGAAAAACAAAACAATTAAATCTTTATGACACTTAAATCCAATTTGCATAATAATTTGGAACACAGTGTAACTCTTCATTACCCCATATCCCACCGCTACAGGGGAGTGGGAAGAGAGTGGCCAAGTGCCAGAATAGGCGCAGGAGAAATGAAAAGCCGGCAATTGAATTACCGGCTTTTCAGCTATATCGCGCTGAAGCAAATATATATATATATATATATATATATATATATATATATATATATATATATATATATATATATATATATATGTGTGTGTGTGTGTCTCAATGACATATATATATATATAAACGAAACCCGACTTTGCCAAAAGTCGGCGACTTTTGAAATTGGCCGATCTGTTTCGCTCAACCCTAGTTAGGATCCCTAGGGTTAGGGTTAGGGTTAGGGTTTGGATCCCTTTATCACCTTGATGGTGGGGGTGGCTTATCAGTGTGTATTATTGTTTTTTTATATTAAAACGCATGCATTTAAAACGCAACCAAGCGCATGTGCTTAAAAACGCATGCATTTACATAGACAGCAATACGTTTTTTTGCCGCAAAAAAAGCATGTGTTTTTTGGCCGCAAAAAAGGCCTCTAGAAATTACTACATGTTGCATTTCTGCAACCAAACGCAAGCATAGAAAAGACGCATGCGTCGTCAAACGCGGCAAAACGCATGCAAAAAAAATATACAACGCATACAAATGTTAAATATAGAAAAAAAACGCATGCATTTTTTTGCGCTAAAGCGCAGCGGCAAAAAACGCAAATGTGAAACCAGCCTAAGAGTTTATCACTAGAGGACAACTGGTTTCATGCCTCCTAGTCCAACCACGTACACAGCTCTCTGTTAATATATACAGTGCACACAGAAAGCTGTGGTGTAGGTGGGTTATACACAGCTCAGCAGCTGAGCTCTGCTCAATCTGCAGCAGAGAAAAACTAGAAAACTAAGTGATACATCATAGGAATCAGGGTCTCTGTCTCCACTTCATGATGCTTTCAGATTACATAGCAAAAACCTGCCTACAGATTTCCTTTAATTTTTCAACCACAGCTGTTAACTTAGATTGTACACATCATGATTGCTTGCATGACGGCATAAAAGGCATAAAAGGGTGGTTATTAATTTATCTAACCATTCTGTGAAATATATATATATATATATATATATATATATATATATATATATATATATATATTCCCAGTAAAGACTGCATGTGAAGAAATATAATGCAGTCCTATACCACGTCACAATTTCAGTATCTATATAACTTTTTTGTTGTTATTGTAGACCTTAGCAAGTGTGATACAGTACTATGTTTGATGCAGACAGTAACAGTGCCTTGAAAATAATGTTTTTTCCTTTGTCTTTGGAGAATCTGTGTGTTTCTTAAGAAGGGACATGACTTTTCTTGTGTTTGAGCAGAAAACATAAGTGCACCCTGTAACAAATAAATGTAAAACGCATTGGCTTGCAGCGATGGGATATGTATTACTTATACATATCAAGTTGGTAACAGGACATAAATACTGCACTAAAGCCTCCATTTGTAATTTGTACTGAACATTTCCAAAGCTATGAAATATAAATCACATTTTGTAATGGCCCTTTGTGTTGAGGTCTGCTGGGGAAATATTGTTCTCCGTGAGACAAAGTAAATTGCAATGGCTCCTGAAGGGACTTGACTTTTTTACAGGAAAATACATTTAATCTGACACACTTACTCTAATGATCTCCTGTGTTATCTTTTATTGAACAAAAAATGAGGCTTACTCTTCAAGGTTCAGCATGCTTTTCAGTGCACCGACATTACTTTTCAATGCCTGTACAGAAGTAGGCCAAGATGGTGTTCAGTGGTTTGGAAGACAATCATAACTCTTAAAGAACTATCTGGAATTAAAGGGGAGGTCTGCCTATAATTTGATTTAGTAAGCCATAAATAATCGGTCAAAATTAGTATATCATCAAAAAGTTAATTTATTTCAGTTCTTCAATACAAAAAGTGAATCTAATACATTATATAGAGTCATTACAAACAGAGTGATCTATTTCAAGTGTTTATTTCTGTTAATGTTGATGATTATGGCTTACAGCCAATGAAAACCCGAAAGTCATTATCTCAGTAAATTAGAATACTTTATAACACTAGCTTGAAAAATGATTTGAAATTCGGAAGTTTTTGCCTACTGAAATGTATGTTCAGTAAATGCACTCAATACTTGGTCGGGGCTCCTTTTGCATCAATTACTGCATCAATGCAGCGTGGCATGGAGGCGATCAGCCTGTTGCTCTGCTGAGGTGTTAGTGTGGTGCCCCAAGGTTCTGGTCATTGCAGTGGTATTGCTTTCCTCTCTGGGAGAATGATGCTACGTTTGGAGGAAAAGAAGAATAACTGCATCCAGGTATCACAAACATACAACACAGTTCACACTCCAGGCCACCAGGGGGAGCTCCTGACCCTATTTATTAGGTCACTCCCTATATATAACTGGTAGTCTGTAGGGAAGGTTAGAACGTTCCAGACCAGAGTCTGAGGAGGATGGAAGGTTAAAGGAGCTGTGCATGCCCTCAGAGCTGCAGCTCCCAGAAAGAGACATTGAATGGCAGAACTGTATTGCAGTGAGCGTGAAGGGAGTCGCAGCAAAGGAGAGGATACCAGAAGGGGACCAGCCCTGTTCAAGCTGTCTCCTTCTGAGGCGCAACATCCCGGTAGCCGGAACACCGAGGGAGTAAGGACCTCTATGCCTTATTTCAGAGACTGTCAGGACAGCTAATTGCAAGTTACCTGTCCGCAGTTGCACCCAGGAGGCACAGTGACAACTACAAAGCCGGGTTAACTAAGAGACCCTATAAACAGGCTCAAGTCACCAGTCATACTGGTTTTGTCCTATCCTATATGGGGGACAGAAAGAGCAAAACATTGCATTTGTGAGACCCTTATGTGAAGCCATAGGCAGTAAGGGACTACACCACCGCAGCACAAAGGAAGGCTACTGATTTCCACCTGGACAAGGGGGCTCTGGACTTGCCTCCAAACCAGCCAAACTCTGCCTGCCCTGTGATCTGGTGCCCTGGACTGTGGATGCTGAAGTCTTCAGTAAAGGTAAAGAGACTGCAACCTTGTGTCCTCGTTCTTCACTGCGCCATTCATCATTCACCATCTACACACCAGGAATCCCTAGGGATACACTTCACCTGTGGGAAGGTATACCATCTAGCTGCCATAACATCACCCCAGCAGACCCCTTAAAGCAGTGTCGGTCACCCTGACCGAATACCACAGGTGGCGTCACGAACACAAACATTCCCCTTAAAGACCTTTCCCTTTTACACAGACGTCCCAGGGCCACGGACCGGGTCTGCCACCATGACATCCCCCTGTGATCCGCAGGACTCGGTACTGAGTACCCCACAACCCCATGGGGGCGATTCATTATGGAAGCCCAGGTTGCTTTGATAGCAGCATTCAGCTCATCAGCATTGTTGGGTCTGGTATCACTCATCTTCCTCTTGAAAATACCCCATAGATTCTCTATGGGGCTAAGGTCAGGCGAGTTTGCTGGCCAGTCAGGCACAGTGATACGGTTAGTTTTAAACCAGGTATTGGTACTTTTGGCAGTGTGAACAGGTGCCAAATCCTGCTGGAGAATGAAATTTCCATCTCCAAAAATCTTGTTGGCAGAGGGAAGCATGTAGTACTCTAAAATATCCTGGTACAAGGCTGCTCTGACTTTGGTCTTGATAGAACACAGTGGAGCTACACCAGCAGATGACATGGCTCCCCAAACCATGACCAAAAAAAAAATTGCTGCATTTTCCCTTAGCATCTAAATTTTTCATGATCTGGAGCTGGGTGTGGGCTTTATTTTGTATGCCGAGCTGTTGTTTTTGATGATACTATTTTGGTGTGTAGACGATCTTTTGATCACCTGTTATTGCATTTTAATGCAATGTTGTGGTGACCAAATAAAGGTAATTATAGGGCTTTAACTTGTTTTGCTACAGCGCTTACCGATCAGATTTTTAAAGCTCGATAAATTGGGCGATTCTGAACGCGGCAAAACCAACTATGTGTATGTTTGATTTATTTTTTATTGTTTTATTTTGAATGGAGCGAAGGGGATTGATTTGAACTTTTATATTTTTTAAATTTTTAAAATATTTTTAAAAACTTTTTTTTACTTTCTATGGGAGACTAGAAGCTGCATTTGTCTGATCTGCTCTGCTACATACAGGCGATGATCAGATCGCCTGTATGTAGTAAAATTGCTCAGTTGCTATGGGGACTGACCACCGGGCGGTGCTAATAGCAATTCGGCAGTGAAAATCATAGAGGTTTGCTGGAGACCTCTGGTTGTCATGCCCACCCATCGGTGACCTGCGATCACGTGATTGGGTCACGCTTGCAGGAAGCACGCATTAAATGCCGCTGTCAGAGTTTGACAGCGGCATTTAACTGGCTAACAGCTGCGGGTGGATCGTGATTCCACCCATTGCTGTTAGAGGCACATATCAGCTGTTCAAAACAGCTGACATGTGCCGGGAAAGATCAGAACTCAGCGCCGGAGCTCACATCAAAGGGGGAAACACGGCATGCGCAGTACTAGTACGACGCATGTTGTGAAGGGGTTAAACTCCTTATAAATCCTGCTTTAAACTCCCATTTTTAAACTCCAACTTGATTAGCAAACCAGTTAGGTCAGCATGTGAAGACCGAGCAAGCCCCGACATAGCCTAACTTAGGCACCTTGATTTAATTCATACACCACTAACCTCACCTTTTTGTGAGTCAGCAGAGCCAATCACGATTTTAGCAAATAAAGATTATTCATTTTGTAATCAAAAAGTATACAGTACAATATTTCAACTTAGCTTCTAGATCAGTAAACCAAGATTTCTCAATATTCTGCTTATAGTTACATCATCTGAACTTTTAGCATTTACTTTTAGTGTACTTTTATCAAAATGCCTGTGTTGTAACAAGACAACCAGCAGATACCTTGAAAACCATGAGAAACATAGACAAAAATGGCAGAACATTAGATACATAGATAGATGGATACATAGACTTTTTCCTGAGAAAATTTCTTAGAAACTCCAATTTCGAACCTCTTTGGAATCATCTATTTCTTGTAATCTAAGGCATCATTCAGGCATCCATGTCTCAATTACATGTTCTACCTTGCTCAAGGAAGGGAACACATACCCATTCTATGTTATGGACATGTTCATATGCTCATTTTCTTTTGTGGAACTATAGTATGCAAAATGTAATATAATATAAAATATGATAGTATGCAAAACATTTTTGTTTTCAATTTACAATTATAAATTTCCAATTCAAATCAATGGATATGTACAAAAATAGTACTCTGATGTTGTGCATATTGCACACTGACTGGGGCCTGACCCTAGTCTTAGTTAGGTTGGCACAACAACATATTAAATGGGTAAAATTGCTAAATGCTTGTCAAAAATTAAAAACAAACAAGTTTGCAGTTTGCCGGTTATTAAAAATCCTTTATAGTTTACTGTTCATTACCTAGGTTAATGTTTTTTCTTGGAGTGGATTCCTCTGCTAGAGTAGGAGCAGTTCTCTTATAAAATTCCTGTAGATCAAGAAATCATACATTTATTGAGGGCTAACTTTCCAGTAACCATCTATGCATTGATCCCCAAATTCTGGAAAGACTTCAATCAACCAATAGGTTGAATCATCGCTAAGCTATTCTTCTTCCAACCGTTTGACTTTATCCTCACCTACCATCCAGCTGAGAAAAACTGCAAGTCTGATGCCCTATCTAGGTCCTTTGATCCATGTGATATCTCTGAAGACACATCCTCACATGCAATTGGACCTGAAGTATCCTTCCTAACATCTCATCTTCTAATTCTCCACCCAAAGAAAATTCTCTAGTCTCAAAAGCACTGCAAAGTTTTATATTGAACCTACTATTCTCTTCTCTATGGTCGCCCTGGAGTTAAACAAACTTCTGGAGTCTTTTCTAATGTTGGTGACAAAATGTCAAACATTTTGAAGCATTTTGCCCTCAGCATGCTCAGTTCCCATCCTCTAGTCAAGCGCCTCTTGACGCTCCTCAACCTCTTCCTATACCACAACAGCCCTGGGCTAAAATTCTTATGGACTTTTGTTACAGATCTTCATGAGGCACAAGGCTTTATTATTATATTGGTTGTATTGGAACTTTTCTTCAAGATGTCTTGTTTTTCTTTATTATTAGGGCTTCCATTGCTCCACAGTTGGCCCAAAGAAAGTTTCCAGTTGCACAGTCTCCCAGCTCTCATATTCTTTGATCATGATGTGTAATCTGTTTCCAAGTTCTGAAGAGCACTGTGCAAGAATTTAAAATCTAAGATTTATCAAACTGATATAATCAAACAGTCTGTAAAGAAATATTTACAAATTTTCTCCAATTCACTTTAAGATTATATATATTATCTCTTACCTGGGCTGAGTTTGCTCATAACAATTGAGTTTCAGTGTCTTCTGGTAAAATGTCATTTGTTAAAGTCTATCGTAGAGAACCTCATCTTCCTCTGATAGTTCATCATAAAGTCTACTTCCTCCTGTAAACAGTGTCTCTCAGGACATACATAATTTCTTTGCTCTAGATACAGTTACAGATAAATTGGATAGCACCTAAGTCCAGACAAGTGCTGATAGACATCATCGACCTGTGCCCAACATTTCTCCCAAAGATAAGGTTTGGCTTTCTACAAAAAACATGAACTGGAAGGCTTGTTGCCCAAAATTTGGCAACTAAGTTCATTGACACATTACAAATTGTTCTGAAAATTCAGTTACTTTTCTTCTAAAACAACTATTAAGCAAATTATGTACTCTAAGAAGGTTTGTGGGAATCTTTTCTAATTAATAGACATTAATACACCAATCTTGCTCAAGGGATTTAATCCCTCTTCCTTCTGTTATTTACTCATAGAGAAAAGCCCAAATAGGGGAATACTGTTACATACCTGTCTCATCTTCAGAGGCAAGTGTTGCTCCTTTCCCAATGGATATGACGATTTGTTGTGCTCCACATCCGGTCTAACATGTGGACCAGCATTCCTCAGTGACATCATCTCCCAAGGCCTTTTAATGCCCACTTGTACACACCCCTGTATTTAAACTGTAATGTGTAGTTGTGATTTGTTTGGAGATTACCACCATTTTGCCTCTTCTGTTGCCATCATCTCTTCAGAGTCCTATGATTTGCTTCCACTGATCCTGTGACTTTCTGGTTCACCAATCATTTGTTATAAGTGTCATGAATTGTTATTAGAGTCTGTTCACATTACATTACAATCTGCTACAGTATGTCCCTCATCCCGACATCATCCTGGTATATATATATATATATATATATATATATATATATATATATATATATATATATATATATATATATATTGTAGCATGGCTAAAGGTTGTATAGTCGACGGGAGGTATGTATCACAGAGAAGGCTTGTCGCTGTGATGTAACCCGGAATGTTTTCTGTAATTCGCATAAAGCAATAAGGAATTGTTTAGTATATTTGGGTCCGGGTTACGGTTAGCTATAAGAGATGGGAGGGTCTGGTTACCCATATACCTCACCCCTGGGTAAGGGGCATAACCATGCCTATCTATGTTTGTTTCAGGACCTGTGGTGATGTCAGAACCACATGTCTAATCATGTGACAGGTACCTGGGTGTGGTTTCAGCCTACATAATGGAGGTGTGTTTGGCACATGGCAGTGAGTGTTTGGGAATCCGTCAGTGTGGACAAAGATCCCTGTGTCCAGGCGGGACACTACAGACAGGAGTCTGTGTGTGTGAAGGAGAAAGCCTCGACAGTGTGTTAAGGCTCCAGGACTGGGCCTGCGTGCTGGACATAGCACAGTCTGTGTGCCTACATACCTGAGAGAGCAGAGCACTGTTATGGACATTGAGGTCTCATCCGTCTGATGTAAGACTGTTTACCCGTTGTTCATGTTGCTATGTGGTTTATGGAGCAATAAACCCGGTGAACTTTTAAAGGAACGTGTCTCCTGCGTGTCAGCCGTTGCACCTGAGCGAGTGAACCCCTACAATATATATATATATATATATATATATATATATATATATATATATATATATATGCCCTGCATCCTCGCACATATGTTCCTCATCCTGGCCCCATCCTCGTATATATATCCCCATCCTAGTACATATGTCCCTTATCCAGGGTCCCATTCTGACATTATATATACACTGCTCAAAAAAATAAAAGGAAAAACTAAAATCCCACATCCTAGATATCACTGAATGAAATATTCTGGTAATAAATCTTTATTCATTACATAGTGGAATGTGTTGAGAACAATAAAACCTAAAAATTATCAACGTAAATCACAACGAATATCCTATAAGAAGGCCTGCAGTTGGAATGATGCTCAAAATCAACGTGGAAAATGAAGTTACTGGCTGATCCAACTTCAGTGGAAGTGCCTCAAGACAAGGAAATGATGCTCAGTAGTGTGTGGCCTCCATGTGCCTATATGACCTCCCTACAACACCTTGGCATGCTCCTGATGAGGTGGCAGATGGTCTCTTGAGGGATCTCTTCCCAGACCTAGACTAAAGCATCCGCTAACTCCTGGACAGTTTCTGCTGCAACATGACGTTAGTGGATGGTGTGAAACATGATGTCCCAGATGTGTTAAATCGGATTCAGGTCTGGGGAACGGGCGGGCCAGTCCATAGCTTCAATGCCTTCATCTTGCAGGAACTGCTGACATACTCCAGCTAAATGAGGTCTGACATTGTCCTGCAATAGGAGGAACCCAGGACCAACTGCACCAGCATATGTTCTTACAAGGGGTCAGAGGATCTCATCTCGGTACTTAATGGCAGTCAGGCTACCTCTGGCAAGCACATGCAGGGCTGTGTTGCCCTCCAAAGAAATGCCACCCCACTCCATTATTGATTCACTACCAAACCGGTCATGCTGAAGGATGTTGCAGGCAGCAGATCGCTCTCCATGGCGCCTCCAGACTCTGTCACATCTGTCACATGTGCTCAGTGTGAACCTGCTTTCATCTGTGAAGAGCACAGGGCACCAGTGGCGAATTTGCCAATCCTGGTGTTCTGTGGCAAATGCCAAGCGTCCTGCACGGTGTTGGGCTGTGAGCAAAAACTCCATCTGTGGATGTTGGGCACTCAGACCATCCTCATGGAGTCAGTTTCTAACCATTTGTGCAGACACATGCACATTTGTGGCCTGCTGGAAGTAATTTTGCAGTGCTGTGGCAGTGCTCTTCCTGTTCCTCCTTGCACAAAGGCTAAGGTAGCGGTCCTGCTGCTGTGTTTTTGCCCTCCTGCGGCCCACTCAACGTCTCCTGGTGTACTGGCCTGTCTCCTGGTAGTGCCTCCAGCCTCTGGACACTACGCTGACAGACACAGCAAACCTTCTTGCCACAGCTCGCATTGATATGCCTTCCTGAATGAGCTGCACTACCTGAGCCACTTGTGACCAAAAAATCAGCCAGAAAGCATTGGTAGTGAGATGTGGTCTGTGGTCCCCACCTGCAGAATCACTCCTTTATTGAGTGTGTCTTGATAATGGCCAATAATTTCCATCTGTTGTCTATTCTATTTGCACCACAGCATATGAAATTGATTGTCAAACAGTGTTGCTTCATAAGTGGAGAGTTTGATTTCATAGAAGTTTGATTTACTTGGAGTTATATTCTTTTGTTTAAGTGTTCCCTTTATTTTTTTAGCAGTGTATATATCCCCCATCCTGGTATACATATTCATTATCCTGGTATGAATATTCCCCATTGTGGTATATAGCCCCATCCTGGTATATGTCCCCCATTCTGCTGCTTTTCTTATACTCACCTTCCCACCATTCCCCCACCACCTCTTCTGAAGCAGGCAGCTGACTTCAGGGTGCAATCGACTGGAGCGCATGACATCACTGCGATGTGCCCCCAGGCCATGAGACCCGATGTGTCTCTGCACTGCAATTCAGTTCAACTGAATGTACATCCAAGAATCCACATCCAGTTGAATACTGTGCTGGCATTGGCGGACCCCCTTCCCCATGCAAATGTAGTTCTTACACCCCTGCGTCTGACTTACTGGTATCATTTCATAGGTTCCTTAATGCTAGAGAATCAAGAAACCTGCAGAAAAAGGAAAGAGACAGAGGTACAGAAGAGTCTGAGCCAAGTTGAACTGATTATTATTTCAATAATTCCATGCAATAAATTTCATAGAAGGTATTTATGTAGTTACTAGATGGTAGCCCGATTCGAACGCATCGAGTATTCTAGAATATGTATGTAGTTTATTTATGAAGATTTTAGAATAATACATTGAATACACAGGATTCGGCCGGCCGCGACCAATTAGCGAAGCGTGGTTCAAATCCCATGCCAATTCGTGGCCAGACTGCGCCTGTCGCTGATTGTTCGCGGCCGGCCACGTAGTATATAGCACAGCCACATAGTATATAACAGCCCATGTAGTAAATAGCACAGCCACGTAGTACATAGCACAGCCATGTAGTATATTGCACAGCCGCGTAGTATATAGCACAGCCACGCAGTATATAGCACAGCCCATGAAGTATAAAGCACAGCCCATGGAGTATATAGTACAGCCATGTAGTATATAACACTGCCCACAGAGTATATAGCACAGCCACGTAGTATATAGCACAGCCCATGGAGTGTATAACAGCCCACATAGCATATAACACAGCTACGTAGTTTATAAAAGCCCAAGTAGCATATAACACAGCTCAAGTAGTATATAACAGCCCACGCACGCAGTAGATAACACAGCCCACGTAGTGTATAACACAGCCCACGTAGTGTATACCACAGCCCACATAGTGTATAACACAGCCCACGTAGTGTATAACAGGCCACGTAGTATATAACAGCCCACATAGTGTATAACACAGCCCACATAGTATATAGCACAGCCCATGTAGTATATAGCACAGCCACGTAGTTGTTATGATCCTTAGTGGCTGAGGATCACAGAACTGACTAGCTAAGTTACTGAACATAGAACGAGCTCTAGGGAGGTGGTAACTGGACTGACCGCAATCCTGATCCTAACCGAACACACTAAAGGTAGCTGGTGAACGTGCCTGAATTCCTAGACGTCTTGACGCAGCCTGAGAAACTAGCTACCCCTAGAGAAAAAGAAAGTAAGACCTCACTTGCCTCAGAGAAATAACCCCAAAGATATAGAAAGCCCCCAACAAATAATAACGGTGAGGTAAGGGGAAAATACAAACGTAGAAATGAAACAGATTCAGCAAATGAGGCCCGCTAATACTAGATAGCAAAAGACAGATAGGAAACTGTGCGGTCAGTAGAAAACCCTATACAAAATATCCACGCTGAGAATTCAAGAACCCCCACACCAACTAATGGTGTGAGGGGAGAAACTCAGCCCCCAAGAGCTACCAGCAAGCGAGGAAATCACATATTAGCAAGCTGGACAAGGACAGATAATAAACCAAGAAACATATTGAACACTGATGATCAAAAAATGAACAAACAGAAACTTAGCTTCTCTTGGAGAGACAGATAACGAAGGTAGTCAGGAGAGATCAAAATAGCACTGAATACATTGACAGAAGGCAACAACTGAAAGTCCAGGTGAGCTAAATAGGAAACCAACCAGCAGATAACGAGACAGCTGATCCCAGCCACAGACCTGCAGAATGACAAAAAGAGCCACCAGAGGGAGCCCAAAGATAGCACTCACACAGTACCACTTGTGACCACAAGAGGGAGCCCAAAAACAGTGTTCACAACAGTACCCCCCCTTGAGGAGGGGTCACCGAACCCTCATCAAAACCCCCAGGGCGATCAGGATGAGCAACATGGAAGGCATGAACCAAATCAGCCGCATGAACATCAGAGGCGACAACCCAGGAATTATCCTCCTGACCATAGCCCTTCCACTTAACCAAATACTGAAGCCTCCGTCTAGAAATACGAGAATCCAAGATCTTCTCCACCACGTACTCCAATTCGCCCTCAACCAGCACCAGAGCAGGGGGCTCAACAGAAGGAACCACAGGCACCACATACCTCCGCAACAAAGACCTATGGAACACATTATGAATGGCAAACGACGCTGGGAGGTCCAAAACGAAATGACACAGGGTTAAGGATTTCCAAAATCTTATAAGGACCGATGAAGCGAGGCTTGAACTTAGGAGAGGAGACCTTCATAGGAACATACCGAGAAGACAGCCATACCAAATCCCCAACACGAAGTCGGGGACCCACACCGCGACGGCGGTTGGCAAAGCGCTGAGCCTTCTCCTGTGACAACTTCAAATTGTCCACCACATGGTTCCAAATCTGCTGCAACCTATCCACCACAGAATCCACCCCAGGACAGTCAGACGGCTCCACCTGACCCGAGGAAAAACGAGGATGAAAGCCAGAATAACAAAAAAAAGGCGAAACCAAAGTAGCAGAACTAGCCCGATTATTAAGGGCAAACTCGGCCAATGGTAAAAAAGTAACCCAATCACCCTGATCAGCAGAAACAAAACATCTTAAATAAGTTTCCAAGGTCTGATTAGTTCGCTCGGTTTGGCCATTCGTCTGAGGATGGAAGGCAGACGAAAAAGACAAATCAATGCCCATCTTAGCACAAAAGATCCGCCAAAATCTGGACACAAACTGGGATCCTCTGTCAGACACAATATTTTCAGGGATGCCGTGCAAGCGAACCACATTCTGAAAAAATAGAGGAACCAAATTGGAGGAGGAAGGCAACTTAGGCAAGGGCACCTAATGGACCATTTTAGAAAAACGATCACACACCACCCAGATGACAGACATTCTCTGAGAGACTGGAAGATCCGAAATAAAATCCATGGAAATGTGCGTCCAAGGCCTCTTCGGGACAGGCAAAGGCAAAAGCAAACCGCTGGCACGAGAACAGCAAGGCTTAGCCCGAGCACAAATCCCACAGGACTGCACAAAGGAACGCACATCCCGCGACAAGGAAGGCCACCAGAAGGATCTAGCCACCAAATCTCTGGTACCAAAAATCCCAGGATGACCTGCCAACACCGAAGAATGAACCTCGGAAATAACTCTGCTGGTCCATCTATCTGGGACAAACAGTCTCTCTGGTGGGCAACGGTCAGGTCTATCCACCTGAAATTCCTGCAGCACTCATCGCAAATCTGGGGAAATGGCAGACAAAATCACTCCCTCTCTGAGGATACCAGCCGGCTCTGAAACTCCCGGAGAGTCAGGCACAAAACTCCTAGAAAGAGCATCAGCCTTCACGTTCTTCGAACCAGGCAGGTACGAGACCACGAAATCGAAACAGGAGAAAAACAACGACCAACGAGCCTGTCTAGGATTCAGCCGCTTGGCAGACTCGAGATAAATCAGATTTTTGTGATCAGTCAAGACCACCACACGATGCTTAGCTCCCTCGAGCCAATGTCGCCACTCCTCAAATGCCCACTTCATAGCCAACAACTCCCGATTACCAACATCATAATTCCGCTCGGCAGGTGAAAACTTTCTTGAAAAGAAAGCACAAGGCTTCATCACAGAGCAATCAGAGCTTCTCTGCGACAAAACAGCCCCTGCTCCAATTTTCAGAAGCATCAACCTCAACCTGAAAAGGAAGAGAAATATCAGGCTGACATAAAACTGGACCCGAAGAAAACCTGCGCTTCAGCTCCTGAAAGGCTTCCACGGCCGCAGGAGACCAATTAGTCACATCAGAACCCTTCTTGGTCAAATCCGTCAAGGGTTTAACCACGCCAGAAAAATTAGCAATGAAGCGACGGTAAAAATTAGCAAAACCCAAGAACTTCTGAAGACTCTTAACAGATGTAGGCCAAGTCCAGTCATGAATAGCCTGGACCTTGACTGGGTCCATCTCAATAGTAGAAGGAGAAAAAATAAAACCCAAAAAGGAAACCTTCTGTACTCCGGAGAGACATTTTGAGCCCTTCACAAATAAGGCATTAGCACGCAGGACCTGAAACACCATCCTGACCTGCTTCACATGGGACTCCCAATCCTCAGAAAAGACCAAAATGTCATCCAGATACACAATCATAAATTTATCCAGATATTCTTGGAAGATGTCATGCATGAAGGACTGAAACACAGAAGGAGCATTAGAGAGTCCAAAAGGCATCACCAAGTACTCAAAATGGCCTTCGGGCGTATTGAATGCTGTTTTCCATTCATCCCCCTGCTTAATACGCACAAGGTTATATGCACCACGAAGATCTATCTTGGTGAACCAACTGGACCCCTTAATCCGAGCAAACAGATCAGACAATAATGGCAAAGGATACTGAAATTTGACCGTGATTTTATTTAGAAGACGATAATCTATACAAGGTCTCAGAGAACCATCCTTCTTGGCCACAAAAAAGAATCCTGCACCAAGAGGGGATGAGGACGGGCGAATATGTCCCTTCTCCAAAGACTCCTTTATATAACTCCGCATAGCGGCATGTTCTGGTACAGACAAATTAAAAAGTCGTCCCTTAGGCAACTTACTACCAGGAATCAAATTTATAGCACAATCACAATCCCTATGAGGAGGTAGGGCACCGGATCTGGGCTCATCAAATACATCCTGGTAGTCCGACAAAAACTCAGGGACCTCAGAAAGAGTGGAAGAAGCAATTGACACCAAAGGAGCATCGCCATGAATCCCCTGGCAACCCCAACTTGACATAGACATAGCTTTCCAATCCAAAACTGGATTATGGGCCTGCAGCCATGGCAGACCCAAAACGACAACATCATGCAAATTATGCAGCACAAGAAAGCGAATCACCTCCTGATGTACAAGAGTCATGCACATGGTCACTTGAGTCCAATACTGAGGCTTATTCTCAGCCAATGGTGTAGCATCAATTCCCCTCAGTGAAATAGGGAATTCCAAAGGCTCCAGGACCAAACCACAGCGCCTGGCAAACGACAAATCCATCAGATTCAGGGCAGCACCTGAATCCACAAAAGCCATAACCGAGTAGGATGACAAATGTTGTGAATTTGCTTTTTGCTCCCTCTAGTGGTTACTAGTTTTTTGACTCTGGTTTTTCTGTCATTCCTTTTATCCGCACCTGGGTCGTTAGTTAGGGGTGTTGCTATATAAGCTCCCTGGACCTTCAGTTCAATGCCTGGCAACGTAGTTATCAGAGCTAGTCTGCTGTGCTCTTGTCTACTGATCCTGGTTCCAGTTATATCAGCTAAGTCTGCCTTTTGCTTTTTGCTATTTGTTTTGGTTTTGTATTTTTGTCCAGCTTGTTCCAAATCTATATCCTGACCTTTGCTGGAAGCTCTAGGGGGGCTGGTGTTCTCCCCCCGGACCGTTAGACGGTTCGGGGGTTCTTGAATTTCCAGTGTGGATTTTGATAGGGTTTTTGTTGACCATATAAGTTACCTTTCTTTATTCTGCTATCAGTAAGCGGGCCTCTCTGTGCTAAACCTGGTTCATTTCTGTGTTTGTCATTTCCTCTTACCTCACCGTCATTATTTGTGGGGGGCTCCTATCCAGCTTTGGGGTCCCCTTCTCTGGAGGCAAGAAAGGTCTTTGTTTTCCTCTACTAGGGGTAGCTAGATTCTCCGGCTGGCGCGTGTCATCTAGAATCAACGTAGGAATGATCCCCGGCTACTTCTAGTGTTGGCGTTAGGAGTAGATATATGGTCAACCCAGTTACCACTGCCCTATGAGCTGGATTTTTGTATTCTGCAGACTTCCACGTTCCTCTGAGACCCTCGCCATTGGGGTCATAACAGTTTGCCAGGCCAGTATTAAATGTTTAATGCATTGCAGAAGAGGGATTATAAGAAAGAAGATTCTGAGTTTTTTTTTTTTTTTTTTCTTCTTCCCCTTTACCTCAGAGTGGCTATGCTTGCTGCAGACATGAATGTCCAGACCTTGATTACAAGTGTGGACCAGCTGGCTACTCGTGTGCAGGGCATACAAGACTATGTTATCAGAAATCCTAGGTCAGAACCTAAAATACCGATTCCTGAACTGTTTTCCGGAGACAGGTTTAAGTTTAGGAATTTCGTGAATAATTGTAAATTGTTTTTGTCCCTGAGACCCTGTTCATCTGGAGATTCTGCTCAGCAAGTAAAAATTGGTATTTCGTTCTTACGGGGCGACCCTCAGGATTGGGCTTTTTCGCTGGCGCCAGGAGATCCGGCATTGGCTGATCTTGATGCGTTTTTTCTGGCGCTCGGTTTACTTTATGAGGAACCCAATCTTGAGATTCAGGCAGAAAAGGCCTTGCTGGCTATGTCTCAGGGGCAGGACGAGGCTGAAGTGTATTGCCAAAAATTTCGGAAATGGTCCGTGCTGACACATTGGAACGAGTGTGCACTGGCCGCTAATTTTAGAAATGGCCTTTCTGAAGCCATTAAGAATGTTATGGTGGGTTTTCCCATTCCCACAGGTCTGAATGATACTATGGCACTGGCTATTCAAATTGACCGGCGGTTGAGGGAGCGCAAAACTGCAAATTCCCTCATGGTGTTGTCTGAACAGACACCTAATTCGGTGCAATGTGATAGAAAAACCGCAAATTCCCTCATGGTGTTGTCTGAACAGACACCTGATTTAATGCAATGTGATAGAATCCTGACTAGAAATGAGCGGAAAATTCATAGACGCCGGAATGGCTTGTGCTACTACTGTGGTGATTCTACACATGTTATCTCAGCATGCTCTAAACGTATAGCTAAGGTTGTTAGTCCTGTCACCGTTGGTAATTTGCAACCTAAATTTATTCTGTCTGTAACTTTGATTTGCTCACTGTCATCTTATCCTGTCATGGCGTTTGTAGATTCAGGTGCTGCCCTCAGTCTCATGGATCTCTCATTTGCTAAGCGCTGTGGTTTTACTCTTGAACCATTAGAAAATCCTATTCCTCTTAGGGGTATTGATGCTACACCATTGGCAGCAAATAAACTGCAGTATTGGACACAGGTTACCATGTGCATGACTCCTGAACACCGCGAGGTGATACGTTTCCTGGTTTTACATAAAATGCATGATTTGGTTGTTTTAGGGCTGCCATGGTTACAGACCCATAATCCAGTCCTGGACTGGAAGGCTATGTCAGTCTCAAGTTGGGGCTGTCGTGGTATTCATGGGGATTCCCTGCCTGTGTCTATTGCTTCTTCTACGCCTTCGGAAGTTCCGGAGTATTTGTCTGATTATCAGGATGTCTTCAGTGAGTCTGAGTCCAGTGCACTGCCTCCTCATAGGGACTGTGACTGTGCTATAGATTTGATCCCAGGCAGTAAATTTCCTAAGGGAAGACTGTTTAATCTGTCGGTACCTGAACATACCGCTATGCGTTCATATATCAAGGAGTCTCTGGAGAAAGGACATATTCGTCCGTCTTCTTCCCCTCTTGGTGCGGGATTCTTTTTTGTGGCAAAAAAGGACGGATCTTTGAGACCTTGTATTGATTATCGGCTTTTAAATAAGATCACTGTCAAATTTCAGTATCCTTTACCGCTGTTGTCTGACTTGTTTGCCCGGATTAAGGGTGCCAAGTGGTTCACCAAGATAGACCTTCGTGGTGCGTACAACCTTGTGCGCATTAAGCAAGGTGATGAATGGAAAACCGCATTCAATACGCCCGAAGGTCATTTTGAGTACTTGGTGATGCCTTTTGGGCTCTCCAATGCGCCTTCAGTTTTTCAGTCCTTTATGCATGACATTTTCCGGAAGTATCTGGATAAATTTTTGATTGTTTATCTGGATGATATTTTGGTTTTTTCTGATAATTGGGATTCACATGTGGAGCAGGTCAGGTTGGTCTTTAAAATTTTGCGTGAAAATTCTTTGTTTGTCAAGGGCTCAAAGTGTCTCTTTGGTGTACAGAAGGTTCCCTTTTTGGGGTTCATTTTTTCTCCTTCTGCTGTGGAGATGGACCCAGTCAAGGTCCGAGCTATTCTTGATTGGACTCAGCCCTCGTCAGTTAAGAGTCTTCAGAAGTTCTTGGGCTTCGCTAACTTCTACCGTCGTTTTATCGCTAATTTTTCTAGCATTGTGAAACCTTTGACGGATATGACCAAGAAGGGCTCCGATGTAGCTAACTGGGCTCCTGCTGCCGTGGAGGCTTTCCAGGAGTTGAAACGCCGGTTTACTTCGGCGCCTGTTTTGTGCCAGCCTGACGTCTCACTTCCCTTTCAGGTTGAGGTGGATGCTTCGGAGATTGGGGCAGGGGCCGTTTTGTCGCAGAGAGGCCCTGGTTGCTCTGTTATGAAACCTTGTGCCTTTTTCTCTAGGAAGTTTTCGCCTGCCGAGCGAAATTATGATGTGGGCAATCGGGAGTTGTTGGCCATGAAATGGGCATTTGAGGAGTGGCGTCATTGGCTCGAGGGTGCTAAGCATCGTGTGGTGGTCTTGACTGATCACAAAAATCTGATGTATCTCGAGTCTGCTAAACGCCTTAATCCGAGACAGGCCCGCTGGTCATTGTTTTTCTCCCGCTTTGATTTTGTTGTCTCGTATTTACCTGGTTCAAAGAATGTGAAGGCCGATGCTCTTTCTAGGAGCTTTGTGCCTGATGCTCCTGGAGTCGCTGATCCTGTTGGTATTCTTAAAGATGGAGTTATCTTGTCAGCTATTTCTCCGGATCTGCGACGTGTGTTGCAGAGATTTCAGGCTGATAGGCCTGAGTCTTGTCCACCTGACAGACTGTTTGTCCCAGATAAGTGGACCAGCAGAGTCATTTCCGAGGTTCATTCCTCGGTGTTGGCAGGTCACCCGGGAATTTTTGGCACCAGAGATCTGGTGGCCAGGTCCTTTTGGTGGCCTTCCTTGTCAAGGGATGTGCGGTCATTTGTGCAGTCCTGTGGGACTTGTGCTCGAGCTAAGCCTTGCTGTTCTCGTGCCAGCGGTTTGCTCTTGCCCTTGCCTGTCCCGAAGAGACCTTGGACACATATCTCCATGGATTTCATTTCTGATCTTCCGCTATCTCAGGGCATGTCCGTTATCTGGGTGATATGTGATCGCTTCTCCAAGATGGTCCATTTGGTTCCTTTGCCTAAGCTGCCTTCCTCTTCCGATCTGGTTCCTGTGTTTTTCCAGAACGTGGTTCGTTTGCACGGCATCCCTGAGAATATTGTGTCAGACAGAGGATCCCAGTTCGTTTCCAGGTTCTGGCGATCCTTTTGTAGTAGGATGGGCATTGATTTGTCGTTTTCGTCTGCTTTCCATCCTCAGACTAATGGACAGACGGAGCGAACCAATCAGACTTTGGAGGCTTATTTGAGGTGTTTTGTCTCTGCTGATCAGGACGATTGGGTGACATTCTTGCCGTTGGCTGAGTTTGCCCTTAATAATCGGGCTAGTTCCGCCACCTTGGTTTCACCTTTTTTCTGCAACTCTGGTTTCCATCCTCGCTTTTCTTCGGGTCATGTGGAGCCTTCTGACTGTCCTGGGGTGGATTCTGTGGTGGATAGGTTGCAGCAGATCTGGAATCATGTGGTGGACAACTTGAAGTTGTCACAGGAGAAGGCTCAGCGCTTTGCCAACCGCCGCCGCGGTGTGGGTCCCCGACTACGCGTTGGGGATTTGGTATGGCTTTCTTCCCGCTTTGTTCCTATGAAGGTCTCCTCTCCCAAATTTAAACCTCGTTTTATTGGGCCTTACAAGATATTGGAAATCCTTAATCCTGTATCTTTTCGTCTGGATCTTCCTGTGTCGTTTGATATTCACAATGTATTTCATAGGTCCTTGTTGCGGCGGTACATTGTGCCTGTAGTTCCTTCTGCTGAGCCTCCTGCTCCGGTGTTGGTTGAGGGCGAGTTGGAGTACGTGGTGGAGAAGATCTTGGATTCTCGCCTCTCCAGGCGGAGGCTTCAGTACCTGGTCAAGTGGAAGGGCTATGGTCAGGAGGATAATTCCTGGGTGGTCGCCTCTGATGTTCATGCGGCCGATTTAGTTCGTGCCTTTCATGCCGCTCATCCTGATCGCCCTGGTGGTCGTGGTGAGGGTTCGGTGACCCCTCACTAAGGGGGGGGTACTGTTGTGAATTTGCTTTTTGCTCCCTCTAGTGGTTACTAGTTTTTTGACTCTGGTTTTTCTGTCATTCCTTTTATCCGCACCTGGGTCGTTAGTTAGGGGTGTTGCTATATAAGCTCCCTGGACCTTCAGTTCAATGCCTGGCAACGTAGTTATCAGAGCTAGTCTGCTGTGCTCTTGTCTACTGATCCTGGTTCCAGTTATATCAGCTAAGTCTGCCTTTTGCTTTTTGCTATTTGTTTTGGTTTTGTATTTTTGTCCAGCTTGTTCCAAATCTATATCCTGACCTTTGCTGGAAGCTCTAGGGGGGCTGGTGTTCTCCCCCCGGACCGTTAGACGGTTCGGGGGTTCTTGAATTTCCAGTGTGGATTTTGATAGGGTTTTTGTTGACCATATAAGTTACCTTTCTTTATTCTGCTATCAGTAAGCGGGCCTCTCTGTGCTAAACCTGGTTCATTTCTGTGTTTGTCATTTCCTCTTACCTCACCGTCATTATTTGTGGGGGGCTTCTATCCAGCTTTGGGGTCCCCTTCTCTGGAGGCAAGAAAGGTCTTTGTTTTCCTCTACTAGGGGTAGCTAGATTCTCCGGCTGGCGCGTGTCATCTAGAATCAACGTAGGAATGATCCCCGGCTACTTCTAGTGTTGGCGTTAGGAGTAGATATATGGTCAACCCAGTTACCACTGCCCTATGAGCTGGATTTTTGTATTCTGCAGACTTCCACGTTCCTCTGAGACCCTCGCCATTGGGGTCATAACAGACAAAGAACAAATTAAAGTAACAGACAAAATGAATTTAGGCTGTATAGTACCAACGGTGACAGGTTTAGCGATTTTTTTTAAGCGCTTAGAGCATGCTGAGATAACATGAGTAGAATCACCACAGTAAAAGCACAACCCATTTTGACGTCTATGACTTTGCCGCTCAATTCTGGTCAGAATTCTGTCACATTGCATAGACTCAGGTCTCTGTTCAGAAAACACCGCCAGATGGTGCGCAGATTTGCGCTCCCGCAAACGCCGATCAATCTGAATGGCCAAAGCCATTGAGTCATTCAGACTAACAGGCGTGGGGAACCCCACCATAACATTCTTAATGGCTTCAGAAAGATCTTCTCTGAAATTTGCAGCCAGGGCACACTCATTCCATTGAGTAAGCACCGACCATTTCCTAAATTTTTGACAATACACCTCTGCTTCATCCTGTCCCTGACAGAGGTCCAGCAAAGCCTTTTCTGCCTGGTTCTCAAGATTAGGTTCCTCATAAAGCAGTCCAAGCGCCAGAAAAAACGCATCCACATTCAGCAATGCAGGATCTCCTGGCGCCAGGGAGAAAGCCCAATCTTGAGGGTCGCCACATAATAAGGAGATAACAATTTTAACTTGCAGAGCAGAATCACCAGAGGAACGAGGTCTCAAGGAAAGAAATAATTTACAATTATTCTTAAAATTCAGAAACCTAGATCTATCTCCAGAAAACAACTCAGGAATAGGTATTTTTGGCTCTGACATAGGACTGTGAACAACAAAATCCTGAATGCTTTGCACCCTTGCAGCAAGATGATCCACACTAGAAGTCAGGCTCTGAATATCCATGTCTGCAGCTGAACTCAAAGCCACCCAGAGATTAAGGGGATGAGAGAAGCTGAACAGACTGCAGCAAAGGGAGGAAAAAAAAAAATTGAACTCAGGACTTCTCTTTTCCCACTTCTGCGATGCATTAAACACTTCTTGGCCTGCTGTACTGTTATGATCCTTAGTGGCTGAGGATCACAGAACTGACTAGCTAAGTTACTGAACATAGAACGAGCTCTAGGGAGGTGGTAACTGGACTGACCGCAATCCTGATCCTAACCGAACACACTAAAGGTAGCTGGTGAACGTGCCTGAATTCCTAGACGTCTCGACGCAGCCTGAGAAACTAGCTACCCCTAGAGAAAAAGAAAGTAAGACCTCACTTGCCTCAGAGAAATAACCCCAAAGATATAGAAAGCCCCCAACAAATAATAACGGTGAGGTAAGGGGAAAATACAAACGTAGAAATGAAACAGATTCAGCAAATGAGGCCCGCTAATACTAGATAGCAGAAGACAGATAGGAAACTGTGCGGTCAGTAGAAAACCCTATACAAAATATCCACGCTGAGAATTCAAGAACCCCCACACCAACTAACGGTGTGAGGGGAGAAACTCAGCCCCCTAGAGCTACCAGCAAGCAAGGAAATCACATATTAGCAAGCTGGACAAGGACAGATAATAAACCAAGAAACATATTGAACACTGATGATCAAAAAATGAACAAACAGAAACTTAGCTTCTCTTGGAGAGACAGATAACGAAGGTAGTCAGGAGAGATCAAAATAGCACTGAATACATTGACAGCAAACAACAACTGAAAGTCCAGGTGAGCTAAATAGGAAACCAACCAGCAGATAACGAGGCAGCTGATCCCAGCCACAGACCTGCAGAATGACAAAAAGAGCCACCAGAGGGAGCCCAAAGATAGCACTCACACAGTACCACTTGTGACCACAAGAGGGAGCCCAAAAACAGAGTTCACAACACGTAGTATATTGCACAGCCACGTAGTATATTGCACAGCCCACATAGTATGTTGCACAGCCCACGTAGTATATTGCACAGCCCATGTAGTATATTGCACAGCCCACATAGTATATTGCACAGCTCATGCAATATATTGCATAGCCCAGGTAGTATATTGCACAGCCCACGTAGTATAAAGCACAGCCCATGTAGTATATAGCACAGCCCACGTAGTATATTGCACAGCCCACGTAGTATATTGCACAGCCCACGTAGTATATAGCACAGCCCACATTGTATATTGCAGTATAAAGCAATGTGGGCATCATATCCCTGTTAAAAAAAAGAATTAAAATAAAAAATAGTTATATACTCATCTTCCGTTGGCCCCCGGATCCAGACGAAGCGTTTACCGATGCTCCTGGCACGCTCCGGTCCCAAGAGTGCATTGCGGTCTCGCGAGATGATGACGTAGCAGTCTCGCGAGACCACTACGTCATCATCTCACGAGATCGCAATGCATGGACCGGTCACCAGAGCGTCGCGAGGAGCAGGAAAGGCCTGTTCTGGATCCAAGGGGCCGACTGACGGTGAGTATATAACTATTTTTTATTTTTTTTTAATTATTTTTAACATTAGATCTTTTTACTATTGATGCCGCATAGGCAGCATCCATAGTAAAAAGTTGGTCATGCAGGGTTAATAGCAGCATTAACGGACTGCGTTACACCGCGGCATAACGCGGTCCGTTATAATTGTCTTTACATTTCTTATGTCATAACACAGCTTTGTGCCACACTTCAAAAACCATGCAAATTATCTTTTGCTTACTCCACTGCTAACATTGTTACAATTTTGGAGATGTGCAATACTGGCCCAGGACAACAGGTTCAAATTGTCCTGGAGCAATGCATTCTTATTATTAGACTTCCAGATTACAGCAGAGTGTTTGGGGCAATTGTTCCAATTTCACTTACAGAAGCAGTCGGCTGATATAAGCACAGTGCAAATCTGTCTATCCCAGCTCACTGCTCAGTGCCAAATACACAAGGAATAGATAACGTTGCACATGTATGCTTAATGCCAAATGCCAACATAAATGTGCCACAACCTCTGGAGTGTGATACATTTGATCAGATGAGTATTTTGCTAATAGATCAAAAGAGGAGTCTACTTCTACACAGTGTCACAGCAGGGGTCAATACATCCTATAGTAGAAAGCAGAAGATTGTAATCTCTGACAACAAGCTGTGTTCTATCATTCTCCTAGTTTAGAAAACATAACCCTAGAACAATAGTATTTGTAACTGTGAAGAGTCAAATGACATGTCCTTACAAAGAAAATACAAATGTTTTATATGGCATGTCCTCCTGTTTGGCTACTTTGTGCATAATCAGTAAAAGAAATCTAATGAAAAATATACTATTTGGAAAACAAGTATAATATTATATAGCAAAATAAAAATTTGTATTAGATTTATCTCTCTATTTACCAAATTGTAGTAATTATTTGTAGCATGTAGAATAATGTATGCAAGATAGAAACATTACAATTCCTACTGAATAGTTACAAGTTAGCTATAGCTACTATATATCTTTAGTAAAAGAATGAAGCATTCACTATGGACATGCTTGGCTATATTTACCACTTGCACTACTCTGAAATGGAATGCAACTAATTCAGCAACTGTGCTGCCCTGGAAACTGATTTATTGGCAGAGTAAAATTAAAATGCCAAAGAGTTATCATATAATACCACTCACAAAACTGCACCATAAAACCTAAAATCACTATTTCTTTACTTGCCAAAAAAATGCTCTTATACCCAGCGCAAACAATAGAGAAAATTAGGTTTATAAGCAAAATTTGCAAATTATCTGCAGATACTGTTCGTCTCGCAATCACTCAAGGGTTTTGTCCATCTGCCTCAAAATCTGGTGACAATCAGGGATACCTTCCTCTTTCTGCCACGTCTAGGTAGTGTAGACAGTTAATGCAAATCTGTCATCAGGTTTTCACCACCTAATCCAAGAGCAACATAATGTAGAGACAGAGACCCGAATTTCAGTAATGTGCTACTGGGCTGTTTGAGATAGTTTTGATAAAATCACCATTTTAGTTTCAATAAATTTTATTTAAATATATAGTATTGAAAATATACAATTGCTTGCAGTTATTCTCCCACGCAGGAGAGGTGCAAAATTTAAATAACAATTAACAGATACAAATTTGACAAACGGGAAGACAAGACATAGACAAGAGGGTAGGGTAGTACAAAAGGAAGGGAAACATATAATCCGCGATATATTTTATATCAACATTTTCTACAGTGTCAACTATATAGTATATTATAATCGTGTTGTGTTATACATAGGATGCCTGTTTAAAGTAAACAAAAGGATGATACAATATTATAACTGGGTCTGGTCCATCGGAAGTAAACATTTAAGTCCCCAGTTTCATATATTGATCTACCTTCTATAGATTTTTAGGCCTCGTTCCATCAAAGAGACAAACATAGGGCCTGGTTTTGTTGTGTGCTCGGGTCCAACCCCATCCACAGATTCCAAATCTTGAAGAAAGAGTCCCACTTGTCGGCTTTAGTAGCTTCAATACGTTCGTAAAGCATAATAGCATTCATCCACTCTCTTACCAGGGATATCGAAAGTGAAGAGGTTTTCCATTTTGCCGTGATGTGGATCCTGGCAGCCATTAATAAAAAATGTACCAGTTTATGAAAATTATTAGAGAATCCCGGATGTTTCACACCCAATAGGAACATAGAGGGCTCTAAATGAATTACTCCACCAAACATTTGTTCCACTAATAGTTTCACCTTTTGCCTCAAATCTTACACTACTGGGCAAGTCCATCAAACGTGCCTCATGTCTCCTCGTGTATTGCATCCTCTAAAGCAGTTATTTGAAACATTTGGATAAATGCTATGGAGTTTAGCTGGGACAAGATATGTTCTATGAAGAACCTTCAAAGATGTCTCCACAAGTGACGTCTGGTGGCTGCCCTTTGATAGTGTATGACAGCAATGTCGCCAATCTTCTATCGGCATAGTAAATCCCAATTCCTCTTCCCACTGTACCATGTATTTTAGTTTTACTTCGTCATGAGGAGCTTTAATAGTTGAATATATCAGTGATATTGTTCCTCTACCTGTCGGGTCATTTAGACATTTTTGTTCAAAGCTGGTAGCACAAAGAGGAGTTTTATTTGGAAAAATGTTTGGCGAAATGAAGAAGCTGATTTATTCGCATGATTTCTCTGGCTCGGGTTCATATTTCCAGATAATCTCCTGTCTATCAAGCAATGTATTGAATGGAGAACAGAGGTGTTTGAGAATAGTGATCCTCTTTCATTTTCACCACGAGAAAAGGTGGGGTTCAAGGCCAGGTAAAAACATTGGGTTTTGTAGTATGGAGATTAATGGAGAGGGACTAGATTGCAATCATTATTTAAATCTTGCTTTCCTCCAGAGGATTAGAAAGTGGGCCGTAAAGGGTGCTGAGATTGATAAACCTCCATAGTCCACGTTAAACCCGATAATGAGAATGGCTTTGTAAGAAATTACTCTAGAAGAACCCATCTAGACTTGCTATTATATGAACATGTATTGATTAATTGGGCTATTTGTGCAGATTTGAAGTTTATACTTCAAATCTGCACAAATAGCCCAATTAATCAATACATGCAAAATTATGCAAGGTTAAGCCCCTGATTTTCTGTGGAGAAACATAATTTTTGTGCTATTCTAGGCTTCTTTCCTTGCCATATAAACCTAGAAATCATGGTGTGTACATTAGAAAATGTTTTAGTTGGTATCGTTATTGGAAGAGATCGAAAAAGATATAGAAAGCGAGGTAATGACACCATTTTTATTGCGTGTAGTCTGCCAACCCAGGATAGAGTTGAGGAGGACCACCTGATCAAGTCAGTCCAAAGACTCTGGATTAATGGGATATAGTTCCACTTGAACAGAGTTGACCTATAAGTTGTTAGATTAATACCGAGATAAGTCAGTTAATGTCTTTTTCTTATATATTTAAATTGGGAAGCAATATTATTTTGCATTTCTTTTGAAGTATTTATAAATAGTGCTTCAAATTTTTCTATATTTAATTTAAGGCCAGAGATTGCCTCAAAATCGTGAAGTAGGGAAAATAGATCAGGAATGGTCAAAAGAAGGTCATTCGCAAAAAGTCTAACTTTGTATTGGTCTCCCAATCCTTCAGGGCCTGTTATGTTTGGATGTTTCTTATGACCTCCGCCAAGGGTTCCATGGCAAGCGCAAAGAGGGCCGGAGACAAAGGGCATCCTTGTCTAGTGCCTCGTTGTATATTTATGATGGTTGGATGCGTCGATGGAAGTTTTAAGTAAGCTATGGAGTTATCATATAGCAATCGAAGACACGAAACAAGTTTAGGAGAGAAACCAAACTTGGATAGGACAGTAAAGATGCATTGCCATGATAGTGAATCAAAAGCTATTTCAATATCTAGGGCCAGTAGTAGAAGTCCTGGGCCTGGCAGTTTTTCCTTTTTTTAACATTTTTAACCACTGAACTTATTTCTTCATCTGATATATCTAAATGAAGTTTCTGGGCTATGGGTTCAGTAATTTTTGGAAGGTGAAAGTTTTGGAGGAAGGATTGTAAAAGTTGTGGTGGAGATGATTGTGGAGTAGAGTATAAATTCTGATAGTAGTCATGAAAAGTATTGTAAATGGTGTCAGGATGGGCCGTGACCGTCCCATGGCTTCTTTTATGGGTGATATAGTATTAATTGATTTTCTTATTCTGAGTTTACGTGCTAGCATTCTGTTGGGTTTATTAGCTTGTCTATAAAATGTAGCTTTAATCCAGGTCAGGGCTCTCTCTGTCTTTGTAGTAAGGGTGGCATCAAGTTGTAGCTTAGTATCCTCTATTTGTTTAGTCAGGTAGAAGGATGGGGAAAGTTGATTTGCCAATTCTAATTTTAGAAGCTTATTTTCCAGTCTGGTCTGTAGTTCAGATCTCTTTTTTTTTGTTAGCCACTAGTTTGATTATGGAAGCAGTTATGTATTATTTATGAGCTAGCCAAACTATCATGCAGTTCTCCCTACTCATGAATTTTGCATAACCCCACACACACCCCAAATTATCAGCTTTATGCCTATGCACAGTGTATTTAGAAAGCTGTCAATCAGTGTAATGCAGTTCTCAGGATTCAGAGAACTGCTATATCTGCAGTAAAGAAAACTATGGTATTTAGAGGGCACAATATTCAATATACAAAGGTAGAACAGTAGCTATCAATGCACTATAACTCTTGCACCAGGGATTCTCTATCTTATTTAACTAGTTTCAAGTGAGAACGATGTTCAGAGTAATGAACTGTGTAACTACAATGATTCCCTTTATCTTCCAGGCCCTAGCGGTGGTCTCCAGTTCTTCCCAATAGGTCGCAAGATCTTCTGACAGTCAATAAATGCTCTCTGGGCCTCCCGCACACTGGCCGGCTGCCTCCTCATCTGCTACACCACCCCAGACTGATTCCTGTACCATACGTCAATGTAGTAAGTAACGGCCGGTTCACTCTCGCCTCTTGGTCACCGCCACAGACATTAATTTTTGGATTAGGGTCCTCACCAGATCTTTGGTATTTGACCTGCAATGGCCATCTGTAGGGCGCCGACAAACAAGGGCTGGGCCTTGGGACATGCCCGGCGTAGTCTGGTCTCCAGATCTTAATTAGCACAGGGCTAAGCCTCAGGACTTGGTTGGTTTGGTCCAGTCTCTGGATCTTGACTGGTGCAGTGCTAGGCCTTTGGTCTTGGCCGGTGTGGTCTGCTCTCCAGCTCTTGATGGGCGCAGTCTGTATCTCTTTCTTTGGCACACTGCGGCCCACTGGTTTGGGCCCCCAAGTGCATCCTGGTGTCTCAGCCAAGGAGCACCTCCAAGCACATGTACTGGTGCGCTATCTCATTGGCAACAAATCTCTTCCCACCTTGTTACTCCAGCCATTCATATTGGGGAACTGCATCACTAATGTCACCTGACCCAATGCTCCGTCTATATGTGCTTTTCTCGAAACACTTTCCCTTCTCATTGTTTCTTCAGGGTTCTGTTTGGGCAGTAGGTTACAGTCTCTGGTCACAAATATTTCATAACTCTGCAGAATCTCATCTTCCATGGCACACTCTCTTACACTGCTTTCAAATGGGGAAGGAAAAACCTTCTGATAATGTTGTACTAGATTAGTGGTATCAAATGTGCTTGAGACAACTACTGATTTATAAATGTGTGGTCTTATAAGTGATTATGTTCAGGAGTCAAATAATTCTGAGACTGCAATAGTCAGTAAAAGTGGCATTTTGATTTTGGGTTACATTTGGAAAAAAACACTTATTGTGTTGGCTGTGTTGTCTATTAATGACTTTGCAATAAACCAGTCAGTACATTTTGATAATAAACTTAATTTGCAATGACGGTTGATTAAGTTTGAATGCAACTGCCTAAATCACAAAATGTACAAAAGAGAAGATATGAATAAAAATCAATTGTAAAATTTAAATTGTTGCTCAGTACTTTTCTGTGCCAGATGCCCCAGCATGACCCAAATATTATAATAAAAAACCTTACTTACCTGACAATCCCCTGTGTACTGCTACTCAGGTCCATAGACAGTCTACAAGTGTTCTCTTCTGTGAGCAAAGCAAATCAGTGGCCATGGGTTAAACAGCGCATCACAATTCCAAGTAACTTAATTGCCCTCCCTGCATATGCAAGAAAATCTGAGTTTTAGTAAAGCTGTTGCATAAAGTATACAGTGGAGAACTAAATATTTGATACACTGCTGATTCTCCACCTAGAAAAAATGGAGACGTCTGTAATTTTTATCATAGGTACACTTCAACTGTGAGAGACGGAATCTAAAAGTAATAACTGGAAAATCACATTGTATGATTTTTTAATAATTAAATTGCATTATATTTCCTGAAATAAGTATTTGATCCCCTACCAACCAGCAGGAATTCTGGCTCTCATAGACCTGGTAGTTTTTCTTTAAAGTGAACCTGTCAGGAGGATTTTGATACATAAACTACAGACACTGTCAGCTTGGCAGTCTTAAACTAATTAAAATGATACTTGGGGCAAATAAATCTGTCTTGTGGTTCTTGTGTAATCAGTGTTAGTAGTTTGCAGCTAATGATATCCTCATGCTTCGAGGAAGGACTGTAGGCAGAGTCTTATTTTCCTGTTCTAAGCCAGAGAAACCAAGGAAAAGCCTGACCACAGGCCAACCCGAAGAGAGATCGGGCAATACCAAGTATGTGTAGGTTTGATTTTTTTTTTTATTGTTTTATTTTGATTGGGGCGAAATGGGTGTGATTTGAACTTTTATATATTTTTATTTTTTTTATATTTTTAAACACTTTTTTTAATTTTGGCATGCTTCAATAGGCTAGAAGCATGCACTACTCAATCGCCTCTGCTACATAGAGGTGATACACAGATCACCTCTATGCAGCAGAATTGCAGGCTTGCTATGAGCGCCAACCACAGGGTGGTGCTCATAGTAATATGCCATCAACAACCATAGAGGTCTCCTTGAGACCTCTGGTTGTGATGGCAACGCACCGATGACCCCCGATCACGTGACGGGGGTCAGCGTTGAGCGTACTTCCAGCCACGTGGACGGCAGCGCATGTTAAATGCCGCTGTCAGAGTTTGACAGCGGTATTTAACTAGTTAATGGGTGCGGGTGGATCGTGATTCCACGAGCGCCCATTGCGCACACATGTCAGCTGTTGAAAGGAGCTGATATGTTACGGCTTTGTCGCGGCAGGAGAAACTGCCAGCTGACGTACTATTACTTCAGCTGGCAGAAAGGGGTTAAGTAGCCCTCCTTCTCTGCAATCATTACCTGTATTAATTGCAAATATTACCTGTATAAAAGACA
This sequence comes from Ranitomeya variabilis, assembly GCF_051348905.1. Taxonomy (NCBI): domain Eukaryota; kingdom Metazoa; phylum Chordata; class Amphibia; order Anura; family Dendrobatidae; genus Ranitomeya; species Ranitomeya variabilis. Next base: position 255,604,567 of record NC_135237.1, on the reverse strand, counting down.
TCTGTCCACACACTCACCCAATCACACTCCAATCTCTCCACCATGGCTAAGACCAAAGAGCTGTCTATGGACACCAGGGACATAATTATAGACCTGCTCATGGTTGGCATGGGCTACAGAACAGTAGGTACAAGCAGATTGGTGAAAAGGTAACATCTGTTATTAGAGAATGGAAGAAACACAAGATCACTGTCAATCTTCCTCGGTCTGGGGCTACATGGAAGAACTCGCCTTGTGGGGTAAGGATAATTCTGTTAAAGGTCAGGGATCAGCCCAGAACTACATGGGAGGTCCTGGTCAATGACTTGAACCGATCTGGGACCAGAGTCTTAAATATTACCATTAATAACACACTGCAGTATGGTGTCATGGATTGAAATCCTGCAGGACACACAAGGTCCCCTTGCTCATGTCAGCACATGTCCAGGCCTGTTTAAAGTTCACTAATGACCATCTGGATGATTCAGAGGAAGCACGCGAGAAGGTCAAGTGGTCAGATGAGACCAAAATAGAACTTTTTGGCATCAACTCCCCTCGCAATGTTTGGAGGAAGAAGGAGGATGTGTACAACCCAAAGAACACTGAATCATGAAGCATGTGAGGGAAACATCATTCTTTGGGGGATTCTTTTTTGCAAAGGTAACAGGACGAATGCACCGTATTGAAGGGAGGATGTATGGGGTCATGAATCATGAGATTTTGGTCAACAACCTCTTTCTCTCAGTAAGAGCATAATAGGTCATGGCTGGGCTTTCCGCCATGACAATAATCCAAAACACACAGCCAGGGCAACTAAGGAGTGGTTCTGTAATAAGAAGCATTTCAAGGTCCAGGAGTGGACTAGCCAGTCTATAGACCTGAACCACGCCCGGATTGGTAATATGCCAAGGGGGGCAAATGCCTGTGGGCTGCCGGCTCTGTACTACAAAGTAAAACATCTTACTAAATACCCTGTGTACACGCATTCTCTCGCTTGCATGCACTGACCAGGGCCACGGTGGCACTTCTCAGTGTGTGCCTGTGAGCAGCTACGGCCCTTGTCAGTGTGCGCAAGCATGAGAGTGCGTGCACACGTGGCTTTCATTCAAAAGTGTAAAAGGGCCATACCAGCTTCAGAGCATCTTTTTTTTGTTTCATGCTCTACTCACTAGTCCCAGCCAGAGATCCACTCTTCTGCACACCCAACGATGGATTCGCTTCAGCTCTTCATCCTCCTACCATCTCAGGGATGTGGGTGAGTTCCAATACAGAATCTTTTCAATGTATATACATCAATTTCAGTATCACCTGTATAATGTATATAGACTGCTGTATACACAATGTAAGTGATACTGCTACTGCTGTATTTAATCACAGTATCACCTATATAATGTACTGTATATACAGCTGTCTATATACATTAAAGAGGTGATACTGAGACTGCTATAAATACAGTATATAGGTGATACTGCTGTATACATGCTAATGTGAGCAGCCTGTGTGGCCTACACATATAGCCTGCATCGTCTCCGGACTAATCTCCCTTGAAGCACATTTGGGATATCACTGATCAGCAATGGCAAAGGGAGCAGTCAGCAGTAGATCTTGATATTTGCGTGTACTAGTGCATTCAGACAGCCATTAATACACTAATTGATTGCATGCCAAAGTGTGTAAATGTGTGTATTTATATGAGTGATGCTCTTACTCGATGCTGAATAAATCAATGTTTCGAAAATGTTGTTTCCATTTTTTTTATCATTTACTGTACATATCATTAACATGTCTATTAGTCCTGTGTTTTTCAGAATCCCATGGCTTTTCCTTCTTGGTGCTGCAAATATCAATGTTGAGACATGTAAAATATAAGCAGTATTAGTATAGAATAAAAATAAAGCACCATGTATCACTTAAAAACATTAAGTTAACTAAATAATGTTATAGCAATGAAATGTGCATGAACTTAAAATAAAATAAAAAGAAACTCAACTATGTCTTGTCATTCGCAGGGGCAAATGCCTTGGTCCTGAACTGGAGAAAGGAAAATTCCTAACAATTGCATATTAAACACCTCTGTGAGTTATATTGCTTAGAGAATCATTATCCTTTAGAGCAAAACAGTAAGGCCTGATCAATGTGGTATGACTTTTATCGCTAGCACCATCCTGGCCTGCATTAAGTAGCACATTTATGCCTTCCATGCAGGAACAAATGAGGAAAGATCCCACTGATAAAAGCTAAAAAATGACATGCTGTAGTCAAATTTTATTAATGACACAACCATATGCATTCATCGGATAATTAACTATTCACAGGTGAAATTAGCTGATAGGAGTGGCTGTCGAGAACAAATCGAATGAGCTTTGATTGTATCAATAAGTTTCAACCAGTGTACCATGGTTATCAAGCTATCAGAGAAATTTGTCCACTCAATTCCTTTTGGTGGAAATAAAACTTTAATTATCCAGTCATGGAGCAGACGGCAGGTCATTAATAAAACCTACTTATCTGGCTGTAGGTTTTGGAGTTTTACACTTATCTGCAAACCATCTAAATAAACAATTTGGTATTGTACTTACGGTTATTACAGATGGCAAGTATTTTCTATACAAATTTTTATATTTAACTTAAAGGATTTTATTTTCAAATTGTGGGTGTAAACAAAAAGGTTTTTTGCTCTTTTTCAGAATTGATTCATCTAACCATCCTGCACACGTAGATAACGTTGAAATAATTTGATGGCATAGTTCTTTTTCTTTGTATACCTATCTATTCTCTATGTTGTGTATGGAATATTTATTATTGTTATATACTTCTCTGACACGTGTGAACATAAAAAATGTAGGATCTTATCTGTTCTGATTTTTATTGTATGAAATTTCACTTCCACTATATAATGTGTAATCCATATTATGCATCTATTTTTCTATAGCTATTTTTTCATAGTAAATGTCATGAATATGTTATTATTATTATGGAAAATTCCCTGATCATTTATCCACATGACTGTAATACTTAACATATGAATAACTATAGTACACATGTGTATATATATATATATATATATATATATATATATATATATATATATATATATAATTATATATATAATTATATATATAGAGTGCTCGTATTTAATATATACAGTTGAAACCAGAAGTTTACATACACCATATACAAAGACACAAATGCATGTTTTTCTCAATATCTGCCATGAAATCAGAATAAGCCTTTCCTGTTTTAGGTCAAATATGGATTACCATAATTATTAATGTTTGCCAAATGCCAGAATGAGAGAGAGAGAATGTTTTAAGGCATTTTTATTACTTACTGCAAAGTCAAAAGTTTACATATATTTCATTAGTGTTTGGTACCAGTGCTCTTAAACTGAATGACTTGGGTCAAACGTTTGGAGGATATCCTTCCACAAGCTTCTCACAATAGTTGGTCTGAATTTGGGTCCATTCCTCCTGACAAACCTGGTGTAACAGATCCAGGTTTGTAGGTCGCCTTGCTCTCACCTGCCTTTTCAGCATTGTCAATACAATTTAAATAGGATAGAGATCATGGCTTTGTGATGGTCACTCCAAAACATTGACTTTGTTATCCTTACACCACTTTGTTACTATTTTGGCAGCATGCTTCAGGTCATTGTCCATTTGGAAGACCCATTTCTGTCCAAGCTTTAACTTATTGGCTGATGTCTTGAGATATTTCTTCAGTATTGCCACATAATCTTCTTTTCTCATGATGCCATCTACAGGTGCTTCTCACAAAATTAGAATATCATCAAAAAGTTAATTTATTTCAGTTCTTCAATACAAAAAATTAAACTCACATATTATATAGAATTGTTACAAACAGACTGATCTATTTCAAGTGCTTATTTCTGCTAATTTTAAGAACCCAAAAGTCATTATCTCTGTAAATTAGAATAATTAAGAAAAAACACCTGCAAATGCTTCCTAAGTATTTAAAAATGTCACTTATTCTGTTTCAGTAGGCTCCACAATCATGGGGAAGACTACTGGCTTGACAGATGTCCAGAAGGCAGTCACTGACACACTCTACAAGTAGAGTAAGCCACAAAAGGTCATTAAAGAAGCTGGCTGTTCACAGAGTGCTGTATGCAATCATATCAATGGAAAGTTGAGTGGAAGGAAAAAGTGTGGTAGAGAAAGGTGCACAGGCAACTGGGATAACTACAGCCTTGAAAGAATTGTTAAGAAAAGGCCATTCACAAGGACTGGACTGCTGCTGGAGTCATTGTTTCAAGAGCCACCACACACAGACATATCCAGGACATGGGCTACAAGTGTCGCATTCCTTGTGTCAAGCCACTCATGGCCAATAGACAATGCCAGAAGTGTCTTACCTGGGCCAAGGAGAAGAAGAACTGGACTTGTTGATCAGTGGTCCAAGGTGTTGTTTTCAGATGAAAGAAAATTTTTCATTCCTTTTGGAAATCAAGGTACCAGAGTCTGGAGGAAGAGAGGAGAGGCACACAATCCAAGCTGCTGGAGGTCTAGTGTGAAGTTTCCAGAATCAGTGATGGTTTGGGGAGCCATGGTGTAGGTCCACTGTGTTTTGTCAAGACCAAGCTCAGCACAACCATCTACCAGAAATTTTAGAGCTCTTCATGCTTCCCTCTGCTGACAAACTTTTTGGAGATGGAAATTTAGTTCTCCAGCAGTAGTTACCACCTGTCCACCCTGCCAAAAGTTCCAATACCTGGTTTAAAAACAACAGTATTACAGTGCTTGATTGGCCAGCAAACTCTCCTGACCATAGAGAATCTATGAGGTATTGTCAAGAGGAAGATGAGCGACACCAGACCCAACAATGCAGATGAGCTGAAGGCTGCTATCAAAGCAACCTAGGTTCCATAACACATCAGCAGTGCCACAGATTAATCACAACCATGCCATGCTACATTGATGCAAAGGTGCCCCAACCACGTATTGAGTAAGCATTTCAGCAAGCCAACATTTAGGATTTTAAAATCATTTTTCAAACTGGTGTTATAAAATATTCTAATTTACTGAGATAATGACTTTTGTGTTTTCATTAGCTGTAAGCCATAATCATCAACATTAACAGAAATAAACACTTGAAATAGATCTCTCTGTTTGTAATGACTCTATATAATATATGAATTTCACTTTTTGTATTGAAGAACGGAAATAAATTAACTTTTTGATGATATTCTAATTTTGTGAGAAGCACCTGCATATTGTGAAGTGCACCAGTCCATCCTGCAGAAAAACAACTCCACAACATGATGCTGCCACCGCCATGTTTAACACTTAGGATGGTGTTCTTAGGCTTCCAAACCTCTCCCCTTTTCCTCCAAATGTAGCAATGATTATTATGCCCAAAAAGTAAACTTTTTAAATTTTAGTTTCATCAGACTACAGGACATGTCTCCAAAAATTAAGATATTTCTTCCTGTGTGCATTTGCTAACATTAATATGGCATTTTTATGTTTCTTTTGGAGTAATGGCTTCTTTCTGGCAGAGTAGCCTTTCAGCCCATGTTGATACAGAACTCATTTCACTATGGATATTGACACAATCTTACCAGTATCCACCATCATCTTCACAAGGTCTTTTGCTTTTGTCCTTGGGTTGATATGCACATGTCGGACCAAAGCATGTTCATCTCTGGTTCACAGAACTCGTCTCCTTCCTGAATGGTATGATGGCTCGACATTCCCATCTTGTTTGTACTTGCGTATAATTGTTTGTACAGATGAACGAGGCACCCTCAGGTAACTTGAAGTTGTACCCAAAGATGAGCCATACTTGTGCAAGTCCATATTTCTCTTCCTGATATCTTGGCTTATTTCTTTAGACTTTTTCATGATGCTACACAAAGAAGCAGTGTGTTTCAGGAGTACGTTAAAATACATGCACAGGTGTGTCTCTAATTAATTCAGATCTTGCCAAAAAAAAGAAGCTTCAAAATACATCACATCATCACATGGGCAGTCCAGAATTGTTTAAAAGCATAGAAATCTTAGCATATATAAACTTTTGACTTTGCAGTAAGTGATAAAAAATGCCTCAAAACATTCTATGTCTCTTTTCAAGCAGTAGAATCAGGATCTGTGGAAGTGCTGCTCGCGCGAAACAGCTGTCATCCTACTTCACTACACGTTCTACCTGTCTGAACTGCTAATGTCTCAATAAAGGAACTTTTTATCGGGAAGGTGAGTGCACACCATTTTTTCTACTGTTTGAACTTTGCATGTCACTACAGGAGTTGCACCCTATATCCCGCATTTTTGGAAGCATATAAGCACTAGCAGCAGTGGATGGTAATAGAGACAGAGGTACAACAGGGTCAGCACAGCAGCGTTGCGGATTTTTTTTCTTTTTCTTTGAACATTCTATGTCTCTCTTTGTTCTTGCTATCCCTTGTATATAACTCTTACCAAGTTACCGTTCAGTAAAAAGTTTATTATGGAAGGGTTGTCTCCCCCATTGAACAGTGAAACATCTGGTGCTAAGAAGCTCACAACACCGGCTATCATCCTCAAATGTATCATATGTAGGGATGAGCGAACACTAAAATGCTTGGATACTTGTTACTCGAACCAAGCAATTTCTAATGCTCGGATGCTCATTTTGACTAACGAGTATCATGGGAGTCAATAGAAAATTATTATTATTATTATTATTATTATTATTATTATTTTGCAAGAATTTTTCCAGCAGACCTTACAATCAGGCCTGGGGGGCAGTAAAAATTTTGAAATGGATGGAAAAAGTGCTGAATAGAAGGAGGACAGAATGAGGAAGACTCCTGGAAGCATCTCTGACTCCAATACAACAATAGTGTCATGCTTTTACTCCACTTTAAGGAAAGGCAATAAAATATTAAAACTTTATGAGAAATTGTTTACAGGTCAAAAAAATTTAAGAAACATTTTTTCCTGCTTAATGAATTGCATATTAGAAAAAAGTTAAAAAGGATTTTAAAAAATTGTAACTTAAACCAAAATTGAACTTTTATAAAAAAAAAAAAACTTTGCAATTTCAGTGTAATTTATGATGGAAGCAAGAACTTCCAAAAATTTGCTGGAAGAGGGACTCAAGTACATTCTGTTCAAATTGTAATATAGTGGTACTTCTAGACTCATAAAGTCTATGCACTAAGTGCACAGCCTGCCAAAAATTAGAAGCAGGGTCATCCATACATCCTTCAAGGTGCTAACTGTAGTGCATCATGCTTACTGAAAATTAATTAATACTTTGTACAAAAGCCTTTGTTAATGATGATGGCTTCAAGATGTCTGTATGGAGAAAATAGTCACATGCATTACCCATTCTTCCACACTCTTCAAATCCTAAAGCTTCCATGGGCTCCTTCTGTGAACTCTGAGCTTTAGTTCTTTCCATAAATTTTCTATTTAGATCAGGTGATTGGCTGGGCCATTCTAGCAGCTTCATTTTCTTTATCATCATGATATGCTTCTTGTGTGGCACATTGGCAATGACACCCTTATATAGGCCACCAGTTGACCCAGCTGATATTATTTTTCACTAAGTGGCAGGATTTTTTTCTAATTACTGATAGATTTCAGCTTGTATCATGACTTTCTTTGGCTTTTTGCTCCTCCCTTTCTTCATGTGTTCAATACTTTATACCTGTAGGATTTTTCATTATTACACATAACTTAATTTATGGATATCTATGTTTTTTTTTTGCCTGTGTGGATTGTATCGTGTCATGAACCAAGAGTGTTTGGTTGCCCCAGTTCCTTCTTCAGGGATTTATTTATATCCCACTTCCCAGATCTGGTTTGGAACTTGCAGCTCTCTGGCTCCCCCTTACCCTCGGGTCAGTCAAGGAAATGCACCTAAGATAATTAGTGGCCAGAAAGGCTGCCTGGTCATGTACTGGCTATTGGGCACCTTGCAGTGAGGGTGATACCGCAGCCAGGCAATACTCTTATAAACCCCTTTCCATCACTGCCAGCTATACCCAACAAACTCAGTACGCTCTGCTGCCACCAACTCCTATTCCTATGATTAATAGCGGGTCAGGAGCCAACCCAATCAGTAGCGTAATTTACTTCAGAGGATATTGGAGGTATGTTTTAGAGCAAGGAAAATGAAGCTAGTAAATATTATAACTTTTGCTCCAAAAAGAAATAGGTAGTTTTACAAAAGGTATAAAAAATGATATTACAAGATGAGACAATTATAGTATGTACAGAACGATTACAAAATAGAAAGGATTAAAGTTGAAAAAAACACTTACAGTTCTCTCATATGATGGCTGGCCATGCAGCCGGGGGAAGGGTGACACATCCCAATGCATCAGAGCAGATTGCAGAGTATCTGTTAGCTGACTTCCTGGGATAAGACTACTCCTCCTAACTCAGTTCCTAAATGTAAATGCTCTGCTTGATGACCTCACTGAGTGGGCTGCACCTTGGAATGTCCTCCCCTTCTGGAAGTTGTCAAATCTGCCATTACTCATATCTCTTGGGGAGAAGCTTGTGGAAGGACGACAAACATATCATATGACTCCTCCAAAATTAGCTTACATATAAGTCTAAACATGGCTTGGCTATGTGACTCGGGTAAGCAGTAATGCATTTCTCAGATTCTGCCAGGCGCTGAGCTTAGAAAAGACACTGTGTGATGGCCAGGCCGATGCAGAGGCCAAAAATGTGTTTGCCCTGCTTCCAGACCTAATCTGCGTGATTATATACCAGTTTAAGAGAACACAGGGAGTGCCCCCCGACCATGTATTTTGCACAAGGATGAGTAGGCCTGCTCACAGCACACTGGTTTCACATTAAAGCTGTATGCAGGGGGAAGGGAGGAGCTGGCATTGAAAAGATGAGCTACTTTGTGCTCTTTACACAGATCTAATGGGGGAAAGGGAAGCATGTATACTCTGGTAAAGCAATGTAAAATTCTAGGAGTGTACGTTGGATATGAACATATTCATAATATCATTACATATGGGTTGCTATCAACATCTGGTGAGAATTTCATGTCAATAGCACCCTTAGAAATATGTTTACTTAGAAAATTGTTGACGTGTTCAATACTTATTTCATCCACTGTATGTGTGTATACAGTAAATATTCATGTTATATGAATAATCACATTGGGACAGCTTCACATTACATCTACAGTAGCTGTGTGAGAGATTTTACCCATTCATCCAGAGAAACAATTTTGAGGTCAGACACTGATGTTGGACAAAAGGGCCTGACTTGTAAACGAGTTCATTTGTTCATTCATATTCATTCAGTGGGGTTGAGCTCTGGGCACTGTGTGGGCCCTTTTTCTCATAAATGTTGTAAAGGCAGAATGAATGGTGCTTGATTTTATATAACTTTGGTAATGGTGCAAAACTCAGTTATTAAAAAGAATCTTTCAGTAGGATCAACCATTCTAAGCCATCTATATGTACATGTAGATCATAAGAAGCTGAATAAAATGATATCTGTGATCCAATGTCCGATTCCAGAGATATGAACATTTTTCTTACATAAAAGTTAGTTGTTATGATCTCTAGACAAGCCACAAATCTCCCTGATAATCTATCTTCAGGTTTTATTTTAACCCCTTTCTGTCATCGGACGTACTATTCCGTCCATGTGGGGTGGGACCTACTTCCCAAGGACGGAATAGTACGTCCAGCGCGATCGGCCGCGCTCACGGGGGGAGCGCGGCCGATCGCGGCCGAGGGTCAGCTGACTATTGCAGCTGCCATCGGGCACTATGTGCCAGGAGCAGTCACGGACCGCCCCCGGCACATTAACCCCCGACACACTGCGATCAAACATGATCGCAGTGTTCCGGCGGTATAGGGAAGCATCGCGCAGGGAGGGGGCTTCCTGTGTGCTTCCCTGAGACGATCGGTACAAGGCGATGTGCTCACCTTGTACAAAGCCTCTCCTCCCTGCAGTCCCCAGATCCAAAATGGCCGCGGGGCTGCATACGGGTCCTGCAGGGAGGTGGCTTCACAGCGCCTGCTCAGAGCAGGCGCCGGGAAGCCTCCCTGCTGTTCTGTGTGATCGCCGATCTGACACAGTGCACAGCAAAGTGTCAGATCGGCGATCTGTAACTTTACTGTGATGCCCCCCCCCAGGGCAAAGTAAAAATGTAAAAATAAAAAAAATTACATGTGTAAAAAAAAAAAAAAAACCCTAAATAAATAATAATAAAAAAAAATAATGTTCCAGTAAATACATTCCTTTAGCTAAATAAAAATAAAAAAAATAAAAGTACACATATTTAGTATCACCACGTCCATAACGACCCGACCTATAAAACTGTCCCACTAGTTAACCCCTTCAGTGAACACCGTAAAAAAAAAACATGGCAAAAAACAACGCTTTATTATCATACTGCCGAAAAAAAAGTAGAATAACATGCAATCAAAAAGACGGAAATAAATAACCATGGTACCGCTGAAAACGTCATCTTGTCCCGCAAAAAACAAGCTGCCATACAGCATCATCAGCGAAAAAAATAAAAAAGTTATACTCCTCAGAATAAAGTGATGCAAAAATAATTATTTTTTCTATAAAATACTTTTTATCATATAACAGCACCAAAACATAAAAAAATGATATAAATGAGGTATCGCTGTAATCGTACTGACCCGAAGAATAAAACTGCTTTATCTATTTTACCAAATGCGGAACAGTATAAGCGCCCCCCCCAAAAGAAATTCATGAATAGCTGGTTTTTGGTCATTCTGCCTCACAAAAATCAGAATAAAAAGCGATCAAGCGGTCAAGGAAAGAGTTGGCTGTAGGCGTTCGCCCCCCCTCCTCCTCTTCCTCCTCATGCAGAAGCGAGAGCTCGTCCACACACCGCAGTCGCACATCCACTCCATCCGCAGCTGCCACTGTTGCACACCAGGGGTGCCATTATGGGACAGCTAGTGGCAAGCGTCAGCAGGCTGTATTGGCAATTAAGTGTTTGGGCGACAACAGACACACCGCGGAAGTTCTGTCCGAGTTCTTGCAGAATGAAACTCAGTCATGGCTGCGCACTGTACATCTTGAGGCAGGCAAGGTTGTGAGTGATAACGGAAGGAATTTCATGGCTGCCATAGCCCTTTCCCAACTGAAACACATTCCTTGCCTGGCTCACACCTTAAACCTGGTGGTGCAGTGCTTCCTGAAAAGTTACCCGGGGTTACCCGACCTGCTCCTCAAAGTGCGCAGACTTTGCTCGCATATCCGCCGTTCGCCCGTACACTCCAGCCGTATGCAGAACTATCAGCGGTCTTTGAACCTTCCCCAGCATCGCCTAATCATCGACATTTCAACAAGGTGGAACTCCACACTGCACATGCTTCAGAGACTGTGCGAACAGAGGCGTGCTGTTATGTTTTTGTGGGAGGATACACATACACGGGCAGGCAGGTGGATGGCAGACATGGAGTTGTCAGGTGTGCAGTGGTCGAAGCTACAAGACCTGTGTCAAGTCCTTCAGTGTTTTGAGGAATGCACATGGCTGGTTAGTGCAGACAATGCCATAATAAGCATGAGCATCCCCCTAATGCGTCTGCTGATGCAAAGTTTGACGCACATAAAGGAGCAGGCATCTGCAGCCGAGGAAGAGGAAAGCCTTGATGACAGTCAGCCATTGTCTGATCAGGGCCATGTAGAGGACGCGGTAGCGGGCAAAGAGGAGGAGGAGGACGAGGAGGATGATGGGGATGAGTACTTTTTGAATGAGGAAGCTTCTCCTGGGCCAACAGAAATTAGTGGCGTTGCAAGGCTGGGTTCTGTTTTTTTAAGGGAGACAAGTGACGTAGATTTGCCTGTAACAGCTCCTCCAACCAGCACAACCGCAGATTTGACAACTGGAACTTTGGCCCACATGGCGGATTATGCCTTACGTATCCTCAAAAGGGACACACGCATTATTAAAATGATGAGCGATGACGATTATTGGTTGGCCTGCATCCTTGGCCCTCGCTATAAAGGCAAATTGCAAAATATTATGCCACATGAGAACCTCGAACAAATATTAGCAACCAAACAAGCTACTCTTGTAGACCATTTGATTCAGGCATTCCCAGCACACAGCGCCGGTGATGGTTCTCAGTCTCACACAAGCTGCAGGGGGCTACATGGCAGAGGTGTTAGAGGTGCACAAATCAGAAGTGGCGTTGGACAGAGGGGTTTTCTGACCAGGTTGTGGAGTGATTTCGCAATGACCGCAGACACGACAGGTACTGCAGCATCTATTCAAAGTGACAGGAGACAACATTTGTCCAGTATGGTTACTAACTATTTTTCTTCCCTTATCGATGTTCTCCCTCAACCGTCATTCCCATTTGATTACTGGGCATCCAAATTAGACACCTGGCCTGAATTGGCAGAATATGCGTTGCAGGAGCTAGCTTGCCCAGCAGCTAGTGTGCTATCAGAAAGAGTATTCAGTGCTGCTGGTTCAATATTAACCGAAAAAAGGACTCGTCTGGCTACCCAAAATGTGGATGATCTCACCTTCATTAAAATGAACCACTCCTGGATTTCAAATTATTTTGCCCCACCTTTCCCGGCTGACACCTAGCTTTCCTATAAAATAGGTCTTGCTTGTGGACTGGTCTTACTGAGTGTTCCAATCTGTTAATTTGCAGCAGCTGTTTGTCCAGCATACGACATGTTTACACCTCCCCCAATGGGAAAAATCCCCCCACGGGGCCGTTGTCTCGCCACTTGGCCCAAGCACCCGTTACAGTGCTGATTGTCTGAAGAGGTGGATGTGCCCGCTTTTGGTCGACGGCACTGCCACTGGGTCCCTCATAGTACAATGTAGTGTCTCTGGTGGTGGTGGTGCGCACCCAACGTCAGACACACCATTGTAACATGAGGGGCCCTGGGGCGGTACCGCCGGCCACAAGAGAGTTCCCCCCCCAGCTCAAACTGTGCTCTACCACGTGCAAAATTATCTCGCACAGCTCCACCAATGTTTAGTCTATGCACTGACATCATTCAATGCCTGGCACTGACAAACAATACCAATTTGTTTGCATCTATGATGCTAGTTAAAGTAGTCTGGGTCAGTGTCCTATATTGACACCAGTAAATACTAATTTACTGCCAAATTACTTTGTCATAAACTCTGCAGTTGAGCCCACCCCTGTACCTAAGCATGACACCCTTTTTTTACTTATAGTTGTTTTGCGAGACATTAACATCTATTTTTTTTTTTGGAGTACTAACTGTGTCAAACACTCCTTGCAATACCCCTCCACTGACCACAATGCTGCCTGCCTGTGCATCCATGTAACCCTAGAATGCGTGACCATAGAAATCTACACTATTACGTACCTGGGGCCTTTGAGGCCTGTTTTCAAATAACATGGAATAACTCAAAAAAAATTTTTTTTCAAAGTTATTTGAAAGTAAGCATGCATTCCCACTAGCTCTGGGGTCCGCCTGGACGGGATTTCGTAATGGATCTGACCTCCTGGTGACCCCGGCTAAGACTGGTAGAACGCGTACCTGGGGCCTCGCAGGCCTGTCAGGTTACTTTTTTATTATTTTCTGTAAAACTACTTTAGTTACAATTTTGAAACTCTAGGTATTCCTCAGCTATATAGTTGTTAGTAATTTCCAGTTGTTCGTATATTTTTATGTTATAGGCATTTCGTATAGCAACGCTTTTTTTGTGACTACCCCATATTCACGTACCTGGGGCCTTTTAGGCCTGTGTGCAAATAACATGGAATATCTCAAATAAAAATACTTTTCAAAGTTTATTTTAAATTTGCAAAGTAAGGATGCATTCCCACTAGCGCTGGGGTCCACCAGGAGGGGATCCGTAATGGATCTGACCTCCTGGTGACCTCAGCTAAGGCTGGTGGAATCCCGGCATTCCATCAGCCTTAGCTGGAGTTACCAGGAGGTCAGATCCATTATGGATCCCATTCTGGTGAACCCCAGCGCTACTTGGAACATAGCCTAAGATGTGTATAATTCCAAAAAAAAATTATGTACATAAAACAACAAAAATGTAACTAAACGGGCACGCCCAATATATTCACTCAGTACAATTTTTAATGATGGATACATTTTTTCTTATAAAAAGTTTTTACATAAAGTCTGTAGCAAACTTGGTGCAGGAATATTTATTTTCCACTTTACATATTCCCCCGACAATTCTTGCATATTATTTTTTCTTCAGAATGTTCCCTGCATACATTTTGTCCGCAAGTAGAACAGAAACGCTCCGATTTTCTTTCTTTCTTTGCTGGACAAATATAGCAGCGCTTTCTTTTTTTTTCTCTTTGCTCTGGCTGTTCCTGAAAGCATATTCCACATCGGATCATTGCCTCTGTAATTTGCCTTGATAAGCATTTTGTGCTGCTTCTCTCTAGCATAGTAGGCATCAAAAGTTCATAACAAAGTTCTGTCAAAAATATACGTCTATTGTCCTTCCTGTTGGCATGGAATTCTGGATTAGTTTGACAATAAACAATATAGCTATTGAGGGATGACACATCAAGGATAATGGAAAAAAGGGCAACAGGCCAACGTTTAGTCTGCCTTTTACACGAATATTCAGTAATCATTTCGTCCATCTTGTCGACACCTCCTTTTGTCTTATTATAATGAAGTATAATTTCAGGTTTTTGTTTCCTGTCATTGTCATTGTCATTGTCATTACCATGTCAGGCAGAATCCACACTCTTCCCAGCAACAGCCATCGACCAATAGTCATAAAGACTGAGTCATAAGTTCTTCCCCAACAACAGTACAGACAAAAAGACTGAGGAGTACATGTAAACCAAAGCAGGCCTCAAAGGCCCCAGGTACGTGAATCTGGGGTAGTCACAAAAAAAGCGTTGCCTATAACATAAAAATATATGAACAACTGGATATTACTAACAACTATATACCTGAGGATTACCTTGAGTTTCAAAATTCTAACTAATGTAGTTTTACAGATAATAGAAAACAAGTAACCTAGCAGGCCTGCGAGGCCCCAGGTACGCGTTCTAGGGGTAACCGATATAAAACTGCCATGAGCCTATTGTTTGTTATTTTAGGCCTTTGATAGCCTGTCTGCGGCCCCTACTTGCAATACTCCTCCACTGACCACAATGCTGCCTGCCTGTGTATCCATGTAACCGATTTAAAACTGCCATGAGCCTATTGTTTGTTATGTTAGGCCTTTGATAGCCTGTCTGCGGTCCCTACTTGCATTACTCCTCCACTGTCCACAATGCTGCCTGCCTGTGTATCCATGTAACCGATGTAAAACTGCCATGAGCCTATTGTTTGTTATTTTAGGCCTTTGATAGCCTGTCTGCGGTCCCTACTTGCATTACTCCTCCACTGACCACACCAATGCTGCCCGTTTACCCCTGGAACCTATTTTACAGTGCATAGAGCCTATTTTTTTATTTTATTTAATATTAATAAAGCCATGATGGACTACGCTGTACCACACTATGGGCTACCCAGTTGACAATTCTTTTGCGAGAAAAGCCATCCCACCCCTCCACCAGCATGTAAAAGACCGCATTGTCCATGCACTATGTCAATCTGTGAGTCCAAAGGTACACCTGACAACAGACACATGGACCTGTAGGCATGGCCACGGAAGGTTACGTGTCCTTTGTGGCGCAATGGGTTAATGTATTGGATGCATGGTCCACACAGGGGACAGCCTGGTAAGTCTGTCTGCAGTCCCTAATTCAAGTTGTCCTCAAATGAATAAATCTGAGCTTCAACCTTCTGGCTCTCATAAAGTGCTGTTGTTTAAAAAAAAAATGGTGTTTAGGGCCTACTAACGGTGTCTGCCCCTGCCTGGTGTTTGTCCTCAACTGAATACAGCTGAGCTTCAACCTTCTGGCTTTCGGCTTATAGTATCAGATATTAAACTGCATTTGGCCTTCAACTTTGGTTACGGCCTACTGACGGTGTCTGCCCCTGCCTGGTGTTTGTCCTCAACTGAATAAAGCTGAGCTTCTACCTTCTGGCTCTCATTAAGTGCTGTTTTTTTTAAAAAAAAGGGTGTTTAGGGCCTACTAACGGTGTCTGCCCCTGCCTGGTGTTTGTCCTCAACTGAATAAAGCTGAGCTTCTACCTTCTGGCTCTCATTAAGTGCTGTTTTTTTTTAAAAAAAAGGGTGTTTAGGGCCTACTAACGGTGTCTGCCCCTGCCTGGTGTTTGTCCTCAACTGAATAAAGCTGAGCTTCTACCTTCTGGCTCTCATTAAGTGCTGTTTTTTTTAAAAAAAAAGGGTGTTTAGGGCCTACTAACGGTGTCTGCCCCTGCCTGGTGTTTGTCCTCAACTGAATAAAGCTGAGCTTCTACCTTCTGGCACTCATTAAGTGCTGTTTTTTTTAAAAAAAAGGGTGTTTAGGGCCTACTAACGGTGTCTGCCCCTGCCTGGTGTTTGTCCTCAACTGAATAAAGCTGAGCTTCTACCTTCTGGCTCTCATTAAGTGCTGTTTTTTTTTAAAAAAGGGTGTTTAGGGCCTACTAACGGTGTCTGCCCCTGCCTGGTGTTTGTCCTCAACTGAATACAGCTGAGCTTCAACCTTCTGGCTTTCGGCCTATAGAATCAGATATTAAACTGCATTTGACCTTCAACTTTGGTTACGGCATACTAACGGTGTCTGCCCCTCCCTGGTGTTGAGTCTGACCTCAATTGAATACAGCTGAGCTTCAACCTTCTGGCTCTCATTAAGTGCTGTGTTTTTAAAAATTGGTGGTTAGGGCCTACTAACGGTGTCTGCCCCTCCATGTTGTTTGTCCTCAACTGAATAAAGCTGAGCTTCAACCTTCTGGCTTTTGGCCTACAGTAGCAGATAGTAAACTGCATTTGGCCTACTAGTGTGGTTGGGCCCTTAAAACAGTGTCTGCTGCTCTTGGGTTTGCTACTCCACTGAACAAAGCAATGCTGCCTGTTTAGTCCTGTTACCAATTTTGAACTGCATTTAGCCTACTTTATTCTTTGGCCGTATATCTGTTTCCTCCTCATCCTGCCTATTGCCCAGCCACTGCTAGATGAGTCTGCTGGTACATTGACCTAGACCACTACATTCCCCTTGCACTCTACACAGCCAGAATCTGACCCTGCTGAAAGTAAGGTTCCCCTTCCCGCATGTTATACCACCTTACACAGGGACAAAGAGGAAGGTGCAGATGAAAGTGCAGGTTCCTTCATCAGGTGGGGGGGCATACTCGTTGGCGACGTCACGGGCACAGGGCCCCTCAGAGTACGCAAAAGTATCGCTGCCGGTGGGAGGCGCCCCCGCCATGCAAACACACCGCTGTACTTTGAGGGGCCCTGTGCCAGTGCCAATGCGAACGAGTGGGCCCCCCCTGCTTGCTCAGGATCACAGCACTTGCAACATTGAAATACTTACCTCTCCCTGCTCCACCGCCGTGACGTAGTCCATATTTCCTGGGCCCACTAAAGCCTTGAACCAGCCCTTCCCCCCACAACTTTTGCCAAATGACCCCCAATTTCCTATGCCCAACTATTATTATAAAGTTAATTAAGATTCAGAAACAAGAATGGATGTTTTTGGCATTAAAATGGGCACTGTAGGTGTTTTCCTGGCCTCCACGCACTGCCGACTATGCTTCCCCATTGACTTGCATTGAGTTTCATGTTTCGGTCGATCCCCGACTTTTAGCGATAATCGGCCGACTGCACTTGACTCAACTCTGGACAAAGTCGGGTTTCACAAAACCCGACTCGATCTTTAAAAAATGAAAGTCGCTCAACCCTACTCATTACAACATCATACGGCAGAGAGTTCCATAGTCTCACTGCTCTTACAGTAAAGAATCCGCATCTGTTATTATGCTTAAACCTTCTTTCCTCCAGACGTAGAGGATGCCCCCTTGTCCCTGTCACCGGTCTATGATTAAAAAGATCATGAGAAAGGTCTTTGTACTGTCCCCTCATATATTTATACATTAACATAAGATCACCCCTTAGCCTTCGTTTTTCCAAACTAAATAGCCCCAAGTGTAATAACCTATCTTGGTATTGCAGACCCCCCAGTCCTCTAATAACCTTGGTTGCTCTTCTCTGCACCCGCTCCAGTTCAGCTATGTCTTTCTTATACACCGGAGATCAGAACTGTGCACAGTATTCTAAGTGTGGTCGAACTAGTGACTTGTATAGAGGTAAAATTATGTTCTCCTCATGAGCATCTATGCCTCTTTTAATGCATCCCATTATTTTATTTGCCTTTGTAGCAGCTGCCTGACACTGGCCACTGAATATGAGTTTGTCATCCACCCATACACCCAGGTCTTTTTCATTGATGGTTTTGCCCAGAGTTTTAGAATTAAGCACATAGTTATACATCCTATTACTACTACCCAAGTGCATGACTTTACATTTATCCCCATTAAAGCTCATTTGCCCAAGCCCATCAGCCCAAGCTTCTAGTTTACATAAATCATCCTGTAATATAAAATTGTCCTCCCCTGTATTAATTACCCTGCAGAGTTTAGTGTCATCTGCAAATATTGAAATTCTACTCTGAATGTCCCCTACAAGGTCATTAATAAATATGTTAAAAAGAAGAGGGCCCAATACTGACCCCTGTGGTACCCCACTGCTAACCGCGACCCAGTCCGAGTGTGCTCCATTAATAACCACCCTTTGTTTCCTATCCCTGAGCCAGCTCTCAATCCACTTACACATATTTTCCCCAATCCCCATTATTCTCACATTATGTAACAACCTTTTGTGTGGCACCGTATCAAAAGCTTTTGAAACGTCCATATACACTACATCCACTGGGCTCCCTTGGTCCAGTCCGGAACTTACCTCTTCATAGAAGCTGATCAAATTAGTCTGACATGAAAGGTCCCTAGTAAACCCGTGCTGATACTGGGTCATGAGGTTATTCCTCTTCAGATACTCCAGTATAGCATCCCTTAGAAAGCCCTCCAGGATTTTACCCACAGTAGAGGTTAAGCTTACTGGCCTATAATTACCGAGTTCAGTTTTTGTCCCCTTTTTGAATATTGGCACAACATTTGCTATACGCCAGTCCTGCGGTACAGACCCTGTTATTATGGAGTCTTTAACCCCTTAACGACCTTTGACGCATACGCTGCGTCATGAAAGTCGGTGCCTTCACGACCTGTGACGCAGCGTATGCGTCATGGAGGGATCGCGCTCCTGCAGATCGGGTGAAAGGGTTAACTCCAATTTCACCCGATCTCCAGGAACAGGGGGAGTGGTGCTTCAGCCCAGGGGGGTGGCTTCACCCCCCCGTGGCTACGATCGCTCTGATTGGCTGTTGAAAGTGAAACTGCCAATCAGAGCGATTTGTAATATTTCACCCCAAAAAACGGTGAAATATTACAATCCAGCCATGGCCGATGCTGCAATATCATCGGCCATGGCTGGAAAACCTAATCTGCCCCCACCCCACCCCACCGATCGCCCCCCCAGTGCTCCGGTGCGCGGTCCGCCCCCCTAATTCGTTCTGTCCGCTCCTCCGTTCTCCTGTCCGCTCCCCCCGTGCTCCGGTGCCCCCTCCCTGTGCTCCGGTCCCCCCCCCTGTGCTCCGGTCCCCCCCCCGTGATCCGATCACCCCCCCTTCATACTTACCGGGCCTCCCGATGTCCGTCCGGCTTCTCCATGGGCGCCGCCATCTTCCAATATGGCGGGCGCATGCGCACTGCGCCCGCAGAGTCTGCCGGCTGGCAGATTCATTTCAGAAGTATTTTGATCACTGCGATATAGCCTATCACAGTGATCAAAATAAAAAAAAAAGTAAATGACCCCCCTTTATCACCCCCATAGGGACAATAATAAAAATAAATAAAATATATATTTTTTTTTCTGCTAGGGTTAGAGTTAGAACTAGGGTTAGAATTAGGGTTAGAATTAGGGGTAGGGTTAGGGCATGTGCACACAGTGCGGATTTGGCTGCGAATCCGCAGCGGATTGCCGCGGATCCGCAGCGGATCGGCCGCGGATCCGCAGCGGATTGGCCGCTGCGAATTCGTAGCAGTTTTCCATTAGGTTTACAGTACCATGTACACCTATGGAAAACCAAATCTGCTGTGCCCATGGTGCGGAAAATACCGTGCGGAAACGCTGTGTATTTTCCGCAGCATGTCAATTTTGTGCGGATTCCGCAGCATTTTACACCTGTTCCTCAATAGGAATCCGCAGGTGAAATCCGCACAAAAAAACACTGGAAATCCGCTGTAAATCCATAGGTAAAACGCAGTGCCTTTTACCTGCGGATTTTTCAAAAATGGTGCGGAAAAATCTCACACGAATCCGCAAAGTGGGCACATAGCCTTAGGGTTAGGGTTGGAATTAGAGTTAGGGTACCGTCTCACAGTGGCACTTTGATCGCTACGACGGTACGATCTGTGACGTTCCAGGGATATCCATACGATATTGCTGTGTCTGACACGCAGCAGCGATCAGGGACCCTGCTGAGAATCGTACGTCGTAGCAGATCGTTTGGAACTTTCTTTCGTCGCTGGATCTCCCGCTGTCATCGCTGGATCGTTGTGTGTGACAGCTATCCAGCGATGCGTTCACTTGTAACCAGGGTAAACATCGGGTTACTAAGCGCAGGGCCGCGCTTAGTAACTCGATGTTTACCGTGGTTACCAGCGTAAAAGTAAAAAAAAAAAAAAACGTACATACTCACATTTCGGTGTCCTTCAGGTCCCTTGCCGTCTGCTTCCCGCTCTGACTGTCTGCCGGCCGGAAAGTAAGAGCAGAGCGCAGCGGTGACGTCACCGCTGTGCTGTGCTCTCACTGTACGGCGGCGCTCAGTCAGAGCGGGAAGCAGACGGCAAGGGACCTGAAGGACACCAAAATGTGAGTATGTACGTTTTTTTTTTTTACTTTTACGCTGGTAACCACGGTAAACATCGGGTTACTAAGCGCGGCCCTGCGCTTAGTAACCCGATGTTTACCCTGGTTACCCGGGACCTTGGCATCGTTGGTCGCTGGAGAGCGGTCTGTGTGACAGCTCCCCAGTGACCACACAATGACTTTCCAACGATCACGGCCAGGTCGTATCGCTGGTCGTGATCGTTGGTAAATCGTTATGTGAGACGGTACCCTTAGGGTTGGAATTAGGGCTAGGGTTGGAAATAGGGTTAAGATTAGGCTTGTGGTTAGGGTTAAGGATAGGGTTAGGGTTGTGTTGGGGTTACAGTTGTGGGTAGGGTTGGGATTAGGGTTAGGATTAGGGTTGGATTTAGGGTTACGGGTGTGTTGGGGTTAGGGTTGTGGTTAGGGGTGTGTTGGGGTTAGGGTTGTGATTAGGGTTATGGCTACAGTTGGGATTAGGGTTAGGGGTGTGTTGGGGTTAGTGATGAAGTTAGAATTGAGGGGTTTCCAATGTTTAGGCACATCAGGGGTCTCCAAACGCAACATGGCGCCACCAATGATTCCAGCCAATCTTGCGTTCAAAAAGTCAAATGGTGCGCCCTCCCTTCCAAGCCCCGACGTGCGCCCAAACAGTGGTTTACCCCCACATATGGGATACCAGCGTACTCAGGACAAACTGGGCAACAACTATTGGGGTCCAATTTCTCCTGTTACCCTTGCAAAAATAAAAAATTACTTGCTAAAACATAATTTTGAGGAAAGAACAATTATTTTTTATTTTCACGGCTCTACGTTATAAACTTATGTGAAACACTTGGGGGTTGAAAGTGCTCACCACACATCTAGATAAGATACTTTTGGGGTCTAGTTTCCAAAATGGGGTCACTTGTGGGGTGTTTCTACTGTTTAGGCACATCAGGGGCTCTGCAAATGCAACGTGACGCCCGCAGACCATTCCATCAAAGTCTGCATTTCAAATGTCACTACTTCCCTTCCGAGCCCTGACGTGCGCCCAAACAGTGGTTTACCCCCACATATGGGGTACCAGCATACTCAAAACAAACTGGGCAACAAATATTGGGGTCCAATTTCTCCTGTTACCCTTGTGAAAATAAACAATTGCTTGCTAAAACATCTTTTTTGAGGAAAGAAAAAATGATTTTTTATTTTCACGGCTCTGCGTTGTAAACTTCTGTGAAGCACTTGGGGGTTGAACGTGCTCACCACACATCTAGATAAGTTCCTTGGGGGGTCTAGTTTCCAAAATGTGGTCACTTGTGGGGGGTTTCTACTGTTTAGGCACATCAGGGGCTCTGCAAACATAACATGATTCCCGCAGACCATTCCATCAAAGTCTGCATTCCAAATCGTCACTACTTCCCTTCCGAGCCCCGCCATGTGCCCAAACAGTGGTTTACCCCCACATATGGGGTATCAGCGTACTCAGGAGAAACTGGAAAACAACTTTTGGGGTCAAATTTTTCCTGTTACCCTTGGGAAAATTAAAAAATTCTGGGCTAAAAAAATATTTTTCAGGAAAGAAAACACATTTTTTATTTTCACGTCTCTGCGTTATAAACTTCTGTGAAGCACTTGGGGGTTCAAAGTGCTCACCACACATCTAGATAAGTTCCCTTGGGGGTCTAGTTTCCAAAGTGGGGTCAATTGTGGGGAGTTCCTACTGTTTAGGCACATCAGGGGCTCTGCAAACGCAACGTGACGCCCGCAGAGCATTCCATTAAAGTCTGCATTTCAAAACGTCACTACTTCCCTTCCGCTCCCCGACGTGTGCCAAAACAGTGGTTTACCCCCACATATGGGGTATCAGCGTACTCAGGAGAAACTGCACAACAACTTTTGGGGTCCAATTTCTCCTGTTACCCTTGGGAAAATAAAAAATTGTGGGTTAAAAAATCATTTTTGAGGAAAGAAAAATAATTTTATATTTTCATGGCTCTGCGTTATAAACTTCTGTGAAGCACTTGAGGGTTCAAAGTGTTCACCACACATCTAGATTAGTTCCTTGGGAGGTCTAGTTTCCAAAATGGGGTCACATGTGTGGGAGCTCCAATGTTTAGGCACACAGGGGCTCTCCAAACGCGACATGGTGTCCGCTAATGATTGGAGCTAATTTTCCATTCAAAAAGCCAAATGGCGTGCCTTCCCTTCCGAGCCCTGCCGTGCGCCCAAACAGTGGTTTACCCCCACATATGGGGTATCATCGTACTCAGGACAAACTGGACAACAACATTTGGGGTCCAATTTCTCCTATTATCCTTGGGAAAATAAAAAACTCCGGGCTAAAAATCATTTTTGAGGAAAGAAAAATATTTTTTTATTTTCATGGCTCTGCGTTATAAACTTCTGTGAAGCACCTGGGGGTTTTAAGTGCTCACTATACATCTAGATTAGTTCCTTGGGGGGTCTAGTTTCCAAAATGGGGTCACTTGTAGGGGAGCTCTAATGTTTAGGCACACAGGGGCTCTCCGAATGCAACATGGTGTCCAGTAACGATTGGAGCTAATTTTCCATTGAAAAAGTCAAATGGCGCGCATTCCCTTCCAAGCCTTGCCGTGCACCCAAACAGTGGTTTACCCCCACATATGAGGTATTGGCGTACTCAAGAGAAATTGCCCAACAAATTTTAGGATCCATTTTATCCTGTTGCCCATGTGAAAATGAAAAAATTGAGGCTAAAAAAATTTTTTTGTGAAAAAAAAGTACTTTTTCATTTTTTACGGATCAATTTGTGAAGCACCTGAGAGTTTAAAGTGCTCACTATGCATCTAGATAAGTTCCTTGGGGGGTCTAGTTTCCAAAATGGGGTCACATGTGGGGGAGCTTCAATGTTTAGGCACACAGGGTCTCTCCAAACGCGACATGGTGTCCGCTAACGATGGAGATAATTTTTCATTCAAAAAGTCAAATGGCGCGCCTTCCCTTCCGAGCCTTGCCGTGCACCCAAACAGTGGTTTACCCCCACATATGAGGTATCGGCGTACTCAGGAGAAATTGACCAACAGATTTTAGGATCCATTTTATCCTGTTGCCCATGTGAAAATGAAAAAATTGAGGCTAAAAAAATTTTTTGTGAAAAAAAAGTACTTTTTCATTTTTACGGATCAATTTGTGAAGCACCTGGGGGATTAAAGTGCTCACTATGCATCTAGATAAGTTCCTTGGGGCGTCAAGTTTCCAAAATGGGGTCACTTGTGGGGGAGCTCCAATGTTTAGGCACACGGGGGCTCTCCAAACGCGACATGGTGTCCGCTAAAGATTGGAGCCAATTTTTCATTGAAAAAGTCAAATGGCGCTCCTTCGCTTCCGAGCCCTGCCGTGCCCACAAAC
Source organism: Ranitomeya variabilis (assembly GCF_051348905.1). Classification (NCBI taxonomy): domain Eukaryota; kingdom Metazoa; phylum Chordata; class Amphibia; order Anura; family Dendrobatidae; genus Ranitomeya; species Ranitomeya variabilis. Next base: position 255,580,390 of record NC_135237.1, on the reverse strand, counting down.
AGTGGTTTACCCCCACATATGAGGTATCAACGTACTCAGGACAAATTGGACAACAACTTTTGTGGTCCAGTTTCTCCTTTTACCCTTGGGAAAATAAAAAAATTGTTGCTAAAAGATCATTTTTGTGACTAAAAAGTTAAATGTTCACTTTTTCCTTCCATGTTGCTTCTGCTGTTGTGAAACACCTGAAAGGTTAATAAACTTCTTGAATGTGGTTTTGAGCACCTTGAGGGGTGCAGTTTTTAGAATGGTGTCACTTTTGGGTATTTTCGGCCATATAGAACCCTGAAACTGACTTCAAATGTGAGGTGGTCCCTAAAAAAAATGGTTTTGTAAATTTTGTTGTAAAAATGAGAAATCACTGGTCAAATTTTAACCCTTATAACTTCCTAGCAAAAAAAAAATGTATTTCCAAAATTGTGCTGATGTAAAGTAGACATGTGGGAAATGTTATTTATTAACTATTTTGTGTCACATAACTCTCTGGTTTAACAGAATAAAAATTCAAAATGTGAAAATTGCGAAATTTTCAAAATTTTCGCCAAATTTCCGTTTTTTTCACAAATAAACTCAGAAATTATCGACCTAAATTTACCACTATCATGAAGCCCAATATGTCACGAAAAAACAATCTCAGAACCGCAAGGATCCGTTGAAGCGTTCCTGAGTTATTACCTCATAAAGGGACACTGGTCAGAATTGCAAAAAATGGCAAGGTCATTAAGGCCAAAATAGGCTGGGTCATGAAGGGGTTAAAGATTAAAAATAATGGTCTATCAATGACTGTACTTAATTCCTGCAGCACTCGAGGGTGTATCTCATCCGGGCCCGGAGATTTGTCAATTTTAGTGATTTTTAGACGCCGCCATACTTCCTGCTGGGTTAAGCAGGTGACATTTAATTGGGAATTTTTATCACTAGTCATTTTGTCTGCCATGGGATTTTCTTTTGTAAATACTGATGAAAAAAAGTCATTTAGCATATTGGCTTTTTCCTCATCCTCATCCACCATTTCACCCAGACTATTTTTAAGGGGGCCAACACTATCATATTTTAATTTCTTACTATTTATGTAGTTAAAGAATATTTTGGGATTATTTTTACTCTCTCTGGCAATGAGTCTCTCTGTCTCATTCTTTGCTGCCTTGATTTGCTTTTTACAGAATTTATTAAATTTTTTGTATTTATTTAATGCCTCCTCACTACCTACTTCCTTTAATTCTCTAAATGCTTTATTTTTGTCACTTATTGCGCCCCTTACAGCTCTATTTAGCCATATTGGTTTCCTCCCATTTCTAGTATGTTTATTCCCATATGGTATTAACTGTGCACAGGTCCTATCCAAGATGCTAATAAACGTCTCCCATTTTCTTTGTGTATTTTTATGTCTCAGGATATCATCCCAGTTAATTGCACCAAGATCCTCTCTCATCCGTTGGAAATTTGCCCTCCCGAAGTTTAGTGTCCTTGTCTCCCCTCTACTACACACCTTACTAAAGGATACACGAAAACTTATTATTTTGTGATCACTATTCCCCAAGTGACCCCCAACCCTTATATTTGATATGCGGTCTGGCCTGTTGGTTAATATTAGGTCTAGCAGTGCCCCCCTCCTTGTTGGGTCCTGAACCAGTTGTGAAAGGTAATTGTCTCTCATAGTTGTCAAAAACCGATTACCTTTGCTGGAACTGCAGGTTTCTGTTCCCCAATCTATTTCAGGGTAGTTGAAGTCCCCCATAATAATGACTTCTCCTTGAGTCGCAGCTTCATCTATTTGCTTTACGAGGATATTCTCCATTGCTTCCATTATTTTTGGAGATTTATAACAAACTCCTATCAGTAGTTTATTATTTTTTCCCCCTCCTCTTAACTCCACCCACAGGGACTCTACATTTTCATTAAATTCACCTATATTATCACGCAGGATGGGTTTTAAGGACAATTTTACATATAGACACACCCCACCCCCTCGTTTATCTGTACGGTCATTTCTGAACAGGCTATAGCCCTGCAAGTTAACAGCCCAGTCATGGCTCTCATCCAGCCATGTTTCAGATATCCCCACCATGTCATAATTATGTTCCAACAACATTAGTGCTAATTCGTCCATTTTGTTGGCGAGGCTTCTGGCATTAGTATACATGCACTTGATGTTCCTCTCTGTACCTCTATTCTTTCTTAAATTATTAACTGTTCTAACCCCACCTCCCATGCCACCGCCACCCCCAACTTCCTTATTTGTGCCCAGGTCTCTATCTGCACTATCTTCCCCTGCTATAAATTGATTACCCTCCCCCCAATCCCTAGTTTAAACACTCCTCCAACCTTCTAGCCATTTTCTCCCCCAGCACAGCTGCACCTTCCCCATTGAGGTGCAGCCAGTCCCTAGCATAGAGCCTGTAGCCAAGTGAGAAGTCGGCCCAGTTCTGCAGGAACCCAAAAAAAATTTTGTTCCAAAATTGTGCTGATGTAAAGTAGATATGTGGGAAATGTTACTTATTAAGTATTTTGTGTGACATATCTCTGTGATTTAATTGTATAAAAATTCAAAGTTGGAAAATTGCTACATTTTCAAAATTTTCGCCAAATTTCCATTTTTTTCACAAATAAAAGCAGGTAATATCAAAGAAATGTTACAAATATAATGAAGTATAATATGTCTTGAGAAAACCTTGTCAGAATCACCGGGATCCGTTGAAGCGTTCCAGAGTTATAACCTCATAAAGGGACAGTGGTCAGAATTGGAAAAATTGGCCCGTTCATTAACGTGCTAACAACCCTTGGGGGTAAAGGGGTTAAGTGAAAGGGAGCATTACAGGTGTGATGGCACACAGCCTGCTCACCTGATCTCACTGCAGAGCTGTGTGTGAATACAACTAACTCATCATAGCAGAGCTGAACTTTGTTTCATTACAAACATATTTGCAGTTGTAGTTCACCTCTCATAGTGCTGTCAGCTCTGCGGCAGAACTTTGCCTGACTACAACTAATACTTCTTCAGATTTTATCTCGTAGGCAGCTAGTTTGGAGGAGAGGCATACAGCTAACCTGATAGCAATATACGAGTAGACCTACTATTGCACATTTGTGTGTAAATAGAGATGTGCACACCCGAACGGTAAAGTTCATTGTCCAGGGTGTAGTACTCTCATCAGCCGACACCTGACCAGTGGTAACTTTTTCATGATTGGTCAGAGCTGCTGGCTCACACTCTGTCAGTTTGGCCAAACCTGACGGATCCAAGCATCGATGGGTGCGCCCATCACTATTTCTAATAAGACAAAAAAGGCAAGTTTAGCTGTACTGTTCTGTGTCAGTTACAATCAGGCACAGCACTTCTGTCAAATCATGAGAGAAGACTGTCTGTTTGCCTCTGGTAATGCCCCCATTTCATTTAAAATTAGCTCTGGAGGCAGAGTTTCAGGGAGATCTGTGTCTGATCCAGAGGTATTAACAGCACATTTACCTATTAAGAGAAATGAATATATCTTTGGATGTTCTGTCCCCTCATAAGGCAAATGGAGATGTGGTTAATTAATAGGGGCTGGGAGTGATCCTACCTCCGTTTCCTCAATGCAGAGCAGACAGGACCGATGCTGTTCAGCGTCCGAAGAGATGATGCACACCAGGGATTGTGCAGTCCAGACTTGTTTATTTGAAAATCTGGGCATACAGCATTTGATTGGTAATACAGTAACTTCTCCAGGAATGCAGGTGTAAACAACTAAAGTGTGACAGCAAGTGTGTGCGACAGCAAGAGTGTGACAGTAAGAAGTCAAAAACTGATGCCTTCCTCAGCTCGGTTCAAGGGTGTGTTCTCCCACAGAAATTTAAACTAGAAATGACATGGCTTCTAGGAGGAAAAGGTAACCCTTTAACTGGAAGTGGAAGGCATGGCCATAAGAATTAATTAATTACAGACTGGTATGCGGAAAAATGCCAGTAGGTGGCAGCAGAGCTGCATGTCATAAACCTGTCAAACAGAACAGCACACTCCCTGTCTGAAATTTCATAAAGGATTTCACCATACTAGTGCTTTAAAACGAAGTCCAACCTAGAACTTAACAAAAATATGCATGCAATAATAATAACTTCAAATGAGATAGATGAATGTCTTTACGTCTGTTCCTGAGACAATCCAAAAGATATCCATCTTCAGTTCAGAGAAGCTGCACTAGGCCAAACTATCTCAGACCCAACTGCAATCCAATGGACAAAGTACCAGTGTGGTGTTCTGTTCATCATTCATCATACTGGAATGTCCTCGATCGGCAGTATCAATATGAGCTTGTGTATTGGCCTCTGAAATGTCTTAGGCTCACCTTTCCTTCAGCTCTACTTTCTGGACCTTACCATCCTGACCAGGGAAAGCTTTTGTAATGATTCCCATAGGCCAGTCGATCCTTTGAGCTTGTTGTTCCTTCATTAACACAACATCTCCTTCTTTCAAGTTCGGTTTACTGTGTCGCCATTTCCTTCTTCCTTGCAGAACCACGATATTCTCCTTTCTCCACAGGTAACAGAAAAAATCGGTGAGGTATTGCATGCATTTACTCTGCTTCTGGTATGTGTTTGCATGAGTGAACTCTCCACTGACTGTTAGCGGGTTCCTAATCTTTTGGGTAAGAAGAGTAGCTGGCGTAAGAATGGTCAGCATTTCGGGATCCACTGACACTGAGACAAGGGGTCTTGAGTTGATTATGGCAGAAACTTAAACCAGAAGAGTAACCAAGGTCTCAAGCGCAAGTCTTGAAGAATTTATGTCCATAAGCATAGAGTTCAAAATGTTGTGTGAGATCCCAATCATCCTTTCCCAGGAACCTCCCATGTGAGAACTATGTGGAGGATTGAAAATCCAGATGCATCAGGTTGGATGTGTCCATAGATTCTATCACCTCTATGTGAATGCACGGACACTCATGCAAGTGAATAGTGCAGCCCAACATTTGCTGTTGGAGTGACCGCCTCGAGTTCTGTGTGCAGATACCATCCATGGCCCAAAGACATATAAGCCAACGTAGGTAAAAGGCAGTTCGGCACTCTGTCAGAGGGCAGGTCAGCCATTTGTTGATGCACCCGTTTTCCTTTGGTTTTGCGACATTGAACACAGTGATGTAGCAATCCCGCTACTTGTCTTTTCATACCTATGTTCCAAAGTCCTGAAGACCGTAACTTGCCCTCTGTGATCTGCCTGCCTTGGTGTTCGGTCTTTTCATGAAATTGCCTGATCAGTAGATCGGTGATGTGATGTTTACAGGGAATGATATAAGGATTTTGCTCTGAAACCCCTAGCTTGGCTCAATTTAATTGACCACCGACCCTCAGCAAATCTAAGCTGTACATCACTGGATTCAAATTGGCAATGGGGATTTTCTGAGGGATCTGTTGTTTGTGGTTTAAGCATTCCAACTCAGTATTGAATATGCTCTGCTGGAAGTAGCATATTATGAGAGGCTCGCAGTGAGAAATGTCCTTGGCAGAGAGGTGTTTATGGCAGATGTGCCAACTGTGACAGTGTTTTGTCTCAGTGTGAGTTGTGATAAGATCTCGCAATGTGGACTAACCTTGCGATAGTCTTGACGAGTTTCATTCAATTGGAGAAGCATTCGAAGTGCTGGCAACCGAGGCTGGTTGTTGATTTAGGGTTTGTGGCTAGAGCACTGACCTCGGAGCGGATTTCTGGTTCATCATCTGGATCCTGGATGCAGAAGGCTTCCTGGACACATTCACTCCCTTTCTCTTCCAGCAGAAACTTCAGACCTGAAAGCCAAGAAGAGTTAGCAAAAGTACTTATAGACATAGATCTAGTGGCATGGTCGGTTGGATTAAGTTCAGATGGGATATAGTGCCACTGTGGAGGCTTGGAAGAAGTCCTTATTCTCTAAATATGGTTACTGACATACATGTAGAAGAGCCTTGTTTGGTTGTATATGTAACCTAAGACGACCTTACTATCACTGTAGTATCATACGTAATCTATGTTGGTGTCCAGCTCATGCTGTATAAAGTCTGTGAGTTCTCCTGCAATGTGAACATACTGATCCAACAGTCATTAAACTATATTTAATCGAGAAGTGTCCTTGTATTCTTTAAATAAAAAAGTTAACTTTTATTTAAACCTATTAAAAATATACATACACAATTAAAATAGTGCCTCTAACCAAAACAATTATCCACTGGAGGTCAGCTGGAGCACGTACATATAAATACCCAAGGAGAAACAGATGGGACTATCATTTCTTTTCTGCTCCTAAAAAATGTAGAATACTGGCTATGGATATTCAAGATTATGTTCACATCATATCCTCACCCATGACTTCAAAATCATACCGGTAAAAATCCCTTTTGGGTGAAGCAGATTGTGATCTAAAGTGCAAATGCGTCAATATTGCAATATCCAAGTTATATTACACATAGTTTAATTAAATAAAAATAATCCAAAGTAACAAGTGAAGGATCATGTATCTGAAATGCAGATTCATAAACAGTTGTGATACAATGGCAACTGAGCTGTGTGAGCCACACTCGCAGAGTCCCAGGCATCGCCGCATCACCATCTGTTATATCTGCATCCTATAATTTTGCAAAGATCGAAGAGTTACCACCCCAAGTCAATAAATATTACCTGGGTCTATGTCCACTTCCCGTGTGCCATGCCGAGTGACACACTGCACCTCCAAAAACCCTGACACGCGTTTTGCGAGTGCTTCTTCCTGGAGGCGTGTCTATGGATGGGCATCATAGGCTTTATTCTCTCAAGTGGCAAATGAAGTTATAGTGGGGCGGAGTTAATTCCTGCGCATCATATGATGATGGCGCATGCGGCTACATCATCACAGTAAGTACCGGTATTAAATATAACCCTGTTATAGGGGAAAACTTATTTCATAGCGGTAAGGGCTGTAATGGACACTGAAGGAACTGACCTGTACTTATATAGCCAAAACCAAACATCAATTTAACCTTGAAAAAATCCCACAACTGGCCATACCTGTCAGTGACATGACCATTCACCGGCACGATGGTCAAAACATAACATGAGATCAATATCTATCAAAATTTGTATCCGTGTGCCCATTACAATCATAAATACCGTTACCCAATATTGTAAAGAATACTAAAGACAAACGTGCATGATTAAAGTGCTAAATTAAAAATGGTTATGATAAATAAAATAACCATACATATAGTGAAATTAATAAGTGAAGTGATTGACAATAAAATTAAATAATAAATAGTGCCTAATGTGCTGTAAAATAATAATCCATCAATCACTGATGTAAATGCAAGATCAAAACTGATAGTGAGGAGCAACCACCACCTCCCCTGCTGGATGGAGGCAAGTAATCACTACCATCACCCATTGTATGATCCGACATTCCACCACTGTTTTAAATCCTATATATATAGAAAACATGAAAAAGTGACCCATACACCAGTAACCGAAGTGCACACCATGTGGGGATGATAGTTTTTAATGAGACATAATTATCAGTTACATATGTATCATGAATATCAGAGGTGAACAAAAACCTCACCATACTATTGCATTATTTCCAAAACTGAAATTCATAACAATTCAAACACCCCACAACATAGAAACCCAGTATAATCACTAATGTACCAGTGTATACACCTACATATACTATATCAATATATACAAGTACAATCATACCAGACAGGGCCAACAGTATATGGGTTATACTATCAAGCATCTGTCAACTAACAATAGTCAGGTCTTTGACGCATGATGTAGGCTATTCACCCACTTTAAAACATTATAAAAAATACTTTATAGTTCAAAAGGAGTCCTAAAAGGCAATAAACACTGCAATTGCAACAGACGAACACCAACAGATGTTCTGATCACTTATGGAATCTCTCTTAATGGCCAAACGATCATACAGTTTCAAACGATATTTTCTATGAAGCAAACAATATAATTAAAAACTAAAAAACACAATAAAAAACCGTAGGGTAACCCCACTAAAGACAGGATAAATTAAAAACTGATGAAACAAATGCGGACGAAGAAAAGAGGAGACCCAAACAATTATAGAAAAACTCCAAAACCTAAATTTTCATTAAGGCCTTGAGTTCTACTACAAGCACGGTCCCACAGAGTTCAAGCCTGGGAATAGTGTGGTCAGGCTTGGGAGCCAACTTAGCCTTGCTGAAAATGAATCCAACATGATCTCGATTGTCGGATCCTGTCACCTTCAGGTAGGCAACAGCTGCAATGGAATCTGTGGATGCATCTAAGAACACATGGGGTTCCATCCTGGTGCTAGCAGCCAGTGAGATTCTGGTGTAGCATCTCGGTATGTGGATTTCATCCAAGGCACAAAAAGATTGCTTCCAGGTGTCTCATTTTGGTTCCTTATCAGGAGTGAGTGAGGCATCCCAGTCCTTGAGGGTTTCGGAAAGCTGTCTCAGAACGGATTTATCTTGGATGGTTATTGGTGCTACGATTCCCAGTAGATCATATAAGCTATTTACCACTGACAGGACACCATGTTTAGGAAATGGTTTGTCTGCACAATTGATTTGGAAACCGAAGGCATCGGGTGAAAGGTTCCACCTCAGGCATAAGATTCTCTTTACGGGCGGATGGTCTGGTCCCTGCTCTCTGTCCTTGTATCCAGGTGCATGGTCAATTGACTCAAAGGCTCTCATGACAGCCAAGTTGTTTGAAGCAATTTTGTGCAGTCTAAGCTTAGCTCAGTTGTTATGGACCTGGTGGTTAGGAGCACCCGAAATGACCTGATGGTTAAAATGGAAAACCTGGGACAAGCTCTGAGGAAGTGGTAATTCTACTGACTGCAATCCCTAATCCTATCACACACACTAGAAATAGCCGTGGAGCGTACCTAACTCTCCCTAGACGCCTCTTCACAGCCTAAGAGCTAACTACCCCTAAAGATAGAAACAGCAGCCTACCTTGCCTCAGAGAAATTCCCCAAAGTAAGGTAGCCCCCCACAAATATTGACTGTGAGTTAAGAGGGAAGTAACAAACACAGGAATGAAACAGATTTTTGCAAAGGAGGCCGAATCTTCTCTAAACAGACAGAGGATACGAAAGGGAACTATGCGGTCAGTAATAAAAACTACAAAAACCACGCAGAGTGTGCAAAAAGACCTCCACACTGACTCACGGTGTGGAGGTGCAGCTCTGCACCCCCAGAGCTTCCAGCTAGCAAGGAAATATCATAATAGCAGGCTGGACTGAAACATAGCATGTAATGAAAATATATTCAAAAACCGATGAACAGCAAAATGACTAGCAAGTACTTAGCTTCTGCTGGAGTAGACAGGTCATCTGAGAAATCCAAGAGAGATCTGAACCAGTACTGAGACATTGACAGCTGGCATGTACTAACGACCTGGGCAGAGTTAAATATGGAAGCAAGCAGAAGCAATAAACGAGGGCAGCTGAGAAAGCCAACCTCAACGATCAGCAGTTCCACTCAAAGCCACCAGAGGGTGTCCAAGGACAGAACTCACCAAAGTACCATTCACGACCACAGGAGGGAGCCCGAGAACGGAATTCACAACACTCAGTACAGTATACCTTGGGTCCTCTTAAGTAGGTCGTTAGTCGCTTCTTCAATGGATAGAGATTTTAGTCCATCGTCTACGTAGAAGTCTTTCTCTACAAAGTCTCTGGTGTCTGTTCCATATTCGGACTCTCCTTCCACTGTTGTTCTCCACAGGCCATATGTCACTACGGCGGGCGAAGGGCTGTTCCCGAATACGTGCACCCTCATGCGATACTCCACCATCTCATTGCTGGGGTTATTGCCCATGTGTCACGGGAACCTGAGGAAATTCCTGTGATCCTTTCTGACTGATTAAATAGTGGAACATCTGTTCAATGTCAGTGGTGATGGCAATGGGCTCTTTCCTGAATACTCATCAACATTCCTACTAAGTTGTTTGTCAGATTAGGACCTGTGAGGAGGACTTCGTTGAGAGATATGCCTTGATGTTTGGTGCTTGAATCAAAGGCAACTCTAATTTGCTTAGGTTTTCATACTCCAAATGAGGGTGGGTACCAGCACTCCTCATTTTCCTTTAATGGAGGCGCTGGCTTTGCATGCTTGTTATGGAATATTTTGCCCATAAAGGTGACGATGTGTTCTTTCATCTCTGATTTGTTATTTAGTGTGCGCTGTAAAGAGTTGAATCTGGACAAGGCTTGTCCATGATTGTTCGGAAGCCTTACCCTTGTAGCTCGGAAGGGCAGGGGAAAAACCCAGTGATTATTCTCATCCTTAAATAACTCATCCATTATCTTGATGAATTCCTTGTCTTCCATTGATGGGGCTACTTTGTTGTCATCCTTAGTCATATGACACACCAATCTTCCCAAGTCATCTGCCTAGGGAGAAGGGATGACATCAGGCAGCTGTACAGGATCTGGAGGCTTCTCTTTCACCTTATAGTGATGAGGGCATGGTTTGCAGAAAGTAGTGTGTCCGTCCCAGCATACGTAGGTCTTAAAGGAATCAACTCCTTTTCAGTACAAGCATACATTTCCTATGACTACCCAGCCCAAGTCAAGTCTTTGGGCGTAGGGGGCGTAGTCAGGACCATTACACTGTTGGCAGACCTGATGCATCCTTAAATTGTCTCTACCGAGCAGCAGTAGGATTTCAGCATCTGTGTCCATAGGTGGGATAACGCTGACTAAGTGCCTTAAGTCTGGTTGGTGGAACGCAGCTTCCGGAGTGGGATCTCATCCCTTTGGCAGTAATTGATGGCATTCAATTAGCATAGGTAGGGGTATTTCTACATCTCCATTGATAGGAGAAGAAATGAAGCCTTGTGCCCTTCTGCTGCTAGTCTCTCTGTGGCCAAAGCAAGTGTTCAGTGTGTAGGGCGTTGCTGGTCCTTTGACTCTAAAGGCTTCAAAGAACTTAGGTCTAGCTAGGGATTGATTGCTCTGATCGTCAATGATGACATGCATTCTTAGTCCCTTCTCTGGTTACCCTTCTGGATAGGCTCTGATTAGGCATATCCTGGCACAGCATTAATCACTTTGGATCTCCCCACATACCTCTGAGCATGAGCAGGAGACAGCTGTGGTGGACTTGGTGTGATTCTGTGGCTGAGGCTGGATGCAAGGCTGATGGGTGTCTGTCGCTATGACACTTATTGGAAGATTTACAGTCCTTGGCCCTGTGTTCTGATGAGGTGCAGCATCTGAAACATACCCCAAGTTCGCTGAGGATTTTCTTGTGCTCCTGCATGGTTTTGGACCTGAAGCCTCTACATTTGTTCAATGAGTGTGGTTTTTTGTGAAAGGGACACTCATGATTGAAAGACTTATCCCTTGATGGAATAGTGTACTGTTTATCGCCAGGTGATGGCAGGTTAGTCTTTCTGATGCTTACACTGTTCCTCGAGTCTTTGTGTCTATGTTTGACTCTTTCATACCTTGATGAAGGTGTTGCAGGAGTTACAGTGTTAGACTCCAGGAAGTCGAGGCTAGGATCGTTCCTCATTTGGGCCTGTTTGTCGATGAACCTGCAGAACTAAATAAACGGAGAAAAGGTGACATCATGTGACCTTTTGTACCTGGAGATGCACACTGCCCACTTCTCTTGCAGACTGTGTGACAGCTTTGAGATGATTGGGTTCACCCCATGGGCAGTGTCCAGGTACCACAGTCCAGACAGATGAGGGTCTCTTTTCGCAAGTTCCAGCTCCATAAGCAAATCACTTAAATCCAGAAGCTTCTGGGCTTCCTTAAGGCTGATCCTTAGAACTTTCTGCAGTCTCTTGAATAGGGACTTTTCTATGGCTTCAGCATATGTTCTTTTGAGTCTCTGCCAGGCAGCAGTGAGACCTGCTTCAGCTTGTCCCACATAGACAGTCTTAATACTCTTGATACAGTTTGCAGATTCTGGACCCAACCATTTGACCATGAAGATGAGCTCTTGCTCTGCAGATAGGTTGAGGTCAGCAATAGCGGCCTTGAAGGTTGCTTCCTATGCTCTGTAATTCTCTGCACGGTCATCTAATTTTGAGAGACTGGTGTTGATTAGCTCTCTGCTCACCATGAACCTAGCAAACTAGGACATGTCTGATCTTTCACTCCTTGTTATCGTATTAGCTTGTGGTGTCCTGGGGGGGCAAAGCTGTGTGGCATGAAGGAGTGAACTGTTCCCAGGTAGAATGATGTTGCTGCAGGGTTGAGCTGTGGTTTAGCCTCTGGCTGCTTGAACAGTGGAGGCAGGCTGGAATGCGCCTTGTGGTCCTCTTGCGGTGATGACTGCTCCTGAGGGGACACATCATAGTGTTGGTCTTGGGTCTCTGCGGATGCTGTTGGTGACACTGGCACCCTAAGTTGGGCTGACTTGGATGTTTCCACAATGTTGGGTTGAACATCGCTGGAAAAGCTGTGCACTGCAGGAATATATTTCTGCACATAGTTGCTGGTACTAACAGCTGGGTCGTCTTCTTCCAGTGGTGGTAGGTAAATCGAGTTGAGGTTTTGCTTCAATGCTTGCTCAAGTATTTTTACTTCGGCTAGCGTGATTTCTTCCTCCATTTCTGTTTGAACAATCTTTGCCTGAGCCTCTGCTTCTGCTTTCTTTATTTCTGCATCTGCCTCTGCTCTCTTGACTTCTGCCTTTGCTTTCTTGGCTTCTGCCTCTCTTTTTTTACTTCTGCCTCTGCTTTCTTGGCTTCTGCCTTTGCTTCTGCTTTATTTTCTGTGAAGGAACGTCTTAATTTGGATCGCTCTGCATTTGAATAGGCCTCTAGAACTCTGTCACTGAGGGCTGAAGTTCTTGAGCAAGATGATTTATAAGACTTAACAGAGTATTTGGACGAGACTGACCTGTCTGATCTAGTTTCTTGCAGATGAGTGATACGGAGCTCTGTTTTATCTCTGGCATCTTGCATGCCAGTGTCCCTTTCTCTGTCTGTGGAATCTGCTTTGCTTAACTCTGATAAGGCTTTGTCGATATTAGAGTCTTTTAAGGAAGACAGCGTACCTTGTGGATAGTCTCTTGTATCTTCCATGGGCCGTGTCTAGCTGTCTTATAGTGTCCTGTAAACTCACTGCATCATCTTTGTGGCATTGGATGCTTGACATGAGGGAGGCGACTCGTTCTCATAGGTCATCCAGGTTGTCATTGACCTCAACCCTTGTGGAACGGTAGTTCTCGAGGACCTTTAGTGCTGGCCTCAGGGAGCGTACTTGTCATGCGACTTAGTCTGTTGTGGGAGCAGGCTCTGCTTTCTGCACTTTATGATGTTCAGGATCAGGATGCGATTGCTGTACTTCAGCGCCTAGAAGATGCACGGGATGTTCATCGCCATATTTTGGTATTATATACAGAGAGTTTCTATACACAATGCGGTCTGAGGTGACGCTGCAGGAGATTTCTAGCAGACCAGAGCTGCAGTATGTGAGCAGGATGAGCGCGGGCATGTGGACAGGGATATAAGGTCAATTCTGGCTGGGCTTCAAGGTAGTTTTCGACTGTTCTTTCCCCACATAAGGCGAATGGAGATGTGGTTGATTAACAGGGGCTGGGAGAGATCCTACCTCCATTTCCTCAATGCAGAGCAGACAGGACCGATGCTGTTCAGTGTCCGGAGAGATGATGCACACCAGGGATTGTGCAGTCCAGACTTGTTCATTTGGGAATCTGGGCATATGATCTGTAATACAGTAGCTTCTCCAGGAATGCATGTGTAAACAACTAAAGTGTGACAGCAAGTGTATGAGACAGCAAGAGTGTGACAGCAAGAGGTCAAAAACTGATGCCTTCCTCAGCTCGGTTCAAGGGTGTGTTGTCCCACAGAAAATGAAACTAGAAATGATATAGCTGCTAAGAGGAAGAGGTGACTCTTGAACCAAAAGTGGAAGGCATGCCCATAAGAATTATTTAATTACCGACTTCTATGCGGAAAAAGGCCAGTAGGTGGCAGCAGAGAAGCATGTAAGGACAGATACCATACATAGCATGAAAATAATACACTGCTCAAAAAAAGGGAACACTAAACTCCCACATCCTAGATATCACTGAATGAAATATTCCAGTTGTAAATCTATAGTCTCTACATAGTGGAATATGTAGAGAACAATAAAACCTAAAAATTATAAACGTAAATCACAACTAATCACAACTAATATCCCACGGAGGTCTGGAGTTGGAATGATGCTCAAAATCAAAGTGGAAAATGAAGTTACAGGCTGATCCAACTTCAGGACAAGGAAATGATGCTCAGTAGTGTGTGTGGCCTCCATGTGCCTGTATGCCCTCCCTACAATGCCTGGGCATGCTCCCGATGAGGCAGTGGATGGTCTCCTGAGGGATCTCCTCCCAAACCTGGACTAAAGTATCTGCCAACTCCTGGACAGTCTGTGGTGCAACGTGACTTTGGTGGATGGTGCGAGACTTGAAGTCCCAGATGTGTTCAATCGGATTCAGGTCTGGGGAACAGGCAAGCCAGTCCATAGCTTCAATGCCTTCATCTTGCAGGAACTGCTCTCACACTCCAGCCACATGAGATCTGGCATTGTCCTGCATTAGGAGGAACCCAGGGCCAACCGCACCAGCATATGGTCTCACAAGGGATCTGAGGATCTCATCTCGGTACCTAATGGTAGTCAAGCTACCTCTGGCAAGCACATGCTGGGCTGTGTTGCCCTCCAAAGAAATGCCACCCCACTCCATTATTGACCCATTACCAAACCGGTCATGCTGAAGGATGTTGCAGGCAGTAGATCACTCTCCATGGTGTCTCCAGACTCTGTCACGTCTGTCACATGTGCTCAGTGTGAACCTGCTTTCATCTGTGAAGAGCAGAGGGTGCCAGTGCCGAATTTGCCAATCCTGGTGTTCTATGGCAAATGCCAAGCGTCCTGTTGGGCTGTGAGCACAACCTCCATCTGTGGACGTCGGGCACTCAGACCATCCTCATGGAGTCGGTTTCTAACCATTTGTGCAGACACAAGCACATTTGTGGCCTGCTGGAGGTAATTTTGCAGGGCTCTGGCAGTGCTCTTCCTGTTCCTCCTTGCACAAAGGCTGAGGTAGCAGTCCTGCTGCTGGGTTGCTGCCCTCCTACGGCCCCCTCCACATCTCCTGGTGTACTGGCCTGTCTCCTGGTAGCGCCTCCATCCTCTGGACACTATGCTGACAGACACAGCAAACCTTGTTGCCACAGCTTGCATTCATGTGCCATCCTGGATGAACTGCACTACCTGAGCCACTTGTGTGGGTTGTAGAGTCCGTCTCATGCTACCACGAATGTGAAAGCACAACCAACATTCAAAAGTGACCAAAACATCAGCCAGAAAGCATTGGTACTGAGATGTGGTCTGTGGTCCCCACCTGCAGAACTACCCCGTTATTGAGTGTTTCTTGATAATTTCCAATAATTTCCATCTGTTGTCTATTCCATTTGCACAACAGCATGTGAAATTGATTGTCAAACAGTGTTGCTTCCTCAGTGGACAGTGATTTCACAGAAGTTTGATTTACTTGGAGTTATATTCTGGTGATTAAATGTTCCCTTAATTTTTTTGAGCAGTGTACAATACATAAAGCGGCCAAACAGAACAGCACTCTGGAATAAGACATTGTATTGCAACTATCAATGTGTCATTTTAGTCCGCCTTCTAGGGAGGGTTGATCCTACTGAAAGATTCCCTTTAAGATTTGTGTTCCAATTCTTTTGTCCATATAGTGTAGATAATGATATTGAAAATTAGAGAAAAAAATTAAAAGTTAAAAAAATATTTGTAATATAAAAGCCTGATTTAAATAATAGGTCATTTTATTATGACACATTCCATTTAAACATTTTTTTATTATCAAATTTATCTTACACATTTTTCGTGGTCTATCTGCAGGAGATACTAAAACTTAAAGAGTATGTATCGCTAAAACTGTTCTTTCTATTTACAAAAAGAGTGGACAGTTATGAACGTGTTCACACTCACACCAGGGAAATGCCACACCTACACACAACTAGTCTCTGTACAGACTAGAAAGGCCCTAGCTGCGCTACGAAAAAATACCACCTCAGATGTGACTCTCCAAAAGGCAGCTGTGGAAGGTTTTCTCATAACTACAGAGTAACCAGAAGGGAGGCCGCAGCACACTTCCAAAAAAAGGGAAGGAATATGTGAGGAGAGATACGAGAATCCAAGGTGAGGAACTAAGACATATTCAAATAAGGTGATGGGGTGAAGGTTAAAAAGTACCAAAAATAACGGGAACTTGAAAGACCGAAAACCGTAGTAAAAGTATAAAAGGTGCTGGTAGGGAAAGCAAACTAACTTACTACAGGAATACAACTGGAGCTTTTGCAGCAAGGTAAACCCCTAAGATAAATAGTTGGAACTCCTAAGTATACATCTACTAGGAAATATAGCCAGCAAGAAAGTGAAGAGAAAGGATACTATTAGTGATGAGCAAATATACGCTCGGGTGTACTCCGAGTATTTCTAAGTACTCGGAGATTTAGTTTTTCGCACCGCAGCTGAATGATTTACATCTGTTAGCCAGCATAAGTACATGTGGGGGTTGCCTGGTTGCTAGGGAATCTCCACATGTAATGAAGCTGGCTAACAGATGTAAATCATTCAGCTGCGGCGCTGAAAACTAAATCTCCGAGTACTTACAAATAGGGTTGAGCGACTTTCATTTTTTAAAGATCGAGTCGGGTTTGTGAAACCCGACTTTGTCCAGAGTCGAGTCGAGTGCAGTCGGCCGATTAACGCTAAAAGTCGGGGATCGACCGAAACACGAAACCCAATGCAAGTCAATGGGGAAGCATAGTCGGCAGTGAGTGGAGGCCAGGAAAACACCTACAGTGCCCATTTTAATGCCAAAAACATCCATTCTTGTTTCTGAAGCTTGTCAATCTTAATTAACTTTATAATAATAGTTGTTCAATGGAACTTGCGGGTCATTTGGCAAAAGTTGTGGGGGGTAGGGCTGGTTCAAGGTTTTAGTGGGCCCAGGAATCGTGGACTACGTCACGGCGGTGGAGCAGGGAGAGGTAAGTATTTCAATGTTGCAAGTGCTGTGATCCTGAGCAAGCAGGGGGGCACACTTGTTCGCATTGGCACTGGCACAGGGCCCCTCAAAGTATGGCGGTGTGTTTGCACGGCAGGGGCGCCTCCCACCAGCAGCGACACTTTTGCGTACTCTGAGGGGCCCTGTGCCAGTGACGTCGCCAACGAGTATGCCCCCCCCCCACCTGATGAAGGAACCTGCACTTTCATCTGCACCTTCCTCTTTGTCCCTGTGTAAGGTGGTATAACATGCGGGAAGGGGAACCTTACTTTCAGCAGGGTCAGATTCTGGCTGTGTAGAGTGCAAGGGGAATGTAGTGGTCTAGGTCAATGTGCCAGCAGACTCATCTAGCAGTGGCTAGGCAATGGGCAGGATGAGGAGGAAACAGATATAGGGCCAAAGAATAAAGTAGGCTAAATGCAGTTCAAAATTGGTAACAGGACTAAACAGGCGGCATTGCTTTTTTCAGTGGAGTAGCAAACCCAGGAGCAGCAGACACTGTTTTAAGGGCCCAAACACACTAATAGGCCAAATGCAGTTTAATATCTGACACTTTAGGCCAAAAGCCTAAGACTGAAGCTCAGCTTTATTCAGTTGAGGGCAAACACCAGGGAGGGGCAGACACCGTTAGTAGGCCCTAACCACCAATTTGTAAAAACACAGCACTTAATGAGAGCCAGAAGGTTGAAGCTCAGCTTTATTCAGTTGAGGACAAACACCAGGCAGGGGCAGACACCGTTAGTAGGCCGTAACCAAAGTTGAAGGCCAAATGCAGTTTAATATCTGATACTATAGGCCGAAAGCCAGAAGGTGGAAGCTCAGCTTTATTCAGTTGAGGGCAAACACCAGGGAGGGGCAGACACCGTTAGTAGGCCCTAACCACCAATTTTTAAAAACACAGCACTTAATGAGAGCCAGAAGGTTGAAGCTCAGCTTTATTCAGTTGAGGACAAACACCAGGCAGGGGCAGACACCGTTAGTAGGCCGTAACCAAAGTTGAAGGCCAAATGCAGTTTAATATCTGATACTATAGGCCGAAAGCCAGAAGGTGGAAGCTCAGCTTTATTCAGTTGAGGGCAAACACCAGGCAGGGGCAGACACCGTTAGTAGGCCGTAACTAAAGTTGAAGGCCAAATGCAGTTTAATTTCTGATACTATAGGCCGAAAGCCAGAAGGTGGAAGCTCCGATTTAGACAGTGGAGGACAATTTGAATTAGGGACTGCAGACAGACTTAGTAGGCTGTCCCCTGTGGACCATGCATCCACCACATTAACCCATTGCGCCGTAATGGACACGTAATCTTCCGTGGCCATGCCCACAGGTCCATGCGTCTGTTGTCAGGTGCACCTTTGTACTCACAGATTGCCACAGTGCATGGACAATGCGGTCTTTTACATGTTGGTGGAGGGTTGGGATGGCTTTTCTCGCAAAAGAAGTGTCGACTGGTTAGCTTGTAGCGTGGTACAGCGTAGTCCATCATAGCCTTATTAATAGTAAATAAAATATATAACTAGGCTCTATGAACTTTTAAATAGGTTCCAGGGATACACGGGCAGCATTGGTGTGGTCAGTGGAGGAGTATTGCAAGTAGGGGCCGCAGACAGGCTAACAAAGGCCTAAAATAACAAACAATAGGCAGGCATGGCAGTTTTAAATCGGTTACATGGATACACAGGCAGGCAGCATTGTGGTCAGTGGAGGAGTATTGCAAGTAGGGGCTGCAGACAGGCTATCAAAGGCCTTAAATAACAAACAATAGGCAGGCATGGCAGTTTTAAATCGGTTACATGGATACACAGGCAGGCAGCATTGTGGTCAGTGGAGGAGTATTGCAAGTAGGGGCCGCAGACAGGCTATCAAAGGCCTAAAATAACAAACAATAGGCAGGCATGGCAGTTTTAAATCGGTTACATGGATACACAGGCAGGCAGCATTGTGGTCAGTGGAGGAGTATTGCAAGAAGTGTCTGATACTGTTAGTACTCCCAAAAAATAAATAGATGTTAATGTCTTGCAAAACAACTATAAATAAAAAAAAGGGTGGCATGCTTAGGTACAGGGGTGGGCTCATCTGCAGAGTTTATGACAAAGTAATTTGGCAGTAAATTAGTATTTACTGCTGTCAATATAGGACACTGACCCAGACTACTTTAACTAGCATCATAGATGTCAACAAATTGGTATTGTTTGTCAGTGCCAGGCTTTGAATGATGTCAGCGCATAAACTAAACATTGGTGGAGCTGTGCGAGATAATTTTGCACGTGGTAGAGCACAGTTTGAGCTGGGGGGGGAACTCTCTTGTGGCCGGTGGTACCGCCCCAGGGCCCCTCATGTTACAACGGTGTGTCTGACATTGGGTGCGCACCACCACCGCCAGAGACACTACATTGTACTATGAGGGACCCAGTGGCAGTGCCGTCGACCAAAAGCGAGCACACCCACCTCTTCTGACAAACAGCACTGTAACTAACGGGTGCTTGCGCCAAGTGTCGAGCGTGAGACAACGGCCCCGTGGGGGGAGTTTTCCCATTGGGGGATGTGTAAACATGTCGTATGCTGGTCAAACAGCTGCTGCAAATTAAGAGATTTGAACACTCAGTAAGACCAGTCCACAAGCAAGACCTTTTTATAGGAAAGCTAGGTGTCAGCCGGGAAAGGTGGGGCAAAATAATTTGAAATCCATGAGTGGTTCATTTTAATGAAGGTGAGATCATCCACATTTTGGGTAGCCAGACGAGTCCTTTTTTCGGTTAATATTGAACCAGCAGCACTGAATACTCTTTCTGATAGCACACTAGCTGCTGGGCAAGCAAGCTTCTGCAACGCATATTCTGCCAATTCAGGCTAGGTGTCTAATTTGGATGCCCAGTAATCAAATGGGAATGACGGTTGAGGGAGAACATCAATAAGGGCTGAAAAATAGTTAGTAACCATACTGGACAAATGTTGTCTCCTGTCACTTTGAATAGATGCTGCAGTACCTGTCCTGTCTGTGGTCATTGCGAAATCACTCCACAACCTGGTCAGAAAACCCCTCTGTCCAACGCCACTTCTGATCTGTGCACCTCTAACACCTCTGCCCTGTAGCCCCCTGCAGCTCGTGTGAGAACCATCACCGGCGCTGTGTGCTGGGAATGCCTGAATCAAACGGTCTACAAGAGTAGCTTGTTTGGTGGCTAATATTTGTTCGAGGTTCTCATGTGGCATAATATTTAGCAATTTGCCTTTATAGCGAGGGTCAAGGATGCAGGCCAACCAATAATCGTCATCGCTCATCATTTTAACAATGCGTGGGTCCTTTTTGAGGATACGTAAGGCATAATCCGCCATGTGGGCCAAAGTTCCAGTTGGCAAATCTGCGGTTGTGCTGGTTTGAGGGGCAGTTACAGGCAAATCTACGTCACTTGTCTCCCTTACAAAAACAGAACCCGGCCTTGCAACGCCACTAATTTCTGTTGGCCCAGGAGAAGCTTCCTCATTAAAAAAGTACTCATCCCCATCATCCTCCTCGTCCTCCTCCTCCTCTTCGCCCACTACCGCGTCCTCTACACGGCCCTGACCAGACAATGGCTGACTGTGATCAAGGCTTTCCTCTTCCTCGGCTGCAGACGCCTGCTCCTTTATGTGCGTCAAACTTTGCATCAGCATACGCATTAGGGGGATGCTCATGCTTATTATTGCGTTGTCTGCACTAACCAGCCGTGTGCATTCCTCAAAACACTGAAGGACTTGACACAGGTCTTGTAGCTTCGACCACTGCACACCTGACAACTCCATGTCTGCCATCCAACTGCCTGCCTGTGTATCCTCCCACAAATACATAACAGCACGCCTCTGTTCGCACACTCTCTGAAGCATGTGCAGTGTGGAGTTCCACCTTGTTGCAACGTCGATGATTAGGCGATGCTGAGGAAGGTTCAAAGAATGCTGATAGTTCTGCATACGGCTGGAGTGTACAGGCGAACGGCGGATATGCGAGCAAAGTCTGCGCACTTTGAGGAGCAGGTCGGGTAACCCCGGATAACTTTTCAGGAAGCACTGCACCACCAGGTTTAAGGTGTGAGCCAGGCAAGGAATGTGTTTCGGTTGGGAAAGGGCTATGGCAGCCATGAAATTCCTTCCGTTATCACTCAATACCTTGCCTGCCTCAAGATGTACAGTGCCCAGCCATGACTGAGTTTCTTGGTGCAAGAACTCGGACAGAACTTCCGCGGTGTGTCTGTTGTCGCCCAAACACTTCATTGCCAATACAGCCTGCTGACGCTTGCTACTAGCTGTCCCATAATGGCACACCTGGTGTGCAACAGTGGCAGCTGCGGATGGAGTGGATGTGTGACTGCAATCTGTGGACGAGCTCTCGCTTCTGCAGGAGAAGGAGGAGGAAGAGGAGGAGGGGGGGCGAACGCCTACAGCCAACTCTTTCCTTGACCATGGGCTAGGCAGAACTGTCCCAATATTGCTGTCCCCTGTGGACCCTGCATCTACCACATTCACCCAGTGTGCCGTGATGGACACGTAACGTCCCTGGCCATGCCTACTGGTCCATGCATCTGTTGTCAGGTGCACCTTTGTAGTCACAGACTGCCTGAGTGCATGGACGATGCAGTCTTTAACATGCTGTTGGAGGGCTGGGATGGCTTTTCTAGAAAAGAAGTGCCGACTGGGTAGCTCGTGGCGTGGTACAGCATAGTCCATCAGCGCCTTGAAAGCTTCGCTTTCAACTAACCGGTAGGGCATCATCTCTAATGAGATTAGTCTAGCAATGTGGGCGTTCAAACCCTGTGTACGCGGATGCGAGGATGAGTACTTCCTTTTCCTAACAAGAGTCTCATGTAGGGTGAGCTGGACTGGAGAGCTGGAGATCGTGGAACTAGCGGTGGTGCCGGTGGACATGGGTGAGTGAGAGAGGGTTGGAGATGGTATTCTTGCCGGTGCCCTACATGCAGTGTTTCCTACTACTAACCTGGTGATTCCCTGACTGCTTTGGCCTGGCGACGAAAGCTGCACAGATACTGCAGGTGGCGCGAGAAATGGTGGGCTTACAGGGAGGGAAGGGATGTAGCGTTGCTGACTAGCTTCATTGGCCGAAGGTGCTGCAATAGTCCATGAGCCAAGAACCAAATTTGACGATATCGGTACCAAGCGGAGTGACTAATTCTCTTTGGTATTTTTAGGTAGATGCATGTCTGTAGTTTATTTTTTGATATGATAGCCCTTACATATACGTAGCTTATTAACCCCTTCAGCCCTAGGCCTATTTGTACCCAAGTGCCTAAGCCAATCTGACCTGTGCCACTTCATGGGCTAATAACTTTGGAACGCTTTCACCTATCCAAGCCATTCTGAGATTGTTTTCTCGTGACATATTGTACTTCACGTCAGTGCTAAATGGGAGTTAATATATTTTACCTTTCTATATAAAAAAATGCTAAATATTCGGAAATTTTGGAAAAATCGGCAATTTTTTAACTTTGAAATTCTCTGCTTTTTACAAAAATACTGATACCCCCCATAATAGTTATTAATTTACACTCCCCACATGTTTACTTCATATTGGCATCATTTTGAAAATGAAACCTTATTGTTTTACGACGTAATAGGGCTTATAGTTTTATGCGCAATTTTTCACATTTACAGCAAAACCCACTTTTCAAAGGACCAAGTCACTTCTGAAGTCACTTTAAGGGGCTTACATAACAGAAACCACCCATAAATTACCCCATTTTGCAAACTACACCCCTCAAGCTGTTCAAAACTCATTTTTAAAAACTGTTAACCCTTTAGGTGTTCCACAGGAATTTTAGCAGAATGAAGGCGAAATTTCAAAATTTCATTTTTTTTCCAGATATTACATTGTAATCCAATTTTACCTGCAACCTAGCAAGGGTTAACGGCAAACCCAAACTTGGTTACCCTAATTCTGCAGTTTATAGAAACACCCCACATGTACTCGTAAACTAAAGTATGGGCACACAGCACAGCTCAACACGGAAGGAGCGCTATGTGGTTTTTGGGTGGCGGATTCACTGGAAGAAATCTAGGGGGCCATGTCACATTTGAAGGCTGCCTGAGGTACCCCCACAGTGGAAACCCCAAAAAGTGACCCTATTTTGGAAACTACACCCCCAAGGAATCTTTTAGGGGGTATAGTGACCACTTTGACCCAACCAGTGTTTCACAGTAGTTGGAAACACTTGGTTGAGAAAATGGAAAAAGTGCATTTTTTACATGAAGGTGTCATTTTAGGCTCATTTTTTTATTTTTAAGAGGTGTACCAGCAAAAAATGCACCCCACTATTTGTTCACCAATCTCTCCCGAACACAACAACACCCGATATGTTGTCGTACACTGCAGTATTGGGGAACGGCAGGCCTCGGAAGGGAAGGAGCGCCAAATGACTTTTGGAGTGCAAATTTTACTGGAAGAAATCTAGGGGGCTATGTCACATTTGAAGACACCCTGAGGTGCCCCAACACACGCACACACACTGACACATACACGTTCTGTGCTGAACAGGACTCTCCGGTCTTCTCTGCAGAGCTCCTATCTCCCTCTGTAGAGGCTGACACCTCCCAGGCTTGTGACTGATCACATGGCCGTGACATCACCACAGGTCCTGTAGTCCTGTACTGTGTGCTGCTGCTGGTAAGGAACTTGTGGAGAGAGGGGGAACAGTCACCTAGCACCAGCGCTCCCAGCTCTAAGAACGAGCGCCTCATGAAGGTGGGCCCCTGCCTCCTCCTTCCCTGCGCGGCGGCCTTTCCCCCCGGCGGCTGTATTCGGCGTATAAGACAACCGCCCTCTTGGAGCCATGTTTTTCATGGCTAAAAAGTCGTCTTATACGCCAGGAAATACGGTAAATAAAATTTTAATGTTTTTCTTTGTGTTTGCAGGTGTTTACTGACTATCTAACGGCATGATGGAAGTACCAGCAAGGAAGAAATCACGGCTCGACTGTATCATACACTGCTCTAATGATGACAGCGATGATCTGGCGTCCCTTAAGGATTTGGACTCCTGGAAAACATTGCTTAGGGCTGCAGAGATCAGGCAGCATGAATCAGTCCTGGTAGCAGCTAAGGGCCTTGAAGAAGGAGAAATACCACACATACAATATCACCGTAAATGTCGTAGTATCTTTACAATGAAGAAGTCACTGGATTCTATCCTTGGCAAGGGTGTCAATGTCGAAACAGCAAGCAAAATCTCCATGAGGAAGCTACCGAGGGGTGCCCCCAGTGATAGCAGGGTGTCAAGATAGCAAGAATCCTTTTGGACGAATTCCTGTGGACCAGACCATTGAAGAGACAATCAACAAAGACACCCAGACACCAGGGGGCACAAAAGGCTTCAGCCTCAAAGTTGGAGCTGTTTCCAGGTTCTACCTGACATCAGAGTACCGCAGTATGTACTTGAGGCAGCTGAGGGCCCTGGTAGGCCAACAATATACTGACTTCAGCCATTCAGACCTACAGGTGTCTAGGATTAGAAGAGATGAAGCCGATGTCCAATCTTTCGTTCAACTGCTGGAGACAGGTTGGGTGAACCCCTTCAACAAAGAGCATAATGGTGAACTTATCAGTTTGTCAACAGCGACTGTAGCACCACCAGATGTAGCCAAAGACCTTCAAGGGGCATACAGTATAGGAGAGGATGCATATCAAACATTCAAGGATGAGCGTTTGGGTACCGATAAGCCAACTACATTGTTTCATGACAAGATGACGAAGAACAAACTTAAAACGTTCTCTAACATCCAAATGAAGACACGCAGACAAGGTCTTGGCAAGGAGGTAATTTTGAAGGCTGACAGAAACCTATTTGGCCAGATGATACTTGTAGCTGAGAACAGAAAGCTACAAATGAGTGATGTCTTGACTCATCCCCTGGGTCCATTGCCATGGGCACTTGCCAATGGTGATGGGTCTATCCGCAAGACCAACAAGGCTGCCCTCGCAAGGGAGTTGGAGAGGAATGCTCGTCCTGCAGAAGTGATCCCCGAGCCCTCTGCAACCATCATTGATGGGATGAGCCTGGTTCAGAAACTGAAGGGAAACAATGCAACATTTGGCCAGCTAGCAGGCACAGCAATGAGTCGCGCTATCCATGAGGGTGCTAAGAGCAAGCGCATTGATATTGTCTTTGACGTCTACAAGGAGACATCCATCAAAGATACAGAAAGAGTCAACAGATATGAAGGCACAGGGATCCATTTCAAGAACATTCAACATGGGCACAACATCCAGCAGTGGAAAAAGCTTCTAAGTAGTTCCTCCAACAAGGCAAGTCTCATAAAGTTTCTGGTAGAAGAATGGAAGGCGAAACACCACAGGGAGAAGCTTGAGGAGAAGGAGCTGTATGTCACATGTGAGCAGCTCTGCTTTAAGATCACCAAAGAACAGTGGGAAGAGGCTGCTGACCTTAAGTCAAATCAAGAAGAAGCAGACACACGCCTCCTTCTCCATGCTCTTCATGCAGCAGAATCTGGTTACAAGTCGGTCATCATCACTTCGGAGGATACTGATGTCATGGTCCTGTGTCTGGGCATGTGCCACAAAATCCCATCCCACCTGTTCCAGAAATGCGGTACACAGAACCGGACAAGATTCCTGGATATCACCACTCTGAGCCGAACATTGGGAGGCAGCGTATGTGATTCATTGATTGGTATGCATGCATTTACAGGCTGTGACACCGTCAGTGCATTCGCTGGCCGTGGGAAGATGACGACACTCAAGCAGTTGAAGATGAACAAGACATACCAGGATGCCTTTCAGGAAGTTGGTCGTTCATGGGAAGTGTCTACCGAACTTTTTGAGAAGTTACAGGAAATCACCTGCCACATGTACCTGCCAACTACCCAAACAACTGAGGTAAACAGGCTCCGTTATCAGCTGTTCTGTGCCAGACGTGGAGTGGTAGAGTCAAGTCAACTCCCTCCTTGCCAGGACTGCCTTTTCATGCATGCACTGCGTGCAAACTACCAGGCTGCGATCTGGAGGAGAAGTCTGCAGAGCCAGCCATGGGTTGCAAACCCAACAGACTGCGGTTGGATGATAGATAACGACGGAAAGCTTGTTGTCAAGTGGATGCAAGGGGCACCAGCACCAGAAGCTATTATACAGCTACTGTCCTGCAAGTGTGTGCGGTCATGTGAACTTCCTCAGTGTACTTGCCTCAGCAATGGCCTGAAGTGCACAGACATGTGCAGATTACAGACATGCCAGAACAAGGGTACTGAAGACGAGCCAGTAGAACAACAGTCAGATTCAGAGTCCGATGTTGAAGATATTATGGAGTAACATATATATATATATATATATATATATATATATATATATATATATATATATATATATATATATATATATATGCACATGACATGTTCAGTGTGTATTTACATAACTTGGATTAAATTTTGTTACAAATACTACATCTAGTCACTCCGGGTGGTACCGATATCGTCATATTTGGTTCTTGGCTCATGCTAAAATTCCTGTGGAACACCTAAAGGGTTAACAGTTTTTAAAAATGAGTTTTGAACAGCTTGAGGGGTGTAGTTTGCAAAATGGGGTAATTTATGGGTGGTTTCTGTTATGTAAGCCCCTTAAAGTGACTTCAGAAGTGACTTGGTCCTTTGAAAAGTGGGTTTTGCTGTAAATGTGAAAAATTGCGCATAAAACTATAAGCCCTATTACGTCGTAAAACAATAAGGTTTCATTTTCAAAATGATGCCAATATGAAGTAAACATGTGGGGAGTGTAAATTAATAACTATTATGGGGGGTATCAGTATTTTTGTAAAAAGCAGAGAATTTCAAAGTTAAAAAATTGCCGATTTTTCCAAAATTTCCGAATATTTAGCATTTTTTTATATAGAAAGGTAAAATATATTGACTCCCATTTAGCACTGACGTGAAGTACAATATGTCACGAGAAAACAATCTCAGAATGGCTTGGATAGGTGAAAGCGTTCCAAAGTTATTAGCCCATGAAGTGGCACAGGTCAGATTGGCTTAGGCACTTGGGTACAAATAGGCCTAGGGCTGAAGGGGTTAATAAGCTACGTATATGTAAGGGCTATCATATCAAAAAATAAACTACAGACATGCATCTACCTAAAAATACCAAAGAAAATTAGTCACTCCGGGTGGTACCGATATCTGGCCCGGCTCATGGACTACAACCTTTAGGGACGTTTGGTAGTTAGTCCAGGCTTGCAAATGCATGGTGGATAAATGTCTATGCATGCAACTTGTATTTAGACTTTTAAGATTCTGACCTCTGCTTAAGGTAGTTGAACATTTTTGACAGATGACTTTGCGCTGATCATTTGGATGTTGTTTAAAAAAATGCCAGACTGCACTCTTTCTACTATCGGATACCTTTTCAGGCATTGCAGACTGAGCTTCTTTAACCGGATGGCCACACTGTCCTCCAACTGGTTTCGGTTTTGCCAAGCGTTTTTGGCCAGATACGGGCCCGGTAGATGGAACCTGTTGTGATGTTGATGCCTGCTGCGGCTCCTACTCCTCCGCTTCAGAACTACTGCCGCCTGCACCCTGTTCCCCCAATGGCTGCCAATCGGGGTCCACAACTGGGTCATCTATGACCTCCTCTTCTATGTTGTGTGCAACTTCGTCTGTGTCACCGTGTAAGCCGGTGGTATTGCGTTCGTGACGGAGCACCATAGTCTCCGCTGGTTTTTATTCTGCCTCAGTACACTGCGAGGGCAATGTTCTGGTCTGAGTCAAAGGAACAGCATAGTAATCTGGCTGTGGCTGTGCATCTGTGCACTCCATGTCCGATTCAACTTCTAATGGGCATGGCCTGTTAACTGTTTCACTGTGTAACCCAGGAACGGTATGTGTAAAGAGCTCCATGGAGTAACCTGTTGTGTCGACTGACGCATCCTTCACTGTTGTTTTTAGTGAAGGACACAAGGAAGCGACTTGTTCCTGACCGGGAGCATCCACTGACGATGCACTGCTCTGACATTTGGCACTTTCCGAGGAGGAGGCGAAAGAGTTAGAGGCAGAGTCAGCAATGAAAGCCAATACTTGTTCCTCCTGCTCCGGCTTCAAAAGTGGTTTTCCTACTCCCAGAAAAGAGAGCATTCGAGGCCTTGTGTAGCCAGACAACGAACCTGGCTCAACAACTCGAGACTTAGGTGCTGTACTGCTTTTACCACGACCACCTGATGCTCCACCACCACTACCATCATTACCAGCTGACAATGACCGCCCACGGCCACGACCTCTTCCACTAGACTTCCTCATTGTTTGCAAAACGTAACCAAAGTAACGCTATTTGTTACTGTAAAACAACTTATCAGGTGAACTCAAACTTCTGTAGGATTTATATATACCTTTATAGGTGCCTGACACTGAAAGGAAAATCAGGCCCAATGTTACACACTAGGTTTTCTGTGCCCCAATAATTTGAGACAGATGGCACACACAGGACCAGCACTCAAGCAGAAATGCCAATCTTAATCTCCCACTATTTTTTTTTTTTTTCTGGGAGAATTTACCCTAAAAAAAAAAAAATGGCCAAGTATTACGCAGTGTTTTCGGTGGCACACAATGAGAGACAGATACCACACACAGCAATGGCACGGAGGCAGACTTGCCAATATTTATCTCCCACTAATTTTTTTTTTGGAAAAGGGAGAATGTACCCCCCCCCAAAAAAAAAAATGGCCAAGTATTACACAGTGTTTTCGGTGGCACACAATGAGAGACAGATACCACACACAGTAATGGCACGGAGGCAGACTTGCCAATATTTATCTCCCACTAATTTTTTTTTTTTGGAAAAGGGAGAATGTACCCCCCCCAAAAAAAAATGGCCAAGTATTACACAGTGTTTTCGGTGGCACACAATGAGAGACAGATACCACACACAGCAATGGCACGGAGGCAGACTTGCCAATATTTATCTCCCACTAATTTTTTTTTTGGAAAAGGGAGAATGTACCCATCAAAAAAAAAAATGGCCAAGTATTACACAGTGTTTTGGGTGCCACACAATGAGAGACAGATGCCACACACAGCAATGGCACGGAGGCAGACTTGCCAATATTTATCTCCCACTAATTTTTTTTTTGGAAAAGGGAGAATGTACCCCCCCCCAAAAAAAATGGCCAAGTATTACACAGTGTTTTCGGTGTCACACAATGAGAGACAGATACCACACACAGCAATGGCACGGAGGCAGACTTGCCAATATTTATCTCCCACTAATTTTTTTTTTTGGAAAAGGGAGAATGTACCCCCCCCCCAAAAAAAAAATGGCCAAGTATTACACAGTGTTTTCGGTGCCACACAATGAGAGACAGATGCCACACACAGCAATGGCACGGAGGCAGACTTGCCAATATTTATCTCCCACTAATTTTTTTTTGGGAAAATGGAGAATGTACCCCCCCAAAAAAAAAAAAATGGTCAAGTATTACACAGTGTTTTCGGTGGCACACAATGAGAGACAGATACCACACACAGCAATGGCACGGAGGCAGACTTGCCAATATTTATCTCCAACTAATTTTTTTTTTGGAAAAGGGAGAATGTACCCATCCAAAAAAAAAATGGCCAAGTATTACACAGTGTTTTGGGTGCCACACAATGAGAGACAGATGCCACACACAGCAATGGCACGGAGGCAGACTTGCCAATATTTATCTCCCACTAATTTTTTTTTTGGAAAAGGGAGAATGTACCCCCCCCCAAAAAAAATGGCCAAGTATTACACAGTGTTTTCGGTGTCACACAATGAGAGACAGATACCACACACAGCAATGGCACGGAGGCAGACTTGCCAATATTTATCTCCCACTAATTTTTTTTTTTTGGAAAAGGGAGAATGTACCCCCCCCCCCAAAAAAAATGGCCAAGTATTACACAGTGTTTTCGGTGCCACACAATGAGAGACAGATGCCACACACAGCAATGGCACGGAGGCAGACTTGCCAATATTTATCTCCCACTAATTTTTTTTTGGGAAAATGGAGAATGTACCCCCCCAAAAAAAAAAAATGGTCAAGTATTACACAGTGTTTTCGGTGGCACACAATGAGAGACAGATACCACACACAGCAATGGCACGGAGGCAGACTTGCCAATATTTATCTCCAACTAATTTTTTTTTTGGAAAAGGGAGAATGTACACCCCCCAAAAAAAAAAAAATGGCCAAGTATTACACAGTGTTTTCGGTGCCACACAATGACAGACAGATGCCACACACAGCAATGGCACGGAGGCAGACTTGCCAATATTTATCTCCCACTAATTTTTTTTTTGGAAAAGGAAGAATTTAGCAAAAAAAAAAAATGGCCAAGTATTACACAGTGTTTTCGGTGGCACACAATGAGAGACAGATACCACACACAGCAATGGCACGGAGGCAGACTTGCCAATATTTATCTCCCACTAATTTTTTTTTTGGAAAAGGGAGAATGTACCCCAAAAAAAAAAAAAAATGGCCAAGTATTACACAGTGTTTTCGGTGCCACACAATGAGAGACAGATACCACACACAGCAATGGCACGGAGGCAGACTTGCCAATATTTATCTCCCACTAATTTTTTTTTTTTGGAAAAAGGAGAATGTACCCCCCCCAAAAAAAAAAAAGGCCAAGTATTACACAGTGTTTTCGGTGCCACACAATGAGAGACAGATACCACACACAGCAATGGCACGGAGGCAGACTTGCCAATATTTATCTCCCTGCAGTTATCTCAGAAAAGTATGGCAGGCAGCTATAAAAAGGACTGCTGCACACAAAAGTGTGGACAAACACACAAGATAGCTGTGCAGAAAGGAAGGAAAAACAGGATTTGTGCTTTGAAAAAAGCAGTTGGTTTGCACAGCGGCGTACACACAGGCACAGCAACGCAGCTATCAGGGTCAGGGAGCCTTCTAGTGCAGCCCAATGAGCTACAGCGCTGAGGAAAAAAAAATGTAGCTTCCACTGTCCCTGCAATCAAAAGGTGGTGTTGGACAGTGGAAATCACTACAGCACAAGCGGTTTGTAGCTTTATGTACCCTGCCTATCACTATCCCTGCTTCCGAAGAAGCTGCAGCAACCTCTCCCTACGCTCAGATCAGCAGCAGTAAGATGGCGGTCGGCAGGAACGCCCCTTTATAGCCCCTGTGACGCCGCAGAAAGCAAGCCAATCACTGCAATGCCCTTCTCTAAGATGGTGGGGACTGAGATCTATGTCATCACGCTGCCCACACTCTGCGTCCACCTTCATTGGCTGAGAAATGGCGCTTTTAGCGTCATTGAAACGCGACTTTGGCGCGAAAGTCGCGTACCGCATGGCAGACCCCATGCAGGGATCGGCTCGGTTTCATGAGACGCCGACTTTGCCAAAAGTCGGCGACTTATGAAAATGAACGATCCGTTTTGCTCAACCCTACTTACAAATACTCGAAGGACACCCGAGCGTGCTCGGGAAATGAGTACTGAGTATATTCGCTCATCACTAGATACTATATAAAGACCCACCCAGGACGTAATACGGCAAATCAAAATGAGGAAACAGAAAACACCTAGAAAGAAACAAACCAAGAAGGGAGAATAAGAACACCTTGGATCCAGGTATCAAAATGTGATGTTTGTCCCTAATTTGACACAATGCTTTATCAAGAAACTCATGGATATACAACTGCCAAGATATATTATTGCATCAACTAGATCATGCTACATCAATAATCAGTGAGCCCAGGTTGGATACAGAATTAAAATGCAAGAACAATGTGCAATGTAAAAAGAAAGGGGAAAAAAAGATCCAACATCAAACCCTTCTATTTAGTTAGTGTTCCTGGCTCCGCTCCTAGGTCCTGCTTTCATTTCCAGTACCTAGACATTATGTCATTACCATTAACATTGGATGTCATAAAGAACCAGTGTGACAACATCTGGAGTCAAAGATAGATATGGTATATATGGTTATTTATTGAAGACATCCATTGAATATAAAGAAATTTCAGAAAAAACAAACATAAATTCGGCACGAATATGACACATTCGGCTTCATGATCGGAAACACTAGCAAAATTTTATAAAATCAGAAAAAACTGGTAACTTTCGGTAAAAAGTGTGGGAAAATATTTGTGTTGCCACAAAAGTATTTTCAGCACTTTAGCAATGATAATGGTGGTGTATCATGAGCGTTTGGCACGTGTTTGATAAGGGGAGGTGGTTTGCAGAGCCCAGAAACACGGCGTTTTTGTAAACAGTCATTTTTTCCTAACTTTATGTGTTGTAAGAATCATGTCGGTCTGGTAGTCGGGGGCAGGTTTATCTCGCCCAGGGATTTGTCCTATGTGAATTAGGCCGCTCAGTATCTTCAGGATAATGATGGGTTAATGAGTGCGGGAATAAAGGATGACCAGCTGAGGGTTTCCGGTGTCAGCCTGGGGCACACAGATTGCCTGTCTGTGTGAGACAAACGTGAGTGAGAGCTGTGCTCAAGCACTGTGTGTTGTTAGCTGGGTGGGAGAAGCCCCCCAGTTGTTAGATAGCAGCGTATTTGTTTAGTTAGTGCCGGACAGGCTAGGATTTATTTTTATGCTTTGTTTTATCTATGTTGCTTTCACGTTAATAAATCTGACCTGAAGTCAGTCTGCTAAGAAACCTGCTGTACGCCTCAGATTCAATGCACAAACCACGTGACCTTTGACCCCAGCAAAGGCGATCCCGAAGTGTTTTGTCACAGTGTGCACATTGCGGCTAGCCAATCAGGGAGCAGGAAACACCCACAATGTCCTGACACAACGGCTTGTGTCACTAGCTGCTGAAATCACATGTTTCTCTCCATATAAATAGCGGACATCTTGTTTTAGCACCATTTTGACACTGAGAGGCCTTCTCCTGATGCTGGCACTGTTAGCAGCAAGATTTTAGCTAGCTAGCAAGGTGGCTGTATATCAGTCAGATAGTGTAGCTAGCTAGTATCCATTGTGGCTGTTAAATGTACCTTCCAGCACTTTTTTTGGCCATTATTGAGGTCCACAGACAAAGCCAGCAGGGGACATGTCCTACAAGTGTGTTGTGCACTGCTTCCATTGTGCTCCATGCATGAATATACGAGTATAGCATTCTGAATAATATTTTTTCACTAGCTAAATGTGAAACAGCATGCTGTATCCCACCTTGTCATTTTGTGCTGTGGTGATATGAAACTGTTTGCAGACCTAAGGCAAATTTTTTTAAAATACATAATTTTTTCTGTTGCTGAATGTGATACAGCCTGCCATATCCCGTGTTTTCATTTTATGGCAGTGATATGAACCTGTCTGTAGACCTAACACGCAATAAAAGTAATATAAAAAAAATTCTGTTGCTAAATGTAAAACAGCCTGCTGTATACAACGTTGTCATTTTGTGGTGGTGATATGAACTTGTGTGCAGACCTAATGCGCATTAAAAAATTATAATTTTTTCTGTTGTTGCTGAATGTGATACAGCCAGCCATATCCCATGTTGTAATTTTGTGGCAGTGATATGAACCTGTCTGCAAACCTAATGCGCATTAAAAAAAAATATTCTTTCTGTTGCTAAATGTGAAACAGCCTGCTGTATTTCACGTTGTCATTTTGTGGCGGAGATATGAATCTGTCTGCAGACCTAACGCGCATTAAAAAAAAATTATAAGGTAGAATAAATACACACTGGCGCTACACCAGCTTTAAAAGGGGAAAGGGAGAGGTTTTGTGAGGAAGGGGAATAAAACTAAAAGCAAAGCTGCTGGTGATGCAACAGGGTCTGTGTAAAGCCCTGTTTATAATTAAAACATAAAGGAATATATGAGTTGTCACCTGCGCTAAAAAGATTCATTGGTGAATGAAGAGTGAAGATGGGCACAGAGAGATTTAATGCCCGCACTGAGGAAAAAAGGTATACAGCTCCGGTAATCATGGAGCAATATAATGGCATCGGTTGCAATTTAATCCTTCGCTACACATTGAATAAAAGGACAGTTTGTGTTCATGCACTTACTGAGTTATCCGTGATGATGCCTTAGAGTAGCTAGGTGTGTCGGTCTTCTCCTGCTGAATGATAGATGTGCGGTCCTGCGCCGCAAGACTGTGGGTCTGGGAGATAGTGCAGGAGCATTCTCTCCTACTATATTCCTCCTCGCTGGTCACAGGGAGCTAGGCTGAACCGCCAACTTCAGGCGTGCCCCGGCCGGAAGCGACGCCGAAGCGGTGGCGGAGTGTGAGAGGGGCGTGGAAAAAATGTGACGTCACACAGCTGGATGGATGGGCGCATGAAGGGACAAAGCAATCCATTATCCAAATTATAATTATTCTGTTGCTGAATGTTATGCAGCCGGCTGTATCCCATGTTGTCATTTTGAGGCAGGGATATGAACCTGTCTGCAGACCCAATGCGCATTAAAAAAAAATATTGTGTTTTCTGTTGCTGCATTAATACAGCCCACCATATCCCACATTGTAATTTCCTGGGGGTGATATGAAGCTGTCTGCAGACCTCAAGCACATTAAAATATTAACTTTTTTCTGTTGATAAATGTGATACAGCCTGCTATATCCAACCTTTTTATTTAAGGGCGTTGAAATTGTTCTGTGTGCACATTAAAATTATTATTTTATTTTTTTTGCAAACGTGATACAGCAGCCAAGATCTGAGTTTAAAATTGTTTGAGCCTATCTTCTAGATTATATGCATCTTTGGCATACAATTTCTCACTGCCATCTTTTATGCCTAGCTTGAGATGCGCATCTGTTCCACCTATTTTCTGACAAGCATCAAACGTTCTCTTTTAATTGTGCAGGGTAAATGAGTAATCGTTGTAGGCTGGATTCTGGATCTCATACCTCCCATAGCCACCCTGTAATTGATCCTGTTGTCCGATCCGATTCCCGCCATCGTCATGGCCCTTTTCCTGATCAGTTCATGTAACGACACGGCCATATTTCTGTAGATAACCTGCAGCTTACCAGCAGCAAGTGTAGTAAAGAGGGCGTTTCAATGCCACGGACAATCTTCTAGATTATACAGGCCTCATCCATACTAAAAATATTTTTTTATGTTACTAACCGAATACAGAAGGGGACATCTCACTTTGAAAATGTTTGGAGCATGAAGTCAATGTTATACAGGCCTCATCGACAGGCACAAAAAAATTATTCTGTTACTAACGTCATATAGTAGGAGACATCTGACTTAGAAATTGTTGGTAGTATCTAGTCTATGTTATACAGGCCTCATCAACAGGCCCCAAATTTTTTTCTGTTACTAGCGTAATACAGTAGGGGACATTTCACGTACAAATTGTTTGGAACATGCAGGTGCTCGTTGCTCGGGTCGAGCAAATTGGAATACTCGGGTACTCGACCCGAGCAACGAGCCCAATATAAGTCTATGGGAGACCCGAGTATTTTTACTGTGATCCCCGTCCCTGGGGGTCCTTTAAAGATCTAAAAATGTCTGAAAATGATGGAAACACTCCTCAAATGACACAGGGACAATTTTTTCCAAGATTCATGCCATTTTTCCCTGTGCAACCAAAAACACACTAAAACGAAACCAAAATGGATTTTGCTGGGTAATATGTTAAGGTGCATCCTTTCCAGGGTTATGACTTGCCTGTAAGGCCAAATAATTAACCTCAGACTGAAAAATTCCTCTCCCACTTGGGCTTAGTTCAGACGCAGCGTTTTTGAAGCGTTTTTCAACTTTAACATTGCTTTCAACCACTACAAATGCATTCACTGAGAAATGTAATTGTAGCATTTAACAACCCTAGCTGGCCATGTGGTGTGTGACACATAAACAGACCCATCTTGTTTATTTTATGAAGGAGGGACTCTTAAAGTCACACAGCCTATTTTTACTGGTGCATCAGGCGACATTAATATTCTTAAAGGGCCTTTAATAAACAGTGGGTCTCCTAAACTCACAATATGCATTTTGTACTCTGTACTCATTTGTTTTATACATTGGCAGCTAGGCCAGCCCTGCTGCATAGTCAGTCATATGCACCCCATTACGCCTTGGAACCCACGTACTGGATGGGCCCATGAAAATCCACTTCACAATATGCATTTTGTACTTCATGCTCCTTTGTTTTACACATTGGCAGCAAGACAAGCCCTGCTGCATAGTAAGCCATATGCACCCCATTACGCCAAGGAACCCAAATACTGGATGGGCTCATGAAAATCCACTTCACAATCTTCATTTTGCACTCCCGTACTCCTTTGTTGTACACATTGGCAGCAATGTCTGCCCTGCTGCATAGTCATATGCACCTCATTACACCAAGGAACTCACTTACTGGATGGGCCCATGAAAATCCACTTCACAATATGCATTTTGTACTCCATACTCCTTTGTTTTACACATTGGCAGCAAGGCCAGCCCTGCTGCATAGTAAGTCATATGCACCCCATTACGCCAAAGAACCCACATACTGCATGGGCCCGTGAAAATCCACTTCACAATTTTCATTTTGTACTTCGTATTCCTTTGTTTTACACATTGGCAGCAATGCCTGCCCTGCTGCATAGTCATATGCACCCCATTACGCCAAGGAACCCACATACTGGATGGGCCCATGAAAATCCACTTTACAATATGCATTTTGTACTCCGTACTCCTTTGTTTTACACATTGGCAGCAATGTCTGCTTTGCTTCATAGTCATATGCACCCCATTACGCCAAGGAACCCACATACTGGATGGGCCCATGAAAATCCACTTCACAATATGCATTTTGTACTCCGTACTCCTCTGTTTTACACATTGGCAGAAATGTCTGAACCTGCTGCATTGTCATATGCACCCCATTACGCCTTGGAACCCACATATCGGATGGGCCCATGAAAATCCACTTCACAATATGTATTTTGTACTCGGTACTCCTTTGTTTTACACATTGGCAGCAAGGCCAGCCCTGCTGCATAGTAATACATTTGAAAAACATTTGAAAAAACTGATCGTCACATCCATACATAGACTAAGTGTGAACAGGTGCTAAACCTAGAGTCGCCAACTCCTATACATTCAAGCAAATAAGGTAGCACACTGTAGCGCTGAAACATGCAAACATGAAACATGAAAATTTTTTAACTGCATTACTGCACTAGGAATATGAAAAATGAGAGCGTTTAGCGCATAAAAAAGGCCAATTTTATGTGTACCTCGTAGCCACTTTACGGCATCTCTCTTATACAAGGTCCTACGATTTCCTTTCTCACTGAGAATAAACGTCTCCATCTGAATGGGTGCCTATGAAAACCTCTTGTGAGACTACCATTCTCTCTCTCTTCTCAGCACCTGTTCACACTTGTATTATTTAGCTTTCTGACCGAGCACTCCGCCTCCTAGTCACTGGTGTTTTAATTACAGCAGGTCCATTACCCCTCCACAGAGAGAGAGAATGGTAGTCTCATAAGAGGTTTTCATAGGCACCCATTCAGATGGAGACGTTTATTCTCAGTGAGGAAGGAAATCGTAGGACCTGGTATAAGAGAGATGCCGTAAAGTGGCTACCAGGTACACATAAAATTGGCCTTTTTTGCGCTAAATGCTCTCATTTTTCATATTTCTAGTGCAGTAATGCAGTTAAAAAATTTTCATGTTTCATGTTTGCATGTTTCAGCGCTACAGTGTGCTACCTTATTTGCTTGAATGTATAGGAGTTGTCAAATCTAGGTTTAGCACCTGTTCACACTTAGTCTATGTATGGATGTGACGGTCAGTTTTTTCAAATGTATTATTTAGCTTTCTGACCGAGCACTCCGCCTCCTAGTCACTGGTGTTTTAATTACAGCAGGTCCATTACCCCTCCACAGAGAGAGAGAATGGTAGTCTCACAAGAGGTTTTCATAGGCACCCATTCAGATGGAGACGTTTATTCTCAGTGAGGAAGGAAATCGTAGGACCTGGTATAAGAGAGATGCCGTAAAGTGGCTACCAGGTACACATAAAATTGGCATTTTTAATGTGCTAAACGCTCTCATTTTTCATATTTCTAGTGCAGTAATGCAGTTAAAAAATTTTCATGTTTCAAGTTTGCATGTTTCAGCGCTACAGTGTGCTACCTTATTTGCTTGAATGTATAGGAGTTGGCGACTCTAGGTTTAGCACCTGTTCACACTTAGTCTATGTATGGATGTGACGGTCAGTTTTTTCAAATGTATTATTTAGCTTTCTGACCGAGCACTCCGCCTCCTAGTCACTGGTGTTTTAATTACAGCAGGTCCATTACCCCTCCACAGAGAGAGAGAATGGTAGTCTCACAAGAGGTTTTCATAGGCACCCATTCAGATGGAGACATTTATTCTCAGTGAGGAAGGAAAACGTAGGACCTGGTATAAGAGAGATGCCGTAAAGTGGCTACCAGGTACACATAAAATTGGCCTTTATGCGCTAAACGCTCTCATTTTTCATATTTCTAGTGCAGTAATGCAGTTAAAAAATTTTCATGTTTGCATGTTTCAGCGCTACAGTGTGCTACCTTATTTGCTTGAATGTATAAGAGTTGGCGACTCTAGGTTTAGCACCTGTTCACACTTAGTCTATGTATGGATGTGACGGTCAGTTTTTTCAAATGTATTATTTAGCTTTCTGACCGAGCACTCCGCCTCCTAGTCACTGGTGTTTTAATTACAGCAGGTCCATTACCCCTCCACAGAGAGAGAGAATGGTAGTCTCACAAGAGGTTTTCATAGGCACCCATTCAGATGGAGATGTTTATTCTCAGTGAGGAAGGAAATCGTAGGACCTGGTATAAGAGATGCTGTAAAGTGGCTACCAGGTACACATAAAATTGGCCTTTTTTATGCGCTAAATGCTCTCATTTTTCATATTTCTAGTGCAGTAATGCAGTTAAAAAATTTTCATGTTTCATGTTTGCATGTTTCAGCGCTACAGTGTGCTACCTTATTTGCTTGAATGTATAGGAGTTGGCGACTCTAGGTTTAGCACCTGTTCACACTTAGTCTATGTATGGATGTGACGGTCAGTTTTTTCAAATGTATTATTTAGCTTTCTGACCGAGCACTCCGCCTCCTAGTCACTGGTGTTTTAATTACAGCAGGTCCATTACCCCTCCACAGAGAGAGAGAATGGTAGTCTCACAAGAGGTTTTCATAGGCACCCATTCAGATGGAGACGTTTATTCTCAGTGAGGAAGGAAATCGTAGGACCTGGTATAAGAGAGATGCCGTAAAGTGGCTACCAGGTACACATAAAATTGGCCTTTTTTATGCGCTAAACGCTCTCATTTTTCATATTTATAGTGCAGTAATGCAGTTAAAAAATTTTCATGTTTCATGTTTGCATGTTTCAGCGCTACAGTGTGCTACCTTATTTGCTTGAATGTATAGTAGTTGGCAACTCTAGGTTTAGCACCTGTTCACACTTAGTCTATGTATGGATGTGACGGTCAGTTTTTTCAAATGTATTATTTAGTTTTCTGACCGAGCACTCCGCCTCCTAGTCACTGGTGTTTTAATTACAGCAGGTCCATTACCCCTCCACAGAGAGAGAGAATGGTAGTCTCACAAGAGGTTTTCATAGGCACCCATTCAGATGGACACGTTTATTCTCAGTGAGGAAGGAAATCGTAGGACCTGGTATAAGAGAGATGCTGTAAAGTGGCTACCAGGTACACATAAAATTGGCATTTTTAATGTGCTAAACGCTCTCATTTTTCATATTTCTAGTGCAGTAATGCAGTTAAAAAATTTTCATGTTTCAAGTTTGCATGTTTCAGCGCTACAGTGTGCTACCTTATTTGCTTGAATGTATAGGAGTTGGCGACTCTAGGTTTAGCACCTGTTCACACTTAGTCTATGTATGGATGTGACGGTCAGTTTTTTCAAATGTATTATTTAGCTTTCTGACCGAGCACTCCGCCTCCTAGTCACTGGTGTTTTAATTACAGCAGGTCCATTACCCCTCCACAGAGAGAGAGAATGGTAGTCTCACAAGAGGTTTTCATAGGCACCCATTCAGATGGAGACATTTATTCTCAGTGAGGAAGGAAAACGTAGGACCTGGTATAAGAGAGATGCCGTAAAGTGGCTACCAGGTACACATAAAATTGGCCTTTATGCGCTAAACGCTCTCATTTTTCATATTTCTAGTGCAGTAATGCAGTTAAAAAATTTTCATGTTTGCATGTTTCAGCGCTACAGTGTGCTACCTTATTTGCTTGAATGTATAAGAGTTGGCGACTCTAGGTTTAGCACCTGTTCACACTTAGTCTATGTATGGATGTGACGGTCAGTTTTTTCAAATGTATTATTTAGCTTTCTGACCGAGCACTCCGCCTCCTAGTCACTGGTGTTTTAATTACAGCAGGTCCATTACCCTTCCACAGAGAGAGAGAATGGTAGTCTCACAAGAGGTTTTCATAGGCACCCATTCAGATGGAGATGTTTATTCTCAGTGAGGAAGGAAATCGTAGGACCTGGTATAAGAGATGCTGTAAAGTGGCTACCAGGTACACATAAAATTGGCCTTTTTTATGCGCTAAATGCTCTCATTTTTCATATTTCTAGTGCAGTAATGCAGTTAAAAAATTTTCATGTTTCATGTTTGCATGTTTCAGCGCTACAGTGTGCTACCTTATTTGCTTGAATGTATAGGAGTTGGCGACTCTAGGTTTAGCACCTGTTCACACTTAGTCTATGTATGGATGTGACGGTCAGTTTTTTCAAATGTATTATTTAGCTTTCTGACCGAGCACTCCGCCTCCTAGTCACTGGTGTTTTAATTACAGCATGTCCATTACCCCTCCACAGAGAGAGAGAATGGTAGTCTCACAAGAGGTTTTCATAGGCACCCATTCAGATGGAGACGTTTATTCTCAGTGAGGAAGGAAATCGTAGGACCTGGTATAAGAGAGATGCCGTAAAGTGGCTACCAGGTACACATAAAATTGACCTTTTTTATGCGCTAAACGCTCTCATTTTTAATATTTCTAGTGCAGTAATGCAGTTAAAAAATTTTCATGTTTCATGTTAGCATGTTTCAGCGCTACAGTGTGCTACCTTATTTGCTTGAATGTATAGGAGTTGGCGACTCTAGGTTTAGCACCTGTTCACACTTAGTCTATGTATGGATGTGACGGTCAGTTTTTTCAAATGTATTATTTAGCTTTCTGACCGAGCACTCCGCCTCCTAGTCACTGGTGTTTTAATTACAGCAGGTCCATTACCCCTCCACAGAGAGAGAGAATGGTAGTCTCACAAGAGGTTTTCATAGGCACCCATTCAGATGGAGACGTTTATTCTCAGTGAGGAAGGAAATCGTAGGACCTGGTATAAGAGAGATGCCATAAAGTGGCTACCAGGTAAACATAAAATTGGCCTTTTTTATGCGCTAAACGCTCTCATTTTTCATATTTCTAGTGCAGTAATGCAGTTAAAAAAATTTCATGTTTCATGTTTGCATGTTTCAGCGCTACAGTGTGCTACCTTATTTGCCTGCTGCATAGTAAGTCATATGCACCCCATTACGCCAAGGAACCCACATACTGGATGGGCACATGAAAATACACTTCACAATATGCATTTTGTAAATCCAGAAGTTGCTAATGATAGAAATAAAAGGTCTAAATTAATCTACCCAAGTGACTATTAAAGGGGCTTTAGTGCAAGATTTCCAGCATATCAAAGTAAATGGCATTTCCACTCCAAAAAAATTAATTACACCTACATGCAAAGTGTGCGTTTTCTCCACAGAAACACTTGAAGATCTTTTTTTTTTAGACTGTTATTGTATCAGATAAAGAAAATAATGTGGCTTTCCTGAAATCATCTTCTGATGGAAAAGAAAAGCATTCATTGAACTGTTAAACTGTAGGCAAAGATCGTACATTGCAAGATGGTGGATGTTAAGCAAGGCATGGTTCCAAAAGATTATTTTCCAATGTCAGAAAAGTGCTTTCTTCCCCTACCAAATCCATTTCTCAATGTTCAAATAAACAATCACATATAAAATCACACAGAGTTAAGGAGAAATGACTGCAAGGAAAAAAAGGAAAGAATCTGTATCTCTTCCACCAAGACTTGCTAAAACTTCAGAGTTGTGGCTGATAAAAATATCACCAATTAGTCGAAAAGCGAGTGAAACAGATTACTTTAAATCCTTACAAGACTATAAAGTTTACTAATGTGACACAAAATGATGTCTGTTTTCAATTAATCTTTTGAGAATACCCAACAATGCAGTCTGGATGACGTGATTGGAGACAGATGACTGTTAGTTTTAAAAAAAAAATTGTGTACCATGAAACCTCAAGCTGTCAAACCCTTTCTTGGTTTTCAAATGGTAATGGAATCCCTACAATATGCTGAGAGCAGGATGCACTACATTGAAGGATGATCAACTTTTTGTTTTTTTAATGGTATGATGGTTCCCTCTTTGTAAAATTATTTACAGGAGAATTTGGCAATTTTATTTGCCAATTTTTTAACAGTAAGTTTCAGATACGGCTTTACAATACAACGCAATTTTATTTCAAAGTACAAAATTCAAAGAATAGTATGATTGAATAGTATGAGTGCGTACACCTTTGTATATGTTAACATACAAAGGTTAAGTACATATAAGGATTAAATACATATAATGATTAAGTATATATAAAGATTAACTACATACAGCATCACCAAGAGGCTTTTAAACATCATCCTTCTGGAATATCAGAGAAGCAACACCAAAACAGAGAACCCCTGGGAGATTCACTACACTGCATGGGCATTCCCAATTATGCAGGTATGAGCACACTGTACATGTACAGGTACCCCAGTTTTGCATCTGTTTTAGTCATGTTTCTCTGGTCTTATATAGTGATTTACACTATGTAGTAACTCTAGTTTCACCCAGCCCTTCAAGTGGCCAGCTTTCAAGGTTGTATGAAACTGAGATATCATGGAGTCATCAGATGAGGGGCCATAAACCCTTAGAATATAAAAGCCACAAGGATTTAGATAAAAGTACCACAGGCAGAGGTTCAGTAAATCTTAATATTTTACAATGACAAACACCAACATATAGAAGCTTAGAACTGTTTGTGAAGTTAATAAACATTTCTCAAAATTGTGTCACTATGAGCATTGTCTGTCACATCTGTAAATGTTTTACAAGAAATTCAACTATGTAATTGTCTGAATGCATTCAGTATATATCAATCTGGATTCCAAATCATCATTTGTAGAGTTAAGCGACTTTTACTTTTTTAGGATCGAGTCGAGTTTCGCAAAACCTGACTTTCTCCAAAGTCGGGTGGGGTGAAATCGGACGATTATTGCAAAAGGTCGGGGGCCGACTGAAACACGAAACCCAATGCAAGTCAATGGGGAATCAAAGTCGGCAGAGAGTGGAGGACAGGAAAACACCTACAGTGCCCATTTTAATTCCAAAAACATCAATTCTTATTACTGAAGCTTGTCAATCTTAATTTACTTTATAATAATAGTTAGGCATTGAAAACTGGGGGTCATTTGGTTAAATTTGTGGAGGGGGTAGGGCTGGCTCAAGTTTTTCGTTGGCCCAGGAAATGTGGAATACGTCACGGCGGTGGAGCAGGGAGAGGTAAACATTTAAACTTTGCAAGTGCTGTGATCCTGAGCAAGCAGGGGGGGCCCACTCATTTGCATTGGCACAGGGCC
The DNA here is from genome assembly GCF_051348905.1 of Ranitomeya variabilis. Lineage (NCBI taxonomy): Eukaryota > Metazoa > Chordata > Amphibia > Anura > Dendrobatidae > Ranitomeya > Ranitomeya variabilis. The sequence continues at coordinate 255,536,678 of NC_135237.1, read as the reverse complement.
CCTCAAAGTACGGCAGTGTGTTTGACGGCAGGGGCGCCTCCCACCGGCAGAGACACTTTGTGTACTATGAGGGGCCCTGTGCCAGTGACGTCACCAACGAGTATGCCCCCCCACCTGATGAAGGAACCTGCACTTTCATCTGCACCTTCCTCTTTGTCCCTGTGTAAGGTGGTATAGTATGCGGGAAGGGGAACCTGACTTTCAGCAGGGTCAGATTCTGGCTGTATAGTGCAAGAGCAATGTAGTGGTCTGGGTCAATGTACCAGCAGAGTCATCTAGCAGTGGCTGGACAATGGGCAGGATGACGAGGAAACACAGATATATGCCCAAATAATAATGTAGGCTAAATGCAGTTCAAAACTGGTAACAGGACTAAACAGGCGGCATAGCTTTGTTCAGCGGAGGGCAACTGTAATGAGAGGCTGACAATTAGTAGGCCAAACAAAGTAAGTAGGCTAAATGCAGTTTAAAATAGGTAACAGGACTAAACTGGCGGCATAGCTTTGTTCAACGAAGGACAACTGTAATCAGAGGCTGGCAGTTAGTAGGCCCAATAAAGTAAGTAGGCTAAATGCAGTTCAAAATAGGTAACAGGAGTAAACTGGCGGCATAGCTTTGGTCAGCGAAGGACAACTGTAAGGAGTGGCACAGACAGACTTAGTAGGCCTAAAATAAAAAAGTAGGCTAAATGCAGTTCAAAATTGGTAACAGGAGTACACAGGCGGCATAGCTTTGTTCAGCGGAGGACAATTGTAATGAGAAGCTGACAAATAGTAGGCCCAAAAAAGTAAGTATGTTAAATGCAGTTCAAAACTGGTAACAGGAGTAAACTGGCGGCATAGCTTTGTTCAGCGGAGGACAACTGTAATGAGAGGCTGGCAGTTAGTAGGCCCAATAAAGTAAGTAGGCTAAATGCAGTTCAAAATAGATAACAGGACTAAACTGGCGGCATAGCTTTGGTCAGCGGAGGACAACTGTAAGGAGTGGCCCAGACAGACTTAGTAGGCATAAAATAAAAAAGTAGGCTCAATGCAGTTCAAAATTGGTTACAGGAGTACACAGGCGGCATAGCTTTGTTCAGCGGAGGACAATTGTAAGGAGTGGCAGACACAGTTAGTAGGCCCAAAAAAGTAAGTGGGCTAAATGCAGTTCAAAACTGGTAACAGGAGTAAACTGGCGGCATAGCTTTGTTCAATGGAGGACAGCTGTAATGAGTAGCGCAGACACAGTTTGTAGGCCCACATTTAAAAGTAGGCTCCAAGCAGTTAAAAAATGGTAACAGGAGTAAACCGGCGGCATAGCTTTGTTTAATGGAGGACAACTGTAAGGAGTGGCACAGATAGACTTAGTAGGCCTAAAATAAAAAAGTAGGCTCAATGCAGTTCAAAATTGGTTACAGGAGTACACAGGCGGCATAGCTTTGTTCAGCGGAGGACAATTGTAAGGAGTGGCAGACACAGTTAGTAGGCCCAAAAAAGTAAGTAGGCTAAATGCAGTTCAAAACTGGTAACAGGAGTAAACTGGCGGCATAGCTTCGTTCAATGGAGGACAGCTGTAATGAGTGGAGCAGACAGACTTAGTAGGCCTAAAATAAAAAAGTAGGCTAAATGCAGTTCAAAATTGGTAACTGGAGTACACAGGCGGCATAGCTGTGTTCAGTGTAGGACAGCTGTAGTGAGTGGTGCAGACAGACTTAGTAGGCCTAAAATAAAAAAGGAGGCTAAATGCAGTTCAAAATTGGTAACTGGAGTAAACTGGCGGCATTGCTTTGTTCAGTGTCGGAAAATTGTAATGAGTAGCAGACTAAGTTAGTAGGCCCAAATAATAAAGAGGGCTAAATGTCTGCCAAAAAATTGTTCCTAAGTAAAATGGTGGCATAGCTAGGCACAGGGGTGGGCTTCTGAGTAGCAGAGGGTGGTAGTAGGCGCAAAGTATTAACTGGTATAAATGGAGGCCAGGGCCCCTGTATATTTTAACTATCATCTATCATTTCAACAAATTTGTATTGGCAGTGCCTTTGAAGGATTTAACAGCACAGACTACACAGTGGCGGAGCAGGGAGAGGTAAGTATTGCAAGTTTTAGAGCACAGTTTGACCAGGGAGGGAACACTCTCTCGTGGGCGGTGGTACTGGCACAGGGCCCCTCATATTACGACGGCGTGTCTGACGTCGGTTGTGCACCACCACCATCAGAGACACTTCATTGTACTATGAGGGACCCTGTGCCAGTGCCATCGCACCTGTCCAGGAAAACGGCACTCGCACAGGTGCTTGCGCCAAGTGGTGACCACGGCCCTTTGGGGGGAGTCAGCCCATTTAGGGAGGTATAAAAATGGCCTATGGTGGAATTTAAGCAGCTGCAAATGGAGGAATTGGAGCAGTCAGTAAGAGGAGGCCAAAAGCAAGACATTTTTCAGGCAAGCTACGTGTGCGCAGGGGAAGGTGGGGCAAAATAATTTGAAATCCATGATTGGTTAATTTTAATGAAGGTTAGATCATCAACATTTTGGGTAGCCAGACGAGTCCTTTTTTCGGTCAGTATTGAACCAGCAGCACTGAAGACTCTTTCTGATAGCACACTAGCAGCAGGGCAAGGAGCTCCTGTAATGCATTTTCAGCCAATTCAGGCCAGGTGACTATTTTAGATGCCCAGTAATCAAAGGGGAATGACCTGTGAGGGAGAACATCGATAAGGGAGGAAAAATAATTCATAACCATACTGGACAAATGCAGTCTCCTGTCGCTTTGAATGCATGCAGCAGTACCTGTCGTGTCTGCGGTCATTGCGAAATCACTCCACAACCTGATCATAAAACCCCTCTGTCCAACGCCACTTCGGATTTGTGCACCTCTAACACCTCTGCCATGTTGCCCCCTACAGCTCATGTGAGAACCATCACCGCTGCTGTGTGCTGGGAATGCCTGAACCAAACGGTCTTCAAGAGTTGCTTGTTTGGTAGCCAATATTTGCTCAAGGTTCTCATGTGGCATGATATTTTGTAATTTTCCTTTATAACGTGGATCCAGGAGGCAGGCCAACCAGTAATTGTCATCGGCCATCATTTTGATAATGCGGGGGTCCCTTTTTAGGATACGCAAGGCATACTCAGCCATGTGGGCCAATGTTCCAGGTGTCAATTCACTACTTGTGCTGGGTTGAGGAGCACTGTCTTGCAAATCAACATCACTTGTCTCCCGCAAAAACCCTGTACCTGACCTTGCAACGCCACCAGTTTCTATTGCCCCCTGAGAAGCATCCTCCTTCCATAAATATTCATCCCCATCATCCTCCTCCTCCTCCTCTTCCTCCACCACCTCATCCAGGAGAGTTCCCTGAGCAGACAATGGCTGACTGTCATCAAGGCTTCTTTCCTCCTCGGCTGCCGATGCCTGCTCCTTAATGTGCGTCAAACTTTGCATCAGCAGACGCATTAGTGGGATGCTCATGTTTATGATGGCATTGTCTGCACTTACCAGCCGTGTGCATTCCTCAAAACACTGAAGGACTTGACAGAGGTCTTGTAGCTTCGACCACTGCACACCTGACAACTCCATGTCTGCCATCCACCTGCCTGCCCGTGTATGTGTATCCTCCCACAAATACATTACAGCATGCCTCTGTTCGCAAAGCCTCTGAAGCATGTGCAGTGTGGAGTTCTACCTTGTTGCAACGCCGATTATTAGGCATTGCTGGGAAGATTCAGCGATCGCTGATGGTTCAGCATACGGCTGGAGTGTACGGGTGACCGGCGGATGTGCGAGCAAAGTCTTCGCACCTTCAGGAGCAGGGCTGGTAACCCCGGATAATTTTTCAGGAAGCACTGCACCACCAGGTTCAAGGTGTGAGCCAGGCAAGGTATGTGTTTCAGTTCTGAAAGGGCTATGGCAACCATAAAATTCCTTCTGTTATCACTGACTACCTTGCCTGCCTCAAGATGTACACTGCCCAGCCATGACTGAATTTCTTGCTGCAAGTACTTGGCCAGAATTTCCGCGGTGTGTCTGTTGTCACCCAAACACTTAATTTCCAACACAGCCTTCTGACGCTTACCAGTAGCTGTTCCATAATGGGACACCTCGTGTGCAACACTGGCAGCTGTGGATGGAGTGGTCGTGCAACTGCGCTCTGTGGACGAGCTTTCGCTTCTGGTGGAGGAGGAGGAGGAGGAGGAGGACGGGTGGCGAACGCCTACAGCCAACTGTTTCCTGCATCCACCACATTAATCCAGTGTGCTGTGATGGACACGTAACGTCCCTGGCCATGCCTACAGGTCCATGCATCTGTTGTGAGGTGCACCTTTCTACTGACTGATTGCCTCAGTGCATGGACAATGCGGTCTTTGACATGCTGGTGGAGGGCTAGGATGGCTTTTCTCGCAAAGAAGTGTCAACTGGGTAGGTCATAGCATGAGATTAGTCTAGCAATGTGGGCGTTCAAACCCTGTGTATGCGGATGTGAGGATGAGTACTTTGTTTTCCTAATGAGAGTCTCTTGTAGAGTGAGCTGGATTGGAGAGGTGCAAATGGTGGAACTAGCGGTAGTGGAGGTTGTGGACATGGCGGATTGAGAGAGGGTTAGTGATGCTATTCTTGATGTTGACCTACATACAGTGTTTCCTACCAAAAACCTTGTGATTCCCTGACTGCTTTGGCCTTGCGACGATACCTCCACATTTGCTGCTGGTGGTGTCCTAACTGGTGGGCTTAAAGTGAGGGAAGCAATGTAGCGTTGCTGACTACCTTCATTCTGAGCAGGTGCACTAACGGTACGGGACGTTTGGTAGTTAGTCCAGGCTTGCAAGTGCATGCTGGTTAAATGTCTACGCATGCACGTTGTATTTAAATTTAGGGGATTCTTCCCTCTGCTAAAGGTCTTTGAGCATTTCTTACAGATAACTTTGCACTGATCATTCGGATCTTGGTTAAAAAATTGCCACACTCCATTCTTCCTACTATGCAATACCTTTTCAGGCATTGCACGCTGTGCTACTTTCAACGGATGGCCACGCTATCCTAAAACAGTTTTTTTGGTTGACAAACACTTTTGGCCTGAGATGGGCCTGCCAGATGACAGCTGTTGCAATGTAGATGGCTGCTGTGGATCATCCTCCTCTGCTTCTGAGCTACTGTCAGTGGCACCCTCTTCCCCCAATGGCTGCCAATCTGGGTCAACAACTGGGTCATCTATCACCTCCTCTTCAATGTCATGTGCACCTTTCTCTGTGTCACCATGTAAGGTGCTATAGAGTTCAGGATGGGGCACCATAGTCTCATCAGGTTCAGTTTCTGGCTCAGTACACTGCGAGGGCAATGTAGTGATCTGAGTCAATGGGACAGCATAATAATCTAGCTGTGGCTGTGCATCAGTGCACTCCATGTCCGATTCATCTTGTAATGGGCTGTTAACAATTTCCGTTTCTAACCCAGGCATGGTATGTGTAAAGAGCTCCATGGAGTAACCTGTTGTGTCGCCTGATTCATCCTTCACTGTTGGTTTGGGTGAAGGACACAAGGAAGTGACTTTTTCCTGACCGGGAGCATCCACTGACGACTTGCTGCTTTTAAATTTGGAACTTTCTGAAGAGGAGGCGAAAGAGCTAGAGGCTGTGTGTTGTGAATTTGGTTTTTGGGCTCCCCCGGTGGTCGCTGGTGGTACTGGACTTGTGTGCTTCACTTTCTCTGTTCACCTGTTTCCATCAGGATGTGGGAGTATCCTATTTAGCCTTGCTGCTCAGTTATTCTAGTGCCGGCCATCAATGTAACCAGAGCCTTTCTGTTGCATGTTCCTGCTTCTAGACTACTATCAGCTAAGTTGGACTCTTAGTCCTAAGTTTGTTTGCATTTTTGTTCCAGTTCACAGTTATGTTATGTTTCTGTAGCTGGAAGCTCTTGTGGGCCGAAATTACCACTCCGGTGTCATGAGTTGACACATGAGTCTTAAAGTAATTTCTGGATGGTATTTTAATAGGGTTTTCAGCTGACCGTGAAGTTCCCTATTGTATCTTCTTACTATCTAGTAAGCGGACCTCGCTTTGCTGAACCTACCTTCATACTGCGTATGTCTTTTCCTCTGAACTCACCGTCAATATATGTGGGGGGCTTCTGTCTCCTTTTTGGGGGAATTTCCCTAGAGGTAAGCCAGGTCTGTTTTTTCCTCTATTAGGGTTAGTTAGTTCTCCGGCTGGCGCTGGGCGTCTAGGGATAAAACGTAGGTACGTCACCCGGCCACTGTTAGTTGTGTGGTAGGTTTAGCTCACGGTCAGCTCGAGATTCCATCACCCAAGAGCTAGTCTGTTATTTAAGTTCTCTGACGTTCCCTTGCCATTGGGAACCATGACAGCTGTGTCAGCAAGGAAAGCCAAAACTTTTTCCTGCTGCTCTGGCTTTAAAAGCGGTTTTCCTACTCCCAGATAAGGGAGCCTTCGATGCCTTGTGTAGCCAGATGATGATGCTGCCTCACAACACCTCCAGCCTTAGCTGCTATTTTGCTTTTCCCACTACCACCAGATGCTCCACCACTACCACCACCACCATCAGTACCAGCTGGCAATGACCGCCCACGGCCTCTTCCACCAGACTTCCTCATTTTTGGGAAAATCTAACCAAAATAACAACCATTATATAGTACTGTAAAACAAGGTAGAAGGTGTCTAGCTCGAGATTCCATCACCCAAGAGCTAGTCTGTTATTTAAGTTCTCTGACGTTCCCTTGCCATTGGGAACCATGACAGTATGGCCGGCCAAGGGTTAAAACCGTTGGCAGAAGAAAGGAGAGAAAAAGAAGTCTGCAGATTTTTATTTATTTTTTTTTCTTCTGAGCTTGCTCTATAGTTCACTCAGTTGCATTTCTGCTCTAATTGCAGCCTTTGCCTCTCTCTCTCCTTCTAATCCTTGAATGGCTCTGATCTCACCTGATTAAAATGGATCCTCAGAGTTTGGCTACAGGTTTGAATAATCTTGCTACGAAGGTTCAAAATTTACAGGATTTTGTTATTCATGCTCCTATATCTGAACCTAGAATTCCTATACCAGAATTTTTCTCCGGGGATAGATCTCGTTTCCTGAATTTCAAATATAATTGTAAATTATTTCTTTCCCTGAGATCTCGCTCCGCTGGAGATCCCGCACAGCAGGTTAGGATAGTAATTTCCTTGCTGCGGGGTGACCCTCAAGACTGGGCATTTGCATTGGCACCCGGGGATCCTGCGTTGCTCAATGTGGATGCGTTTTTTCTGGCTTTGGGGTTGCTTTATGAGGAACCTAATTTAGAGATTCAGGCTGAAAAAACCTTGATGGCCCTATCTCAAGGGCAAGATGAAGCTGAAATATACTGCCAAAAATTTCGTAAATGGTCTGTGCTTACTCAGTGGAATGAGTGCGCCCTGGCGGCGAATTTCAGAGAGGGTCTCTCTGATGCCATTAAAGATGTTATGGTGGGGTTCCCTGCACCTACAGGTCTGAATGAGTCCATGACAATGGCTATTCAGATTGATCGGCGTTTGCGGGAGCGCAAACCTGTGCACCATTTGGCGGTGTCTTCTGAGAAGGCTCCAGAAAATATGCAATGTGATAGAATTCTGTCCAGAAGCGAACGGCAGAATTTTAGGCGAAAAAATGGGTTGTGCTTCTATTGTGGTGATTCAACTCATGTTATATCAGCATGCTCTAAACGTACAAAAAAGGTTGATAAGTCTATTTCGATTGGCACTTTACAGTCTAAGTTTATTTTGTCTGTGACCTTGATTTGTTCATTATCGTCAATTACCGCGGATGCCTATGTCGACTCTGGCGCCGCTTTGAGTCTCATGGATTGGTCCTTTGCCAGGCGCTGTGGGTTTGATCTAGAGCCTCTGGAAGTCCCTATACCTCTGAAGGGTATTGACTCTACACCATTGGCTAGTAATAAACCACAATACTGGACACAAGTGACTATGCGTATGAATCCAGACCATCAGGAGACGATTCGCTTCCTTGTGTTGTACAATCTACATGATGTTTTGGTGCTCGGATTGCCATGGTTACAATCTCATAACCCAGTTCTTGACTGGAAAGCAATGTCTGTGTTAAGCTGGGGATGTCAGGGGGCTCATGGGGACGTACCTTTGGTTTCCATTTCGTCATCTATTCCCTCTGAGATTCCGGAATTTTTATCTGATTATCGTGATGTTTTTGAGGAGCCTAAGCTTGGTTCACTACCTCCTCACAGAGATTGCGATTGTACCATAGATCTGATTCCGGGCAGTAAATTTCCAAAGGGTCGTTTATTTAATCTATCTGTACCTGAACATGCTGCTATGCGAGAATATATTAAGGAGTCCCTGGAAAAGGGACATATTCGTCCTTCTTCATCTCCCTTAGGAGCCGGTTTTTTCTTTGTATCTAAAAAAGATGGCTCTTTGAGGCCGTGTATTGATTATCGACTCTTGAATAAAATTACAGTCAGATATCAGTATCCTCTGCCACTGCTGACTGATTTGTTTGCTCGAATAAAAGGGGCTAAGTGGTTCTCTAAGATTGATCTTCGTGGGGCGTATAATTTGGTGCGAATTAAGCAGGGGGATGAGTGGAAAACCGCATTTAATACGCCCGAGGGCCATTTTGAGTATTTAGTAATGCCTTTTGGTCTTTCAAATGCCCCTTCAGTCTTTCAGTCCTTTATGCATGACATTTTCCGGGAATATTTGGATAAATTCATGATCGTGTATCTGGATGATATTTTGATTTTTTCGGATGACTGGGATTCTCATGTCCAACAGGTCAGGAGGGTTTTTCAGGTTTTGCGGGCTAATTCCTTGTGTGTGAAGGGTTCTAAGTGTATTTTTGGGGTTCAAAAGATTTCTTTTTTGGGGTACATTTTTTCCCCCTCTTCCATTGAGATGGATCCTGTCAAGGTTCGGGCTATTTGTGATTGGACGCAACCTTCTTCGCTTAAGAGCCTTCAGAAATTTTTGGGCTTTGCTAATTTTTATCGTCGATTTATAACTGGTTTTTCTGATGTTGCTAAACCTTTGACTGATTTGACCAAAAAGGGTGCTGATGTTGCTGATTGGTCCCCTGCTGCTGTGGAGGCCTTTCGGGAGCTTAAGCGCCGCTTTTCTTCCGCCCCTGTGTTGCGTCAGCCTGATGTTACTCTTCCTTTTCAGGTTGAGGTCGATGCTTCCGAGATCGGAGCTGGGGCGGTCTTGTCGCAGAAAAGTTCCGATTGCTCCGTGATGAGACCTTGTGAGTTCTTTTCTCGAAAATTTTCGCCCGCCGAGCGAAATTATGATATTGGTAATCGGGAGCTTTTGGCTATTAAGTGGGCTTTTGAGGAGTGGCGTCATTGGCTTGAGGGGGCTAGACATCAGGTGGTGGTATTGACCGATCACAAGAATTTGATTTATCTTGAGTCTGCCAGGCGCCTGAATCCTAGACAGGCGCGCTGGTCGTTGTTTTTCTCTCGGTTTAATTTTGTGGTCTCATACTTACCAGGTTCTAAAAATGTGAAGGCGGATGCCCTTTCTAGGAGTTTTGAGCCTGATTTCCCTGGTGATTCTGAACCTACAGGTATCCTTAAGGATGGGGTGATATTATCTGCTGTTTCCCCAGACCTGCGACGGGCTTTGCAGGAGTTTCAGGCGGATAGACCTGATCGTTGCCCGCCTGGTAGACTGTTTGTTCCTGATGATTGGACCAGTAGAGTCATCTCGGAGGTTCATTCTTCTGCGTTGGCAGGTCATCCCGGGATCTTTGGTACCAGGGATTTGGTGGCTAGGTCCTTCTGGTGGCCTTCTCTGTCACGAGATGTACGAGTTTTTGTGCAGTCTTGTGATGTTTGTGCTCGGGCCAAACCTTGTTGTTCTCGGGCTAGCGGATTGTTGTTATCTTTGCCTATTCCAAAGAGGCCTTGGACTCACATCTCCATGGATTTTATTTCTGATCTCCCTGTTTCTCAGAAAATGTCTGTCATCTGGGTGGTGTGTGACCGTTTTTCAAAGATGGTTCATTTGGTGCCCTTGCCTAAGTTGCCGTCCTCTTCCGAGTTGGTTCCTCTGTTTTTTCAAAATGTGGTTCGCTTGCATGGTATTCCGGAGAATATCGTTTCCGACAGGGGGACCCAGTTCGTGTCTAGATTTTGGCGGGCGTTCTGTGCTAGGATGGGCATTGATTTGTCTTTTTCGTCTGCGTTCCATCCTCAGACTAATGGCCAGACTGAGCGAACTAATCAGACCTTGGAGACTTATTTGAGGTGTTTTGTGTCTGCGGATCAGGATGACTGGGTTGCCTTTTTGCCGTTGGCGGAGTTTGCCCTCAATAATCGGGCTAGTTCTGCCACTTTGGTTTCTCCTTTTTTTTGCAATTCGGGGTTTCATCCTCGCTTTTCTTCTGGTCAGGTGGAGTCTTCGGATTGTCCTGGAGTGGATACTGTGGTGGATAGGTTGCATCGGATTTGGGGACAGGTGGTGGACAATTTGGAGTTGTCCCAGGAGAAGACTCGGCATTTTGCTAACCGCCGTCGTCGTGTTGGTCCTCGTCTTCGTGTTGGGGACTTGGTGTGGTTGTCTTCTCGTTTTGTCCCTATGAGGGTTTCTTCTCCTAAGTTTAAGCCTCAGTTCATCAGCCCGTATAAGATTTTGGAGATTCTTAACCCTGTGTCCTTTCGATTGGACCTCCCGGCATCTTTTTTTATCCATAATGTCTTCCATCGGTCATTATTGCGCAGGTATGAGGTACCGGTTGTGCCTTCCGTTGAGCCTCCCGCTCCGGTGTTGGATGAGGGTGAATTGGAGTACGTTGTGGAGAAGATCTTGGACTCCCGTGTTTCCAGACGGAAACTTCAGTATCTGGTCAAGTGGAAGGGCTACGGTCAGGAGGATAATTCTTGGGTGACAGCCTCTGATGTTCATGCCTCTGATTTGGTCCGTGCCTTTCATAGGGCTCATCCTGATCGCCCTGGTGGTTCTTGTGAGGGTTCGGTGCCCCCTCCTTGAGGGGGGGGTACTGTTGTGAATTTGGTTTTTGGGCTCCCCCGGTGGTCGCTGGTGGTACTGGACTTGTGTGCTTCACTTTCTCTGTTCACCTGTTTCCATCAGGATGTGGGAGTATCCTATTTAGCCTTGCTGCTCAGTTATTCTAGTGCCGGCCATCAATGTAACCAGAGCCTTTCTGTTGCATGTTCCTGCTTCTAGACTACTATCAGCTAAGTTGGACTCTTAGTCCTAAGTTTGTTTGCATTTTTGTTCCAGTTCACAGTTATGTTATGTTTCTGTAGCTGGAAGCTCTTGTGGGCCGAAATTACCACTCCGGTGTCATGAGTTGACACATGAGTCTTAAAGTAATTTCTGGATGGTATTTTAATAGGGTTTTCAGCTGACCGTGAAGTTCCCTATTGTATCTTCTTACTATCTAGTAAGCGGACCTCGCTTTGCTGAACCTACCTTCATACTGCGTATGTCTTTTCCTCTGAACTCACCGTCAATATATGTGGGGGGCTTCTGTCTCCTTTTTGGGGGAATTTCCCTAGAGGTAAGCCAGGTCTGTTTTTTCCTCTATTAGGGTTAGTTAGTTCTCCGGCTGGCGCTGGGCGTCTAGGGATAAAACGTAGGTACGTCACCCGGCCACTGTTAGTTGTGTGGTAGGTTTAGCTCACGGTCAGCTCGAGATGCCATCACCCAAGAGCTAGTTTAGCTCACGGTCAGCTCGAGATTCCATCACCCAAGAGCTAGTCTGTTATTTAAGTTCTCTGACGTTCCCTTACCATTGGGAACCATGACAGCTGTGTCAGCAAGGAAAGCCAAAACTTTTTCCTGCTGCTCTGGCTTTAAAAGCGGTTTTCCTACTCCCAGATAAGGGAGCCTTCGATGCCTTGTGTAGCCAGACGATGATGCTGCCTCACAACACCTCCAGCCTTAGCTGCTATTTTGCTTTTCCCACTACCACCAGATGCTCCACCACTACCACCACCACCATCAGTACCAGCTGGCAATGACCGCCCACGGCCTCTTCCACCAGACTTCCTCATTTTTGGGAAAATCTAACCAAAATAACAACCATTATATAGTACTGTAAAACAAGGTAGAAGGTGTATATAAACTTGATGAGAATTTAATTCTCCCTTTTTTGGGGGGGAGACTGCACCAAAACTCAGGCCCAGTGTATTTTTTTACAATGCAATGTAAGTGGCAGCAAGTGGCTGGCTGATACACGACAAACTAAGAGGACTGAGATATATCCACTTTGTGAGAATTTGAATCTCACTTTTTTTGGGGGGAGACTGAACCCAAACTCAGGCCCAGTGTATTTTTCAACGCAATGTAAGTGGCAGCAAGTGGCTGGCTGATACACGACAAACTAAGAGGACTGAGGTATATCCACTTTGTGAGAATTTGAATCTCACTTTTTTGGGGGGGAGACTGAACCCAAACTCAGGCCCAGTGTATTTTTCAACGCAATGTAAGTGGCAGCAAGTGGCTGGCTGATACACGACAAACTGAGAGGACTGAGGTATATCCACTTTGTGAGAATTTGCATCTCACTTTTTTTGGGGGGGAGACTGAACCACAACTCAGGCCCAGTGTATTTTACAACGCAATGTGAGTGGCAGCAAGTGGCTGGCTGATACACGACAAACAAAGAGGACTGAGGTATATCCACTTTGTGAGAATTTGAATCTCATGTTTTTTTGGGGGGAGACTGAACCCAAACTCGGGCCTAGTGTATAAAACAATGCAATGTGAGTGGCAGCAAGTGGCTGGCTGATACATGACAAACTAAGAGGACTGAGGTATATCCACTTTGTGAGAACTTGAATCTCACTTTTTTTTGGGGGGGGAATGAATCCAAACTCAGGCCCAGTGTATCTTACAACGCAATGTGAGTGGCAGCAAGTGGCTGGCTGATACACGACAAACTAAGAGGACTGAGGTATATCCACTTTGTGAGAATTTGAATCTCCCTTTTTTGGGGGGGAGACAGCACCACAACTCAAGCCCAGTGTGTAACACAACGCAATGTAAGTGGCAGCAAGTGGCTGGAAAATATCTGAAAAAATCCAATGACTGTAGTACAATTTCAATCTCCCTACAATGATCTCAGGACAAGTATGGCAGCAACAAAAAGGACTGCTGCACACAAAAGTGTGGACAAATAAACAAGATAACTGCAGAAAGGAGCACTAGAATTTTTGCTTTTAAAAAAGCAGTTGGTTTGCACAGCAGCGGTGCAAACAGCAATGCAGCTATCAGGGAGCCTTATAAGGCAGCCTAATAAGCTACAGAGCTGATGCAGAAAGATATAGCCTCCACTGTCCCTGCAAAACAAAGGTGGTGTTGGACAGTGGAAATCGCTACAGCACAAGAGGTTTGGGGGTTTATCTTCCCTCCTTAACTATATCCCTGCTTCTGACGAAGCTGCAGCAACCTCTCCCTATGCTGAGATCGGCAGAAGTAAGATGGCGGTCGGCGTGCATGCCCCTTTATAGCCCCTGTGACGCCGCAGAAAGCAAGCCAATCACTGTCATTGCCTTCTCTAAGATGGTGGGGACCGAGACCTATGTCATTACGCTGCCCACACTCTGCGTCCTCCTTCATTGGCTGAAAAATGGCGGTGAAAGCGTCATACGAAACGCGACTTTGCCGCGAAGATCGCCAACCGCATGGCCGATCCCACACTGGGATCGGGTCGGGTTTCATGAAACCCGACTTTGCCGAAAGTCGGCGATTTTTGAATTTGTCCGATCCGTTTCGCTCAACCCTAGCCATTTGTATATTTGCACTACTCTATTAACAGCAATCATATCTATATTCAGCCTTTCTAGGAAAACTTAAGCTTAACCCATTGAGTACTCTGGATAATCATGACAATCTTCTTGACCAGTATCTATAGATAAGTAATGTTAAAAATAGCTGCTGCTACTATGTATTCCGGAAATTAAAGTTAGAACTGCAAGAATGTGAAGATGTTCTAAATCATAACTGTGACCATACTCAATTTTCCATAACTGTTCCATTCGGCTGTGTAGTAAATATTGGAGACACAATAGATGATCTGACATTCTTTCTAATAATTTCTTTACAGATAAAAAGATCATTTATTATTATTCCTGTTTATTATTCTAGAAAGAAAGAAGGAACTTGCAGTCTCCCTCATACAAGTTATCTCAGCCAAAATTGATTAAGTTCTCTGCATCTACAAGCATTCAGCCATCACTTTTTTTTGTATTGAACTCTTACCATTTGATGCAGCCAAAGTTATGGCTCTCAAGGAAAGAAAGTCATATAGTGGACAAAGAAATATTTATAATGAACTACCGAGCCAAACTAACAGCATTGCTTTATCAAATTTATATGAAGTGTATTGTGTCCAATGTGAGCAACCAGGCAACATAAAAAGGAGCTTTTCAAGTGAGCTCTTTAAGGTACACAAATGTTATGAAGTCTTTGCCAACAAGGATGTGGTTTCACAAATGGGAGGTACCTTTTTAAAAAATATACTATTGCCATCACAGCCCCCCTTGTACAAAATTCAGTGGCCTTTAACAGTACAGAACATGTTCACCCAAGTCATGTAAGAGAGATTGCAGGAAACCGAGTTAAGAAGTAGGCCCAATGTAGGGGTGTGGGTCTCTGAGACTCGTAATGGAGTAGATGAGCTGACAAACAATTCCCCAATGGGGGGTACCTTTCTTAATAAAAAAAAAACTAGTGCCATCACAGCCCCCCTTGCCCAAAATTCACCGGCCTATAACAGTACAGAGCACATTCACCCTGGTCATCTAGTGGCAGGTGAAGAAGAGACATTGCAGGAAACAGAGTTAAGAAGTAGGGCCAATGTAGGGGTGTATGTCTCTGAGACTTGTAATGGAGTGCATGAGCTGACAAACAATTCCCCAATGGGGGATACCTTTCTTAATAAAAAAAAAACTAGTGCCATCACAGCCCCCTTGCCCAAAATTCACCGGCCTATGACAGTACAGAGCACGTTCACCCTGGTCATCTAGTGGCAAGTGAGGAAGAGAAATTGCAGGAAACCAAGCTAAGAAGTAGGCCCAATGTAGGGGTGTGGGTCTCTAAGACTTGTAATGGATTGCATTACCTGACAAACAATTCCCCAATGGGGGGTACATTTTTAAAAAATATTTCATAGACATCCAAAAAGTTGACTGTCTGTTGCAGCTCGGAACACATGAACCCTGTTGATCTAGTGATTGAAAATGATGAGAGGTGGAGGAATGCCTCACTAAAAACTAGTCCCAATTTAAAGGAGCTGGTCTCCTAGACTTGTAATGCCCATACACTAAGTGTATGGGCTAACAAACATTTCCCCATGGGGGTACATTTTTTTAAAATATAATATGGGCATCATAGACACCTTTGCAAACACTTGGACTGCCTGTAGCGGCACAGAAGACGTTAAGCCTTGTGATCTAGTGGTGGAGAATGAGGAGACATAAAGATAAATCATAATGAAATCAAACAAATATATAAAGGTTGTGAATCCACCCATGAAAGTAAATAACAAAAGAGAGGGGCGAACACAGGTTCATATATTTGAAGCCAGAATGTGTCAAATGAGATCTGTTTGTCCCTAGCAACAGCTCAGAGACAGGGCGATAAATAAAAATATAATATAAAAGTCTTTGAATAATTTTCTATTGTAGAGGTATACACTACCTCATTAGAGGACTGTCGAAAGATAGGTAAAGTGGAAAATATAGCAATTAATGGGAATAATAGACGTAAATCTCTTTTTTATGACATTTCCCCCTGTGGGAGTAACATTTGTTTTTGTTTCCAATTAGTAACGTGCATCATAAAAACACCCTTGCACAAAAAAAATCTGACTTAGGCATCACGGAATCTGTTCACCCTGGTGTTCTACTGGTTGTGGATGATGAGGATGAGGATAAGGAGGAGGCTAACAAGCGTATACCCATGTGTTGTTGTGAAGAGGTAAATGAGAATACACCTCCCCAAAAAACAGAATGTATTAGAGGGTTATGTTTTGCTGTTTTCACTTGGTGGTGTACAGAAGTCTGACCCAATCCAGCCATTGTAAATTTTTATAAGAGTCAGCCTGTCAGCATTTTCAGTGGACAGGCGGATGCGCTTATCTGTTATAATTACACTAAAAACCCGCTCATACAGAATGCTAGCAGCAGGGCAAGCCAGGACCTACAAGGCATAGAGAGCCAGTTCATGCCACGTGTCCAGCTTGGATACCCAATAATTAAAAGGCACAGAGGAATCCCGGAGGACGTTTGTACGATCTGAAAGGTTCTCCCACAGCATCTTCCCAAACATTGCACTTCTTGTGACAGCGCCCCTTGATTCTGTGCCACCATGATGGGAAGGTCTGAGAAAACTGTTTCAGAACTTTGGCATTGTTCCCCTACCTGAGCTGGGCCAGGCAAGGTACATGTCTGAGCTCACCTTGCCTCAGAGCCACCACCAGGTTCCGGCAATTGTCACACACCATGCCTGGCTGTAGGTTCAGCGGTGTCATCCAAATATCTGACTGATCGTTCAGCGCTGTCCACAGTGCTGCAGTGCTTCCAGCTTCTGACTGATGTGTTGATTTCAGAGATGGAGGCTGAAGAGGAGGAGGAGGAGGTGCAGGGTGCAGGAGTAGTAGACTGGGGCAACCCTGATTGATGTAGGGGCCCCAATCCTTGGCGTGAGGAGGATGTGTTCAATCCCATGGTCCGACTGGGTCCCGGCTTCTACTATGTTAACCCAGTGTGCTGTCAGTGAGGTGTACCATCCCTCACCACAAGCACTTGTCCACGTATCTGTGCTAAGGTGGACTTTCCCAGTAACAGCATTGTTGAGGGCACGGGTAATGCTGTGGGACACATGCTGGTGTAATGCCGGTGAGAAATAGTGGTGACTGGGGACCTTGGGAGGGCCGCCGCCATCAGGTTGCAGAAAGATTCTGTTTCAATGAGCCTAAAAGGCAACATTTCTAGCACAAGCAGAAGAGAAATGTTAGAATTTAGGACTGTGGCCTGTGGGGCGTTGGCTGGGTATTTCCGCTTGCATTCCAGTGACTGGGGCATAGACAACTGAAGGCTGTGCTGGGACAAGGAAATTTGCAGGCTTGATGATGGTGCTGCTTGACTCTGGGCAACAACAGGTGTAGGGCTAGAGGCATCGTCACATGCACAGTGGACTGGGGATTAGCTTCTACACAAAACAGTGGAAGAAGCAGTGGTGTCACCTGCAGACAGTATTCCTGGAGCCTGGGGTTCGGCCCACAAAGTTGGGTGCTTTGCTGCCATGTGCTTAATCATGCTGGTGGTGGTCAAGTTGGTAGTTTTGCTACCCCTGCTAATGCGAGCATAGCAGGTGCTGCAAATGGCCTGTTTGGGGTTATTGGCAGAGTCTTTAAAAAATAACAGAAGATCTAACAGTTGGAATGGCAACTTCCCTCATGTTGGTGTTACAGGGAACGGATGCACACCGTCTGTCTGTGGCCACCACACTGCTTCTTCCTGCCTGTTGGGCAGATAGGACTCCTTCCCCATGTGTGCTGCTGTCCTCACTCTGCATGTCCTCCTGCCAGGTTGGGTCAGTCACTATGTCATCCACCACCTCATCTACCACATCCGCACCCTGCTCCTCCTCCTGACTTTCTGGCAACTGTGTCTCATCAGCGTCCACCTCTTGTGACACTTTCCCACCATCGCCTTCATGTGACCGTGGATGTTCAAAGCTTTCCCACCATCGCCTTCATGTGACCGTGGATGTTCAAAGCTTTGGGCATCGCTACATGCAATCTCATCTGGCCCCACTTCAAGTTGACCAGCCGAGAGTCCGGAATATTGAAAGGGAAAACTGAACAGCTCTTCGGAGTGTCCAAGTGTGTGATCAGTTTTCTCAGGACATTCGGCATGGTGGGAGGAAGGAGGATCAGGGTGAGGAATATCCGGTCCACACTCACGGCTACTCAGACTTGACCATGTGGAAGACAAGGTGGTGGTGGTGGCTAAGTGACTGGAAGCATTATCCACTATCCAACCAACAACCGTTTCACACTGCTCTGGCTTCAATAGTGGTGTGCTGCAGTCCCCTAGAAACTGGGACAGGAAGGTTGAGCAAGAAGATGTGTGCCTTTGTTGTGGCCCACTTTCAGCTTGGCCACGTCCTCGTCCTCTGCATGCACCATCAGCATCATGTCCACTTCCCCGTCCCTTGCCTTGCCCATTTTAAATGGACTACTGCACTATTTCAAAAGGTCAACACAAATGTATTTATTTTGAGCTAAATTATATCTGATCAGTATGCCTGCAAAGCTACGATTTTTCCAGCACCGATACACCAGGACACAGCCTGACATAGACCGTATACATTTTTTTGGGGGGTGAATTGTAGCAACAAAAAAATTAACAAGGCTAGCACACAGAACTATGCTAGGTATGCCTGTGAAAGTATTATTTTTCAACCACAGAAACAGAAGGACTCAGCCTGACATAGACTGTATAATTTATTTTTTTTTTTTTCGTGAATTATAGAAAAAAAAATTAACAAGGCTAGCACACAGAACTATGCTACGTATGCCTGCGAAAATATGATTTTTCCACCACCGATACATCAGGACTCAGCCTGACATAGGCTGTATACATTTTTTTTTGTTTTTTGGTGAATTGTAGAAAAAAAAATTAACAAGGCTAGCACACAGAACTATGCTACATATGCCTGAGAAAATACAATTTTTCAACCACAGATACACCGGGACTCAGCCTGACATAGACTGTATACATTTTTTTTGTTTTTGGTGAATTGTAGAAAAAAAAATGAATGTAACAAGTCTAGCACACAGAACTATGCTACGTATGCCTGAGAAAATACGATTTTTCAACCACAGATACACCAGGACTCAGCCTGACATAGACTGTATACATTTTTTTTTGTTTTTGGTGAATTGTAGAAAAAAAAATGAATGTAACAAGTCTAGCACACAGAACTATGCTACGTATGCCTGAGAAAATACGATTTTTCAACCACAGATACACCAGGACTCAGCCTGACATAGACTGTATACATTTTTTTTGTTTTTTGGTGACTTGTAGAAAAAAAAATGTAACAAGGCTAGCACACAGAACCATGCTACGTATGCCTGCAAAAATACAATTTTTCAACCACAGATATACCAGGACTCAGCCTGACATAGACTGTATAATTTTTTTGGGGCTTTTGGTGAATTGTAGAAAAAAAAAATTAACGAGGCTAGCACACAGAACTATGCTACTGTATGTATTTCTGTGAAAATACAATTTTTCAACCACAGATACACCAGGCCTCAGCCTGACATAGACTGTATACATTTTTTTTTTGTTTTTGGTGAATTGTAGAAAAATTTTTTTTAACAAGGCTAGCACACAAAACTATGCTATATATGCCTGCGTAAATATGATTTTTCAACCACAGATACACCAGGACTCAGCGTGGCATAGACTGTATAATTGTTTTATTTTTTTTGGTGAATTGTAGAAAAAAACAATTAGCAAGGCTAGCATACAGAACTATGCTATGTATGACTGCAAAAATATGATTTTTCAACCACAGATACACTAGGACTCAGCCTGACATAGACTGTATACATTTTTGTGGTTTTTTTGGTGAATTGTAGAAAAAAAATGAACAAGGCTAGCACACAGAACTATGCTACATATGCCTGTGAAAATATGATTTTTCAAACACAGATACACCAGGACTCAGCCTGACATAGACTGTATACATTTTTGGGGGGGTTTTGGTGAATTTTAGAAAAAAAAAATGAACAAGGCTAGTACACAGAACAATGATACGTATGCCTGCAGAGCTAGGATTTTTCCACCACCGATACACCAGCCGTGTGCCTCAGATAACAGACTGATCTAAATGTGGCTTTGATTTGGGGCGGCACAACTAAATTGTGTCAACAAGTTGGCTATGACACAAAAACAAAAAAAAAGATTTTTTGGCGCACTCACATCTGGTGTCTGGGAGGAAAAAAAATTGTAGATTTGCACGTTCTTAGATTTCAATAACCTGTCTGAAGTAGGCAGCGTGAACAAGCAAAGAAATGTTAAAATACATAGTTACATAGTTACATAGTTATTAAGGTTGAAGGAAGACTTTAAGTCCATCTAGTTCAACCCATAGCCTAACCTAACATGCCCTAACATGTTGATCCAGGGGAAGGCAAAAAAAACCCATGTGGTAAGAGTAAGCTCCATCATGAGGAAAAAAATTCCTTCCCGACCCCACATACGGCAATCAGACTAGTTCCCTGGATCAACGCCTTATCAAGGAATCTAATATATACCCTGTAATATTATACTTTTCCAGAAAGGTATCCAGTCCCCTCTTAAACTGAAGCAATGAGTCACTCATTACAACATCATATGGCAGAGAGTTCCATAGTCTCACTGCTCTTACAGTAAAGAATCCGCGTCTGTTATTATGCTTAAACCTTCTTTCCTCCAGACGTAGAGGATGCCCCCTTGTCCCTGTCACCGGTCTATGATTAAAAAGATCATCAGAAAGGTCTTTGTACTGTCCCCTCATATATTTATACATTAACATAAGATCACCCCTTAGTCTTCTTTTTTCCAAACTAAATAGCCCCAAGTGTAATAACCTATCTTGGTATTGCAGACCCCCCCCCCAGTCCTCTAATAACCTTGGTTGCTCTTCTCTGCACCCGCTCCAGTTCAGCTATGTCTTTCTTATACACCGGAGACCAGAACTGTGCACAGTATTCTAAGTGTGGTCGCACTAGTGACTTGTATAGAGGTAAAATTATGTTCTCCTCATGAGCATCTATGCCTCTTTTAATGCATCCCATTATTTTATTTTCCTTTGTAGCAGCTGCCTGACACTGGCCACTGAATATTAGTTTGTCATCCACCCATACACCCAGGTCTTTTTCATTGATGGTTTTGCCCAGAGTTTTAGAATTAAGTACATAGTTATACATCTTATTACTTCTACCCAAGTGCATGACCTTACATTTATCCCCATTAAAGCTCATTTGCCATTTATCAGCCCAAGCTTCTAGTTTACATAAATCAGCCTGTAATATAAAATTGTCCTCCCCTGTATTGATTACCCTGCAGAGTTTAGTGTCATCTGCAAATATTGAAATTCTACTCTGAATGCCCCCTACAAGGTCATTAATAAATATGTTAAAAAGAAGAGGGCCCAATACTGACCCCTGTGGTACCCCACTACTAACTGTGACCCAGTCCGAGTGTGCTCCATTAATAACCACCCTTTGTTTCCTATCCCTGAGCCAACTCTCAACCCACTTGCACATATTTTCCCCTATCCCCATTATTCTCATTTTATGTATCAACCTTTTGTGTGGCACCGTATCAAAAGCTTTTGAAAAGTCCATATACACTACATCCACTGGGCTCCCTTGGTCCAGTCCGGAACTTACCTCTTCATAGAAGCTGATCAAATTAGTCTGACATGAACGGTTCCTAGTAAACCCGTGCTGATACTGGGTCATGAGGTTATTCCTCTTCAGATACTCCAGTATAGCATCCCTTAGAATGCCCTCCAGGATTTTACCCACAGTAGAGGTTAAACTTACTGGCCTATAATTTCCGAGTTCAGTTTTTGTCCCCTTTTTGAATATTGGCACCACATTAGCTATACGCCAGTCCTGTGGTACAGACCCTGTTATTATGGACTCTTTAAAGATTAAAAATAATGGTCTATCAATGACTGTACTTAATTCCTGCAGTACTCGGGGGTGTATCCCATCCGGGCCCGGAGATTTGTCAATTTTTGTGATTTTTAGACGCCGCCATACTTCCTGCTGGGTTAAGCAGGTAACATAAAATTGGGAATTATCATCACTAGTCATATTGGCTGCCATGGGATTTTCTTTTGTAAATACTGATGAAAAAAGTCATTTAGCATATTGGCTTTTTCCTCATCCTCATCCACCATTTCACCCAGACTATTTTTAAGGGGGCCAACACTATCATTTTTTAGTTTCTTACTATTTATGTAGTTAAAGAATATTTTGGGGTTATTTTTGCTCTCTCTAGCAATGAGTCTCTCTGTCTCAATCTTTGCTGCCTTGATTTGCTTTTTACATAATATATTTAAATTTTTGTATTTATTTAATGCCTCCTCACTACCTACTTCCTTTAATTCTCTAAATGCTTTCTTTTTGTCACTTATTGCGCCCCTTACAGCTCTATTTAGCCATATTGGTTTCCTCCTATTTCTAGTATGTTTATTCCCATACGGTATATACTGTGCACAGGTCCTATCTAGGATGCTAATAAATGTCTCCCATTTTCTTTGTGTACTTTTATGTCTCAGGATATCGTCCCAGTTAATTGCACCAAGATCCTCTCTCATCCGTTGGAAATTTGCCCTCCGGAAGTTTAGTGTCCTTGTCACCCCTCTACTACACATCTTATTAAAGGAGACATGAAAACTTATTATTTTGTGATCACTATTCCCCAAGTGACCCCCAACCCTTATATTTGATATGCGGTCTGGCCTGTTGGTTAATATTAGGTCTAGCAGTGCCCCCCTTCTTGTTGAGTCCTGAACCAGTTGTGAAAGGTAATTGTCTCTCATAGTTGTCAAAAACCGATTACCTTTACTGGAACTGCAGGTTTCTGTTCCCCAATCTATTTCAGGGTAGTTGAAGTCCCCCATAATAATGACTTCTCCTTGAGTCGCAGCTTCATCTATTTGCTTTACAAGGATATTCTCCATTGCTTCCATTATTTTTGGAGATTTATAACAAACCCCTATCAGTAATTTATTATTTTTCCCCCTCCCCTTATCTCCACCCACAGGGACTCTACATTTTCATTAGATTCACCTATATTATCACGCAGGATGGGTTTTAAGGTCGATTTTACAAACAGACACACCCCACCCCCTCGCTTATCTGTATGGTCATTTCTGAAAAGGCTATAGCCCTGCAAGTTAACAGCCCAGTCATGGCTCTCATCCAGCCATGTTTCAGATATCCCCACCATGTCATAATTATGTTCCAACAACATTAGTGCTAATTCGTCCATTTTGTTGGCGAGGCTTCTGGCATTAGTATACATGCACTTGATGTTCCTCTCTGTACCTCTATTCTTTCTTAAATTACTAACTGTTCTAACCCCACCCCCCATGCCTCCGCCACCCCCAACTTCCTTATTTGTGCCCAGGTCTCTATCTGCCCTATCTTCCCCTCCTATAAAATGAATACCCTCCCCCCAATCCCTAGTTTAAACACTCCTCCAACCTTCTAACCATTTTCTCCCCCAGCACAGCTGCACCTTCCCCATTGAGGTGCAGCCCATCCCTAACGTAGAGCCTGTAGCCCACTGAGAAGTCGGCCCAGTTCTGCAGGAACCCAAACCCCTCTTTCCTACACCAATTCTTGAGCCACTTATTAACCTCCCTAATCTCCCGTTGCCTCTCTGGCGTGGCACGTGGTACAGGCAGTATTTCAGAAAATACCACGTTGGAGGTCCTTGCTTTCAGTTTGCAGCCTAATTCCCTGAAATCATCTTTAAGGACCTTCCACCTACCTCTAACTTTGTCATTTGTGCCAATGTGCACCATGACCGCTGGGTCCTCACCAGCCCCTCCCAGTAATCTGTCCACCCGATCAGCGATGTGTCGGACTCGAGCGCCAGGTAGGCAGCACACCGTTCGACGATCCCTGTCTTTGTGACAGATTGCCCTATCTGTTCCCCTAATAATTGAGTCCCCCTCTACCAGCACCTGTCTGGCCTGCCCTGCTCTCCTATTTCCCTCCTTACTGGAGCAGTCACTCCTCCGGCTTTCAGAGGACATGCCTGACTGCAGCAGTGCTACCCCTGTACTGGCACCCCCCTCATCTGCCAACTTAGCAAACTTATTGGGGTGAGCCAGATCAGGACTAGCCTCCCTGGCACTCTTCCCTCTACCCCGCTTTCTGACTGTCACCCAGCTAACTGCCTCACTGTCCTGCAGCTCCATCCTACCATCCCCCTCCTCATCTATCCCATTGAGCGTCTGCTCTGTGAGCAGAAGACTCCTCTCCATATTGTCTATGGATCTCAGTGTTGCCAGCTGCACATTTAGATCCAGTATCTGGGTTTTCAAATGCACAACGTGCTCACATCTCGCACAGCAGTATGCACCCTCGACCGGCTGATCAAGGACTGCATACATGTGGCAAGATGAATAATAAGGGGGCTATGGATTGCTTTAGAATAAAAGGAGCAGGTATCAGGTGAAGAAAAAACAAGAAAGCCACAGAAAAATGCAGCTAGATATACATTAAACTAGCTATTGAACCCATTCTATGCCCGGGTGGCGAGCATTTGTATTGGTAAAAGGTTCTACATCCTGGCATGTGCTGCTTCCATCCTGTGTCCTAACTTTATGTGCTGCTACCATCTTTCACCTCCATCCTGTCATATGCTGCTATTATCCTGCACCCATTTCCTGTCATGTGCAGCCAGGGCCACCCTGGCCATGTGGCAATTCTAGCAAATGCCAGAAGGGCCTATCTGGTTATGGGCTGCCTTGTCTGCTACATTGTTATCAGAATCGATGTTCTCAAGATACCCATACTGTTGAGAGTTGTGATGGAGCACAAAGTTGCTAACTCCGTTACTTACCCCAGCAGGCCACGGGTATCATTAGAAATAGAAAATCTTCCTTTCCTCCATCCAGGGTAATATTAGTAATATATCCCATCTGCTTCATGGGGACAGGGACAACATGGGCCCGTGTGATTTCAAATGCCAGGACTGAATTTCAGCCCCAGTCCGTACCTGTGTGCAGCCCCTATTTTGTGTTTTTATCCTGTTTTGTGAGTCTGCATGTTGTCATTCTGTCATGTGCTGCTGCGCCCCCATTCTGTCATGTGCTGCTCGCATCCTGCGCCCCCGTTCTGTCATGTGCTGCTCCCATCCTGAGTCCCTATTCTGTCATGTGCTGCTCGCATCCTGCGCCCCATCCTGTCATGTGCTGCTCCCATCCTGCCAAGTGCTGCTCCCATCCTGCACCCCATTTTGTCAAGTGCTGCTCCCATCCTGTGCCTCCGTTCTGTCATGTGCTGCTCCAATCCTGTGCCCCCATCCTGTCATGTGCTGCTCCCATCCTGCCAAGTGTTGCTCCCATCCTGTGCCCCATTCTGTCATGTGCTGCTCCCATCCTGTGCCCCATTCTGTCATGTGCTTCTCTCATCCTGCACCCCCGTTCTGTCATGTGTTCCTACCATCCTGCGCCCCTGTTCAGTCATGTGCTCCCATCCTGCGCCCCCATTCTGTCATGTGCTGCTCACATCCTGCGCCCACTTCTGTCAAGTGCTGCTCCCATCCTGCGCCCCCATTCTGTCATGTGCTGCTCGCATCCTGCGCCCCATCCTGTCATATGCTGCTCCCATCATGCCAAGTGCTGCTACCATCCTGCGCCCCGTTCTGTTATGTGTTGCTCCCATCCTGCGCCCCATTCCGTCATGTGCTCCTCTCATCCTGCGCCCCGTTCTGTCATGTGCTCCTCCCATCCTGCGCCCCCATTCTGTCATGTGCTGCTCGCATTGTGCGCCCCCTTCTGTCAAGTGCTGCTCCCATCCTGTGCCCCCATTCTGTCATATGCTGCTTGCATCCTGCGCCCCCATCCTGTCATGTGCTGCTCCCATCCTGCGCCCCATCCTGTCAAGTGCTGCTCCCATCCTGCACCCCCGTTCTGTCATGTGCTGCTCCCATCCTACGGCCCCGTTCTGTCATGTGATCCTCTCATCCTGTGCCCCTGTTCTGTCATGTGCTCCTTCCATCCAGCGCCCCCATTCTGTCATGTGCTCTCATCCTACACCCTCATACGGCCATGTGCTGCTCCCATCCTGTGTCCCCTGTTATGACCTGGCGGTTAAGAGGCCACACTGATATGACCTGGTGGCTAAAACGCAACATGGGACGAGCTCTGAGAAGGTGGTATCTCTACTGACCGCAGTCCCTAATCCTAACAACAACACTACACTATGTTCAAAATGATTATGCAAATTACATTTTTATCAGATTTTCCTAAATGGTCAGTGCAAATGACAGTCAGTCTAATAAAAGTCATCACCCGTTAGATTATACATCGAATTTTATTGAAGGAACCTCCCAATGATATCAGTATAATCTCCAAAATGAATAAAAACTCAAAATGCACTGTTCCAAATTATTATGCACAGAAGAATTTCTAAACATTTGATATGTTTTAAAGAACTGAAAATGCTCATTTGTGGAATTTGCAGCATTAGGAGGTCACATTCACTGAACAAAAAAGCTATTTAACGCCAAAACATCCCAACAGGCCAAGTTACATGTTAACATAGGACCCTTCTTTGATATCACCTTCACAATTCTTGCATCCATTGAACTTGTGAGTTTTTGGAGAGTTTCTGCTTGTATTTCTTTGCATGAAGTTGGAATAGCTTCCCAGAGCTGCTGTTTGGATGTGAACTGCCTCCCACCCTCATAGATCTTTTTGCTTGATGATCCTCTAAAGGTTCTCTATAGGGTTGAGGTCAGGGGAAGATGGTGGCCACACCATGAGTTTATCTCCTTTTATGCCCATAGCAGCCATTGACTCAGAGGTATTCTTTGCAGCATGAGATGGGGCATTGTCAGCATGAAGATGATTTTGCTCCTGAAGGCACGTTTCTGCTTTTTAGACCATAGAAGAAAGTTGTCAGTCAGAAACTCTATATACTTTCCAGAGGTCATTTCCACACCTTCAGGAACCTCAAAGGACCTTACCAGCTGTTTCCCATGATTCCGGCCCAAAACATGACTCTCCACCTCCTCGCTGACGTTGCAGCCTTGTTGGGACATGGTGGCCATCCACTACTCCATCCATCTGGACCATCCAGGGTTGCTCAACAGTTATCAGTAAACAAGACTGTTTGGAAATTAGTCTTCATGTATGTGTGGGCCCAATACAACCATTTCTGATTTTGAACACTGTTTAAGGGTGGCCGAATAGTAGGCTTATGCACCACAGCAAGCCTTTGAAGGATCTTATACCTTGAGGTTTGAGGGACTCCAGAGGCACCAGCAGCTTCAAATATCTGTTTGCTGCTTTGTAATGGCTTTTTAGCAGCTGCTCTCTTAATCCGATGAACTTACCTGGCAGAAATCTTCCTCATTATGCCTTTATCAGCACAAACACATTTGTGCTCAGATACAGCCACAAATCTCTTAACAGTATGATGATCACGCTTATGTTTTCGGAAAATTTCTAATGTTTTCATCCCTTCACCAAGGCATTGCACTATTTGATGCTTTTCAGCAGCAGAGAGATCCTTTTTCTTTCCCATGTTACTTGAAAACTGTGACCTGCTTAATAATGTGGAACATCATTTTTAAGTAGTTTTCCTTTAATTAGAATCACCTGGAAAACCAATTATCACATGTGTTTAAGATTGATTTCAGTGATCCATTGAGCCCCGAGACACAATACCATCCACGAGTTTATTTGAAAAACAAAACAATTAAATCTTTATGACATGTAAATCCAATTTGCATAATAATTTGGAACACCGTGTAGTAATAGCCGTGGGATGTTCCTGACTCTCCCTAGACACCTCTTCACAGCCTAAGAACTAACTACCCCTAAAGAAGGAAATAGAAAGCTATCTAGCCTCAGAGAAAACCCCAAAAGGAAAGACAGCCCCCCACAAATAGTGACTGTGAATGAAGAGGGAAATGATGTACACAGAAATGAGATTTCAGCAAATGAGGCCAATACTAAACTTGATAGACAGAGAGAAAAGGATACTGTGCGGTCAGTATTAAAAACTACAAAATCCACGAAGAGTTTACAAAAATGAATTTCACACCGACTCACGGTGGAGGGGCAAATCTGCTTTCCCAGAGCTTCCAGCTAGCCTGAATATGACATAGTGACAAGCTGGACAAAAAGACATATTTGCAGAGCAAAAGAGTCCAGGAAAATGGACAAACAAAAACTTAGCAAAAATTTTTCTTTTGCAGACAAGGACAGGC
Source organism: Ranitomeya variabilis (assembly GCF_051348905.1). NCBI lineage: Eukaryota > Metazoa > Chordata > Amphibia > Anura > Dendrobatidae > Ranitomeya > Ranitomeya variabilis. The sequence continues at coordinate 255,508,695 of NC_135237.1, read as the reverse complement.
CATATGAGAAATCCAAGGAGAGAACAAAATCCAACCAAGAACATTGACAGCTGGCATGAACTAAAGCCCAGAGCAGGTTTAAATAACAAACCCAGGCAAGGCGATTAGTGAAGGCAGCTGCCACAGCTACCTAAAGGAGCAGCAGTTCCACTCGAAACCACCAGAGGGAGCCCAAGGGCAGAACTCACAAAAATACCATTAGCAACCACAGGAGGGAGCTCCAGAACGGAATTCACAACAGTCCCCATCCTGTCATGTGATTCTCCCATCCTGCGCCCCCATCCTGTCATGTGATGCTCCCATCCTGCGCCCCCATCCTGTCATGTGCTCCTCCCATTCTGTGGCCCCATCCTGTCATGTGATGCTCCCATCCTGCGCCCCCATCCTGTCATGTGCTCCTCCCATTCTGTGGCCCCATCCTGTCATGTGCTCCTCCCATCCTGTGCCCCATCCTATCATGTGCAGCCCCCATCCTGGACCCCCATCCTGTCATGTGCTGCTCCTATCCTGTGCCCCATCCTGTCATGTGCTGCTCCCATCTTGTGCCCCCTTCCTGTCATGTGCTCCTCCCATCCTGCACACCCGTTCTCTCATGTGCTCCCATCATGCGCCCCATCCTGTTAAGTGCTGCTCGCATTCTGCACCCCCATCCTATCATGTGCTGCTCCCATCCTGCGGCCCCATCCTGTCATGTGCTCCTCCCATGCTGCACCCTCTTTCTGTCATGTGCAGCCCTCATCCTGTGCCCCAATCCTGTCATGAGCTGCTCCTATCCTGTGCCCCCATCCTGTCATGTGCTCCCATCCTGCGCCCCATCCTGTCATGTGCTCCTCCCATTCTGTGCCACCATCCTGTCATGTGCTCCTCCCATCCTGCGCCCCCATCCTGTCATGTGCTCCTCCCATCCTGTGCCCCCATTCTGTCATGTGCAGCCCCCATCCTGTGCCCCCATCCTGTTATGTGCTGCTCCTCTCCTGTTCCCCCATCCTGTCATGTGCTCCCATCCTGCGCCCCCATCCTGTCATGTGCTGCTTGCATCTTGCACCCCCATCCTGTCATGTGCTCCTACCATTCTGCACCCCCAGTCTGTCATGTGCTCCCATCCTGCGCCCCCATCCTGTCATGTGCTCCTCCCATCCTGCACTACCGTTCTGTCATGTGCTCCCATCCTGCACCCCCATCCTGTCATGTGATCCTCCCATCATGCGCCCCGTTCTGTCATGTGCTCCCATCTTGCGCCCCATCCTGTCATGTGCTCCTCCCATCCTGTGCCCCCGTTCTGTCATGTGCTGCTCCCATCTTGTGCCCCGCTCTGTCATGTGCTTTCATGCTATGCCCCCATCCTGTCATGTGCTGCTCCCATCCTGTGCCCCCATCCTGTCATGGGCTCCCCCATTCTGTAATGTGCTGCATCCCCATATTGTCATGTGCTCTGATCATGCGCCCCATTCTGTCTTGTGCTGCTCCAATCCATATGCCCCGTGCGCTGCTCTATAAAGGTTGATGGCCCCCATAAGATGCTCCATAGTATATGCCCTGTATGCTGCACCATAAAGGTTGATGGCCCCCGTAAGATGCTGCATAGTATATGCACTGTATGCTGCTCCATAAAAGTTGATTGCCCCATAAGATGCTCCATAGTGTTATATGCGCCGTATGCTACTGCGATAAACTAAAAAAAGACATACTCACCTATCGTCGCTGGGCACCGAGAATGTTTCTTCAAGAAAATGGAGTCGGAAAGCGTGGACTGCGCAGGCGTCGATTGCCGTGACGTCATGAGGGGGCGGGATTGTGATGCTGCAATCGGCGCCTGCGCAGTCCGAGCTTTCCGGCGCCATTTTCTTGAAGACACACTGCAGTGTGTCTTCAACAAAATGGCGCCAGAAAGCGCCTTACTGCGCAGGCGCCGATTGCCGTAGTGTCTCTTCAAAAAAATGGTGCTGGGAAGCAGCGATTCTGGGAACAGTGGGACATTCTGTGGAATCAGGGAGCGTGGGGACACTGTGGAGGTAGACTTCATCAGTAGGTGAGATCGTGACGCCAACATCGGTACCAGCGCAGTCAGCGCTTTCCGGCGCCATTTTTTCTTTAAGGCGGACACTGCGGCTATAATGTAAGAGGTTTTGGAGGTATGCAGTGAGAGCTATGTACGCAGATACAGTGCCTGCAGACCTTGCACTGATGTGGATATGTGCACATAGACTCCTCTGCCTACCTAACGCTGCAATCTTGGGACCCCCGAATTAGCCCTAAAAAGGACTGTTGGTTTCTCAGGAGTTGCAGACTGAACAGTTGCAGACCTACACTAACTATTAAAAGCATGATTCTGACCCTATCTCAGCAGCAGCTCTCCCTACACTCACTAAGTCTGGAGCTGAATGCGACTCATGCTGATGCTGTGCTGCCAAGTCAGTCACTGTACGACCACATTAAAGATGGCTGCGGCATTTCATGGCCTGGCAGACAATCCCTGCAGCGTGATTGGGTCTCTAAAGTCCGCCAAAAATGCTGCGTGGAGACCTCCACTCCCGCCAAATAATCCCGCAAATGCTTGGTGCTCGCCGAGTGTGCTGAGTACCATGATACTCGGGTGAGAAATGAGTAGTGATGAGCGCATTCACTCATCACTAATGATGCGTAGTGGTTTAGTTCTACAAGCCTAGCTGTTTAGTAGTTTAGTTCTCCAACCCATGTTGTCTAGTAGTTTAGTTATCCATGTTATGGTGTGTATTGGTGTATTTCTCCATCCCCAAGCGTCCTGCATGCCTTGGGGATAGCAAGACTTGTGGAGCAGCCTCTCCCCCAACTGCCGCTACAGCAATTAGAGTCACCGAGTGCTCAGTCATCTAGATGTAACTCCTCTATCCTGGTTTCCTGGTCCAGGTATTAATGTTGAAATGCATCCTGGCAGACATAGAATTTTTCAGGGAACGGGCGATGTTGTCTGCGACTTGTTGCTGTAGTGCTGTCACATCTTTCTTAGGCTGGTTTCACACTTGCGTTTTGATCTGCAGCGTTTTTTTAAAAAATGCATGTGGTGAAAAAACACATGTAAACGCGGCAAAACGCCGCGTTTTTTAGACGCATGCGTTTTTGCATGCAGAAAAGAAACGCGGCGTTTTGCCGCGTTTACATGCATTTTTTAAACGCATGCTGAGAAGTGTATGAAGCTGCCAATCATCAAAATCAACTAGAAAACCCACTATAAATAGAAATAGCTAGGGTTAGGGTTATGGATAGGGTTAGGGTTAGGATCCCTAGGGTTAGGGTTAGGGGTAGTTTTTTATTAGAATGTCCTGGTCACCAGGTCACTGATAAGCCACCCCCCACCATCAAGGTGATAAAGGGATCCAAACCCTAACCCTAACCCTGACAAGCCACCATCCACCATCAAGGTGATAAAGGGATCCAAACCCTAACCCTAACCCTACCCCTAACCCTAACCCTGACAAGCCACCCCCCACCATCAAGTTGATAAAGGGATCCAAACCCTAACCCTAACCCTGACAAGCCACCCCCCACCATCAAGTTGATAAAGGGATCCAAACCCTAACCCTAACCCTAACCCTAACCCTGACAAGCCACCATCCACCATCAAGGTGATAAAGGGATCCAAACCCTAACCCTAACCCTAACCCTGACAAGCCACCATCCACCATCAAGTTGATAAAGGGATCCTAACTAGTGTTGAGCATTCCGATACCGCAAGTATCGGGTATCGGCCGATACTTGCGGTATCGGAATTCCGATACCGGGATTCCGATACTTGCCGCGTATCGGATACCGGAATCGGAAGTTCCCAGATTCAAAATTCCGAAATTCAGCCAATGAGAATGATTCCAAGTGTGGGCACATCCTGTTTAGCATGGAGGGCATGAAACTACTGGCAAGGCTGTGATTGGCTGCTGAAATGATGTCATGATGCAGTTTAAAAGTCGCTGGCGCCATTTTGCGATCACTCTGCTGTGAATTCAGTTAGTGACAGGACGCTGTTTGCTGACTGAGGGACAGTTTAGAGATAGCGATTTGCTTCTTTGTGCTTTCCAAAGGCTAATTTAGCAACCGCTGTGTTCACCTACTATTCACCTTGCTTTTGCCTTGTAGCGCTGTTTTCACAGCGATCTGCAAGGTCTGTGTGTGTGTGTGTGTGTGTGAGTGCAGCCCACTCTCTAGTCTGAGTGCAGCCACATAGGTCATCCATAGCTGGTTGTATTCAGTTCAGGGAGGGTGGTTCATTGCCTCATACTGTTCTTTTTTTTTTTTTTTTTTCAAGTAGTGTAGTCTGCTGCTAATTTATTCAAAAAAATCCTATTAGTGTCTTTCCACCCGTCTCCAGCTAATTTGTGGAAAAACACTACATAGGATAAAGTAGAGGAGGGTTTTTGGGCCTTGCAGCGCCGTTTACGGCTGTCTGCACGGTCTCCGTGTGACTGCAGCTCGCCCTGTAGTCTGTGAGCAGCCGTAGCCTGGTTGTCTCCAGCTCAGGGTTGTTCACTGCGTCATACCGCCAAATCAATTTTAATTTTTTTTCAAGTAGTGTAGTCTGCTGCTAATTAATTTAAAAAAATCCTATTAGTGTCTTTCCACCCGTCTCCAGCTAATTTGTGGAAAAACACTACATAGGATAAAGTAGAGGAGGGTTTTTGGGCCTTGCAGCGCCGTTTACGGCTGTCTGCACGGTCTCCGTGTGACTGCAGCTCGCCCTGTAGTCTGTGAGCAGCCGTAGCCTGGTTGTCTCCAGCTCAGGGTTGTTCACTGCGTCATACCGCCAAATCAATTTAAATTTTTTTTCAAGTAGTGTAGTCTGCTGCTAATTAATTTAAAAAAATCCTATTAGTGTCTTTCCACCCGTCTCCAGCTAATTTGTGGAAAAACACTACATAGGATAAAGTAGAGGAGGGTTTTTGGGCCTTGCAGCGCCGTTTACGGCTGTCTGCACGGTCTCCGTGTGACTGCAGCTCGCCCTGTAGTCTGTGAGCAGCCGTAGCCTGGTTGTCTCCAGCTCAGGGTTGTTCACTGCGTCATACCGCCAAATCAATTTTAATTTTTTTTCAAGTAGTGTAGTCTGCTGCTAATTAATTTAAAAAAATCCTATTAGTGTCTTTCCACCCGTCTCCAGCTAATTTGTGGAAAAACACTACATAGGATAAAGTAGAGGAGGGTTTTTGGGCCTTGCAGCGCCGTTTACGTCTGTCTGCACGGTCTCTGTGTGACTGCAGCTCTATCTGTTGTCAGTTCAGCCCCCAAAAAAGAAATAAATAATAAAGTTCACCAAACACACCAGTTACACCACTTTACATTTCTGTAGGCCACATTAGCTCATATTAAAGTCTAGTCCACACTTTAGAAAATTAGTGTTTCTTATACCTGTTAGGAGGAGTTGCTCAGGAATAAGCACACAAATCCGTTAGTACTTTTCTGCTTATCTTTATCAGTCAACCAAGATGAAGAAGGCAGTGAGTAAGGCACGTGGGCGTGGGCGTGGGCGCGGAGCAGGGAGGGGACGTGGGGATTCTGTGCCTGCTGCGGGCACCGGTGACTCATCAGCACCCACTTTCACCAGGCAACAGTCGTTCATGCGCAGCTTTGTGTCAGAGCGCCGTACACCGCTGCTGCGTCAAGACCAAATTGAAGCTGTTGTCGGATGGATGGCAGCTAATGCATCAACTTCCATTAGTGCCACATCCTCTCAGACACAGAGCACTGGAGAGCAGCCATCTGTCTCTTCACCACCTGCCAAATTGCCCAGGCAGACTGAGAGCCCAGGACAGGAGCCGTCTCTACTTCTGTTCTCTGAATCTCTTGGCTTGGAAACAGGGGGCCAGCCAAGCAGCATTGGAGAAATGGAAGAAGAGGCAGGGTGCAGTGATGCCCAACAGCTTTTTCTGTCTTCCTCTGAAGAGGCGGGTGGGCCAGTGGCTCCGGTCACCACATCGCAGGCCGCATCAGCTGATGATGACACTCAGGTGCCACTTACTGGTGCGTGCTCTGCTGCTGAGACTACCCAGGAGGAGCAGTTGGGGGCAGAGGGTAGTGTAGATGATGAGGTCCTCGACCCATCTTGGCGTGAGGGACAGGAAGGTGGTGGGAGCAGCTCTGAGGAAGAGATTCCCCGTACGGCCCAAAGAGGGAGAGGGAGGGGGAAGACCGCGGATCCTGCAGCCTCCGCTTTGGCACCCGTTAGGAGCATGTCTCTTCCAAAAGCCAAAAAGGGCGCTCCCAAGACTTGCAGTGCCTGGTCCTTTTTTGACACAGTTGCAGATGACATTTGCTATGTCAGATGCAACGTGTGTCATCAAAAAGTCAAAAGAGGTCGAAATGTCAGCAACCTCAATACCTCCAACATGTGGAAACATGTGCGCAACAGGCACCCGGCGGAGTTAGAAAAACACACTGAAGAGGTAGGCCAACCAACAGCGGCAGCTACCACCTCTTCAGCTCGTGTTGCCTCTTCCTCTAGCTCACACGCAGCTGGTTCGGCTTCCTCCCAGGATCGCCGTGGAAGAACCTCTGGCCCTGTTGTCCAGAGACCCGCTGTAATTCCACCCGCAGCACCACTTTCCCAGTCATCCACACACTCCCAGCCCAGTCTACAGCCATCGGTAGTACAGGCATGGGAGAAAAGGCGGCCTTTCTCGTCAAACCACCCACGAGCACAGGCTCTGACTGCAGGCATTGCCAAACTGCTGTCACTGGAAATGCTGTCATTCAGGCTGGTGGAGACTGACAGCTTCCGTGACTTGATGTCATTGGCAGTCCCACAGTACAATGTGCCCAGCCGCTTTTACTTCAGCAGGCAAGCCGTCCCTGCCCTGCACAAGCATGTGGAGGGACACATAAAACACGCGCTTCTGAACGCCGTCAGTAGCAAGGTCCACCTCACCACCGATGCGTGGACCAGTCAACATGGACAGGGGCGATACCTTTCCCTCACTGCCCATTGGGTTAATGTCGTTGAGCCAGGTACAGACCGTGCGAGTGGCGCAGGACGTGTCCTGCCCACTCCAAGGATTGCAGGAATCCATTCTGTACGCATTGACTCCTCCTCTTACACCAGTTCCTCAGAATCATCGCTGCAGGAGCCGTCACAGTCCACCTCCACATGGACCCGTGATGAACGTGTACCTGTTACGACCGACATGAGCACAGCCATGGCCAAACGTCAACAGGCCGTGTTGAAATTAATTTTTTTGGGGAATCGTAGCCACACAGCGCAGGAGCTCTGGAATGCCATCAAGCAGGAGAGCGATGTGTGGTTTGTGCCAGCGAATCTCCAGCCAGGCATGGTAGTGTGTGATAATGGCCGAAATCTGGTGGCAGCTCTGGGCCTCGGCAACCTCACTCACATCCCATGTCTGGCACATGTGCTCAATTTGGTCGTGCAGAGCTTTTTGAGGGACTATCCGGATCTTGATGCACTGCTGCACAAGGTCCGCCTAGAGTGTGCTCACTTGCAGCGTTCCAGCACGGCAAAAGCGCGCATTGCGGCTCTGCAGCGCCGACACCGCCTGCCGGAACATCGCATCATATGTGACCTACCTACCAGGTGGAATTCCACGTTACATATGTTGGAGCGGTTGTGTGAGCAGCAGCAAGCTGTAATGGAGTACCAGCTGCTTCAGGCGCAAAAAAGTCGCAGTCAGCGCCGTACAGACTTCACAACCACAGAGTGGGCCACTATGAATGACGTCTGCCAGGTTTTGCGTCCCTTTGATTATTCCACGCGGATGGCGAGTGCAGATGATGCACTAGTCAGCATGACTGTCCCCCTTATCTGCCTGCTTGAAAAATCACTGCAAGCGCTAAGGGATGATGTTGTGGAAGAGGTGGAGGATGAGGATTCACCATTTCCATCATCTTCTGGACAGTCAGCGCCACGTGGTTCCTCACAAACGCGTAGGCAGGGGACAGTTTGTGAGGAGGATGAGGAGGAGTCAATGGAGGAGGAAGACGTCCGTCCAGAGGAGGGAGTTACCGAATTGTCCAGTACTCAGTGTGTACAGCGAGGGTGGGGTGATGACGAGCGGGCAGAGATCACGCCTCCAGCAGGGGACAGCGTTTCTTGGGCAGTTGGCAGTCTGCAGCACATGGTGGATTACATGCTGCAGTGCCTGAGAAACGACCGCCGCATCGCCCACATTCTCAACATGTCTGATTATTGGGTGTTCACCCTCCTCGATCCTCGCTACCGGGACAACGTAGAAAGCCTCATCACACCGTTGAACCGGGAGCGAAAAATGCGGGAGTACCAAGACACACTGGTCAATTCCATCATCTTCTCCATTCCAACTGAGAGAAGTGCTGCTAGTGCATTACAAAGCAGCTCAGTGCGTCCAGGCAGTGGAGGAGGCTCTGCACAAAGAGGGAGCAGAAGCAGTGCCTCTGCCGAAGGCAAGACCAGTATGGCCCAACTGTGGCACAGTTTTCTGTGCCCCCCACAAAAGTCTACACCATCACAGACGGCTCCAGTCAGCAGGAGGCAACGGTTCCGTCAGATGGTGACAGACTACATGTCTTGCCCTCTTGCTGTACTCCCAGACGGCTCTTCCCCTTTCAAGTTTTGGGTCTCAAAGCTGGATACATGGCCAGAGCTAAGCCAGTATGCATTGGAGGTGCTGTCTTGCCCTGCGGCCAGTGTATTATCGGAACGTGTCTTTAGTGCTGCAGGTGGTGTACTAACTGACCGTCGCATGCGACTATCCTCCGATAATGTTGACCGGCTTACTTTCCTGAAAATGAACAAGGCCTGGATCTCGCAGGAATTTGCCACTCCTCCTCCTGATTAAATAATTAGGTCACTGTATACGTTATCCAGGTCTCCTGTTGTGTTCATCTTTCTACCACCTGAACTTAAATTCCTGTGCTCCAACACCGCCAGTTGAGGCTCAGAAGTGCCGTCTGCACAGTCAAAACATACGACCCAGTGTTATTGGGTTTCAGTAACGTCAGCTGATCCCCAGCTGTGTAGCCGGCAATGTGTCATGCGACCGCCACGCTGACACAACAACTGAAATGTAAGGGAATCTGTCCCCCCCCCCCAAGGCGTTTGTTACTGAAAGAGCCACCTTGTGCAGCAGTAATGCTGCACAAGGAAAAGGTAGCTATTTTTGTTTAGCTCCTTGCACACGCAGAACTTAACACTTATAAAATGTGTCCACTGATACCGTAAAACCGTCCCGGAGGTGGGACTTTCCTTCGTAATGTGACGCAGCACAGCCGTCATTCCTACCCCCACGGCGCCGCGCACCGGCTCCTCAGCGTTGTTTTATTCCGTCCCGGAGCCTGCGCTGTTATGTTATCCCGTGGCCAGGCACACTTAGCGCTGCCCGTCTTCTGGCATCATTTGGTGTCAGGATGGCTGCGCCTGTGCGGCCGCGCTGGCAGAGAGCCCGCCTCGCAGTGTCTTCTGATTTAATCCCACTGGGGGCCTGGGATCCATGGACATGCGCAGTGCATATCTGAACCTCCACCTCTCACTCATTTCCCTATGGCTTCTTCAGACTGTTCGGTGTCAGCTGGTCCCTAATAGCATGCCACGGCCGTGACACCGCACAGTCTTAAGAAGCCGTAGGGAGGGGAGTGAGAGGCGAGGATATGCACTGCGCATGTCCATGGATCCCAGGCCCCCAGTGGGATTAAATCAGAAGACACTGCGAGGCGGGCTCTCTGCCAGCGCGGCCGCACAGGCGCAGCCATCCTGACACCAAATGATGCCAGAAGACGGGCAGCGCTAAGTGTGCCTGGCCACGGGATAACATAACAGCGCAGGCTCCGGGACGGAATAAACCAACGCTGAGGAGCCGGTGCGCGGCGCCGGGGGGGGTAGGAATGACGGCTGTGCTGCGTCACATTACGAAGGAAAGTCCCACCTCCGGGACGGTTTTACGGTTGCAGGGGACACATTTTATAAGTGTTTAGTTCTGTGTTTGCAAGGAGCATGATGAAAAGAGCCACCTTTTCCTTTTGCATCTTTTGTGCTGCACAAGCTGGCTCTTTCAGCTACAAACGCCTTGGGGGGGGGTTAAAGGTTCCCTTTCGACTTTCTCAGGCTTCGGCCTACATTGTGTTCCTCTGCTTTTCCACCTGTCCCTGGGCTCCAACACCGCCAGTTGCCGTCCAGAAGTGCTGTACGCACAGTCAACAGTCGCTCCTCTGTTATTGGGGTTCAGTAACGTCAGCTGTTCCCCTGCTGTGTGTGTGGCAATCCCTCCTACCTCCTCCAACCTCCTCCTCCTCCACCTGCCCCTGGGCTCCAACACCGCCAGTTGCCGTCCAGAAGTGCTGTACGCACAGTCAACAGTCGCTCCTCTGTTATTGGGGTTCAGTAACGTCAGCTGTTCCCCTGCTGTGTGTGTGGCAATCCCTCCTACCTCCTCCAACCTCCTCCTCCTCCACCTGCCCCTGGGCTCCAACACCGCCAGTTGCTGTCCAGAAGTGCTGTACGCACAGTCAACAGTCGCTCCTCTGTTATTGGGGTTCAGTAACGTCAGCTGTTCCCCTGCTGTGTGTGTGGCAATCCCTCCTACCTCCTCCAACCTCCTCCTCCTCCACCTGCCCCTGGGCTCCAACACCGCCAGTTGCCGTCCAGAAGTGCTGTACGCACAGTCAACAGTCCCTCCTCTGTTATTGGGGTTCAGTAACGTCAGCTGTTCCCCTGCTGTGTGTGTGGCAATCCCTCCTACGTCCTCCAACCTCCTCCTCCTCCACCTGCCCCTGGGCTCCAACACCGCCAGTTGCCGTCCAGAAGTGCTGTACGCACAGTCAACAGTCCCTCCTCTGTTATTGGGGTTCAGTAACGTCAGCTGTTCCCCTGCTGTGTGTGTGGCAATCCCTCCTACCTCCTCCAACCTCCTCCTCCTCCACCTGCCCCTGGGCTCCAACACCGCCAGTTGCCGTCCAGAAGTGCTGTACGCACAGTCAACAGTCGCTCCTCTGTTATTGGGGTTCAGTAACGTCAGCTGTTCCCCTGCTGTGTGTGTGGCAATCCCTCCTACCTCCTCCAACCTCCTCCTCCTCCACCTGCCCCTGGGCTCCAACACCGCCAGTTGCCGTCCAAAAGTGCTGTACGCACAGTCAACAGTCCCTCCTCTGTTATTGGGGTTCAGTAACGTCAGCTGTTCCCCTGCTGTGTGTGTGGCAATCCCTCCTACCTCCTCCAACCTCCTCCTCCTCCACCTGCCCCTGGGCTCCAACACCGCCAGTTGCCGTCCAGAAGTGCTGTACGCACAGTCAACAGTCCCTCCTCTGTTATTGGGGTTCAGTAACGTCAGCTGTTCCCCTGCTGTGTGTGTGGCAATCCCTCCTACCTCCTCCAACCTCCTCCTCCTCCACCTGCCCCTGGGCTCCAACACCGCCAGTTGCCGTCCAGAAGTGCTGTACGCACAGTCAACAGTCGCTCCTCTGTTATTGGGGTTCAGTAACGTCAGCTGTTCCCCTGCTGTGTGTGTGGCAATCCCTCCTACCTCCTCCAACCTCCTCCTCCTCCACCTGCCCCTGGGCTCCAACACCGCCAGTTGCCGTCCAGAAGTGCTGTACGCACAGTCAACAGTCCCTCCTCTGTTATTGGGGTTCAGTAACGTCAGCTGTTCCCCTGCTGTGTGTGTGGCAATCCCTCCTACCTCCTCCAACCTCCTCCTCCTCCACCTGCCCCTGGGCTCCAACACCGCCAGTTGCCGTCCAGAAGTGCTGTACGCACAGTCAACAGTCCCTCCTCTGTTATTGGGGTTCAGTAACGTCAGCTGTTCCCCTGCTGTGTGTGTGGCAATCCCTCCTACCTCCTCCAACCTCCTCCTCCTCCACCTGCCCCTGGGCTCCAACACCGCCAGTTGCCGTCCAGAAGTGCTGTACGCACAGTCAACAGTCGCTCCTCTGTTATTGGGGTTCAGTAACGTCAGCTGTTCCCCTGCTGTGTGTGTGGCAATCCCTCCTACCTCCTCCAACCTCCTCCTCCTCCACCTGCCCCTGGGCTCCAACACCGCCAGTTGCCGTCCAGAAGTGCTGTACGCACAGTCAACAGTCGCTCCTCTGTTATTGGGGTTCAGTAACGTCAGCTGTTCCCCTGCTGTGTGTGTGGCAATCCCTCCTACCTCCTCCAACCTCCTCCTCCTCCACCTGCCCCTGGGCTCCAACACCGCCAGTTGCCGTCCAGAAGTGCTGTACGCACAGTCAACAGTCGCTCCTCTGTTATTGGGGTTCAGTAACGTCAGCTGTTCCCCTGCTGTGTGTGTGGCAATCCCTCCTACCTCCTCCAACCTCCTCCTCCTCCACCTGCCCCTGGGCTCCAACACCGCCAGTTGCCGTCCAGAAGTGCTGTACGCACAGTCAACAGTCGCTCCTCTGTTATTGGGGTTCAGTAACGTCAGCTGTTCCCCTGCTGTGTGTGTGGCAATCCCTCCTACCTCCTCCAACCTCCTCCTCCTCCACCTGTCCCTGGGCTCCAACACCGCCAGTTGCCGTCCAGAAGTGCTGTACGCACAGAGCCAAACACCTCGCCAATGTGTTAGTGGGGTTCAGCACCGCCAGCTGTTCCCCTGCTGTGTATACGGCAGCGTGTACTGCGACCGCCACGCAGGCACAACAAGTTAAATTTAAGGGAACCTGTCCCCCCCCCCCTCAGGCGTTTGTTACTGAAGGAGCCACCTTGTGCAGCAGTAATGATGCAAAGGGAAAAAGTGCCTCTTTTCGTGGTGCTCCTTGCAGATGCTGAACCTAACACTTATGAAATGTGTCCCCTCACAGCGTTCAACCGTCCGGTAGGTGGAACTTTCCTTTGTCATGTGACGCAGCACAGCCGTCATTTTTACCCCCTTGTCGCCGTGCGCCGCCTCCTCAGCGTTGTTTGAATCTGTCCCGGAGCCTGCGCTGTTAGGTTACCCCTTGGCCATGCACACATTTTGCGCTGCCCGTCTTCTGACATCATTTGCTGTCAGGCTGGCTGCGCCTGTGCGGGTGCGCTGTCCGAGATTCAGCCTCGCGGTGTCGTCTAATGTAATCCCACCGCGGGCCTGGGATCCGTGTCCATGCGCAGTGCATATCCTCGCCTCTCACTCCCCTCCCTACGGCTTCTAAAGACTGTTCGGTGTCAGCTGATCCCTAATAGCATGCCACGGCCGTGACACCGCACAGTCTTAAGAAGCCGTTGGGAGGGGTGTGAGAGGCGAGGATATGCACTGCGCATGGACACGGATCCCAGGCCCGCGGTGGGATTACATTAGACGACACCGCGAGGCTGAATCTCGGACAGCGCACCCGCACAGGCGCAGCCAGCCTGACAGCAAATGATGTCAGAAGACGGGCAGCGCAAAATGTGTGCATGGCCAAGGGGTAACCTAACAGCGCAGGCTCCGGGACAGATTCAAACAACGCTGAGGAGGCGGCGCACGGCGACAAGGGGGTAAAAATGACGGCTGTGCTGCGTCACATGACAAAGGAAAGTTCCACCTACAGGACGGTTGAACGCTGTGAGGGGACACATTTCATAAGTGTTAGGTTCAGCATCTGCAAGGACCATAATTAAAAGAGCTAAGTTTACCTTTTCCAGCATTAGTGCTGTACACGATGGCTCTTCCAGCTACAAACGCCTGGGGGGGGGGGTTAAAGGTTTCCTTTCAACTTGCTCCAGTGCAGGCTTCGGCCTACACTCCGCTCCCCCTGCTCCTCCTGCTGACCCTGGGCTCCAACACCGCCAGTTGGGGCCCGGTACTGCTAGCTGCACAGAGAAAAACACCTCGCCAATGTGTCAGTGGGGTTCAGCACCGCCAGCTGTTCCCCTGCTGTGCAGCCGGCATCGTGTCCTGCAAAAGCCACGCAGACACCAGAACTGAAATTGAAGGAAACCTGTCCCCCCTCCCCCAGGCGTTTTTACGTTTTACAGCCACCTTGTACGACAGTAATGCTGCATGTGTGCAAGGTGGCTCAGAAACTTAATCTCCTTGCCCATGTTGAAGTGAACACGTCTAAAAATGAGTCCTCTGCGACCATTAAAACGTCCCTCAGGTGTGATTTTCCTTTGTATTGACACGCAACAAGCTCCTTGGTAGCGCTGCCCGTCTTCTGGCATCATTGTTTGGCTGGCTGCGCCTCTGCGGCCGCCTTGCCCCACACAACGCCCCTCGGTGTCTTATTTATTTGGACTGCGAGGGTGTGATTGATGGGCATGAACGGTGCATTTCTTCGCCTGTCCCTCATCTCCTTCCGCCTTCCTCAGACTGTGCGGCTTCATGGCCGCGGCATGCGATAAGGGATCAGCTGACGCCGCACAGTCTGAAGCGGGTGTAAGGACCCAAGTGTGAGAGGCGAACATATGTACTGCGCCAGGCCATGAATCCCAGCCCCGCAGTGTTTAACAATGTTAACACACTGGGGGGCTGGGATGCATGGTCATCGCAAACCGCAACAGCCGACATAACATGATGTCAGAGGATGGTCAGCGCTAACAGCCCAAGGCCAAGGGATAACACAAAAGCGCAGACTCCTGTGCAACAAATAACGATGCTCAGGAGGCCGCGCAAAGCACCAAGGTGGCATTTTTGCCAGCTGTACTGCGTCTCTTTATGAAGGGAACTCACGCCTCAAAATCAGTTTGACTGTGTAAGGGCCTAAATGTTATACGTGTTCCTTTCAGCGTGTGCAAGGAGCAAAAGTAAAAGAGCAACCTTTGACTTGTGCAGCACTACTGCTGCATAAGCTGTGGCTCTTCTACTTTGTAACCCCTGAGGGGGGGTTAAAGGTTACCTTTGAAATTGGTTCGATTAGGCTTCGGCCTACACTCTGCTCCCCCTGCAGAGCCCGGGCTCCAACACCGCCAGTTGGGGCCCGGTACTGCTAGCTGCACAGAGAAAAACACCTCGCCAATGTGTCAGTGGGGTTCAGCCCCGCCAGCTGTTCCCCTGCTGTGCAGCCGGCAACGTGTCCTGCAACAGCCACGCAGGCACAACAGACCCAAAGCTGCCGCCAGTGCAGGCTTCGGCCTACACTCTGCTCCCTCTCCTCCTCCTGCTGACCCCGGGCTCCAACACCGCCAGTTGGGGCCCGGTACTGCTAGCTGCACAGAGAAAAACACCTCGCCAATGTGTCAGTGGGGTTCAGCACCGCCAGCTGTTCCCCTGCTGTGCAGCCGGCATCGTGTCCTGCAAAAGCCACGCAGACACCAGAACTGAAATTGAAGGGAACCTGTCCCCCCTCCCCCAGGCGTTTGTACGTTTTTAAGGCCACCTTGTACAGCGGTAATGCTGCATGTGTGCAAGGTGGCTCATAAACGTATTCTCCTCGCACATGTGGAACGGAAAACACGTCTAAAATGTGTCCTCTGTGTGACCATTTAACGGTCCCGGTGGTGTGACTTTCCTTTGTAATGACACGCTGCAACCCCCTTGGTAGCGCTGCCCGTCTTCTGGCATCATTGTTTGGCTGCCTGCGCCTCTGCGGCCGCCCTGACCCACACAACGCCCCTCGGTGTCTTATTTCTTGGGACTGCGAGGG
The DNA here is from genome assembly GCF_051348905.1 of Ranitomeya variabilis. Taxonomy (NCBI): domain Eukaryota; kingdom Metazoa; phylum Chordata; class Amphibia; order Anura; family Dendrobatidae; genus Ranitomeya; species Ranitomeya variabilis. The sequence continues at coordinate 255,493,212 of NC_135237.1, read as the reverse complement.
TGTGTTTGATGGGCATGAGCAGTGCATCAGTTCGCCTGTCCCTCATCTCCTTCCGCCTTCTTCAGACTGTGCGGCTTCATGGCCGTGGCATGCGATAAGGGATCAGCTGACGCCACATAGTCTGAAGCAGGTGTAAGAACCCAAGCGAGAGGCGAACATATGTACTGCGCCAGGCCATGAATCCCAGCCCCGCAGTGTTTTAACTATGTCAATACACTGCGGGGCTGTGATTCATGGGCATCGCGAACCGCACCAGCCAACATTAAATGAGGTCAGAAGATGGGCAGCGCTAACAGCGCTAGGCCAGGGGATAACACGACAGCGCAGACTCCTGTACAGCAAATAACAACGCTCAGGAGGCTGCACCCAGCACCAAGGTGGGATTCTTGACATCTGTGCTGCGTCTCATTACAAAGGGAACTCGCGCCTCCAACACAGTTTGACTGTATAAAGGGCTAAATGTTATACGTGTTCCATTCAGCGTGTGCAAGGAGCCAAATTAAAAGAGCAACCTTTGACTTGTGCACCACTACTGCTGCATAAGCTGTGGCTCTTCTACTTTGTAACCCCTGAGGGGGGGTTAAAGGTTACCTTTGAAATTGGTTCGATTAGGCTTCGGCCTACACTCTGCTCCCCCTGCAGAGCCCGGGCTCCAACACCGCCAGTTGGGGCCCGGTACTGCTAGCTGCACAGAGAAAAACACCTCGCCAATGTGTCAGTGGGGTTCAGCACCGCCAGCTGTTCCCCTGCTGTGCAGCCGGCAACGTGTCCTGCAACAGCCACACAGGCACAACAGACCCAAAGCTGCCGCCAGTGCAGGCTTCGGCCTACACTCTGCTCCCTCTCCTCCTCCTGCTGACCCCGGGCTCCAACACCGCCAGTTGGGGCCCGGTACTGCTAGCTGCACAGAGAAAAACACCTCGCCAATGTGTCAGTGGGGTTCAGCACCGCCAGCTGTTCCCCTGCTGTGCAGCCGGCATCGTGTCCTGCAAAAGCCACGCAGACACCAGAACTGAAATTGAAGGGAACCTGTCCCCCCTCCCCCAGGCGTTTGTACGTTTTTAAGGCCACCTTGTACAGTGGTAATGCTGCATGTGTGCAAGGTGGCTCATAAACGTATTCTCCTCGCACATGTGGAACGGAAAACACGTCTAAAATGTGTCCTCTGTGTGACCATTTAACCGTCCCGGTGGTGTGACTTTCCTTTGTAATGACACGCTGCAACCCCCTTGGTAGCGCTGCCCGTCTTCTGGCATCATTGTTTGGCTGCCTGCGCCTCTGCGGCCGCCCTGACCCACACAACGCCCCTCGGTGTCTTATTTCTTGGGACTGCGAGGGTGTGTTTGATGGGCATGAGCAGTGCATCAGTTCGCCTGTCCCTCATCTCCTTCCGCCTTCTTCAGACTGTGCGGCTTCATGGCCGTGGCATGCGATAAGGGATCAGCTGACGCCACATAGTCTGAAGCAGGTGTAAGAACCCAAGCGAGAGGCGAACATATGTACTGCGCCAGGCCATGAATCCCAGCCCCGCAGTGTTTTAACTATGTCAATACACTGCGGGGCTGTGATTCATGGGCATCGCGAACCGCACCAGCCAACATTAAATGAGGTCAGAAGATGGGCAGCGCTAACAGCGCTAGGCCAGGGGATAACACGACAGCGCAGACTCCTGTACAGCAAATAACAACGCTCAGGAGGCTGCACCCAGCACCAAGGTGGGATTCTTGACATCTGTGCTGCGTCTCATTACAAAGGGAACTCGCGCCTCCAACACAGTTTGACTGTATAAAGGGCTAAATGTTATACGTGTTCCATTCAGCGTGTGCAAGGAGCCAAATTAAAACAGCAACCTTTGACTTGTGCACCACTACTGCTGCATAAGCTGTGGCTCTTCTACTTTGTAACCCCTGAGGGGGGGTTAAAGGTTACCTTTGAAATTGGTTCGATTAGGCTTCGGCCTACACTCTGCTCCCCCTGCAGAGCCCGGGCTCCAACACCGCCAGTTGGGGCCCGGTACTGCTAGCTGCACAGAGAAAAACACCTCGCCAATGTGTCAGTGGGGTTCAGCACCGCCAGCTGTTCCCCTGCTGTGCAGCCGGCAACGTGTCCTGCAACAGCCACGCAGGCACAACAGACCCAAAGCTGCCGCCAGTGCAGGCTTCGGCCTACACTCCGCTCCCTCTCCTCCTCCTGCTGACCCCGGGCTCCAACACCGCCAGTTGGGGCCCGGTACTGCTAGCTGCACAGAGAAAAACACCAGCCAATATGTCAGTGGGGTTCAGCACCGCCAGCTGTTCCCCTGCTGTGCAGCCGGCATCGTGTCCTGCAAAAGCCACGCAGACACTTGCTCTTGTACCTTCTGCTCCCCATCCTGGTTCCAGTACCGTCAGCTGGTTCCGGGCAGAGCCTTTGGCTTAGGTGCCTCCCTCTGGGTATCCGAGTTCCACCAACGTCAGGTGGTCCTTGGTAGTGCTTTCAGGCACGGGTACCTCCTGCTTAGTAACCGGGTTCCAGTAACGTCAGCTGGTCCTCGGTAGTTCCATTGGCTCTTGGACCTTCGGCTACCCATCCGGGTTCCAGCACCGTCAGCTGGTTCTCGGCACTGTCTTTTGCTCTTGTACCTTCTGCTCCCCATCCTGGTTCCAGTACCGTCAGCTGGTTCCGGGCAGAGCCTTTGGCTTAGGTGCCTCCCTCTGGGTATCCGAGTTCCACCAACGTCAGGTGGTCCTTGGTAGTGCTTTCAGGCACGGGTACCTCCTGCTTAGTAACCGGGTTCCAGTAACGTCAGCTGGTCCTCGGTAGTTCCATTGGCTCTTGGACCTTCGGCTACCCATCCGGGTTCCAGCACCGTCAGCTGGTTCTCGGCACTGTCTTTTGCTCTTGTACCTTCTGCTCCCCATCCTGGTTCCAGTACCGTCAGCTGGTTCCGGGCAGAGCCTTTGGCTTAGGTGCCTCCCTCTGGGTATCCGAGTTCCACCAACGTCAGGTGGTCCTTGGTAGTGCTTTCAGGCACGGGTACCTCCTGCTTAGTAACCGGGTTCCAGTAACGTCAGCTGGTCCTCGGTAGTTCCATTGGCTCTTGGACCTTCGGGTAGCCATCCGAGTTCCAGTTCCATCAGCTTGTTCTCGGCATTTTCTCAGCCTTCTTGTACCTTCTGCTACATTTCCAAGTTCAAGAGACTAAACACGATGACCCGGAAGAACACCCCTAAGATGACGACGACACCAGAGACGACAACCACCGTGATGACGACGACCCTGGAGACGATGACCCTGAAGACCACCGTGATGACGACGACCCCGGAGACGACGACCCTGAAGACCACCCCGATGACGACGACCCGGGAGACGACGACCCTGGAGACGACGACCCTGGAGACGACGACGACCTGGAAGACCGAGAAGCAGAAGAACAAGAGGCTGCAGAACAAAGAGCAGAAGAACATTAAGCATAACACTAAATATCAGAGCAAAAAATATTATCTAAATTATAAGCAGAAGAAGACTAAGCAGTGTATGGGGGTGAGTCCGTTCCTCCTCGTGGTGCCCCTGGATAAAGCCTGATGCTGCAGGCCAAACTGAACGCGGACAAATGTAACTGTTTTGTGACAGGCAGAACGGAAGGTGTAATCTTCAAACTTTTATAGAAAACAACTACAGGAATGCCTGTCACAAATAAGAATATGATGAAGAAGTAGAATATGATGAAGATAATAGTAAAATAAAAAGAATATGAACAATGTAACCCAAAAAATAATAGGTAGAAGATGAAGAAGAAGATGAATAAGGTGAAGAAGTTGATGTCAAAGAAGCTGATGATGAGGATAATGAAGAAGAAAGCGTGGGAGAAGAAAAAAAGAAGGTGAAGGGCGTTGAAGTAGTGAAACATCAATATGTGGCATAAAAAAAAAAAAAAAAATTAACATAGTCAAATTCTTTCTAACGCCGAACGTCATCCAAAAAAAAAAAAAACCTGCTATTCTATTACATTGGGCTAAACCTCTGTGCCTTTAATGTCTCCGCCACGTTCCCCAATACATCCTACATTATTCTTAGTTGTTTTCCTTCATGTAGAATGAACCTACAAGTGTATAAAGGGTTTATTTTAATTCCGATATTTTCGTCCCATTGACTTGCATTGGGATCGGGTATCGGTATCGGATTGGATCCGATATTTTGACGGTATCGGCCGATACTTTCCGATACCGATACTTTCCGATATCGGAAAGTATCGCTCAACACTAATCCTAACCCTAACCCTAACCCTGACAAGCCACCATCAAGTTGATAAAGGGATCCTAACCCTAACCCTAACCCTAACCCTAGGGATCCTAGGGATCCATAGGAATTGGCTATTATGTTGACCTGGTGACCAGGACATTCATCTAATAAAAAGCTTTGTTCAATGTGGACACCCCAAGATATACGGTATTGCTATAGAGTACTAAAAATATAAACTCGTAGAGTATGGACTGTCATATAGGGTTAGGGTTTTCTTGTTTTTTCTTGTGTTTTCTTGTGTTTTTCTATAAAAACGCATGCGTTTTTAACGCAAGCAAACGCATGTGCTTAAAAACGCATGCGTTTACATAGACAGCAATGCATTTTTTTGCCGCAAATAAACACATGCGTTTTTTTGCGGCAAAAAAACGCCGCTAGAAATTACTACAGGTTGCATTTCTGCAAATGAACGCACGCGTCAAAAAATGCATGCGTTGCCGAAAACGCGTCAAAACTAGTGTTGAGCGATACCGTCCGATACTTGAAAGTATCGGTATCGGAAAGTATCGGCCGATACCGGCAAAGTATCGGATCCAATCCGATACCGATACCCGATACCAATACAAGTCAATGGGACTCAAGTATCGGACGGTATTCCTGATGGTTCCCAGGGTCTGAAGGAGAGGAAACTCTCCTTCAGGCCCTGGGATCCATATAAATGTGTAAAAGAAAGAATTAAAATAAAAAATATCGCTATACTCACCCTCCGACGCAGCCTGGACCTCAGCGAGGGAACCGGCAGCGTTGTTTGTTTAAAATTCGCGCTTTTACTTGGTTACGTGAAGTCCCGGCTTGTGATTGGTCAGGGCGGCCATGTTGCCGGGACGCGGACCAATCACAGCAAGCCGTGACGAAATTACGTCACGGCTTGCTGTGATTGGTCCGCGTCCCGGCAACATGGCCGCCATTAACCAATCACAAGCCGTGACGTCACGGGAGGCTGGACACGCGCACTTTTTAAAATGGGCGCGTGTCCAGCCTCCCGTGACGTCCCGGCTTGTGATTGGTTGCGCCGCGGTCAACCAATCACAAGCCGGGAGGCTGGACATGCGCGCATTTTAAAATTTTAAAATGGGCGCGTGTCCAGCCTCCCGGCTTGTGATTGGTTGATCGCGGCGCAACCAATCACAAGCCGGGACGTCACGGGAGGCTGGACACGCGCCCATTTTAAAATGCGCGCGTGTCCAGCCTCCCGTGACGTCACGGCTTGTGATTGGTTGCGTCTCCCATGTGACTGCGACGCAACCAATCACAAAGCCGGGACGTAATTTTAAAATCCTTAAGGACCTGAAATTACGTCACGGCTTGCTGTGATTGGTTGCGTCTCCCATGTGACTGCGACGCAACCAATCACAACGCCGGAACGTAATTTTAAAATCCTGAAGGACCTGAAATTACATCATGGCTTGCTGTGATTGGTTGCGTGCCGGTCACATGGGCGGCACGCAACCAATCACAAGCCGGGACTCACGTAAAGGAAAGAAAAGCGCGAATTTTAAACAAAGAACGCTGCCGCTTCCCTCGGTAAGGTGCAGGCTGCGTCGGAGAGGTGAGTATAGCAATATTTTTTATTTTAATTCTCTCTTTTACACATTTTTACATTAATGTTGTTTCGATACCGATACCCGATATCACAAAAATATCGGATCTCGGTATCGGAATTTCCGATACAGCAAGTATCGGCCGATACCCGATACTTGCAGTATCGGAATGCTCAACACTAGTCAAAACTAGTGTTGAGCATTCCGATACCGCAAGTATCGGGTATCGGCCGATACTTGCGGGTATCGGAATTCCGATACCGAGATCCGATACTTTTGTGGTATCGGGTATCGGTATCGAAACAACATTAATGTGTAAAATTAAGAATTAAAATAAAAAATATTGCTATACTCACCTCTCCGACGCAGCCTGGACCTCACCGAGGGAACCGGCAGCGTTCTTTGCTTAAAATGCGCGCTTTTACTTCCTTCCGTGACGTCACGGCTAGTGTTGAGCGATACTTTCCGATATCGGAAAGTATCGGTATCGGAAAGTATCGGCCGATACCGTCAAAATATCGGATCCAATCCGATACCGATACCCGATCCCAATGCAAGTCAATGGGACGAAAATATCGCAATTAAAATAAACCCTTTATAAACTTGTAGGTTCATTCTACATGAAGGAAAACAACTAAGAATAATGTAGGATGTATTGGGGGACGTGGCGGAGACATTAAAGGCACAGAGGTTTAGCCCAATGTAATAGAATAGCAGGTTTTTTTTTTTTTTTTATGACGTTCGGCGGTAGAAAGATTTAGACTATGTTAATTTTTTTTTATTTTGTCAGATATTGATGTTTCACTACTTCCACGCCCTTCACCTTCTTTTTTACTTCTCCCACACTTTCTTCTTCATTATCCTCATCATCAGCTTCTTTGACATCAACTTCTTCACCTTATTCATCTTCTTCATCTTCTACCTATTATTTTTTTGGTTACATTGTTCATATTCTTTTTATTTTACTATTATCTTCATCATATTCTACTTCTTCATCATATTCTTATTTGTGACAGGCATTCCCGTAGTTGTTATCTATAAAAGTTTGAAGATTACACCTTCCGTTCTGCCTGTCACAAAACAGTTACATTTGTCCGCGTTCAGTTTGGCCTGCAGCATCAGGCTTTATCCAGGGGCACCACGAGGAGGAACGGACTCACCCCCATACACTGCTTAGTCTTCTTCTGCTTATAATTTAGATAATATTTTTTGCTCTGATATTTAGTGTTATGCTTAATGTTCTTCTGCTCTTTGTTCTGCAGCCTCTTGTTCTTCTGCTTCTCGGTCTTCCAGGTCGTCGTCGTCTCGAGGGTCGTCGTCTCCGGGGTCGTCGTCATCGGGGTGGTCTTCAGGGTCGTCGTCTCTGGGGTCGTCGTCATCGGGGTGGTCTTCGGGGTCATCGTCTCCAGGGTCGTCGTCATCACAGTGGTTGTCGTCTCTGGTGTCGTCGTCATCTTAGGGGTGGTCTTCCGGGTCATCGTGTTTAGTCTCTTGAACTTGGAAATGTAGCAGAAGGTACAAGAAGGCTGAGAAAATGCCGAGAACCAGCTGATGGAACTGGAACTCGGATGGCTACCCGAAGGTCCAAGAGCCAATGGAACTACCGAGGACCAGCTGACGTTACTGGAACCCGGTTACTAAGCAGGAGGTACCCGTGCCTGAAAGCACTACCAAGGACCACCTGACGTTGGTGGAACTCGGATACCCAGAGGGAGGCACCTAAGCCAAAGGCTCTGCCCGGAACCAGCTGACGGTACTGGAACCAGGATGGGGAGCAGAAGGTACAAGAGCAAGTGTCTGCGTGGCTTTTGCAGGACACGATGCCGGCTGCACAGCAGGGGAACAGCTGGCGGTGCTGAACCCCACTGACACATTGGCTGGTGTTTTTCTCTGTGCAGCTAGCAGTACCGGGCCCCAACTGGCGGTGTTGGAGCCCGGGGTCAGCAGGAGGAGGAGATGGAGCAGAGTGTAGGCCGAAGCCTGCACTGGCGGCAGCTTTTGGGTCTGTTGTGCCTGCGTGGCAGTTGCAGGACACGTTGCCGGCTGCACAGCAGGGGAACAGCTGGCGGTGCTGAACCCCACTGACACATTGGCTGGTGTTTTTCTCTGTGCAGCTAGCAGTACCGGGCCCCAACTGGCGGTGTTGGAGCCCAGGGCTCTGCAGGGGGAGCAGAGTGTAGGCCGAAGCCTAATTGAACCAATTTCAAAGGTAACCTTTAACCCCCCCTCAGGGGTTACAAAGTAGAAGAGCCACAGCTTATGCAGCAGTAGTGCTGCACAAGTCAAAGGTTGCTCTTTTAATTTCGCTCCTTGCACACGCTGAATGAAACACGTATAACATTTAGCCCTTTAAACAGTCAAACTGTGTTGGAGGCGCGAGTTCCCTTTGTAATGAGACGCAGCACAGATGTCAAGAATCCCACCTTGGTGCTGGGTGCAGCCTCCTGAGCATTGTTATTTGCTGTACAGGAGTCTGCGCTGTCGTGTGATCCCCTGGCCTAGCGCTGTTAGCGCTGCCCATGTTCTGGCATCATTTAATGTCGGCCGGTGCGGTTCGCGATGACCATGAATCCCAGCCCCGCAGTGTCTTAACATTGTTAAAACACTGCGGGGCTGGGATTCAGGGCCTGGCGCAGCACATATGTTCGCCTCTCACACTCGGGTCCTTACACCCGCTTCAGACTGTGCGGCGTCATCTGATCCCTTATCGCATGCCACGGCCATGAAGCCGCACAGTCCGCAGAAGGCGGAAGGAGATGAGGGACAGGCGAACTGATGCACTGATCATGCCCGTCAATCACACCCTCGCAGTCCCAATAAATAAGACAACGAGGGGCGTTGTGTGGGTCAGGGCGGCCGCAGAGGCGCAGGCAGCCAAACAATGATGCCAGAAGACGGGCAGCGCTACCAAGGGGGTTGCAGCGTGTCATTACAAAGGAAAGTCACACCACCGGGACGGTTAAATGGTCACACAGAGGACACATTTTAGACGTGTTTTCAGTTCCACATGTGCGAGGAGAATACGTTTATGAGCCACCTTGCACACATGCAGCATTACCGCTGTACAAGGTGGCCTTTAAAACGTACAAACGCCTGGGGGAGGGGGGACAGGTTCCCTTCAATTTCAGTTCTTGTGTCTGCGTGGCTTTTGCAGGACACGATGCCGGCTGCACAGCAGGGGAACAGCTGGCGGTGCTGAACCCCACTGACACATTGGCTGGTGTTTTTCTCTGTGCAGCTAGCAGTACCGGGCCCCAACTGGCGGTGTTGGAGCCCGGGGTCAGCAGGAGGAGGAGATGGAGCAGAGTGTAGGCCGAAGCCTGCACTGGCGGCAGCTTTTGGGTCTGTTGTGCCTGCGTGGCAGTTGCAGGACACGTTGCCGGCTGCACAGCAGGGGAACAGCTGGCGGTGCTGAACCCCACTGACACATTGGCTGGTGTTTTTCTCTGTGCAGCTAGCACATCTGGGCCCCAACTGGCGGTGTTAGAGCCCAGGGTCAGCAGGAGGAGCAGGGGGAGCGGAGTGTAGGCCGAAGCCTGCACTGGAGCAAGTTGAAAGGAAACCTTTAACCCCCCCCCCCAGGCGTTTGTAGCTGGAAGAGCCATCGTGTACACCACTAATGCTGGAAAAGGTAAACTTAGCTCTTTTAATTATGGTCCTTGCAGATGCTGAACCTAACACTTATGAAATGTGTCCCCTCACAGCGTTCAACCGTCCGGTAGGTGGAACTTTCCTTTGTCATGTGACGCAGCACAGCCGTCATTTTTACCCCCTTGGCGCCGTGCGCCGCCTCCTCAGCGTTGTTTGAATCTGTCCCGGAGCCTGCGCTGTTAGGTTACCCCTTGGCCATGCACACATTTCGCGCTGCCCGTCTTCTGACATCATTTGCTGTCAGGCTGGCTGCGCCTGTGTGGGTGCGCTGTCCGAGATTCAGCCTCGCGGTGTGTAATGTAATCCCACCGCGGGCCTGGGATCCGTGGCCATGCGCAGTGCATATCCTCACCTCTCACTCCCCTCCCTACGGCTTCTTCAGACTGTGCGGTGTCACGGCCGTGGCATGCTATTAGGGATCAGCTGACACCGAACAGTCTGAAGAAGCCGTAGGGAGGGGAGTGAGAGGCGAGGATATGCACTGCGCATGGCCACGGATCCCAGGCCCGCGGTGGGATTACATTACACGACACTGCGAGGCTGAATCTCGGACAGCGCACACACACAGGCGCAGCCAGCCTGACAGCAAATGATGTCAGAAGACAGGCAGCGCGAAATGTGTGCATGGCCAAGGGGTAACCTAACAGCGCAGGCTCCGGGACAGATTCAAACAACGCTGAGGAGGCGGCGCACGGCGCCAAGGGGGTAAAAATGACGGCTGTGCTGCGTCACATGACAAAGGAAAGTTCCACCTACCGGACGGTTGAACGCTGTGAGGGGACACATTTCATAAGTGTTAGGTTCAGCATCTGCAAGGAGCACCACGAAAAGAGGCACTTTTTCCCTTTGCATCATTACTGCTGCACAAGGTGGCTCCTTCAGTAACAAACGCCTGGGGGGGGGGGGGACAGGTTCCCTTAAATTTAACTTGTTGTGCCTGCGTGGCGGTCGCAGTACACGTTGCCGTATACACAGCAGGGGAACAGCTGGCGGTGCTGAACCCCACTAACACATTTGCGAGGTGTTTGGCTCTGTGCGTACAGCACTTCTGGACGGCAACTGGCAGTGTTGGAGCCCAGGGACAGGTGGAGGAGGAGGAGGTTGGAGGAGGTTGGAGGAGGTAGGAGGGATTGCCACACACACAGCAGGGGAACAGCTGACGTTACTGAACCCCAATAACAGAGGAGGGACTGTTGACTGTGCGTACAGCACTTCTGGACGGCAACTGGCGGTGTTGGAGCCCAGGGACAGGTGGAGGAGGAGGAGGTTGGAGGAGGTTGGAGGAGGTAGGAGGGATTGCCACACACACAGCAGGGGAACAGCTGACGTTACTGAACCCCAATAACAGAGGAGGGACTGTTGACTGTGCGTACAGCACTTCTGGACAGCAACTGGCGGTGTTGGAGCCCAGGGACAGGTGGAGGAGGAGGAGGTAGGAGGAGGTAGGAGGGATTGCCACACACACAGCAGGGGAACAGCTGACGTTACTGAACCCCAATAACAGAGGAGGGACTGTTGACTGTGCGTACAGCACTTCTGGACGGCAACTGGCGGTGTTGGAGCCCAGGGACAGGTGGAGGAGGAGGAGGTTGGAGGAGGTTGGAGGGATTGCCACACACACAGCAGGGGAACAGCTGACGTTACTGAACCCCAATAACAGAGGAGGGACTGTTGACTGTGCGTACAGCACTTCTGGACGGCAACTGGCGGTGTTGGAGCCCAGGGACAGGTGGAGGAGGAGGAGGTAGGAGGAGGTAGGAGGGATTGCCACACACACAGCAGGGGAACAGCTGACGTTACTGAACCCCAATAACAGAGGAGGGACTGTTGACTGTGCGTACAGCACTTCTGGACGGCAACTGGCAGTGTTGGAGCCCAGGGACAGGTGGAGGAGGAGGAGGTTGGAGGGATTGCCACACACACAGCAGGGGAACAGCTGACGTTACTGAACCCCAATAACAGAGGAGGGACTGTTGACTGTGCGTACAGCACTTCTGGACGGCAACTGGCGGTGTTGGAGCCCAGGGACAGGTGGAGGAGGAGGAGGTTGGAGGAGGTTGGAGGGATTGCCACACACACAGCAGGGGAACAGCTGACGTTACTGAACCCCAATAACAGAGGAGGGACTGTTGACTGTGCGTACAGCACTTCTGGACGGCAACTGGCGGTGTTGGAGCCCAGGGACAGGTGGAGGAGGAGGAGGTAGGAGGAGGTAGGAGGGATTGCCACACACACAGCAGGGGAACAGCTGACGTTACTGAACCCCAATAACAGAGGAGGGACTGTTGACTGTGCGTACAGCACTTCTGGACGGCAACTGGCGGTGTTGGAGCCCAGGGACAGGTGGAGGAGGAGGAGGTAGGAGGAGGTAGGAGGGATTGCCACACACACAGCAGGGGAACAGCTGACGTTACTGAACCCCAATAACAGAGGAGGGACTGTTGACTGTGCGTACAGCACTTCTGGACGGCAACTGGCGGTGTTGGAGCCCAGGGACAGGTGGAGGAGGAGGAGGTAGGAGGAGGTAGGAGGGATTGCCACACACACAGCAGGGGAACAGCTGACGTTACTGAACCCCAATAACAGAGGAGGGACTGTTGACTGTGCGTACAGCACTTCTGGACGGCAACTGGCGGTGTTGGAGCCCAGGGACAGGTGGAGGAGGAGGAGGTAGGAGGAGGTAGGAGGGATTGCCACACACACAGCAGGGGAACAGCTGACGTTACTGAACCCCAATAACAGAGGAGGGACTGTTGACTGTGCGTACAGCACTTCTGGACGGCAACTGGCGGTGTTGGAGCCCAGGGACAGGTGGAGGAGGAGGAGGTAGGAGGAGGTAGGAGGGATTGCCACACACACAGCAGGGGAACAGCTGATGTTACTGAACCCCAATAACAGAGGAGGGACTGTTGACTGTGCGTACAGCACTTCTGGACGGCAACTGGCGGTGTTGGAGGCCAGGGACAGGTGGAGGAGGAGGAGGTTGGAGGAGGTTGGAGGGATTGCCACACACACAGCAGGGGAACAGCTGACGTTACTGAACCCCAATAACAGAGGAGGGACTGTTGACTGTGCGTACAGCACTTCTGGACGGCAACTGGCGGTGTTGGAGCCCAGGGACAGGTGGAGGAGGAGGAGGTTGGAGGGATTGCCACACACACAGCAGGGGAACAGCTGACGTTACTGAACCCCAATAACAGAGGAGGGACTGTTGACTGTGCGTACAGCACTTCTGGACGGCAACTGGCGGTGTTGGAGCCCAGGGACAGGTGGAAAAGCAGAGGAACACAATGTAGGCCGAAGCCTGAGAAAGTCGAAAGGGAACCTTTAACCCCCCCCCCCAAGGCGTTTGTAGCTGAAAGAGCCAGCTTGTGCAGCACAAAAGATGGAAAAGGAAAAGGTGGCTCTTTTCATCATGCTCCTTGCAAACACAGAACTAAACACTTATAAAATGTGTCCCCTGCAACCGTAAAACCGTCCTGGAGGTGGGACTTTCCTTCGTAATGTGACGCAGCACAGCCGTCATTCCTACCCCCCCCGGCGACGCGCACTGGCTCCTCAGCGATGTTTGATTCTGTCCCGGAGCCTGCGCTGTTATGTTATCCCGTGGCCAGGCACACTTAGCGCTTCTCGTCTTCTGGCATCATTTGGTGTCAGGATGGCTGCGCCTGTGCGGCCGCGCTGGCAGAGAGCCCGCCTCGCAGTGTCTTCTGATTTAATCCCACCGCGGGCCTGGGATCCATGGACATGCGCAGTGCATATCCTCGCCTCTCACTCCCCTCCCTACGGCTTCTTAAGACTGTGCGGTGTCACGGCCGTGGCATGCTATTAGGGACCAGCTGACACCGAACAGTCTGAAGAAGCCATAGGGAGATAAGTGAGAGGTGGAGGTTCAGATATGCACTAGGCATGTCCATGGATCCCAGGCCCCCAGTGGGATTAAATCAGAAGACACTGCGAGGCGGGCTCTCTGCCAGCGCGGCCGCACAGGCGCAGCCATCCTGACACCAAATGATGCCAGAAGACGGGCAGCGCTAAGTGTGCCTGGCCACGGGATAACATAACAGCGCAGGCTCCGGGACGGAATCAAACAACGCTGAGGAGCGGGTGCGCTGCGCCGGGGGGGTAGGAATGACGGCTGTGCTGCGTCACATTACGAAGGAAAGTCCCACCTCCGGGACGGTGTTACGGTATCAGTGGACACATTTTATAAGTGTTAAGTTCTGCGTGTGCAAGGTGCTAAACAAAAATAGCTACCTTTTCCTTGTGCAGCATTACTGCTGCACAAGGTGGCTCTTTCAGTAACAAACGCCTTGGGGGGGGGGGACAGATTCCCTTACATTTCAGTTGTTGTGTCAGCGTGGCGGTCGCATGACACATTGCCGGCTACACAGCTGGGGATCAGCTGACGTTACTGAAACCCAATAACACTGGGTCGTATGTTTTGACTGTGCAGACGGCACTTCTGAGCCTCAACTGGCGGTGTTGGAGCCCAGGAATTTAAGTTCAGGTGGTAGAAAGATGAACACAACAGGAGACCTGGATAACGTATACAGTGACCTAATTATTTAATCAGGAGGAGGAGTGGCAAATTCCTGCGAGATCCAGGCCTTGTTCATTTTCAGGAAAGTAAGCCGGTCAACGTTATCGGAGGATAGTCGCATGCGACGGTCAGTTAGTACACCACCTGCAGCACTAAAGACGCGTTCCGATAATACACTGGCCGCAGGGCAAGACAGCACCTCCAATGCATACTGGCTTAGCTCTGGCCATGTATCCAGCTTTGAGACCCAAAACTTGAAAGGGGAAGAGCCGTCTGGGAGTACAGCAAGAGGGCAAGACATGTAGTCTGTCACCATCTGACGGAACCGTTGCCTCCTGCTGACTGGAGCCGTCTGTGATGGTGTAGACTTTTGTGGGGGGCACAGAAAACTGTGCCACAGTTGGGCCATACTGGTCTTGCCTTGGGCAGAGGCACTGCTTCTGCTCCCTCTTTGTGCAGAGCCTCCACCACTGCCTGGACGCACTGAGCTGCTTTGGAATGCACTAGCAGCACTTCTCTCAGTTGGAATGGAGAAGATGATGGAATTGACCAGTGTGTCTTGGTACTCCCGCATTTTTCGCTCCCGGTTCAACGGTGTGATGAGGCTTTCTACGTTGTCCCGGTAGCGAGGATCGAGGAGGGTGAACACCCAATAATCAGACATGTTGAGAATGTGGGCGATGCGGCGGTCGTTTCTCAGGCACTGCAGCATGTAATCCACCATGTGCTGCAGACTGCCAACTGCCCAAGAAACGCTGTCCCCTGCTGGAGGCGTGATCTCTGCCTGCTCGTCATCACCCCACCCTCGCTGTACACACTGAGTACTGGACAATTCGGTAACTCCCTCCTCTGGACGGACGTCTTCCTCCTCCATTGACTCCTCCTCATCCTCCTCACAAACTGTCCCCTGCCTACGCGTTTGTGAGGAACCACGTGGCGCTGACTGTCCAGAAGATGATGGAAATGGTGAATCCTCATCCTCCACCTCTTCCACAACATCATCCCTTAGCGCTTGCAGTGATTTTTCAAGCAGGCAGATAAGGGGGACAGTCATGCTGACTAGTGCATCATCTGCACTCGCCATCCGCGTGGAATAATCAAAGGGACGCAAAACCTGGCAGACGTCATTCATAGTGGCCCACTCTGTGGTTGTGAAGTCTGTACGGCGCTGACTGCGACTTTTTTGCGCCTGAAGCAGCTGGTACTCCATTACAGCTTGCTGCTGCTCACACAACCGCTCTAACATATGTAACGTGGAATTCCACCTGGTAGGTAGGTCACATATGATGCGATGTTCCGGCAGGCGGTGTCGGCGCTGCAGAGCCGCAATGCGCGCTTTTGCCGTGCTGGAACGCCGCAAGTGAGCACACTCTAGGCGGACCTTGTGCAGCAGTGCATCAAGATCCGGATAGTCCCTCAAAAAGCTCTGCACGACCAAATTGAGCACATGTGCCAGACATGGGATGTGAGTGAGGTTGCCGAGGCCCAGAGCTGCCACCAGATTTCGGCCATTATCACACACTACCATGCCTGGCTGGAGATTCGCTGGCACAAACCACACATCGCTCTCCAGCTTGATGGCATTCCAGAGCTCCTGCGCTGTGTGGCTACGATTCCCCAAAAAAATTAATTTCAACACGGCCTGTTGACGTTTGGCCATGGCTGTGCTCATGTCGGTCGTAACAGGTACACGTTCATCACGGGTCCATGTGGAGGTGGACTGTGACGGCTCCTGCAGCGATGATTCTGAGGAACTGGTGTAAGAGGAGGAGTCAATGCGTACAGAATGGATTCCTGCAATCCTTGGAGTGGGCAGGACACGTCCTGCGCCACTCGCACGGTCTGTACCCGGCTCAACGACATTAACCCAATGGGCAGTGAGGGAAAGGTATCGCCCCTGTCCATGTTGACTGGTCCACGCATCGGTGGTGAGGTGGACCTTGCTACTGACGGCGTTCAGTAGCGCGTGTTTTATGTGTCCCTCCACATGCTTGTGCAGGGCAGGGACGGCTTGCCTGCTGAAGTAAAAGCGGCTGGGCACATTGTACTGTGGGACTGCCAATGACATCAAGTCACGGAAGCTGTCAGTCTCCACCAGCCTGAATGACAGCATTTCCAGTGGCAGAAGTTTGGCAATGCCTGCAGTCAGAGCCTGTGCTCGTGGGTGGTTTGACGAGAAAGGCCGCCTTTTCTCCCATGCCTGTACTACCGATGGCTGTAGACTGGGCTGGGAGTGTGTGGATGACTGGGAAAGTGGTGCTGCGGGTGGAATTACAGCGGGTCTCTGGACAACAGGGCCAGAGGTTCTTCCACGGCGATCCTGGGAGGAAGCCGAACCAGCTGCGTGTGAGCTAGAGGAAGAGGCAACACGAGCTGAAGAGGTGGTAGCTGCCGCTGTTGGTTGGCCTACCTCTTCAGTGTGTTTTTCTAACTCCGCCGGGTGCCTGTTGCGCACATGTTTCCACATGTTGGAGGTATTGAGGTTGCTGACATTTTTCCCTCTTTTGACTTTTTGATGACACACGTTGCATCTGACATAGCAAATGTCATCTGCAACTGTGTCAAAAAAGGACCAGGCACTGCAAGTCTTGGGAGCGCCCTTTTTGGCTTTTGGAAGAGACATGCTCCTAACGGGTGCCAAAGCGGAGGCTGCAGGATCCGCAGTCTTCCCCCTCCCTCTCCCTCTTTGGGCCGTACGGGGAATCTCTTCCTCAGAGCTGCTCCCACCACCTTCCTGTCCCTCACGCCAAGATGGGTCGAGGACCTCATCATCTACACTACCCTCTGCCCCCAACTGCTCCTCCTGGGTAGTCTCAGCAGCAGAGCACGCACCAGTAAGTGGCACCTGAGTGTCATCATCAGCTGATGCGGCCTGCGATGTGGTGACCGGAGCCACTGGCCCACCCGCCTCTTCAGAGGAAGGCAGAAAAAGCTGTTGGGCATCACTGCACCCTGCCTCTTCTTCCATTTCTCCAATGCTGCTTGGCTGGCCCCCTGTTTCCAAGCCAAGAGATTCAGAGAACAGAAGTAGAGACGGCTCCTGTCCTGGGCTCTCTGTCTGCCTGGGCAATTTGGCAGGTGGTGAAGAGACAGATGGCTGCTCTCCAGTGCTCTGTGTCTGAGAGGATGTGGCACTAATGGAAGTTGATGCATTAGCTGCCATCCATCCGACAACAGCTTCAATTTGTTCTTGACGCAGCAGCGGTGTACGGCGCTCTGACACAAAGCTGCGCATGAACGACTGTTGCCTGGTGAAAGTGGGTGCTGATGAGTCACCGGTGCCCGCAGCAGGCACAGAATCCCCACGTCCCCCCCCTGCTCCGCGCCCACGCCCACGTGCCTTACTCACTGCCTTCTTCATCTTGGTTGACTGATAAAGATAAGCAGAAAAGTACTAACGGATTTGTGTGCTTATTCCTGAGCAACTCCTCCTAACAGGTATAAGAAACACTAATTTTCTAAAGTGTGGACTAGACTTTAATATGAGCTAATGTGGCCTACACAAATGTAAAGTGGTGTAACTGGTGTGTTTGGTGAACTTTATTATTTATTTCTTTTTTGGGGGCTGAACTGACAACAGATAGAGCTGCAGTCACACGGAGACCGTGCAGACAGACGTAAACGGCGCTGCAAGGCCCAAAAACCCTCCTCTACGTTATCCTATGTAGTGTTTTTCCACAAGTTAGCTGGAGACGGGTGGAAAGACACTAATAGGATTTTTTTAAATAAATTAGCAGCAACCTACACTACTTGAAAAAAAAAGAAAATTGATTTGGCGGTATGACGCAGTGAACAACCCTGAGCTGGAGACAACCAGGCTATGGCTGCTCACAGACTACAGGGTGAGCTGCAATCACACGGAGACCGTGCAGACAGCCGTAAACGGCGCTGCAAGGCCCAAAAACCCTCCTCTACTTTATCCTATGTAGTGTTTTTCCACAAATTAGCTGGAGACGGGTGGAAAGACACTAATAGGATTTTTTTAAATAAATTAGCAGCAGACTACACTACTTGAAAAAAAATTAAAATTGATTTGGCGGTATGACGCAGTGAACAACCCTGAGCTGGAGACAACCAGGCTATGGCTGCTCACAGACTACAGGGCGAGCTGCAATCACACGGAGACCGTGCAGACAGCCGTAAACGGCGCTGCAAGGCCCAAAAACCCTCCTCTACTTTATCCTATGTAGTGTTTTTCCACAAATTAGCTGGAGACGGGTGGAAAGACACTAATAGGATTTTTTTAAATAAATTAGCAGCAGACTACACTACTTGAAAAAAAATTAAAATTGATTTGGCGGTATGACGCAGTGAACAACCCTGAGCTGGAGACAACCAGGCTATGGCTGCTCACAGACTACAGGGCGAGCTGCAATCACACGGAGACCGTGCAGACAGCCGTAAACGGCGCTGCAAGGCCCAAAAACCCTCCTCTACTTTATCCTATGTAGTGTTTTTCCACAAATTAGCTGGAGACGGGTGGAAAGACACTAATAGGATTTTTTTGAATAAATTAGCAGCAGACTACACTACTTGAAAAAAAAAAAAAAAATAAAGAACAGTATGAGGCAATGAACCACCCTCCCTGAACTGAATACAACCAGCTATGGATGGCCTATGTGGCTGCACTCAGACTAGAGAGTGGGCTGCACTCACACACACACACACACAGACCTTGCAGATCGCTGTGAAAACAGCGCTACAAGGCAAAAGCAAGGTGAATAGTAGGTGAACACAGCGGTTGCTAAATTAGCCTTTGGAAAGCACAAAGAAGCAAATCGCTATCTCTAAACTGTCCCTCAGTCAGCAAACAGCGTCCTGTCACTAACTGAATTCACAGCAGAGTGATCGCAAAATGGCGCCAGCGACTTTTAAACTGCAGCATGACATCATTTCAGCAGCCAATCACAGCCTTGCCAGTAGTTTCATGCCCTCCATGCTAAACAGGATGTGCCCACACTTGGAATCATTCTCATTGGCTGAATTTCTGCATTTTGAATCTTTGAACTTCCGATTCCGGTATCCGATACGCGGCAAGTATCGGAATCCCGGTATCGGAATTCCGATACCGCAAGTATCGGCCGATACCCGATACTTGCGGTATCGGAATGCTCAACACTAGTCACGGCTTGTGATTGGTCGCGTGCCGCCCATGTGGCCACGACGCGACCAATCACAGCAAGCCGTGACGTAATTTTCAGGTCCTCAATGCCTAATTCTAGGCATTCAGGAATTTAAAATTACGTTCCGGCTTGTGATTGGTCGCGTCGCGGTCACATGGGCGACGCGACCAATCACAAGCCGTGACGTCACGGGAGGCAGGAGACGCGCGCATTTTTAAAATTACGTCATGGCTTGTGATTAGTTGCGTGCCGCCCATGTGACCGCGACGCGACCAATCACAGCAAGCCGTGACGTAATTTCAGGTCCTCAATGCAGAAATAGGCATCAGGACCTGAAATTACGTCACGGCTTGCTGTGATTGGTCGCGTCGCGGTCACATGGGCGGCACGCAACCATTCACAAGCCGTGATGTAATTTTAAAAATGCGCGCGTCTCCTGCCTCCCGTGACGTCACGGCTTGTGATTGGTCGCGTCGCCCATGTGACCGCGACGCAACCAATCACAAGCCGGAACGTAATTTTAAATTCCTGAATGCCTAGAATTAGGCATTGAGGACCTGAAAATTACGTCACGGCTTGCTGTGATTGGTCGCGTCGCGGCCACATGGGCGGCACGTGACCAATCACAAGCCGTGACGTCACGGAAGGAAGTAAAAGCGCGCATTTTAAGCAAAGAACGCTGCCGGTTCCCTCGGTGAGGTCCAGGCTGCGTCGGAGAGGTGAGTATAGCAATATTTTTTATTTTAATTCTTTATTTTACACATTAATATGGATCCCAGGGCCTGAAGGAGAGTTTCCTCTCCTTCAGACCCTGGGAACCATCAGGAATACCGTCCGATACTTGAGTCCCATTGACTTGTATTGGTATCGGGTATCGATATCGGATTAGATCCGATACTTTGCCGGTATCGGCCGATACTTTCAAGTATCGGACGGTATCGCTCAACACTAGTCAAAACGCATGCTAAAAAAGCATGCGTTTTTAATGTTAAGTATAGGGAAAAAACGCATGCGTTTTTTAGCGCTAAAACGCTGCAGATCAAAATGCAAGTGTGAAACCAGCCTTAGAGAAGTAATGGTGACTGGGCAACTGGTACTGGGTGAGCTGCAATGGCCATCAGCTTTCGGAAACCGTCTATATCTATAAGGCAGATAGGCTGCATTTCCGTGGCCAACAGATTGGAGTGGCCATGCAATAATCACAGAGATCACAGGCCATGAATCATACGGAAACAAGTGCTGTGATCTTTGTAGTGAATAGCTCTCAGCTGGCACCTACCATTCAGACAATTACAGGATTGGGTGACAAATCATCCTTTTCATAATAATTAGTTCTCAGAAAAGTAATAGTGAGCATACGGCTTTTCCACGTCCAGATTAGAACACATGGAATATGTGTATATCCCGCTGTACGATCACAGCTAACTCCACGATAACCCTACACTCCTCTCTGCCAACAACAATTCTGTTTTTAACCCAGTAAATAAATACAGGCTGATTGGACACCATTCTTCTTTTCAGGTTCACACCATCAGGGTGTTCCATCCCCTCTCCCTCAGAGTAGCAGTTATATTCCAGCCCTCAGGCTCACCTACCCACTTTTATGCGTTGCTACCACACTTCATGTCCTCAGAATTGACAACCCTTATCCTGGGAGACTTCAACAGCTCCACCTCCCCAACTGCATCCCAGCTTCTATCTCTAGCCAATTCTCGTGACCTCTCACAACTTTCAAACTCTGAGATACACAAAGATGGTAGCACCCCTGATCTGGACTTTGTCCAGCTCAGTTCAATCTCATACCTAGATGACTCACCTCTTACCCTTTGTCCCCCATGAAATTAGGAGCATAACCACAACTTAGACATTTTTAGGTGCTCCCTAAAAATACATCCGTTTAGGGCGGCCCATCACGTTCCCTAATCAAAGTAATTTTTATACATACTGTATATAGCTTAGGCTGGTTTCACATTTGCGTTTTTTGCTGCTGCGTTTTACCGCAAAAAACGCATGCGTTTTTTTCCTATACTTAACATTAAAAATGCATGCGTTTTTTTTTTGCATGCGTTTTGCCGCGTTTACAACGCATGTGTTTTTTTCCTATACTTAACATTAAAAACGCATGCGTTTTTTTTTGCATGCATTTTGCCGCGTTTGACAACGCATGCGTTTTTTCCATGCTTGCGTTTTGTTGCAGAAATGCAACATGTAGTAATTTCTAGAGGCATTTAGGCAGGAGAAATGAATAGCCGGCCATCGGCTTTTCTGCTATATCGCGCTGAAGTAAGTATATATATATATATATATATATATATATATATATATATATATATAACGAAACCCGACTTTGCCAAAAGTCGGCGACTTTTGAAATTGGCCGATCTGTTTCGCTTAACCCTAATTTTGATGATTGGCAGCTGTCACACACTTCTCAGCATGTGTTTCAAAAACACAAACGCAGGAAAAAATGCATGTAAACGTGGCAAAACGCCGCGGGTTTTTTTACCGCATGCAAAAACGCATGCGTCTAAAAAACGCCGCATTTGCACGCGATTTTTCACCACCTGCGTTTGCGTTAAAAACGCTGCGTTTTTAAACGCAAATGTGAAACTAGCCTTATACTCTACTTCTCTGAGCATAATTCACCATCAAACTCAACCATACCTAAAAGGTTCATGGAGCCTTTATCTACCCCATTTCCTTAAGATAGTTGTACCATCATTGTAAATAAGCACCTGTAGTTTGTGTCCCCTAACCTCATTGTAGATTGTAAGCTCTAAAGAACTGGGTAGTCATTATTTTTGCTTTAATTTTTTGATTATCTTAAACTTGGTAACTTTTGACTGTTTTATATGAACTGCTGACTTGTAAAGCTATGCAGAATGTGTTTGCGATATATAAATAAAGGTTATTATTATTAGTAGATTAAAGATGGTGAAGTCCAAGCTGTTAGCTTTGCCATATGTAGGAGGACAGAATCTTTTACATGAGCACAACTGCACAAATGAGGGTTTGCTGCTATGCTGACACAGGGTGGAGTAGAGTGAACACGACAAGCTACTGTACTGTGAGAGAGGTGCTGACAGAGATGTTATGGTGGATTGAAAAAGATGGGATATGGTTGGTATGTAAGATCAGTCAAAAACAGCAGGCATGTCCAATTCCATATCAGCTGACAGGTTCTCAGTCACCCCAACTGTAGGGGGTAAACAAGTTGAGGTTCTTCAGCTGGAGACCTGTGTGACAACACTTGCCATGGTGAGGAAGGAGGAAGAATCAGAAGATGTAGTTGATGAGATGAACGATGCTTGGCTGTGCCTGGTAGTCTGCATTTTAGCACAGTGACATTCCCTGATTTTAAAAAGTTGACAGCTAACGTGATTTTTTTAATTTTTACTGGTCTAAAAAAAAAGACCCAAGATAGGCAGCTGCAGAACCGCAAACGCTGCTGTCCACTGCCAAAGTTGGGGCTCAGGATGTATTGTTTGTCATGGTTGCTGCATAATTACATGTATACATAAACTCCTACTCTCCTACTCTACTGAGCTACTCAGCTGCATGCCTCTGGGATTACAACAACATCATCATTCTCTCTGTTCTCCCACTCCTCATCCTGAGAGTCATCCTCCTCCTCTTCCTGGCTTGACAGCACAGTACAGTCCGCAGGGGCCTCAAGTATCTGTGTCTCATCACAAATGGATCACGTTCACCCAACGGGGTTAACGTCTGTTGACAAGAGTTTGTTTTATGCTCGGACGAAACTTTGTCAGGCCATGGCTCGAATTGAAAAAAAATTTGGCCATTGGTGCAGATTATTTCCTCCTCTTGACTCTGTGAATCTTTAGAGTACACTTCTTTTGCCCATGGCATACAATGTGTGAAGAGATCTGCAGACTCAGCCATCTGTGGTTCCCAACAGTCAGTTGGGCGCTTGGAGAGTTGTGATGTTGGGGAAAATCAGGGTAATTGGGATGCCACCACTGAGGACTGTACTACGTGTGATGTCAAGGTGGAGGAAGAGGAGCAGAGGCCACTTGATGCAGCGCTTGCCATCTACTGGAGCACATGTTCTTTCTGGCCCTCATCAACAACGTGTACCGTTGTATGGCTGCCAAAGAAAGGGAGCGGAGTTGCCTGTCCAGTAACAGAAGTAGCAAAAATGCTGCACAATTGCTCACTGCAGCAAAACAAACCAACTTCTCATCCCTCATATATCTGTCTCACAACCCTAACCAGCTATTCAGTACTTTCAATTCTATCCTGCTTCCACCAGCTCCCCCTCCCTTTGCTCTCATCTCAGCTGAATATTTTGCCTCACCACCTGTGAACATGACACAATAACATCCCACCTCATTTCAAACTTTACCACAGTCTTCATCACAAGCCTAACACACCTCTTCAACTTGTCACTAACAACTTACATAGTTACATAGTTATTAAGGTTGAAGGAAGACTGTAAGTCCATCTAGTTCAACCCATAGCCTAACCTAACATGCCCTAACATGTTGATCCAGGGGAAGGCAAAAAGACCCCATGTGGCAAAGAGTAACTCCACCATGGGGAAAAAAATTCCTTCCCGACTCCACATACGGCAATCAGACTAGTTCCCTGGATCAACGCCTTATCAAGGAATCTAATATATATACCCTGTAATATTATACTTTTCCAGAAAGGTATCCAGTCCCCTCTTAAATTGAAGCAATGAGTCACTCATTACAACATCATACGGCAGAGAGTTCCATAGTCTCACTGCTCTTACAGTAAAGAATCCGCGTCTGTTATTATGCTTAAACCTTCTTTCCTCCAGACGTAGAGGATGCCCCCTTGTCCCTGTCTCAGGTCTATGATTAAAAAGATCATCAGAAAGGTCTTTGTACTGTCCCCTCATATATTTATACATTAAAATAAGATCACCCCTTAGTCTTCGTTTTTCCAAACTAAATAGCCCCAAGTGTAATAACCTATCTTGGTATGGCAGACCCCCCAGTCCTCTAATAACCTTGGTCGCTCTTCTCTGCACCCGCTCCAGTTCAGCTATGTCTTTCTTATACACCGGAGACCAGAACTGTGCACAGTATTCTAAGTGTGGTCGAACTAGTGACTTGTATAGAGGTAAAATTATGTTCTCCTCATGAGCATCTATGCCTCTTTTAATACATCCCATTATTTTATTTGCCTTTGTAGCAGCTGCCTGACACTGGCCACTGAATATGAGTTTGTCATCCACCCATACACCCAGGTCTTTTTCATTGACGGTTTTGCCCAGAGTTTTAGAATTAAGCACATAGTTATACATCTTATTACTTCTACCCAAGTGCATGACCTTACATTTATCCCCATTAAAGCTCATTTGCCATTTATCAGCCCAAGCTTCTAGTTTACATAAATCATCCTGTAATATAAAATTGTCCTCCCCTGTATTGATTACCCTGCAGAGTTTAGTGTCATCTGCAAATATTGAAATTCTACTCTGAATGCCCCCTACAAGGTCATTAATAAATATGTTAAAAAGAAGAGGGCCCAATACTGACCCCTGTGGTACCCCACTGCTAACCGTGACCCAGTCCGAGTGTGCTCCATTAATAACCACCCTTTGTTTCCTATCCCTGAGCCAGCTCTCAACCCACTTACACATATTTTCCCCTATCCCCATTACTCTCATTTTATGTAACAACCTTTTGTGTGGCACCGTATCAAAAGCTTTGGAAAAGTCCATATATACTACGTCCACTGGGTTCCCTTGGTCCAGTCCGGAACTTACCTCTTCATAGAAGCTGATCAAATTAGTCTGACATGAACGGTCCTTAGTAAACCCGTGCTGATACTGGGTCATGAGGTTATTCCTCTTCAGATACTCCAGCATAGCATCCCTTAGAATGCCCTCCAGGATTTTACCCACAGTAGAGGTTAAGCTTACTGGCCTATAATTACCGAGTTCAGTTTTTGCCCCTTTTTTGAATATTGGCACCACATTTGCTATACGCCAGTCCTGTGGTACAGACCCTGTTATTATGGAGTCTTTAAAGATTAAAAATAATGGTCTATCAATGACTGTACTTAGTTCCTGCAGTACTCGGGGATGTATCCCATCCGGGCCCGGAGATTTGTCAATTTTAGTTATTTTTAGCCGCCGCTGTACTTCCTGCTGGGTTAAGCAGGTGACATTTAATGGGGAATTTTTATCACTAGTCATATTGGCTGCCATGGGATTTTCTTTTGTAAATACTGATGAAAAAAAGTCATTTAGCATATTGGCTTTTTCCTCATCCTCATCCACCATTTCACCCAGACTATTTTTAAGGGGGCCAACACTGTCATTTTTTAGTTTCTTACTATTTATATAGTTAAAGAATATTTTGGGATTATTTTTACTCTCTCTGGCAATGAGTCTCTCTGTCTCAATCTTTGCTGCCTTGATTTGCTTTTTACAGAATTTATTTAATTTTCTGTATTTATTTAATGCCTCCTCACTATCTACTTCCTTTAATTCTCTAAATGCTTTCTTTTTGTCCCTTATTGCGCCCCTAACAGCTCTATTTAGCCATATTGGTTTCCTCCTATTTCTAGTATGTTTATTCCCATACGGTATATACTGTGCACAGGTCCTATCCAGGATGCTAATAAATGTCTCCCATTTTCTTTGTGTATTTTTGTGTCTCAGGATATCGTCCCAGTTAATTGCACCAAGATCCTCTCTCATCCGTTGGAAATTTGCCCTCCTGAAGTTTAGTGTCCTTGTCACCCCCCTACTACCCATCTTATTAAAGGTTACATGAAAACTTATTATTTTGTGACTGGTGTCTTCCATCCTGATTGAAACATACCTCAATCACTTACATCCTCAAAAAGCCCACCCTTGACCTATCCTCTGTGTCTACTTATCACCCAATATCATTTCTCCCCTGTGCCTTCAAACTACTGGAACAACACGTCCATTTTGAACTGTCCTCCCACCTCTTCTTTTGCTTGCTTTTTGACCGCTTACAATCTGGCTTCAGACCAAACCATTCCACTGAAACTGCCCTGACTAAAGTCACCAACGACCTACTAACTGCCAAATGAAAGCGACATTAGTTTATTCTCCTCCTGGACCTGCCATCTGTCTTTGACACAGTGGACCATTCCCTCTTACTACAGACTTTCTGATCTGTTGACATTACAGACTTGACCCTTTGTTGGATCTCCTCGTACCTAACAGATTGGACATTCAGTGTCTCCCACTCACACAACATCTCGCCCTCTATGTGTCGGCATCCACCAAGGTTTAGTTGTAGGACAGAGAACTATGCTTAGAGGGCACACGCGTGCTCCATCCCTCTTAAAGGGACCACCTGCATCAACCTAAGGTATTCCCAGCCTATAGCTGTGCGACACCTTCTATTTAAGGCTTCTCCTCCAAAATGGTCATGCCTGAGCTACATTGTTTGTTAGGGGTCGAGTTCCCGCCTCTGCACAGGTGGAATCTCGGGCCATTCTTCTCCTGCCGCAGTGAAGGCTGCTCATCGGAGATGTCGGTCCCAGCATCTCGCTCAATCTGACTCTGTGAGGAGGATTACTGCTGCTTTTCCAGCTTCTGCCATTGAAGTCAGTACTGGGCAGCGGTGAGCAGACGCTTTTGGGACTAAGTCCTGCTTTTCTCCTTCTGAGCATGCCCAGGGTAAGATCTCTCATTGGAGATCGAGGGTCACAAGCTTGGATACTGCAGCAAAGCCCATTGGTCCTCTAGGAAGGTCCTGAAGGTGCTCAGGCTTTGTGGCAGCTTCTCATTGGTCCTTCTAGGAGGGTCTTGTTCTGGCTGCAGCTATAAAAGGCTCGCATGGCCGCACGGCCATGTGCTAGTATCTTTCTAAGTTATGTGCTTTGCGCCAGTGTGGTCATGTAAGATTGTATTCAGGGACCCGGCTGAAATAAGCCCCTAGAATGCTGGCACCTCCGGCAAGGAGTTTGTGTGTTTGTGTGTATTCAGGGACCTGGCTGAAATAAGCCCCTAGAATGCTGGCACCTCCGGCGAGGAGTTTTGTGTGCATGCATGACCACTGACTGCTCTCTGTTGGGCAGTTAGCCTGTGCTCCTGTGAAGTCTAACAGGGCACAGAGCTTTTGTCACGATACCCAGGTATTACTGCTGCAGGGGAAACTGCATCCAGCAGTAACAGAGCTGGACCAGAAACCGGGTAACTAACATGAACACCAACAGGACCTTTCACATGAGACAGAATTACTAGGTAAAGCAAAAGGACCTACGATCATGTGACAGAGTGGGAGGCGGTCAGGGGCGGAGCCAAACGCTGGGGAAACAGAGAAGGAATAAGCATAAAAGAATAGTGAAACAAGCTGAAGTCATAGCCAGGAGATTACAAGATACCAACAGGGAGAGTCAGAGAATAGTCAGAAGCCAAGCCGGGGGTCAGTAATCCAGGAAAGCGAATAAAGCAGGTAACAGCAAGACATGAAGCAAGCCAGCACACACTACAGAGGTCAAGCATACAGACTGCAGAAAACCTATAGCTGACAAGAATACCACGTTAGGAGCGAGTATAAATAGCCCTCCCATGTTGAGAGGCTGAGAACATTTAACCCTGAGAGTACAAGACATAATCTTGTCCTAACAATGACAGTACCCCCCCTTTAATGGGGGGCCACTGGACCCCCAGGCTTCTCAGAGTACCTGGCATGAAAAGCCCGCACCAGTCGATCAGCATGCACAGAACTGGCCGGAACCCATGACCGATCCTCAATAGAATAACCCTTCCAATGTATTAAGTACTGAAGCCTTCGACGCATCCACAGTGAATCAATGATGCGCCCTACCTCACACTCTGGCTGACCCTCTACCAACACTGGTGGCAGAACATTATGTGAGGAATCTTCTCTAACCGTCCCCACAGGTTTTAATAGGGAGTCGGGACCTGTGAAAGACATTAGATATTTTGAAGGAGGCGGGCAACTGTAATCTATAGGCCACCGGGTTGATCAGCTCTAATACCTTGTATGGACCTATAAATCTGGGGCCCAACTTCATAGAGGGTACAAGTTTGATGTTACGGGTAGACAACCACAACTTCTCCCCCACTGTCAGTGTAGGAGCTGACCCCCTCCTCCTGTCAACCAAAATGTTTGTACCTCCTTTGAGCTTTGGAGATATTACCCTGAACCTCCCTCCAAAGGGTTCTTAACTGTTGCACCAGACCCTCAGCACCAGGGCAACCAGAATCCATGCGGGAAAATTCTCCAAATTGCGGAACAAATCCATAGTTAACCTGAAAAGGAGATTTGCCCGTAGACTGATTAATACGACAGTTGAATGCAAATTCTGCCATGGGTTATACCTCACACCAGTCCTCCTGTCTGGAAGAGGCAAGACATCTTAAAATCTGCTCCAACGACTGGTTGGTGCGTTCAGTCTGACCATTAGATTCCGGGTGATAAGCAGAGGAGAAAGACAACGTAACCCCCAACTTCTTACAAAAAGCCCTCCAAAATCTAGCAACAAATTGCACACCCCTGTCAGACACCACATTCACAGGGACCCCATGCAACTGAACTATATGCTGAATGAACAAACGAGCTTAGGTTTCAGCAGAAGGCAATGTAGGTAATAGCACAAAGTGGGCTTGTTTAGAAAATCTATCAACTACTACCCAGACTACAGAGTTGCCCTTTGAAGGAGGAAGATTAGTGATAAAATCCATGGACAGGTGTGTCCAAGGTTTATCCGGAATTGGCAAAGGTACCAATTCCCCGGCCAGCCGGACCAGAGAGCTCTTAGAGCGAGCACACACCCCACAAGTATTCACAAACTTTTTAATATCAGTACCCATAGAAGGCCACCAAAAATTCCTAGCTACTGCCCCCCGGGTAGCTGCATTCCCAGGATGTGCACTCAACACAGTCATGAAATTCTTGCAGAAGTGTGAGATGGAAATGATCGGGTACAAACAGTTTACCTTGGGGTTTATTCCTGGGAGCTTGTGACTGTGCTTCCAAAATCTCTCTCTGTAACTCAGATGAGATTTCAGCCACAACCACTCCAGGTTGAAGAATGGAGGAAGGAGGTTCTGGAGGGGACACACAATCAAAACTTCGGGATAAGGCATCTGCCTTTACATTTTTAGACCCTGGTCGGAACGTAATGGTAAAATGAAACCGAGAAAAAAAAAAGTGCCCACCGAGCCTGTCTGGGGGTCAATCTCTTAGCAGACTCGATATAGGCCAAATTTTTGTGATCAGTGATGACTGTAACGGGATGTACAGCCCCCTTCAAAAAATGCCTCCATTCTTCGAAGGCCAATTTAATTGCCAACAATTCCCTGTTGCCGACATCATAATTTCTCTCAGCCGAAGATAATTTTTTAGAGAAAAAGGCACAGGGTTTAAGGTTAGTAAGGGTAGATGGCACTGAGACAACACTGCCCCCACCCCTACCTCCGATGCGTTAACCTCCACGATAAAAGGTCTCGACGGATCGGGTTGTATCAACACAGGGGCTGAAATAAAACATTTCTTCAGGGTCTGGAAGGAATTTTTTGCGGCCTCGGACTAATTTTTAACCTCCGCCCCTTTGAGTGTAAGGTCCGTTAAGGGTTTCACCACCTGCGAAAACCCTTTAATGAACTTCCTATAATAGTTAGCGAAGCCCAGAAATCGCTGCAACCCTTTCAGGTCATGAGGCTGCACCCAATCTGAAAAGGCCTGAACCTTCCCCGGATCCATGCGGAACCCATCCCCAGATACAATTAATCCCAGAAAAGACAGTTCTTGCATAAAGAATGAGCACTTCTCCAATTTAGCGTATAAATGATTCTCCCCGAGTCTCACAAGAACTGTCTGAAGATGGTGTAAGTGAGACTGACTGTCCTCAGAGTATATCAAGATGTCATCCAGGTAAATGACAACATAGCATCCAATCAGGTCAGAAAAAACAACATTAATGAAATTCTGGAACACAGCAGGGGCGTTAGTGAGACCGAAGGGCATAACCAAATTTTCAAATAAGCCCTCGGTAGTCAGAAACGCTGTTTTCCATTCATCTCCCTCTCGAATCCTTATCAGGTTATAAGCCCCTCGTAAGTCAAGCTTAGAAAAGCATTTGGCCCCAGTAAGTTGATTACATAAATCAGGAATCAGAGGAAGAGGATACGTGTTTTTCACAGTAACCTTATTAAGTTCCCGAAAGTCGAGGCATGGTCGCAAACCAACATCTTTTTTCTTCATAAAGAAAAACCCCGCTGCGATGGGTGAAACAGAAGGCCGAATATGCCCCTTGCAGAGACTCTCAGTGATGTACTCTTTCATGGCTTGGCGCACGGGCCCAGACAAATTGTACAGACGAGCCTTGGGCAATTTGGCTCCTGGGATTAAATTAATAGCACAATCACCGGGTCAATGTGGTGGAAGCGCCTCGGCCTCACTTTCTGAAAACACGTCTTCGAAGTCTTTCAGGTACTCCGGAATACCCTCCAGACAGACAGACGACACAGATACAGACTTTATCGGGTTAACAAAAGGTCCCAGGTTACAACACGGACCATTACTATTACATCTCCATTGAGTAATCTCCCCCGCCCCCCAATCAATGGCAGGATTGTGGCGTTGCAGCCAGGGCATTCCCAGAACCAGTCCTGCAGTCAGATTATTCAATACAAAACAACTTAATTGCTCCACGTGAGTGGAATCTACTTTCAGAGAAAAAACATCAGTCCTGAAACAAATTCCATCCCGGGTAAGAGGAGATGAATCAACAGCCACAATTTTAACAGGGTTTTTTTAACCTAACTGTCTCTATCTTATTACGAGTCACAACTTGGGCATCAATCAAATTAACAGAAGAACCGCAGTCAACAAAAGCCGTTGTCACCACAGGACCGCCAGCAAGTTCCAATTTCACTTGGAGCACAAGTTTTGTAAGTGAGAAAAAATGTACCTGGGAGTCTGGACAACCTCCTCGATTGTTGCCCAGACTCAGTCATTTCTCAGATGGTTTCACAGAAGGGCAGGATGGACAGTTCCTTTTCCAATGACCAGAGGCCCCACAGTAAAAACACAGTTGATTGTCCCTGCGGTGTCTTCTCTCTCTCTCAGAGACCGAGACTGACCCAATCTCCATGTGCTCAGATACAAGTGCAGCGTCACATAATTTAGAGAACAATGAAGGCTCCTGTTGCATCATTCCTCTAGCACGGAGTCTCCAGTCCATACAAACTGCCTGTGTCATGGCGTCCTCCAGGGTATCAGGAGGAGGATGAAGTGCCAAAGCATCCTTCAGACGGTCAGACAGACCCATGCGGAACAACCCCCTCAGGGCTGCATCATTTTAAGAAACTTCAGCTGCCCAGCGCCTAAACTCTGAGCAGAACCATTCAGCGGAGTGCTTCCCCTGTGTCACACTCATCACCATATCTTCTGCAAGACGCACTCTATCAGGCTCATCATAAATGAGCCCCAGGGACTCAAAAAACAGGTTCACAGACATACGCTCAGGAGCCGAGAGAGCGAGAGAGAAAGCAAATGCCTGCGGGGAACCCCTTAATAAAGACATAACTACCCCCACCCTCTGCCTTTCATTTCCAGAGGCCCGGGGACGTAACTCAAAAAACAACTTACATCCCTCCTTAAAGACCCTGAACAATTGTTTATCTCCAGAAAAAGTGTCGGGTAATTTTACCGGCGGTTCAGGGTCCGCTAAGGATACATCAGAGGGACCCCCCTCCCGGGAACGAAATGGAGCAGACGCCTGTAAAGCACCTGCCACATCTCTCTGCACCTGTTGGTGCGAGTGGACCAGGGCTTGCTGTTCCACAGACAGCTTCTGCAAAAGTTAAGAAAGCTCATTAACCTGTGCGGTGAGATCCTGTACAGGGTCTACGGCATACAAACACCACCCCCCACACCAGGGAAAAATCTATCAGGTCAGCTATAATGTCACGATACCCGGGTATTACTGCTGCAGGGGAAACTGCATCCAGCAGTAACAGAGCTGGACCAGGAAACGGGTAACTAACATGAACACCAACAGGACCTTTCACATGAGACAGAATGACTGGGTAAAGCAAAAGGACCTACGATCATGTGACAGAGTGGGAGGCGGTCAGGGGGCGGAGCCAAACGCTGGGGAAACAGAAGGAATAAGCATAAAAGAATAGTGAAACAAGCTGAAGTCATAGCCAGGAGATTACAAGATACCAACAGGGAGAGTCAGAGAATAGTCAGAAGCCAAGCCGGGGGTCAGTAATCCAGGAAAACGAATAAAGCAGGTAACAGCAAGACACGAAGCAAGCCAGCACATACTACAGAGGTCAAGCATACAGACTGCAGAAAACCTATAGCTGACAAGGATACCACGTTAGGAGCGAGTATAAATAGCCCTCCCATGTTGAAAGAGAGGCTGAGAACATTTAACCCTGAGAGTACAAGACATAATCTTGTCCTAACCATGACAGCTTTGCTTTCACGGCTGCTCTGTGAGTTAACAGAGCTAGCCAATACCACCATATAGTGCTGCCATTTGCTAGCAGCAGGTTTTCCTGCACGGTGGACCCCGGGCTGCGAACGCATCAATAACAATAAAAAACTATATTTTCTCGGTGCGTTCCGCTAGCCTTAACAGTATACTAGCGCCAGGGTCTGGCTAATAAATGGTGGATGATCAGCGTCTACAGCAGTACATCCAGCAGCTGGAGGGTAGGTTGGCGGCTCTAGAGCGTACAACCTCAGCTGTGGACGTCACTGCTGTCGCTGTTCAGGCTGCAAGTGCAGCTGCAGCCAGGTTGTCCGCAGCCACCCCTGCTCCCACTATATCCCATCTCCCGCTTC
Source organism: Ranitomeya variabilis (assembly GCF_051348905.1). Lineage (NCBI taxonomy): Eukaryota > Metazoa > Chordata > Amphibia > Anura > Dendrobatidae > Ranitomeya > Ranitomeya variabilis. The sequence continues at coordinate 255,460,262 of NC_135237.1, read as the reverse complement.
CAGACAAGTTTGCTGGTGACAGTAAGCTATGTCGGGGATTTGTGAGCCAGTGCTCCATACATCTCGAGCTCCTGGCTGCACGTTTTCCTACAGAACTGGCGTGTCATGTCGGACGCTATTCACACTAGGGCATCCGACAGACAGCGATAATTCCACATTCGTCCACTATACGCTCAGTGGCGCCGGCTAGATTTTTATCCAGGTTTCCCAGGGTTAATCTAGCTGGTACTCGGGTTGGAGGCTGGGTCACGCCCACGGCCTTTAAATAGTATTGCTGGACTTTGGGCGTCGCCGATTATAGCTTGTGCCTCGTGCCTAGTGATTCCGGTCTGGAGTGGTGGTCTACGAGAAGAAATATCATATCTGGTGGTGTATTATCCTTTGTTATATTTCTCCTTCCTATATTTGTATTTGTTTTGCCCTGGGCACATTATTGTGTTTTCCTGTGTGTCTGCTGCGTGGTGCGTTTTTTTAGTTTTCCCTGTCTGTGCTTTCTGTGGGGGTTGGTGTGTGGTCTATTCACTGGGTGGCGGGTGGTGGTTTCAGCATAGGGCTGAAACAGGAGTCAGGGCCAGACCTGGTGGCCCAGACAAGCACACCATTAGTGTAAGTTCAGGGAGAGGGACAGACAGGGTTTTCCCTAGTCTGAGAGATATTGCAGGGGCCCAGGTAACCAGCCTTAGTTTACCTAGTCTCCCCGTGACATTATAATCGGCCCCAAAATTTTGTATTCCATGGATCCCATGGCTTCCATAACCCGCCAGTTGGAGGCGCTGTCCTTACAGGTCACTGAGTTGAAGGGGGCGGTTCAGCAACAGGGTCTAGTAGTATCTAATGTGCAAGCTGAAACTGCAGGTAGGGTTGCAGAGCCAAAGATCCCTTTACCTGAGAGGTTTGCTGGGGAACGTAGTAAATTTGTTATTTTTCGTGAAGCTTGCAAATTATACTTTCGTATGCGCCCGATCTCCTCAGGTAATGAGGCTCAGCATGTGGGCCTGGTGTTGTCATTACTGAACGGGGACCCCCAAAGCATGGGCATTTTCTTTACCATCTGATTCAGCTGCATTTAACTCAGTGGAGAGTTTTTTCTCTGCTCTTGGGCTCATTTATGATGATCCTGACAGAATGGCTCTAGCAGAATCTAAAATACGCGCTCTCCACCAGGGGGAGCGAATGGCGGAGGATTACTGTTCTGAATGTCGCCGCTGGGCGGTGGACACACAATGGAACGACCCCGCGCTGCGGGGTCAGTTTGTTCATGGGGTTTCGAGAAGGGTTAAACAAGCCCTCCTGCTGTATGAGACTCCTGCTTCTCTAGAGTCTGCTATGAGTCTTGTTATCCGCATTGATCACCGTTTGCATCAGGGGGCGCAAGAGATGCCAGCTATGGGGGAGGGCAAAGGTGCATGTGAGGTTGCTGCAGGTGAGCTCACGGAGCCTATGCAAATCACAGGGGTGTCACATCATCGAGCCCCCTCGCTCAGGAAGCAGGGAGTCTGTTTTTGCTGTGGTAAAAATGGGCATTATGTAAATGCTTGTCCTCTGTTATCTAAGAAAAGTGCAATGGCGGAAAGCTACTAAGCTCAGAGGGTGTGGAAGAGGCCAATCTGAGCTTATGCATATCTTCCATGGTGGTCTCCCAATGTATGCTCCCTGCCAGAGTTATGGTCGCTGGCAGAGAGCTGCCAATCACAGTTTTTGTGGATAGTGGTTCTGCCACTAATCTCATTGATGAGGAGTTTGCGCGCACAGTCGGGTTCAGGATCGAAAAACTGCCTCATCCTATCCGGGTGGTCACCATCAATGCCGCTCCTCTCCCACAGGGGGAGATTACTGAGTTTGTGGCTGAGGTGAAACTCCACATTGGTGTCCTACATTTTGAGCAGGTTACATGTAGGGTGCTCAGTAATCTTCCTGCACAAATGGTTCTGGGTTTTCCATGGTTATCTATGCAAAACCTGGTGATTGACTGGAAAACCCAGGACATAATCCAGTGGACCGGATTCTGCCAGGAGAATTGCATGGCCACATGTGTGTCCGCTGTGACTCCTAGCATTCCTGAGTCACTGCTGGATTTCGCGGATGTGTTCTCTGAGAAGGGTTGCTCAGAATTGCCACCACATCGACCCTATGACTGTACTATTAGGTTAAAACCAGGGGCCAAATTGCCGAAAGCAAGGATGTTTAACATTTCTGGTCCTGAGAGGCAAGCTTTAAAAGACTACATTGCTGAGAGTCTGAGCAAAGGGCGCATCAGGCCTTCGTCCTCGCCTGTGGCAGTGGGGTTCTTCTTCATTAAGAAGAAAGATGGCGGGTTACGCCCGTGTCTGGATTTCAGGGAGTTAAACTAGATTACGGTTCGTGATCCATACCCTATGCCGCTGATACCTGATTTGTTCAACTAGGTGGCTGGTGCTAAGTGGTTCTCCAAGCTTGACCTCAGGGGGGCATACAACCTCATAAGAGTCCGTCAAGGGGATGAGTGGAAGATGGCTTTTAATACTCCTGAGGGTCATTTTGAAAATTTGGTGATGCCATTTGGGTTGACAACGCGCCTGCTGTATTTCAACATTTCATACATGATGTGTTCTCGCATGTCCTGGGGAAATTTGTTATTGTGTACCTAGATGACTTTCTCATTTATTCATGCATCCGTGATACTCATTTAGAGCATGTTAGGCAGGTGTTACAGCTACTCAGAGAGAATAAGCTCTACGCAAAACTTGAGAAATGTGTATTTGCGGTTCAGGAGTTGCCTTTCTTTGGTTATATTGTGTCTGCTTCAGGGTTTAAAATGGACGCCGCTAAGGTGCAAGCAGTGCTGTGTTGGGAACGTCCTGATAACCTAAAAGCGCTCCAGCGGTTCCTTGGGTTTTCTAACTATTATAGAAAGTTTATCAAAAAAATTTCTATCATTGCTAAACCGCTCACTGACATGACGAAATATGGTACCAATTTCTCCGCCTGGTCTGAGGCTGCTGTGCGCGCATTCGAATTCCTGAAGAACAGTTTTGCTTCAGCCCCCATTCTGGTGCAGCCGGACGTATCGAAACCATTTACCGTGGAAGTCGATGCGTCTGAGGTTGGAGTGGGGGCGGTGCTGTCACAAGGCTCATCCTTGGGCGAGTTGCGTCCACGCGCCTACCTTTCCAAGAAGCTGTCGCCCACCGAACGTAACTACGATATCGGCAACAGGGAGTTGTTGGCTATCAAGTTGGCTTTTGAGGAATGGCGACACTTCTTGGAGGGGTCGGTCCACCAGGTTACAGTTATCACCGATCATAAAAATCTGCTTTATTTAGAGTCAGCCAAGCGTCTGTCCCCCAGGCAGGCTCGCTGGGCACTGGGCATGGTCTAAGAACACTAAGGCGGATGCTTTGTCTAGGTGTTTTCCGGGGGGAGAACCTCGGGAAGATCCGGTACCCATCCTCCAAAAGGGTGTAGTGGTCTCGGCTCTCACGACCGAGGTTGAGGCTGAGATTGCCAAGGCTCAGGAGGAGGTACCACCAGAGCTTCTCATTAACAAATCGTTTGTACTGCTCCATCTTCACCTAAATGTGTTGGGTGAGCATCATGATGCTGTCCTGGCTGGCCACCCAGGGGTTAGGGGTACCTTGGAGTTGGTGTCGCGTCGGTTTTGGTGGCCCAAAATCTGACAGGATGTGGTCTCGTACGTGTCTGCATGCACCACGTGCGCTAGGGCTATGACGCCCCGCTCCCGTCCTGCTGGCACACTACATCCTCTCGGGGTACCCAGTAGGCCATAGACAGAGATATCCATGGATTTTATTACAGACTTGCCCTCCTCAGCTGGGAACACGGTCATCCTGGTGGTTGTTGATCGGTTCTCAAAGATGTCGCACTTTGTGTCCTTGCCTTCGTTGCCTAACGTGAAGACTCTGGCTCAGGTATTTGTTCAGGAGGTGGTCAGACTTCACGGGGTCCCATCTGACATCATGTCTGATAGTGGTACTCAGTTTGTGGCAAAATTTTGGAAAGCATTTTGCTCACGGCTGGGGATTAAGTTGTCGCATTCTTCTGCGTTTCATCCTCAGTCAAATGGTCAGACCAAGCGTATGAACCAGAATTTGGAGCAGTATTTACGCTGCTTTGTTTCTGACAATCAGGAGGAGTGGTCGACGTTCCTTCCTTTGGCAGAGTTTGCCATAAATAATCACAGTCAGGAATCGTCTGGGAAGTCCCCGTTCTTTTGTGTTTACGGGCACCATCCTCAATTTTGTACTCTGCGTCAGGGGGGCTCTGCTGGCGTCCCGGAGGAGGACCAGCTAGGAGCACAACTGTTATCTGTCTGGAGGAGAGTGAAACAGCGCTTGCTGAGCGTGGGTACTAGGTACAAACGTGTGGCTGACAGTAGACGTGTGCCAGCTCTGGACCTGGGTGTGGGTGACTGGGTGTGGTTGTCCACAAAAACATAAGACTCAAAATACCATCCCTGAAATTAAGTCCAAGGTTTATTGGTCCATTTAGGGTCGATGCCATCATTAAGCCTACCGATTGGAGCTCCCTACGGTATATAAGATACACAACGTGTTCCATAGATCTTTATTAAAAAAGGTGGTGGGTTCCATGGACGCGGCGCCGATGCCACCTCCGGTCTTGGTGGATGGAAATTTGGAATTTGAAGTCTCCATGGTGGTTGACTCTCGAGTAGTGCGCCACACTTTACAGTACCTAGTACACTGGCGGGGTTATTGGGTCTTGGGTACCAGCCTCGGACATACATGCAGACCGGCTGGTCAGTATGTTTCACCGCCACCATCCGGACAAGCTGGGTCCTACAAGTCGTGAGGGCCCTGGGGTCCCTCGTAGAAGGCGGGGTACTGTCATGTTGGACGCTATTCACACTAGGGCGTCTGACAGATAGTGGTAATTCCACATTCGTCCACTATACGCTCAGTGGCGCCGGCTAGATTTTTATCCAGGTTGCCCAAGGTTAATCTAGCTGGTACTTGGGTTGGAGGCTGGGTCACGCCCACGGCCTTTAAATAGTATTGCTGGACTTTGGGCGTCGCCGATTATAGCTTGTGCCTCGTGCCTAGAGATTCCGGTCTGGAGTGGTGGTCTACGAGAAGAAATATCGTATCTGGTGGTGTATTATCCTTTGTTATATTTCTCCTTCCTATATTTGTATTTGTTTTGCCTTGGGCACATTATTGTGTTTTCCTGTGTATCTGCGGCGTGGTGCGTTTTTTTTGTTTTCCCTGTCTGTGCTTTCTGTGGGGGTTGGTGTGTGGTCTATTCACTGGGTGGCGGGTGGTGGTTTCAGCATAGGGCTGAAACAGGAGTCAGGGCCAGGCCTGGTGGCCCAGACAAGCACACCATTAGTGTAAATTCTGGGAGAGGGACAGACAGGGTTTTCCCTAGTCTGAGAGATATCGCAGGGGCCCGGGTAACCAGCCTTAGTTTACCTAATCTCCCCATGACAGGGCAAAAGTGGGATTCATTTTATCTCTTTTGTCGGGCAGGGCGTTGGAGTGGGCAACGCCGCTTTGGGAGCGCAATGATCGTGTGGTGCAGAGTGCTCCTCTCTTCCTGGATGCTCTGAGGCAGGTCTTTTTGGGACCTCATGTCACTCACGATACCGCGCTCCAATTGTTGGCAATTACTCAGGGTTTGTCCATGGTCAGCCAGTTTGCCGTTCAATTCCGGACTCTAGCCTCTGAGCTAGAATGGCCAGATAAAGTCCTTATTCCGGTGTACTGGAAAGGACTGGCTGATCATGTAAAGGACACCTTGGCCACCAGGGAGATTCCCGCCACACTGGAGGAGCTCATTTCAGTATCTACCCGCATCGACCTCCATTTTAACGAGCAGAGGTTGGAGCGGACCCAGTGTAGGCAGAGGTTTCAGCTTGCTCCCACCTTCGCCAAACCTGTAGAATCTCCTGTCCTGGCGTCTGACTCCCATGAGGCCATGAAGGTTTCTCGAGCGAGACCTAAGTCTCAGACCACTCGAGTACCTGTGGTGTGTAACAATTGTCAACAACTGGGACATTACGCTAATAAGTGTCCACAGCGGTCGGGAAACGATCGCGTCTAGTGACCATAGGAGGAGGTTCACTAGACACAGCGGCCTTTTCCTCCAAGCTGTCCTTTAAAAGGGACAATTCTGTTGGGCTCATCCACTCTTGCAGTTGAGCTTTGTGTGGATTCAGGAGCAGAGGGAAATTTCATGTCCTCTGCTTTTGCTTTGCGCCACGCAGTACCTCTGCTGATGCTCACCAAACCAGTAACTGTTAGAGTGGTGAATGGGTTGACACTTCCGTTACAAATCACACACCAGACTGTCCCTTTCACATTAGCCATGTCCCCATCCCACCAGGAGATTATTTCCCTTCTTGTCCTTCCAGAGGGAATGGATGAGATTCTGCTGGGAATACCCTGGCTCCATTTCCACTCTCCACATATTGAGTGGATCTCTGGGAGGATATTGGGTTGGAGTGAATCTTGTAAGGGCAGATGTGTGAAAGAGTGCGTTCAGGTTTCCACCACTGAGATACCCTCAGATCTCTCTTCTCTTCCCGAATGCTATTGGTCCTATGCAGATGTTTTCTCCAAAAAGGCTGTGGAGACCCTTCCACCTCACCGTCCCTATGACTGTCCTATAGATCTCTTGCCTGGAGCAGAACCTCCTCGGGGATGTGTCTATCCCCTCTCTCTCCCGGAAACAGAGGCTATGTCCCAATACATCCAGGAGAATTTGGCAAGAGGGTTCATTAGGAAGTCAGTGTCACCTGCAGGGGCGAGGTTCTTTTTCTTTCAGAAGAAGAACGGAGAGTTACGTCCTTGCATAGATTACAGGGGTCTTAAAGCCATCACCGTTAAGAATAAATTCCCGCTGCCCCTGATTTCTGAGCTTTTAGATAGGCTACAGGGAGCAAGGGTATTTACCAAATTAGATCTGCGGGGTGCTTATAACCTGATTCGCATCCGTGAGGGGGATGCATGGAAGACGGCGTTTAACACCAGAGATGGGCACTATGAATATTTGGTGATGCCCTTCGGGCTCTGTAATGCTCCAGCCGTTTTCCAAGACTTTGTCAATGACATCTTCTGGGATATGCTCTCCACCTCGGTTGTAGTCTATCTGGATGATATTCTCATCTTTTCTCCAGATATTGACTCCCACCGGAGAGATGTTGGCAGAGTCTTCGACCTCTTACGGGCAAATTCTCTTTATGCAAAGTTGGAGAAGTGTATGTTTGAGCAGGAGTCTTTACCTTTCCTGGGCTATATCATCTCAGCCCAGGGATTGGCTATGGATCCTGCCAAACTACAGGCTGTGATGGACTGGCAAGAACCCCATTCTCTTAAAGCGGTGCAGCGCTTTATGGGGTTCATTAATTATTACCGCCAGTTCATTCCCCACTTCTCAACTTTGGTAGCTCCCTTGGTAGGCCTCACCAAGAAGGGAGCAAATCCCAAATTGTGGTCAGAAGAGGTCTCTAGGGCCTTTTCTTCTATTAAGTCTCATTTTGCTAGCACTCCCATTCTACATCGTCCCGATGTAGATAAGCCGTTTATCATGGAGGTGGATGACTCATCCGTTGGTGCAGGAGCAGTCCTCTTCCAAAAGGATGCTCAAGGTCGGAAGCATCCTTGCTTCTTCTTCTCCAAGACCTTCACACCAGCGGAGAGGAATTATTCCATCGGGGACAGGGAGTTGCTAGCGATGAAGTTGGCTTTCTCGAAGTGGAGACATCTCTTGGAGGGGGATCGTTTTCCCTTTCAAGTCTTCAAGGACCACAAAAATTTATTATATTTGCAAACAGCTCAGCGGCTAAATTCTTGCCAGGCCAGATGGTCCTTGTTCTTCTCCCGGTTCCATTTCACCCTCCATTATCTAGAAGAACATTCGTGCTGACACCCTTTCTCCCTCTGTTGTGTCATCTGAGGAGGAGGAAGGAGAGCCTCGGCTTATTGTCCCTTCCGAGAGTCTGAGAACCGTAGCTCCGGTTTCGCTAGAGTCTGTGCCTCCGGGCAAGACTTTTGTACCCATTAATTTGCGACCGAAGGTTCTCTCTTGGGCTCATTCGTCCAGGGTGGGTGGACACTTTAGGACAAAGAGGACGTCTGAGCTGTTGGGGAGGATGTACTGGTGGCCACATATGGTCCGTGATGTCAGAGATTATATTCAGGTGTGTGTCTCCTGCGCCAAAAATAAGTCTCCTCAACAATGGCCAGCTGGGTTACTCTATCCCTTGCCGGTGGCAGACAGGCCCTGGGAAATGGTCGGGATGGACTTTGTGGTGGGTTTGCCCAAGTCTCGTGGCTGTACCATCGTTTGGGTTATCACTGATCATTTTTCCAAAATGGTGCATTTGGTGCCGCTTCCACGGTTACCTTCTGCACGGGCCTCGGCAGCGTTGTTCATAAAACACATCTTCCGCCTACACGGTATGCCAGACAAAATTGTCAGTGACCGGGGTCCCCAGTTTGTGTCTCGGTTCTGGAGAGAATTTTGTCGTCTTCTCAGGATTGAGTTAAATCTCTCTTCCGCATATCATCCCGAGACGAATGGGTTGGTAGAGAGGGCCAACCAGACCTTGGTCACATATCTGTGACATTTTGTCTCAGCCAGGCAGGATGACTGGGCATCCTTGCTACCATGGGCGGAGTTTGCGCTGAACAATGCTGTAGCCGACTCCACTGGACAAACCCCATTCCTCCTCAACTATGGTCAGCATCTGCGGGTACCTGTGCCTATGCCCGTGTCTTCCGCCGACCCAGGGTGGCAGACTGGGCTATGGAAGCATGGGATATTTGGGACCGCACTCAGGATGCCATTTGGGCCTCCAAGGAGAGAATGAGGTCCTCCGCCGATGCACATCGGCGCCCCACTCCGACCTTTGCTCCTGGTGACTTGGTGTGGCTCTCCGCCCATAACATCAAGCTGCGAGTTGAGTCCACTAAGTTTTCACCTCGCTACTTGGGTCCTTTCAAGGTCCTCAAACAGGTTAACCCTGTGGTCTTTCGTTTAGCCCTTCCGCCACGCCTGGGTATCACCGACCTTTCATGTGTCCCTCTTGAAACCCGTATACATGTCCTGGTTTTCCGAGTCATCTGCTGGGACATCGGGTTCGTGTACGGATGATTACGAGGTGAACGCTATTTTGGGGTGCAAGGTGGTACGTGGCGAAAAATTTTATTTGGTGGACTGGAAGGGTTATGGCCCAGAGGACATGTCTTGGGAGCCTGCTGAGCACATTCGGGCTCTGCAGCTCATTGCTGCCTTCAAGCATAGCGAGGTCCAAGGAGGGGGGCCCTAGGAGGTGGGGTAATGTTAGGGGTCGAGTTCCCGCCTCTGCACAGGGGAAATCTCGGGACATCTCCGCTGCGGTCTCCCATTCTTCTCCTGCCGTAGTGGAGGCTGCTCACCGGAGACGTCAGTCCCAGCGTCTCGCTCAATCTGACTCTGTGAGGATTACTGCTGCTTTTCCAGCTTCTGCCATTGAAGTCAGTACTGGGCAGCGGCGAGCAGACGCTTTTGGGACTAAGTCCTGCTTTTCTCCTTCTGAGCATGCTTGGATGCTGCAGCAAAGCCCATTGGTCCTCCAGGAAATTCCTGAAGGTGCTCAGGCTTTGTGTAGGCTTCTCATTGGTCCTTCTAGGAGGGTCTTGTTCTGGCTGCAGCTATAAAAGGCTCGCATGGCCGCACGGCCATGCGCTAGTATCTTTCTAAGTTACAGTATGTGCTTTGCGCCAGTGTGGTCATGTAAGATTGTGTTCAGGGACCCGGGTGAAATAAGCCCTAGAATGCTGGCACCTCCGGCGAGGAGTTTGTGTGTTTGTGTGTATTCAGGGACCTGGCTGAAATAAGCCCCTAGAATGCTGGCACCTCCGGCGAGGAGTTTTGTGTGCATGCATGACCACTGACTGCTCTCTGTTGGGCAGTTAGCCTGTGCTCCTGTGAAGTCTAACAGGGCGCAGAGCTTTGCTTTCACGGCTGCTCTGTGAGTTAACAGAGCTAGCCAAAACCGCCATATAGTGCTGCCATTTGCTAGCAGCAGGTTTTCCTGCACAGTGGACCCCGGGCTGTGAACGCATCAATAAAAAACTATATTTTCTCGGTGCGTTCCGCTAGCCCTAACATTGTTTGTTTGCCATACATGCTTGCTAGTTGTCAGGTTCCCCAGGTCCGCCTGTCTGCTTGTCTTCAATGTACACATCTGCTCTTAACTGTCTGGGCCCGTCTGCTCATACTATCCATCAGCCGGTCCAGATCGCACCTGCCATTGCCCATCTGTCTAACACCCGTTCCAGTCCACAGCTGCCAGTGCTTTTCTGTTCTTCAGCCAGTCCCATCTGCACCCATGGTTCCAGAGTCCCTACAGTGCCTGACTGCATTTTTCATCCCTCCTTCGGGCCATAGCAGCTTACTCGCTGTAGGGGGTCAGCTGCCACCTTCTGTAGGTCAGCCATGGAGTAGCACCTAGAGCCACCTCTTTGTCCCTCCTTGGGTCGCAGTTTTCACCTGCTGCCACTTGTCCTAGTAGGGATTTAGTAGGCCACCTAGTTACGCCCCTTCCAAGCTTTCAGAGGGATGCGTAACAGTGATTCCACCACCTTGCCCGTTACAGTCTCCATCTGCTGGGTTGGCTGTAGTAAGAGGTGTAGGTCCCCTCCATACTAGTTCTACTCTATTGCAATTGATGCCACTTTGTTGATGTCTGACACTATTTTTGTAAATGTGTAGACTCCTGGTTGGGTATCCTTCATGCGAGTTGCCTGTAGCAGTAGGCCTCCAAGACTGTCAGGCCTCCACTTCCTTGGAGTTAACTACCCATGTTACTATCCTCAGATTTTTCTGACAATAGTAATCTACAAAATTTATATTATATTTGTGCCACCTGAGTGTGGCTGAGTATGAAAGCAGGTAGAGGTGTTGCATGTGGTATCAAGGCTCCCAGCAAAGGGGCCCTACACCGATATCTCACCCACCTCATCTTACTGTGACGTTGAACTGAAAGCTGTAAATGCTGTCGCAGACCCCGATACCTCATGCCTGGCTAATTGCTGCAGTACCATGACACAGTTAGTGCTGTGGGTGAATTGAGGCTTCTTTCCTGGTGTCTGTCCCTAATTTGATGTGTTTTGGCAGCATTTGGGGCTGTTATACGGTGTTGTGCATGCATTTGATTTTGCCTCCCATTGAGATGAATGGCATTCAGTTATCTTTGGTGAATATTCGACGAATTAATCTGTGAATATTGCAAATTCGGGGATCCTAATATGAACCGAACATTGAAATATTCGATCATCTCTAATCATAAACAATATAGCTCCATTCATTTTTGTGCGCTGACAGTAGATAAGACAATCTCCGGGGGTCCATTGCGAATGAATGGAGCAACAGTACAGTATGCATGATTGACCACCGATATATTCACATGGGGCTCTTTGGGCACCAGTTCTTGGGGTCTCTGAATATATCAGTGGTCATACCCGCAGCAATCAGGAAGTTATCACCTAATCTATGGATAGGGAAATAACTTCTAAACAAAAGAATAGCCATTTAATAGATTGCATGTTAGGGATAAACTGATGATAATGCTGTGGAATATCAAACAATTAAACAACTATGTGGTCAAGTCTTCTGATTGGACAAAAAAGTTAAATACTGTATATTGCAAGTGTTTTTTAATAAAAGACAAAACTCTAATTCAATAAATTGAAAAAAGGATACCATATGATTTAAATACTGCAATCCCCACTTGATATGTGTTGCTTGGAAAAATGTTTACGAATATAATTGTGCTAGATGGGGATTATTGATGGTCTTAATTTCCCATTTCCTTCTGAAGTATGAAGTGATAAGTATTAAATAGGAGAAAGATTACTGTTCGCCATGTGCTTATACAGCATCACTTCTCTCTGTGAATAATACACATTGTTGTATGATTAACATTAGTACTTTTATTTTATTCTTTTACTAAATAAAACATTTGCTGCTTTGCATTTTTTCCTTTTTTTTCAAAATGACATCTGTGTCATTAGAACAATACAAACAAGGTTTATTCATTCTGCTATTATATTTCATTATATGAAGGATATGTGAGGAAATGTCATCATTTCTTGTTTATCTTCCATCTCAGAGGAGCATGTTGGTAATATAAATATACAGTAGGTTGTCATCATAGTAGATTTAATTATTTTTCTATTTGCATATTTCACATAACTTACATAAAACATTGGGTCATGATAATTAAGGGATAGTAAGATATTTTTCTTCTTCAGGTAAAAAATGATTGTAATTTCCACAGACCAGTGATTCAATAGCCCTATTTATTAGCAGAAAAATAAGCATTAATGCAATAGAGTAAACATAATAGATTGTGGTTTTCCAACCATATTGCAGTAAATTGCTTTGTAGAATTAACATATAGAATTATAGCAAATACAGAATATCATCAATAAAAATAGTAATGCAATAAAAGTCAAAAAAGGGATTAATTTGGTTTTATTTTCCTAAAATAAAGTGCTAGTGATTTTTACAATATATGGCACAGTCTTACTTCAAGTCTACTATATAATTGTCTAAGGGTCACTTCCGTCTTTCTGTCTGTCCTTCTGTCTGTCTGTCACGGAAATTCCAAGTTGCTGATTGGTCGCGGCAAAACAGCCATGACCAATCAGCGACAGGCACAGTCCGGCAGAAAAATGGCCGCTCCTTACTCCCCGCAGTCAGTGCCCGCTCCATACTCCCCTCCAGTCAGCGCTCACACAGGGTTAATGGCAGCGTTAATGGACCGCATTATGCCGCGGTGTAACGCACTCCATTAATGCTGCTATTAACCCTGTGTGACCTATGCAGCATCAATAGTAAAAAGATCTAATGTTAAAAATAATAATTAAAAAAAATAGTTATATACTCACCGTCTGTCGGCCCCTCGGATCCAGAACAGGCCTTTCCTGCTCCTTGCGACGCTCCGGTGACTGCTCCATGCATTGCGATCTCACGAAATGATGACGTAGCGGTCTCGCGAGACCGCTACGTCATCATATCGCAAGACCGCAATGCACTCTTGGGACCGTAGCGCGTGAGGAGCATCGATAAATGCTTTGCCTGGACCCGGGGGCCAACGGAAGGTGAGTATACAGTTGTGGCTAAAAGTATTGACACCCCTGCAATTCTGTCAGATAATACTCAGTTTCTTCTTGAAAATTATTGCAAAATGAAATTCTTTGTTATTATTATCTTCATTTAATTTGTTTTAAATGAAAAAACACAAAAAGAATTGTCCTAAAGCCAAATTGGATATAATTCCACACCAAACATAAAAAAAGGGGGTGGACAAAAGTACTGGCACTGTTCGAAAAATCATGTGATGCTTCTCTAATTTGTGTAATTAACAGCACCTGTAACTTACCTGTGGCACCTAACAGGTGTTGGCAATAACTAAATCACACTTGCAGCTAGTTGACATGGATTAAAGTTGACTCAACCTCTGTCCTGTGTCCTTGTGTGTACCACATTGAGCATGGAGAAAAGAAAGAAGACCAAAGAACTGTCTGAGGACTTGAGAAACCAAATTGTGAGGAAGCATGATCAATCTCAAGGCTACAAGTCCATCTCCAAAGACCTGTTCCTGTGTCTACCGTGCGCAGTGTCATCAAGAAGTTTAAAGCCCAGGGCACTGTGGCTAACCTCCCTAGATGTGGACGGAAAAGAAAAATTGACAAGAGATTTCAACGCAAGATTGTGCGGATTTTGGATAAAGAACCTCGACTAACATCCAAACAAGTTCAAGCTGCCCTGCAGTCTGAGGGTACAACAGTGTCTACCCGTACTATCCGTCGGCGTCTGAATGAAAAGGGACTGTATGGTAGGAGACCCAGGAAGACCCCACTTCTTATCCCGAGACATAAAAAAGCCAGGCTGGAGTTTGCCAAAACTTACCTGAAAAAAGCCTAAAACGTTTTGGAAGAATGTTCTCTGGTCAGATGAGACAAAAGTAGAGCTTTTTGGGCAAAGGCATCAACATAGAGTTTACAGGAGAAAAAAAGAGGCATTCAAAGAAAAGAACACGGTCCCTACAGACAAACATGGCAGAGGTTCCCTGATGTTTTGGGGTTGCTTTGCTGCCTCTGGCACTAGACTGCTTGACCGTGTGCATGGCATTATGAAGTCTGAAGACTACCAACAAATTTTGCAGCATAATGTAGGGCCCAGTGTGAGAAAGCTGGGTCTCCCTCAAAGGTCATGGGTCATCCAGCAGGACAATGACCCAAAACACACTTCAAAAAGCACGTGAAAATGGTTTGAGAGAAAGCACTGGAGACTTCTAAGGTGGCCAGCAATGAGTCCAGACCTGACTCCCATAGAACACCTGTGGAGAGATCTAAAAATGGCAGTTTGGAGAAGGCACCCTTCAAATATCAGGGACCTGGAACAGTTTGCCAGAGAAGAATGGTCTAATATTTCAGCAGAGCATTGTAAGAAACTCATTGATGGTTACCGGAAGCGGTTGGTCGCAGTTATTTTGGCTAAAGGTTGTGCAACCAAGTATTAGGCTGAGGGTGCCAATACTTTTGTGTGGCCCATTTTTGGAGTTTTGTATGAAATGATCAATGTTTTGCTTTTTGCTTCATTCTCTTTTGTGATTTTTCATTTAAGACAAATTAAATGAAGATAATAATACCAAAGAATTTGTGTTTGCAATCAATTTCAGGAAACTGAGTATTATCTGACACAATTTTGGCCACAACTGTATAACTATTTTTTATTTTAATATTTATTTTTTAACAGGGATATGATGCCCACATTGCTATATACTACGTGGGCTGTGCAATATACTATGAGGGCTGTGCAATATACTACGTGGGCTGTGCACTATACTACGTGGCTGTGCAATATACTACGTGGCTGTTCAATATACTACGTGGTTGTGCTATATACTACGTGGGCTGTACTATATACTACTTGGCTGTGTTATACACTACATGGGCTGTTATATACTACGTGGGCTGTGCTATATACTACGTGGGCTGTGCTATATACTACGCGGGCTGTGTTATACACTACGTGGGCTGTGTTATACACTATGTGGGCTGTGTTATACACTATGTGGGCTGTGTTATATACTGCATGTGTGGGCTGTTATATACTATGTGAGCTGTGTTATATGCTACCTGGCCTGTTATAAACTATGTGGCTCTGTTATATGCTATGTGGGCTGTTATACACTCCGTGGGCTGTGTTATATACTATGTGGCTGTGCTATATACTCCGTGGGCTGTGCTATATACTTCATGGGCTGTGCTATATACTACGTGGCTGTGCTATGTTCTACGTGGCTGTGCTGTTTACTATGTGGGCTGTTATATACTACGTGGCTGTGCTATATACTACATGGCCGGCCACGAACAATCAGCGACAGGCGCAGTCCGGCCGCGAATTGGCATGGGATTTGAACCACGCTTCGCTAATTGGTCGAGGTTGGCCGAATCCTGTGTATTCAATGTATTATTCTAAAATCTTCATAAAAAAACTACATACATGTAACACCCCTTTAGGGCTACCACGGTACACTGGGTGTTATGGGGGGTCATACCTCTCCAGGGCGCAGTGCCTCCACCCGAATCTCTCTCTGGGACTGCAGAAGGACTATTATCTTCTGCCAGGGGCTGACTCGGGAAGCCCCTGCCACACTCAGTACACACTCACAGGGATCAGGAGTAAAACAGTTTAACAGGTTTATTGCTAAGCAGCATAAATGAGATAGATTTAAAAAAATAACATGCAATACAAGTAACTGTGCTCTGTCAAAGTCATATACACGTCACACTATACTTCTACTTCAACCCTGCAAGTATAACGTAGCAGGGTTTTTTTTTGTTTCTTCCGGTTTAACTCAGTCCAAACGTTGGGGCCCAGTTGCCGCGGATGTTGGCGCGCAAATTAGAACAGTTGGTGCACTTAGACGAATATTAATGGCAATTGCCTGGGCTGTAATGTACACACTGTAAATAGCGCTGGTAGGACCACAAGTCTCAGAAGGGCACTCACTGCGCATCTCCAATGGTCAGATGGTTCTCTGGACGCCAGCTGGGGGCGACCGGATTCAGTCCTTTATACGGTGGGAGTGCCAGCAGAACTCTCCAAGTTCTTGATGCAACTTGCTCCAGAGGGTAAAACAAAGCCGCACTCTCTCCAGCAGTGCGGGTATATCCGAGGGGACAGCAACCCTGCAGCATGGTGGGATGCAAATCCACCGTGCTCAATCTTTCCCAGCAAGATGCCCCACTCTTTTCTTTCTCTGAATTCTTGCTTTCACTTTCTGCCCAGCTCCTCCCTCCAAGTCCCTCCTCATCCAATCCAGGCAGTGTCATCTGACTGAAACAAGGGTCCCTGGGAATTGTAGTCCAAGGGTCCCTGGGAATTGGAGTCCACTGCAGCTCAGAGGAAAATCTGCTAATGTCTGTAGGTCTCTGTTTAACAGCAGCTGCAAAGCTCTTCTTAGTGTCTGTAAATCCCAGTATACCAGTAGCTGCCCTGACAGTTCCCAGTGCAGGTGTTACATACATATTCTAGAATACCCGATGCGTTAGAATCGGGCTACCATCTAGTATTTAATAAATGTAAAGGGCTTACAGTGCTAAGTAATATGTAGCATATAAACAAATGTGCTTAATGGGTTATTCCCATCTCAGCCTTTCTAAGTTACAGAAACAGCATAGCTCAGCTGTTCTCATCTGTTTCCATAGCCCTATGGTTGCTGCCTTATTGGAGGTATTCTTGTCTCTTCTATGAAAGGCTGAAATCAGAATAAACCTTTAACAAATACATTGTCAGTGCTTGCCTTTATTTAATTAGGGGTTGAATAGGACATGCTTACCTATATGGAGTTTTTTAGGTTCAGGATATCTTGAGGATAGGCTATCAATATTCGGTAAGTAGAAGGCCTTCTCTTAGTAGTGATCAGCTATTTCAAGGAGCCAAAAAGTCAGAAAGCTCTGTAGACACTCTTCATTTGAAATGAATAGGATAATGCTACAATATCCATACAAAGATTATGTGGATATGTGGATGGCATGCAGGAGACCAGAAAAGCCTGAGTAGCTTGCCGTGGACTACAGTCTATTTAAATAGCTGACTAGTGGTGGTTTTGAGTGTCAGACCCCAAGCAATCAGATACTGATGGCCTATCCTACAAATAAGCATTCACTATTTTGAATCTGTCTTGTGCGCAAAAGAGAAAAGTTCCTGAGTCATGTGTAATGGACTGGGTGGTGGAAACACTGTTGCAAAGCCAAGGAAGACCTGGAGGGGCGTGACTAGGAGCCTCACCAAATCTGACCACGGACACGCAGCAAATAATGACACTGAGGTCCGTGGAGAGACAAGGGAGGTGATCCAGGTGTTACTCCAGAACCGACCTTGGGTAGATGGCAGCTGACCCTTAGGAACGGGTATCTGGGAATGTCCAATAGATGCAGGCAGGCAGAAAAGGTAACAGGAACTGCAGGTGCAGGCAGGACAGTCTAATGGAGAGATGAGTATTGGTGGGTGCTTATGGTTTGGCTGCCGTTGAGGTGAGCACTGGCAGGGGCAGTTGGCTCGGTTGCCATTGAGGTGAGCACTGGCGGGTTCCGCTGGCTCATCTGCTGTTGAAAGAAGCACTGGCGGGTTCAGCAGACTGAGATGCAAGTACTCAAGAAACACCGTGTGCACAGCTAAGGGGTGGTGCTAAGGTTATGTTCCCAAACCATCAATATAGTAGAAGTAAATCTAGCACTCAACTTAAATGCGTGAGAATAAGTTTATTGCAGCACATGAGGTAAACTTTTTGGTCCACATGTACCTTCGTCAGTAACGTAATGTGATGGGCAAATACAGTGGGGCAAAAAAGTATTTAGTCAGTCAGCAATAGTGCAAGTTCCACCACTTTAAAAAGATGAGAGGCGTCTGTAATTTACATCATAGGTAGACCTCAACTATGGGAGACAAACTGAGAAAAAAAAATACAGAAAATCACATTGTCTGTTTTTTTTATCATTTTATTTGCATATTCTGGTGGAAAATAAGTATTTGGTCAGAAACAAAATTTCATCTCAATACTTTGTAATACATCCTTTGTTGGCAATGACAGAGGTCAAACATTTTCTGTAAGTCTTCACAAGGTTGCCACACACTGTTATTGGTATGTTGGCCCATTCCTCCATGCAGATCTCCTCTAGAGCAGTGATGTTTTTGGCTTTTCGCTTGGCAACACGGACTTTCAACTCCCTCCAAAGGTTTTCTATAGGGTTGAGATCTGGAGACTGGCTAGGCACTCCAGGACCTTGAAATGCTTCTTACGAAGCCACTCCTTCGTTGCCCTGGCGGTGTGCTTTGGATCATTGTCATGTTGAAAGACCCAGCCACGTTTCATCTTCAATGCCCTTGCTGATGGAAAGAGGTTTGCACTCAAAATCTCACGATACATGGCCCCATTCATTCTTTCATGTACCCGGATCAGTCGTCCTGGCCCCTTTGCAGAGAAACAGCCCCAAAGCATGATGTTTCCACCACCATGCTTTACAGTAGGTATGGTGTTTGATGGATGCAACTCAGTATTCTTTTTCCTCCAAACACGACAAGTTGTGTTTCTACCAAACAGTTCCAGTTTGGTTTCATCAGACCATAGGGCATTCTCCCAAAACTCCTCTGGATCATCCAAATGCTCTCTAGCAAACTTCAGATGGGCCCGGACATGTACTGGCTTAAGCAGTGGGACACGTCTGGCACTGCAGGATCTGAGTCCATGGTGGCGTAGTGTGTTACTTATGGTAGGCCTTGTTACATTGGTCCCAGCTCTCTGCAGTTCATTCACTAGGTCCCCCCGCGTGGTTCTGGGATTTTTGCTCACCGTTCTTGTGATCATTCTGACCCCACGGGGTGGGATTTTGCGTGGAGCCCCAGATCGAGGGAGATTATCAGTGGTCTTGAATGTCTTCCATTTTCTAATTATTGCTCCCACTGTTGATTTCTTCACTCCAAGCTGGTTGGCTATTGCAGATTCAGTCTTCCCAGCCTGGTGCAGGGCTACAATTTTGTTTCTGGTGTCCTTTGACAGCTCTTTGGTCTTCACCATAGTGGAGTTTGGAGTCAGACTGTTTGAGGGTGTGCACAGGTGTCTTTTTATACTCATAACAAGTTTAAACAGGTGCCATTACTACAGGTAATGAGTGGAGGAAAGAGGAGACTCTTAAAGAAGAAGTTACAGGTCTGTGAGAGCCAGAAATCTTGATTGTTTGTTTCTGACCAAATACTTATTTTCCACCAGAATATGCAAATAAAATGATAAAAAAACAGACAATGTGATTTTCTGTATTTTTTTTCTCAGTTTGTCTCCCATAGTTGAGGTCTACCTATGATGTAAATTACAGACGCCTCTCATCTTTTTAAGTGGTGGAACTTGCACTATTGCTGACTGACTAAATACTTTTTTGCCCCACTGTATATAGCTTGGTTTCCAGAGAAGAATCTGTATGTGCAAAGTACAGAAGGAGACTGCACCTAGTAGTATATGTAAACTGAGAGAGGGAGAAAAGGCGGGTGCATCTACTGCAAGACACTAAATGGTATATTAGAGCTAGGAGAGGGAGAGCGGATACATCTGCCGCCACACGGAGTCCACCGCATGTCTCGAGACATACTACTACTAGGTGCAGTCTCCTTCTCTACTTTGCACATACAGATTCTTATCTGGGAACCACGTTATATATATTCCCAGCACATTACGTTACTGATGAAGGTCCATGTGGACCGAAAAGTTTATCTCATGCGCTACAATCAACTTATTCTCACGCATTTAAGTTGAGTGCTAGGTTTATTTCTACTATACAGGTCCTTCTCAAAAAATTAGCATATAGCGTTAAATTTCATTATTTACCATAATGTAATGATTACAATTAAACTTTCATATATTATAGATTCATTATCCACCAACTGAAATTTGTCAGGTCTTTTATTGTTTTAATACTGATGATTTTGGCATACAACTCCTGATAACCCAAAAAACCTGTCTCAATAAATTAGCATATTTCACCCGGCCAATCAAATAAAAGTGTTTTTTAATAATAAACAAAAAAAACATCAAATAATAATGTTCAGTTATGCACTCAATACTTGGTCGGGAATCCTTTGGCAGAAATGACTGCTTCAATGCGGCGTGGCATGGAGGCAATCAGCCTGTGACACTGCTGAGATGTTATGGAGGCCCAGGATGCTTCAATAGCGGCCTTAAGCTCATCCAGAGTGTTGGGTCTTGCGTCTATCAACTTTCTCTTCACAATATCCCACAGATTCTCTATGGGGTTCAGGTCAGGAGAGTTGGCAGGCCAATTGAGCACAGTAATACCATGGTCAGTAAACCATTTACCAGTGGTTTTGGCACTGTGAGCAGGTGCCAGGTCGTGCTGAAAAATGAAATCTTCATCTCCATAAAGCATTTCAGCCGATGGAAGCATGAAGTGCTCCAAAATCTCCTGATAGCTAGCTGCATTGACCCTGCCCTTGATGAAACACAGTGGACCAACACCAGCAGCTGACATGGCACCCCACACCATCACTGACTGTGGGTACTTGACACTGGACTTCAGGCATTTTGGCATTTCCTTCTCCCCAGTCTTCCTCCAGACTCTGGCACCTTGATTTCCGAATGACATGCAAAATTTGCTTTCATCAGAAAAAAGTACTTGGGACCACTTAGCAACAGTCCAGTGCTGCTTCTCTGTAGCCCAGGTCAGGCGCTTCTGCCGCTGTTTATGGTTCAAAAGTGGCTTTACCTGGGGAATGCGGCACCTGTAGCCCATTTCCTGCACACGCCTGTGCACGGTGGCTCTGGATGTTTCAACACCAGACTCAGTCCACTGCTTCCTCAGGTTCCCCAAGGTCTGGAATCGGTCCTTCTCCACAATCTTCCTCAGGGTCCAGTCACCTCTTCTCGTTGTACAGCGTTTTCTGCCACATTGTTTCCTTCCAACAGACTTACCATTGAGGTGCCTTGATACAGCACTCTGAGAACAGCCTATTTGTTGAGAAATTTCTTTCTGGGTCTTACCCTCTTGCTTGAGGGTGTCAATGATGGCCTTCTTGACATCTGTCAGGTCGCTAGTCTTACCCATGATGGGGGTTTTGAGTAATGAACCAGGCAGGGAGTTTTTAAAAGCCTCAGGTATCTTTTGCATGTGTTTATAGTTAATTAGTTGATTCATAAGATTAGGGTAATAGGTCGTTTAGAGAACCTTTTCTTGATATGCTAATTTATTGAGACAGGTTTTTTGGGTTATCAGGAGTTGTATGCCAAAATCATCAGTATTAAAACAATAAAAGACCTGACAAATTTCAGTTGGTGGATAATGAATCTATAATATATGAAAGTTTAATTGTAATCATTACATTATGGTAAATAATGAAATTTAACACTATATGCTAATTTTTTGAGAAGGACCTGTATAAGATGCAAGTACTGGGACCTGAGAACTGACAAGCATGTTAGGAATGAACTCACAACATTGCATAGGCACCTCCATGTTGGAGAAGGTGCTTTAAATAGTAAGAGAAATCCAGCTATTGGCTGGGGACACTTTAGAGGAACGTGCGCTGCCACATTAAGAAAGAGGAAGTGTGCGCGCGCACGCTCTAAGCACAGTGCCTGGAATCCTGCTAGGAGTGCACGCACCCCAGGTAGTACTAGACCCAGATGGAGCAGGATGGGAGCCTCGATGTGCGCTGATGTCTCTGCAGGGAGAGAAGGACTGCAGGCAGAGATGTGGGAGCTACAGTACCCCCCATTACACCCCCTCTTTTTCAAGTCTGTCAGAACTTTCTCCAGGAGGAGAGGGCATAGATGTTCTCCCAGGACCTCTCCTCTGGACCAAACCTCTTCCAATCCACAAGAAAGAAGGTATTTCCTCTTACCTTCTTGGGGGCCAAAATGTTCTCTACCTCAAAAAAATCCTCAGCACTGACAAGAGTCGGAGTGTCGCGAGGAACCTTAAAGAAAGAACTGAGGACAACAGCATGAGAAGAGACACATGAAAGGAATTGGGGATTTGCAAGGAGGCCGGGAGTTCGAGTTTATGGATTACTGGATTAATCAGTTTCAACACCTCGAAGGGACCAATGAATCAAGGACCCAATTTATAGGATGATATCTTGAGGCGGATATACTTAGATGATAGCCAGAACTTATCTCCAGGATGAAACAGAAGTGCATCCAGACATCTCTTATCCGCGTGTCTTTTCATCTGTTCGAAGAATTTTACCAAAGATGCTTTGGTGTCCTCCAAGATCTCAGAAAAGTTCCTGACAAGGGAATTGGCAGCAGGAATATCAATGGTGACAGCCACAGGGAACGGCTCTTTGGGTTGTTGACTGTAGACCACAAAATAATGGAGATTTGGCCAAAGACTCGTTCACGTGGTTAATGTAAGAGAATTTGACTCAAGGCAGGATCTCAGCCCAGTCACTGTGATGAGCATTGACAAAATGCCAGAGAAAATTAGTCAGGATCTGATTGACTTGTTCCACTTGGCCATTGGACTGAGGATTTTAAGAAGATGCAATAGCTTACAGGTGGCCCTTCAGAAACAAGAGGTAAACTGGACACCTCTATAGGAGACTATGTGAAGCGGTAGCCCATCGAGATGAAAAATTTGAAGAATGAATTCTTTTGCCAGACCAGAAGACTGGATAGCGGGATGAAATGAGCCATCTTGGAAAAACGATCCAACACCACCCAGATGATGGTACATCCAACCAACACTGGAAGATCCGTAATGAAATCCATGGAGATATGCTGCCAGGGAGCAGACGGCACAGGCAAGGTAAGAAACCAACCAGTTGAAAGCTGTTTGGGAGTCTTATTTTGGGCACACAAAGGACAAGCAGAGACAAAATTGTCAACATTTTTGCACAGAGTTGGCCACCAATAGTGTCAAGAGATAAGGAGAGTAGTCTTCTGTCCGGCATGGCCCGCCACCTTAGAAGAATGTCCTCAGAGAAGAACCCGCTTCCTGTCAGGTTCAGCCACGTAAGTCTTACTAGAGGTTAGATGAGATAAGTCTAGAAAAGAGACTGTGATTATTTTGTAGGGCTGGATGATATGTTTAAGGTCCTCCTCCTGGTCGGAGGCCTGGAAGGATCTGGAGAGCGCATCTGCCTTAACATTTTTATCAGCCGCCTGAAAGTGGAGTGTGAAGTTGAAGCGAGCGAAGAACAAAGACCACTTTTGACGGGGGTTAAGTCGCTCAGGAGACTGCAGATAAGCCAGATTCTTGTGATCAGGGTAAATTACCACAAAGTGCAACGCTCCTTCCAGCAAGTACCGCCACTCCTCCAGAGGCAGCTTGTTCGCGAGCAGTTCTCTATCGCCAATAGAGTAATTACATTCTGGTGCTGAGAAGAGTTTAGAGAAAAAGCAGCAGGACACCATGCGACCAGAGGAAGACTTCTGAGTGAGGATGGCTCCTGCCCCCTGTGGAAGATGCATCCACCTCCAGGAAGAACTGCTTTGGGGGAATGTCCAACAGGGGATTTGGATGTTTCGCCCCCAGCAGTTCGCCCCCAGCAGTTCTCTCCCAGGTACATTTACTTCACCTGCGGGAAGTTATACCATCCAGCTGCATACCATCATCCTAGAGGACCCCTTTAAGCAGCATCGGTGCCTACTGACCGAATACCACAGGTGGCGTCATGAAAAAACTTTATTCTTAAACTCCCTTTAAAGACCTTTCCCTTTACTTGGGTGCCCAGGGCCACGGACTGTGTCGCAGCCACAGTGACGTCACCTTCAAGTACCGGACCCGGTACCGAGTACCCCACTGCTCTGGCGGCTGACTCAACTTGGCATCACGAACAAGATGTACCTGGGGGCAAACTGCTCGGGGCAAACTGTTGGGGGTGAAACATCCTATAACCGTCCAACTGATGCAGGCAGGCAGAGAAGATGACAGGAACTGCAGGTTCAGGCAGGACAGTCCGGCGGAGAGATGAGCACTGGTAGGTGCAGCTGCTCGGCTGCCATTGAGGTGAGCACTGGCAGGTGCAGCTGGCTCACCTGCCATTGAGGTGAGCACTGGCGGGTGCCACTGGCTCAGCTGCTGCTGAAGGAAGCACTGACGGGTGCAAGAGACGAGATGCAAGTACTGGGACTGAGAAATGTGTTAGGAACAAACTCACAACATTGCACAGGCATCTCCATGCTGGAGGAAGCACTTTAAATAGTAAGAGAAATCCAGCTATTGGCTGGGGACAGTTTAGAGAAATGCGCACGGCCTCTGTAAGAAAGAGGAAGTGTGTGTGTGCGCGCTCTAAGCACAGTGCCTTGAGACCTGCTTGGAGTGCATGCACCCCAGGCAGCAGTAGACCCGGAGAGAGCAGGACAGGAGACTCAGCGTTGAGTACGCTGATGTCTCTGCAGGGAGAGAGGGACTGCAGGAAGAGATGCGGGCCCTACATCGTGCCAATTCAAAATAGTATTCCTGGAAGATTTTCTGAGTAATTCCTAGGATTAAGTAAATTTAGCAGAGGTCAGGAAACACTACATCAGGATAAGACCAGGATTATTTTGAACTTACATGCAAAGCAAAACTCAAAATTGAATTAATTTTTTTAAATAAAATTATTTATTTTGCAAGTTTAAAGTGGTTGGCCACTACTTTATACAAGTCCCAATTCCTCCACTCAGTGCACTCAATATTTTGCTGCTCTATGGCATCTGGGTCATGCTGATTGTCTGTATTTTGATTGACAGCTTGGCCATCCAATCTTGTGATAGGCATGCTGTGCTTTCACTACTTTGACAGCTCAGCCGTCCAGTCTGTCACTGGGGGGTGCTGGGCTTTCTCCAAGTGTTCTCTGTTCTGGAGATTGCCCAACTACATAACAGAACTGTCTGCCTCTGATCCCTGCCTGACGTAGTTATGACTTCTGGACCCGCTGGTGTGCAGTTGACCGCCCGCATACCAGTTGTGGCACTTCCTGACAGATTTTCAGGTGTAAGGCCATGTGCACACGTTCAGGATTTTTCGTGTTTTTTTCGCGTTTTTTCGCTATAAAAACGTGATAAAAACGCGAAAAAAACGCTAACATATGCCTTCTATTATTTACAGGGTATTCCGCATTTTTTGTGCAAATGTTGCATTTTTTTCCGCAAAAAAATCTCATCGCGGAAAAAAAAGCAACATGTTCATTAAAAATGCGGAATTGCGGGGATTCCGCACACCTAGGAGTGCATTGATCTGCTTACTTCCCGCACAGGGCTATGCCCACCATGCGGGAAGTAAGCAGATTATGTGCGGTTGGTACCCAGGGTGGAGGAGAGGAGACTCTCCTCCATGGACTGTGCACCATATAATTGGTAAAAAAAAAAGAATTAAAATAAAAAATAGTCCTATACTCACCCTCTGATGGACCCGAAGTGTTCCCGCCTCTCCGGTGCATGCTTTCTCTTCCATTCCTATAGATGCCGGTGTGGTTCAGGACCTGTGATGACGTCGCTGTCTTGTGATTGGTCGCGTGACCGCTCATGTGACTCACGCGACCAACCACAAGCCGCGACATCATCGAAGGTCCTGAACCACACCGGCATCTATAGGAACAGACGCCGCCGAGATCGGCTGTCTGCAGAGGGTGAGTATAACCATTTTTTTAATTTTTTTTATTATTTTTAAACATTCTATTTTTTACTATAGATGCTGCATAAGCAGCATCTATAGTAAAAAGTTGGTCACACTTGTCAAACACTATGTTTGACAAGTGTGACCAACTTGTCAGTCAGTTTTCCAAGCGATGCTACAGATCGCTTGGAAAACTTTAGCATTCTGCAAGCTAATTACGCTTGCAGAATGCTAAAAAAACCGCGAAAAAAACGGAAAAAAAATGCGGATTTCTTGTAGAAAATTTCCGGTTTTCTTCAGGAAATTTCTGCAAGAAATCTGGACGTGTGCACATACCCTGAGGGATCAGTTTAGGGTATTCAGGGACAGATGTAAACTATTTTTTACCTTACGACCCCTGTGTTTATGGGACGAGTTCCATCAGGTTGAAATAATCATGTCCCTATTGTGTCAGGGTCCTGACACTTGGGCATTCTCTTTTTCCCCACTAGCCTCAGAATGGTCTTCTGTTTATGCCTTTTTTGATGCCTTGAGGATGATTTATAATGAACTTGACAGGGTCAAGGTCACAGAGGCTCAGAGGCTAAGATCATGACCCTGATACAGGAGGCGTCACAACACTTAGGAATAAAGTTGCGAGTTCCAGCAATTGTCTTCCGAGGTTCTGTGGAATGATGATGCTACTCTCAGGTGTCAGTTTCGCTCTCGCCTAACAGATGCTCTTAAGGAGACTCTGGATTTGCATATTCTACCTTGTAGTAAAATATGTGATGAATTCAGCTCACCCTCATGAAGGACTTCACATGGTCTATATGTGAAGCACAAGATTTCGTCTCTGCCAGATGTAGAAATAATGTGTAGGAATGGTGGTTGAAATATCCAGCTCTAACATAAGAGACCAGTGGTGTCCGTGGATTCTTGCTGAGCCTGTTTCCTTACCTAGCTTAGACAGAACTAATGGAGGTTGGAGCAGCCAGCTCTCGGACCATGAAAAGGAAACGTCTGCACAATTTCACATGTAAGGGGGCGCATCTTAAGGTCCTCGGATGCCATTGTTACCTTTAATATAAAGAGTGCTTCCTGTCTTCTCCTGTTTTGATTCAATCCGATTTTCAGAAGCCATTCATCATAGGGGTGCATGGTCTCAGAGGTTGGTGTAGGAGATGTTTCGTCTCAAGGTCCCAAAACTGTGACTAACGACCATGTCCAATTTTTTCTAGGAAATATTCTTCTGCTGAGAGAAATTATGATGTTGGAAATCACGAGCTGCTAGCTGTCAATTCAGCTGTTGAAGAATGTTGGCATTTTTTGCAAAAAGCTATTCATCAGGTCACGGTTGTGACAGATAACAAAAATGTATTATATTATTATATTATTATTTATTATATTGAATTTGCTTAAGATTTAATCATGAGACATGCCATGTGGTTCTTATCACGTTCTAGATTCAATTTTTCCATCACATTTAGGTCCGGGTCTAAGAATGTTAGGACTAATACTTTTGTCATGCAGCTTTGATTCAGTTTCTCCTCCAGAACATCCGTCCTCCATTCTTCCTCAGTAATTTCTATGGTATCCTTGGAATTGGAGGCTGAGATTCACAAAGTTCAGTCATTGGCTCATCCCTCTACTTATGGGTCTAAATGGTTTGTGCCTAAGTATCTAAGATTACATTTGTTGCAAGAGTTTCATGTCTCCATCCTGAGTGGTCACCCCAGGGTCACTGCTACACCAAAAACTATATGTAAACTCTTTTGTTGGCCATCCTTCCTTAACGATATTAAGGATTTTGTACCCACTTGTGATGTTTGCGCACACGCTAAAGTTTGTCATATCTGGATGACCAAGGAATTGGCTCTATTGCCTATTCCATAAAAACCGTGGACTTATTCGTTCATGGATTTCATTTTGAGTTGCCTTTGTCTAGTAGGAAAACTGTTATTTGGGTGATAGTTGATCGATTCAGTAAACAAGCTCACTTTGTTCCATGATCGGGGTAACCTAATGCGGAGACGCAGATTGCTGAGTGATTTGTGAAAGCGTCTCTTGTGTTGTGTAACAGGAGGGGTGAAACCACTGTACCATGGTCCAAAGTGAACCTGGAGGGGTGTGACTAGGTGAGCACCTGAATCTTCACTAGACCCCTTGATGGCCAGGTTAGTCTTGGCTCCTGATGGACACCAGGACATATCTCGGATGCACGGCAGCTGACCCCAAGAGACAGGTATTTGGAATGGCCCAGTAGGAGAATACAGCTGATACAGCACGAATGGCAGAAACACAGGAACCACGTACGGCTGGTGTACATATACATAGGTGCAGGTTGTTACAGCTGATATACAGATAGGGACTAGCAGGTGCAGGTTGGTATGGATGGTATTCAGATTAGCACTGGCAGGTTCAGGTTGGTTCGGCTGGTATACAGATAAGCACTGGCAGGTGCAGGCTGGTTCGGTTGGTATGCAGCACTAGCAGGTGTGGGTAGTCAAGAAGGATGGAGCTTGCACGCTCTCACCCTAATTACAGCGTCCTGGGATCTGCGGCAGCCGGAGAAGGAGAGGGAAGCACAGGATGGGGGCCATGATGGTGAATGAGCCAGCATCCATGCTGAGGGAGGTGGGAAGCATGCAGGGACACTGGAGCTACATGTTTAATGGTTGTAGTGAGTGGATCTGTACACTTTAAGATAGTGAAGAGAGCATGAGCACTGTACATAGGAGAAGATATGAGAGAGGAGCTGATATGGATGGAGTGTACAGAGTGTATGAAAGGACAGAAGATGCGAACGATTGCAGCATGCCTGAACATACGTAAATGGCACCAATACATATGGTGAATATTTTTTGCAATTAAGATGATATGGAAATAATTTTGCTTTAGTGTTTCGCATGGTTTACCTGTCTCCTTCCCTGTCCAACTGCTATGTTTAACTGCCTTGGCACTTTGAAAAATTTCACTTCTATGAAATCTGCAAAAGTGCCCCTGAACAATTGCTCTCCATTGGCTATGGCCAGCCATATAGGAAGGTTTGTTCTTAGATCTAACACAAGCATACCTCGTTAGCAATCTATCAGCTTAACTAAAAAGAGCAGGAAAAATTAAAATGCACAGACAAAACAACAAGCTCACAGGCCAACATGGATCACAAACTCTTTGAACAAGTGAGATGACCTGACTTCATCAAGGTACAAACTTAGTAAGCTGAATGAAATATATAACATAAATACATGCAGCACAGATTGAAATGAGTGCTCGAGCTTTAACCCCTTCATCACTGATCCTGTTTTCACCTTCATGACCAGTACAAATTACACAATTTTGACCGGTAGCACTTTATGAGGTAATAACTCTGAAACGCTTCAGTGGATCCAATTGATTCTGAGATTATTTTTCATGACATATTGTACATCATGATTGTTGTAAAATTAGTTTGATATGACTTGCGTTTATTTGTGATAAAATCAGAAATTTAGCAAAAATTTTGAATATTTTGCAATTTTCAAACTTTTAATTTTTATGCCCTTAAATCAGAGATATGTTACACAAAATAGTTAATAAATAACATTTTCAACATGCTTACTTTTCATCAACAGAATTTTTGAAATATCATTTTTTTCTAGGATGTTATAAGGGTTAAAAGTTGACCAGTGATTTCACAGTTTTCCAACAAAAATGTACATACCATTTTTTTAGGGACCACAATACATTTGAAGTGACTTTGAGGGGTCTATATGACAGAAAATACCCAAAAGTGACACCATTCTAAAAACTGCACCCCTCAATGTCCTCAAAACCACATTAAAATTTTTTACTAACTCTAATTTATTTTTACCTTTACAAGGGTAGCAAAAGAAAATGGACCCCAAAATTTATTGTGCAATTTCTCTTGATCATGGCGATGCCCCATATGTGGGGAAAACCACTGTTTGGGCGCACGGCAGGGCTTGGAATGGAAGAAGCACCATTTCACTTTTTGAATGTAAATTTGCTGGAATAATTAGCGGATGTCATGTCACGTTTGGAGAGCCTCTGATGTACCTAAACAATGAAAACCACCCAAAAGTAATACCATTTTGGAAAATAAACCCTTCAGGGAAATTATCCAGATGTGTGGTGAGCACCTCAAACCCCCAGGTGCTTCACAGAGGTTTATAACATTAAGCCGTGAAAATAAAGAAATTGCAGTATTCAACAAAAAAAAATTTTAACCCAAAATTTTGCATTTTCACAAAGGTAACAGGAGAAATAGCACCATACAATGTGTTGCACAATTTCTCCTAAGTACGCTGATACCCCATATGTGTACGAAAACTACTGTTTGAGTGCTAGGCAAGGGTTTCTGAATGCAAAATTATGGCACAAAGCACTCCATGGCTCAGCACCACCCTACATCTTCTCTCTGGTCTCAGTCTACCACCCGACCAGTGCCCTCCGCTCCGCTAATGACCTCAGGTTAGCATCCTCAATAATCAGAACCTCCCACTCCCGTCTACAAGACTTTACACGTGCTGCGCCGATTCTTTGGAATGCACTACCCAGGTTAATACGATTAATCCCCAATACCCACAGTTTTAAGCGTGCCCTAAAAACTCATTTGTTCAGATTGGCCTACCGCCTCAACGCATTAACCTAACTATCCTTGTGTGGCCTATTAAAAAAAAAAAAAACATAATCAGGTTCCTTGCATCATGTTCTCATACACTTTATGCAGTTAATAGCACTCTGTGTCTGTACTGCTACACACTTAGGCAGTTAACTGGTTTATGCAGCTTTACATGAACACCCGAGCCTTACACTATGGCTGGTCCAAATAATTAAAGCAATTGTTACCATCCACCTCTCGTGTCTCCCCTTTTCCTCATAGTTTGTAAGCTTGCGAGCAGGGCCCTCATTCCTACTGGTATCTATTTTGAACTGTGATTTCTGTTATGCTGTAATGTCTATTGTCTGTACAAGTCCCCTCTATAATTTGTAAAGCGCTGCGGAATATGTTGGCGCTATATAAATAAAAATTAGTATTATTATTATTATGGCACAATTAGCGGACGCCTTGTCACATTTGCAGAGCCCAAAATTTTTAATTTTCACAAGGGTACTGGGAGAAAATGAACTCCAAATTATCCTGAGTATGCAGATACCTCTTGGCTTAGAAAGGAGGGAGTGGCGTTTTGGACCCCATTTTGAAAGCTAGATCCCTCAAGGAATTTATCTAGTTATGTAGATATTGAACCCACAGGTGCTTCTCAGAATAAAAAAAAAAGTAAAATATATTTTTCCCACAAAAATGTTATTTTATCCCCAATTTTTTTCATTTTTACAGGAATAGGAGAAAATTGACCACATAATTTATTGTGCACGTTCTCCTGAATACACTGATACCCCATATATGGTCGAAAACTACTGTTAAGGCACAATGGCAAGATGCGCCATATTAGAGTTAAAGAAGTTGTCCACTACTATAACCTTTTTTTTTCATAAATCTTGCTATTATGTGCCACTGAAAACATCTACTGTGTTTATTTTAGCAATATTACCTTTTATCATGCTGTAGCAGCACATCTTTAGTGCTGGATTCAGCTCTCATGGGGTTAATCGACAACTTCCTTTCTCCTGAGATATTGTGCTCTAATACTACAAGTTCCATGATGCATTGCACTGGCCTCTAAGCCTGAACCTACCACACCCACTCCAAAACATACCCAAACCCCTCCCTCCTCTCCCTCCTCTAGCTTCAAAAAGATTTGTGATGTCATTTCTGTCCAACCTCCTCTTTTACATTTGTCCAACCCACACTCCATTACACACAGATAGAGGGATAGATAGATAAATAGATAGATAGATAGATAGATAGATAGATAGATAGATAGATAGATGGATGGATGGATGGATGGATGGATAGATAGATACATACATACATACATACATACATACAGATATATCTATGTCTATTTCCATAGATATGTCCATATCCATGTTTCTAAACCCCTTCACCCCTGGAGCTTTTTTCGTTTATCGCTCCCCTTCTTTCCAGAGCCATAATTGTTCCGTCAATATGGCCATGTGGGGGCTTATCTTTTGCGGGACAAGTTCTACTTTTGAACGACACCATTGGTTTTACCATGTCGTGTAACAGAAAATGTGAAAGAAAGTCAAAGTGCGATGAAATGGAAAAAAAACTGCAATCCCACACTTGCTTTTTGCTTGGCTTTTTTGCTAGGTTCACTAAATGCTAAGGCTGCGTGCACACGTTGCGGATTTGATTGCAGATCCGCAGGGTTTTTTGCCACACTGAATTGCATCAAATCCGCAGTGTAGTGCACAACCAATGTAAGTCTATGGGAGCCGCAGACTTGTTGTGCACATGCTGCAGAAAAAGCCGCACCGAAACGCACCTTTTTTTTCTCGCAGCATGTCACTTCTTTTGTGCGGAACTGCATCGTTTCTGCAACTTTACACTTTCATTGAGTTGGGCACATCCGCAGCAAAGCCGCAGATGTAAAAAAGATCTGCAGTTTTGCTGCGGATGTGGGTCCGAGAAACGCTGCAGCTCGGGAGGATGGAAGTGTGTGGGCGGTGACGGTGTGCGTGTATGTGTGTGTGGGCGGGGTCTGCGGGCTGTTTGGATGTGTGCGGCGCTGTGCGGGACTGTTCAGGTGTGTGCGGGGTCTGCTGCTGTTCGGATGTGTGCGGCGCTGTGCGGGACTATTCAGGTGTGTGCGGGGTCTGCGGGCTGTTCGGATGTGTTTGGGACTGTTCAGATGTGTACAGCCCTGTGTGGGACTGTTCGTGTGTGTGCGGGACTGTTCAGGTGTGTGCGGGATGTGCGGGCTGTTCGGATGTGTTTGGGACTGTTCAGATGTGTACAGCCCTGTGAGGGACTGTTCAGGTGTGTGCGGGGCTGTGCAGGGGGTCTTTTGGGGCGTGTGCAGGCATCATCCGATGGAACTACAAGTAAGCAGCATCCAATCTGCAGCTCATTCGGATGTAATCCGGACAGTGGACACACACCCTATGCTATCCATACATCTATCAATAGATATATCTATCCAGCCACATCGACAGATAGATATATGAATAGATAGATGTATGCATCTATAGATCTATCTATATGTAGATCTGTCTATCCATTTCATCTATCATCTATCTGTCTATCTGTGTGTTTAATGGAGTGTGGGTTGGACAAATGTAAAAGAGGAGGTTGGACAATAATGACATCACAAATCTTTTTTTTTTTGTTCAATAATACATCTTTATTTTGCTTTAAAACGCGCACCAAAACGCCTAAAAACCATGCAAAAACCGCAAAAAAACGATTTAAAAAATGCATCAAAACCGTGCAAAAAACTGCATAAAAACGCATCAAAACTGAAAAAAAACGCATCAAAACCGCACCATAATTGCATCAACACTGCACAAAAACCGCACCAAAAACTGCATCAAAACCGCACCAAAACCACACCAAAAACTGCATCAAAACCGCACCAAAAACTGCATCAAAACCGCACCAAAACCACACCAAGAACTGCATCAAAACTGCACCAAAAACTGCATCAAAACCGCACCAAAACTGCATCAAAACCGCACCAAAACAGCAAAACTGCACTAGGTTTTGATGCAGTTTTTGGTGCAGTTTTGATGCAGTTTTTGGTGCAGTTTTGATGCTTTTTTTGGTGCGGTTTATGCACGGTTTTAATGCCGTTTTTTGAAATAAGTAAATAAACGGAAAATGTGCATGATTTGAATGGAAACAAAAAAACGGATTCCAAGCCCGGATTCATCATTTCACAGCTCAGTTTCATACGTTTTTTTGCTGGATCCGTCGCTGTGCGTTTTTTTCGCCGGACAGAAAAAACGTTCCTCTGTATGTGTTTTCCATTCGGCGGAAACAGCTTTTTTGACGGATCTGGCAAAAAACGGATGAAACGTGTGGCCATCAGGCGCAATCCGGCGCTAATACAACTCTATGAGAAAAAAAAGTATCCTGCAGAAAAAAATGGATCCGTTTTTTTCAAAACTCACCGGATTGTGCCTCATAGCAAAAACCTGATGTGTGAAAGCAGCCAAATATATGGATAGATACATCTATGTATCTTTAGATATATCTATCTATAAATATATCTATGGATAGATATATCCATAGATATATAATAGAAAGGCCAATGTTTCTAAGGCCTCTTTCACACTAGCGTCGTGTACTGCACGTCGCAATGCGTCGTTGTGGAGAAAAAACGCGTCCTGCAAAGTTGTCTGCAGGATGCGTTTTTTCTCCATAGACTTTTATTAGCGACGCAGCGCGACGGACCCTTACCGATGCTAGTGTGAAAGCAGCCTAAGGCTACTTTCACACTTGCGTTTTTAGCAATCCGTCTTTTTGGTAAAAAAACGGATCCTGCAAATATGCTCGCAGGATGTGTTTTTTACCCATAGACTTGTATTAGTGACGGATCGCGACGGATGGCCACACGTTGCGTCCGTCGTGCAACGGATGCGTCGTGTTTTGGCGGACCGTTGGCACGTCCGTTGCGTCCGCCATTTTCTACCACGCATGCGCGGCCAAAACTCCGCCCCCTCCTCCCCGGACTTCAGAATGGGCAGCAAATGCGTTGAAAAACTGCATCCGCTGCCCACGACGTGCACAAATTTCACAAAGTGCGTCAGTATGTAGGCCCGACGCATAGCGATGGACCCGTACCGACGCAAGTGTGAAACAGGCCTTAATGAGCGTTTAATAAAAAAACGGAAAAAAAACGGCGTGGGCTCCCGCGCAGTTTTCTGCACCAGAGGGGGAAAGCCGACGGCCGGGGGCCAGTATTTGTAGCCTGCTATGAATATCAGCCCGCAGCTGTCTGCGTAGCCTTTACTGGCTATTAAAATAGGGGGACCCCCCCAAAAAAATGACGTGGGGTCCCCCCATATTTTATAGCCAGAAAGGCTACGCAGACAGCTGCGGGCTGATATTCATAGCCTAGAGAGGGGCCATGGATATTGGTCCCCCCCCGGCTACAAATACCAGTCCGCAGCCGCCCCAGAAATGGCGCATCTGTAAGATGCGCCAATTCCGGCACTTAGCCCCTCTCTTCCCACTCCGTGTAGCGGTGGGATATGGGGTAATAAGGGGTTAATGTCACCTTGCTATTGTAAGGTGACATTAAGCCGGGTTAATAACGGAGAGGCGTCAATAAGACGCCTATCCGTTATTAATCCAATACTAAAAAAGGGTTAATAAAACACGCACACATTAGGAAAAAGTATTTTAATATTCTTCATTTCACCATACTTACCATACTTCAGCCCCTGCAAAAAACGTAAAATAATAAACCGTATACTACCTGTACGCCGTAGTCCAATTAATAACGAGTGTCCCACAACGATCTCCCCTATAGAACAGTGACATCGGGTGATGTCACTGCTCTATAGGACCCTCAGTGACACACTGACAGGAGACAATGGCTCCTGCAGTGCATCACTGAGGTTGCTAAAGCTCACTGGTCTCACTTTATGGCAAAAAGCTGCGTGGGAACTTCCTCACACAGCAATGCCATAAAGTGAGACTAAAGAAAAAAAACACAAGGCGCCCCCAATGTGTCACACTGTATATAGATAGATACAGATTTGGTAGGGAATATGCTCACCTATTGCAGTTGTGAAAATGGGTCACAACTCCCATGCGGGTGTAACCGTAGCAGCAGGTCTCCACAGAAATCCAGGAGGATGTTGGGAGTAGTAGTCTTAGGCAAAATGAAGACCGCGCTCACGGGATATATTTAAAATGGTTTATTTTAGCCTACGCGTTTCAAGAGCGTTCCTGCTCTCTTCCTCAGGGCATGTCTTCCTCTCACATGCCCTGAGGAAGAGAGCAGGAACGCTCTTGAAACGCGTAGGCTAAAATAAACCATTTTAAATATATCCCGTGAGCGCGGTCTTCATTTTGCCTAAGAATAAAGTGAGACTAGGGACTATTTTCTCACAGGGGCGTAGGAATACATTGTGGGAAATACATTGTGGAAGGATACCTTCCTCCCCTCATTGTGTTCCTGGGGCCCCTGGAGAGTGGTTGCATCATCTGATGCTCCTGCTCTCCACGGGAGATCGTCGAGGGACACTCGTTTTAATTGGATTTCTGCGGATCAGGGAGTATAGTGTTTGTTTATTATTTTAATATTTTTTACAGATGACAATGGCTTCGGGGATCAAAGTGACAAGTGATGGTGAGTATGTAATCTGTTATATGTACTGTATGTCTGTATGTATGTTATGTACTGTATGTATGTACTGTATGTGGCATGTCGCATGATGTTGCATGTCGTCGCATGGTGCATGTTGTCGCATGCTGCATGTCACATGGTGTCACATGCTGCATGTCGTCACATGCCGCATGTCGTCGCATGGCGCATGTCGTCGCATGACGCATGCTGCATGTCGTCTCATGCTGCATGTCGTCGCATGGTGCATGTCGTCGCATGTAGTCGCATGGTGCATGTCGTCGCATGCCGCATGTTGTCGCATGGTGCATGTCGTCGCATGCCACCACATGGCGCATGTCGTCGCATGGTGAATGTCGCCGCATGGCGCATGTCGTCTCATGGCGCATGTCGTCGCATGGCGCATGTCGCATGCTGCATGCCGCATGTCGTTGCATGCTTCATGCCGCATGTCGTCACATGCCGCATGTCATCGCATGCGGCATGCCGTCGCATGCTGCATGTCGCATGTAGTCGCATGGTGCATGTCGTCGCATGCTGCATGTCGCATGTAGTTGCATGGTGCATGTCGTCGCATGCCACATGTCGTCGCATGTCGCCGCATGGTGCATGTCGTCGCATGGTGCATGTCGCATGCCGTCACATGCTGCATGTCGCATGTAGTTGCATGGTGCATGTCATCGCATGCTGCATGTCGTCGCATGCTGCATGTCGCATGTAGTCGCATGGTGCATGTCGTCGCATGCTGCATGTCGCATGTAGTTGCATGGTGCATGTCATCGCATGCCACATGTCGTCGCATGTCGCCGCATGGTGCATGTCGCATGCCGCCACATGCTGCATGTCGCATGTAGTCGCATGGTGCATGTCGTCGCATGCCACATGTCGTCGCATGGTGCATGTCGCCGGATGGTGCATGTAGTCGCATGGCGCATGCTGCATGCCGTCGCATGCTGCATGTCGCATGTAGTCGCATGGTGCATGTCGTCGCAAGCCACATGTCGTTGCATGGCGCATGTCGCCGCATGGTGCGTGTCGTCGCATGTCGCATGTCGCATGCTGCATGCCGTCGCATGCTGCATGTCGCATGTTGTCGCATGCTGCATGTCGTCGCATGCTGCATGTCGTCGCATGCTGCATGTCGTCGCATGCTGCATGTCGCATGTAGTTGCATGGTGCATGTCGTCGCATGCCACATGTCGTCGCATGGTGCATGTCGCCGCATGGTGCATGTCGTCGCATGGCGGATGTCATTGCATGGTACATGTCGCATGCCGTCGCATGGTGTGTGATGTATGTATGTACTGTATATGTATATGTATTTTTTTGTGTGTTTTTTTTACATTCAACACATTAGCTGGATGATGGGACTACTACTGTCCCATCATTGGCTAATGTGTCACTCACTGCCACTGTAGCAGGCAGAACCCGATGGGACTTGTAGTCCCATCGGACGATGCCTGCACACAGAGACACGCACACACACACACACACACCAAAGACCACCCCCCAGCACATACCGGCACAGCGCCGGGGACCGCACAGCACCGGCGCCCGCACAGCATCGGCGCCCGGGACCGCACAGCACCGGCGCCCGGGACCGCACAGCACCGGCGCCCGGGACCACACAGCACCGGCGCCCGGGACCGCACAGCACCGGCGCCCGGGACCGCACATCCCTGCCTAGCCCCGCCCGCCCCCAGCACAGCCCAGCAGACAGCCTCAGCCCCGCCCACAGCCCAGTCACTCTTTATGAGTGACTGCTGTCTGTGGAGCCTGGGGACACGCCTGCTACTGACGTCACGTCAATTTCCAGAGTCTGGAAATTGACGTGACGTCGGCAGAAATGAGCGGTGGCTGAAGCCTGGGGGTCACGTGACCCGGACTCAGCCACCAGCATAGCGTGGCTCACAGGCGAAAATGGCTAAGGAAGGTATTTACACAATTCATCAGGGGCCCCGGGGGGATACATTGGGGGGTTAATTGAAAGTAGTGGACAACCCCTTTAAGATTTTGCTGGACTAGTTTGAGGGAGCCATGTCATATTGTCAGAGTCCCTGAGGTGCCAGAACAGCAGAACCTGTCATAAAAGACTCCATTTTACAAACTACACCTTTCAATTTATTCATCTAGGGGTGCAGGGAACATATTGACATCATAGGTGGGTAACAGAAGTTTATACCATTGGTCAGTGAAGAAAAAATAATTACATTTTTACCACTAAAATTTTGTTTTAGCCCCAGATTTTGCAATTTTACACTGGGAAATGGATAAAAATGGCACTAAAATTTGTCCCACAATGTCTTCTGAATGTAGAAATACCCCATATGTTGCTGTACAGTACTGTTCAGCCACACGGTGAGACTCGGGAGGGACAGAGCTGTATTTGACCCTGAAGCACAACTTTTCCTTGAATAGTATGCAGACTCCATACACAGAGCCCCTAAGTTCTAAAAGAGCAGAATCCCACCTCATATGATCCAATTCTGGAAATTATACCCCTTTGGAAATGTATCAATAGGTGTAGTGATGATTTTTACTTCATTGGTGTTTTCCAGAAACAAGCAACAGTAGATGTTACTGAGTGAAAATTGCAAACTGCTGTTGTAGTGAACAGCTTATTGTAGTGACCAGTATTTTGTACTGCCTATACATTGTGCCCAACTCATGCACCTGTAAATAATGCACCTGTAAATTAGGCAGGCTCTCCTTGCTACAGAAATGCCAGGCATATAGACGCTAAATGTGGTTTAGGCACACTGTTGTGCTTATAAGGAAAGGGACATTTGGATTTGTGA
This sequence comes from Ranitomeya variabilis, assembly GCF_051348905.1. NCBI lineage: Eukaryota > Metazoa > Chordata > Amphibia > Anura > Dendrobatidae > Ranitomeya > Ranitomeya variabilis. Next base: position 255,421,634 of record NC_135237.1, on the reverse strand, counting down.
GAGCAAAATTTGCTCAATTTGTTTTGGGGGCAAGGGGCAATTTTGCTTTTCCAGACCCTTCGCACTACCTGTAATGTGGAAGCCCTCTATATTTCCATTGACAGATGATGGACCTGAGTGGGGCTTTTTTGTGGATTGAGTTGACGCTTTTATTGGGAATATTTTACATAACGTTTGGGATAACATTTATCCGGAGCTCTACATTGAGCACTTACAGTGGGGAAAAAAGTATTTAGTCAGCCACCAATTGTGAAAGTTCTCTCACTTAAAAAGATGAGAGAGGCTTGTAATTGACATCATAGGTAGACCACAACTATGAGAGTCAAAATTGAGAAAACAAATCCAGGAAATCACCTTGTCTGATATGGCAATATTTTTCAAATTATGATGGAAAATAAGTGGTTGGTCACCTAACAACATGCAAGATTTGTGGCTATCACAGACCTGTAACTTCTTCTTTCAGAGCCTCCTCTGTTCTCCAATCATTACCTGTAGTAATGGTACCTGTTTGAACTTGTTATCAGTATAAAAGACACCTTTCCACAACATCAAACAGTCACACTCCAAACTCCACTATTGTGAAGATCAAAGAGCTGTTGAAGGATACCAGAAACAAAATTGTAGCCCTGCATCAGACTGGGAAGACTGAATATGCAATAGTCAAGCAGCTTGGTGTGATGAAATCAACTGTGGGAGCAGTAATAAGAAAATGGAAGACATCCACACTACTGATAATCTCCCTCGATCTGGGGCTCCACGCAAGATATCACCTTGTGGGGTCAAAATGATCACAAGAACAGTGAGAAAATATCCCAGAACCACACAGGGGGACCTAGTGAATGACATGCATAGAGCTGGGACCACCGTAACAAAGGCTACCATCAGTAACACACTACGCCACCAGGGACTCAGATCCCGCAGTGCCAGATGTGTCCCCCTGCTTAAGCCAGTACATGTCCGGGCCTATCTGAAGTTTGCTAGAGAAGTATTACAGAAGAGTATTAGAGAATGTCATATGGTCTGATGACAACAAAGTAGAACTGTTTGGTAGAAACAACACTCGTCATGGCGCTCCTTCCTTTCCAAGTTCTGCCATGCTCCCAAATAGTGGTTTACCTCCACATATGGAGTATCAGCGTACTCACGACAAATGGCACAATAACTTTTGTGGTCCTGTTACCCTTGGGAAAATTAAAATTGGGGGTGAAAAGATCATTTTTGTGGAAAAAATGTGAGTTTTTAATTTTACGGCTCTGCGCTATAAACTTCTGTGAAGCCCTTGGGGGTTCAAAGTTCTCACCACACATCTAGACAAGTTCCTTGGGGGGTCTAGTTTCCAAAATGGTGTCACATGTGGGGGTTTTCCACTGTTTAGACACATCAGGGGCTCTCCAAATGCAACATGGCATCCGATCTCAATTCCAGCAATTTTGTGTTGAAAAAGTCAAATGGTGCTCTTTCCCTTCCGAGCTCTGCCGTGCACCCATACAGTGGTCCCCCCCACATATGGGGGATCAGGACAAATAGCACAATAACTTTTGGTGTCCAATTTCTCCTGTTACCCATGGGAAAATAAAAAATTTTGGATCTGAAGTAATTTTTTTGTGAAAAAGTTAAATCTTCATTTTTTTAACATTCCAAAAATTCCTGTGAAACACCAGAAGGGTTAATAAATGTCTTGAATGTGATTTTACGCACATTGAGGGGGCAGTTTTTAAAATGGTGTCACTTTTGGGTATTTTGTATAAAAAATGGTGTAAAAATGAGAAATCGCTGGTCAACTTTTAACCCTTATAGCTCCCTAACAAAAAAAAAGTGTTCTAAAATTGTGCTGATGTAAAGTAGACATGAGGAAAATGTTACTTATTAAGTATTCTTTGTGACATATCTCTGTGATTTAAGGGCATGAAAATTCAAATTTGGAAAATTGCGAAATTTTTAAAATTTTCTCCAAATTTCCTTTTTTTTCACAAATAAACACAGGTCATATCAAAGAAATTTTTACCACTATCATGAAGTACAATATGTCAAGAGAAATCATTGTCAGAATTACCAGAGTCCATTGATGCGTTCCAGAGTTATAACCTCATAAAGGGACAGTTGTCAGAAATGTAAAAATTGGCCCGCTCATTAACATGCAACCACCCTTGGGGGTAAAGGGGTTAATGGCCTGAACTCTGCACAAGTAAATGCAAGCAAAATATTTCTGTGTGATGGGGCACTATGTGAGCATTTGGGGCCCCATTTTAAACTTTTGCCCAGGGCCCCACTTTGTCTAAGACCTGCTCTGCTGATTCATAGGAAGAAACAGGAAAATTGACAGCCTGAAGTTCTCGCTAGCTGCATTTACTGAGATTGCTAGTAACATAAAAGGTAATTAACCTAAAAGGACCCTGAGATAGTATCAAATTATAACATAATGTTTAGCCCAATTATGTATGAAATTGATTGGAAATACATTATGATTAATGGATACCTTAATTTCTGTTGCTGCTGTGTTGCCTGTTATTATCATTATCATGTCTGTTTTGTAAAACCACAAGAAGTTGTCTGCACTATTTACTTTCACATTCTCTTTTCCAAGCCGGTAACAAAATACTTAGCATACTGCTAGTGATTAATGGTCTTCTGTCAGAATGCACTATTACATTGGAATAATTTACACAATATCTTATCCAATGGCTTTTATTACTGTGGACAAACTTAGTTTAGCATGGGCATGTATGTAAGTGTCAGAGGATTCTCAGTAGCACATACTGGATGTAGGCTTCTCCATGTCTCACATTTTTCCAGTTCTACAGGCGGTAATGGGTGTTGCAATATTATTGCAAATGCAAAAATAGATGTGAAACCATTTAATAAAAGCAAACAGGATTATGAACCCTATAAACAAAAAAGCTATAAACATGAACCTTGAAATAATTTTTATGGTTACTTTTAAGGAAACATATTTGTTCTAGTTCCTAAAAAAGGTGCATTCTTCACGTTGCCTTTGAAAGACTTTGTTCATTTACTTGTAAAAATAAATCACAGTGCAGAATCAAGACGATATTTACTTTTAAAATCACAGAAAACTTGACTATGGCCAGTGCCCTTATCCTTTGAATCTGGTCAAGTGCTTTGGTAACATGCACGACTCACTCTACCCATCAACCTTACATGTACACATACAAACTGCATGTATCACTCAGGAACTGAGCCCGCTGCATACAGTGCGAGTTGTGGCTGTGTTGAACAGCTAGCCCCGACTAATTGCTGCATTCAAAGCTAATTTTGATTTCAGTATATCATTTTGCTTTTCTAAACTTCTTGCTTTAAATGAATAGACAAAACTAGCAGTAGTGCAATCAGCCGACACCAGTGACCGGAGGTAAGCTTTATACAGTAAGGAAAATAAGTATTTGATCCCTTGCTGATTTTGTAAGTTTGCCCACTGAAAAAGACACAAAGACATGAACAGTCTATAATTTCAAGGGTAGGTTAATTTTAACATTAAGAGATAGAATATCAAAAATGAAATCCAGAAAATCACATTGTATAAATTATATAAATTGATTTGCATTTTGCAGTGTGAAATAAGTATTTGATCCCCTACAAACCATTAAGAGTTCTGGCTCCTACAGACCAGTTAGACGCTCCTAATCAACTCATTGCCTGCATTAAAGACAGCTGTCTTACATAGTCACCTTTATAAAAGACTCCTGTCCACAGACTCTGTCAGACTCTAACCTATACAACATGGGCAAGACCAAAGAGCTTTATAATGATGTCATGGACAAGATCATAGACCTGCACAAATGGAATGGGCTACAAAACCATAAGTAAGATGTTGGGTATGAAGGAGACAACTGTTGGTGCAATAGTAAGAAAATGGAAGAAATACAAAATAACTGTCAATCGACATCGACCTGGGGCACCATGCAAAATCTCACCTTGTGGGGTATCCTTGAGCCTGAAGAAGGTGAGAGATCAGCCTAAAACTACACAGGGGGACTTTCTAATGATCTCAAGGCAGCTGGGACCACAGTCACCAAGAAAACCATTGGTAACACATTATGCCGTAAAGGTTTAAAATCCTGCAGTGCCCGCAAGGTCCCCATGCTCAAGAATGCACATGTGCAGGCCCGTCTGAACTTTGCCAATGAACACCTGGATGATTCTGTGAGTGATTGGAAGAAGGTACTGTGGTCAGATGAGACAAAAATTGAGGTCTTTGGCATTAACTCAACTCGCGGTGTGGGGAGGAAGAGAAATGCTGCCTATGACCCAAAGAACACTGCCCCCACTGTCAAAAAAAAACAAAGATAAGATTTTGGACTCTGTATCTGTGGACATTGGATACTGTGGTATCTCTGGACATTTTGCAAAGTATTGCCCAACTCATCCTCAGACAAGCAGTCTGGAGAACAGCTAAGTCGGGGTTACAGCCAATGAGGTCACCCAGACTCCCAGGTATCTTGTTCTTTCTCTGATAAAGTACTGATGAATACGATGTTAACTGTTGTGAATTCTGCTTTTGGGTTCCCTCCGGTGGTAGTAGGTGGTAATGCAGTTGTCCCTGGGTTGCAGTCCTGGTCAGGTGTGTCTGCTGATTGCAGTTCTGACTGGGGTATTTAGGTGTGCAGGATTCATTAGTCCTTGCCAGTTGTCAATTGTTGTTGGGAGGTGTAGGACCTCTGCCTGGTTCCTCCTGCCTTTCTGCCAAATCAGCAAAGATAAGTTTCTGGGGGGTTTTTCTGTGGCACACATGCTGTGTGCTTCACAATTCAGTGCTATTCTTTGTGTTTTCTTGTCCAGCTTAGATTGTGTCAGTATTTTCTCAGTCTTGTTGGATTCTCTGGAGTGGCAGATATACATTCCATGTCTTTAGTTAGATTGTGGAACTTTTTGTATTATCTGTTGTGGATATTTTTGGAAGGGTTTTAATACTGACCGCTGTTGTGAATTTGGATTCTGGGCTCCCCGGTGGCTACTGGTGGAATTGAACTTGTGACATCATCTTCCCTGTTCACCTGTTCTGATTAGATCTGGGTGTCGCTATATAACCTGGCTTCTCTGTTAGATGCTTGCCGGTCAACAATGTTATCAGAAGCCTCTCTGTGCTTGTTCCTGCTCCCAGACATCTACTAGATAAGTTGGACATTCGTCCATGTTTTGTTTTTGTATTTTGGTTCCAGTTCACAGCTGCAGTTTCGTTACTGTGTCTGGAAAGCTCTTGTTGATCAGGAATTGCCACTCTGGTATTATGAGTTAATGCCAGAGTCCTAAAGTAATTTCTGGATGTGTTTTGTTAGGGTTTTCTACTGACCATGAAAGTATGCTTTCTGTCTTCTGCTATCTAGAAAGCGGACCTCAAATTTGCTAAAACTATTTTCCTGCTGCGTTTGTTGTTTCATCTCATATCACCGCCAATATATGTGGGGGGCCTCTGTCTCCTTTTTGGGCATTTCTCTAGAGGTGAGTCAGGTCTTATATTTCCCTCTGCTAGCATTATTTAGTTCTCCGGCCGGCGCTGGGCATATAGGGATAAAAAGTAGGACATGCTACCTGGCTACTTCTAGATGATGCGGTAGGTTTAGTTCATGGTCAGTATAGTTACATCTTCCAAGAGCTTGTTCCTATTGAGGCTTATGCTAGTTCTCTGGCCATGGAGATCATGACAGTTTGACCGGCCCACTAAAGGGTTAAAATCCTTGGCTGAGAAAGGAGAGAAATAAGAAGTCTGCTGAAAATTTTTTTTTTTTTTTTTTTTTTTTTTTCTCTAGTAGTTAGTGTGCTCTTAATTGGATCACTTGCCAGTCTGTCTATGCTGCAGTCTTTCTTTTTTTTCTCTCTCCTTCTAATCTTTGAATGGCTCTATGTTCACCTGTCTATAATGGATCTACAGAGTGTAACTGCAGGTTTGAATAATCTCGCCACGAAAGTACAAAGTTTGCAAGATTTTGTTGTTCATGCTCCGGTATCAGAGCCGAGAATTCCTTTGCCGGAATTCTTCTCAGGGAATAGATCTAGCTTTCAGAATTTTAGAAATAATTGTAAGTTATTTTTGTCCCTGAAATCTCGTTCTGCTGGAGACCCTGCACAGCAGGTTCGGATTGTGATTTCTCTGCTCCGCGGCGACCCTCAAGATTGGGCTTTTGCATTGGCACCAGGGGATCCTGCGTTGCGCAATGTGGATGCGTTTTTTCTGGCCTTGGGCTTGCTGTATGAGGAACCTCATTTGGAACTTCAGGCAGAAAAAACTTTGATGTCCCTATCGCAGGGGCAAGATGAAGCTGAAATTTACTGCCAAAAATTCCGTAAATGGTCTGTGCTTACTCAGTGGAATGAGTGTGCCTTGGCGGCTACTTTCAGAGAGGGTCTTTCTGATGCCATTAAGGATGTTATGGTGGGGTTCCCTGTGCCTGCAAGTCTGAATGAGTCCATGACAATGGCCATTCAGATCGATAGGCGTCTGCGGGAGCGCAAACCAGTGCACCATCTGGCGGTGTCCACTGAGAAGACGCCAGAAAACATGCAGTGTGATAGAATTCTGTCCAGAAGCGAGCGGCAGAATTTTAGACGGAAAAATGGGTTGTGTTTCTATTGTGGGGATTCTACTCATGTTATATCAGCATGCTCTAAGCGCACTAAAAAGCTTGGTAAATCTGTTTCCATTTGCACCTTACCGTCTAAGTTTATTCTATCTGTGACCCTGATTTGCTCTTTGTCATCTATTACTACGGACGCCTATATCGACTCTGGCGCTGCTTTGAGTCTTATGGATTGGTCCTTTGCCAAACGCTGTGGGTATGATTTAGAGCCTTTGGAGACTCTTATTCCTCTGAAGGGGATTGACTCCACCCCATTGGCTAATAATAAACCACAATACTGGACACAAGTGACTATGTGTATTAATCCGGATCACCAGGAGACTATTCGTTTTCTGGTGCTGTATAATCTACATGATGATTTGGTGCTAGGATTGCCTTGGCTGCAATCTCACAACCCAGTCCTTGACTGGAGAGCTATGTCTGTGTTGAGCTGGGGATGTAAGGGGACTCATGGGGACGTACCTTTGGTGTCCATTTCATCATCTATTCCCTCTGAAATTCCTGAGTTCCTGTCTGATTATCGTGACGTCTTTGAAGAACCCAAGCTTGGTTCGTTACCTCCGCACCGAGAGTGCGATTGTGCCATAGATTTAATCCCGGGTAGTAAATACCCAAAGGGTCGTTTATTTAATCTGTCTGTGCCTGAACATGCTGCTATGCGAGAATATATAAAGGAGTCCTTGGAAAAGGGACATATTCGTCCATCGTCATCTCCCTTAGGAGCCGGTTTTTTCTTTGTGTCAAAAAAAGACGGCTCTTTGAGACCATGTATTGATTATCGGCTTTTGAATAAAATCACGGTTAAATATCAATACCCATTGCCGTTGCTGACTGATTTGTTTGCTCGCATAAAGGGGGCCAAGTGGTTCTCTAAGATTGATCTCCGTGGGGCGTATAATTTGGTGCGGATCAGGCAGGGGGATGAGTGGAAAACCGCATTTAATACGCCCGAGGGCCACTTTGAGTATTTGGTGATGCCTTTTGGTCTTTCTAATGCCCCTTCAGTCTTCCAGTCCTTTATGCATGATATTTTCCGCGATTTTTTGGATAAATTTATGATAGTGTATCTGGATGATATTCTGATTTTTTCGGATGATTGGGACTCTCATGTCCGGCAAGTTAAGAGGGTTTTTCAGGTTTTGCGGTCTAATTCTCTGTGTGTCAAGGGTTCTAAGTGCGTTTTTGGGGTTCAGAGAATTTCCTTTTTGGGATATATTTTTTCTCCCTCTTCCATTGAGATGGATCCTGTCAAGGTTCAAGCTATTTGTGATTGGACGCAGCCCTCTTCTCTTAAAAGTCTTCAGAAATTTTTGGGCTTTGCCAACTTTTATCGTCGATTTATTTCTGGTTTTTCGGATGTCGTTAAGCCATTGACCGATTTGACTAGACAGGGTGCTGATGTTGCTAATTGGTCCCCTGATGCTGTGGAGGCCTTTCAGGAGCTTAAGCGCCGTTTTTCTTCTGCCCCTGTGTTGCGTCAGCCTGATGTGACTCTTCCTTTTCAGGTTGAGGTCGACGCTTCTGAGATCGGGGCTGGGGCAGTGTTGTCGCAGAAAAGTTCTGACTGCGCCGTGATGAGGCCTTGTGCCTTCTTTTCCCGTAAATTTTCGCCCGCTGAGCGGAATTACGATGTTGGGAATCGGGAGCTTTTGGCCATGAAGTGGGCGTTTGAGGAGTGGCGCCATTGGCTCGAGGGGGCCAGACATCAGGTGGTGGTATTGACTGACCACAAAAATTTGATCTATCTTGAGACCGCCAGGCGCCTGAATCCTAGACAGGCGCGCTGGTCATTATTTTTCTCTCGGTTTAATTTTGTGGTATCGTACCTACCGGGTTCTAAGAATGTTAAGGCGGATGCCCTTTCTAGGAGTTTTGAGCCTGATTCACCCGGCAACTCTGACCCCACAGGTATTCTTAAGGAGGGAGTTATCTTGTCAGCCGTTTCTCCAGACCTGCGGCGGGCCTTGCAGGAGTTTCAGGCGGATAGACCGGATCGTTGTCCGCCTGATAGGTTGTTTGTTCCTGATGATTGGACCAGTAGAGTCATCTCTGAGGTACATTCTTCTGCATTGGCAGGTCATCCTGGAATTTTTGGTACCAGGGATTTGGTGGCAAGATCCTTCTGGTGGCCTTCCCTGTCACGAGATGTGCGAGGCTTTGTGCAGTCTTGTGACGTTTGTGCTCGGGCCAAGCCTTGTTGTTCTCGGGCTAGTGGATTATTGTTGCCCTTGCCTATTCCTAAGAGGCCTTGGACACACATCTCGATGGATTTTATTTCGGATCTTCCTGTTTCTCAGAAGATGTCTGTCATCTGGGTGGTGTGTGACCGTTTTTCTAAGATGGTCCATTTGGTTCCCCTGCCCAAATTGCCTTCTTCTTCCGAGTTGGTGCCCCTGTTTTTTCAAAATGTTGTTCGTTTGCATGGTATTCCTGAGAATATCGTTTCTGACAGAGGAACCCAATTTGTGTCTAGATTTTGGCGGGCATTCTGTGCTAGGATGGGCATAGATTTGTCTTTTTCGTCTGCTTTTCACCCTCAGACTAATGGCCAGACCGAGCGGACTAATCAGACCCTGGAGACATATCTGAGGTGTTTTGTGTCTGCTGACCAGGATGATTGGGTTGCTTTTTTGCCATTGGCGGAGTTCGCCCTCAATAATCGGGCCAGCTCTGCCACTTTGGTGTCCCCGTTTTTCTGTAATTCGGGGTTCCACCCTCGATTTTCCTCCGGTCAGATGGAATCCTCGGATTGTCCTGGAGTGGATGCGGTGGTGGAGAGATTGCATCATATCTGGGGGCAGGTGATGGACAATTTAAAGTTGTCCCAGGAGAAGACTCAGCTTTTTGCCAACCGTCACCGTCGTGTTGGTCCTCGGCTTTGTGTTGGAGATTTGGTGTGGTTGTCTTCTCGTTTTGTCCCTATGAGGGTCTCATCTCCTAAGTTTAAGCCTCGGTTCATCGGTCCGTATAAAATATTGGAGATTCTTAACCTCGTTTCCTTCCGTTTGGACCTCCCTGCATCCTTTTCTATTCATAACGTTTTTCATCGGTCGTTATTGCGCAGGTATGAGGCACCGGTTGTGCCTTCCGTTGAGCCTCCTGCTCCGGTGTTGGTTGAGGGTGAGTTGGAGTACGTTGTGGAAAAAATCCTAGACTCCCGTGTTTCCAGACGGAGACTCCAGTATCTGGTCAAGTGGAAGGGATACGGCCAGGAGGACAATTCTTGGGTCACTGCATCTGATGTTCATGCCTCTGATCTGGTTCGTGCCTTTCATAGGGCCCATCCTGATCGCCCTGGTGGTTCTGGTGAGGGTTCGGTGCCCCCTCCTTGAGGGGGGGGTACTGTTGTGAATTTGGATTCTGGGCTCCCCGGTGGCTACTGGTGGAATTGAACTTGTGACATCATCTTCCCTGTTCACCTGTTCTGATTAGATCTGGGTGTCGCTATATAACCTGGCTTCTCTGTTAGATGCTTGCCGGTCAACAATGTTATCAGAAGCCTCTCTGTGCTTGTTCCTGCTCCCAGACATCTACTAGATAAGTTGGACATTCGTCCATGTTTTGTTTTTGTATTTTGGTTCCAGTTCACAGCTGCAGTTTCGTTACTGTGTCTGGAAAGCTCTTGTTGATCAGGAATTGCCACTCTGGTATTATGAGTTAATGCCAGAGTCCTAAAGTAATTTCTGGATGTGTTTTGTTAGGGTTTTCTACTGACCATGAAAGTATGCTTTCTGTCTTCTGCTATCTAGAAAGCGGACCTCAAATTTGCTAAAACTATTTTCCTGCTGCGTTTGTTGTTTCATCTCATATCACCGCCAATATATGTGGGGGGCCTCTGTCTCCTTTTTGGGCATTTCTCTAGAGGTGAGTCAGGTCTTATATTTCCCTCTGCTAGCATTATTTAGTTCTCCGGCCGGCGCTGGGCATATAGGGATAAAAAGTAGGACATGCTACCTGGCTACTTCTAGATGATGCGGTAGGTTTAGTTCATGGTCAGTATAGTTACATCTTCCAAGAGCTTGTTCCTATTGAGGCTTATGCTAGTTCTCTGGCCATGGAGATCATGACAGACCGCCTAGTAATCTGTCCTATCCTTTCCTATTTAGCTAGAGTGGCCTCTTTTGCTAAATCCTGTTTTCTACCTGCGTGTGTCTATTCTTCTCCTACTCACAGTCACTATTCGTGGGGGGCTGCCTATCCTTTGGGGGTCTGCTCTGAGGCAAGATAGCATTCCTATTTCCATCTATAGGGGTATTTAGTCCTCCGGCTGTGTCGAGGTGTCTAGGGTTTGTTAGGCACACCCCACGGCTACTTCTAGTTGCGGTGTTAGTTCAGGATTTGTGGTCAGTACAGGTTCCACCGACTCCAGAGAAAGTTTTCATGCGGCTCCAAGGTCACCAGATCATAACAGTACAACTGGCCCATAATGAGTTAAATGCATCTCAGAAGAAGGGAAGAAAGGTGTTGAGCCATTTTTTTTCTGCAGTCTGTTCTGTCTTTTCTTCCCTCTTTATTTATGGGTGGCTGAGGAGTCTTGTGCCAGCATGGATGTTCAGGAATTAGCTTCTCGTGTAGACCAGCTTGCTGCTAGGGTACAGGGTATTTCTGATTATATTGTTCAGATTCCTGCTTTCGAGCTGAAGATTCCTACTCCTGATTTGTTTTTTGGTGATAGGTCCAAATTTGGGGGTTTTAAAAACAATTGTAAACTGTTTTTTGCTCTGAGACCGCGATCCTCCGGTGATTCCATTCAGCAGGTTAAAATTGTCATCTCCCTGCTGTGTGGCGATCCACAGGATTGGGCATTTTCCCTGGAATCTGGGAATCCGGCCTTGCTTAATGTAGATTCCTTTTTTCAGGCTTTAGGATTATTATATGATGAACCTAATTCTGTGGATCAAGCGGAGCAAACCTTGTTGGCCCTGTCTCAGGGTCAAGAGGCGGCAGAATTGTATTGTCAGAAATTTAGAAAATGGTCTGTGTTGACTAAATGGAATGATGATGCTTTGGCGGCAATTTTCAGAAAGGGTCTTTCTGAATCCGTTAAAGATGTTATGGTGGGGTTTCCCACGCCTTCCGGTCTGAGTGATTCTATGTCTCTGGCCATTCAGATTGATCGGCGCTTGCCGGAGCGTCAAACTGTGCGCGCTGTGGCGTCGCCCTTAGAGCAAAGTCCTGAGCCAATGCAGTGTGATAGGATTTTGTCTAGAACGGAACGACAAGGATTCAGATGTCAGAATAGGTTGTGTTATTATTGTGGCGACGCTTCTCATGTCATTTCAGTCTGCCCTAAGCGGACAAAAAGGATCGCTAGTTCATTTACTATCAGTACTGTACAACCTAAATTTCTGTTATCGGTGTCCTTGATCTGCTCATTGTCATAATTTTCTGTCATGGCGTTTGTGGATTCAGGCGCCGCCTTGAACTTAATGGATTTTGAGTTTGCCAGGCGTTGTGGTTTCCTCTTGCATCCTTTGCAGAACCCTATTTCTTTAAGGGGGACTGATGCTACACCTTTGGCTAAAAATAAGCCCCATTTTTGGACACAGGTGACCATGCACATGGCACCAGCACATCAGAAAGATTGTCGATTACTGGTGTTGCATAATTTGCATGATGTTATCGTGCTGGGTTTCCCGTGGTTGCAGGTACATAATCCTGTGTTGGATTGGAAATCTATGTCTGTGACTAGTTGGGGTTGTCAGGGGGTTCATAATGATGTTCCTTTGATGTCAATCTCCTCTTCTTCCTCTTCTGAAATTCCAGAGTTTTTGTCTGATTTTCAGGATGTATTCAATGAGCCCAAGTCCAGTTCCCTTCCACCGCACAGGGACTGTGATTGTGCTATTGACTTGATTCCAGGCAGTAAGTTTCCTAAAGGCCGACTTTTCAACCTGTCTGTGCCTGAACATACCGCCATGCGGAGTTATGTTAAGGAGTCTTTGGAGAAAGGGCATATTCGGCCATCTTCTTCACCGTTGGGAGCAGTTTTTTTTTGTTGTTGCTAAGAAGGATGGCTCCTTGAGACCTTGTATTGATTATCGCCTCTTGAATAAGATCACGGTCAAGTTTCAATACCCTTTACCTTTGCTTTCCGATTTCTTTGCTAGGATTAAGGGGGCTAGTTGGTTTACGAAGATTGACCTTCGGGGGGCATATAATCTTGTTCGTATTAAGCAGGGTGATGAATGGAAAACTGCGTTTAATATGCCCGAAGGCCATTTTGAATACCTTGTGATGCCATTTGGGCTCACTAACGCTCCATCTGTTTTTCAATCCTTCATGCATGATATCTTCCGGACTTATATTGATAAATTTTTGATTGTATATTTGGACGATATTTTGATTTTTTCCGATGATTGGAAGTCTCATGTGGAACAGGTCAGGATGGTATTTCAGATCCTTCATGACAATGCTTTGTTTGTGAAGGGGTCTAAGTGTCTCTTTGGGGTGCAGAAGGTTTCTTTTTTGGGCTTTATTTTTTCTCCCTCATCTATGAGATGGATCCGGTTAAGGTTCAGGCCATTCATGATTGGATTCAACCCACATCCGTGAAGAGCCTTCAGAAATTTTTGGGTTTTGCAAATTTTTATCGCCGGTTCATTGCTAACTTCTCCAGCGTGGTTAAACCCTTGACTGATTTGACGAAAAAAGGCGCTGATGTGGCGAGTTGGTCCTCTGCGGCTGTCTCTGCCTTTCAGGAGCTTAAACGCTGATTTACTTCTGCTCCGGTGTTGCGCCAACCAGACGTTTCTCTTCCGTTTCAGGTTGAGATTGATGCTTCTGAGATTGGGGCAGGGGCCGTTTTGTCTCAGAGGGATTCTGTTGGTTCTTTGATGAAACCGTGTGCCTTCTTCTCCTGCAAGTTTTCGCCTGCTGAACGCAATTATGATGTCGGCAATCGGGAGTTGTTGGCTATGAAGTGGGCATTTGAGGAGTGGCGACAATGGCTTGAGGGAGCTAAGCACCGTATTGAGGTCCTGACCGATCATAAGAATTTGATTTACCTCGAGTCTGCCAAGCGACTGAGTCCTAGACAGGCTCGATGGTCCTTGTTTTTTTCCCGTTTTGATTTCGTGGTTTCGTATCTTCCGGGTTCTAAGAATATTAAGGCTGATGCCCTTTCTAGGAGTTTTTTGCCTGATTCTCCTGAGGTCCTTGAACCGGTCGGCATTCTGAAAGAAGGGGTGGTCCTTTCTGCCATTTCCCCTGATTTACAGCGGGTTCTTCAGGAATTTCAGGCTGATAGACCTGATCGCTGTCCTGTGGGGAAATTGTTTGTTCCTGACAGATGGACTAGTAGAATGATTTCTGAGGTTCACTGTTCTGTGTTGGCTGGTCATCCTGGTATTTTTGGTACCAGAGATTTAGTTGGTAGGTCCTTTTGGTGGCCTTCGTTGTCACATGATGTGCGTTCTTTTGTGCAGTCCTGTGGGACTTGTGCACGGGCCAAGCCTTGTTGTTCCCATGCTAGTGGGTTACTTTTGCCATTGCTGGTCCCTGAGAGGCCCTGGACGCATATTTCTATGGATTTTATTTCCGATCTTCTGGTTTCCTAGAGGATGTCGGTTATCTGGGTTGTTTGTGACCGGTTTTCTAAGATGGTTCATTTGGTGCCTTTGCCTAAATTGCCTTCCTCTTCAGAGTTGGTTCTGTTGTTTTTTCAGCATGTGGTTCGTTTGCATGGTATTCCGGAGAATATTGTGTCCGACAGAGGTTCCCAGTTTGTTTCTAGGTTTTGGCGGGCCTTTTGTGCTAGGCTGGGCATTGATTTGTCTTTTTCTTCTGCATTTCATCCTCAGACAAATGGCCAGACCGAGCGAACTAATCAGACTTTGGAGACTTATTTGAGATGCTTTGTGTCTGCCGATCAGGATGATTGGGTGGCCTTTTTGCCATTGGCCGAGTTTGCCCTTAATAATCAGGCTAGTTCGGCTACTTTGGTTTCGCCTTTTTTTTGTAATTTTGGTTTTCATCCTCGTTTTTCTTCTGGGCAGGTTGAGCCTTCTGACTGTCCTGGTGTGGATTCTGTGGTTGACAGGTTGCAGCAGATTTGGGCTCATGTGGTGGACAATTTGGTGTTGTCTCAGGAGGAGGCTCAACGTTTTGCTAACCGTCGTCGGTGTGTTGGTTCCCGGCTTCGGGTTGGGGATTTGGTTTGGTTGTCTTCCCGTCATGTTCCTATGAAGGTCTCTTCCCCTAAGTTTAAGCCTCGGTTTATTGGTCCTTATAGGATTTCTGAGATTATTAATCCGGTGTCTTTTCGATTGGCGCTTCCGGCCTCTTTTGGTATCCATAATGTCTTCCATAGATCTTTATTGTGGAAATATGTGGTGCCCGTTGTTCCCTCTGTTACATAGTTACATAGTTATTAAGGTTGAAAGAAGACTGTAAGTCCATCTAGTTCAACCCATAGCCTAACCTAACATGCCCTAACATGTTGATCCAGGGGAAGGCAAAAAAACCCCATGTGGCAAAGAGTAACTCCACCATGGGGAAAAAAATTCCTTCCCGACTCCACATACGGCAATCAGACTAGTTCCCTGGATCAACGCCTTATCAAGGAATCTAGTGTATATACCCTGTAACATTATACTTTTCCAGAAAGGTATCCAGTCCCCTCTTAAATTTAATTAATGAATCACTCATTACAACATCATACGGCAGAGAGTTCCATAGTCTCACTGCTCTTACAGTAAAGAATCCGCGTCTGTTATTATACTTAAACCTTCTTTCCTCCAGACGTAGAGGATGCCCCCTTGTCCCTGTCTCAGGTCTATGATTAAAAAGATCATCAGAAAGGTCTTTGTACTGTCCCCTCATATATTTATACATTAACATAAGATCACCCCTTAGTCTTCGTTTTTCCAAACTAAATAGCCCCAAGTGTAATAACCTATCTTGGTATTGCAGACCCCTCAGTCCTCTAATAACCTTGGTCGCTCTTCTCTGCACCCGCTCCAGTTCAGCTATGTCTTTCTTATGCACCGGAGACCAGAACTGTGCACAGTATTCTAAGTGTGGTCGAACTAGTGACTTGTATAGAGGTAAAATTATGTTCTCCTCATGAGCATCTATGCCTCTTTTAATACATCCCATTATTTTATTTGCCTTTGTAGCAGCTGCCTGACACTGGCCACTGAATATGAGTTTGTCATCCACCCATACACCCAGGTCTGTTGATCCTCCGGCCCCTGTTTTGGTTGATGGGGAGTTGGAGTATGTGGTTGAGAAGATTTTGGATTCTCGTTTTTCGAGGCGGAGGCTTCAGTACCTTGTCAAATGGAAGGGTTATGGCCAGGAGGATAATTCTTGGGTTTTTGCTTCTGATGTCCATGCTGCTGATCTGGTCCGTGTCTTTCATCTGGCTCGTCCTGATCGGCCTGGGGGCGCTGGTGAGGGTTCGGTGTCCCCTCCTCAAGGGGAGGGTACTGTTGTGAATTCTGCTTTTGGGTTCCCTCCGGTGGTAGTAGGTGGTAATGCAGTTGTCCCTGGGTTGCAGTCCTGGTCAGGTGTGTCTGCTGATTGCAGTTCTGACTGGGGTATTTAGGTGTGCAGGATTCATTAGTCCTTGCCAGTTGTCAATTTTTGTTGGGAGGTGTAGGACCTCTGCCTGGTTCCTCCTGCCTTTCTGCCAAATCAGCAAAGATAAGTTTCTGGGTTTTTTTTCTGTGGCACACATTCTGTGTGCTTCACAATTCAGTGCCATTCTTTGTGTTTTCTTGTCCAGCTTAGATTGTGTCAGTATTTTCTCAGTCTTGTTGGATTCTCTGGAGTGGCAGATATACATTACATGTCTTTAGTTAGATTGTGGAACTTTTTGTATTATCTGTTGTGGATATTTTTGGAAGGGTTTTAATACTGACCGCCTAGTAATCTGTCCAATCCTTTCCTATTTAGCTAGAGTGGCCTCTTTTGCTAAATCCTGTTTTCTACCTGCCTGTGTCTATTCTTCTCCTACTCACAGTCATTATTCGTGGGGGCTGCCTATCCTTTGGGGGTCTGCTCTGAGGCAAGATAGCATTCCTATTTCCATCTATAGGGGTATTTAGTCCTCCGGCTGTGTCGAGGTGTCTAGGGTTTGTTAGGCACACCCCACGGCTACTTCTAGTTGCGGTGTTAGTTCAGGATTTGCGGTCAGTACAGGTTCCACCGACTCCAGAGAAAGTTTTCATGCGGCTCCAAGGTCACCAGATCATAACAGTTATCCTTCAAAAAACAGGTGTTATCATTATTGGCTTTCATTGACTGCAAGTCTGCTGCTAACTTTATGAATTTGGGAGTGGTGCTAAAGTTAGTAATAAAGACAGTTTAGAAAAACTCATTCAAATTTTTGCGATTGACAAGACACCATTAGTCCAGAATTCGGACAAGAAGATAACGGTGGATTTCATGCTCCAAGTGAGAACACATCACTCTGAATTCATCCCCTTTTGGATAATTTACATGCTGGGTTGGTATTGGGACTTCCATGGCTGCTTCTTCACAATCCTATTGTCAATTGGCATCAGAAGGAAATTGTTAAATGGAGCTCCAAATGTTACATGAAATGTTTAATGTCTGTACAAATATGCTCTGCTAGTCTGAAGGGTCTGCTGGGATATCTGAAAGACTTTAGAGATGTATTCTCGAAAAAAGAGGCGAAGAAACTACCACCCAATCATCCTTATGATTGTACTATTAATCTTGTCCCAAATTACCTAAAGCTTGCCTTTATAATTTGTCAGGGCCTGAACAGACAGTCATAAAAGAATATGTTAATGAAAGTTTATGATAGGGTCATATACATCCTTCTTCCTCCCCTGCAGCTACCAGATTTTTTTTTTTTGTAAAAAAAGAAAGATGATGTTGTGAGTTTTGAGTTACATGCTGTTAAATTGACCTTTGAGAAATGGATGCATTTTTTGGAGGAGGAGGTTCATCAAGTTACTGTGGACATTTGTCACAAAAGTCTAGCTTACATTGAATCAGCTAAACGATTAACCGTCCAGACAGGCCAGATGTCCTTGTTTTTCATTAGGTTAAATTTCTCTATCACTCTCAGGCCAGGGTCTAAGAATGTGAATGCTGTATCATTATCATGCAGACTTGATTCAGTTTTTCCTCCAGACTCTCCAACCCCTATTCTTCCTCGCGGTATTGTGATTTCTATTATATTCTCAGTTGGAAGAGGAGATTCATAAAGTCCAGTCATTAGCTCCTTGCTTTAATCCAGGTTCCAAATTATTTGTGTTCGTGACTTTTTTGATGGCCAACCATGCATGATGATATTCAAGATATTATATCTGCCAGTGAATTCTGTGCACGTGCTAATGTCTGTCATAACCAGCCGGCCTAGGAATTGGTTCCTTTGCCAATTTCAGAAAGACCATGGACGCATCTGTTCATAGATTTCATCATGGATCTGCTTTTGCCTGGTGGGAAAACTGCACCTGATAGCGTGGCAAACACTGGATGCTCGGGACCCCATTCAAGTGAATGGGGTCCGGGTTCGGGCCTGGGTACTATTCTGGTACCCGAAACCTGAACCTTTTACAACTGTTCAGCAAAACCCACAAGACCCATCAGGTTTCCGCTCATCACTAGTGTTGAGAATTCCGATATTGCAAATATCGGGTATCGGCCGATATTCGCTGTATCGGAATTCCGATACCGAGTTCCGATACTTTTGCAATATCAGATACCGGAATCGGAAGTTCCTATAGTGCAATCATGCACTATAATGGAGTGTTAGTGGTGCGTGGGCGGTGCGTGGGTGGAGACTGCGTGTGTGTGTGTGGGCGGGGTCTGTGCGTGACTGTGGGGGGTCTGTATGTGCCTGCTGGGGGTCTGTGCAGGCAGCTGGGGATCTGTGCGGGCCTGCGGGGGTCTGTGTGTGCCTGCCGGGGGTCTGTGCGGGCCTGCCGGGGGTCTGTGCGGGCTGCTGGGGGTCTGTGCGGGCTGCTGGGGGTCTGTGCGGGCCTGCTGGGGGTCTGTGCGGGCCTGCCGGGGGTCTGTGCGGGCTGCCGGGGGTCTGTGCGGGCTGCCGGGGCTCTGTGCGGGCTGCCGGGGGTCTGTGCGGGCTGCCGGGGGTCTGTGCGTGTGTGCAGGCATCATCCGATGGGACTACAAGTCCCATCGGATGATGCCTGCTACAGTGACAGTGATAGACACATTAGCCAATGATGGGACAGTAGTAGTCCCATCATCCGGCTAATGTGTTAAACGTAAAAAAAAACCCATACATACATCCTACATACATACTACATACATACATACTTACTACATACATACATACTACATACATTCTACATACATACTACATACAACATACTACATACATACAAGATGCTACATATATACTACATACATACAACATACTACATACATACTACATATATACATACTACATACATACTACATACATACAACATACTGCATACATACTAAATTGTTGTGAATTTGGATTCTGGGCTCCCCCGGTGGCTACTGGTGGAATTGAACTTGTGTCATCATCTTCCCTGTTCACCTGTTCTCATCAGATCTGGGTGTCGCTATATAACCTGGCTTCTCTGTTAGTTGCTTGCCGGTCAACAATGTTATCAGAAGCCTCTCTGTGCTTGTTCCTGCTCCCAGACATCTCCTAGATAAGTTGGACCTTCGTCCATGTTTGTTTTTGTGTTTTGGTTCCAGTTCACAGCTGCAGTTTCGTTACTGTGTCTGGAAAGCTCTTGTTGATCAGGAATTGCCACTCTGGTATTATGAGTTAATGCCAGAGTCCTAAAGTAATTTCTGGATGGTGTTTTGTTAGGGTTTTCTACTGACCATGAAAGTGTGCTTTCTGTCTTCTGCTATCTAGAAAGCGGACCTCAAATTTGCTAAAATCTATTTTCCTGCTGCGTTTGTTATTTCTTCTAAAATCACCGCCAATATATGTGGGGGGCCTCTGTCTCCTTTTTGGGCATTTCTCTAGAGGTGAGTCAGGTCTTATATTTCCCTCTGCTAGCATTATTTAGTTCTCCGGCCGGCGCTGGGCATATAGGGATAAAAAGTAGGACATGCTACCTGGCTACTTCTAGTTGTGCGGTAGGTTTAGTTCATGGTCAGTACAGTTACCATCTTCCAAGAGCTTGTTCCTATATAGGCTTATGCTATGTTCTCTGGCCATGGAGATCATGACAGTTTGACCGGACATAAAGGGTTAAAATCCTTGGCTGAGAAAGGAGAGAAATAAGAAGTCTGCTGAGAGTTTTTTTTTTTGTTTTTTTTTTGTGCTCTTGATTGGATCACTTGCCAGTCTGTCTATGCTGCAGTCTTTCTTTTTTTTCTCTCTCCTTCTAATCTTTGAATGGCTCTGTGTTCACCTGTTTATAATGGATCTTCAGAGTGTAACTGCAGGTTTGAATAATCTCGCCACGAAAGTACAAAGTTTGCAAGATTTTGTTGTTCATGCTCCGGTATCTGAGCCGAGAATTCCTTTGCCGGAATTTTTCTCGGGGAATAGATCTGGCTTTCAGAATTTTAGAAATAATTGTAAGTTATTTTTGTCCCTGAAATCTCGTTCTGCTGGAGACCCTGCACAGCAGGTTGGGATTGTGATTTCCTTGCTCCGTGGCGACCCTCAAGACTGGGCTTTTTCATTGGCACCAGGGGATCCTGCGTTGCGCAATGTGGATGCGTTTTTTCTGGCCTTGGGGCTGCTCTATGAGGAACCTCATTTGGAACTTCAGGCAGAAAAAACTTTGATGTCCCTATCGCAGGGGCAAGATGAAGCTGAAATTTACTGCCAAAGATTCCGTAAATGGTCTGTGCTTACTCAGTGGAATGAGTGTGCCTTGGCGGCTACTTTCAGAGAGGGTCTCTCTGATGCCATTAAGGATGTTATGGTGGGGTTCCCTGTGCCTGCGGGTCTGAATGAGTCCATGACAATGGCCATTCAGATCGATAGGCGCCTGCGGGAGCGCAAACCAGTGCACCATCTGGCGGTGTCCACTGAGAAGACGCCAGAAAGCATGCAGTGTGATAGAATTCTGTCCAGAAGCGAGCGGCAGAATTTTAGACGGAAAAATGGGTTGTGTTTCTATTGTGGGGATTCTACTCATGTTATATCAGCATGCTCTAAGCGTACTAAAAAGCTTGATAAATCTGTTTCCATTGGCACTTTACAGTCTAAATTTATTTTGTCTGTGACCCTGATTTGCTCTTTGTCATCTATTACCACGGACGCCTATATCGACTCTGGCGCCGCTTTGAGTCTTATGGATTGGTCCTTTGCCAATCGTTGTGGGTATGATTTAGAGCCTTTGGAGACTCCTATTCCTCTGAAGGGGATTGACTCCACCCCATTGGCTAATAATAAACCACAATACTGGACACAAGTAACTATGCGTATTAATCCGGATCACCAGGAGATTATTCGTTTTCTGGTGCTGTATAATCTACATGATGATTTGGTGCTAGGATTGCCATGGCTGCAGTCTCACAACCCAGTCCTTGACTGGAGAGCTATGTCTGTGTTGAGCTGGGGATGTAGGGGGACTCATGGGGACGTACCTTTGGTTTCCATTTCATCATCTATTCCCTCTGAAATCCCTGAGTTCCTGTCTGAGTATCGTGACGTCTTTGAAGAACCCAAGCTGGGTTCACTACCTCCGCACCGTGAGTGCGATTGTGCTATAGATTTAATTCCGGGTAGTAAATATCCAAAGGGTCGTTTATTTAATCTGTCTGTGCCTGAACATGCTGCTATGCGAGAATATATAAAGGAGTCCTTGGAAAAGGGACATATTCGTCCATCGTCATCTCCCTTAGGAGCCGGTTTTTTCTTTGTGTCAAAAAAAGACGGCTCTTTGAGACCATGTATTGATTATCGGCTTTTGAATAAAATCACGGTTAAATATCAATACCCATTGCCGTTGCTGACTGATTTGTTTGCTCGCATAAAGGGGGCCAAGTGGTTCTCTAAGATTGATCTCCGTGGGGCGTATAATTTGGTGCGGATCAGGCAGGGGGATGAGTGGAAAACCGCATTTAATACGCCCGAGGGCCACTTTGAGTATTTGGTGATGCCTTTTGGTCTTTCTAATGCCCCTTCAGTCTTCCAGTCCTTTATGCATGATATTTTCCGCGATTTTTTGGATAAATTTATGATAGTGTATCTGGATGATATTCTGATTTTTTCGGATGACTGGGACTCTCATGTCCAGCAAGTCAAGAGGGTTTTTCAGGTTTTGCGGTCTAATTCTCTGTGTGTCAAGGGTTCTAAGTGCGTTTTTGGGGTTCAGAGAATTTCCTTTTTGGGATATATTTTTTCTCCCTCTTCCATTGAGATGGATCCTGTCAAGGTTCAAGCTATTTGTGATTGGACGCAGCCCTCTTCTCTTAAAAGTCTTCAGAAATTTTTGGGCTTTGCCAACTTTTATCGTCGATTTATTTCTGGTTTTTCGGATGTCGTTAAGCCATTGACCGATTTGACTAGACAGGGTGCTGATGTTGCTAATTGGTCTCCTGATGCTGTGGAGGCCTTTCAGGAGCTTAAGCGCCGTTTTTCTTCTGCCCCTGTGTTGCGTCAGCCTGATGTGGCTCTTCCTTTTCAGGTTGAGGTCGACGCTTCTGAGATCGGAGCTGGGGCAGTGTTGTCGCAGAAAAGTTCTGACTGCTCCGTGATGAGGCCTTGTGCCTTCTTTTCCCGTAAATTTTCGCCCGCTGAGCGGAATTATGATGTTGGGAATCGGGAGCTTTTGGCCATGAAGTGGGCGTTTGAGGAATGGCGCCATTGGCTTGAGGGGGCCAGACATCAGGTGGTGGTATTGACTGACCACAAAAATTTGATTTATCTTGAGACCGCCAGGCGCCTGAATCCTAGACAGGCGCGCTGGTCATTATTTTTTTCTCGCTTTAATTTTGTGGTGTCATACCTACCGGGTTCTAAGAATGTTAAGGCGGATGCCCTTTCTAGGAGTTTTGAGCCTGATTCACCCGGCAAATCTGAGGCCACAGGTATCCTTAAGGATGGAGTTATTTTGT
The DNA here is from genome assembly GCF_051348905.1 of Ranitomeya variabilis. Taxonomy (NCBI): domain Eukaryota; kingdom Metazoa; phylum Chordata; class Amphibia; order Anura; family Dendrobatidae; genus Ranitomeya; species Ranitomeya variabilis. Next base: position 255,399,036 of record NC_135237.1, on the reverse strand, counting down.
CAGCCGTTTCTCCAGACCTGCGGCGGGCCTTGCAGGAGTTTCAGGCGGATAGACCGGAGCGTTGTCCGCCTGATAGGCTGTTTGTTCCTGATGATTGGACCAGTAGAGTCATCTCTGAGGTGCATTCTTCTGCATTGGCAGGTCATCCTGGAATTTTTGGTACCAGGGATTTGGTGGCAAGATCCTTCTGGTGGCCTTCCCTGTCACGTGATGTGCGAGGCTTTGTGCAGTCTTGTGACGTTTGTGCTCGGGCCAAGCCTTGTTGTTCTCGGGCTAGTGGATTGTTGTTGCCCTTGCCTATTCCTAAGAGGCCTTGGACGCACATCTCGATGGATTTTATTTCAGATCTGCCTGTTTCCCAGAAGATGTCTGTCATCTGGGTGGTGTGTGACCGTTTTTCTAAGATGGTCCATTTGGTTCCCCTGCCCAAATTGCCTTCTTCTTCCGAGTTGGTTCCCCTGTTTTTTCAAAATGTTGTTCGTTTGCATGGTATTCCTGAGAATATCGTTTCTGACAGAGGAACCCAATTTGTGTCTAGATTTTGGCGGGCATTCTGTGCTAGGATGGGCATAGATTTGTCTTTTTCGTCTGCTTTTCACCCTCAGACTAATGGCCAGACCGAGCGGACTAATCAGACCCTGGAGACATATCTGAGGTGTTTTGTGTCTGCTGACCAGGATGATTGGGTTGTTTTTTTGCCATTGGCGGAGTTCGCCCTCAATAATCGGGCCAGCTCTGCCACCTTGGTGTCCCCGTTTTTCTGTAATTCGGGGTTCCATCCTCGATTTTCCTCCGGTCAGGTGGAATCCTCGGATTGTCCTGGAGTGGATGCGGTGGTGGAGAGATTGCATCATATCTGGGGGCAGGTGATGGACAATTTGAAGTTGTCCCAGGAGAAGACTCAGCTTTTTGCCAACCGTCACCGTCGTGTTGGTCCTCGGCTTTGTGTTGGAGATTTGGTGTGGTTGTCTTCTCGTTTTGTCCCTATGAGGGTCTCTTCTCCTAAGTTTAAGCCTCGGTTCATCGGTCCGTATAAAATATTGGAGATTCTTAACCCTGTTTCCTTCCGTTTAGATCTCCCTGCATCCTTTTCTATTCATAACGTTTTTCATCGGTCGTTATTGCGCAGGTATGAGGCACCGGTTGTGCCTTCCGTTGAGCCTCCTGCTCCGGTGTTGGTGGAGGGTGAGTTGGAGTATGTTGTGGAGAAAATCCTAGACTCCCGTGTTTCCAGACGGAGACTCCAGTATCTGGTCAAGTGGAAGGGATACGGCCAGGAGGATAATTCTTGGGTCACTGCATCTGATGTTCATGCCTCCGATCTGGTTCGTGCCTTTCATAGGGCCCATCCTGATCGCCCTGGTGGTTCTGGTGAGGGTTCGGTGCCCCCTCCTTGAGGGGGGGGTACTGTTGTGAATTTGGATTCTGGGCTCCCCCGGTGGCTACTGGTGGAATTGAACTTGTGTCATCATCTTCCCTGTTCACCTGTTCTCATCAGATCTGGGTGTCGCTATATAACCTGGCTTCTCTGTTAGTTGCTTGCCGGTCAACAATGTTATCAGAAGCCTCTCTGTGCTTGTTCCTGCTCCCAGACATCTCCTAGATAAGTTGGACCTTCGTCCATGTTTGTTTTTGTGTTTTGGTTCCAGTTCACAGCTGCAGTTTCGTTACTGTGTCTGGAAAGCTCTTGTTGATCAGGAATTGCCACTCTGGTATTATGAGTTAATGCCAGAGTCCTAAAGTAATTTCTGGATGGTGTTTTGTTAGGGTTTTCTACTGACCATGAAAGTGTGCTTTCTGTCTTCTGCTATCTAGAAAGCGGACCTCAAATTTGCTAAAATCTATTTTCCTGCTGCGTTTGTTATTTCTTCTAAAATCACCGCCAATATATGTGGGGGGCCTCTGTCTCCTTTTTGGGCATTTCTCTAGAGGTGAGTCAGGTCTTATATTTCCCTCTGCTAGCATTATTTAGTTCTCCGGCCGGCGCTGGGCATATAGGGATAAAAAGTAGGACATGCTACCTGGCTACTTCTAGTTGTGCGGTAGGTTTAGTTCATGGTCAGTACAGTTACCATCTTCCAAGAGCTTGTTCCTATATAGGCTTATGCTATGTTCTCTGGCCATGGAGATCATGACACTAAATACTACATACATACAACATACTACATACATACTACATACTACATACAATACATTCATACATTACATACAATACATACATACATATAGACATACAGTACATTAAACATAGATTACTTACTCACCATTACTTGTCATTTTTATCCCCGAAGCCAATGTCATCTGTAAAAAAGATTCAAATTACAAACATCCAATATACTCCCTGTCCGCAGAAATCCACTAGTGTCCCACGACGATCTCCCGTGGAGAACAGCAGCATCAGCTGATGCGACCGCTCTCCTGGGGCTCCAGGAACACAATGATGGGAGGAAGGTATCCTTCCACACTGTATTCCTCCACCGCTGTAAAAAAAATAGTCCCTAGTCTCACTTTTGGCATTGCCGTGTGAGAAATTTTCCCACGCAGCAATTGCCATAAAGTGAGACTGTGAACTATAGTAACCTCAGTGATGCACTGAAGGAGCCATTGTCTCCTGTCAGTGTGTCACTGAAGGTCCTATAGAGCAGTGACATCACCCAATGTCACTGTTCTATAGGGGAGATCGTCGTGGGACACTCGTTATTAATTGGACTACGGCGGACAGGTAGTATACGGTTTATCATTTTATGTTTTTTGCAGGCGCTGAAGTTTGGTAAGTATGGTTAAATGATGAATATTACAATAATTTTTTCCTAATGTGTGTGTGTTTTATTAACCCTTTACTAGTATTGGATTAATAATGGATAGGCGTCTTATTGATGCCTCTCCGTTATTAACCCGGCTTAATGCCACCTTACAATAGCAAGATGACATTAACCCCTTATTACCCCATAACCCACAGCTACACAGGAGTGGGAAGAGAGGGGCTAAGTGCCAGAATTGGTGCATCTTACAGATGCGCCATTTTCGGGGCGGCAGCGGACTGGTATTTGTAGCCGGGGGGGCAATATCCATGGCCCCTCTCTAGGCTATGAATATCAGCCCGCAGCTGTCTGCATAGCCTTTCTGGCTATAAAATATAGGGGGACCCCACATAATTTTTTTGGGGGGTCCCCCTATTTTGATAGCCAGTAAAGGCTACGCAGACAGCTGCGGGCTGATATTCATAGCAGGCTACAAATATTGGCCCCCGGCCGTCGGTTTTCCCACTCTGGCGCAGAAAAAAATTACGTTCTGATATTTGTGTCCCATTGACTTGCATTGGTATCGGGTATCGCTACCGGCGATATCCGATATTTTTTGGATATCGGCCGATCCAATCCGATACTTCTGGATATCGGAAGGTATCGCTCAACACTACTCATCTCAGTTAATATGGTGGACACTGCGTTCAGCACATCCCAGCTGTCACAGTGGGATAAACACAAATTTGATATCTTTTCAATTGGAGAATAGGCACACTGAGGAAGGTATAATATAGCCCAAAACGTTTGTGAATCTTATTGTTGGATTGCATATTAAATTATTATATAATTTAATCATCTTTGGGTGCCAAATTTTCTTATGTATCAAATCACTGACAGACTGAAACAGGTTTTGCTCTTTATTTTGCACCATCCATATTCCCCTCGACTTGGACCATTTTTTTTATCCCTACTTCCAAAAAACATCCCCTCAGCATGATGCTGTCACCACCATGTTTCACTGTGTGGATGGTGCTCTTGGGGCGAAGAGCTGTGTTGGTTTGGCACCAGACATAGTGTTTACCTTGGTGGCCAAAAAGTTTCATTTTGGTCTAATCTGACCACAGCACCTTCCTCCATACATTTGGGGAGTCTCCCACATGTCTTTTGGAAAACTCAAAATGAGCCTTACAATTTTTCTGTGCAAGTAAAATTTTTTCTTGCCTACTCTTCCATAAAGCCCACCACTATGGAGTGTGTGGATGTAACATCCCTGCTGGCATCACTGCATGGCTTCCCATCTCACCTCTCCAAACCATGCTTTGAGTTCTGTTTCTGCCGGCTCCATGCTCTAGGCCTCATGTCCCTGCTTGTTGCATACTTCCTGGCTTTGTGCTTAGGTCAGCGGCCCCGACACTTCCTGATTCTTATTGAGCCTGTGTGCACCTTACTAAGGTGTCCCGTGCCAATTGCCAAGAGGCATCAGATACTTAAGGCATTCAAACCCCTTGGGGGATGCTTGATCAATGTATTTACTCAGTTAGTGTCTGGCTGCTGAGTTGCCAGGTCCTGTCTTGCTTTATCTTTTGTTTCAGCCACCCAGGAGGGCTTCGTACCCTGGTCTGAAGCCTTGTTTCTGTGCCTTGTCCCATTCCTGACCCTGTCTACACTTAGTCCTATACTTGTCTCCATTTGAATCCCTGTCTGTAGCCTTTACTATTCCGCTGTGTGTTTCCTTGTGTTCACTCCGTCAACTCTTTGCTCCGCCTCCTGAGGTTCTGCTCTTTGCTCTGCCTCCTGCGGTTCTGCTCTTTTCTCTGCCTCCTGCGGTTTTGCTCTTTGCTCCACCTCCTGCGGTTCTGCTCCTTGCTCTGCCTCCTGCGGTTCTGCTCTTTGCTCTGCCTCCTGCGGTTCTGCTCTTTGCTCCGCCTCCTGCGGTTCTGCTCTACTCCCGTGTCGCCTCCTACGGCTCTGTCCTGCTCTCCACATCGTGTGGCTTTGCTCTGCACCCGCTCTGCGCCCTGTGTGTCCATGTCTGTTCAGTCTGTACTGGTTCCTACCTGCCCTCTTATATTACTCATTCCAGCCTGTGTTCCCGTGTCTCCTGAAGCAGTTCCTGTCCCTCCAGTCTGAACTGGTTCCTATCTGTTCCCTACCTGTACCTGCCAATGTTTCTTTCCTACCAAAACCAGTTCCAGTCCCGCTAGCTGTGCCCGCCTTCCTGCCTAGAGTGCCAGCTGTGCCTGCCTGCCTGCAAGCTGAGCCTGTCTGCCTAGAGTGCCCACCTGCCTGCCTAGAGTGTCAGCCATGCCTGTCTGCCAAGAGTGCCTACCTGCCTGCCAGTGTGCCAGCCAGAATGCCAGCTGTGCCCACCTGCCTGCCTAAAGTGTCAGACATGCCTGCCTGTCTGCCAAGAGAGCCCATCTGCCTGCCAAGTGTGTCAGCCATGCCCGCCTGCCTGCCAGAGTGCCAGCCATGCCCACCTGCCTGCCAGAATGGCAGCCATGTCTGCCTGCCTGCCAGAGTGCTATCCGTGCCTGCCTGCATAGAGTGTCAGCCATGCCTGCCTGTCTCCCAAGAGTGCCTGTCTGCCTGCCAAGTGTGCCAGCCATGCCCGCCTGCCTGCCAGACTCCCAGCCATGCCCATCTGCATGCAAGAGTGCCCACCTGCCTGCCAGAGTGCCGGCCATGCCCGCCAGAGAACCAGTCATGCCTATCCATACTTGCTTGCACCTCTCACGTGTGTTTTGTCCCTCAGTGGGAGCAGCTGCCACAGCCAGTCTGGAGTTGTACCTGGCAGTTACCTGCCGCACAAGCCTGACCTCACCATCAGAGGCTCCAGTGAACACCAAGGTAGCTGCTTAGTCATGCCCCTTCCAGGGTAGTCTGGTTTGTGACACAGTGGGGCCACAATCCCCTTGCTCACGCCACCCAGTCAGGGTGAGAGCGTTACAATGGAGAGATACTTCAGTGTATGCTTTTGAACTCTGCAGCTCCTTCCGGTTACCTTTGGTCTCTGTGCTGTCTAACTGATTAATGCCCTCCATGCCTGGGCTTAGAGTGTTGGTGGAAGGCCCTCTCTTGGCAGGTTTGTTGTAGTACCATGTTCTTTCCATTTGATGATAATGGATTTGATGGTGCTCCAAGGGATCATCAGAGACTGAGGTTTTTTTTATAACCCAACCCTGACTTGTACTTTTCAGCAACTTTGTCACTGACTTGTTTGGGGATCCCATTGGTCTTCATGCTATTGCTTGGTTAGTGGTGTCTGTGGCTTAATGGTGTTGCAGCCTCTGTGGACTTTTAGAAAAGACTTGTATATACTGACAGACCATGTGACATATAGATTGCACACTGGTGGACTTCCTTTCACTATCATCTGGTTTATAAAGGTAATTGCTTGCACTAGAAATTTTTAGGGGCTTCATAGCAAAAGGGATGAATACATAGGCACAAGCCAATTTTTAGTTATTTGATCCCATAAATTTAATTTATGCCTATATTTTTCTCACTTCACTTCACCAACTTAGGCTATTTAGTACTGATGCATCACACACAAATTGGATTACAAAAATATTTAAACACAGGTTGTAATGTAACAAAATAGTTAAAAAGCCAAGAGGGTGAATACTTTTGCATGTCACTGTATATAGTGTAGCCATGAACTATGCAACACATATAATATATAAGTTTTAGATCATGAAAAGTGTGCACTTATCTAAATCACTGCTTTCATACTATAGCATGCTGTAACATGACTTTTACTAGTGGGTACCTATTTCATAAGCCAATCTATAATATATGTGGAACCTTTTTAACAATATAAAGTCATTGAAGACTAAAAAAATGTAACTAATACAGAATTTTTTTGTAAACTGACAAATTTACTGATAAAGCCACTTTTAGTTTGCCAACAGTATCACTTATCGCTTGTTCATTGAGGTCTCAAAGCATATTTTCCTGATTAAAACGGATTGTACACCTTTCACTCAGACTGCTCAGATAAGCACTTCCTGAACTTTGCATATATCAAAATGGAGGTCACAGTTACAACAGAAAGGAACAATCACAATAAAACAAATATTGTGAAAGAAGTATTTCAGCTGTCTTTTATTTAGCAGCATGTTGAAAGTATGGTTATCAACAAAGTGAAACTCTAGCCTTGTCAGCTGTGTTCTGTATCAAGGACTTCTCATTCCTTCTTTACTTCTCTCCACTTTGTTTTCACCAAAGGTTTTAGATATTTATCATATTGAAATATTTCCCAAGGGTTAGAGAGCACAGATTTTAATCTGGTACATCACAAGCTAAGTATTTCGCTGTTGCATACCTCTTGAAAGAGGTGAGTGCAGCATTATGATAAACTGTTAATGTGGTTTGCATAATATTTCAGGAAAACGAAAATGTAGGGGAATGTAACAACACCATTATGCATGGCAAACACATTTCTGCTTGAAAATCACTGAGAAGAAATAGGATTTTCACAGCAACTTTTGGCAAGAAATGGCAATAAATAAAGGATCTAGTGAATTAGTAAGAATATGATTTTTCAAATTGAACATTCATGAAGCAAGATTTTATGTTTATGTGTGTTGGAGCACTGAAATATACATACATATTAGCTATCAGATTGAATTCTTTTTTTGTGAAAATGTTAGTTTATGACTGAGGTATTTAACCTCAAATCTTATTTTACTGTTTTAACATAGTTTCAGTGTAAATGAAAGTGCCTTTGTAAATAAATGACATTACTTATCTTCAATAAATTCACAATTATGCGGTTTCCAACTGAAAAACATCAGTTTGCCAATAAGTATACCACATACTTGCCACTGTTCTGAGAATGATATCTGGGAGAAGTAAAATAGTTTCCATAACAGGCATGCGTCTTTTACAGGTCATGCACTTTTCTAATACAGTATCTGCTCACTACATACCTAATACCCCCTAAATGCCTTAAGATCAAATTTTTTGAGTTTTGTAAGATTTTGGCTAGGACCGGAAAGTACTGTATGTGGACCCTTCATTGAGTCTAGTTTTTTTCCCTTTCCAGGTGCCACCACAAATATAAATAATTCATGGCTGTTCTGAGTACCAGTGCACTCCTATAACAGATTACAGGACCATGCCTGGGGTATAACATTTCTAAAATGCACATCATTGTAGCAAGCTTTGAGTACATACTGAGACATTAAGTTTATGTGGACACTGTGGCAGCCTAATAGAGCTTTCATGTACAAGCTTAGCTCAATCCACTCAGTATTCAATATTCCAGAGGTTGCCCCGGTCTTAAACTTTTACCAATATACATGGATCTGGACTTAAACGATGAATCCTGAGTTGGTCGTCACGAAGTCGGCTTGCTGATTGGTGGAGTGAATTGACGGCAAAAATGGTTATCACACAAGGTTGGTCTAAGGAAGTCCAAGTCAGAAGCCGAATCTTTAGCTAGAGGAATTGTCAAAAACTGGCCATGGTTAGAATAAGATAAATACAGACAAAACAGTAAAAAACAAACTGCAGAAAATCAAATTAGTATTTACTATTTGTTCTCATTCCCAAGTCAGTTTTTCACATACAAATGCTGTTGGTGAAACTGATGACACTGATGAAAATCTGATGAAACTCTGACGAAAATCATTGAAGAGACTCAGTCTGTTTTTCTCATACATTAAAAAAATTCAGGTCTGAAGGAGCCCTTAGAGCCACTGGAAACTGACTGTCAGAAGTTTAACCCGTTCCTGACATGCGCCGTTCTAGTACTGCTCTGCTGAAATTGCGACCCTGCAAACAGCAGTACTAGTCATCTAGGCACTAGGCACCAATCATGCGGCCTCACGCTGAGTGCTAAGGTGATCACGTGTGGGTGTCAGCTGTATGTGACAGCTGACACCTCACAGCAACGCCCTCAATCAGTGCTAGCACCGATCACGGGCATTTAACCCCTCTGATGTCTCTGATTCAGTAGTGACAGTGACATAGAGGGGCATCGCGCAGGGAGGGGGCTCCCTGCATGCTTCCATCAGGTCAATGCGATGCTGATGCTGAGAAGACCCCCAAGATGGCTGCAGGGTCCTTCTGGGTCCTGCAGGGAAGGTGGCTTGTGAGAGCCTGCTGAGAGCATGTCTCCTTCCCTACTTGTCAGATCCTGATCTGATACTCTGCAGTACAGAGTGTAAGATCAGCAATCTGATCTGATGTAATATAGTTATGTAAAAAAGTTAAAAAAAAAAATATTACAAAGTGTAAAAATATTTTTTTTTAAATCCATAAATAAAGAAAAAAAAGGAATAAATATTTTCCAATAAATACATTTATTTACGTAACTAAAAAAAAACAAACAAAAGTACACATATTTCGTTCACATCCGTAAAGACCCGCTCTATAAAACTGTCCCACTAGATAACCCTTCAGTGAACACAGTTAAAAAAAATTAGGCAAAAAACAAAGCTTTATCATCATACCACCAAACTAAAAGTGCAATAAAACCTGATAAAAAAAGATGTAAATAAAAATGGAACCGCTTAAAACATCATCTTGTCCCACAAAAAAAGCCACCATACAGCTCCACCAGCAGAAAAATAAAAACGTTATAGCTTTCAGAATAAAGTAATGCAAAAATAATTATTTTTTCTATAAAATAGTTTTTATTGTGTAAAAGCGCCAAAACAAAAAAAGATATAAATGAGGTATCACTGTAATTGTACTAACCCAAAGAATAAAGCAATCTTACCAATTTTACCACACGCGGAATAGTATATAGAAACAAAAGCAAAAAGCAATTCCTGAATTGCTGTTTTTTGTTCATTCTGTCTCCCAAAAATCAGAATAGAAAGTGATAAAAAAATTAATGTGCCCAAAAATGGTACCAATAACAACGTTAGCTGGTCCCGCAATAAACAAGCATCACATGACTCTTTCGGTAGAAATATAAAAAAATTATAGCTCTCAAAATATAGTGATACAAAAACTAGTTTTTGCAATAAAAAGTGTATTTTAGTGTGTGACAGCAGTCAAACATAAAAACCCGATATAAATCTGTTATCTCTGCAATTGTACTAACCCGAAGAATAAAGTTGCCTAATCGCTTATACCGCACGTGGAATGGCGTAAAAAATAAATAAAACCAATTCTTCACATGCTGTTGATTTTTTCACAAAGATCGAAGTAAGGCTTGGTGCACATTTATCCTGTGCTCTATGCTGAATGCTTACACCAGGGTTTCCATGTAAATCTTTGAAATACATGAATCAGACAGAACCCCCGGAGAAAAATTCCCAAATTCCCTATAATGAGGCAGATGGAGGCACTGTGGATGCCATAGGACCTGTCATCTGGCGATGTCCGTCTTTTTTGGATTGCATTGGCCACAGTTTTTTGCACTTCTGAAAAGGACACCACTGAACAGAGGCCAGACGGAGTCCAGAGTAAATCTGCTTCCTCATTATAGTGACTGGATCCCTTGGGGGTTTCATCTGTTACATCACTCTGAGATTTAGATGGAAACCCCAAAATAGGTGCTCAGCGTAGAGCGGCAGATAAATGTGATCCAAATCGTTATGTAAAATGGTCCCAATAAAAGCTTCAACTCAGTCCACAAAAAAGCTAGTTCCCACTCAGATCTGTCCTCTATTAATGGAATTATAGGCTTTCACGTTATTGGTAGCACTAAGGCTCTGGAAAAGCTAAATGGCTCCTCACTCCCCAAGCGAAATGCAGCAAATTCTCTGCTCCCAAATCCAAATGCCCCCCTCCCTTCTGAACCCCAGTGTGCCTAAACAACATTTTTGGCATTTCTGTAGTGATGAGAGCCCACCTAATTAAGGCCTGGGTCACATTTGCATCTGTGTGCGCAGCGTATGATCCGCATCGATCTGCATGCGTCACGCATACATATCTTTAACCCCTTAACGACCGCCGATACGCCTTTTAACGGCGGCCGCTAAGGGTACTTAAACCACAGCGCCGTTAATTAACGGCGCTGTGGAAAAAGTGAATAGCGCCCCCCAGAGTCGGATTTTCTCTGGGGTCTCGGTTGCCGAGGGTAGCCGAGACCCCAGAGAACATGATTCGGGGGTTTTTTACCGACCCCCGAGTTGCGATCGCCGGTAATTAACCGTTTACCGGCGGTCGCAACAAAAAAAAAAAAAACGCGATTTGCCGTTTAATTTCTCTGTCCTCCGATGTGATCGCACATCGGAGGACAGAGAAATGTGGTCCCCGATGGCCCCCAATAGCCCCCCAATACTTACCTACCTCCCCCGGTGCTCCTCGTGTCTCCCCATGGGCGCCGCCATCTTTTTTCCGGGAAAAAATGGCGGGCGCACGCGCAGTGCGCCCGCCGCCCGGCACCCGGATGTTCTTTGGGGTCTCGGCTACCGGGGGTAGCCGAGACCCCAAAGAACATGATCGGGGTCGATTTGCACCGACCCCTGCTTTGCGATCGCCGGTAATTAACAGTTTACCGGCGACCGCAAAAAAAAAAAAAAAAAAAAAGCTATCAGTTATTTCTCTGTCCTCTGATGTGATCGCACATCAGAGGACAGAGAAATAGGGGGATTCGGGGACCCTATCATACTCACCCGGGGTCCCTGGGTCCTCTTCTGTCTTCTCCTGCCAGCCGGCTTTTTTATCATGGCGGGCGCATGCGCAGTGCGCCCGCCATCTGCTGCCATCTGCCGGCCGGCAGGAGAAGACAAGTTGGGGCTAAAATTAGGGTTAGAGTTAGGGTTAGGGTTGGGGCTAAATTTAGGGTTAGGGCTAGGGCTAGGGTTAGGGTTAGGCTACTTTCACACTAGTGTTTTTTGGCTTCCGTCGCAATGCGTCGTTGGAGAAAAAACGCATCCTGCAAAAGTGCTTGCAGGATGCGTTTTTTCTCCATTGGCTTGCATTAGCGACGCATTGCGACGGATTGCCACATGTCGCATCCGTCGTGCGACGGATGCGTCGTGCTTCGGCGGACCGTCGACACAAAAAAAACTACATGTAACTTTTTTGTGCGACGTGTCCCACATATTTCAGTGCCACGTATTTAAGTGACACGTGCCACGTATCAAAGTGCCACGTGCCACATATTTCAGTGCCACGTATCAAAGTGCCACGTGCCACGTATCAAAGTGCCACGTGCCACGTATCAAAGTGCCACGTGCCACGTATCAAAGTGCCACGTGCCACATATTTCAGTACCACGTGCCACGTATCAAAGTGCCACGTGCCACGTATCAAAGTGCCACGTGCCACGTATCAAAGTGCCACGTATCAAAGTGCCACGTGCCACATATTTCAGTGCCACGTGCCACGTATCAAAGTGCCACGTGCCACGTATCAAAGTGCCACGTGCCACATCTTTCAGTGCCACGTGCCACGTATCAAAGTGCCACGTGCCACATATTTCAGTGCCACGTGCCACGTATTTAAGTGACACGTGCCACGTATCAAAGTGCCACGTATCACGTATTTCAGTGCCACGTATTTAAGTGACACGTATCACGTATAAGTGCCACGTGTCACGTATTTAATTGCCACATATTTAAGTGCCACGTATCAAGATTTTCCATGGAGAACAGACACATCCAGAGATATGTCTGCTCTCCACGGCTGCAGCAACACACTGACAGGAGCCATAGTTCCTGTCGGTGTGTCACTGCGCATGCGCGAGCGAGTTTACCGGCGGTCATTGACCCCGGCACTCTCGCTTAACGGCAGTGCTGCGTGGGAAAGTTCAACGCAGCTGTACTGCCGTTAACCAAGACGCCGGAGTCATTGAACTCCGGAACAGTACGCGATACACTGCTAGGAGCTTCGCTCCTGGCAGTGTATCGCCGGAGAGCAGCCGATCGGCGTGGGACACTCGTTTTATGGATTCTGCGGACAGGGAGTATGAATTTGGTTTATTATTTTTGGATTTTTTCCTGGAGGATCGAGGGCTTCGCCTACAAGTGTGCTGTTGGTGAGTATATACTCTGTGTTATATGTTGTATGTCATGTATGTGTATTGTGTGTAGGTGTTTTGTGTAACTTTACAATTGTGCTAAGTCGCCGGACACAGGGACAACTCTCCCATCCTAATACCGGATGGGAGTAGTAGTCCCATACGGCGACTTAGCACAATGGTGGCACTAGCGTCGCATGGGGACACACACGCACGCACACACACATACATACACACACACACACACACACACACACACACACACACACACACACAGAAGGACTCCATGCTGCTTCACTGGGGGGCGGGGGCTTCCCTCTTCCTGTCCGACGTCACGTCCGGTCCTGGGTGTCAACCCCTCCGTACAAAGACGCCGACACCCAGGACAAAGGCGCTGTGTGTGGAAGGTAATATGGGGCCCTAGGGGGATACGCAGACACGCCGCTGCGTAAAGAATTGACATGTCAATTCTTTTTACGCCGGCGTGTTTGCAGACAAAAGCGCCGCGTTTTTTTGCGGTGTGTCTGAACGGCAAAGTGAATTTCTCATTCACTTTGCCGGCAGACGAAAATGACATTGCGCATTTTTGAAAAGCGCCCGCAAAATAGCGCTCAAAAATGCGCTATGTCTGAAAGTAGCCTAAGGCTTCTTTCACACTTGCGTCGGTACGGGGCGGTCGCAATGCGTCGGCCCGATGTACCGACGCACGTTGTGAAAATTGTGCACAACGTGGGCAGCGGATGCAGTTTTTCAACGCATCCGCTGCCCAGTCTATGTCCTGGGGAGGAGGGGGCAGAGTTACGGCCACGCATCCGCGGAAATGGCGGACGCGACGTACAAAAAAAAGGTTACATTGAAATTTTTTTGTGACGACGGGGGCTAAAGTTATGGTTAGGGTTGGGGCTAAAGTTAGGGTTGGGGCTAAAGTTAGGGTTAGAGTTGGGATTAGGGTTAGGGTTTGGATTAGGGTTGGGATTAGTGTTACGTTTGGGATTAGGGTTGGGATTAGGGTTAGGGTTGGGATTAGGGTTAGGGGTGTGTTGGATTTAGGGTTTTGATTAGGGTTATGGTTAGGGTTGAGATTAGGGCTGTTTTGGGGTTAGGGTTGTGATTATCGTTAGGGTTGTGATTAGGATTATGGATCGGGTTGAGATTAGGGTTAGGGCTGTGTTGGGGTTAGGGTTGGAGTTAGAATTGGGGGGTTTCCACTGTTTAGGTACATCAGGGGGTCTCCAAACACGACAGCCAATTTTGCGCTAAAAAAGTCAAATGGTACTCCCTCCCTTCTGAGCTCTGCCGTGCGCCCAAACAGTGGTTTACCCCCACATATGGGGCATCAGCGTACTCGAGATAAATTGGACAACAACTTTTGGGGTCCAATTTCTCCTGTTACCCTTGTGAAAATAAAAACTTGGGGGCTAAAAATCTTTTTTGTTGGAAAAAAATATATTTTTTTATTTTCACTACTCTGCATTATAAATTTCTGTGAAGCACTTGAGCTTTCAAAGTTCTCATCACATATCTAGATAAGTTCCTTAGGGGGTCTAGTTTCCAAAATTTGGTCACTTGTGGGGGTTTCTACTGTTTGGGTACATTAGGGGTCTGCAAACGCAACATAACGCCCGCAGACAATTCTATCAAAGTCTGCATTGCAAAATGGCGCTCCTTCCCTTCCGAGCTCTGCCGTGCGCCCAAACAGTGGTTTACCCCCACATATGGGGTACCAGCATACTCAGGACAAATTGGACAACAACTTTTGGGGTCCAATTTCTCTTGTTACCCTTGTGAAAATAAAAATTTGGGGGCTAAAAAAATCTTTTTTGTGGGAAAAAAAATATTTTTTATTTTCACTACTCTGCATTATAAACTTCTGTGAAGCACTTGGGCATTCAAAGTTCTCACCACATATCTAGATAAGTTCCTTGGGGGGTCTATTTTCCAAAATGGGGTCACTTGTTGGGGGTTTCTACTGTTTAGGTACATTAGGGGTCTGCAAAGGCAACATAACGCCCGCAGACAATTCTATCAAAGTCTGCATTCCAAAATGGCACTCCTTCCCTTCCGAGCTCTGCCATGCGCCCAAACAGTGGTTTACCCCCACATATGGGGTACCAGCATACTCAGGACAAATTGGACAACAACTTTTGGGGTCCAATTTCTCTTGTTACCCTTGTGAAAATAAAAACTTGGGGGCTAAAAAATCTTTATTGTTAAAAAATATATATTTTTTATTTTCACGACTCTGCATTATAAACTTCTGTGATGCACTTGGGCATTCAAAGTTCTCACTACACATCTAGATAAGTTCCATGGGGGGTCTAGTTTCCAAAATGGGGTCACTTTTGGGGGGTTTCTGCTGTTTAGGCACATCAGGGGCTCTCCAAACGCGACATGGCGTCCGATCTCAATTCCAGTCAATTTTGCATTGAAAAGTCAAATGGCGCTCCTTTGCTTCCGAGCTCAGCCATGCGCCCAAACAGTGGTTTACCCCCACATATGGGGTGTCGGCGTACTCAAGACAAATTGTACAACAGCTTCTGGGGTCCATTTTCTCCTGTTACCCTTGGTAAAATAAAAATTTGGAGGCAAAAAGATCATTTTTGTAGAAAAAATGCGATTTTTTTATTTTCACGGCTCTACGTTATAAACTTCTGTGAAGCACCTGGGGGTTTAAAGTGCTCACCACACATCTAGATAAGTTCCTTAAGGGGTCTAGTTTCCAAAATGGTGTCATATGTGGGGGGTCTCTACTGTTTAGGCACATCAGCGGCTCTCCAAACGTGACATGGCGTCCGATCTCAATTCCAGCCAATTCTACATTGAAAAAGTAAAACGACACTCCTTCTCTTCCAAGCTCTGCGGTGCGCCCAAACAGTGGTTTACCCCCATATATGGGGTATCGACGTACTCAGGAGAAATTGCACAACAACTTTTGTGGTCTAATTTCTCCTGTTACCCTTGTGAAAATAAAAATTTGGGGGCAAAAAGATCATTTTTGTAGAAAAAATGAGATTTTTTATTTTCACGGCTCTACGTTATAAACTTCTGTGAAGCACTTGGGGGTTCAAAGTGCTCACCACACATCTAGATAAGTTCCTTGGGGGGTCTAGTTTCCAAAATGGTATCACTTGTGGGGGGTTTCCACTGTTTAGGCACATCAGGGACTCTCCAAACGCGACATGGCATCCGATCTCAATTCCAGCCAATTCTACATTGAAAAAGTCAAACGGTGCTCCTTCACTTCCAAGCTCTGCGGTGCGCCCAAACAGTGGTTTACCTCCACATATGGGGTATCGACGTACTCAGGAGAAATTGCACAACAACTTTTGTGGTCTAATTTCTCCTGTTACCCTTGTGAAAATAAAAATTTGGGGGCAAAAAGATCATTTTTGTAGAAAAAATGAGATTTTTTATTTTCACGGCTCTACGTTATAAACTTCTGTGAAGCACTTGGGGGTTCAAAGTGCTCACCACACATCTAGATAAGTTCCTTGGGGGGTCTAGTTTCCAAAATGGTATCACTTGTGGGGGGTTTCCACTGTTTAGGCACATCAGGGACTCTCCAAACGCGACATGGCATCCGATCTCAATTCCAGCCAATTCTGCA
This sequence comes from Ranitomeya variabilis, assembly GCF_051348905.1. Classification (NCBI taxonomy): domain Eukaryota; kingdom Metazoa; phylum Chordata; class Amphibia; order Anura; family Dendrobatidae; genus Ranitomeya; species Ranitomeya variabilis. The sequence continues at coordinate 255,382,757 of NC_135237.1, read as the reverse complement.
TTGAAAAAGTCAAACGGTGCTCCTTCAGTTCCAAGCTCTGCGGTGCGCCCAAACAGTGGTTTACCTCCACATATGGGGTATCGACGTACTCAGGAGAAATTGCACAACAACTTTTGTGGTCTAATTTCTCCTGTTACCCTTGTGAAAATAAGAATTTGTGGGCGAAAAAATCATTTTTGTGAAAACAAATGTGATTTTTTATTTTCACGGCTCTACGTTATAAACTTCTGTGAAGCACTTGGGGGTTCAAAGTGCTCACCACACATCTAGATAAGTTCCTTGGGGGGTCTAGTTTCCAAAATGGTGTCACTTGTGGGGGGTTTCCACTGTTTAGGCACATTAGGGGCTCTCCAAACGCGACATGGCGTCCGATCTCAATTCCAGCCAATTCTGCATTGAAACAGTCAAACGGTGCTCCTTCACTTCCAAGCTCTGCGGTGCGCCCAAACAGTGGTTTACCTCCACATATGGGGTATCGGCGTACTCAGGAAAAATTGCACAACAAAATTTGTGGTTAAATTTCTGTTTTTACACTTGTGAAAATTAAAAAAAATGGTTCTGAAGTAAAATGTTTGCAAAAAAAAGTAAAATGTTCATTTTTTTCTTCCACATTGTTTTAGTTCCTGTGAAGTACGTAAAGGGTTAATAAACTTCTTGAATGTGGTTTTGAGCAGCTTGAGGGGTGCAGTTTTTAGAATGGTGTCACACTTGGTTATTTTCTATCATATAGACCCCTCAAAATCACTTCAAAGGTGATGTGGTCCCTAAAAAAAACATGGTGTTGTAAAAATGAGAAATTGCTGGTCAACTTTTAACCCTTATAACTCCCTAACAAAAAAAAAAATTGTTTCCAAAATTGTGCTGATGTAAAGTAGACATGTGAGAAATGTTATTTATTAACTATTTTTTGTGACATATCTCTCTGATTTAAGGGCATAAAAATACAAAGTTTGAAAATTGCAAAATTTTAAAAATTTTCGCCATATTTCCATTTTTTTCATAAATAATCGCAAGTAATATCGAAGAAATGTTACCACTAACTTGAAGTACAACATGTCACGAAAAAACAGTCTCAGAATCAGCGGGATCCGATAAAGCGTTCCAGAGTTATAACCTCATAAAGTGACACTGGTCAGAATTGTAAAAATTGGCTCGGTCATTAAGTACCAAATTGGCTCTGTCACTAAGGGGTTAAATTGTGTACGCAGGGACATGTTTTTGTATGCGTTCGCTTGCGGACATGTACGCATGCGTCGTTTGGAGGTGTGCGGTGGGGTCCGGCAAATGCAACATGTTGCATTTTTTGAGGTGGCGGACGATTGTGGATGATTGCGTAAAAAAAATGCATTAGTGTCTATGGGAACACATTGGTACGCAATGACATGCGTACGAATGCGCTCGATACGCATGCGTGCTTTAGACTGCGCATGTCCACAAAATGATGTAACTGCCTCCACCATGCGCATAAAAAACGCAAACACATGGCAAAACGCATTTAAATGCATGCACACGGAGCATTTTTGTTTGCGTCATGCGCAAGATGATGCGCAGGCATAAGCATGCTTTTGCATGCATTTTGCCATGGGTTTGCACATGCAGATGATAAGCTGCACACAGAAACGCTAATGTGAACGTAGCCTTACAGGTGCGTGTCTCCAGAAGCATTAGCTGGGCATAATGTACTGGTAACTAGTGTTGAGCGATACCGTCCGATACTTGAAAGTATCGGTATCGGAAAGTATCGGCCGATACCGGCAAAGTATCGGATCCAATCCGATACCGATACCCGATACCAATACAAGTCAATGGGACTCAAGTATCGGACGGTATTCCTGATGGTTCCCAGGGTCTGAAGGAGAGGAAACTCTCCTTCAGACCCTGGGATCCATATAAATGTGTAAAATAAAGAATTAAAATAAAAAATATTGCTATACTCACCTGTCCGACGCAGCCTGGACCTCAGCGAGGGAACCGGCAGCGTTGTTTGTTTAAAATTCGCGCTTTTACTTGGTTACGTGAAGTCCCGGCTTGTGATTGGTCAGGGCGGCCATGTTGCCGGGACGCGGACCAATCACAGCAAGCCGTGACGAAATTACGTCACGGCTTGCTGTGATTGGTCCGCGTCCCGGCAACATGGCCGCCATTAACCAATCACAAGCCGTGACGTCACGGGAGGCTGGACACGCGCGCTTTTTAAAATACGCGCATGTCCAGCCTCCCGTGACGTCACGGCTTGTGATTGGTTAATGGCGGCCATGTTGCCGGGACGCGGACCAATCACAGCAAGCCGTGACGTAATTTCGTCACGGCTTGCTGTGATTGGTCCGCGTCCCGGCAACATGGCGCCGTGACCAATCATAAGCCAGGACGTCACTGGAGGCTGGACACGAGCGCTTTTTAAAATACGCGCATGTCCAGCCTCCCGTGACGTCACGGCTTGTGATTGGTTAATGGCGGCCATGTTGCCGGGACGCGGACCAATCACAGCAAGCCGTGACGTAATTTCGTCACGGCTTGCTGTGATTGGTCCGCGTCCCGGCAACATGGCGCCGTGACCAATCATAAGCCGGGACGTCACTGGAGGCTGGACACGCGCGCTTTTTAAAATACGCGCATGTCCAGCCTCCCGTGACGTCACGGCTTGTGATTGGTTAATGGCGGCCATGTTGCCGGGACGCGGACCAATCACAGCAAGCCGTGACGTAATTTCGTCACGGCTTGCTGTGATTGGTCCGCGTCCCGGCAACATGGCCGCCCTGACCAATCACAAGCCGGGACTTCACGTAACCAAGTAAAAGCGCGAAATTTAAACAAACAACGCTGCCGGTTCCCTCGCTGAGGTCCAGGCTGCGTCGGAGAGGTGAGTATAGCAATATTTTTTATTTTAATTCTCTCTTTTACACATTATTACATTAATGTTGTTGCGATACCCGATACCACAAAAGTATCGGATCTCGGTATCGGAAATTCCGATACAGCAAATATCGGCCGATACCCGATACTTGCAGTATCGGAATGCTCAACACTACTGGTAACTGCAATGTACTGGTCACTACAGCGGCAGTTTGCAATTTTCACTCAGCAACATCAACTGCTGCTTGTTTCTGGAAAACACCAATGGAGTTATAATCGTCACTACATCTGTAAATAAATTCCCAAAGGGGAATTCCAAAATGTGGTCCCTTGAAGTGGGATTCTGTTTTTCTAGCACTTAGGGATATTTTTATATGGAATCTGTAAACTAGTCTAGGAAAATCTGCACTCCAGAAGGCAAAAAGCGCTCCGTCCCTCCCGAGTCACTTTGTATGGCAAAGTAGTACTGTACAGCCACATATGGGGTGTTTCTACATTCAACAGAAATTGTGGGACAAAGTCTGGTGCCATTTTTATCCATTTCCCAGAGTGGAAATGTAAAACTTCGGGTTAATACACAATTTTGGTGGTAAAAATGTAAATTATTTTTCTTCACGGCCCAATGGTATAAAAGTATGTGACACACCTGTGGTGTCAATATAATCACTGCACCCCTAGATGAATTAATTGAGAAGTTTAATTGGTAAAATGCAGTCACTTCTGCTGTTCTGGCACCTCATGGGCAAATGTAACATGACACCCTCAAACAAGTGCAGCAAAACTGCACTGTAATATGGCACTGCTTCTCTTCTGAGCTTTGCACAGTGCCTCAAAAGTAGTTTTTGATGAGTATCGGTAAACTCAGGAGAAATTGCACAACAAACTTTAGGGTTTATTTTAGCATTTTGCCCTTGTAAAAATACAAAATTTGTAGCTAAAAATGTTTTTTGTGGGAAAAATTTGATTTTTTTTCATGCCTAAATGTTATAAATGTTTGTGAAGCACCTGGTGGTTTCAAGGTGCTCAATACACATCTAGATAAGGTCCCAAAGGGGTCTAGTTTCCAAAATGGTGTCATTTGTGGGGGTTTCCACTGTTTGGGCACATTAGGGGATCTTTAAACGCGACATGGCGTCTGCTAATTATGCCATCAAATTTTGCATTCAAAAAGTTAAATGGCGCTCCTTCCCTTCTTCCCTTCCCAGCCCTGCCGTGCGCCCAAACAGTAGTATTCACTGATATGGAGTATCGGCAAACTCAGAAAAAATTGCCCTGTTGAGGGCAGAGCAAAGTACTGCAGTGGGCAGGCCCCGGGCCTCTCTGTCCTTTCCTGGTGCCTGCACACTGCAGTACTTTGCTCTGTCCTCAACAGGGCAGACAAAGTACGCCTGCGCCGCAGCCGCAGCAAGAAGACAAGAAGAGGACGTCATCGTTTGAAGATAGGAGGCTCCGGACCGGACCGTGATGCCCATCGGACCCAGACCGCAGCGGACCGCCCCTGGGTGAGTATAATATAACCTTTATTTCTCATCTTTCAGGTTACATAGGGGGCTTATCTACAGCATTACAGAATGCTGTAGATAAGCCCCTGATGCCGGTGGCCGTAGCTCATATACGATTTTGGGGGTGAAAGACTCCCTTGAAGCACCTGGGCATTCAAGGTGATCAATACACATCTAGATAAGTTCCATAACAGGTCTCGTTTCCAAAATGGTGTCACTTGTGGGAGGTTTCCTCTGTTTAGGCACATCAGGGGCTCTCCAAACGTGACATGGCAACCGCTAATTATTCCAGCATATTTTACATTCAAAAACTCTAATAGTGCTCATTTCTTTCCAAGCCCTGACGTGCACCCAAACAGTTGTTTTCCTCCACATATTGGGTATCTGAGCACTCAGGAGAAATTGCGCAACAAATTGTATGGAACAATTTATCTTGTTAACCTTATGAAAATGCAAAATTTGGAGCTAAAAAGATTTATTAGGGAGAAATTAGATTTTTTTTTTATTTTCACGGCTTAAAGTTATAAACTTCTGTGAAGCACCTTCTGTTCAAGGTGCTCAATACACATCTAGATAAGTTCCCTAAGTGGTCTAGTTTACAAAATGGTGTCAATTGTTGGGAGTTTCTACTGTATAGGCACATTAGGGGCTCTTCAAACATGATATGGCGTCCACTAATTATGCCAGCAAGTTTTACATTCAAAAAGTGAAATGGTGCCCTCTCCCTTCTGGGATTTCCCCCACATATTGGGGTATATTCATGCTCAAGAGAAATTGAACAACAAAATGTATGGTCAATTTTCTCCTGTTACCCTTGCAAAAGTAAAAAAAAAATAGGTCTAAAGGAAAATTTTTGTGAAAGAAAAGTAAATGTTTATTTTTTCCTTCCACATTCTAAAACTTCTTGTGAAGCGCCTGAAGGGTTAATAAACTTATTAAATGTGGTTTTGAATACCTTGGGGGGTGCAGTTTTTAGAATGGTGTCACTTTTGTTTTTTTTCTGTCTTATAGGCCCCTCAAAGTCACTTCAAATGTGATGTGGTCCCTAAAAAATGGTTTTGCAAATTTTGTTGTAAAAATAAGAAATTGCTGGTCAACTTTTAACCCTTTTAACTTCCTAACAAAAAAAATATGTTTCCAAAATTGTGCTGATGTAAAGTAGACATGTGGGAAATGTTATCTACTAATTATTTTGTGTGATATGACTCTCTGATTTAAGGGCATGAAAATTAAAAGTTTGAAAATTGCTACATTTTCAAAAATTTTGCCAAATTTCCATTTTCTTCACAAATAAACGCAAGTCATTGCAAATAAATTTTACCACTATCATAAAGTAGAACATATCACGAGAAAACAGTCTCAGAATCACTAGGATCTCTTGAAGTGTTCCAAAGTTATGACCTCATAAAGTGACAGTTGAAAACAGGCTTCGGCGTGAAGGTGTTTAATAGAAGGTTGTCCCACCCAAAGCAGACAGCAGGGAGAAACCCTAACAAGCCTAGAATTAGCCCCCAGGCTTGGCAGAACCACAAGTTCTAGGAAAAAACAGGGCTAAGCCCCTCGTATGCAGCGCAAGACACTGACGTCATACGCCGGTGACGACAGACGCACACTTGACAGATACTATCGGGATGTGCGATGCCACAGCTCAGGTAATGACTGCTGTGTGCACGTGCCTGCGCCCCTTCACTTTCTCTGTCTGTGCTTTTAATGGGCCCGTGCCCCTAAAAACTGCAGACTTTTTTCTTCCTCTTCTTTCCTGCCCCCAGAGGCAAAGGCCCACCGGAGATTTCAGTGATAACCCACCAGGCCAGTCCGACCCTGGGGCTACTGTTTTGTCATTCTGTGGACACAGAGGTGACAGGCACTGGCATTTTATTTTTCATTTGGCTGTGTTTCAGAAATTATTATAATAAATGCTGTAAAGTGTGGGTGCAAGACCTGTAGCCAGATGGCCGCATGAGGCCCTCATACATCTACATAGTCTCTGGTACCCATGTATTTTCTGCATCATGTAGAAGACCAGTGGTGCATAGCACTATGATGGCAGGTAATTATGAATGGTGTGTTGTATAGTAATTTTAGGACCACGCATATTTTGTCAAAGTGGTTGACGAGATGAAGACATGGCCATGCATGTGTGAACAGGTTACTTGGATGCAACAGCCAAGACATTGAGGAGACAGTGGCACAATGTGTACTATGTGGCATGATTCGACCGCTCAGCTGTGCATCCAGGAGACACTGAGCTGAGCATAAGAATGTGGCTGAATGTGACTGGCGATGACGTCATAAACGTTACCGCCAATCACGCGCTGCCATATTCTTATGATCAGCTTAGTGTATCCTGGATGCAGTCACATCCACAGCTCAGAATGCATCAAGATGTACCAGAGTTCGAGCACGTCGTGGGACGTATTGATTATCGGCGGACAGGTGAGGAATACAGTTCTTTTTTATTTTTACATTAATAAATGGGTAAAAAAAGCAGGGAGTGTTTACTGATTGACTAAAATAGAGGGAAGGATAAGAAGAAAGCACAGAAGAGCCAGCAAAGTAAGAATTTTGTTTTGTGCAGCAACTGTGGCTTTCATAGTTCTTCGTGTCAGGTGTGTGCAAATTCCATCCCAAGAATTTTACTTCAGTGGCTTATATGCCTGTGGCCAAGTTTTTGTATGCTATGCATTGTATGTGCTGACAAAAGACAATGAAAATGCATTAAAAAGGTCTGAGTTTGTGAAAAGAAATGTGTTAAGGTATGTATGGATAGTGGATAATCAACTGTAATCCAAACAAGAGGACTGAGTGCTGGATTATGATTAAACTGATGGAAAGGAATGTGTTAATTGTGGAACAGGGTAAGGTTTCCTGTAAATTGATGAAAAAATGAAGTGTTGGATTTCTTTTAATGGTTCATTTTTTGTGAATATGATGGCTGCTGAATGGGTGATAGTCTGTGATGAATGTATGAAATATATGCTTGCCTGCCTATGATTCTTGTAATAAAAATCTCAAGGTTTGAGTGAGATGAAGTTTCATAAAATGTAAAAAAATGAATGATATTCTGTTTCTTTTTCTGCTTCAATGTTTATGCAATATCTGTGTTGCAATAACCTGGACAAGAAATATTTAAGTTAAATTGGTAAGTGTTAAGTTAAAGTGTTGTAAATTTGTAAAAAAAAAGCCATTTATGTGAAAGAAGTTAGAAGGAAAGATCAAACTAGCATGTACTACACAGCAGGGTCGATTCTTCCTGACAGTTCAAATTAAACCTGCAGTAAACAAACCCAATTATGCCATTGTTTATGGGATTGTGTTTCTATGGCATTTAAAGTTTTTATACTGTAGTATGGCAGTATATAAAATAAATTGCTGTTTCCTATGAGGAAATACAACCCAAGAACCAACATTAGCACATATTAGCACATGAATTCAGTATCAGAATGCCATCAACACCTGAATACAGTACCAGAAGTACCATAAACTTTCTGAATAGAGAACTAGAAGCACCAACAGCACAAGTATACTTCACCAAAGCCACCATTTTACCACAATGAAGCACCAAAATCACCATCAGTACATGAACACAGCACCAGAACTATCATCATTATATGAATGCATGAACAGAACCATCAACAGTACATGAACATGGGACAGTAATCATTATCAGTACATTATATAGCGCCATAACCGCCATCAGTTAAGAAATACAGCACCAAAACCACCAAACGTGCATGAATACAACTCCAGAACATCAGTACATGAAAACAGCACCAGAGCCATCATCAGAAAATGAATACATCACCAGTATCACCAATAATACATGAATACAGCTTCAGAACCACCCATCAATACATGAAAACAGCTCCAGAACCACCATCAGTACATGATTGCATCATCTGTACCATTATCAGGACACGAATACAGCACTAAAAAAACATTGGTAACCTACAACTCTTGGTATGTCCTAAACAAAAGAACTTTTCACCAAAATTTTATGTAGAACTGGAAACAAGATATTATAGTGGCTGCAAAGTGGAATAAAACATTTTTTTTCATTTTGTTTTAATTCCATTTCTCCATTGCGGAAATTTCAGGAATTAAAATATTTGGCACTTAAAGAGTAAACTTTTATTAAGTCTAAGTAGGTGTTAACAGATAGTTTTCACTATGAGCGTGTACTTCTTCTCCCTGTATGATGTTGACAAACCATAAATAGGCATCAACACATTAGATGAAAAGCATACACTTACTTGGATTTTACAAAAGTTAACTCATTATGTGTCAATTAATTTGATTACTAACATCTCTGCAACTGATAGGCAAAATAACAAAATATATACAGTCACTGCCGAAAGTATTGGCACACTTGAAATTATATAAAAAATGAAGTATTTCTCTCAGAAAATTATTGGAATTACACATACTTTGTTATACACATGCTATTTCCTTTGTGTGTATTGGAATAACACAAGAAAAAAACAGAAAAAAACAAATTGGACATAATTTCACACAAAACCCTCAAAATGGGCTGGACAAAATTGTTGGCACTCCCTACTTAATATTTGGTTGCACCCACTTTGGAATTATCTTGTGCAATCAATCACTTACTATAACCATTAAGAAGCTTCTTACACATCTCAAATGGATTTTTGGACCACTCATATTTTGAAAATTTCTCCAGCTCTCATATTTAAAGGGTGTCTTCTACAAACAGCAATTTTACGATCTCTTCAAAGGTGTTCAATGGGATTTAGATCCTGACTCATTGTTGGCCACCTCAGAAATCTCTAGTGCTTGGTTTCCATCCATTTCTGGGTGCTTTTTTAAGTATGTTTGAGGTCATTGTCGTGCTGGAAGATCCATGCCCTAGGACGCAAACCCTGCTTTCTGACACTGGCCACTACATTGAGACCCAAAATCCTTTGGAAATCTTCAATTTTCAAGATGCCTTGTACACTGTCAAGGCACCCAGTGCCAGAGGCAGCAAAACAACCCCAAAACATCTTTGAATCACATGCTCTTCAAGCTGTCAGGCACACTATAAGCAGCAGTAGCCGATATTCCCATTTCTGGGTACTCAGTGCCACTGCAATACTAAATTAACCTATAATTATAGTTTCCCCATTGTTACTTCTACCCTTGATGAAACCTATGAAAACAGGCAGAAATACATAGAGAATGGCTGGGGTTTGCTACTGCAGGGCCACACTTGGGTACTGCCCTTGTTACGGCCGGAGTCCCACATTTGGGGAATGACAGGGGATATCAGCGATGTTATCCATCCACTTATCATACTCCTCCTACGCTGTCCTCCAAGGGTGATCTCCGGAAGTCCGGGTGAGATCCCCCCATTTTTTACTTGCACTGATTTTCGTGAGCACCTTTTATTATTGTGTTACTTATTGTACATGTTGTATTGGAGTTTATAGTACACTTTTTATTCTTGTCAATTAAAAGTTAAGTTTTAGGCATCCCATGCTGTAGATAATATTTTTGAATTTGACGTAGGTTCTGTGTTCTTTTCTTTTTAGGCCTCATTCCGTTTTTAGTAAACAGTAGAATGATGGGCTTTAGTTAAAAGCTTTTTCTTGGTCTCACCTGTCCACAAGATGTTTTTTCCAGAAGGATTTTGGCTTACTCATGTACATTTTTGCAAACTCCAGTCTAGCTTTTTTATGTCTCTTTGTACTCAGTGGGGTTCTCATGGGATGCCATAGCATTTCATTTCATTCAAATATCAACGAATAATTGGCACTGACACTGATGCACCCTGAGTCTACAGGACAGCTTGATCTTCTTTGGAACTTGATTAAGGCTATGTGCACACAGTGCATTTTTGATGCGTTTTTGCTGCATTTTTTTCTGCTCAGAAATGGGCCCAAAATGCTATGGAATCCTTATGCAAGCTTATTCAATGACAATCCTGAAGTGTTGTGCACATGATCAGTAATTTTCCTTAAATATTTGCAGTGCATTTTTTTCTGCAGCATGTCAATTCATTTTGCGTTTTTGCAGCGTTTCTGCATCCATTGACTTCAATTGAGGCAGTCAAATCTGCAGCAAAAATGCAGGTATAAAAATGTTTGCGAAATTGCTGAGTTTTTGTTTTGCGTTCTACCGACTTTCTATGATGTTTCCTACACTGTCATCTGTGTGACAGCGTGGGAAACACCGGCGTGGTGGTTCTTATCAGCGTTAATGCTACTGCCAGTAAGATCATTGGTCAGAACGCTTCGGGATCATGCTGTCAGATGTCAGCGTGACCCCACAGCTGTGACGGCGACCCGCGGTAACACTACCGCAGACTGTCAGTCAGAGCTCTGTGGGACCATGCTGTCAGATGTCACCGTGACCTCACAGCTGTGACTGTGACCATTGGGCTAAGTCTACTGTCACTGATAACAGTGATAGCAGGAGCCGCTGATGGGAGACGTTGTTACGGCTAGCGGAACACACCGAATAAATAGAGATGTTTTTATTGATATTGGTGCGTTCGCAGCCCGGGGTCCACCGTGCAGGAGTACCTGCTGCTAGCAACGGCGGCACGATATGGCGGTATGGACTAACTCAGTTACTTCACCGAGTAGTCGTGAAAGAAAAGCACTGTGCATTGTTAGGCTTCACAGAGGCACAGGCTAACTGCCCACACAGAGAGCAGTTAGTGGTCACGCATGCACACAAAGCTCCTCGCCGGAGGTGCCAGCATTCTAGGGGCTTATTTCAGCCTGGTCCCTGAACACATTCAAACACAAACTCCTCGCCGGAGGTGCCAGCATTCTAGGGGCTTATTTCAGCCGGGTCCATGAACACATACTCTCGTGACCACACTGGCGCAAAGCACTTAACAAAGAACAATACTAGCGCATGACCGTGCGGTCATGTGAACCTTAAATAGCTGCAGCACGTACAGGAACTTCCTAGAAGGACCAATGAGAAGCTACACCAGAGCGTGAGCACCTACAGGACCTTCCTGAAGGAGCCAATGACCTTAGCTGCAGTATCAGATCATGTGACCCTCGATCTCCACTGAGAGATCTTACTCTGGGCATGCTCAGAACGAGACTTAGACCCAGAAGCATCTGCTCACCGCTGCCTAGCACCGACTTCAATGGCAGAAGCAGGAAAGGCAGCAGTAACTCTTAGCACAGAGTCAGACTGAGCGAGACCCTTGGACCGACGTCTCCGCTGAGCAGGCTCCACTGCGGCAGGAGAAGAATGGGAGACCGCAGCGGAGATGGACTGAGATTCCCCCTGTGCAGAGGAGGGAACTTGACCCTTAACATTAGCCCCCCCTCCTTGGGCCTCGCTACGTTCGAAGGCAGCAATGAGCTGCGGAGCCCGAATGCGCTCAGCAGGCTCCCAGGACCTATCCTCAGGACCATAACCCTTCCAGTCCACCAAATAAAATTTTTTGCCACGAACCACCTTGTACCCCAAAATAGAGTTCACCTCGTAATCGTCCATAGACGAACCCGATGTCCTGGCAGATGACTCAGAAAACTGGGACATGTATACGGGCTTAAGGAGGGACACATGAAAGGTGTCGGTGATACCTAGACGTCGAGTAAGAGCTAGATGGTAGACCACAGGATTAACCTGTTCGAGGACCTTGAAGGGACCCAAGTAGCGAGGAGCAAACTTAGTGGACTCAACACACAGCCTGATGTTACGGGCGGAGAGCCACACTAAATCGCCGGGAGCAAAGGTCGGAGCGTGGCGCCGATGTGCATTGGCGGAAGACCTCATTCTCTCCTTGGAGGCCCGAATGGCATCCTGAGTGTGGTCCCAAATGTCCCGTGCCTCCACAGCCCAGTCTGCCACCCTGGAGTCGGTGGAAGACACGGGCATGGGCACAGGTACCCGCGGATGCTGACCATAATTAAGGAGGAATGGCGTCTGTCCAGTGGAGTCGGCTACAGCGTTGTTCAGTGCAAACTCTGCCCACGATAGCAAGGATGCCCAGTCATCCTGCCTGGCTGAGACAAAATGTCGCAGATATGTGACCAAGGTCTGGTTGGCCCTTTCTACCAACCCATTTGTCTCGGGATGATAAGCAGAAGAGAGATTTAACTCAATACTGAGAAGATGGCAAAGCTCTCTCCAGAACCGAGATGCCAACTGGGGACCCCGGTCACTGACAATTTTGTCTGGCATACCGTGTAGGCGGAAGATGTGTTTAATAAACAACGCTGCCAAGGCCCGTGCAGAAGGTAGCCGTGGAAGCGGCACCATGTGCACCATTTTAGAAAAATGATCGGTGATAACCCAAATGATGGTAGAGCCACGAGACTTAGGCAAACCCACCACAAAGTCCATCCCGACCATCTCCCAGGGCCTATCTGCCACCGGCAGAGGATATAATAACCCAGCTGGCCGTTGTTGAGGAGACTTATTTTTGGCGCAGGAGACACACGCCCGAACATAGTCTGCGACATCACGAGCCATATGCGGCCACCAGTATGTCCTCGCCAGTAACTCAGATGTCCTTTTGGAACCAAAATGTCCACCCACCCTGGACGAGTGTGCCCAAGAGAGAACCTCCGGTCACAAACCGGATGGTACAAAAGTCTTACCCGGAGGCACAGACTCTAGCAAAACCGGGGCCACAGTTCTCAGGCTCTCGGTGGGGACAATAAGCCGAGGCTCCTCTTCCTCCTCCACAGATGACACAACGGAGTGAGAGAGAGCGTCGGCACAAATGTTCTTCTCCCCAGAAAGGAAATGGAGGGTGAAATGAAACCGGGAGAAGAACAAGGACCATCTGGACTGGCGAGAATTTAACCCCTGGGCTGTCTGCAGGTACACCAAATTTTTGTGATCTGTGTAGACTTGGAAGGGAAAATGAGCTCCCTCCAAGAGATGTCTCCACTCCGAGAATGCCAACTCCATGGCTAGCAACTCCCTGTCCCCGATGGAATAATTCCTCTCTGCTGGTGAGAAGGCAAGGGTGCTTCCGACCTTGAGCATCCTTTTGGAAGAGGACTGCTCCAGCACCAACAGATGAGGCATCCACCTCCATGATAAATGGCCTATCTACATCGGGGCGATGTAGGATGGGAGTGCTAGCGAAGTGAGACTTTATGTAGTTAAAGGCCTTGGAGACCTCCACAGACCACAATTTGGGATTTGCTCCCTTCTTGGTGAGGGCAACCAAGGGAGCTACCAAAGTCGAGGAGTGCGGAATAAACTGACGATAATAATTTATGAACCACATAAAGGGCTGCACCGCTTTAAGAGAATGGGATTCCTGCCAGTCCATCACAGCCCGTAGTTTGGCAGGATCCGTGGACAATCCCTGGGCGGAGATGATATAGCCCAGGAAAGGTAAGGACTCCTGCTCAAACACACACTTCTCCAACTTGGCATAGAGGAAGTTTGCCCGTAGGAGGTCGAAGATTTTGCAAACATCTCTCCGGTGGGAGTCAATAGAGTAGATGAGAATATCATCCAGATAGACTACGACCGAGGTGGTGAGCATATCCCGGAAGATGTCGTTCACAAAGTCTTGGAAAATGGCTGGGGCATTACAGAGCCCGAAGGGCATCACCAGATATTCATAGTGCCCATCCCTGGTGTTAAAAGCCGTCTTCCATTCGTCCCCCTCACGGATGCGAATCAGGTTGTAAGCACCCAGCAGATCTAGTTTAGTAAACACCCTTGCTCCCCGAAGCCTATCGAAGAGCTCAGATATCAAGGGCAAAGGGTACTTATTCTTAATGGTGATGGCGTTAAGACCCCTGTAGTCTATGCATGGACGCAGTTCCCCATTCTTCTTCTGCACAAAGAAGAACCCAGCCCCAGCAGGTGACACTGACATCCTGATGAACCCTCTTGCCAGATTCTCTTGAATGTACTGAGACATTGCCTCCGTCTCCGGGAGAGATAATGGATAAACTCGACCCCGAGGAGGCTCAGCACCAGGCAAGAGATCAATAGGATAGTCATAGGGGCGATGGGGCGGAAGGGTCTCCGCCGCCATTTTGGAGAACACGTCCGCATAAGACCAATACTGCTTGGGGAGAGAGGATAGATCTGCGGGTACCTCTGTAGTAGCAACCTGAAAGCACTCCCTCTGACACCTACCCCCACAAGATTCACCCCATCCCAAAATTCTGCCTGAGGACCACTCGATATGAGGAGAGTGGTACCGTAACCAAGGTATCCCCAACAGGACCTCATTAATTCCCTCAGGAATGACGAGCAGAGATATAATCTCCTGATGGGATGGCGATATGCACAGAGTAAAAGGGATGGTCTGGTGTGTTATCTGTGAGGGCAGTGTCGACCCATTCACCACTCGTACCGTCACTGGTTGAGCAAGCATAACCAGGGGTATTGCGTGACGTTGGGCGAAGGCAGAAGACATAAAATTGCCCTCCGCCCCAGAATCCACGCAGAGCTTTGCCGAGTGGGAGGATGAGCCAATAATAATTGTCCCCTTAAAGGACAATTTGGAGGCAAATGTCGCTGTGTCTAGTGTACCTCCACCTACTACCACTAGACGCTGACGTTTCCTCGACCGCTGAGAACATCTGGTGGCACGATGTCCTGACTGCTGGCAAACATGACAAACCTGGAGTGCACAAGCAGTCCGGGACTTAGAACCCGCTCGTGACACTTCCATGGCCTCAAGTGACTCAGGTACCATGACCGGAGATTCGAGAGGTTTGGCGAAGGTGGGAGCCAGCCGAAACCTCTGCCTACACTGGGCTCACTCTAACCTCCACTCGTTAAAATGGAGGTCAATTCGAGTAGAGACCGATACTAACTCTTCCAGTGTGGCAGGAATCTCCCTAGTGGCCAGAGCGTCCTTAACGTGATCAGCCAGGCCCCTCCAAAATATGGGGATAAGGGCTTTATCCGACCACTCCAGCTCAGAAGCCAGAGTCTGAAATCGCATGGCAAAATGGCTGACCATGGACTCACCCTGAGTTAATGCCAGCAGTTGGAGCGCCGTGTCATGGGTGACTTGAGGTCCTAAAAAGACCTGTTTCAGAGTGTTCAGGAACCGCGGAGCACTCTGCACCACATGATCGCCACGCTCCCACAGCGGCGTAGCCAACTCCAACGCCCTGTCCGACAAGAGAGACAGAATAAATCCCACCTTAGCCCGCTCAGTAGGGAAACGTGCAGCCAGGAGCTCAAGATGAATAGAGCACTGACTCACGAAACCCCTACAAGATTTGCTGTCTCCAGAAAATTTTTCTGGCAGCGGGAGGCGAAATAATGTTGGAACAGGGGTGGCAGTGGACAAGGTAGCTGCAGCCACGCTAGCAGCCTGTACAGCAACTGCGGTAACATCCACAGCTGGGGTTGAGCTCTCGAGAGCTGCCAACCTACCCTCCAGCTGCTGGATATACCGCAAAGTTTGCTGAATGTGTGCCATTTACTAGCCAGACCCTGGTGCTAGTATTATGTTACGGCTAGTGGAACACACCGAATAAATAGAGATGTTTTTATTGATATAAATATATATCAGCCGGGTCCCTGAACACATTCAAACACAAACTCCTCGCCGGAGGTGCCAGCATTCTAGGGGCTTATTTCAGCCGGGTCCATGAACACATACTCTCGTGACCACACTGGCGCAAAGCACTTAACAAAGAACAATACTAGCGCATGGCCGTGCGGTCATGCGAACCTTAAATAGCATATATAAATAATAGTATACCACTAAGTGTATACAGGTACGCGCAGAGAACCTTAAATAGCTGCAGCACATACAGGACCTCCCTAGAAGGACCAATGAGAAGCTACACCAGAGCGTGAGCACCTACAGGACCTTCCTGAAGGAGCCAATGACCTTAGCTGCAGTATCAGATCATGTGACCCTCGATCTCCACTGAGAGATCTTACTCTGGGCATGCTCAGAACGAGCAAAGCAGGACTTAGACCCAGAATCTTCTGCTCGCCGCTGCTTAGCACCGACTTCAATGGCAGAAGCAGGAAAGGCAGCAGTAACTCTTAGCACAGAGTCAGACTGAGCGAGACGCTGGGTCTGACGTCTCCGCTGAGCAGGCTCTGCTGAAAAGGCTCCACTGCGGCAGGAGAAGAATGGGAGACCGCAGCGGAGATGGACCGAGATTCCCCCTGTGCAGAGGAGGGAACTCAACCCCTAACAGACGTAGTCTCATCTGCCGGCATCTGTGCTCACAGTTAAATAAAATTACATACATGTTCAAGTAAAAATAAAAAGCATTATACTCATCTAACACCAAATTCCTGATGCCCTCGTCTCTTAGAAGTAGTGTAAAATAATAAACCAACATATACTCAACTGTCAACCGTAGACCAGGTAGACCAGAGTGTCCCATGGCGATCTCACATGTAGAACGGTCACATCGGGAGCTGTGACCGCTCTACCTGGCAGCTGATGATACACTGACAGGCGGTAATCACTCCTGCAGTGTATCACTGAACTGTTGTGAGAGTTCACTGGAGATCATCAGCTCCGGTGCTTTCACTTATGGTACCGCTGCACGAGAACCTTCACATGCAGCAGTGGTGTCGTAAGGGAGATCACTGGAGCTGATCAGCTGATGAACTCCAGTGAACTCTTTCACAGCAGCTCAGAGCTATATACTGCGGCAGCAATTACCTCCTGTCAGTGTATCGCCAGCTGTCTTTGAGAGCAGTCACATCATCAGTGACAGCTCCCAAAGTGATCAGGATCGTCACGGGACATTATGGATTATCTTCTCGGCGGACAGGTAAGGAATATTGTGGTTTATTATTTTATTTTTGTTGCAAGAGAAGTTGGCTTCGGTGGATTAGGAATTTGGTAAGTATGGTTTAATTAAGATTATTAATGGAGTCTGTGTCATTATTTCAAATAAAGGACTTTATTCTGGGTGTCTGTTTTTTTATACAATATCACTATGGGGTTACTAATGGATAGGTGTCTTACAGACACTTTTCCATTACTAACCTGTGGGCTTGATGTCACCTGACAATACAAAGGTAACATCAACCCCACAAATATGAACCCCACTTGCCTCCACTACAGGGCAAGTGGGATGAGCAAGGCAAAGTGCCAGATTTGGTGCATTTTATAGATGCGCCTTTTCTGGGGCAGCTGAGAGCTGATGTTTTTAGTCTGGAAGGGGCCAATATCCATGGTCCCTTCCTAGGCTATTAATATTAGCCTGCAGCTGTCTGCCTAGCCTTTGCTGGTTGGATTTCAAAGGTTTACAATTTTTTTTCTGGGGTCCCCCTGTAAACTAGCCAGTGAAGTCTATCAGCTGTGAGCTAATATTAACAGCCTAGGAACCTTTATGCCTATTGGCTCCTTTCCAGAATATTAAAATCCGCCCTCAGCCGTCAGCTTTCCCTTTACTGGTTATTAAAATTACACGGGAGTCCACGCAATTGTTTTCATTTTTTTTTAAGTAACAGTTGCTGTCTGGTTACAGCCTATGTACATTCGTTCTGTTAAGGCTCCTATATATTTTGGTGACAATGTGTGTGTTTGTGTTTACTAATTGGCTTACTAATGAGGGTGTCGGGCTAACATATTTTCACTACTTAGCCTAGAGCTAGAGCTAGGCATCAATGACAGCTGCTGATACCAATCTATACTGCTGTATCAGCATGAAAACGGTAATGATGAACCAACAAATTGCATCACAAAACTTTTTTTAAAACATCATTATTTAGCTCAAAAAAGCATTCATTGCTGTACAAAAACGAATGCCAAAATCCGTACAAAAGCCAGCATACAAAAACGTGGCAAAAACAAGCATTTTTTTCCCCAGCATTTTTCCTGCCAAGTGATGCAGAAACCTTGCCGAAATTTCTGCAAGCAAATACTCAACATGCGCACATATCCTAAGGGTGCTTGTCCATCCTGTGTTGCAACCTTTCAATAATTTTTCTTTACCGTCCACATCCAGGGAGATTAGCTACAGTGCCATGAGTTGTAAACTTGTTGATTTTGTTGCCCACCCTGAACAAAGGAACAATGAAGATCTCTGGAGATGGACTTGTAACCTTGAGATTGTTGATATTGTTCAACAATTTTAGTTCTCAAGTCCTCACACAGTTCTCTTCTCATCTTTCTGTTCTCCATGCTTAGTGTGGTACACACAAACACACAATGCAATGATTGGGTCAACTTCTCCCCTTTTATCTGCTTTCAGGCAGGGGTGGACATGTTATTGGTGCAGCCTGTGCATCTGCAGAGGGGCCTAAGAGTTAAAGGGGGGCCAAGAACTAAGGGGCCCCAATTCCAAAGCAGCTTCTCTCATAGACAGAAATATTGGACTGCAAGTGCCCCATATACTGTTTTTGTGCAGAGACCTTATCTGTCTCCGCCCACCTCTGCTTTCAGGTGTGATTTGATTTTGGCACTCATCTGTTACTTGCCACAGGAGACTTTGAACGAGCATCACATGACTGAAACAAAGTACCTACAATTTTGGAAAGGTGCTAAAAATTTTGTTCAGCTCATTTTGGGTGTTTTGGGTGAAATTATGTCCAATTTGCGGCTTTTTCTCTGTTTTTTTCTGTTGTTCCAATACACCCCAAGGAAATAAACATGTGTATAACAAAACATATGTTATTTCAATAATTTTCTGAAACCATTTGAAGCGTGTCAAAACTTTCGGCCACGACTTTACAGCGGGTGAAATAAGTATTGAACATGTCACCAATTTCTAAGTAAATATATTTATAAAGGTTTGACATAAAATTCTCTCCAGCTGTTGGTAACAACCTATCCAGTCAACACAGGCAAAGATCCTAAACCATAGATGACTATAAATAAAGTTATGTGTAATAATGAGACATGACACAGGGAAAAATATTGAACACATTAAGAAAGTGTTGCGACCGTACAGACAGAAGAAACGGACAGAGAGTGGACCCTCTGGGTCACGGCACTGAAGCTCCAACAGGCGAGCGAACCTGGGAGACCAACCCCTATACAGGGATCGTGAGGAGCAGGCCTGAGGAAGTCAGATACCGCAACAGCTGGAACCAAGAGGGACGATCCAGGAAGGAAAGCGTGGAACTACGGACAACAGGAGAGAACCAGCAAAAGGCGAGACAGGGAAACTAGGAAGGGTCAGATAAGGGGCCAGAAGCACGGATGGAGTGCACATGATAATCAGGCATCATTGGAATGGTGGAGATGCCTGATATACCCTGCACTGGATTCTGATTGGAATGCAGGGGCTGCTGGGAAAAGGCTGAGAGGGTTAAACAAAATAAGGAGTGCGCGCCCGCGCCCTAAAGCACCTGGAAGGATCAGAGACAGACTGAAAAGACACCTGGAAAGGAGCACCTTGCCGAAGCCCCCTAGTGGCAGGAGAGGGAATCGAGAAACCAGTGAGAGACCTGGAGTGAGGAGGAGCCGACGGCACAGGAAGCCCGGGAGCAGCAGCAATGGAGGAGATGGCAGTGAGACGACAAGAGCGGCGGGGAGGAAGCGGAGTGGCGGACACAGCAGCAGGAGCAGCAGCGAGGACGGCTGTATGCGAGGAGGAGCCAGCGTGATGCCCGGAGAGGTGAGTAGGAGTGGCAACAGCAGCAGCGGCTGTATGGAAGTCATAACACCAGTCATAACACCAGCAGAAATCTATGAGTAATTAGAAATCATTTTGGCACTTAGTAAAAAATAATATCAGCTGGTTCAAATGATGGCCTTGAAAAAGGTGTCTCATTACCCAGATACCACCCAAGAAACATCTCATGATGGGTAAAATCAATGAGCTGTCTCAAGACCTTCACAACCTTACTGTTTCAAAACATACTGATGATTGGTTGCAGAAGAATTTCTAAACTACTAAAGGTTCCAGTAAGTACTGTTTGGGCTATTATATGTTTATTTCACCATAAACTGGACATGACCAAGTGCTCCCTGTAAAATCTCAAACAGAGGAGTGAAAATAATTATTAGAAGACCTGTCCAAAAGCCAAGGACCACCTGTGAAGAGCTACAGAAAGACCCGGAGTCCACAGTTACAATTGTTTAAAAGAAAACTAAATAATAATAATAATATTTCTATAGCGCCAACATATTCCACAACACTTTACATTTTAGAGGGGACTTGTACAGACAATAGACATTACAGCATAACAATAAACAAATAGATCAAAACAGATACCAAGAGGAATGAGGGCCCTGCTCGCAAGCTTACACTAAAACTGAAAGTAATTTACTCAACATCCATCCTCTATACATGCTCACAACACAAGACATCATTGCTGAACAAAAAGCAAGCTTACAGTTTAGACAAATAAATAATTAAATTACAGTACAGACCAAAAGTTTGGACACACCTTCTCATTTAAAGATTTTTCTATATTTTCATGACTATTAAAATTGTACATTCACAATGAAGGCATCAAAACTATGAATTAACACATGTGGAATTATATACTTAACAAAAAAGTGTGAAACAACTGAAAATATGTCTTATATTCTAGGTTCTTCAAAGTAGCCACCTTTTGCTTTGATGACTGCTTTGCACATGTAGCGCCCCCACTGCCGCAGGGCCGAGGGGTACCCGGTACCAGGCCTCTGAGTCTCTGCTCTGGGGTTGTCACGGTGGCTAGACCCGGTCCGTGACCCTGCTGAGGGGCGTACAATAATAGATGTGGAGTATGGTGCTGATGTTATGGTGCGGTGTAGTGCCGGTCGCGGTCAATAACGAGAACACCAGGTTGCAGTCTCTTTACCTCTTTACTGAAGGCTTCTGAGTCCTCAATCCGGAATATGGTTAACAGGGCTGCGCAAGTCCGGCCGGTCCGATGGCACCTCCAGAGTTCCCTTTGCAGGTGGAAATCTGTGCCTACCTTCCTGCGCTTGTGTTGTGGTCCTCCCCTGCTGTGCTTACGGGATAGTACCCCACAACTGTTGTGTCTGTTTCTCGTGTTCCCTCACAACTCGATTCTGATGTTCTCCCTCTGCGTCCCCCTGATCTTACGGTTAGGACGCACCCGTATGACGGGAGGCTTGGAGCTCTTCCGGGACTCTTGCGTCGCCCCACTCCTGTTGTTACCCCCCTGTGTCTTCCTGGGTCTGGGTGAGACAGCCCACCTGTAACTGACTGTCCTGCCGTAGGTTCGAAGTTTGGCTTGGAGCTCTATACTTCCTCGGCGTTCCGGCCACCGGTTATGCGCCTCAATAGGATGTTGCTTCGTCTTACAGCACGACTCCTACTGGTATTCTCCTTGTTGCGTTGATCTCGTTTCTCACTCAGCACAATAAACCTCGCTTCTTATCCTTTCTTGGGGTACCGCCGCTATATCGTGCAGGCGAGGTCCCGTAACGTTCTCTCTGGTTGCTAGGCCTCTGTCAGGATCCCACCCCTGACAGGGACCCCTCTGAATCTTCCCCCAAAACACCCTCTGCCACAAGGTGTTGCCTGGTTCCAACCCAGTCAGCTTTCTGTCTAACTTCCTGCCTAACCCCCAGTTTTACCAGACTGTGAGGAGTGGCCTAATAAATAGAACCCTTAGCTCCCCCTGGAGGCCAGACTTTGAAATGTATTGGTGTCTGTGATACCTGGTCAGATGAACTCCTTCAGTGCCATCAGACGTACCATAGCCCCCCTTAGCGGCGGAGCCACAGTACTGCAACGACCAGGACTCTGGGTCGCTGCACTCCCCCCGGTTAAATCCAGTACTCCTGGACTGGGAAGAAAACAACAATACATGTCAGCAAAAAGACATACAATTTTGAAAATGCAAGTACAAGTAAACTTTTTAACAGAGCTTCCCTTTATGGGAGGTGAGGACACTTGAACGTTACAAACATAGTTAAATACTTTAAATAACTTTTCTTACCCAACCGGGTATTCTACTAAGTGCAAAATCTTTGAACAATAATTTAACATTGCCTTTAAGGACGTACTCGCTAAATCCACTAAAGACCTTCTTATATCACATATAAGGCTAATTAACTTTTATGCATTCTCCTTCTTTATATCTGCAGGACCGCCTGTCCTAACTGCTCCAGACCTACTGCCTCTCCTTTCTATACAGGACCGCCCCTTTCCGCCCGGGCCTACTGTCCTTCCACTACTATACACAGTATAGAACATATCATTTTTCTTTCAGTTCGAGATCACTGAGCCATCTCTACATGGCTCCTAAGAGGACTCACCACTAACCCCTACGGGTTCACTTCCTGTCCTCATTCTTCTATTAACATTATTAAACATTTCTTACAATCAACCAGTTAACTACATATAACTTTTACATATCAGCATTATCAGTACTTTCTTTCAAAACATCATCATTCTTTAAGTGCTTTTGATGAACATCCCCTTTAAGAGGGGACCAAGTCTCTATGAGGTAGTGCAACTTCTCAAGCTGCAAGTCTGTTTGCAGTAAGGACTCCGATGCTGGTTCTGCGACCAGTGTCTTCGCAAAGAGTCCTTTCGCTTATAAAACCAGTAGAGAGCACATTTAAGAAGGTGCAAACTATTTACAAGATCAGTTTTTGAATCATTCACCATCCATGATTCGGCAGTCCTTTGATAACTTGTGCAAAAAGGTAGAAAACAGACAAAAACAATAGGGATCAAGGGTCAACAAAGGGATCCCTTTAAGAGTTAACCCTCCTTTAAGAGTTAACCCTGGATGGGTTTTAGCAGCAAAACAATGAAAACAGTTAACTATGTACAATCAATAAAGCATTTCTGTAGTGTATGAGTATAGTTACTTGAACCACTCAGGTGGTAGCACCGGCGGAGGCAACCCCCTAGGGTATTGCGCACCGCCTGGTACTGCATAAGGGGACGTGTTGTCCCATCTGGGGGTCTGCATACCCACTGTCTTCAGTTCTGGAGCAGCACGGGCACCACCCACCTGAAGAGGTGCCTCCTTGGCCACGAGGGTGGTGGAGGTGACAATGCTGCATGTCATAATCTTGACCATAGTGCACGTGGGGGTGACCTCGGTGGTCCTGGTAATGATCATGGGCTGACCACAAGGGGGCACCTTTGCTACAGGGGTCAGCTTCACTGGCACCTTAATCGGGGGTATCACAGGGTTCTGCCTCTTGCGGACATTCAGGGCAAACCACCCTTTTTCCCCAAAGTGCCTGGTGTACGAGACTTCATCCCCCGGGTAGAGATCCCGGTCTGGGTGGCCCTCTCTGAGATGCGACTCCACGTCCCTCCGGTTGACAAACACCTCCGCATACAGGCCCGGCTCTTTAATGAAGCCCCAGCCTCCGCGGAGCTTGAAGGTGGTGATGGTGCCCTGCCTGCGCGGGGCCTGGTGAGTGGCGGGGTCCTTGCGGGCCCGGTGCTTGACCGCCAGGTCTTTTTGATGGTGGGCCTCCAGCCCGGCCTGGTACGCCTCTTCCTTCTCCTCCCACTGCTGTTCCAGCTGGGCCTGGTATTCCTCCCAGCTCAGGGCCTGCACCATCTCCCCTTCCTGTGTCTTCACCCCGGGGAACCCCATAAGGTTGGATCCTGGGTTCACCCAGCGGCATACTGTGCACTCTGCATGGGCTTCACACAGCAGGGTAGTTGGCAGAATCGGGGCCTTCAGGAGGTGCTCCATTCCCGTTGTCTCCTCCCATGGTAACAGGCGCTGGCATCTATGGGTCCCAGGGAGAGGGGGTGCCACAACGGGGCCTACTAACAAGCCCTCTGCCAGCGGGATGGGGTCGGCGGACTCACCGGTCAATGCAGGCTCTTCCTCTGCGGCGGGTTCCGCTGACGGTGTCGGCGAGGGCCTCAGCAGCAACTCCGTTAGTGGTACAAGATCCGATGCCAGAGAGCTTTCTTCCGGCGCTACCTGGTGCGGAGCCTGGGCTTTCACATTCAGCTGAAGGAGCTGGTGGATCAAGTCTCCCATCTCAGCCTGCAAGAAATCAGCGCTGTCCGTGGAGAATTGGCTGCGGTGCTCGTCCGGGTAGTTGGGGGAGTCTTCTGCTTCCACCCCGCGTTCGGGTTCCGAGCTGCTGGCCATGGCGTCCTCCACGTGGGTCACTTCCTGATCCTTTTCCCGCTCTCTCCTTCGTGGGCGGTTTCGTTTTCGTTGTCTCCGCCCTCCATTCAGGATTAGGAGGTGGATCTCGGCTGCTGACGGACACATCCTCACGGTGCAGAAATATTTAGACTGGGCGGCCATTGTCGTTCGTGCTCTCCAGCTTGTCTATGCCCACTCCACGCCCCTCTTCTTCTCCTGCGCTCTCCTCAGCGCTGTAATGGCGGCGGATTTTGGTGGCAAGTGGCACGGCACAGTCTTTGCAATAAATCACAGTCCGAGTATAATAAATCACAGTTCCAAGGCACACATGACCTGATTCTTCAGGCTTAAGTAGATCCTGTTCGTGACGCCAAGTTGTAGCGCCCCCACTGCCGCAGGGCCAAGGGGTACCCGGTACCGGGCCTCTGAGTCTCTGCTCTGGGGTTGTCACGGTGGCTAGACCCGGTCCGTGACCCTGCTGAGGGGCGTACAATAATAGATGTGGAGGTATGGTGCTGATGTTATGGTGCGGTGTAGTGCCGGTCGCGGTCAATAACGAGGACACCAGGTTGCAGTCTCTTTACCTCTTTACTGAAGGCTTCTGAGTCCTCAATCCGGAATACGGTTAACAGGGCTGCGCAAGTCCGGCCGGTCCGATGGCACCTCCAGAGTTCCCTTTGCAGGTGGAAATCTGTGCCTACCTTCCTGCGCTTGTGTTGTGGTCCTCCCCTGCTGTGCTTACGGGATAGTACCCCACAACTGTTGTGTCTGTTTCTCGTGTTCCCTCACAACTCGATTCTGATGTTCTCCCTCTACGTCCCCCTGATCTTACGGTTAGGACGCACCCGTATGACGGGAGGCTCGGAGCTCTTCCGGGACTCTTGCGTCGCCCCACTCCTGTTGTTACCCCCCTGTGTCTTCCTGGGTCTGGGTGAGACAGCCCGCCTGTAACTGACTGTCCTGCCGTAGGTTCGAAGTTTGGCTTGGAGCTCTATACTTCCTCGGCGTTCCGGCCACCGGTTATGCGCCTCAATAGGATGTTGCCTCGTCTTACAGCACGACTCCTACTGGTATTCTCCTTGTTGCGTTGATCTCGTTTCTCACTCAGCACAATAAACCTCGCTTCTTATCCTTTCTTGGGGTACCGCCGCTATATCGTGCAGGCGAGGTCCCGTAACGTTGTCTCTGGTTGCTAGGCCTCTGTCAGGATCCCACCCCTGACAGGGACCCCTCTGAATCTTCCCCCACAACACCCTCTGCCACAAGGTGTTGCCTGGTTCCAACCCAGTCAGCTTTCTGTCTAACTTCCTGCCTAACCCCCAGTTTTACCAGACTGTGAGGAGTGGCCTAATAAATAGAACCCTTAGCTCCCCCTGGAGGCCAGACTATGAAATGTATTGGTGTCTGTGATACCTGGTCAGATGAACTCCTTCAGTGCCATCAGATGTACCATAGCCCCCCTTAGCGGCGGAGCCACAGTACTGCAACGACAAGGACTCTGGGGTGCTGCACAAACTCTTGGCATTCTCTTGATGAGCTTCAAGACGTAGTCACCGGAAATGGTTTTCACTTCTCAGGTGTGCCCTGTCAGGTTTAATAAGTGGGATTTCTTGATTAACAAGGACTGACATAGCGGATATCCTTATAACATCTGAGATTGCGTTTAAGCAACAAGAGTCACTCCTAATGGAAACATAATACCTATATAAGAGAGAGGAGCTCAAGACTCATTAAATTACTGAGGGCAAACCAACAATTCTAAAAAGGTATAAATTTTATTTAATCCAACATGTATAACAATACAGAAAGGACAAAGGGGCCAGTATACATACAAAAACACGTACTATGGACAGGTGTCTAGAATGGGGATAAAGAGCAAGAAATACAGTATAAACAGTGGCTGCAAGAAATCACCACTAGAAATGGATCAGGAGAACTCCATGCCACCATAATGTTGGCCCTAGACCCATTACAATAGACCAAAAAAACAGAGGTCAAGGAAAAAGATGTATTGCAGACCGGGTGTACAAACCGGAACTCTGCAGACGTCTGGACACTAACAGTTGCATAAAGTCATTCTCGTACCATTCCGGAAAAAGTGCTAATGCAAAAGTGCAGTTTACGCAAAACAGTAGCGGTTAAGGTCATAGCTTACCCATGTCAGGGGGTGAAGACGCAGTCACTGTGTATACGACATGCCCCGATGCGCGTTTCGCGTTGCTGGCTTCTTCGGGGGCAGTGTGGCTATACCTGAAACGTCACTGTTATTTATAGAACTTCCTGAGCGCTGCACCTGTGAGCGCATGTGGAATGGGACCGGGGTCGCCATGCGACGCGTCCGTACGTCCGGCTTCCGGTGCGGGTCAAAGGAAAAACTTCCTGTGACGTCGCTGGCCCGAACTGAAGCCCTGAGGACGACTTCAGAGACGCCGGCAAGCCCAGGACACCACGGCGCATGCACATCTGGCAGCGCCCAGACGCGCAACGGTAACCAAGGAACCGTATGCACGACTAGAAGTAAAATAAACACACATATCAGGTATGAAGTAATTAATAGAATATGTACAAATGATAGAAAAGTGGGCAGAAAAAGCAAAAGGGTAATATGAATAAAAATAAAAATAAAGATAAAAAGTGCCTGCTATATCTATTGGTACAAAAAGGGAACAAGAAAATCCAAAAGATGTACATATATTGCTAGGTGCGGCCAGCCAGTATCAGTCCCACTGGTCCTAGATTCTTCACATCACAGGAGAAGTAAGTATAATATGTAATCCACTGATCTCCATATATCAATCCGGCTTCATGATGTCATTACCGTCTCCATAGCTAGCACCAGTACATTCAGGGTAAATGTTTCCACTTAATGTTAGTAGGTTTCATAAAGAGAAGCGAAGGAAACCCCATATAGCAAGGCACTGTTATCAAAAATAATAAAATAAGTTAAAAACAGAATCACAAAAAACATACCATACTAAAAAACCAGGAAGCAAGTGCAGAGACCAAAAGAGAATTAAAGAAATGGGGCAAAGGAAAGCTTTTCATTCAAGCCATGGGGAGACATTGTGCCTAGAGAGACTATCCATCGACATTCAAGCTGCGCCAGAACACGTTTAGGATTACCCCAACGTGTGCCACAATGCACTTTGTCAATACCTCGTACCTGTAATCCAGTGGGATCACAGTTGTGGCGCAGCCTGAAATGTCCAGGGATCGTCTTAAGAACAGAGGGATCAGTACAGGTTTTTGCCGCCACAATGTCTCTAACATGTTCCCTCGTCCTTATTCTTAGTTCACGTGAGGTGAGCCCCACGTAGATAAGGTTGCAGGGACAAACAGCGTAGTACACCACGAATGTGGTACTACAAGAGATGTAATTAACAATCCGGTAGTCTCTACCTCCGTCCGATGTAGTAAAAGATGTAGCCCGATCAATGTTACGACACGCAAGGCAGGACCCACAAGGATAGCATCCCCATCTCTGTTTGGAAGCACCAAAAATATTGGGGGGGGTAGCTACATAATGGCTCCTGACTAATATATCTTTAAGGTTCCTCCCTCGCCTAGCCGTCAGCAGCGGTCGATCAGGGATGATACGCCTTAGGATGGGCTCTGTTCTGAGAACCGCCCAGTGTTTCTGCAATACTTGACGCATCATATCCCAATGGTTATTATTAGTGTTGAGCGATACCGTCCGATACTTGAAAGTATCGGTATCGGAAAGTATCGGCCGATACCGGCAAAGTATCGGATCCAATCCGATACCGATACCCGATACCAATACAAGTCAATGGGACTCAAGTATCGGACGGTATTCCTGATGGTTCCCAGGGTCTGAAGGAGAGGAAACTCTCCTTCAGGCCCTGGGATCCATATTAATGTGTAAAAGAAAGAATTAAAATAAAAAATATTGCTATACTCACCTCTCCGACGCAGCTTGGACCTCACCGAGGGAACCGGCAGCGTTGTTTGCTTAAAATTCGCGCGTTTCCTTCCTTACGTGAAGTCCCGGCTTGTGATTGGTCGCGTGCCGCCCATGTGGCCGCGACGCGACCAATCACAGCAAGCCGTGACGTAATTTCAGGTCCTTCAGGATTTTAAAATTACGTTCCGGCTTTGTGATTGGTCGCGTCACGGTCACATGGGCGACGCGACCAATCACAAGCCGTGACGTCACGGGAGGCTGGACACGCGCGCATTTTAAAATGCGCGCTTGTCCTGCCTCCCGTGACGTCACGGCTTGTGATTGGTCGCGTCGCCCATGTGACCGCGACGCGACCAATCACAAAGCCGGAACGTAATTTTAAAATCCTGAAGGACCTGAAATTACGTCACGGCTTGCTGTGATTGGTCACGTCGCGGCCACATGGGCGGCACGCGACCAATCACAAGCCGGGACTTCACGTAAGGAAGGAAACGCGCGAATTTTAAGCAAACAACGCTGCCGGTTCCCTCGGTGAGGTCCAGGCTGCGTCGGAGAGGTGAGTATAGCAATATTTTTTATTTTAATTCTTTATTTTACACATTAATGTTGTTTCGATACCGATACCCGATACCACAAAAATATCGGATCTCGGTATCGGAATTCCGATACAGCAAATATCGGCCGATACCCGATACTTGCGGTATCGGAATGCTCAACACTAGTTATTATACGTTGAGATAAATCTCAATCTTTCTTGACCCTGGGCGGTGCTCTACAGAGTAACCCATCTCGTGCTTCTCTTTTTGCACGGGAATAGCCATTCTTGATGCTCCTATTGCTGTACCCCCAATCCCGGAATCTCATGGAAAGGTCCCGAGCCTGGTCCTCAAACAACCCATCCGAAGAACAGATTCTTTTCATTCTCAAAAATTGTCCAATTGGGACTGATTTAATAGTTGAAGATAGATGTGCTGAGGTAGCATGTAAAAGTGAGTTCACCGAGGTTGCCTTACGGAAAACATCACTTTGGATATTACCCACACTATCTACCAACATTTTTAAATCCAGAAAGTCAATCTCTTTGACATCGATTTTATATGTCAATTTGATGTTATAAGGATTTGAATTTAGTTCTCGGATAAGGTTGCGAAAACCAGGCTCGGTACCCTGCCATACCACAAAAATATCGTCGATGTAGTGATACCAGCACTGCGCATGGGAGGCGGCCCGAGCGCCCTCCCCGAAAATCTCCCTATCCCAAAAACCAAGAAAGAGATTTGCGTACTAGGGCGCACAGGCCGCGCCCATCGCAGTGCCACGCTGTGATTTCTTGCAGCCACTGTTTATACTGTATTTCTTGCTCTTTATCCCCATTCTAGACACCTGTCCATAGTACGTGTTTTTGTATGTATACTGGGCCTCTTTGTCCTTTCTGTATTGTTGTACATGTTGGATTAAATAAAATTTATACCTTTTTAGAATTGTTGGTTTGCCCTCAGTAATTTAATGAGTCTTGAGCTCCTCTCTCTTATATAGGTATTAAGTGAGATTTCTTGCCTTATAAATGGGGTTGGGACCATCAGTTGTGTTGAGCAGAAGTCTAGTGGATACACAACTGATAGTCCTACTGAATAGACTATTAGAATTTGTATTATAGCAAGAAAAAAGAAGCTAAGTAAAGAAAAATGAGTGGCCATCATTACTTTAAGAAATGAAGGTCAGTCAGTCCGAAAAATTGGGAAAACTTTGAAAGTGTCCCCAAGTGCAGTTGCAAAAACCATCAAGCGCTACAAAGAAACTGGCTCACATGAGGACCACCCCAGGAAATGAAGACCAAGAGTCGCCTCTGCTTCTGAGGATAAGTTTATCCGAGTCACCAGCCTCAGAAATCGCAGGTTAACAGCAGCTCAGATTAGAGACCAGGTCAATGCCACACAGAGTTCTAGCAGCAGACACATCTCTACAACAACTGTTAAGAGGAGACTTTGTGCAGCAGGCCTTCATGGTAAAATAGCTGCTAGGAAACCACTGCTAATGACAGGCAACAAGCAGAAGAGACTTGTTTGGGCTAAATAACCCAAGGAATGGACATTAGACCAGTGGAAATCTTTGTTTTGGTCTGATGAGTCCAAATTTGAGATCTTTGGTTCCAATCACTGTGTCTTTGTGCGCGCAAGAAAAGGTGAACGGATGGACTCTATATGCCAGGTTCCCACCGTGAAGCATGGAGGAGGAGGTGTGATGGTGTGGGGGTGCTTTGCTGGTGACACTCTTGGGGATTTATTCAAAATTGAAGGCATACTGAACCAGCATGGCTACCACAGCATCTTGCAGCGGCATGCTATTCTATCCGGTTTGCGCTTAGTTGGACCATCATATATTTTTCAACAGGACAATGACCCCCAAAACACCTCCAGGCTGTGTAAGGGCTATTTGACCAAGAAGGAGAGTGATGGGGTGCTACGCCAGATGACCTGGCCTCCACAGTCACCAGACCTGAACCCAATCAAGATGGTTTGGGGTGAGCTGGACCGCAGAGTGAAGGCAAAAGGGCCAACAAGTGCTAAGCGTCTCTGGCAACTCCTTCAAGATTGTTGGAAGACCATTTCTGGTGACTACCTCTTGAAGCTCATCAAGAGAATGCCAAGAGTGTGCAAAGCAGTCATCAAAGCAAAAGGTGGCTACTTTGAAGAACCTAGAATATAAGACATAATTTCACTTGTTTCACACTTTTTTGTTAAGTATATAATTCAACATGTGTTAATTCATAGTTTTGATGCCTCAAATGTGTGAATGTACAATTTTCATAGTCATGAAAATACAGAAAAATCTTTAAATGAGAAGGTGTGTCCAAACTTTTGGTCTGTACTGTACACTATAACGATATTATATTAATAAAAATATATAGAATTATGTTGGAAAAAAAACGCCCATACAAGAAATAATGATATCTGTAATGATTTTTTCTAAGGGTTAACGTATACACAGCTAATTAATGTAGCATTTCTCCATGAAGAGGAAGTTCCCTTGGATGATGAACTAAACGCCTGATCGTCGCTCAGTATTAATGCCAGGTAATTCATAAGTGCAATAAGTGAATAAGTGATGCATAAATTATAACGTGAACATACAGTTTGTGAAGATGATCACATTTTTATTTCTGTAGAGTCCTTTGAAGAGTGCACGTTGCTGATGTCTTTTGTGTACTCTCCAGTTTGCACAGTTGCATGCTGTTCTAGTCTGGAGTGCTACAAAGGTTAGATGCAGCGAGACGATGAAATCTTCCTAAGTAATAAGTGAAGCCAGGGTGCTCCAGCCAGTAGCATCCCTGGTAACCTGGAGGGTGCATGAGGATGTTGCTTGTGTTGTTACCGCTGCTTGCTACATGATATTGTGGAGTCCAAAAACCTAAGCATTTCAGGGAAATATCGGTTTCCCTTCATCAAGGTATGCTGGATATGAGCCACAGGAGGAGATTTAAAGCTGCAAACCAAGCACATATGTATGATTGTTCCTGGAAGAGAAACAGGAGGGCAACAGAGAAAATGCTTATGCATGAAATAACCTTAGCTAATACATGCTATCATTTAATAAAATGATAATAAAAATGTATTAACTTTATTAATTAAAGCAAATAAAGACTATGTATATACAGTTGTGCTCAAAAGTTTACATACCTCGGCAGAATTTTGCATTCTTGGCCTTTTTTCAGAGAATATGAATAACACCAAAACTTTTCTTTTACACTCATGTTTAGTGGTTGGGTGAAGGCATTTATTGTCAAACTACTGTGTCTTCTCTTTTTAAATCATAATGACAACCCAAAACATCCAAATGACCCTGATCAAAAGTTCACATACCCTGGTGATTTTTGGCAGGCTAACATGCACAGAAGTTGACACAAGTGGGTTTGAGTGGCTACTAAAGGTAACATTTTCACCTGTGACCTGTTTGCTTGTAATCAGTGTGTGTGTGCATAAAGACAGAGTAAGTTTCTTGGATCCAGACAGACTCTTGCATCTTTCATCCAGCCACTGACATTTCTGGATTGTGAGTTATGGGGAAAGCAAAAGAATTGTCAACGGATCTATGGGAAAAGGTATTTGAACTGTATAAAACAGGAAAGGGATGCAAAAAGATATCCAAGGAAGTGATAATGCCAGTCAGCAGTGCTCAAACTGTGGTTAATGGAAAATCAGGGGCTCTGTAAAAATGAAACCACAGTCAGGTAGACCAACAAATATGTCGTCCACAACTGCAAGAAAAATTGTTTGGGATGCAAGGAAAACCCCACAAATAACATCAGCTGAAAGACAGGACTTTCTGAAAACTAGCAGTGTGGCTGTTTCAAGATGCACAATAAGGAGGCACTTGAAGGGAAATGGGCTGCATGGTCAAGTCGCCAGAAGAAAGCCATTACTGCACAAATGCACAAAGTATCTCACCTACAATACGCAAAACTGCACAGAGACAAGCCTTAAAACTTCTGGAACAAGGTAATTTGGAGTGATGAGGTCAAAATTGAACTTTTTGGCCACAACCATAAACGTTATGTAGCGCCCCCACAGCCGCAGGGCCGAGGGGTACCCAGTACCGGGCCTCTGAGTCTCTGCTCTGGGGTTGTCACGGTGGCTAGGCCCGGTCCTTGACCCTGCTGAGGGGCGTACAGTGATAGATATGATGGATGATGGTGGTGGTGGTGCTGTAGTGGTAAATAATGAGGACACCAGGTTGCAGTCTCTTTACCTCTTTACTGAAGGTTTTAGAGTCCTCAGTCCAGAGCGCTGTCAACAGGGCTGCCTGAGACCGGCCGGTCCAAAGGCACATCAGGAGTTCTCTTTACAGGTGGGAATCAGTGTCTACCTTCTAGCGCTGTGTGTTGTAGTCCTTCCCTGCTGAGCTCCCGGGGTAGTCCTCACAACTGCTTCTGTCTGTCTCTGATGTTCGTTCTCTCCGTCCCCCAGATGATATGGTAGGACGCACCCGTATGATGGGGTAGGCCTGGAGTTCTTCCGGGACCCTAGAGTCGCCCCTCTCCCACAGCTGCCTCCGTTGTCTGCTTAGGTGTTAAGTGAGACAGCCAACCTTTAATTGGCTGTCCTGCCGTGGTTTGCAGTAGTACTTAAAGTCTCTTACTTGCTCGGCGTTCCGGCCACCGACTGTTTGCGCCTCAGAAGGATGTTGCCTCGGTCTAACAGCACGACTCCTTCTGGTCCTAATTCCTCTTTACTGTATTCCCGTTGTGCACTGGTTAGTTCTGCTCTGAGGAGTCTGCCAGGATCCCATCCCTGACAGGTCCTCTCACTAGCTCTTCCCAGCTACTTCTCTCTGTCTTCCTGTCCAACCCCCAGTTTTACCAGAGTGTGAGGAGTGGCCTACTAGATAGGACCACCCCCCCTGGTGGCCGGAGTGTGAAGTGTAGTGAGGTGTTACCTGGTCAGAGAAACTCCTTTAGTGCAATCAGACGTACCATAGCTCCCCATAGTGGCGGAGCCACAGTACTGCAACGACCAGGACTCTGGGGCGCTGCAGTTACATTTGGGGAGAGGTCAACAAGGCCAATGATGAAAGGAACACCATTCCTAATGTAAAACACAGAGGTGGATCACTGATGTTTTGGGGATGTGTGAGCTACAAAGGCACAGGAAACTTGGTCAAAGTTGAAGGAAAGATTAATTCAGCAAGCTATCAGCAAATGTTGGAGGCAAATTTGCACTCATCAGCCCGGAAGCTGCGCATGGGACGTACTTGGATGTTCCAACATGACAATGATCCAAAACACAAGGCCAAGTCGACCTGTCATTGGCTACAGCAGAACAAAGTGAAGGTTCTGGAGTGGCCATCTCAGTCTCCTGACCTCAATATCATTGAACCACTCTGGGGAGATCTCAAGCATGCAGTTCATGCTAGACAGTTCAGGAATTTACAAGAACTGGAGGCTTTTGCCAAGAAGAGTAGGCAGCTTTACCATCTGAGAAAATAAAGAATGTCATCCACAACTGCCACAAAAGACTTCAAGCTGTCATTGATGTTAGAGGGGACAATACACGGTATTAAGAAATTAGGTATGTGAACTTTTGATCAGGGTCATTTGGATGTTTTGGGTTGCCATTATGATTTTAAAAAAAGAAAACACAATAGTTTGACAATAAATGGCTTCACCCAACCACTAACCATGAGTGGAGAAAAAGTTTTGGTGTTAACATTCATATTCTCTGAAAAAAGGCCAAGAAAGAAAAAATTCTGCTGGGGTATGTAAACTTTTGAGCACAACTCTATGTAGGTACATTTAAAATGTAAACAAGCCTGTGGAATGCTGGGAGAGTATAGTCTAGCCAGATGTGATCAAATTTGAACTCTTCGGAGGCCAAAAAGCACTGTTTATTGTTTATCACTCCAGAAACATCATACTAACTTTGAAGTTTAGAGCTGGAAACATTATAGTGCATGGCTGTTACTCATGCGGTACTGGTAAACTCCATACTATTGAAGGACGTATGAATGGACAAATATATCGAGACATTTTTAATAAAAACCTCCTGCCTCCTACCATGATGATGAATATGAAACAAAGGTGGAAATTTCAGAAAAACAATGATCCCAAACACACAGTCAAGGAAATTCTCAACTGGTTTCAGAGAAAGAAAATACAGATGCTAGAATGGCCCCGCCAATCACATGACCTGAATCCAATAAAAAATTTATGAAAGGAACTAAAGCTCAAAGTTCATGGAAGGAGTCCACCGAGCCTTCAGGATTTGATGAGTGTTTGTGTGTAAGAATGGGCCAAAATTACACCTGGGCAATGCATGCAACTAGTTTCTCCATACAGGAGGCATCTTGAAGGTGTATTCACCAACAAAGGCTTGTGTACGAAGTATTAATTACATTTCAGTCAGTGTATTTAATACATTTGTAATTTTTCATTATTTCACAGAACTTAATTTTTGGACATCTATGGTTTGTTTTCTTTGATTGTGTGGATTGGATGGCTTGTTATCAACGTCTGGTGAGAATTTTGTATGAATAGCACTTTTAGAAATATATTTACTTAAAAAATTGGTGACGTGTTCAATGCTTATTTTACTGACTGAATACAGCTCTGGCAAAAATTAAGAGACCACTGCAAAATGTTCAGTTTTTCTGATTTTTCTCTTTATAGGTATAGTTTTGAGTTACATGTAAATTGTTCTTTTAGTCTATAAACTTCTAACATCATGTCTCCGAATTTCCAAGCAATACATTTTGTATTTCTCTTCTGAAAAGGAAAAATGGTCAAAATAAAAAAACTGTGCTTTCAGACCTCAAATAATGCAAAGAAAACAAGTTCATAATCATTTAGAAACAGCGATACTAATGTTTTCACTCAGAAGAGTTCAAAAATCAATATTTTGTGGAAGAACCATGATTTTTAATCACAGCTTTCATGCGTCCACCAGTCTTTCACACTGCTTGTGGCGCAAAAATGTAAGCAGTTCTTCTTTGTTTGATAGCTTGTGACTATCTTTCATTCTCTTGATTACATTCCAGAGGTTTTCAATTGGGTTCAGGTCTGGAGATTGGGCTGCCCATGGCAGGGTTTTGATGTGGTGGTCTCTTAATTTTTGCCAGAGCTGTATGTTTTATTCAGTTTTGCAGCCACTATTACTTTGTGTGTTCAGTTCAACATGAAAAAAATGGTGAAAAGTTTTTTTTAACAATAGTAAGCATGTACTAGTACCCATACTGATCAGTACCATAAATTAACATTTACACCCATATATCTTAGAGGTGACACCTTCTCTGATTGGAGTCATTCTCATCACTTTTGTCTCCATCTGGTCAAGAATCCATGATGACTCTTCATATCCACATCTCATTTCTGCAGACATCCCTCTTCATTGGCCTTCTGCAGCACATCCCAATATGGTGCCCTTAAGAGTGTTATTATAAAGCTCCAGAATACAAATATTTGAGCATGCTGTGACCCTGAAATTGCCCCTAACTGAACTTCCTGCACAAGAGCTCTGTGCGATAATTAAATGGCGTCCGAATGCTCCCACAGCTGAGAACTTGACAGCTCAGGAATCACGTATAGTTTTAAACGCCCCCTGATGAAGCAAGGGTGAAACGCGCATTAGGGAAGGACCACATGTCTTTAACTGACACATTTTATATGTAAGTACTTTACTAATATTTCCTTCCACAAAGTTCTGTTCTCCCCTTTAGGGTTAGTATATATGGGTAGCTCTACAGGGGTATTCTTCTGGTACCTTTAAAGAGAAGTTTTATATACTCCTATACATGTCACTTAGGCTGGTTTTACATTTGGATGCGGACAATTGCAGTTGATTGTGTCAAAAAAATGCATTACTGTCTATGGGAACGCATTGGTATACAAAATATACAAGGACATGCGTACGCATGCATTAGGAACGCAATGAGTACTTCACGCTAATTATGTCCAGAAAACTATGTTACCACCTGCAAAATCACTGATGAATAAAAGGGGTGTGGAGACAGGTAGTCCATTACTCTCAAGACTCTGGATGGAAGCAGAAGGCTCTCGGCGGAAGCACAAGACACTGCACGGAAGCACAAGATTCTGCACGGAAGCACAAGACTGCACAGAAGCACAAGTCTCTGCATTGAAGCACAAGACTGGTTGTCTCCTGGTGCTGCCATCTCTCCTGATGCTGGCATCTCTCCTGGTGCTGCTGTCCTGGTGAGGACAACACTGGCTATGTAAGTATTGAACCTTTGAAAATGTCTGTTTCTCTTAGTTTTTTTTTCTTTTCCTTTAGTCTGGTTATCTCCTGGTGCTGCCATCTCCTCGTGCTGGCGTCTCTCCTGGTGCTGCCATCTGTCTCTGGTGCTGGCGTCTCTCCTAGTGCTACTGTCCTGGTGAGGACAACACTGGCAATGTAAGTATAGAACCTTTGAAAATGTTTGTCTCTCTTAATTTTTTTCTGTTACTTTAGACTGGTTGTCTCCTGGTGCTGCCATCTCCTGGTGCTGGCATGTCTCCTGGTGCTGCTATCTGTCTCAGGTGCTGGCGTCTCTCCTGGTGCTGCTGTCCTGGCGAGGACAACACTGGCTATGTAAGTATAGAACCTTTGAAAATGTCTGTCTCTCTTAATTTTTTACTGTTCCTTTAGACTGGTTGTCTCCTGGTGCTGCCATCTCTCCTGGTGTTGGCGTCTCTCCTGGTGCTGCCATCTGTTTCTGGTGCTGGTGTCTCTCCTGCAGTTGCTGTCCTGGTGAGGACAACACTGGCTATGTAAGTATAGAACCTTTGAAAATGTCTGTCTCTCTTAATTTTCTTTTCTGTTCCTTTAGACTGGTTGTCTCCTGGTGCTGCCATCTCTCCTGGTGCTGGCATCTCTCCTGGTGCTACCATCTGTCTCTGGTGCTGCCATCTGTCCCTGTCCTGTGCTGACTGCTGTGCTGTTGGACTACTGCCAGTAATGTAAGCATTGGTGTCCATTTTTTTTTGGGGGGGGGGGCGGGAACCACATTGTGTTTGGCTCTTAACAAGTTTAAATTTTCTTTTTTTTTCTGTAGTGTTTCACTTGACTGCTGCCTGCTCTTCAACCATGACGTCAAGTGAAGAAGTGACTGCTTCCAGGGTGGAAATGACACCGATTATGTATTCACATTTGCTATACTGATTGGTATGTATTGACTGGCAATACTAAACATGTGTTAAATCATGTAATTTCTTTACAGGTACCTTCCACTGATGAAGAGCAGGAACAGTCGAGTGGAAACCAATCTTCCCAGGGTCGTCGAGCTCATGTGTCTCAGGAGGAAAGACGTGGTGTAAGTATTCTTTTCATCAGAGTTGTAATTGATTTTTGTTTTATTTTTACTTTAAATTATTTTGTTTTTTTGGATCTATAGGTTGCACAATGGAAGAAGCCCAACAGGACATTGAAAACGAGCAACTAATTTACCGTGTACAAGAGCGAGAACCGTTGTGGGACACACGTGATCATCAGCACTCCGACTTTGGTGTCATTCGACGACTCTGTGAAGACGTGGCCAGATTACTGCTGCATAATTGGGACTGTGCTACACCACATACCAGAAATGATTTTGGTAAGTATAGCAATGTGGAGTGACGTGCCAGTGAAACTGTAAATGTAGGTGCATTGTTTTACAATTAATTTATTCCTTTTTTTCCCCCTTCACAGTGAAGAGAATAAGAGTGTGTTGGCCCTCGATAAAGGATCGCTTAAACAAGGACATGAGACAGGAGAGACAGGTTAAAAGTTGTGCTGCTCAAAGGATACTCAGAAAATACAAATACCACCAGAACCTTGCTTTTCTGAGGCCGGCCCTTGCTACCCGAACATGAGTATATTTTGTGTTGTCTTACTATTATTTAACCTTTTTCTGTGTTTTACTAATGTTTTTCTTTTATTTTCACCACAGAACCTGGTTCGTCCTCTGTTGGAGCGGACCCTCATCGACCAGCCAACGAACAGACGCAGTCCCAGTCATCCACCAGTGAAGGAGCAACCTGGCAGGCATCACAGGCTGAGGAACAGGCAGCCGCTGGTCCATCAGGTTTTCCCCTCTCCCAGTCCTCTGCCGCTGCTTTGGTTGGGTCTTCTCATCAGCGGCAGAAGGCCTGGGAGAGGTCACTCATGCCCGAGTTCATGCACTTAAGTTCGGTCTTCCGGGATGGGATTAAGGTGCTTGGTGATGCACTGAAGAGTGGGTTCACCCATGTGAGCACACTTTTACAGGATGTCAACAAACAACTTGACCACCTGGAAGCCTACCTTAAGAGACCTGTGCAACATTTTTTTCTTCAATAGAGCGGAAAGTGTCAGAAAACCTTACTTCTCAATTCCAGATCAACATCATGCAGGCCTGCCAGGCTGCTTATAGCCATGCATTGCTGCAGCAGCTGTCCCAAAGCTACAATCCACAGGCCGGAGGATATTACCAGCAGCCGAACATCTACTTTCAAACTCTCACAGCACCAAACTATCCACCATCACCACCGCCTCCAGTTCACAGATCCACCATGCTGCCGACTTCATCATCCCTGCAGCTAGCAGCATCCACGATGCTCCCAAGTTCAGCACCCCTTTAGCCGGCAGCATCCACCATGCTCTCAAGTTCAGCACCCCTGCAGCCAGCAGCATCCACCACTAATTTCCCAACTTCAGCACCCATGCACATGCAGCCAGCAGCATTCATGACTACTTTCCCAAGTTCGGCATCGCTGCAGCCAGCAGCATCCACCACGCTGCCCAGTCCAGCAACATGCTAGAAGACTGCTACAGAGGCCACCACTCCCACTCTGCCAAGAAAGCAAAGGTCCAAAACTAAAAACCTTCCCACCAGGACGAAGACCCGGAGTAAAAAACCCTGCTAAAATTGGACTTACCACCTCCACCCTCACCTATCTATGTGTCTCTGTTGTCAAATGTGTCACTACCTTCACTTTTGTCTGTCCCTTCCAGTTTGTCTATCCATTCCCATGATTCCACTATGTTGTCTACTCCCAATGTGTCCAGTCCCATCCATGATCCAATCCTTCAACTTGTTGCCCTTTCCCCTGTAACCTCTTCATCAACTACCACCCAATCCTCACAGCTCCAAACCCCCAAAGTCCACCACATCTCACCCTCAGGTAGACCGCAATCCTAAACCCTGTTTTTTTTTGTTAAATAAATGTTTATTTTGTTTGCACAATATCTGTGTTTTCTTTGTGTCTTTATGTAACGGTGCCGCAAACACAAACGTGTGTATTGTATTCTTGAGGGAACTTATAATGGGTGTTTTACTACAGGTATTTTACTGTTTAATTCAGCAAACATTACAGGTACATTTTAACATTACAGGTACACTTTTACTTTACAAGTACATTTTAACATTCTAGGTACATTTTTACATTACAGGTACATTTTTATATTACAGGTACTTAGCGGCTTAAATCATTCTGTCTTGCCATGCTACATGTCCATTATCAGAAATAAAGTATGCAGCAAACTTATTCCTCATCTGGGCAACTTCCACTGTAGTCCTCAGAGGGTGATCATGGTAATCATGTAATGTAACAGGTTCCTCAGCTTCTAAGTTGGGTCGCTCTTTTGCCAGGATATAATTGTGCATAACAACACATGCTTTCACAACCTTATCAATTGTCTCAATTGTTAGATTGATTGGTGTTCCTAAAATGCGCCATTTAGATACCAGCAAGCCAAAGGCACAGTCCACAGTTCTTTGTATCCTTGTCAGTCGGTAGTTGAAAATCCGTTTGGTGTGATTCAAGTCCCTACTTGAGTAAGGTTTTATGAGGTTGGCACACATTTGAAAGGCTTCATCACCAACCACAACAAATGGCACTGGCGGGACTTCAGTGTTGGGAAGAGGTTGTGGCTGTGGAAAATTGAAATTATTATGATAGAAACGTTGGCCCATGTCAGAGTTTTTGAAAGTCTGAGAGTCATTTCCTCGTCCAAATGAGCCAACGTCCATGGCTACAAATTGACATTCAGCATCTGCAATCACCATGAGAACAATAGAAAAGTATTTTTTTGTAATTAAAATACTCAGTTCCACTTCTAGCAGGTTTCATAATCCAAATGTGTTTGCCATTCACAGCCCCCACACAGTTAGGAAAATTACAAATGTCCTGGACTTTTTCTGCATTTTCAAGCCAGAGGTCAGTTGTGGGTTGGGGGAGGAATTCTTGATGCAGAACGTCACATAAAACCCTGCAGGTGTCTCCAACATTCCCAGAAAGGGTGGACACTCCAATCCGGAACTGGAAATGGAGAGATGATAAGGTCTCTCCGGTAGCCAGGAATCTGTCGAACAGAAAATGGAAATAAAAAAATTAATACATGGGTTTTCTAACAATAATACTATTAACATTTGTTTGTTTTTCACAATTACGTACCTCAGGGTCACCAACAGACGTTTCTCAGCAGGAATTGCTCTACGGAGCTGTGTGTCATGCCTGGTAATGGATCCTCAGACACGTTGCAGCAAGTCATCAAAACTCCTTTCAGACATCTTCGTGTAGTCAACAAACTTCTGAGGGTTTGCACGCAGCTTGGTGTATAATGAGTGGTAGGCTCCACGGCTCTCTCAGAGATCAAGGATAGGGTGTTGCCAGTAGTGACGACGATGACGTCTTCTCAGTCTTTGTCTTCTTCTTTCTTCTTGACAAGCAAAAGCAAAGGCAACAGCCAATTTCAATTGTAAATCCAGATTAGCATAGAAGCTCCCCATGTCAAGATCCATCCTGCAGCAGGATACAACAGCAAAAGATGAGGATTTCCTCAGTGCAGTGTATCTATATATATAGACATCCCATGAGGCACGCCCATTGGGTGTCTGATGTCAAGGAAAAGCTACTGGAAAACACTGGAAATATGGAACGCATGTGCATAAACAACGCAAACGCATGCAAAAGATCATGCATGCACACGCAGCATTTTTTTGCCGTCATGCGTAAGATGATGTGGATAATAAACACTGCATAAGCATGCGTTTTTCCATGTGTTTGCGCATGCGGATGATACGCTGAGAACTCAAACGCTAATGTGAACCTAGCCTTATTGAATTATATTGCTTGCTGCTACAGCTTTTTCTTATCTTGGCAGTATACATAGCCATTTTACATGCAATCTTGTTTTTTATAGACTGACCATTTAGCTATGTATTAACCTACAATATATACATTTATTCCTGTGGTCCTCCATGGGGATTTTCCTATTGTTAGTATTTATATATAGCT
This sequence comes from Ranitomeya variabilis, assembly GCF_051348905.1. Lineage (NCBI taxonomy): Eukaryota > Metazoa > Chordata > Amphibia > Anura > Dendrobatidae > Ranitomeya > Ranitomeya variabilis. The sequence continues at coordinate 255,340,801 of NC_135237.1, read as the reverse complement.
TTTTTTTGTATCAATTATCTAATAAAATATATATTTTATGAGATTTATATACACCACCTGAGTTCTTGTGTCGGTAGTATATTAGGTGGTGTGTCTCTAGATAAATGTTGGACACCGACTGTATCTCCTATGCCCAGGAGCTGTTGTATTTGGGGTAAGTCTCGTGCTCAGACACTTACAGAGCCGCAAATAAAAATGCCAGTTTCCAGTGGTTGTGGAAATAATAAATAATGGTTAAAACACTACATTTCATTGTGTATTAAAATTGATTATGTAATCAATAATTATTAATACAAAAATAAAATTGAGACATATTCCCTTTAAGTAGGTGCAAAAACTATGATTCCCCATCAACTTGTCCAGAACCAACGGTGTCATGTTTAGGCTTCTAGAGAAAGCATTAGACTTGTTACAACACAATCAGGAGTTGCACAGCTTTCCACCGAGGCCACTGTCAGATACTAATAGCAGGTGGTTCCTTCCATTTTTCTTACACATTTAAATTAATAAGAATGTTCCCTCTCTGTTTTCCTTTCATATCCACAATAGAGCCTTTTGCATATTCATTTAATGTTAAATTGATGGATTAAATTATACCACACTCAAAATCAATCCTACACTATCATTAGAATGGACAAAATTCCCTAGTGGGGGTAAAGCGCCAAAAATGCATTTAGAGACACTGATAAGGCCAAGCCCATTATATGTCATTTTAAACAAAGAGCACAGAAAACCCTTTGGAGACCCTCTATCAGCTATTAAACAGAGACACTGCGTGCAGGGGGAGATTGATGATTTGCATTCCTGTTCACACAGCAGTCTTCAGTGTGATGATAACATGTAAATGTCTCTTCAAATCTTCAAATCTCATTTACTGCTCCTAGTCAAATGGATCGCTAGCCCTAACTACTGTCCTGTGGCCTTGTCCAGCTAGCGTTGGCCATAACTAGCATTTCTAATGACAGCCAACAGCTAATCTGCTGGGTTTTCAGTATTCTATAGCTATTATTATATTAATCTTTTGATTATTATACAAACAGTAAATGAGTAATATACAGTTAGCCTTATATCACAAATCACCTATCTTGGAATAATAATGAAAATGTCAAATAATAAAATAAAAACGCTCCAGTTGGTGCTACACAATTAGGAATAAGGCACTAAGTCCACCATGCATGTAGCGTCAGAAGGCGCCACACACAATGAACAAAGCAATGGCTTATTAAGCTGCTATCAAATGTTAACATCAGTTAACCCCTTAACGACCGCCGATACGCCTTTTAACGGCGGCCGCTAAGGGTACTTAAACCACAGCGCCGTTAATTAACGGCGCTGTGGAAAAAGTGAATAGCGCCCCCCAGAGTCGGATTTTCTCTGGGGTCTCGGTTGCCGAGGGTAGCCGAGACCCCAGAGAACATGATTCGGGGGGTTTTTACCGACCCCCGAGTTGCGATCGCCGGTAATTAACCGTTTACCGGCGGTCGCAACAAAAAAAAAAAAACGCGATTTGCCGTTTAATTTCTCTGTCCTCCGATGTGATCGCACATCGGAGGACAGAGAAATGTGGTCCCCGATGGCCCCCAATAGCCCCCCAATACTTACCTACCTCCCCCGGTGCTCCTCGTGTCTCCCCATGGGCGCCGCCATCTTTTTTCCGGGAAAAAATGGCGGGCGCACGCGCAGTGCGCCCGCCGCCCGGCACCCGGATGTTCTTTGGGGTCTCGGCTGCCGGGGGTAGCCGAGACCCCAAAGAACATGATCGGGGTCGATTTGCACCGACCCCTGCTTTGCGATCGCCGGTAATTAACAGTTTACCGGCGACCGCAAAAAAAAAAAAAAAAAAAAAAAGCGATCAGTTATTTCTCTGTCCTCTGATGTGATCGCACATCAGAGGACAGAGAAATAGGGGGATTCGGGGACCCTAACATACTCACCCGGTGTCCCTGGGTCCTCTTCTGTCTTCTCCTGCCGGCCGGCTTTTTCATCATGGCGGGCGCATGCGCAGTGCGCCCGCCATCTGCTGCCATCTGCCGGCCGGCAGGAGAAGACAAGTTGGGGCTAAAATTAGGGTTAGGGTTAGGGTTAGGGTTAGAGTTAGGGTTAGGGTTAGAGTTAGGGTTAGGGTTAGAGTTAGGGTTAGGGTTAGAGTTAGGGTTAGGGTTGGGGCTAAATTTAGGGTTAGGGCTAGGGTTAGGCTACTTTCACACTAGCGTTTTTTGGCTTCCGTCGCAATGCGTCGTTGGAGAAAAAACGCATCCTGCAAAAGTGCTTGCAGGATGCGTTTTTTCTCCATTGGCTTGCATTAGCGACGCATTGCGACGGATTGCCACATGTCGCATCCGTCGTGCGACGGATGCGTCGTGCTTCGGCGGACCGTCAACACAAAAAAAACTACATGTAACTTTTTTGTGCAACGTGTCCCACATATTTCAGTGCCACGTGCCACGTATTTAAGTGACACGTGCCACGTATCAAAGTGCCACGTGCCACATATTTCAGTGCCACGTATCAAAGTGCCACGTGCCACGTATCAAAGTGCCACGTGCCACGTATCAAAGTGCCACGTGCCACGTATCAAAGTGCCACGTGCCACGTATCAAAGTGCCACGTGCCACATCTTTCAGTGCCACGTGCCACGTATTTAAGAGACACGTGCCACGTATCAAAGTGCCACGTGCCACATATTTCAGTGCCACGTATTTAAGTGACACGTGCCACGTATCAAAGTGCCACGTGCCACATATTTCAGTGCCACGTATCAAAGTGCCACGTGCCACGTATCAAAGTGCCACGTGCCACGTATCAAAGTGCCACGTGCCACGTATCAAAGTGCCACGTGCCACGTATCAAAGTGCCACGTGCCACGTATCAAAGTGCCACGTGCCACATATTTCAGTGCCACGTATCAAAGTGCCACGTGCCACGTATCAAAGTGCCACGTGCCACATCTTTCAGTGCCACGTGCCACGTATTTAAGAGACACGTGCCACGTATCAAAGTGCCACGTATCACGTATTTCAGTGCCACGTATTTAAGTGACACGTATCACGTATAAGTGCCACGTGTCACGTATTTAATTGCCACATATTTAAGTGCCACGTATCAAGATTTTCCATGGAGAACAGACACATCCAGAGATATGTCAGCTCTCCACGGCTGCAGCAACACACTGACAGGAGCCATAGTTCCTGTCGGTGTGTCACTGCGCATGCGCGAGCGAGTTTACCGGCGGTCATTGACCCCGGCACTCTCGCTTAACGGCAGTGCTGCGTGGGAAAGTTCAACGCAGCTGTACTGCTGTTAACCGAGACGCCGGAGTCATTGAACTCCGGAACAGTACGCGATACACTGCTAGGAGCTTCGCTCCTGGCAGTGTATCGCCGGAGAGCAGCCGATCGGCGTGGGACACTCGTTTTATGGATTCTGCGGACAGGGAGTATGAATTTGGTTTATTATTTTTGGATTTTTTCCTGGAGGATCGAGGGCTTCGCCTACAAGTGTGCTGTTGGTGAGTATATACTCTGTGTTATATGTTGTATGTACTGTGTGTCATGTATGTGTATTGTGTGTAGGTGTTTTGTGTAACTTTACAATTGTGCTAAGTCGCCGGACACAGGGACAACTCTCCCATCCTAATACCGGATGGGAGTAGTAGTCCCATACGGCGACTTAGCACAATGGTGGCACTAGCGTCGCATGGGGACACACACACGCACACACATGCACACACACACACACAGAAGGACTCCATGCTGCTTCACTGGGGGGCGGGGGCTTCCCTCTTCCTGTCCGACGTCACGTCCGGTCCTGGGTGTCAACCCCTCCGTACAAAGACGCCGACACCCAGGACAAAGGTGCTGTGTGTGGAAGGTAATATGGGGCCCTAGGGGGATACGCAGACACGCCGCTGCGTAAAGAATTGACATGTCAATTCTTTTTACGCCGGCGTGTTTGCAGACAAAAGCGCCGCGTTTTTTTGCGGTGTGTCTGAACGGCAAAGTGAATTTCTCATTCACTTTGCCGGCAGACGAAAATGACATTGCGCATTTTTGAAAAGCGCCCGCAAAATAGCGCTCAAAAATGCGCTATGTCTGAAAGTAGCCTAAGGCTTCTTTCACACTTGCGTCGGTACGGGGCGGTCGCAATGCGTCGGCCCGATGTACCGACGCACGTTGTGAAAATTGTGCACAACGTGGGCAGCGGATGCAGTTTTTCAACGCATCCGCTGCCCAGTCTATGTCCTGGGGAGGAGGGGGCAGAGTTACGGCCACGCATCCGCGGAAATGTTTAGGTACATCAGGGGGTCTCCAAACACGACAGCCAATTTTGCGCTAAAAAAGTCAAATGGTACTCCCTCCCTTCTGAGCTCTGCCGTGCGCCCAAACAGTGGTTTACCCCCACATATGGGGCATCAGCGTACTCGGGATAAATTGGACAACAACTTTTGGGGTCCAATTTCTCCTGTTACCCTTGTGAAAATAAAAACTTGGGGGCTAAAAATCTTTTTTGTTGGAAAAAAATATATTTTTTTATTTTCACTACTCTGCATTATAAATTTCTGTGAAGCACTTGAGCTTTCAAAGTTCTCACCACATATCTAGATAAGTTCCTTAGGGGGTCTAGTTTCCAAAATTTGGTCACTTGTGGGGGTTTCTACTGTTTAGGTACATTAGGGGTCTGCAAACGCAACATAACGCCCGCAGACAATTCTATCAAAGTCTGCATTGCAAAATGGCGCTCCTTCCCTTCCGAGCTCTGCCGTGCGCCCAAACAGTGGTTTACCCCCACATATGGGGTACCAGCATACTCAGGACAAATTGGACAACAACTTTTGGGGTCCAATTTCTCTTGTTACCCTTGTGAAAATAAAAATTTGGGGGCTAAAAAAATCTTTTTTGTGGGAAAAAAAATATTTTTTATTTTCACTACTCTGCATTATAAACTTCTGTGAAGCACTTGGGCATTCAAAGTTCTCACCACATATCTAGATAAGTTCCTTGGGGGGTCTATTTTCCAAAATGGGGTCACTTGTTGGGGGTTTCTACTGTTTAGGTACATTAGGGGTCTGCAAAGGCAACATAACGCCCGCAGACAATTCTATCAAAGTCTGCATTCCAAAATGGCACTCCTTCCCTTCCGAGCTCTGCCATGCGCCCAAACAGTGGTTTACCCCCACATATGGGGTACCAGCATACTCAGGACAAATTGGACAACAACTGTTGGGGTCCAATTTCTCTTGTTACCCTTGTGAAAATAAAAACTTGGGGGCTAAAAAATCTTTATTGTTAAAAAATATATATTTTTTATTTTCACGACTCTGCATTATAAACTTCTGTGATGCACTTGGGCATTCAAAGTTCTCACTAAACATCTAGATAAGTTCCATGGGGGGTCTAGTTTCCAAAATGGGGTCACTTTTGGGGGGTTTCTGCTGTTTAGGCACATCAGGGGCTCTCCAAACGCGACATGGCGTCCGATCTCAATTCCAGTCAATTTTGCATTGAAAAGTCAAATGGCGCTCCTTTGCTTCCGAGCTCAGCCATGCGCCCAAACAGTGGTTTACCCCCACATATGGGGTGTCGGCGTACTCAAGACAAATTGTACAACAGCTTCTGGGGTCCATTTTCTCCTGTTACCCTTGGTAAAATAAAAATTTGGAGGCAAAAAGATCATTTTTGTAGAAAAAATGCGATTTTTTTATTTTCACGGCTCTACGTTATAAACTTCTGTGAAGCACCTGGGGGTTTAAAGTGCTCACCACACATCTAGATAAGTTCCTTAAGGGGTCTAGTTTCCAAAATGGTGTCATATGTGGGGGGTCTCTACTGTTTAGGCACATCAGCGGCTCTCCAAACGTGACATGGCGTCCGATCTCAATTCCAGCCAATTCTACATTGAAAAAGTAAAACGACACTCCTTCTCTTCCAAGCTCTGCGGTGCGCCCAAACAGTGGTTTACCCCCATATATGGGGTATCGACGTACTCAGGAGAAATTGCAAAACAACTTTTGTGGTCTAATTTCTCCTGTTACCCTTGTGAAAATAAAAATTTGGGGGCAAAAAGATCATTTTTGTAGAAAAAATGAGATTTTTTATTTTCACGGCTCTACGTTATAAACTTCTGTGAAGCACTTGGGGGTTCAAAGTGCTCACCACACATCTAGATAAGTTCCTTGGGGGGTCTAGTTTCCAAAATGGTATCACTTGTGGGGGGTTTCCACTGTTTAGGCACATCAGGGACTCTCCAAACGCGACATGGCATCCGATCTCAATTCCAGCCAATTCTGCATTGAAAAAGTCAAACGGTGCTCCTTCACGTCCAAGCTCTGCGGTGCGCCCAAACAGTGGTTTACCCCCATATATGGGGTATCGACGTACTCAGGAGAAATTGCACAACAACTTTTGTGGTCTAATTTCTCCCGTTACCCTTGTGAAAATAAAAATTTGGGGGCAAAAAGATCATTTTTGTAGAAAAAATGAGATTTTTTATTTTCACGGCTCTACGTTATAAACTTCTGTGAAGCACTTGGGGGTTCAAAGTGCTCACCACACATCTAGATAAGTTCCTTGGGGGGTCTAGTTTCCAAAATGGTATCACTTGTGGGGGGTTTCCACTGTTTAGGCACATCAGGGACTCTCCAAACGCGACATGGCATCCGATCTCAATTCCAGCCAATTCTGCATTGAAAAAGTCAAACGGTGCTCCTTCACTTCCAAGCTCTGCGGTGCGCCCAAACAGTGGTTTACCTCCACATATGGGGTATCGACGTACTCAGGAGAAATTGCACAACAACTTTTGTGGTCTAATTTCTCCTGTTACCCTTGTGAAAATAAGAATTTGTGGGCGAAAAAATCATTTTTGTGAAAACAAATGCGATTTTTTATTTTCACGGCTCTACGTTATAAACTTCTGTGAAGCACTTGGGGGTTCAAAGTGCTCACCACACATCTAGATAAGTTCCTTGGGGGGTCTAGTTTCCAAAATGGTGTCACTTGTGGGGGGTTTCCACTGTTTAGGCACATTAGGGGCTCTCCAAACGCGACATGGCGTCCGATCTCAATTCCAGCCAATTCTGCATTGAAACAGTCAAACGGTGCTCCTTCACTTCCAAGCTCTGCGGTGCGCCCAAACAGTGGTTTACCTCCACATATGGGGTATCGGCGTACTCAGGAAAAATTGCACAACAAAATTTGTGGTTAAATTTCTGTTTTTACACTTGTGAAAATTAAAAAAAATGGTTCTGAAGTAAAATGTTTGCAAAAAAAAGTAAAATGTTAATTTTTTTCTTCCACATTGTTTTAGTTCCTGTGAAGTACGTAAAGGGTTAATAAACTTCTTGAATGTGGTTTTGAGCAGCTTGAGGGGTGCAGTTTTTAGAATGGTGTCACACTTGGTTATTTTCTATCATATAGACCCCTCAAAATCACTTCAAAGGTGATGTGGTCCCTAAAAAAAACATGGTGTTGTAAAAATGAGAAATTGCTGGTCAACTTTTAACCCTTATAACTCCCTAACAAAAAAAAAAATTGTTTCCAAAATTGTGCTGATGTAAAGTAGACATGTGAGAAATGTTATTTATTAACTATTTTTTGTGACATATCTCTCTGATTTAAGGGCATAAAAATACAAAGTTTGAAAATTGCAAAATTTTAAAAATTTTCGCCATATTTCCATTTTTTTCATAAATAATCGCAAGTAATATCGAAGAAATGTTACCACTAACTTGAAGTACAACATGTCACGAAAAAACAATCTCAGAATCAGCGGGATCCGATAAAGCGTTCCAGAGTTATAACCTCATAAAGTGACACTGGTCAGAATTGTAAAAATTGGCTCGGTCATTAAGTACCAAATTGGCTCTGTCACTAAGGGGTTAATAGCGTAATTTATAATGCAGCAGCACTTGGGTAGTGCAAAGACCTGTGAGAGTGGTTGTGAAGGGTGGCGGGATTTTACATCCCGTAAGGTCTAGCACTAATTTTGCCAGAGAGCTGGAACATTAAAGACTCTTCTAAGAAGTTTTGTTACTGCATGATATTTAGAAAAAATCACCAGTATATGTCTGCCTGAATTAAAAGGGCAGCCCAACACTGGTGATAGGTACATCTAATGAGTGTTAAAGGGAACCTGTCACCCCCAAAATCGAAGGTGAGCTAAGCCCACCAGCATCAGGGGCTTATCTATAGCATTCTGTAATGCTGTAGATAAGCCCCCGATGTATCCTGAAAGATGAGAAAAAGAGGTTAGATTATACTCATCCATGGGGCGGTCCCAGTGCGGTCCAGTCCGATGGACGTCGCTGTCCGGTCCGGGGCCTCCCATCTTCTTACAATGACATCCTCTTCTTGTCTTCACTCTGCGGCTCCGGCGCAGGCGTACCTTGTCTGCCCTGTTGAAGGCAGAGCAAAGTACTGCAGTGCGCAGGCGCCGGAAAAGGTCATGGAGGCCCAGCACCTGCGCACTGCAGTACTTTGCTCTGCCCTCAACAAGGCAGACAAAGTACGCTGGAGCCAGAGCTGCAGCGTGAAGACAAGAAGAGGACGTCATCGTAAAAAGATGGGAGGCCCCGTACCGCGACGCCCATCGGATCGGACAGCCCGCCCAGGTGAGTATAATCTAACCTCTTTTTCTCTTTTTCTTTTCTTTCAGGATACATCGGGGGCTTACCTACAGCATTACAGAATGCTGTAGATAAGCCCCTGATGCTGGTGGGCTTAGCTCACCTTCAATTTTGGGGGTGACAGGTTCCCTTTAAAATGCACAAAAGATATCAAAGTGATTCATGCTGGGTGATAAATCTGGTGAATATTTTTGATTGTCTAGTCTGGGTTTGCACTCATTAGTTTGCTTACTTTTAGACTACACCTCAGGCTACACCTGCTGATAGCCAAAAGTCCCGGCCTACAGTGAACACCGGGCCAGAAATGTGGTGCAGCAAAATGAAGATGCAAAGAACAAAATAGCAGGCAGTGTGGTCAGGGCGGTGAGGGGAGTTTTTTTTTTACCTGCTACATTTATTATGTCGGAGTCTGGAATAGTGATGGGCGAGCACTAAAATGCTTGGAGGCTCGTTTCTCGGGTCGAGCAAATTCGAATGCTTCGTTGCTCGACCCGAGCAACGAGCTCAATGTAAGTCTATGGGAAACTCAAGCATTTTTCCGTTTCGCCCCCCCCCTCCGGCGGTCTGCAGATGGACTTTGGACTAGAAATTGCAGAAATCAATGGGAACAATGCTCAAATGACATGTGAACAACATGGGGAAGACCCCTGGAAGCATTTCTGCCTCCCATGTCACTGCTGTGAACAACCTTGTCAGTGTCTTACGCCAGTTTTACAGACTCACAATAAAACATGCAAAAACTAAACCAAAATGGATTTTCTTGGGAAAAATGTTAAGGAACATCCTTTCCAGGGTATTGACTTGTATATAAGGCAAAATAAATAACCCCAAACAAAAATGCTCCTCCACACCTTGTTCACACGTAGCGTTTTTGATGCATTTTTGAACTTTAGCATTGCTTTCAACCAAGACAAATGCATTGACTGGGAAATGTCATTTTAACATTTTACAACCTTATCTGGCCATGTGGTGTGTGACATATCAGAAAATTCATATTTCATTTATGAAGGAGGGACTCTGAAAGTCACAAAGCCTATTTTTATAGGGCCATCAGGTGGCCTGTACTATTCTTAAAGTTCCAGCAGTCGACCTTCACTATTCTAAGAAAGCCATCAGCCGGCTATGCTTTGTTGTTCCCATTATTAAACAGTGGGTCTCCTATACTGTCTATACTGTTATTGCGCATGCAGTGAGGGGCAGGGCTGCCCAAAATTTGGATGCATCCCAATACCCCTTTGAAGAGATGTACAGGAGGACCTCCTGAAAACAATGCTCCCATTATTAGGAAGTGGTTCTCCCATACTGTTTGCCTATGCAGTGAATGCAAGGCCTGCCCAAAATTTAGACACATCCCAATACCCCTTTGAAGAGACATACAGGAGGACCTCCTGAAAGCAATCTTCTCATTATTAGGAATTGGGACTCCCATAGTGTTTGCCTATGCAGTGAATGTTAGGGCTGACAAAAATGTGGACGCACCCCAATACCCCTTTGACAAGACGAGCAGGAGGGCCTCATGAAAAAACGTTCCCATTATTAGGAAGTGGGTCTCCCATAGTGTTTGCCTATGCAGTAAATGCAAGAGGTGCCAAAAAGTTGGAGTCACTGCAATGCCCCTTGGAAGAGATGTGGAAGAGCGCCTCATAAAAAAATGTTCCCATTAGAAAGGAGTGGGTCTCTTATACTTGTAATGCCCATGCACTAAGGCTACCGTCACACAGTGCCATTTTCATCGCTACGACGGTACGATTCGTGATGTTCTAGCGATATCGTTACGATATCGCAGTGTCTGACACGCAGCAGCGATCAGGGACCCTGCTGAGAATCGTACGTCGTAGCAGATCGTTTGGAACTTTCTTTCGTCGCTTGATCACCCGCTGACATCGCTGGATCGTTGTGTGTGACAGCGATCCAGCGATGTGTTCGCTTGTAACCAGGGTAAACATCGGGTAACTAAGCGCAGGACCGCGCTTAGTAACCCGATGTTTACCCTGGTTACCAGCGTAAACGTAAAAAAAACAAACAGTACATACTTACATTCCGGTGTCTGTCCTCCGGCGTCTCAGCTTCTCTGCACTGTGAGCGCCTGCCGGCCGGAAAGCGAGCACAGCGGTGACGCGGTGACGTCACCGCTCTGCTTTCCGGCTATGGTGCTTACACAGTGCAGAGAAGCTGAGACGCCGGGGGACAGACACCGGAATGTAAGTATGTACTGTTTGTTTTTTTTACGTTTACGCTGGTAACCAGGGTAAACATCGGGTTACTAAGCGCGGCCCTGCGCTTAGTAACCCGATGTTTACCCTGGTTACCCGGGGACTTCGGCATCGCTCCAGCGCCGTGATTGCAACGTGTGACCGCAGTCTACGACGCTGGAGCGATAATCATACGACGCTGCGACGTCACGGATCGTGCCGTCGTAGCGATGAAAATTTTACTGTGTGACGGTACCCTAAGTGTATGGGCTGACAAACATTCACCCCTGGGGGGTATACATGAGTATACTGTATACATTTTTTTTACAGCCATAATAAAAACCCTTTAACAAAATTATGTGGGTGTTGCATCACGGACCACGATCACCCTGGTGATATGGTGGTGGAGGATGCGGATGAGGAGAAGGAGGAGGACAATAGCAAATAGCCAAAATCAGGAAGCATATACCCATGTATGGGTGTGAAAAGGTGCATGAGAATAGACCTTGAGAAAAGACACTGGATTTGAGTTTATGTTATGCTGCTATCATTCGGTGGTGTTGAAAAGTCTGTCCCAATCCAGCCTTGTTCATTTTAATAAGAGTCAGCCTGTCAGCATTTCCAGTTGACAGGCGGTTGCGCATATCAGTTACAATTCCACCAGTGGCATTAAAAACATTCTCTGAAAAAACACTAGTGGCAGAGCAGGCCAGGACCTCCAAGGCATAGAGAGCCAGTTCACGCCACATGTCCAGCTTGGATACCCAATAACTATAAGGCACAGAGGAATCAAGGTAGGACAATCCTTGTGAGAATACCCTGCTCCTCAGGGCATGTGCGATGGGAGGGTTTGAGAAAACTCTCCCAGAACTTTGCCATTGTTTCCCTGCCTCTACTGAATTGGAGTTGTGTCTCTCTTGCCTGTACACCTTGGTTGTCCAATGAACTGTGACCTCTGCCACCAGCGTTTTCAGATGGAAATTGTTTTAATATTTCCACAACAAAGGCCCTCTGGTACTGCCCCATTTTAGGAAACCTATCTGCCTCTGGAATAAGAGATAGAAGGTTCTCCTTGTAGCATGGGTATAGAAGTGTCACCAACCAGTAATGACTGTCACCCAAAATTTTGAGAATGCGAAGGTCACGGGAAAGGCAGCATAACATAAACTCAGCCATGCGTGCCACACTACTAACAGGCAAGACTTCCATGTCCTCACCAAGAGGATGACTGACCATGCTCTCCTCCTCTTCCTCCCTGTCCTCAGGCCATCCACGCTGAACAGCATGACAGTTGTGCAAGTAGTACCATCTATAGCACATGAAACTAGCTCCTTTTCTTCCTCCTCCTCCTCCTCTTCTTTATTGTCACCCAATCCACTTTGGGATGAGATGATCCTGGGCTGTGTGTAATCACCCTGTATAGTTCCTTGCTCCATTTCATCATGCTCCGCTTCCAATGCATCCTCTTTGATTGTGAGCAGAAAGTGTTTCAGAACACAGAGAAGAGAGAAGGTGACGCTAATTATGGTGTCATCACCGCTCACCATCTTGGTGGAGTCCTCAAAGCTTTGGAGAATGGTACATATGTCTGACATCCATGTCCACTCCTGAGGTCTTATGTGTGGAGCCTGAACTGAATACCCACGGCCTTGTTGATGCTGGTAGTCAACAACTGCCCTCTTCTGCTCACAAATCCTTTCCAACATCTGCAGTGTAGAGTTCAAATGTGTGGGAACATCACACACCAATTGATGAGCTGGAAGCTGCAAAAGCTGCTGAAGCACAGCAAGGGTGACGAAAGCTGTAGCTGACTTTCTAAAATGGGCACACAGGCAACATGCTTTGACAAGCAGATCCGGCAGCTCCGGGTAGGTTTTGAGAAACTGATGAACCACGAGGTTAAGCACATTGGCCAGGCATGGTGTGAGCTCACCTCACCTCAGAGCCATCATCAGGGATTGACCATTGTCACACACAACCATGCCTGGCTGCAGTGTCAGCCACAGATCTGCCTGCTCTTTCAGAGCTGTCCACAACTCTTCAGCATTGTGCGGTTTGTCACCTAAGCATATTAGCTTCAGCACAGCCTGTTGCCGCTTGGCAGTGCTGCAGTGCTTCTAGCTTGTGACTGATGTGGTCGTTTCGGAGATGGAGGTTAAAGAGGAGAAGGAGGATGAGATGCAGGAGCTGTAGACTGTGGGGACAACCCTGATTGACCTAGGGCCCGCAATCCACGGCATTGGGAGGACGTATTCCATCTCAATGTCCAACTGGGTCCCGGCTTCCACTATGTTAACCCAGTGTGCTGTCAGCAAGATGTACCATCTCTGCCCACAAGCACTTGTCCACGTGTCTGTGGTTAGGTGGATTTTTCCAGTAACTGCATTGTTGAGGGCATGGCTAATGTTGTGGGACACATGCTTGTTTAATGCCGGGATGGCACACTGGGAGAAATAGTGGCAGCTGGGGACCGAGTACCGAGGGATGGCCACCGCCATCAGGTTGCGGAAAGCTTCCATCTCCACGAGCCTAAAGATTTCGAACGCAAGCAGATGAGAAATGTGTGAATTTAGTACTGTGGCCTTTGGGGTGTTGGCAGCATATTTGTGCTTGTGCTCCAAGGACTGGGGTATGGACAACTAAAGGCTGCGCTGGGACAAGGTCGTGGATGTGCTTGATGATGGTCCTAGTTGAGTGTCTGCAATGACAGGTGCAGGGCAGGAGGCATCTTTGCATGCACCATGGACAGGGGATTGGCTTGCACGCACAACAGCGGAAGAAGCCGTGTGTCACCTGCAGACACTTGTCCTGGAGCCTGGGGTTTGGCCCACAAAGTTGGGTTCTTTGTTGCCATGTGCCTCATCATGCTGGTGGTCGTCAAGCTAGTCGTTTTGCTACCCCTGCTGATGCTGGCCTGGCAGGTGGTGCAAATGTCCTTTTTGGGGTTATCGGCAGAGTCTGTGAAAACAGCCAGACTCGGGAAGACCTAACAGTTGTACTGGCAACTTCTATCATGTTGATGTTACGGGGAATGGTTGCCCGCCTTCTGTCTGCGGCCATGTCAGGAAAATATGAGTTATTGCCTAAATAACTGAAGCACCCAGCCAGGGCCTCCTGTTGCATCTCCTTGATTGTGAATGGCATGCTTCACAAATGATCCCCTTCGCAGCTTCCTCCTCCCTCTCTCTGCTCTGTGAGACACTATCCCCCCCACTTCCATTCAACAAAAGGTCATTTTATGACCTTGATTAGTTAAAAGCAGTTCTTCCTGCCTTGGATTTAAACTGTCCTTTGTCTATTCAAACTCAAATTTAATAACACATAATAATCCTAGAGGCAGGAAACCTACATTTTCAGAATCAGTATAATTAAAGCTACTCCCAACAGCATTTTGTGACTTCTAGAGTCACCAGATACTGTGGAAAGGGTTTTTGCCCTCTCGAACAACACAGAAATGTCATGTTTGGTCTTAAACGAAAGATAATTTCGTAAGAGAAAATATAATCCCCCTTCCGCCACTCTTTGAGCCCCCCAGCCAGAGATATGGCAAGTAGAAGGTTTTTAATAACTCTTCAAGAGGGGCGTACATTCTCTAACTCAGCCCCCAGTGAAGTCAGCAGGAGAAAAAGCATGAAGTTCAGATGCTCATTTGGGGGGTTGTCATTTGCCCGGAGAACCAACTAACATGAGGCTGCGCTGATGTACTAATTCCCTTGAGACGATTTTCCTCCCCTTTATCAACACGTCATATCTGTGACTGAGATAGAGTAAGGGAACTGTCACACAGAGCAATTTTGATCGCTACGACGGTACGATTCGTGACGTTCTAGCGATATAGTTACGATATCGCAGTGTCTGACACGCAGCAGCGATCAGGGATCCTGCTGAGAATCGTACGTCGTAGCAGATCGTTTGGAACTTTCTTTCGTCGCTTGATCACCCGCTGACATCGCTGGATCGTTGTGTGTGACAGCGATCCAGCGATGTGTTCGCTTGTAACCAGGGTAAACATCGGGTAACTAAGCGCAGGGCCGCGCTTAGTAACCCGATGTTTACCGTGGTTACCAGCGTAAACGTAAAAAAACCAAACAGTACATACTTACATTCCGGTGTCTGTCCTCCGGCGTCTCAGCTTCTCTGCACTGTGAGCGCCGGCCAGCCAGAAAGCGAGCACAGAGGTGACGTCTGACGTCACCGCTCTGCTTTCCGGCCGCTGTGCTTACACAGTGCAGAGAAGCTGAGACGCCGGGGGACAGACACCGGAATGTAAGTATGTACTGTTTTTTTTTTTTACGTTTACGCTGGTAACCAGGGTAAACATCGGGTTACTAAGCGCGGCCCTGCGCTTAGTAACCCGATGTTTACCCTGGTTACCCGGGGACTTCGGCATCGCTCCAGCGCCGTGATTGCACCGTGTTACCGCAGTCTACGACGCTGGAGCGATAATCATACGATCGCTGCGACGTCACGGATCGTGCCGTCGTAGCGATCAAAATTGCTCTGTGTGACAGTACCCTAAGTTTCTTATTTTAATCCCTTTTATTTGTAACTGTTTGTGCATACTGTATTTTGATTCCCTTTTTGTAATATCTTTTGTATTTTTGTAAATGCTGCCTATCTTTTCTGGAGCATGCCTATCTTTTCTGGAGCAAACTTTAGCAGATGTTAACAGAAAAATATTTGCCAATGCTCAAAAGCAATCCTGCTTTGGAAAATATTCTTCGGGAAGGGTGTTTATTTTCTACAAGGAAAGCTCCTACCCTTTTCAATCTGTTAACACCAAATATGGTAATGGATAGTCCTGTTAAAACGACCTGGCTGTCTATTAAAGGTTTCTTTAGCTTCAGGGGTGGCAAATGTGGACATGCAAATATGCAGTAAATACCAATCAATCAATTTGTTAAGAAAGTGAGGTCTGAAACAATGGTTATTCATGACTAGTGTTGAGCATTCCGATACCGCAAGTATCGGGTATCGGCCGATACTTGCGGTATCGGAATTCCGATACCGGGATTCCGATACTTGCCGCGTATCGGATACCGGAATCGGAAGTTCTAAGATTCAAAAAGCAGAAATTCAGCCAATGAGATTGATTCCAAGTGTGGGCACATCCTGTTTAGCATGGAGGGCATGAAACTACTGGCAAGGCTGTGATTGGCTGGTGTAATGATGTCATGATGCAGTTTAAAAGTCGCTGGCGCCATTTTGCGATCACTCTGCTGTGAATTCAGTTAGTGACAGGACGCTGTTTGCTGACTGAGGGACAGTTTAGAGATAGCGATTTGCTTCTTTGTGCTTTCCAAAGGCTAATTTAGCAACCGCTGTGTTCACCTACTATTCACCTTGCTTTTGCCTTGTAGCGCTGTTTTCACAGCGATCTGCAGGGTCTGTGTGTGTGTGTGTGTGAGTGCAGCCCAGTCTCCAGTCTGAGTGCAGCCACATAGGCCATCCATAGTTGGTTGTATTCAGTTCAGGGAGGGTGGTTCATTGCCTCATACTGTTCCTTTTTTTTTTTTTTTTCCCAAGTAGTGTAGTCTGCTGCTAATTTATTCAAAAAAATCCTATTAGTGTCTTTCCACCCGTCTCCAGCTAATTTGTGGAAAAACACTACATAGGATAAAGTAGAGGAGGGTTTTTGGGCCTTGCAGCGCCGTTTACGGCTGTCTGCACGGTCTCCGTGTGACTGCAGCTCGCCCTGTAATCTGTGAGCAGCTGTAGCCTGGTTGTCTCCAGCTCAGGGTTTTTCACTGCGTCATACCGCCAAATCAATTTTCTTTTTTTTCAAAGTAGTGTAGTCTGCTGCTAATTAATTTAAAAAAATCCTATTAGTGTCTTTCCACCCGTCTCCAGCTAATTTGTGGAAAAACACTACATAGGATAAAGTAGAGGAGGGTTTTTGGGCCTTGCAGCGCCGTTTACGGCTGTCTGCACGGTCTCCGTGTGACTGCAGCTCGCCCTGTAATCTGTGAGCAGCTGTAGCCTGGTTGTCTCCAGCTCAGGGTTTTTCACTGCGTCATACCACCAAATCAATTTTCTTTTTTTTCAAAGTAGTGTAGTCTGCTGCTAATTAATTTAAAAAAATCCTATTAGTGTCTTTCCACCCGTCTCCAGCTAATTTGTGGAAAAACACTACATAGGATAAAGTAGAGGAGGGTTTTTGGGCCTTGCAGCGCCGTTTACGGCTGTCTGCACGGTCTCCGTGTGACTGCAGCTCGCCCTGTAATCTGTGAGCAGCTATAGCCTGGTTGTCTCCAGCTCAGGGTTTTTCACTGCGTCATACCGCCAAATCAATTTTCTTTTTTTTCAAAGTAGTGTAGTCTGCTGCTAATTAATTTAAAAAAATCCTATTAGTGTCTTTCCACCCGTCTCCAGCTAATTTGTGGAAAAACACTACATAGGATAAAGTAGAGGAGGGTTTTTGGGCCTTGCAGCGCCGTTTACGGCTGTCTGCACGGTCTCCGTGTGACTGCAGCTCGCCCTGTAATCTGTGAGCAGCTATAGCCTGGTTGTCTCCAGCTCAGGGTTTTTCACTGCGTCATACCGCCAAATCAATTTTCTTTTTTTTCAAAATAGTGTAGTCTGCTGCTAATTTATTCAAAAAAATCCTATTAGTGTCTTTCCACCCGTCTCCAGCTAATTTGTGGAAAAACACTACATAGGATAAAGTAGAGGAGGGTTTTTGGGCCTTGTAGCGCCGTTTACGTCTGTCTGCACGGTCTCCGTGTGACTGCAGCTCTATCTGTTGTCAGTTCAGCCCCCAAAAAATAAATAAATAATAAAGTTCACCAAACACACCAGTTACACCACTTTACATTTCTGTAGGCCACATTAGCTCATATTTGTGTCTAGTCCACACTTTAGATAATTAGTGCTTCTTATACCTGTTAGGAGGAGTTGCTCAGGAATAAGCACACAAATCCGTTAGTACTTTTCTGCTTATCTTTATCAGTCAACCAAGATGAAGAAGGCAGTGAGTAAGGCACGGGGGCGTGGGAGCCGTCGCGGAGCAGGGAGGGGACGTGGGGATTCTGTGCCTGCTGCGGGCACCGGTGACTCATCAGCACCCACTTTCACCAGGCAACAGTCGTTCATGCGAAGCTTTGTGTCCGAGCGCCGTACACCGCTGCTGCGTGAAGAACAAATTGAAGCTGTTGTCGGATGGATGGCAGCTAATGCATCAACTTCCATTAGTGCCACATCCTCTCAGACACAGAGCACTGGAGAGCAGCCATCTGTCTCTTCACCACCTGCCAAATTGCCCAGGCAGACAGAGAGCCCAGGACAGGAGCCGTCTCTACTTCTGTTCTCTGAATCTCTTGGCTTGGAAACAGGGGGCCAGCCAAGCAGCATTGGAGAAATGGAAGAAGAGGCAGGGTGCAGTGATGCCCAACAGCTTTTTCTGTCTTCCTCTGAAGAGGCGGGTGGGCCAGTGGCTCCGGTCACCACATCGCAGGCCGCATCAGCTGATGATGACACTCAGGTGCCACTTACTGGTGCGTGCTCTGCTGCTGAGACTACCCAGGAGGAGCAGTTGGGGGCAGAGGGTAGTGTAGATGATGAGGTCCTCGACCCATCTTGGCGTGAGGGACAGGAAGGTGGTGGGAGCAGCTCTGAGGAAGAGATTCCCCGTACGGCCCAAAGAGGGAGAGGGAGGGGGAAGACTGCGGATCCTGCAGCCTCCGCTTTGGCACCCGTTAGGAGCATGTCTCTTCCAAAAGCCAAAAAGGGCGCTCCCAAGACTTGCAGTGCCTGGTCCTTTTTTGACACAGTTGCAGATGACATTTGCTATGTCAGATGCAACGTGTGTCATCAAAAAGTCAAAAGAGGTCGAAATGTCAGCAACCTCAATACCTCCAACATGTGGAAACATGTGCGCAACAGGCACCCGGCGGAGTTAGAAAAACACACTGAAGAGGTAGGCCAACCAACAGCGGCAGCTACCACCTCTTCAGCTCGTGTTGCCTCTTCCTCTACCTCACACGCAGCTGGTTCGGCGTCCTCCCAGGATCGCCGTGGAAGAACCTCTGCCCCTGTTGTCCAGAGACCCGCTGTAATTCCACCCGCAGCGCCACTTTCCCAGTCATCCACACACTCCCAGCCCAGTCTACAGCCATCGGTAGTACAGGCATGGGAGAAAAGGCGGCCTTTCTCGTCAAACCACCCACGAGCACAGGCTCTGACTGCAGGCATTGCCAAACTTCTGTCACTGGAAATGCTGTCATTCAGGCTGGTGGAGACTGACAGCTTCCGTGACTTCATGTCATTGGCAGTCCCACAGTACAAAGTGCCCAGCCGCTTTTACTTCAGCAGGCAAGCCGTCCCTGCCCTGCAGAAGCATGTGGAGGGACACATAAAACACGCGCTACTGAACGCCGTCAGTAGCAAGGTCCACCTCACCACCGATGCGTGGACCAGTCAACATGGACAGGGGCGATACCTTTCCCTCACTGCCCATTGGGTTAATGTCGTTGAGCCGGGTACAGACCGTGCGAGTGGCGCAGGACGTGTCCTGCCCACTCCAAGGATTGCAGGAATCCATTCTGTACGCATTGACTCCTCCTCTTACACCAGTTCCTCAGAATCATCGCTGCAGGAGCCGTCACAGTCCACCTCCACATGGACCCGTGATGAACGTGTACCTGTTACGACCGACATGAGCACAGCCGTGGCCAAACGTCAACAGGCCGTCTTGAAATTAATTTTCTTGGGGAATCGTAGCCACACAGCGCAGGAGCTCTGGAATGCCATCAAGCAGGAGAGCGATGTGTGGTTTGTGCCAGCGAATCTCCAGCCAGGCATGGTAGTGTGTGATAATGGCCGAAATCTGGTGGCAGCTCTGGGCCTCGGCAACCTCACTCACATCCCATGTCTGGCACATGTGCTCAATTTGGTCGTGCAGAGCTTTTTGAGGGACTATCCGGATCTTGATGCACTGCTGCACAAGGTCCGCCTAGAGTGTGCTCACTTGCGGCGTTCCAGCACGGCAAAAGCGCGCATTGCGGCTCTGCAGCGCCGACACCGCCTGCCGGAACATCGCATCATATGTGACCTACCTACCAGGTGGAATTCCACGTTACATATGTTGGAGCGGTTGTGTGAGCAGCAGCAAGCTGTAATGGAGTACCAGCTGCTTCAGGCGCAAAAAAGTCGCAGTCAGCGCCGTACAGACTTCACAACCACAGAGTGGGCCACTATGAATGACGTCTGCCAGGTTTTGCGTCCCTTTGATTATTCCACGCGGATGGCGAGTGCAGATGATGCACTAGTCAGCATGACTGTCCCCCTTATCTGCCTGCTTGAAAAATCACTGCAAGCGCTAAGGGATGATGTTGTGGAAGAGGTGGAGGATGAGGATTCACCATTTCCATCATCTTCTGGACAGTCAGCGCCACGTGGTTCCTCACAAACGCGTAGGCAGGGGACCGTTTGTGAGGAGGATGAGGAGGAGTCAATGGAGGAGGAAGGCATCCGTCCAGAGGAGGGAGTTACACAATTGTCCAGTACTCAGTGTGTACAGCGAGGGTGGGGTGATGACGAGCGGGCAGAGATCACGCCTCCAGCAGGGGACAGCGTTTCTTGGGCAGTTGGCAGTCTGCAGCACATGGTGGATTACATGCTGCAGTGCCTGAGAAACGACCGCCGCATCGCCCACATTCTCAACATGTCTGATTATTGGGTGTTCACCCTCCTCGATCCTCGCTACCGGGACAACGTAGAAAGCCTCATCACACCGTTGAACCGGGAGCGAAAAATGCGGGAGTACCAAGACACACTGGTCAATTCCATCATCTTCTCCATTCCAACTGAGAGAAGTGCTGCTAGTGCATTCCAAAGCAGCTCAGTGCGTCCAGGCCGTGGTGGAGGCTCTGCACAAAGAGGGAGCAGAAGCAGTGCCTCTGCCCAAGGCAAGACCAGTATGGCCGAACTGTGGCACAGTTTTCTGTGCCCGCCACAAAAGTCTACACCATCACAGACGGCTCCAGTCAGCAGGAGGCAACGGTTCCGTCAGATGGTGACAGACTACATGTCTTGCCCTCTTGCTGTACTCCCAGACGGCTCTTCCCCTTTCAAGTTTTGGGTCTCAAAGCTGGATACATGGCCAGAGCTAAGCCAGTATGCATTGGAGGTGCTGTCTTGCCCTGCGGCCAGTGTATTATCGGAACGTGTCTTTAGTGCTGCAGGTGGTGTACTAACTGACCGTCGCATGCGACTATCCTCCGATAACGTTGACCGGCTTACTTTCCTGAAAATGAACAAGGCCTGGATCTCGCCGGAATTTGCCACTCCTCCTCCTGATTGAATAATTAGGTCACTGTATACGTTATCCAGGTCTCCTGTTGTGTTCATCTTTCTACCACCTGAACTTAAATTCCTGGGCTCCAACACCGCCAGTTGAGGCTCAGACGTGCCGTCTGCACAGTCAAAACATACGACCCAGTGTTATTGGGTTTCAGTAATGTCAGCTGATCCCCAGCTGTGTAGCCGGCAATGTGTCATGCGACCGCCACGCTGACACAACAACTGAAATGTAAGGGAATCTGTCCCCCCCCCCCCAAGGCGTTTGTTACTGAAAGAGCCACCTTGTGCAGCAGTAATGCTGCCCAAGGAAAAGGTAGCTATTTTTGTTTAGCTCCTTGCACACGCAGAACTTAACACTTATAAAATGTGTCCACTGATACCGTAAAACCGTCCCGGAGGTGGGACTTTACTTCGTAATGTGACGCAGCCCAGCCGTCATTCCTACCCCCCCGGCGCCGCGCACCGGCTCCTCAGCGTTGTTTTATTCCGTCCTGGAGCCTGCGCTGTTATGTTATCCCGTGGCCAGGCACACTTAGCGCTGCCCGTCTTCTGGCATCATTTGGTGTCTGGATGGCTGCGCCTGTGCGGCCGCGCTGGCAGAGAGCCCGCCTCGCAGTGTCTTCTGATTTAATCCCACTGGGGGCCTGGGATCCATGGACATGCGCAGTGCATATCTGAACCTCCACCTCTCACTCATTTCCCTATGGCTTCTTCAGACTGTTCGGTGTCAGCTGGTCCCTAACAGCATGCCACGGCCGTGACACCGCACAGTCTGAAGAAGCCATAGGGAGATGAGTGAGAGGTGGAGGTTCAGATATGCAGTGCGCATGTCCATGGATCCCAGGCCCCCAGTGGGATTAAATCAGAAGACACTGCAAGGCGGGCTCTCTGCCAGCGCGGCCGCACAGGCGCAGCCATCCAGACACCAAATGATGCCAGAAGACGGGCAGCGCTAAGTGTGCCTGGCCACGGGATAACATAACAGCGCAGGCTCCTTGACGGAATAAAACAACGCTGAGGAGCCGGTGCGCGGCGCCGGGGGGGTAGGAATGACGGCTGGGCTGCGTCACATTACGAAGGAAAGTCCCACCTCCGGGACGGTTTTACGGTTGCAGGGGACACATTTTATAAGTGTTTAGTTCTGTGTTTGCAAGGAGCATGATGAAAAGAGCCACCTTTTCCTTTTGCATCTTTTGTGCTGCACAAGCTGGCTCTTTCAGCTACAAACGCCTTGGGGGGGGGTTAAAGGTTCCCTTTCGACTTTCTCAGGCTTCGGCCTACATTGTGTTCCTCTGCTTTTCCACCTGTCCCTGGGCTCCAACACCGCCAGTTGCCGTCCAGAAGTGCTGTACGCACAGTCAACAGTCCCTCCTCTGTTATTGGGGTTCAGTAACGTCAGCTGTTCCCCTGCTGTGTGTGTGGCAATCCCTCCTACCTCCTCCAACCTCCTCCTCCTCCACCCGTCCCTGGGCTCCAACACCGCCAGTTGCCGTCCAGAAGTGCTGTACGCACAGTCAACAGTCCCTCCTCTGTTATTGGGGTTCAGTAACGTCAGCTGTTCCCCTGCTGTGTGTGTGGCAATCCCTCCTACCTCCTCCTACCTCCTCCAACCTCCTCCTCCTCCACCTGCCCCTGGGCTCCAACACCGCCAGTTGCCGTCCAGAAGTGCTGTACGCACAGTCAACAGTCCCTCCTCTGTTATTGGGGTTCAGTAACGTCAGCTGTTCCCCTGCTGTGTGTGTGGCAATCCCTCCTACCTCCTCCAACCTCCTCCTCCTCCACCCGTCCCTGGGCTCCAACACCGCCAGTTGCCGTCCAGAAGTGCTGTACGCACAGTCAACAGTCCCTCCTCTGTTATTGGGGTTCAGTAACGTCAGCTGTTCCCCTGCTGTGTGTGTGGCAATCCCTCCTACCTCCTCCTACCTCCTCCAACCTCCTCCTCCTCCACCTGCCCCTGGGCTCCAACACCGCCAGTTGCCGTCCAGAAGTGCTGTACGCACAGTCAACAGTCCCTCCTCTGTTATTGGGGTTCAGTAACGTCAGCTGTTCCCCTGCTGTGTGTGTGGCAATCCCTCCTACCTCCTCCAACCTCCTCCTCCTCCACCCGTCCCTGGGCTCCAACACCGCCAGTTGCCGTCCAGAAGTGCTGTACGCACAGTCAACAGTCCCTCCTCTGTTATTGGGGTTCAGTAACGTCAGCTGTTCCCCTGCTGTGTGTGTGGCAATCCCTCCTACCTCCTCCAACCTCCTCCTCCTCCACCCGTCCCTGGGCTCCAACACCGCCAGTTGCCGTCCAGAAGTGCTGTACGCACAGTCAACAGTCCCTCCTCTGTTATTGGGGTTCAGTAACGTCAGCTGTTCCCCTGCTGTGTGTGTGGCAATCCCTCCTACCTCCTCCTACCTCCTCCAACCTCCTCCTCCTCCACCTGCCCCTGGGCTCCAACACCGCCAGTTGCCGTCCAGAAGTGCTGTACGCACAGTCAACAGTCCCTCCTCTGTTATTGGGGTTCAGTAACGTCAGCTGTTCCCCTGCTGTGTGTGTGGCAATCCCTCCTACCTCCTCCAACCTCCTCCAACCTCCTCCTCCTCCACCTGCCCCTGGGCTCCAACACCGCCAGTTGCCGTCCAGAAGTGCTGTACGCACAGTCAACAGTCCCTCCTCTGTTATTGGGGTTCAGTAACGTCAGCTGTTCCCCTGCTGTGTGTGTGGCAATCCCTCCTACCTCCTCCTACCTCCTCCAACCTCCTCCTCCTCCACCTGCCCCTGGGCTCCAACACCGCCAGTTGCCGTCCAGAAGTGCTGTACGCACAGTCAACAGTCCCTCCTCTGTTATTGGGGTTCAGTAACGTCAGCTGTTCCCCTGCTGTGTGTGTGGCAATCCCTCCTACCTCCTCCTACCTCCTCCTCCTCCACCCGTCCCTGGGCTCCAACACCGCCAGTTGCCGTCCAGAAGTGCTGTACGCACAGTCAACAGTCCCTCCTCTGTTATTGGGGTTCAGTAACGTCAGCTGTTCCCCTGCTGTGTGTGTGGCAATCCCTCCTACCTCCTCCAACCTCCTCCTCCTCCACCCGTCCCTGGGCTCCAACACCGCCAGTTGCCGTCCAGAAGTGCTGTACGCACAGTCAACAGTCCCTCCTCTGTTATTGGGGTTCAGTAACGTCAGCTGTTCCCCTGCTGTGTGTGTGGCAATCCCTCCTACCTCCTCCAACCTCCTCCAACCTCCTCCTCCTCCACCTGCCCCTGGGCTCCAACACCGCCAGTTGCCGTCCAGAAGTGCTGTACGCACAGTCAACAGTCCCTCCTCTGTTATTGGGGTTCAGTAACGTCAGCTGTTCCCCTGCTGTGTGTGTGGCAATCCCTCCTACCTCCTCCTACCTCCTCCAACCTCCTCCTCCTCCACCTGCCCCTGGGCTCCAACACCGCCAGTTGCCGTCCAGAAGTGCTGTACGCACAGTCAACAGTCCCTCCTCTGTTATTGGGGTTCAGTAACGTCAGCTGTTCCCCTGCTGTGTGTGTGGCAATCCCTCCTACCTCCTCCTACCTCCTCCTCCTCCACCCGTCCCTGGGCTCCAACACCGCCAGTTGCCGTCCAGAAGTGCTGTACGCACAGTCAACAGTCCCTCCTCTGTTATTGGGGTTCAGTAACGTCAGCTGTTCCCCTGCTGTGTGTGTGGCAATCCCTCCTACCTCCTCCAACCTCCTCCTCCTCCACCCGTCCCTGGGCTCCAACACCGCCAGTTGCCGTCCAGAAGTGCTGTACGCACAGTCAACAGTCCCTCCTCTGTTATTGGGGTTCAGTAACGTCAGCTGTTCCCCTGCTGTGTGTGTGGCAATCCCTCCTACCTCCTCCTACCTCCTCCAACCTCCTCCTCCTCCACCTGCCCCTGGGCTCCAACACCGCCAGTTGCCGTCCAGAAGTGCTGTACGCACAGTCAACAGTCCCTCCTCTGTTATTGGGGTTCAGTAACGTCAGCTGTTCCCCTGCTGTGTGTGTGGCAATCCCTCCTACCTCCTCCTACCTCCTCCAACCTCCTCCTCCTCCACCTGCCCCTGGGCTCCAACACCGCCAGTTGCCGTCCAGAAGTGCTGTACGCACAGAGCCAAACACCTCGCCAATGTGTTAGTGGGGTTCAGCACCGCCAGCTGTTCCCCTGCTGTGTATACGGCAACGTGTACTGCGACCGCCACGCAGGCACAACAAGTTAAATGTAAGGGAACCTGACCCCCCCCCCCCCCACAGGCGTTTGTTACTGAAGGAGCCACCTTGTGCAGCAGTAATGATGCAAAGGGAAAAAGTGCCTCTTTTCGTGATGCTCCTTGCACATGCTGAACCAAACACTTATGAAATGTGTCCCCACACAGCGTTAAACCGTCCGGTAGGTGGAACTTTCCTTTGTCGTGTGACGCAGCACAGCCATCATTTTTACCCCCTTGGCGCCGTGCGCCGCCTCCTCAGCGTTGTTTTAATCTGTCCCGGAGCCTGCGCTGTTAGGTTAGCCCTTGGCCATGCACACATGTTGCGCTGCCCGTCTTCTGACCTCATTTGGTGTCAGGCTGGCTGCGCCTGTGCGGGTGCGCTGGCCGAGATCCCGCCTCGCAGTGTCGTCTAATGTAATCCCACCGCGGGCCTGTGATCCGTGCCCGTGCGCAGTGCATATCCTCTCCTCTCACTCCCCTCCCTACGGCTTCTTCAGACTGTGCGATGTCAGCTGGTCCCTAATAGCATGCCACGGCCGTGACACCGCACAGTCTGAAAAAGCCGTAGGGAGGGGAGTGAGAGGAGAGGATATGCACTGCGCACGGGCACGGATCACAGGCCCGCGGTGGGATTACATTAGACGACACTGCGAGGCGGGATCTCGGCCAGCGCACCCGCACAGGCGCAGCCAGCCTGACACCAAATGATGTCAGAAGACGGGCAGCGCAAAATGTGTGCATGGCCAAGGGCTAACCTAACAGCCCAGGCTCCGGGACAGATTAAAACAACGCTGAGGAGGCGGCGCACGGCGCCAAGGGGGTAAAAATGATGGCTGTGCTGCATCACACGACAAAGGAAAGTTCCACCTACCGGACGGTTTAACGCTGTGAGGGGACACATTTCATAACTGTTAGGTTCCGCATGTGCAAGGACCATAATTAAAAGAGCTAAGTTTACCTTTTCCAGCATTAGTGCTGTACACAATGGCTCTTTCAGCTACAAACGCCTGGGGGGGGGGGGGTTAAAGGTTTCCTTTCAACTTGCTCGAGTGCAGGCTTCGGCCTACACTCCGCTCCCCCTGCTCCTCCTGCTGACCCTGGGCTCCAACACCGCCAGTTGGGGCCCGGTACTGCTAGCTGCACAGAGAAAAACACCTCGCCAATGTGTCAGTGGGGTCCAGCACCGCCAGCTGTTCCCCTGCTGTGTAGCCGGCAACGTGTCCTGCAAAAGTCACGCAGACACAACACACCCAAAGCTGCCGCCTGTGCAGGCTTCGGCCTACACTCCCCTCCCCCTGCTCCTCCTCCTCCTGCTCCTCCTCCTGCTGTCCCTGGGCTCTAACACACCGCCAGTTTTTGCCCAGATGTGCTAGCTGCACAGAGAAAAACACCAGCCAATGTGTCAGTGGGGTCCAGCACCGCCAGCTGTTCCCCTGCTGTGCAGCCGGCAACGTGTCCTGCAAAAGCCACGCAGACACAAGAACTGAAATTGAAGGGAACCTGTCCCCCCTCCCCCAGGCGTTTTTACGTTATCCAGCCACCTTGTACAGCGGTAATGCTGCATGTGTGCAAGGTGGCTCAGAAACGTATTCTCCTCGCACATGTGGAACTGAAAACACGTCTGCAATGTGTCCTCTGTGTGACCATTTAACCGTCCCGGTGGTGTGACTTTCCTTTGTAATGACACGCTGCAACCCCCTTGGTAGCGCTGCCCGTCTTCTGGCATCATGGTTTGGCTGCCTGCGCCTCTGCGGCCGCCCTGACCCACACAACGCCCCTCGGTGTCTTATTTATTGGGACTGCGAGGGTGTGATTGATGGGCAGGATCAGTGCATCAGTTCGCCTGTCCCTCCTCTCCTTCCGCCTTCTTCGGACTGTGCGGCTTCATGGCCGTGGCATGCGATAAGGGATCAGATGACGCCGCATAGTCTGAAGCGGGTGTAAGAACCCAAGCGAGAGGCGAACATATGTACTGCGCCAGGCCATGAATCCCAGCCCCGCAGTGTTTAAACTATGTCAATACACTGCGGGGCTGTGATTCATGGGCATCGCGAACCGCACCGGCCAACATTAAATGAGGTCAGAAGATGGGCAGCGCTAACGGCGCTAGGCCAGGGGATAACACGACAGCGCAGACTCCTGTACAGCAAATAACAACGCTCGGGAGGCTGCACCCAGCACCAAGGTGGGATTCTTGACACCTGTGCTGCGTCTCATTACAAAGGGAACTCTCGCCTCCATTACACAGTTTGACTGTCTAAAGGGCTGAATGTTATACGTGTTCCATTCAGCGTGTGCAAGGAGAAAAATTACAAGAGCAACCTTTGACTTGCGCAGCACTGCTGCTGCATAAGCTGTGGCTCTTCTACTTTGTAACCCCTGAGGGGGGGTTAAAGGTGACTTTTGAAATCGGTTCAATTAGGCTTCGGCCTACACTCTGCTCCACCTGCAGAGCCCGGGCTCCAACAACGCTAGTTGCTGTCCGGAAGTGCTGGCTGCACAGAGCCAAACACCTCGCCAATGTGTCAGTGGGGTCCAGCACCGCCAGCTGTTCCCCTGCTGTGTAGCCGGCAACGTGTCCTGCAAAAGTCACGCAGACACAACACACCCAAAGCTGCCGCCTGTGCAGGCTTCGGCCTACACTCCCCTCCCCCTGCTCCTCCTCCTCCTGCTCCTCCTCCTGCTGTCCCTGGGCTCTAACACACCGCCAGTTTTTGCCCAGATGTGCTAGCTGCACAGAGAAAAACACCAGCCAATGTGTCAGTGGGGTCCAGCACCGCCAGCTGTTCCCCTGCTGTGCAGCCGGCAACGTGTCCTGCAAAAGCCACGCAGACACAAGAACTGAAATTGAAGGGAACCTGTCCCCCCTCCCCCAGGCGTTTTTACGTTATCCAGCCACCTTGTACAGCGGTAATGCTGCATGTGTGCAAGGTGGCTCAGAAACGTATTCTCCTCGCACATGTGGAACTGAAAACACGTCTGCAATGTGTCCTCTGTGTGACCATTTAACCGTCCCGGTGGTGTGACTTTCCTTTGTAATGACACGCTGCAACCCCCTTGGTAGCGCTGCCCGTCTTCTGGCATCATGGTTTGGCTGCCTGCGCCTCTGCGGCCGCCCTGACCCACACAACGCCCCTCGGTGTCTTATTTATTGGGACTGCGAGGGTGTGATTGATGGGCAGGATCAGTGCATCAGTTCGCCTGTCCCTCCTCTCCTTCCGCCTTCTTCGGACTGTGCGGCTTCATGGCCGTGGCATGCGATAAGGGATCAGATGACGCCGCATAGTCTGAAGCGGGTGTAAGAACCCAAGCGAGAGGCGAACATATGTACTGCGCCAGGCCATGAATCCCAGCCCCGCAGTGTTTAAACTATGTCAATACACTGCGGGGCTGTGATTCATGGGCATCGCGAACCGCACCGGCCAACATTAAATGAGGTCAGAAGATGGGCAGCGCTAACGGCGCTAGGCCAGGGGATAACACGACAGCGCAGACTCCTGTACAGCAAATAACAACGCTCGGGAGGCTGCACCCAGCACCAAGGTGGGATTCTTGACACCTGTGCTGCGTCTCATTACAAAGGGAACTCTCGCCTCCATTACACAGTTTGACTGTCTAAAGGGCTGAATGTTATACGTGTTCCATTCAGCGTGTGCAAGGAGAAAAATTACAAGAGCAACCTTTGACTTGCGCAGCACTGCTGCTGCATAAGCTGTGGCTCTTCTACTTTGTAACCCCTGAGGGGGGGTTAAAGGTGACTTTTGAAATCGGTTCAATTAGGCTTCGGCCTACACTCTGCTCCACCTGCAGAGCCCGGGCTCCAACAACGCTAGTTGCTGTCCGGAAGTGCTGGCTGCACAGAGCCAAACACCTCGCCAATGTGTCAGTGGGGTCCAGCACCGCCAGCTGTTCCCCTGCTGTGTAGCCGGCAACGTGTCCTGCAAAAGTCACGCAGACACAACACACCCAAAGCTGCCGCCTGTGCAGGCTTCGGCCTACACTCCCCTCCCCCTGCTCCTCCTCCTCCTGCTCCTCCTCCTGCTGTCCCTGGGCTCTAACACACCGCCAGTTTTTGCCCAGATGTGCTAGCTGCACAGAGAAAAACACCAGCCAATGTGTCAGTGGGGTCCAGCACCGCCAGCTGTTCCCCTGCTGTGCAGCCGGCAACGTGTCCTGCAAAAGCCACGCAGACACAAGAACTGAAATTGAAGGGAACCTGTCCCCCCTCCCCCAGGCGTTTTTACGTTATCCAGCCACCTTGTACAGCGGTAATGCTGCATGTGTGCAAGGTGGCTCAGAAACGTATTCTCCTCGCACATGTGGAACTGAAAACACGTCTGCAATGTGTCCTCTGTGTGACCATTTAACCGTCCCGGTGGTGTGACTTTCCTTTGTAATGACACGCTGCAACCCCCTTGGTAGCGCTGCCCGTCTTCTGGCATCATGGTTTGGCTGCCTGCGCCTCTGCGGCCGCCCTGACCCACACAACGCCCCTCGGTGTCTTATTTATTGGGACTGCGAGGGTGTGATTGATGGGCAGGATCAGTGCATCAGTTCGCCTGTCCCTCCTCTCCTTCCGCCTTCTTCGGACTGTGCGGCTTCATGGCCGTGGCATGCGATAAGGGATCAGATGACGCCGCATAGTCTGAAGCGGGTGTAAGAACCCAAGCGAGAGGCGAACATATGTACTGCGCCAGGCCATGAATCCCAGCCCCGCAGTGTTTAAACTATGTCAATACACTGCGGGGCTGTGATTCATGGGCATCGCGAACCGCACCGGCCAACATTAAATGAGGTCAGAAGATGGGCAGCGCTAACGGCGCTAGGCCAGGGGATAACACGACAGCGCAGACTCCTGTACAGCAAATAACAACGCTCGGGAGGCTGCACCCAGCACCAAGGTGGGATTCTTGACACCTGTGCTGCGTCTCATTACAAAGGGAACTCTCGCCTCCATTACACAGTTTGACTGTCTAAAGGGCTGAATGTTATACGTGTTCCATTCAGCGTGTGCAAGGAGAAAAATTACAAGAGCAACCTTTGACTTGCGCAGCACTGCTGCTGCATAAGCTGTGGCTCTTCTACTTTGTAACCCCTGAGGGGGGGTTAAAGGTGACTTTTGAAATCGGTTCAATTAGGCTTCGGCCTACACTCTGCTCCACCTGCAGAGCCCGGGCTCCAACAACGCTAGTTGCTGTCCGGAAGTGCTGGCTGCACAGAGCCAAACACCTCGCCAATGTGTCAGTGGGGTCCAGCACCGCCAGCTGTTCCCCTGCTGTGTAGCCGGCAACGTGTCCTGCAAAAGTCACGCAGACACAACACACCCAAAGCTGCCGCCTGTGCAGGCTTCGGCCTACACTCCCCTCCCCCTGCTCCTCCTCCTCCTGCTCCTCCTCCTGCTGTCCCTGGGCTCTAACACACCGCCAGTTTTTGCCCAGATGTGCTAGCTGCACAGAGAAAAACACCAGCCAATGTGTCAGTGGGGTCCAGCACCGCCAGCTGTTCCCCTGCTGTGCAGCCGGCAACGTGTCCTGCAAAAGCCACGCAGACACAAGAACTGAAATTGAAGGGAACCTGTCCCCCCTCCCCCAGGCGTTTTTACGTTATCCAGCCACCTTGTACAGCGGTAATGCTGCATGTGTGCAAGGTGGCTCAGAAACGTATTCTCCTCGCACATGTGGAACTGAAAACACGTCTGCAATGTGTCCTCTGTGTGACCATTTAACCGTCCCGGTGGTGTGACTTTCCTTTGTAATGACACGCTGCAACCCCCTTGGTAGCGCTGCCCGTCTTCTGGCATCATGGTTTGGCTGCCTGCGCCTCTGCGGCCGCCCTGACCCACACAACGCCCCTCGGTGTCTTATTTATTGGGACTGCGAGGGTGTGATTGATGGGCAGGATCAGTGCATCAGTTCGCCTGTCCCTCCTCTCCTTCCGCCTTCTTCGGACTGTGCGGCTTCATGGCCGTGGCATGCGATAAGGGATCAGATGACGCCGCATAGTCTGAAGCGGGTGTAAGAACCCAAGCGAGAGGCGAACATATGTACTGCGCCAGGCCATGAATCCCAGCCCCGCAGTGTTTAAACTATGTCAATACACTGCGGGGCTGTGATTCATGGGCATCGCGAACCGCACCGGCCAACATTAAATGAGGTCAGAAGATGGGCAGCGCTAACGGCGCTAGGCCAGGGGATAACACGACAGCGCAGACTCCTGTACAGCAAATAACAACGCTCGGGAGGCTGCACCCAGCACCAAGGTGGGATTCTTGACACCTGTGCTGCGTCTCATTACAAAGGGAACTCTCGCCTCCATTACACAGTTTGACTGTCTAAAGGGCTGAATGTTATACGTGTTCCATTCAGCGTGTGCAAGGAGAAAAATTACAAGAGCAACCTTTGACTTGCGCAGCACTGCTGCTGCATAAGCTGTGGCTCTTCTACTTTGTAACCCCTGAGGGGGGGTTAAAGGTGACTTTTGAAATCGGTTCAATTAGGCTTCGGCCTACACTCTGCTCCACCTGCAGAGCCCGGGCTCCAACAACGCTAGTTGCTGTCCGGAAGTGCTGGCTGCACAGAGCCAAACACCTCGCCAATGTGTCAGTGGGGTCCAGCACCGCCAGCTGTTCCCCTGCTGTGTAGCCGGCAACGTGTCCTGCAAAAGTCACGCAGACACAACACACCCAAAGCTGCCGCCTGTGCAGGCTTCGGCCTACACTCCCCTCCCCCTGCTCCTCCTCCTCCTGCTCCTCCTCCTGCTGTCCCTGGGCTCTAACACACCGCCAGTTTTTGCCCAGATGTGCTAGCTGCACAGAGAAAAACACCAGCCAATGTGTCAGTGGGGTCCAGCACCGCCAGCTGTTCCCCTGCTGTGCAGCCGGCAACGTGTCCTGCAAAAGCCACGCAGACACAAGAACTGAAATTGAAGGGAACCTGTCCCCCCTCCCCCAGGCGTTTTTACGTTATCCAGCCACCTTGTACAGCGGTAATGCTGCATGTGTGCAAGGTGGCTCAGAAACGTATTCTCCTCGCACATGTGGAACTGAAAACACGTCTGCAATGTGTCCTCTGTGTGACCATTTAACCGTCCCGGTGGTGTGACTTTCCTTTGTAATGACACGCTGCAACCCCCTTGGTAGCGCTGCCCGTCTTCTGGCATCATGGTTTGGCTGCCTGCGCCTCTGCGGCCGCCCTGACCCACACAACGCCCCTCGGTGTCTTATTTATTGGGACTGCGAGGGTGTGATTGATGGGCAGGATCAGTGCATCAGTTCGCCTGTCCCTCCTCTCCTTCCGCCTTCTTCGGACTGTGCGGCTTCATGGCCGTGGCATGCGATAAGGGATCAGATGACGCCGCATAGTCTGAAGCGGGTGTAAGAACCCAAGCGAGAGGCGAACATATGTACTGCGCCAGGCCATGAATCCCAGCCCCGCAGTGTTTAAACTATGTCAATACACTGCGGGGCTGTGATTCATGGGCATCGCGAACCGCACCGGCCAACATTAAATGAGGTCAGAAGATGGGCAGCGCTAACGGCGCTAGGCCAGGGGATAACACGACAGCGCAGACTCCTGTACAGCAAATAACAACGCTCGGGAGGCTGCACCCAGCACCAAGGTGGGATTCTTGACACCTGTGCTGCGTCTCATTACAAAGGGAACTCTCGCCTCCATTACACAGTTTGACTGTCTAAAGGGCTGAATGTTATACGTGTTCCATTCAGCGTGTGCAAGGAGAAAAATTACAAGAGCAACCTTTGACTTGCGCAGCACTGCTGCTGCATAAGCTGTGGCTCTTCTACTTTCTAACCCCTGAGGGGGGGTTAAAGGTTACCTTTGAAATTGGTTCAAGTAGGCTTCGGCCTACACTCTGCTCCCCCTGCAGAGCCCGGGCTACAACACCGCTCGTTGCTGTCCGGAAGTGCTGGCTGCACAGAGCCAAACACCTCGCCAATGTGTCAGTGGGGTCCAGCACCGCCAGCTGTTCCCCTGCTGTGCAGCCGGCAACGTGTCCTGCAAAAGCCACGCAGACACTTGCTCTTGTACCTTCTGCTCCACATCCTGGTTCCAGTACCGTCAGCTGGTTCCGGGCAGAGCCTTTGGCTTAGGTGCCTCCCTCTGGGTATCCGAGTTCCACCAACGTCAGGTGGTCCTTGGTAGTGCTTTCAGGCACGGGTACCTCCTGCTTAGTAACCGGGTTCCAGTAACGTCAGCTGGTCCTCGGTAGTTCCATTGGCTCTTGGACCTTCGGCTACCCATCCGGGTTCCAGCACCGTCAGCTGGTTCTCGGCAGTGTCTTTTGCTCTTGTACCTTCTGCTCCCCATCCTGGTTCCAGTACCGTCAGCTGGTTCCGGGCAGAGCCTTTGGCTTAGGTGCCTCCCTCTGGGTATCCGAGTTCCACCAACGTCAGGTGGTCCTTGGTAGTGCTTTCAGGCACGGGTACCTCCTGCTTAGTAACCGGGTTCCAGTAACGTCAGCTGGTCCTCGGTAGTTCCATTGGCTCTTGGACCTTCGGGTAGCCATCCGAGTTCCAGTTCCATCAGCTGGTTCTCGGCATTTTCTCAGCCTTCTTGTACCTTCTGCTACATTTCCAAGTTCAAGAGACTAAACACGATGACCCGGAAGAACACCCCTAAGATGACGACGACACCAGAGACGACAACCACCGTGATGACGACGACCCTGGAGACGATGACCCTGAAGACCACCCCGATGACGACGACCCCGGAGACCACCCCGATGACGACGACCCCGGAGACGACGACCCTGGAGACGACGACGACCTGGAAGACCGAGAAGCAGAAGAACAAGAGGCTGCAGAACAAAGAGCAGAAGGACATTAAGCATAACACAAAATATCAGAGCAAAAAAATATTATGTAAATTATAAGCAGAAGAAGACTAAGCAGTGTATGGGGGTGAGTCCGTTCCTCCTCGTGGTGCCCCTGGATAAAGCCTGATGCTGCAGGCCAAACTGAACGCGGACAAATGTAACTGGTTTGTGACAGGCAGAACGGAAGGTGTAATCTTCAAACTTTTATAGATAACAACTACGGGAATGCCTGTCACAAATAAGAATATGATGAAGAAGTTGAATATGATGAAGATAATAGTAAAATAAAAAGAATATGAACAATGTAACCCAAAAAATAATAGGTAGAAGATGAAGAAGAAGATGAATAAGGTGAAGAAGTTGATGTCAAAGAAGCTGATGATGAGGATAATTAAGAAGAAAGCGTGGGAGAAGTAAAAAAGAAGGTGAAGGGCGTGGAAGTAGTGAAACATCAATATCTGACATAAAAAAAAAAAAAAATAACATAGTCAAATTCTTTCTAACGCCGAACTTCATAAAAAAAAATAAAAAATCCTGCTATTCTATTACATTGGGCTAAACCTCTGTCCCTTTAATATCTCCGCCACGTCCCCCAATACATCCTACATTATTCTTAGTTGTTTTCCTTCATGTAGAATGAACCTACAAGTTTATTAAGGGTTTATTTTAATTCCGATATTTTCGTCCCATTGACTTGCATTGGGATCGGGTATCGGTATCGGATTGGATCCGATATTTTGACGGTATCGGCCGATACTTTCCGATACCGATACTTTCCGATATCGGAAAGTATCGCTCAACACTATTCATGACTAGTGTTGAGCGATACCGTCCGATACTTGAAAGTATCGGTATCGGAAAGTATCGGCCGATACCGGCAAAGTATCGGATCCAATCCGATACCGATACCCGATACCAATACAAGTCAATGGGACTCAGGTATCGGACGGTATTCCTGATGGTTCCCAGGGTCTGAAGGAGAGGAAACTCTCCTTCAGGCCCTGGGAACCATATTAATGTGTAAAAGAAAGAATTAAAATAAAAAATATTGCTATACTCACCTGTCCGACGCAGCCGGGACCTCAGCGAGGGAACCGGCAGCGTTGTTTGTTTAAAATTCGCGCTTTTACTTGGTTACGTGAGGTCCCGGCTTGTGATTGGTCAGGGCGGCCATGTTGCCGGGACGCGGACCAATCACAGCAAGCCGTGACGAAATTACGTCACGGCTTGCTGTGATTGGTCCGAGTCCCGGCAACATGGCCGCCATTAACCAATCACAAGCCGTGACGTCACGGGAGGCTGGACATGCGCGTGTTTTGAAAAGCGCGCGTGTCCAGCCTCCAGTGACGTCCCGGCTTATGATTGGTCACGGCGCCATGTTGCCGGGACGCGGACCAATCACAGCAAGCCGTGACGAAATTACGTCACGGCTTGCTGTGATTGGTCCGCGTCCCGGCAACATGGCCGCCATTAACCAATCACAAGCCGTGACGTCACGGGAGGCTGGACACGCGCGCTTTTCAAAATACGCGCATGTCCAGCCTCCCGTGACGTCCCGGCTTGTGATTGGTTAATGGCGGCCATGTTGCCGGGACGTCACTGGAGGCTGGACACGCGCGCTTTTCAAAATACGCGCATGTCCAGCCTCCCGTGACGTCCCGGCTTGTGATTGGTTAATGGCGGCCATGTTGCCGGGACTTCACTGGAGGCTGGACACGCGCGCTTTTCAAAATACGCGCATGTCCAGCCTCCCGTGACGTCCCGGCTTGTGATTGGTTAATGGCGGCCATGTTGCCGGGACGTCACTGGAGGCTGGACACGCGCGCTTTTCAAAATACGCGCATGTCCAGCCTCCCGTGACGTCCCGGCTTGTGATTGGTTAATGGCGGCCATGTTGCCGGGACGTCACTGGAGGCTGGACACGCGCGCTTTTCAAAATACGCGCATGTCCAGCCTCCCGTGACGTCACGGCTTGTGATTGGTTAATGGCGGCCATGTTGCCGGGACGTCACTGGAGGCTGGACACGCGCGCTTTTCAAAATACGCGCATGTCCAGCCTCCCGTGACGTCACGGCTTGTGATTGGTTAATGGCGGCCATGTTGCCGGGACGCGGACCAATCACAGCAAGCCGTGACGTAATTTCGTCACGGCTTGCTGTGATTGGTCCGCGTCCCGGCAACATGGCCGCCCTGACCAATCACAAGCCGGGACTTCACGTAACCAAGTAAAAGCGCGAAATTTAAACAAACAACGCTGCCGATTCCCTCGCTGAGGTCCCGGCTGCGTCGGACAGGTGAGTATAGCGATATTTTTTATTTTAATTCTCTTTTTTACACATTATTACATTAATGTTGTTGCGATACCCGATACCCGATATCACAAAAATATCGGATCTCGGTATCGGAAATTCCGATACAGCAAGTATCGGCCGATACCCGATACTTGCAGTATCGGAATGCTCAACACTATTCATGACTTCATAAATTGCAGTAGTACATATGTCATATACATGGTTACCTGCAATATTTGTGATCTCTTCTATACAGGTTGCGCAACACGAAAACTCCGGCAGCACATCAGTGAACACCTTAGGGATTCAGTGAACAGAGTTGCACCTAATCCCTGTAATGTATCAAAACATTTTTTTAAAGTGCACGGTGGTGATTTGAGCGGTTTCCAGTTTTGGAAAGGGTCAGTAAGCCCAGAAGGGGCTAAGCTTGGCGACAAAAACTTCTTAGCCAAGAAACCTATTGAATCCTGATGATGAAGACCGTCCATCCCACTTGTTTAAATAAGCGCACAGATATTATATTGTTTTATTAATATTGTAAACTGGTTTCTGGGACCCCTACTATTTGTGCCATTTTTTCTAGTGTCGGTTGTCTATGCTTTTATGTGAATATTTTAGAATAAAGCTTATTGAAGTGCAACATCTTGGTGCTGGATTTTTTACCACTTTTGGAATTAGCTGGTCTGTAGGTAACTATTTTTACAAGCAAACTGGTGTCAATAACTTAGTAACATAGTAATATAGTAACATAGTTAGCAAGGCAAAAAAAGATATTTGTCCATCCAGTTCAGCCTATATTCCATCATAAAAAATCCGCAGATCTACGTCCTTCTAAAGAACCTAATAACTGTAAGATACAATATTATTATCCTCTTCTATGTTGGTGGAAAAACCTTCTCTCCTCTAGACACAGAGAATGCCCCCTTGTAACTGTCACCTTCCTTGGTATAAACAGATCCTCAGAAAGATATTTGTATTGTCCCCTTATTAACTTATACATCGTTATTAGATCGCCTCTCAGTCATCTTTTTTCTAGACTAAATAATCCTAATTTTGCTAATTTCTCTGGGTATTGTAGTTCCCCCATACCATTTATTAATTTTGTTGCACTCCTTTGTACTCGCTCTAATTCCATTATATTCTTCCTGTGCATCGGTGCCCAAAACTGTACACAGTACTCCTTTTGCGGTTTAACCAGGGATTTCTACAGAGGCAGTATAATGCTCTCATCATGTGTATCCAGACCTCTTTTAATGCACCCCATGATCCTGTTTGCCTTGGTAGCTGCTGCTTGGCACTGGCTGCTCCAGGTAAGTTTATCATTAATTGAAACAATAATCATAAAACACCAATTAAATAAATAAAACAATTATATAGTAGAGTATTCCAGATATATAATAGTTACAACCACAAGCAAAAAAGGAGTAGCAACAAGCCACAATAGGGATAAAAAATTGCAAACGTTTTTATTGTACAATGATATAAAAACAGATCACACAACATCCATATGAACATAATAATTTAGTCAAAGACAAAGATGCTGCAGCTATACAAAAATGATAATGTGTATACATCAACAATGAATGAGCAAATACCCATATAGAACAGCCACAGCAAAGCTCCATCACCCATCACCCATTAGCCAGCTTACCCATAGTGAGTCCTGGACCAAACCAGCACCCCAGATAGCCGCAGCATCTTTTCACTCAGCTTTTTTTCCCTAGTCCATTTACCTTTTTGACCATTTATTCACCCTTTATTTGCCTCTTTGTCCTCCTATGTCTAAATTATTACACTCCCTGACAGATGCATAAACAAGAATAATCCAGCAATACATATTGACCATGGCCAGGGGCACATCAATCAAGACCCCCCCAATACATCTCAAGATGGCACATCGCCAGGTGAAGAAACTCCAAAACGATATTCTACACTAAAGAAAAAGGAGTATATATTACACCACCACAAAAGTTCAGAATAAACTTATTTTATTAACATACATTTTAATGACATATAAAAACACTACAATGAGCAAAAGGAGGAAAAAACAGCAACTGATACAAAAAGAGGAGCACTACTCCATTATAAGACTTGGGGGAGCATATGCATATATGTAACATAGAGCTCTAGAGCAGGTGATGAACGGACTTGATGTGAAATACACTCTAAGTAATATACCAAAGTCAGCACTTATGTGCTATAACTATGCAGCACCCCAGAGTCCTGGTTGTTGCAGTACTGTGGCTCCGCCACTATGGGGAGCTATGGTACGTCTGATTGCACTAAGGAGTTTCTCTGACCAGGTACACTCACACCACACTTCACACTCCGGCCACCAGGGGGGGTGGTCCTATTTAGTAGGCCACTCCTCACACTCTGGTAAAACTGGGGGTTGGACAGGAAGACGGGGAGAAGTAGCTGGGAAGAGCTAGTGAGAGGACCTGTCAGGGATGGGATCCTGGCAGACTCCTCAGAGCAGAACAAACCAGTGAACAACGGGAATACAGCAAAGAGGAATTAATACCAGAAGGAGTCGTGCTGTTAGACCGAGGCAACATCCTTCTGAGGCGCAAACAGTCGGTGGCCGGAACGCCGAGCAAGTAAGAGACTTTAAGTACACTGCAAACCACGGCCGGACAGCCAATTATAGGTTGGCTGTCTCACTTAACACCTAAGCAGACAACGGAGGCAGCTGTGGGAGAGGGGCGACTCTAGGGTCCCGGAAGAACTCCAGGCCTACCCCGTCATACGGGTGCGTCCTACCATATCACCTGGGGGACGGAGAGAACGAACATCAGAGACAGACAGAATCAGTTGTGAGGACTATCCCGGGAGCTCAGCAGGGAAGAACTACAACACTCAGCGCTAGAAGGTAGACACTGATTCCCACCTGTAAAGAGAACTCCTGATGTGCCTTTGGACCGGCCGGTCTCTGACAACCCAGTTAACAGCGCTCTGGACTGAGGTCTCCAACACCTTCAGTAAAGAGGTAAAGAGACTGCAACCTGGTGTCCTCGTTATTTATTGCGACCGGCACTTCACAACTGCACCACCAACATCCACACCTATTATTTACTGTGCGCCCCACGGCAGGGTCACGGACCGGGGACTAGCCGCCGTGACAACCCCCAGAAGCAGAGACTTGTAGGCCTGGTACCGGGTACCCCTCGGCCCTGCGGCGGTGTGGGGGCGCTACAATTTGGCGTCACGAACAGGATCTACTTAAGCCTGAAGAATCAGGTCATGTGTGCCTTGGAACTGTGATTTATTGCGCTTGAATTGTACTTTATTGAAAAGACTGTGTATTGCCATTTACCGCCAAAATTCGCCATTGCCGCGCACGGAGGGAGGAGCCTTAGCTACGTGGGCGGAATCAGCCAAAAGAAGCGCGGAACGGAAAGCGCGGTAAGGCGCCAATCCCGGAAGAGGAACTCCGACCTCCAGCAGGTTCGTGGGAGGAAGGGACAGCCATGTCTGAGTCGGGAGGAGAGGAGGTGGCGGTCGCAGCCGCGGACGCAGGGGCAGCTCCGGTCCCCGCAGCGGACGGAGCCGCGGCCCTAATACCACCACCGGTAGCCGCAGAACCCGCTGTTCCTCCCAACCAGCCGGACGCTGCCGCTAACACAAAAGCCATAATGCCCTTCTCTATGCCGTACCTGCCCGGAGCGGCTTGGCTTCCGCGATACTCTGGGGAGTCGCATACGTTCACTGACTTTAAAGAGGGGCTCTGCAGCCTGCTCGAGTTCTATCCCCTAACCGAGCCTCAGAAGGTCCATATGATAACCGGCCAACTCTTTGGGGCGGCTCTGAGAGAATTGAAATCCTGGCCCGCTGAGGATAAAGAAACTGCACAACAGATTTTTGCCAAGCTTAAAGCCACCTTTGATACTCGCACTGCTACGGAAATTAAACTGACTTTTTATGGATGCAAACAAAGGCCACAGGATAGCTTACGGGATTATGCCCTTAATCTCCAGGAAGCGATGCGGGCCATTAAGCAGAGTGACCCCGGCAGCGTGCAGGATGAGGATAAAATCCTGAAGGAGCGGTTCATTGAAGGGCTCCTGTGCAGTCACCAGCGGGGCCAATTGCACTTCCTGGCCATGCAAAATCCAGACTTGACTTTTGCGCAGTTTAAAGATAAAGCTATCCAGGCATTGCAGGAGCGACAGCCCAGCCGCGCAGTACCACCCAGGCGCCCCGCTCTCACATACCACCAGGAGGTGGCATCGGATACCCCAGTTGCCGCGGAGGCCGACGCCCAGAGCTTCGAGGACGACTCCCCTGCAGGACTCCGTCTCCAGATGCAAGAGCTAACCAAGAGCGTTGCTGCCCTGGCCCGGACGGTGCAGTCCCTACAGGAGGCCCCCAAAGAGAAGATCCAGTTGGCTTCCAGCCCGGAGGATGTCCCTTGGATGCGACAGAGGAGGACTCCGCCGACCAGGAGCCGGCCCGACGATCGCTTCCACCAGGATGGACGACCCATCTGCCGCCGCTGTCACCAGGTGGGCCATCTTGCAAGGTACTGTCCTTTAAACGAGCAACCCCTGGGGCAAAGGGCCAACCCCCAGGAGTAGGACGGTCAGGCCCGCAGCATTGGAGAACCAAGTATATTGGAGGACGACCAGTTCTCCCTGTAGTGGTTGATGAAATCCCCTTGAATGCTTTGCTGGACACCGGTTCTCAGGTGACGACTATACCTTACGTGCTCTACAAACGGTATTGGGAGGACGCTGATATTACTCGTGGCCCTGACGATGATTTCACCATAATCGCCAGTAATGGTCAGCCGTTGCCACAAGTGGGGTATAAGGAGGTCACCATCAAAGTGGGGCGGGTGGAATTGAAAGCCCAAGGGATTGTGATTGTTGATATTGATCGCCGAGAATGTAATCCCATGATGACTCTTGGTACTAATGTTATAGAAAATTGTCTTGCAGAAGTGATTGTTTTGTTGCAACAGGTGGCAGAAACCGCTGGCCACAGTGAGCAACGTGCCCTGCAGAAGGAAATCAGAGCTCTGATGCAGAGACAGCAGGTAGAGCTGACTGGTGGTGAGATTGGTCGTGTCACTGTGAGTGATTCAAACCCCATCGCGATACCCCCCAAGAGTGAAATGTTAATATGGTGTCGAGCAGCCATAGGCCTCAGGGGTAAGGACTACCAGGCCTTGGTAGAACCCGTATATTCAGACAATAGGCCTACTGTTCTGACAGCCCGGGGGGTGGTCGACGTCCGTCAGGGGAGAGTGCCCGTACGTGTCCTCAATTGTGGGGAGGAAGAGGTTCACCTCACCAAGTATACCACGCTCGCCAAATTGTTCACTGTCAATAATAATGTGATACAGACACCTGAACCCTTGGTCCCGTCAAACTTGGCGGAGAACAAAGGTTCTGCAGAGCCCTCGAAGGACTGGTGTCGGGAATTGCATGTGGGCACTGACTCTACCCCATCCCATCAAAAACAGGGGGCCTACAGGGTGGTACACGAGTACGAGCAGATATTCAGCAAACACCCCTCAGATTTTGGGCAGGTGAAAGGGATCAAACATCACATCCCCACCGGAGATCACCGACCCATAAAAGAGAGATATCGCCCTGTACCCCCAGCTCATTACCAGTGTGCCAAGGACATGTTGCGGGAAATGAAGGAGGCTGGGGTGGTGAGAGACAGCTGTAGCCCCTGGGCAGCTCCGTTAGTCCTTGTTAAAAAGAAAGATGGTACAATGAGGATGTGTGTTGATTACAGGCAGTTGAATCGCATTACACATAAGGACGCATACCCACTGCCTAGGATAGAGGAGTCTCTGGCTGCCTTAAAATCTGCTAACTACTTCTCTACCTTAGATCTCACCAGTGGGTACTGGCAGGTTCCTGTAGCGGAGGCGGACAAAGAGAAGACGGCCTTCACGACGCCTATGGGTCTCTGTGAGTTCAACTACATGCCCTTCGGATTGTGCAATGCTCCCGGAACGTTCCAGAGGATGATGGAGTGCTGCCTGGGACACCTGAACTTTGAAACCGTGCTGCTATATTTGGATGATGTCATTGTCTTCTCTAAGACCTACGAAGACCACCTGAAGCACCTGGCCGAGGTGTTTGAAGCCCTATCCAACTTTGGCTTAAAGGTGAAACCGTCCAAGTGTCATCTGCTGAAACCTAAAGTGCAGTACCTGGGCCATGTGGTGAGCGCTGAAGGAGTGGCCCCAGACCCCGACAAGGTCACAGTGATTAAGGACTGGCCAAAGCCCAGTGACCTCCACGAAGTCCGGCAGTTCCTCGGGCTGGTAGGCTATTACCGGAGGTTCATTAAGGACTTCACCAAGAAGGCCGCACCCTTGCAAAACCTGTTGGTGGGCCAACCAAAGAAGACCAAGGGGAGGAACACCCCCTTTGATTGGAACGAAGAGCTGGAGGAATCCTTCACCTGTTTGAAGTCGGCACTGACGGGAGAAGAGGTACTGGCTTACCCCG
Source organism: Ranitomeya variabilis (assembly GCF_051348905.1). Lineage (NCBI taxonomy): Eukaryota > Metazoa > Chordata > Amphibia > Anura > Dendrobatidae > Ranitomeya > Ranitomeya variabilis. Next base: position 255,297,895 of record NC_135237.1, on the reverse strand, counting down.
AATACGACCAACCATTTGTGCTGTACACAGATGCCAGTAATGTGGGACTAGGAGCCGTGCTGTCTCAAGTCCAGAAAGGCAAGGAAAGAGTGATCGCTTACGCCAGCAGGAAACTCCGTCCCACGGAAAGGAACCCTGACAACTACAGTTCCTTCAAACTGGAATTCCTTGCCCTTGTCTGGGCAGTGACAGAGAGGTTTAAGCACTACCTGGCCTCCGCGAAATTCACCGTCTTCACGGACAACAATCCGCTAACGCATCTGGGTACTGCCAAACTCGGGGCTTTGGAACAGCGGTGGATGGCCCGGCTGTCCAACTATGATTTCACCATCAAATATCGGGCAGGACACCAGAATGCCAATGCCGATGCTCTGTCCCGAATGCCCAATTTACCAGAAGTGGGAGAAGACCCGGAGGCACTTGAAGAGGTGGAGCTGCCTGCCTTCCATCGCCCCAAAGCCACTCAGAACTCTCACCATGTGAAGAACAGGCACAAGAACCAACCGGATGCCACGCTGAATCCCCTGCCCCACCACAGATGGGCAGAAACCCAGGATAGTGACCCCGCGGTCCGTCAGGTGAAGGAGCTCTTGACGCAGGCTGGGTTGCACCCTGGCCCAGACGACCCACAAGAAACCCAACAGCTGTGGAAGGGGAGAAGCAAGCTGTTTATCCATGATGGCAAGCTGTGCAGGAGGAGCATTGACCCACGTACTCATGAATTGGTGTGGCAGATAGTGGTGCCCAGGCGAGATGCGCCCATGGTTCTGGGAGCCTACCATGATGGAGCCGGACACTTCGGATGGAGGAAGCTAGAGAAGCTGCTCCGAGGGAGGTTCTATTGGATTGGCATGAAGAGAACCATTGAGAAGTGGTGTCGGGAGTGTGGTCCATGTAGTCTGCGCAGGAAGGACCGTGACAGTCAGCGGGCTCCCCTGCGGCCTATCATCACCAAAAGGCCGCTCGAACTGGTCGCGCTGGATCATGTGAAGCTGACACCTAGCCGGTCGGGCTATATCTACGCCCTTACCATCGTGGACCACTACTCCAGGTTTTTGGTGGTTGTGCCTGTCAAGGATCTAACGGCCAGGACTGCCGCCAGGGCCTTCCAGCAACACTTTTGTAGGCCCCATGGCTACCCAGAGAAGGTACTGACTGATCAGGGACCTGCATTCGAAGCGGAAGTGTTCCAAGAATTCTGCCAACTGTACGGGTGTAAGAAGATCAGGACCACACCGTACCATCCTCAAACCAACGGGATGTGCGAGAAGATGAACCAAGTGGTAATTGATTTATTGAAGACCTTACCCGTGGAGGAACGGAACCTGTGGCCGACAAAGTTGCTTGACTTGGTGGATATGTACAATCACATCCCAGTAAGTTCCACCAACTGTACTCCAGCGTACCTGATGCGAGGAAGATCTAGTCGGTTACCCGTTGATCTGGACATGGGGGTCCTAGTACCCGAAGATACCTCGCCGGATGCAGATTGGGATGCAGAAAGGCAGCGAAGGTACCGCGAAGTACAGGAGTGTGTAGAGAGAAGTCTCGCCCAGGCTAGGCAGAAGCAAGAAAGGGACTACAACCAACATGCTCCTGCGATCCCCCTGTCACCTGGTGAGCAAGTACTTAAACGAAAGAGGAGATTACACAAGCTCGATGACCAATGGGAAGCGGAACCGTATACCATCCTGCCATCCGACTTCGACAACACAAAGGTCTGTCTCATCAGCAAGGACAGAGGGGAGACCTCGACAGCGGTATCCAGGGATCACCTTAAGGTCTGCCCCGATAAGTTGAAAGAGAGGGGCACGGCCCCAGAAATCTCCCTGCCGGTGGAAAAGGAGAAGATGTTCCATACCGTCCTTGGTGACTTTCCCCAATCCTGGACTCAGATAAACCAAGCCATCGCGGTGCCTGTTCTAATGTTTCAACAGCCGGACCCACCAGAACCAATGGTGGTACCAGATCATCTGGCCCCGCTACCTCAACAAGCCTTACCTGATGAAGCCATGCCAACCATTGAGCCGGCAAATCCTCCCTCTGCTATCAGTGAATCTGCTGTACCCACTGTTGATAACCGCAGCTCTGAGAGCCCCAACCTGCCAGTGCTACCCAGACTCACTAGAAGTGTAGTTAGAAGACAGTGCACTACACCAGCGGTAGCAAGCATAGCGGGCCCTGTTAGGCCAATAGCAACCCCTGCGCTGCGAAGGTCCACACGCAGCACTCAAAATCAAACTCCCCTCCGCTACAAAACTTGGAGGTATTGATAAGGGCTGTTATTTAATTGAAAATGTTTGTATGCATATCTTTTGTTACAGGTTTTTAAATGGACACTAGAGTAATGGACGGTGAATTGCTCAAAAAACTTTCTTAAGGGGGACCCCTTTGTTTACCCGGGGTCCCCGCTGTTTCAACCACTGAACTGAGAGTCATAAACTGTGCATGACCTAACTTTTGCAACGTTCAAGAATCCTCACCTCCCGTAAAGGGAAGCATAGTTATGTTCAATTGTTATGCTATTTCAAAAATTTGTGTGTTTCCGGTTAACATGTATTATTGTTCTTGTTTTCCCAGTCCCGGAGTACTGGATTTAACCGGGGGGGAGTGCAGCACCCCAGAGTCCTGGTTGTTGCAGTACTGTGGCTCCGCCACTATGGGGAGCTATGGTACGTCTGATTGCACTAAGGAGTTTCTCTGACCAGGTACACTCACACCACACTTCACACTCCGGCCACCAGGGGGGGTGGTCCTATTTAGTAGGCCACTCCTCACAACTCTGGTAAAACTGGGGGTTGGACAGGAAGACGGGGAGAAGTAGCTGGGAAGAGCTAGTGAGAGGACCTGTCAGGGATGGGATCCTGGCAGACTCCTCAGAGCAGAACAAACCAGTGAACAACGGGAATACAGCAAAGAGGAATTAATACCAGAAGGAGTCGTGCTGTTAGACCGAGGCAACATCCTTCTGAGGCGCAAACAGTCGGTGGCCGGAACGCCGAGCAAGTAAGAGACTTTAAGTACACTGCAAACCACGGCCGGACAGCCAATTATAGGTTGGCTGTCTCACTTAACACCTAAGCAGACAACGGAGGCAGCTGTGGGAGAGGGGCGACTCTAGGGTCCCGGAAGAACTCCAGGCCTACCCCGTCATACGGGTGCGTCCTACCATATCACCTGGGGGACGGAGAGAACGAACATCAGAGACAGACAGAATCAGTTGTGAGGACTATCCCGGGAGCTCAGCAGGGAAGAACTACAACACTCAGCGCTAGAAGGTAGACACTGATTCCCACCTGTAAAGAGAACTCCTGATGTGCCTTTGGACCGGCCGGTCTCTGACAACCCAGTTAACAGCGCTCTGGGCTGAGGTCTCCAACACCTTCAGTAAAGAGGTAAAGAGACTGCAACCTGGTGTCCTCGTTATTTATTGCGACCGGCACTTCACAACTGCACCACCAACATCCACACCTATTATTTACTGTGCGCCCCACGGCAGGGTCACGGACCGGGGCCTAGCCGCCGTGACAACCCCCAGAAGCAGAGACTCGTAGGCCCGGTACCGGGTACCCCTCGGCCCTGCGGCGGTGTGGGGGCGCTACAACTACCCCGTTCTAAAGGCACACAGAGAATATGTAAAGCATATGTAAAAAAACATTAATGCTCACCCATAGTAAGTCCGGAGAGTGCAGTGGGCCTCCCTATAACCCCTGACGCGCGTTTCGCGTGCTGGCTTTCTCAAAGGGGATATAATAGATTAGTCCTGTCATTGCATTCCTTTTTATAGGAAATGGTCCACTAATTAGAGAATGGCGCATGCGCCCGCATCCTCCCACACTCAAATCGTCGCCTCTTGTCAGCGTCATTATGCAGCGCGTCTGCGGGTAAACATGTACCCAAAGACGTCATAAGCATGCGCACTGCACATTCTAGTCGCTTTCTTGAGGCGCACTGTGTGGAACAGGTCGCGGTGCGCACGCGCACTATCAGTGGCCATTTTCTTGAAGTAAAAAAGAACCCTGAATGCATGATGTGGGACAATTTACAGTGCGCACGCGTTAAGCAGCGGCCATTTTCTAGGTGGAAAAAAGAAAATCCTACATCAGGTAACTCCATTAAACGGAGCCGCCCTCTTCCTTCTTTTATGGCCATACGCACAGTCATAATAACCGTGTAACAGCCCCTATATGTTGGGAATTAAAAGTGAAACACACCTAATATAATGTGTAATATAATTTAAAATATGGAGCCATATTACTGGAACGGGCAAATATAGAAGCATGGTCCATATACCATATTAAAGTGCAAATACAATGATGTGTAATTTCCACCATATATAGTGAAGTGATCGAAGATCATTATATATAGAACAACCATGGATGATTATTCATATTAATAAAGTGACTAAAGTGCTATGCTGAATAAACAAACTCACAACATAGATACCAACAAATATTATAAAAGAAAATAAGCAAAAATAATCCGAATGGCCACTGGTAACATCTTCAGATTCTCCAACTAGGGATACAAAACTCCCAAAAAGGTGCAGTCAGTCCTCGTAGATATTATATATGCTCAAAAGCAGAACAATAGATACACTAAAAAAGACAGGACAAACAAACATTAAAATTAAAATCCAAAGCAACACAGGGATACATTTTATAGATAACTCATCATCAATTAGCACCTATCCATATGGTACTTACATAGACTGTGGGGGAACAAGGCAAAGAGTCCCCAATTATAATGAATGTATAAGGATCATAAAAATGGTGCAAAAGTCAGTTTCTCATTCAGCCCCTTCGGGGACAAGGTATCCAAAACTGCAATCCACCTACATTCTCGTTGGACGAGAATCTGTTTCAGATTCCCACCCCTAACACCACCATGAACCCGATCAATTCCTCTTACTTTTAGGCCACGGGGATCAGATCCGTGAAAATCTCTAAAATGCCGTGGTAACGTTTTTAATGTGGAAATGTCTAACACTTCCTTGGCTGCTACAATATCACGCACATGCTCATGGGTTCTGATCTTAAGCTCCCTAGATGTAAGGCCCACATATACCAGGGAGCAGGGACAGGTAGCGTAGTATATCACATAAGATGTGTTACAAGAGATGTACTCCCGAATCCTGAACTCCCTGCTCCCATCTGATGTCTTGAATGTATCACACCTCAATATGTTGGGGCATGCCACACATGACCCACAGGGAAAGCAACCATTTTTTGGACCACCATAATTAAACATTCTTTTTTCTTTTACCACATAGTGGCTTCGTACCAGATGGTCACGTAGATTTTTACTTCTCCTCTGTGTCATGTGTGGGGACCTAGGTATATGGGCAGCCAAGACCAAATCCATGAGCAGTACTGGCCAATGTCTATTCAGGATCCCACAGATCTGATCCCAACGGCAATTGGACATAGAGATGTAACTCATCCCATAGTCACCCGTCTCATCCCTTTTCCTAGACGGCTTCAATAACTCTTTTCTGTCTGTATGCCGTGCATGCTTGTAACCAGCCTTTATACATCGGGCACTGTATCCCCTGGATCTAAATCTCTCTGCCAAGATTGTGGATTGTCTCTCAAAACGGGTCTCAGTAGAGCAGATCCTCTTATTCCTGAGATACTGACCAACTGGGATGGCCTTAATTGTGGAATAGCTGTGTGCCGAGGAGGCATGAAGGAGTGAATTCACAGAAGTGTCCTTTCTGTACAAATCAGTTTCAATTCTCCCATCCTCCCCGACAAACAAGCTAATATCCAAAAATCAATGTTTATTATGGCAATTAAAGGTGAATTTCAAATTAAAAGAATTATCATTGAGTTGTTGCATAAAATTAGATAGGCTGGCCTCGTCACCCTCCCAAATCATTAATACGTCATCAATGTAATGAAACCAGCCTACCACTGGGTCAGTGGCCTGTTCTCCGTCGCCCTGAAAAACCTGCCTCTCCCAAAAACCGAGAAACAGGTTTGCATACGACGGAGCACAGGCCGCGCCCATCGCGGTACCTTGTGTCTGCAAAAAAAACGGTCTTTAAAAACAAAAAAATTGTGCATCGAAATAAATTCCAACAAATCCAAAATAAAATCAGATAAATGGCCATCCCAGTTGGCCGTCTCAAGGAAGAAACGGACCGCTCTTAACCCATCAGAATGTCTAATTGACGTATATAGTGACTCAATGTCAATAGTCACCAGCATCATATTTTCATCAATTGAGACACCATCAATCTTGGTTAGAACATCCTTTGTGTCTCTGACATAGGAGGGGAGCGTTTCAACTAAGGGTTTTAAATAAAAATCAATAAATTTACAAACGTTTTCGCTGAACCATCATATGCCAGAGACTATTGGTCGTCCAGGGGGATTAGTCATGTCTTTATGTATCTTTGGCAGAAGACAGAATGTAGCCACTTTTGGGAATTTAGGCAATAGCCCATCTAGGACCTTTTTGGGGACAATACCGGACTCGTGGGTATAATTAAGAATCAACTCTAATTCAGTCTGAAATATCAGCATGGGATTTTGAGGAAGTGCACGATAAACATCCCTATTTCTGAGTTGGCGAAATGTCTCTTTCTCATATTTCTCAATCGGCCAGATCACGACGTTTCCTCCCTTGTCTGCTGGTTTTATTACCACATTATCAAGTGACTGTAATTCTCCTAAGGCCTGTCTCTGTCTGATAGTAAGGTTATCGTTTCATATTCTATGAGATATTTTCTTCAGGTCATCTGTAACGAGTCTACAGAAAATTTCCACCTGAGGGCAAACAGACAAGGAAGGGAACGTACGAGATCTGGACACGACCGAGGAGGGAAAAGAAATACCTTGATCTCCGACTTGCTGTTCATTCAATAAATCTTCCAGTGTTGCCAGTGTTTGTTGTTCAATATCACTCATTAAACCCAATTGTGGGTTGGTCTGATTGTGAAGTTTCTTTAGCACCAGTTTACGACATAGAAGATGAACATCTTTCAAGGCTGTAAAGAAATCAAAGCCATTACGTGGCCAAAAATTCAACCCTAATTTAAGCTATTCACATTGGGTTTCAGATAGAGAGTAGGATGATAAATTAATTACCTCTAGATTCGTGTTTTTTGCCTTTTGCTCATATGTCTTATAATGGAGTAGCGCTCCTCTTTTTGTATCAGTTGCTGTTTTTTCCTCCTTTTGCTCATTGCAGCGTTTTTTATATGTCATTAAAATGTATGTTTAATAAAATAAGTTTATTCTGAACTTTTGTGGTGGTGTAATATATACTCATTTTTCTTTAGTGTAGAACTCCCTGACAGATGTAAACTAGGATTGGGTGCATTATATGACCAGGTGACAAAACTTTTGTCTTGCCAAAATCTGACCATTCTGTGTTCATTAACTGATCAATATTTCTGCATTGATGCCAATTTATTTTTTTAACCTTAACCACATTTCGGAGGGTTTCAGCTTTCAAAAGAATAATTTATACAACCAATGGATGAATTTAACGTCATGTTATACGTTTTTATTTACATAACATGGATAAGGGACAAAACTTCTGGCAGATAGTGTATGTTCATATGGATGTTGTGTGATCTGTTTCTATATAATTGTACAATAAAACTTTTGTAATTTTTTATCCATATTGTGGCTTGTTGCTACTTCTTTTTTTGCTTGTGGTTGTAAAGTTTATCATTAACTAGGATCCCCAAGTCCTTCTCAAGGTCAGATTTACCCAGTGTTTTCCCGTTCAGTTGTGTAACGGTGATATTGATACCTTCTTCCCATGTGTATAACCTTACATTTATCATTGTTAAATCGCATCTGCCACCTTTCGGCCCAAGTTTCCAACTTATCCAGATCCATCTGTAGCAGAATACTATCTTCTCTTGTATTGACTGCTTTACATAGTTTTGAATCATCTGCAAATATCACAGATGATACAAAAACTATGCGCTAACACACTGCAACAAAATGTAAAGATAGGCAGAAATGGCAGAATTTTGAGCACAATTTTTATCTCTGATCCGTGTGATGGACAAATCAATATTATAAATAGCTGGCCTGCAGGTAACTATTTTTACCAGCAAACTGGTGTCAATAACTTCGCTAACACATTGCAACAAAATTTAAAGGGAGGCCAGAAATGGCAGAATTTTGAGCGCAATTTTTATCACTGATCCATGTGACGGACAAACCACTGCTGGATATTGCTGCCCTTTAGGTAACTATTTTTACTAGCAAACTGGTGTCAATAACTTCACTAACACACTGCATCAAAATTTAAAGGGAGGCCAGAAATAGAAGACTTTTGAGCGCACTTTTTATCTCTCATCCGTGTGATGGACAAACCACTGTTGTAAATAGCTGGCCTGTTAAAAAAAATATTCCTGGTTCCTGATACCTGGGGCTATGTCTACAAATATCTTTAATAGCAACAGCAGCAGACAGAACTGGAATGGACCCTCTTGCTATATGCACTGCAGTCTGCCACATACACTGCCTGCCTGCCTAGCACTGATATCTATGCAGCTTTATTAGTCCTCAAAAGAACTGTTAGTTGAGATGGATATCTGTATTTTATTTATAGTATATCCACACTATGTAAGAACCAAGCAAATCTCTCCCTAGCTCAGCAGCAACTCTCCCTACACTGCCAGATTCCGGAGTACACTGTGATGAGCATGGCGGTGCCAGTTCTGATATAGATCTGATGACGCTGTGCTGCCAGCCAATCACTCTAATGCTTCAACCAACATGGCTGCGACATTACAGTGTGTGGCAGACAATCCCTGCATGTTCATTGGATCTCTAAAGAGCCCCAAACATGCAGGGAGGGGACACGAGCTCCCGTCGAGCAACTCCGGAAATACTCTGTGAGCTCCGAGCATCTTGAGCAGTGAGATGCTCGGGCAAGCATCGAGTAGTAGCATGCTCGCTCATCACTAGTCTGGAACATTCAATTTGTGGAGAATTACTTTCCTGCGTTTTAAACAAATTTCTCAGTAAAATCCACGCAGTTTGGCGAATTCTAATTTTGTCAGATCTACTCATCTCTACTTACTATAGTTTTGCCACTCATAGTTTTGATATTGGATAATTTTTTTCATTTAAAAATTGGCACAGTCCAATATTTTTAACTCATTTGTTTGATGTGGTTCTCTTTATCTACTTTAAGAAATTCAGCATTGCTAAGTATGTTTTCGGCCTTGCTAACTATGTTACTATTATCTTACAGTTATTAGGTTCTTTTGAAGGACGTAGATCTGGGGATTTATTATGATGGAATATAGGCTGGACTGGATGGACAAATGTCTTTTTTCGGCCTTGCTAACTATGTTACTATGTTACTAACTGTATCTTTAGAATGGGGATACTTTGTCCCCCATATTGTGGCTGCTTTCACTAGAGAGGTAGCCATACTTTCAAAACAAGTGAGCTATTTTTTGTAACTCCATAAAAGTCATACTAGAAGGCATCAAATTAGTAACTGCCTTTACACTCACAATATCTATAAGATGGGAGACAGGGATGTCAGTTATGATAGATGTAGTACCCAGAGGTTAGTTCCATATTAGACATTTGTAGCGTATGCTTCAAGTGTAAAAATATACCTTAATCATGAAAGTTAAGACGGTCCCCTGTCTCTACATTAAACTTCAGAAAGATTGGGACTGGCGTAGCTGATGAAATGAGCCAGACAGTCAGCCCCCTTTATCAAATGCAGATAAAAGAAAGGGGTGGGAAAATCTGTACTGTCTGAACAAATGTCGAAGGGGAGCTTCCTGAACATTGAGGCTGAGTCTGAGATTGGGACATGGATGGAATGTCTAAAATGGCAGGGAACCAGTCACCAGGTTTTTCCCATGTAACATTCAGCCACCACCATTAGGTATTTTATTTCCAGACTACTCGAATGCTGTAAAAAGTCCCCAATGCAGACTGCAGATGCCAAAAAAGAGGTTTTATTATACTTACAGATGGTGTGGTTGGGTCAGATAAGCATATCTGGTCTTGAAACAGCGCCTCCTCTCTTTTTGAGATTGCCCTCTTCCTTCCCTGCTTCATGTTGATGATGACGCGTCCTACATCATCTACACAGTGTCCCCATTTCACTACTGCGTATGCACGTTTCTCTCTGCCCTGCCGAGAGCAGAGCAAAGTACTATAGTGCGCATGTGCTCTGAAAAGCCAAAGAGCACTGATGTCTCCTAAGTGAAGCGGCAGAAGGAGGACGACGATTGCAAGAAGACAGGAGGCGCCGGATTAAGACGAAAGACGATCATCGGACCTAATCGACCAGTCTGTAAGTATAATAAAGCTCTTTTTCGGGATCTGCAGACAGGATTGGGGACTTTTTTTTACAGCATTCCAGTATACTGTAAAAAAATGCTCTAATAGTGGATGCCGTACTTTATGTGGGAAAAACCTGGTGACTGGTTGCCTTTAAAGTATAATAATTTGTTTCAGCAATTTCCATTAAATCAACTTTTTTTGTGGCTGTACAGCCCCTTCAGGAGAACCAATATTAAGATTTTGGAACAGCCCAGGAAAAATTATTTCTTGAACTCCACTGAAATTTTGTGGCAGAATCAGCTGATCCTTTCAAGCCCTCCAATGTGGCTAAATTAAAGCAATTCTACAAACAAAAGTGGGTTCAAATCTATCAAAGTGATATGAAATTTCCATTTTCATAAGAGTTTAAATGCTTTTGTAGCTGCTAATGTTCATCCAACCTGTAATTTATAACTAAGGTTTAAATATAAAGAAAAAAAAGTTTTGATATCTGAAACAAATAAGTGATAAAAAGTAACACAAAAAGATCATTATTAAGGCATGTTCTCAGGTAAGGTACCTTCACACTAAACGACTTTGCAACGATAACGATAGCGATCCGTGACATTGCAGCGTCCTGGATAGCGATATCGTTGTGTTTGACACGCAGCAGCGATCTGGATCCCGCTGTGATATCGCTGGTCGTTGCTGAAAGTCCAGAACTTTATTTGGTCGTCAGATCGGCATGTATCGTCGTGTTTGACAGCAAAAGCAACGATGCCAGCAATGTTTTACAATGGTAACCAGGGTAAATATCGGGTTACTAAGCGCAGGGCCGCGCTTAGTAACCCGATATTTACCCTGGTTACCATTGTAAATGTAAAAAAAAAAACAGTACATACTCACCTTCTGATGTCCGTCAGGTCCCTGGCCATCTGCTTCCCGCACTGACTGTGAGCGCCGGCCGGCCATAAAGCACAGCACAGCGGTGACGTCACCGCTGTGCTCTGCTTTTACTTTATGGCCGGCCGGAGCTCACAGTCAGTGCGGGAAGCAAACGGCCAGGGACCTGACAGACATCAGAAGGTGCGTATGTACTGTTTTTTTTTTACATTTACAATGGTAACCAGGGTAAACATTGGGTTACTAAGCGCGGCCCTGCGCTTAGTAACCTGATGTTTACCCTGGTTACCCGGGGACTTCGGCATCGTTGGTCGCTGGAGAGCTGTCTGTGTGACAGCTCTCCAGCGACCACACAGAGACGCTGCAGCGATCGGCATCGTTGTCGATATCGCTGCAGCGTCGCTTAATGTGACGGTACCTGTAGGCATTAGGTAGCATTCACTATTAATCCTACAAAGAAAAATGGAGCAAAGATGCTCTCAATAACTGTGGTGAGGCAAGTATATTTATCAAGAATATAAGTTTTATTAATAACTCACTCACAAACATAGATTATAATAACCACATTCAAGTATATGGATAAGTGAAAATGAGGGGAGGAAATCTAGATACAAAATGCCTCCAACAGATTCCCTAACTGCATCAAATGATGGCACATAGAATCAATAATTCATTATAATTAGGCTCCCATAGGGGTCAACATCAATCTATAAAGATATCTACATATAGATAGGTTGGCATAGTATATCTGCACACAAGTGTTGCTGCCCTACCTACATGTAAAGTGACGATCATAGTGCAAGACACAAAAGGTTCTTACACATGTGGGGGGAAAACAGTGGATCAATGACCAATGACATGTGTATCAATAGCCCCAACGCGCGTTTCGCGTTTCGGGCTTCTTCGGGGGGCTGTGTGGACACCAGGGCCTTTCATCCTTATATAGGGGTAACCCAGATGGTGTCCTAATTAGTGCCGCCGCTCTCATGTTAGCGCATGTGGGGCGAGACTGCGGTCGCTACTCGTCACATCCAGCCATCCGGCCTCCAGTGCGGGTCAAAGGAAAAACTTCTTGTGACGCCACTGACATGCACTGTGCCTCTAGAATGCCTTCTGGAATGCAAGCTAATCGCGGAGTTGTGGCGCATGAGCACATCGCGGCAGACATGTTCATTCCAGAACGGAGTATGGACAAGCTTCCGACAGGCATATATGGTGGAAGTGACAATACGGTATGCAGAACAATTTATATAACACATACATAGGACAGAGATCCAGCTAAGAGTCAGTTCAAAAGGACGAATACTGTAACAAAATGCACAACAATAATAATCCTAAATATAATATAAAAATCTTGGAAAAAGGAAATGCTGCATGGTTTAAAAATTTGGGGAGTCCTCTTAAAGTCCATTTTCATTAATAACATTTTCCACCCTTGGAAGTAGTAATAGTTAGAATATGTATCACGGTTTAAGGCAGAAAGATGAGGCAAATGCATCCCAAACAACACGTTTTGTCCAATACACTCCAGCAAAAGATCACTAAATAAACAAAGTTAAAAAGACATACAGTATTAAAAACCAAGCAGATGGAGGAAAAAGGTTTAATAAACCAAAGATACTCATAGGAAAGGTAGCATTCACACAGGTAAAGCGGGTTGGTCCACACAGGTGCAGTTTTATTGCTTTCATAAAACTCCTAGGGATTCAAAATCAAAAACAGCCTCTTCATGGAACAAAGAAAAAAACAGTTCATTTAGCAGTGCATATATGTCAGTGCGGGCTCACCTGAACAGAATACAGTCCTTTCTGGAGCGCCTGCTAGGCCCTAGGGGATACTCGGGCTGGGTCCGGTGCAGGGCCGGACTGGGACTAAAATTCAGCCCTGGCATTTGAAGTTACACAGGCCCACTTGTTACATGGTGACTGTCTAATATCTTTGTACACTTGTAGGCAGGGCCGGTTTTAGGCAAAGTGGGGCCCTACGCCTAGGCAAAGTTTAAAATGGGGCCCCAAATGCTAACATATTGCACATCACACAAAAGCATTTCGGTTGTACTTACATGCGCTGATCTCAGGACGCTAAATGAGTTTGATCGACAATACTGAAGTTGTTCAACGCTTGTTTCCCGGCCTCTTTCCACCGTCTGAGAAAGAATGATGGGACAGAACGATCACTAATAGGGTTGAGCGACTTTCATTTTTTTAAGATCGAGTAGGGTTTTGGGAAACCCGATTTTGTCCAGAGTCGAGTCGAGTGCAGTCGGCCGATTATCGCTAAAAGTCGGGGATCGACCGAAACACGAAACCCAATGCAAGTCAATGGGGAAGCATAGTCGGCAGTGAGTGGAGGCCAGGAAAACACCTACAGTGCCCATTTTAATGCCAAAAACATCCATTCTTGTTTCTGAAGCTTGCCAATCTTAATTAACTGTATAAAAATAGTTGGGCATAGGGAATTGGGGGAAAGTTGTGGGGGGAGTAGGGCTGGCTCAAGTTTTTCGTGGGCCCAGGAAATGCGGACTACGTCACGGCGGTGTTGCAGGGAAAGGTAAGTATTTAAACGTTGCAAGTGCTGTGATCCTGAGCAAGCAGGGGGGGGCCCACTCGTTCGCATTGCCACTGGCACAGGGCCCCTCAAAGTACGGCGGTGTGTTTGCATGGCGGGGGCGCCTCCCACCAGCAGCGACACTTTTGCGTACTCTGAGGGGCCCTGTGCCAGTGACGTCGCCAACGAGTATGCCCCCCCACCTGATGAAGGAACCTGCACTTTCATCTGCACCTTCCTCTTTGTCCCTGTGTAAGGTGGTATAACATGCGGGAAGGGGAACCTTACTTTCAGCAGGGTCAGATTCTGGCTGTGTAGAGTACAAGGGGAATGTAGTGGTCTAGGTCAATGTACCAGCAGACTCATTTAGCAGTGGCTGGGCAATGGGCAGGATGAGGAGGAAACAGATATAGGGCCAAAGAATAAAGTAGGCTAAATGCAGTTCAAAATTGGTAACAGGACTAAACAGGCGGCATTGCTTTGTTCAGTGGAGTAGCAAACCCAAGAGCAGCAGACACTGTTTCAAGGGCCTAACCACACTAGTAGGCCAAATGCAGTTTAATATCTGATAGTATAGGGCGAAAGCCAGAATGTGGAAGCTCAGCTTTGTTCAGTTGAGGACAACACCAGGGAGGGGCAGACACCTTTAGTAGGCCGGAAAAGCCTATTGCATTTTTTAAAATGGTAATTTGGAGCAGAAGGTTGAAGCTCAGCTTTATTTAGTTGAGGACAACACCAGGCAGGGGCACACAGACAGACACCTTTAGTAGGCCGGAAAAGCCTATTGCATTTTTTAAAATGGTAATTTGGAGCAGAAGGTTGAAGCTCAGCTTTATTTAGTTGAGGGCAACACCAGGGAGGGGCAGAAGCCGTTAGTAGGCCCTAACCACCATTTTTTTTTTTTAAAACCACTTAATGAGAGCCGGAAGGTTGAAGCTCAGCTTTATTTAGTTGAGGACAACACCAGGCAGGGGCACACAGACAGACACCTTTAGTAGGCCGGAAAAGCCTATTGCATTTTTTAAAATGGTAATTTGGAGCAGAAGGTTGAAGCTCAGCTTAATTTAGTTGAGGACAACACCAGGCAGGGGCACACAGACAGACACCTTTAGTAGGCCGGAAAAGCCTATTGCATTTTTTAAAATGGTAATTTGGAGCAGAAGGTTGAAGCTCAGCTTTATTTAGTTGAGGACAACACCAGGCAGGGGCACATAGACAGACACCTTTAGTAGGCCGGAAAAGCCTATTGCATTTTTTAAAATGGTAATTTGGAGCAGAAGGTTGAAGCTCAGCTTTATTTAGTTGAGGGCAACACCAGGCAGGGGCACACAGACAGACACCTTTAGTAGGCCGGAAAAGCCTATTGCATTTTTTAAAATGGTAATTTGGAGCAGAAGGTTGAAGCTCAGCTTTATTTAGTTGAGGGCAACACCAGGCAGGGGCACACAGACAGACACCTTTAGTAGGCCGGAAAAGCCTATTGCATTTTTTAAAATGGTAATTTGGAGCAGAAGGTTGAAGCTCAGCTTTATTTAGTTGAGGACAACACCAGGCAGGGGCACACAGACAGACACCTTTAGTAGGCCGGAAAAGCCTATTGCATTTTTTAAAATGTTAATTTGGAGCAGAAGGTTGAAGCTCAGCTTTATTTAGTTGAGGGCAACACCAGGGAGGGGCAGAAGCCGTTAGTAGGCCCTAACCACCATTTTTTTTAAAAAAAACCACTTAATGAGAGCCGGAAGGTTGAAGCTCAGCTTTATTTAGTTGAGGACAACACCAGGCAGGGGCACACAGACAGACACCTTTAGTAGGCCGGAAAAGCCTATTGCATTTTTTAAAATGGTAATTTGGAGCAGAAGGTTGAAGCTCAGCTTTATTTAGTTGAGGACAACACCAGGCAGGGGCACACAGACAGACAGACACCTTTAGTAGGCCGGAAAAGCCTATTGCATTTTTTAAAATGGTAATTTGGAGCAGAAGGTTGAAGCTCAGCTTTATTTAGTTGAGGACAACACCAGGGAGGGGCAGAAGCCGTTAGTAGGCCCTAACCAAAGTTGAAGGCCAAATGCAGTTTAATTTCTGATACTATAGGCCGAAAGCCAGAAGGTGGAAGCTCCGATTTAGACAGTGGAGGACAATTTGAATTAGGGACTGCAGACAGACTTAGTAGGCTGTCCCCTGTGGACCATGCATCCACCACATTAACCCATTGCGCCGTAATGGACACGTAATCTTCCGTGGCCATGCCTACAGGTCCATGCGTCTGTTGTCAGGTGCACCTTTGTACTCACAGATTGCCAGAGTGCATGGACAACGCGGTCTTCTACATGCTGGTGGAGGGTTGGGATGGCTTTTCTCGCAAAAGAAGTGTCGACTGGTTAGCTTGTAGCGTGGTACAGCGTAGTCCATCATGGCCTTATTAATAGTAAATAAAATATATAACTAGGCTCCATGAACTTTTAAATAGGTTCCAGGGGTACACGGGCAGCATTGGTGTGGTCAGTGGAGGAGTATTGCAAGTAGGGGCTGCAGACAGGCTATCAAAGGCCTAAAATAACAAACAGTAGGCAGTCATGGCAGTTTTACATCGGTTACATGGATACACAGGCAGGCACTCCAGGCAGCATTGTGGTCAGTGGAGGAGTATTGCAAGTAGGGGCCGCAGACAGGCTATCAAAGGCCTAAAATAACAAACAGTAGGCAGTCATGGCAGTTTTACATCGGTTACATGGATACACAGGCAGGCACTCCAGGCAGCATTGTGGTCAGTGGAGGAGTATTGCAAGTAGGGGCCGCAGACAGGCTATCAAAGGCCTAAAATAACAAACAGTAGGCAGTCATGGCAGTTTTACATCGGTTACATGGATACACAGGCAGGCACTCCAGGCAGCATTGTGGTCAGTGGAGGAGTATTGCAAGTAGGGGCCGCAGACAGGCTATCAAAGGCCTAAAATAACAAACAGTAGGCAGTCATGGCAGTTTTACATCGGTTACATGGATACACAGGCAGGCACTCCAGGCAGCATTGTGGTCAGTGGAGGAGTATTGCAAGTAGGGGCCGCAGACAGGCTATCAAAGGCCTAAAATAACAAACAATAGGCTCATTGCAGTTTTACAGCGGTTACATGGATAGACGGGCAGGCAGCTTGGTGGTGAGTGGAGGAGTATTTAAAGTAGGGACCGCAGACAGGCTATCAAAGGCCTAACATAACAAACAATAGGCTCATGGCAGTTTTACAGCGGTTACATGGATACACGGGCAGGCAGCTTGGTGGTCAGTGGAGGAGTATTTAAAGTAGGGACCGCAGACAGGCTTCAAAGGCCTAACATAAGAAAATGGGCTGGCTGTAGGCACTTTATAATTGGTTCCAGGGGTACACGGGCAGCAGTGGTCTGGCCAGTGGAGGACTAGTGGAAGGAGGGACCGCAGACAGGCTTCAAAGGCCTAACATAAAAAAATGGGCTGGCTGTAGGCACTTTATAATTGGTTCCAGGGGTACACGGGCAGCAGTGGTCTGGTCAGTGGAGGACTAGTGGAAGGAGGGACCGCAGACAGGCTTCAAAGGCCTAACATAAAAAAATGGGCTGGCTGTAGGCACTTTATAATTGGTTCCAGGGGTACACGGGCAGCAGTGGTCTGGCCAGTGGAGGACTAGTGGAAGGAGGGACCGCAGACAGGCTTCAAAGGCCTAACATAAAAAAATGGGCTGGCTGTAGGCACTTTATAATTGGTTCCAGGGGTACACGGGCAGCAGTGGTCTGGTCAGTGGAGGACTAGTGGAAGGAGGGACCGCAGACAGGCTTCAAAGGCCTAACATAAAAAAATGGGCTGGCTGTAGGCACTTTATAATTGGTTCCAGGGGTACACGGGCAGCAGTGGTCTGGCCAGTGGAGGACTAGTGGAAGGAGGGACCGCAGACAGGCTTCAAAGGCCTAACATAAAAAAATGGGCTGGCTGTAGGCACTTTATAATTGGTTCCAGGGGTACACGGGCAGCAGTGGTCTGGCCAGTGGAGGACTAGTGGAAGGAGGGACCGCAGACAGGCTTCAAAGGCCTAACATAAAAAAATGGGCTGGCTGTAGGCACTTTATAATTGGTTCCAGGGGTACACGGGCAGCAGTGGTCTGGTCAGTGGAGGACTAGTGGAAGGAGGGACCGCAGACAGGCTTCAAAGGCCTAACATAAAAAAATGGGCTGGCTGTAGGCACTTTATAATTGGTTCCAGGGGTACACGGGCAGCAGTGGTCTGGCCAGTGGAGGACTAGTGGAAGGAGGGACCGCAGACAGGCTTCAAAGGCCTAACATAAAAAAATGGGCTGGCTGTAGGCACTTTATAATTGGTTCCAGGGGTACACGGGCAGCAGTGGTCTGGTCAGTGGAGGACTAGTGGAAGGAGGGACCGCAGACAGGCTTCAAAGGCCTAACATAAAAAAATGGGCTGGCTGTAGGCACTTTATAATTGGTTCCAGGGGTACACGGGCAGCAGTGGTCTGGCCAGTGGAGGACTAGTGGAAGGAGGGACCGCAGACAGGCTTCAAAGGCCTAAAATAACAAACAATAGGCTCATGGCAGTTTTACAGCGGTTACATGGATACACGGGCAGCTTGGTGGTGAGTGGAGGAGTAGTGCAAGGAGTGTCTGTCCCAGTACTCCCAAAATATAAATAGATGTTAATGTCTCGCAAAACAACCAAAACAAAAAAAAAGGTGGCATACTTAGGTACAGGGGTGGGCTCATCTGCTGAGTTTCTGACATAGTAATTTGGCAGTAACTATTTAATGGTGCCAATATAGGACACAGACACAGACTACTTTAAGTTGCATCATAGATGTCTACAAATTTGTATTGTCAGTGCCAGACATTGAATGATGTCAGCGAATAGACTAAAGATTGGTGGAGCTGTGCGACATAATTTTGCATGTGGTAGAGCACATTTTGAGCTGGGGTAGGGGGGAACTCTCTAGAGGCCGGCGGGACCGCCCCAGGGCCCCTCATGTTACAACGGTGTGTCTGACGTTGGGTGCGCACCACCACCGCCAGAGACACTACATTGTACTATGAGGGACCCAGTAGCAATGCCGTCAACCAAAAGCGAGCACACCCACCTCTTCAGACAAACAGCAGTCTCACGGGTGCTTGCGCCAAGTCGCGATACCACGGCCCCGTGTGGGGAGTTTGGCCATTTAGGGAGGTGTAAACATGTCGTATGCTGTACAATCAGCTGCAGCAAATTAGACATTAGAAAAGTAATTCACAGGCAAGAGCTTTTCATAGGAAAGCTAGGTGTCGGCCGGGCAAGGTGGGGCAAAAGATTTCGAAATCCAGTTGTGGTTCATTTTAATGAATGTTAGATCGTCAACATTTTGGGTAGCCAGACGAGTCCTTTTTTCGGTTAATATTGAACCTGCAGCACTGAATACTCTTTCTGATAGGACACTTGCTGCCGGGCAAGCAAGCTCCTGCAATGCATATTCTGCCAATTCTGGCCAGGTGTCTAATTTGGAGGCCCAGTAATCAAATGGGAATGACGGTTGAGGGAGAACATCGATAAGGGATGAAAAATAGTTAGTAACCATACTGGACAAATGTTGTCTCCTGTCACTTTCAATTGATGCAGCAGTACCTGTCCTGTCTGCGGTCATAGCAAAATCACTCCACAACCTGGTCAGAAAACCCCTCTGTCCAACGCCACTTCTGATGTGTGCACCCCTAACACTCCTAGTCTGCTGCCCCCTGGAGCTCGTGTGAGAACGATCACGTGCGCTGTGTGCTGGGAATGCCTGAAGCAAACGGTCAACAAGAGTTGATTGTTTGGTTGCTAATATTAGTTCCAAGTTCTCATGTGGCATAATATTTTGCAATTTGCCTTTATAGCGTGGATCAAGGAGGCAGGCCAACCAGTAATCGTCATCGTTCATCATTTTCGTAATGCGTGTGTCCCTTTTTAGGATACGTAAGGCATAATCCGCCATGTGGGCCAAAGTTCCAGTTGTCAAATCTCCGGTTGTGATTGGTTGAGGGGCAGTTGCAGGCAAATCTACGTCACTTGTGTCCCTCAAAAAACCAGAACCCGGCCGTGACACGCAACCAATTTCCTGTGCCCCCGGGAAAGGTTCGGCATTAAAAATATACTCATCCCCATCATCCTCCTCGTCCTCCACCTCCTCTTCGCCCGCTACCTCGTCCTGTACACTGCCCTGACCAGACAATGGCTGACTGTCATCAAGGCTTTCCTCTTCCTCTGGTGCAGACGCCTGCTCCTTTATGTGCGTCAAACTTTGCATCAGCAGACGCATTAGGGGGATGCTCATGCTTATTACGGCGTTGTCTGCACTAACCAGCCGTGTGCATTCCTCAAAACACTGAAGGACTTGACACATGTCTTGTATCTTAGACCACTGCACACCTGACAACTCCATGTCTGCCATCCTACTGCCTGCCCGTGTATCCTCCCACAAATAAATAACAGCACGCCTCTGTTCACACAGTCTCTGAAGCATGTGCAGTGTTGAGTTCCACCTTGTTGCAACGTCTATGATTAGGCGATGCTGGGGAAGGTTCAAAGACCGCTGATAGGTCTGCATACGGCTGGCGTGTACAGGCGAACGTCGGATATGTGAGCAAAGTGCACGCACTTTGAGGAGCAGGTCGGAGAACCCAGGATAAGTTTTCAATAAGCACTGCACCACCAGGTTTAAGGTGTGAGCCAGGCAAGGAATGTGTTTCAGTTGGGAAAGGGAGATGGCAGCCATGAAATTCCTTCCGTTATCACTCACTACCTTGCCTGCCTCAAGATCTACTGTGCCCAGCCACGACTGCGTTTCTTGTTGCAAGAACTCGGACAGAACTTCCGCGGTGTGTCTGTTGTCGCCCAAGCACTTCATAGCCAATACAGCCTGCTGACGCTTGGCAGTAGCTGGCCCATAATGGGACAACTGGTGTGCAACAGTGTCATCTGCCGATGGAGTGGTTGGCAGACTGCGTTCTGTGGAAGAGCTGTAGCTTCTGCAGGAGGACGAGGAGGAGGAGGAGGAGGGGGTGCGAACGCCTACAGCCAACTGTTTCCTAGACCGTGGGCTAGGCACAACTGTCCCTAAATTGATGTCGCCTGTGGACCCTGCATCCACCACATTCACCCAGTGTGCCGTGATGGACACATAACATCCCTGGCCATGCCTACTGGTCCATGCATCTGTAGTCAGGTGCACCTTTGTACTCACAGATTGCCTGAGTGCATGGACGATGCGCTGTTTAACATGCTGGTGCAGGGCTGGGATGGCTTTTCTGGAAAAAAAGTGTCGACTGGGTAGCTCGTATCGTGGTTCAGCGTACTCCATCAGGGCTTTGAAAGCTTCGCTTTCAACTAACCGGTAGGGCATCATCTCTAACGAGATTAGTCTAGCTATGTGGGCGTTAAAACACTGTGTACGCGGATGCGAGGATAAGTACTTCCTTTTTCTAACCAGAGTCTCATGTAGGGTGAGCTGGACTGGAGAGCTGGAGATCGTGGAACTTTCGGGTGTGCCGGTGTACATGGCAGACTGAGAGACGGTTGGAGACGGTATTGTTTCCGCCGGTGCCCTAGATGCAATATTTCCTCCTACAAAACTGGTGATTCCCTGACCCTGACTGCTTTTGGCTGGCAAAGAAACCTGCACAGATACTGCCGGTGGTGCGGAAAATGGTGGCCTTACAGTGACGGAAGGGATGTTGCGTTGCTGACTAGCTTCATTGGCCGAGGGTGCTACAACCTTGAGGGACGTTTGGTAGTTAGTCCAGGCTTGAAAATGCATGGTGGTTAAGTGTCTATGCATGCAACTAGTATTTAGACTTTTCAGATTCTGACCTCTGCTTAAGCTAGTTGAACATTTTTGACAGATGACTTTGCACTGATCAGTTGGATGTTGTTTAAAAAAATGCCAGACTGCACTCTTCCTAGACTCGGATCCCTTTTCAGGGATTGCAGACTGAGCTTTAACCGGATGGCAACGCTGTGCTCCAACAGGTTTTGGCTTTGACACGCGTTTTGGGCCAGATACGGGCCCGGCAGATGGAACCTGTTGCGATGTTGATGCCTGCTGCGGCCCCTCCTCCACCTCCGCTTCTGAACTACTGCCGCCTGCACCCTGTTCCCCCAATGGCTGCCAATCGGGGTCAATAACTGGGTCATCTATTACCTCCTCTTCGAGCTCGTGTGCAACTTCGTCTGTGTCACTGTGTCGGTCGGTGGTATAGCGTTCGTGGCGGGGCAACATAGTCTCATCAGGGTCTGATTGTGGATCTGTACCCTGAGAGGGCAATGTGGTGGTCTGAGTCAAAGGAGCAGCATAGTACTCTGGCTGTGGCTGTGCATCAGTGCACTCCATGTCAGAATATACTTGTAATGGGCATGGCCTGTTAAATGTTTCACTTTCTAAGCCAGGGACGGTATGTGTAAAGAGCTCCATGGAGTGACCCGTTGTGTCGCCTGCTGCATCCTTCTCTCTTGTTGTAGTTTTTGCTGAGGAGGACAAGGAAGCGACTTGTCCCTGACCGTGAACATCCACAAGCGACGCGCTGCTTTTACATTTACCAGTTTCGGAAGAGGAGGCAAAAGAGCTAGAGGCTGAGTCTGCAATGTAAGCCAAAACTTGCTGTTGCTGCTCCGCCTTTAAAAGCGGTTTTCCTACTCCCAGAAAAGAGAGCGTTCGAGGCCTTGTGTAGCCTGACGACGAAACTGGCTCCACAGCTCCAGACTTAGGTGGAATATTTTTATCCCCACGACCACCTGATGCTCCACTACCACTACCATCATTACCAGCTGACAATGAACGCCCACAACGACCTCTTGCACCAGACTTCCTCATTGTTTTAAAATCTTAACCAAAGTAACTTTATTTGTTGCTGTCAAACAACTTACACGGTGAGCTATAACTTCAGTATGATTTCAATATCCCTTAACAGGTTGGTGAGACCACAAGGAAAATCAGGCACAATGTTACACACTGTTTTCTGTGGCACAAAATCACAGAGATGACACACACGCAGGACTGTCACTCAAGCACTAATGTCAATATTAATCTCCCACCTAATTTTTTTTTTTTTTTTTCTCAGGGAGACTTTAGAAACCAAATAATATTAAAAAAAAAAAAAAAAAAAAAGGCTTTCTATGGCCCACAATTAGAGAGAGAGAGGTGGCACACCCAGGAGTCAAGACTGGCGCACAAGCTGAAAGGGCAATATTACTCTCCCACTGTTTTTTTAAGTTTTTTTTTTATTTCAGGGAGACTTTAGAAACCAAATAATATTAAAAAAAAAAAAAAAAAAAATAGGCTTTCTATAGCCCACTGAATGAGAGAGAGAGGTGGCACACCCAGGAGTCAAGACTGGCACACAAGCTGAAAGGGCAATATTACTCTCCCACTGTTTTTTTATTTATTTTTTTTTTTTTTCAGGGAGACTTTAGAAACCAAATAATAAGAAAAAAAATAAATAAATAAATAGGCTTTCTATAGCCCACTGAATGAGAGATAGCACACACAGCAGTGGCACACAAGCCCTGACTGAGGCCAATATTTTTCTCCCACTGATTGATGTAGTGTTTTTGTGTTGAGGTAGATTTTAGAACACAAATCAAGGAAAAAAAAAAAAATGCTTTCTATGGCCCACTGAATGAGAGAGAGGTGGCACACCCAGGAGTCAAGACTGGCACACAAGCTGAAAGGGCAATATTACTCTCCCACTGTTTTTTTATGTATTTTTGGTTTTTTAAGGGAGACTTTAGAAACCCAATAATATTTTAAAAAAAAAAATAAATAGGCTTTCTATGGCCCACTGAATGAGAGGGAGAGAGGTGGCACACCCAGGAGTCAAGACTGGCACACAAGCTGAAAGGGCAATATTACTCTCCCACTGTTTTTTTATGTTTTTTTTTTTTTTTTCAGGGTGACTTTAGAAACCAAATAATAAGAAAAAAAATAAATAAATAAATAGGCTTTCTATAGCCCACTGAATGAGAGATAGCACACACAGCAGTGGCACACAAGCCCTGACTGAGGCCAATATTTTTCTCCCACTGATTGATGTAGTGTTTTTGTGTTGAGGTAGATTTTAGAACACAAATCAAGGAAAAAAAAAAATGCTTTCTATGGCCCACTGAATGAGAGAGAGGTGGCACACCCAGGAGTCAAGACTGGCACACAAGCTGAAAGGGCAATATTACTCTCCCACTGTTTTTTTATGTATTTTTTGTTTTTTAAGGGAGACTTTAGAAACCCAATAATATTTTAAAAAATAAATAAATAGGCTTTCTATGGCCCACTGAATGAGAGGGAGAGAGGTGGCACACCCAGGAGTCAAGACTGGCACACAAGCTGAAAGGGCAATATTACTCTCCCACTGTTTTTTTATGTTTTTTTTTTTTTTTCAGGGAGACTTTAGAAACCAAATAATATTAAAAAAACAAAAAAAAAAATAGCCTTTCTATGGCCCACTAAATGAGAGAGAGAGGTGGCACACCCAGGAGTCAAGACTGGCACACAAGCTGAAAGGGCAATATTACTCTCCCACTGTTTTTTTATGTATTTTTTGTTTTTTAAGGGAGACTTTAGAAACCCAATAATATTTTAAAAAAAAAATAAATAGGCTTTCTATGGCCCACTGAATGAGAGGGAGAGAGGTGGCACACCCAGGAGTCAAGACTGGCACACAAGCTGAAAGGGCAATATTACTCTCCCACTGTTTTTTTATGTTTTTTTTTTTTTTTTCAGGGAGACTTTAGAAACCAAATAATATTAAAAAAACCAAAAAAAAAATAGCCTTTCTATGGCCCACTGAATGAGAGAGAGAGGTGGCACACCCAGGAGTCAAGACTGGCACACAAGCTGAAAGGGCAATATTACTCTCCCACTGTTTTTTTAGGTATTTTTTTTTTTTTAAGGGAGACTTTAGAAACCCAATAATATTTAAAAAAATAAATAAATAGGCTTTCTATGGCCCACTGAATGAGAGGGAGAGAGGTGGCACACCCAGGAGTCAAGACTGGCACACAAGCTGAAAGGGCAATATTACTCTCCCACTGTTTTTTTATGTTTTGTTTTTTTTTTTCAGGGAGACTTTAGAAACCAAATAATATTAAAAAAAAAAAAAAAAAAATAGGCTTTCTATAGCCCACTGAATGAGAGATAGCACACACAGCAGTGGCACACAAGCCCTGACTGAGGCCAATATTTTTCTCCCACTGATTGATGTAGTGTTTTTGTGTTGAGGTAGAATTTAGAACACAAATCACGGAAAAAATAAATAGGCTTTCTATGGCCCACTCAGTGAGAGATGGCACACACAGGGATGGCACTGTAGCAGAAATGCCAATCTTAATCTCCCACAAAAAAAACAAAAAAAAAACAGGGACTGTCCTACAATTACTATCTCCCTGCAGTAATCTAAGCCAGGTATGGCAGGCAGCAATAGGAGTGGACTGATGCACAAATTAAATAAAAAGTGTGGACAAACAAAAAAGATAGCTGTGCAGAAAGGAAGGAACAAGAGGATATGTGCTTTGAAAAAAGCAGTTGGTTTCCACAGTGGCGTACACACAGCAATACAGCTATCACGGAGCCTTCTAGGGCAGCCCAATGAGCTACAGCGCTGAGGGGAAAAAAAAAAAAAATAGCTTCCACAGTCCCTGCACACCGAAGGTGGTGTTGGACAGTGGAAATCGCTGCAGCACAAGCGGTTTGGTGGTTAGTGGACCCTGCCTAACGCTCTCCCTGCTTCTGACGAAGCGGCAGCAACCTGTCCCTAAGCTCAGATCAGCAGCAGTAAGATGGCGGTCGGCGGGAACGCCCCTTTATAGCCCCTGTGACGCCGCAGACAGCAAGCCAATCACTGCAATGCCCTTCTCTAAGATGGTGGGGACCAGGATCTATGTCATCACGCTGCCCACACTCTGCGTTCACCTTCATTGGCTGAGAAATGGCGCTTTTCGCGTCATTGAAACGCGACTTTGGCGCGAAAGTCGCGTACCGCATGGCCGACAAGCACAGGGGTCGGATCGGGTTTCATGAGACGCCGACTTAGCCAAAAGTCGGCGACTTTTGAAAATGATCGACCCGTTTCGCTCAACCCTAATCACTAACAGATCACTAACCGATCCCCATACAGTATCATGTTATCAGTAGCACATCTACAGTTTACAGCGGCGATGTGCTGCTGAGAACAAAGATTTTTGTTCCGGCAAAAACAATCTGAATATGCAGAATTTTACTTGTTTAGCCCGCGTTATATACAGCAGAGCCCGCGCAGTGGTATATCCAGCACATCCCGCACAGTGGTATATCCAGCACAGCCCGCACAGTGGTATATCCAGCACAGCCCGCACAGTGGTATATCCAGCACAGCCCGCACAGTGGTATATCCAGCACAGCCCGCACAGTGGTATATCCAGCACGGGCCCACACAGTGGTATATCCAGCACAGCCTGCACAGTGGTATATACAACACAGCCCGCACAGTGGTATATCCAGCAGAGCCCGCACAGTGGTATATACAGCAGAGCCCGCACAGTGGTATATACAGCACAGGCCGCACAGTGGTATATCCAGCAGAGCCCGCACAGTGGTATATACAGCACAGCCTGCACAGTGGTATATACAGCAGAGCCCGCACAGTGGTATATCCAGCACAGCCCGCACAGTGGTATATACAGCAGAGCCCGCACAGTAGTATATCCAGCACAGCCCGCACAGTGGCATATACAGCACAGCCCGCACAGTGGTATATACAGCACAGCCTGCACAGTGGTATATCCAGCACAGCCCGCACAGTGGTATATCCAGCACAGCCCGCACACTGGTATATCCAGCACAGCCCGCACAGTGGTATATACAGCACAGCCCGCACAGTGGTATATCCAGCACAGCCCGCACAGTGGTATATCCAGCACAGCCCGCACAGTGGTATATACAACACAGCCCGCACAGTGGTATATCCAGCAGAGCCCGCACAGTGGTATATACAGCAGAGCCCGCACAGTGGTATATACAGCACTGGCCGCACAGTGGTATATCCAGCACAGCCCGCACAGTGGTATATCCAGCACAGCCCGCACAGTGGTATATCCAGCACAGCCCGCACAGTGGTATATCCAGCACAGCCCGCACAGTGGTATATCCAGCACAGCCTGCACAGTGGTATATACAGCACAGGCCGCACAGTGGTATATCCAGCACAGCCCGCATAGTGGTATATCCAGCACAGCCCGCACAGTGGTATATCCAGCACAGCCCGCACAGTGGTATATCCAGCACAGCCCGCACAGTGGTATATACAGCACAGCCCGCACAGTGGTGTATCCAGCACAGCCCGCACAGTGGTATATCCAGCACAGCCCGCACAGTGGTATATCCAGCACAGCCCGCACAGTGGTATATACAGCACAGCCCGCACAGTGGTATATCCAGCACAGCCCGCACAGTGGTATATCCAGCACAGCCCGCACAGTGGTATATCCAGCACAGCCTGCACAGTGGTATATACAACACAGCCCGCACAGTGGTATATCCAGCAGAGCCCGCACAGTGGTATATACAGCAGAGCCCGCACAGTGGTATATACAGCACTGGCCGCACAGTGGTATATCCAGCAGAGCCCGCACAGTGGTATATACAGCACAGCCCGCACAGTGGTATATCCAGCACAGCCCGCACAGTGGTATATCCAGCACAGCCCGCACAGTGGTATATCCAGCACAGCCTGCACAGTGGTATATACAGCACAGGCCGCACAGTGGTATATCCAGCACAGCCCGCACAGTGGTATATCCAGCACAGCCCGCACAGTGGTATATCCAGCACAGCCCGCACAGTGGTATATCCAGCACAGCCCGCACAGTGGTATATCCAGCACAGCCCGCACAGTGGTATATCCAGCACAGCCCGCACAGTGGTATATCCAGCACAGCCCGCACAGTGGTATATCCAGCACAGCCTGCACAGTGGTATATACAGCAGAGCCCGCACAGTGGTATATCCAGCACAGCCCGCACAGTGGTATATCCAGCACAGCCCGCACAGTGGTATATCCAGCAGAGCCCGCACAGTGGTATATACAGCAGAGCCCGCACAGTGGTATATACAGCACAGGCCGAACAGTGGTATATCCAGCACAGCCTGCACAGTGGTATATACAACACAGCCCGCACAGTGGTATATACAGCACAGGCCGCACAGTGGTATATCCAGCAGAGCCCGCACAGTGGTATATACAGCACAGCCGCACAGTGGTATATACAGCAGAGCCCGCACAGTGGTATATCCAGCACAGCCCACACAGTGGTATATACAGCAGAGCCCGCACAGTGGTATATCTAGCACAGCCCGCACAGTGGTATATACAGCAGAGCCCGCACAGTGGTATATCCAGCACAGCCCGCACAGTGGTATATACAGCACAGCCCGCACAGTGGTATATACAGCACAGCCCGCACAGTGGTATATCCAGCACAGCCCGCACAGTGGTATATCCAGCACAGCCCGCACAGTGGTATATCCAGCACAGCCCGCACAGTGGTATATCCAGCACAGCCCGCACAGTGGTATATACAGCACAGCCCGCACAGTGGTATATCCAGCACAGCCCGCACAGTGGTATATCCAGCACAGCCCGCACAGTGGTATATACAGCACAGCCCGCACAGTGGTATATCCAGCACAGCCAGCATCTCTCCTCCTCCATATCCTCCTGATATGACGTCATCGCGCACCCGCAGTGTCAGAGGTAGAGCGGGGAATGATGGGAGAGGGAGCGTCTGTAGACGCTCTCTCCTCATCATTGCATTCAACTGTACCGGCGTCATAGACGCCGGTATAGTTGAATGCGACGGCAGGGGGGTGAGTCGGCGGCGGCAGGGGGGTGAGTCGGTGGCGGCAGGGGGAGGAGGATCGAGCGGCCCACGACTGGCACCAGCCCTTCTGGCATTTGCCAGAAGTGCCCGATGGCCAGTCCGGCCCTGGTCCGGTGGTCATTAAAGGGGTAGTCAAGGTGCCCAGATCTTAGAACAGATGCACTGCAGGGTGCAGCCAGCGTATAAAGCAAGATGTTAGCAACACAGGTGCACAATACCAGATCAACAGCCACTCACCACATACCCACTCCTGGAGGGGATGACTGCCCAGTATGCAAGTGCACAATAAAGGCCCACATAGGGCGTTGTTCACACAATGGTACTGCATAGTGTCTGGTTCACAGCCTATTAGTCACGCCCTTACTTTTTGATTAGGCAGGCTGGCCAGCACACTCTCAATGCATCCCAGTGTGAACACCCCTCATGCGAGACCGAAAGTGTTTGGGCTTGGCTGCACCCCGAAAAATATAGTGCAAAAATATACAAAAATAGTGAGGTATTGGTTGATATTTTGGCCAAAATACGCAAGCTCGTAACCCACTCCAAGGGTCCCCATGCTTACGAGTCCTATCACTAAACTAAATAGCAAAGCCACTAAAGACTAAAGGTCTACAAAAATTCAATTTTCAACAGCAGAAAAAAAAGGCAGCAACACCTACCCAGATCTTGGAACAAATGCACTGCAGGGTGCAGCCAGCCCATAAAGCAAGATGTTAGCAACACAGGTGCACAATACCAGATCAACAGCCACTCACCACATACCCACTCCTGGAGGGGGTGACTGCCCAGTATACAAGTGCACAATAAAGGCCCACATAGGGCGTTGTTCACACAATGGTACTGCATAGTGTCTGGTTCACAGCCTATTAGTCACGCCCCTACTTTTCGATTAAGCGGGCTGGCCAGCACACTCTCAATGCATCCCAGTGCGAACACCCCTCATGCGAGACCGAACTTGTTTGGGCTTGGCTGCACCCCGAAAAATATAGTGCAAAAATATTCAAAAATAGTGAGGTATTGGTTGATATTTTGGCCAAAATACGCAAGCTCGTAACCCGTGCCAAGGGTCCCCACGCTTACGAGTCCTATCACTAAACTAAATAGCAAAGCCACTAAAGACTCAAGGTCTACAAAAATTCAATTTTCAACAGCAGAAAACGCAGAGTCGTGAAAATAAAAAATCATTTTTGTTTCCTCAAAAATGATGTTTTAGCAAGCAATTTTTTTATTTTCACAAGGGTAACAGGAGAAATTGGACCTCAATATTTGTTGCCCAGTTTGTCCTGAGTACACAGATACCCCATATGTGGGGGTAAACAACTGTTTGGGCACACATCGGGGCTCGGAAGGGTAGTAGTGACTTTTGAAATGCAGACTTTGATGGAATGGTCTGCGGGTGTCACGTTGCGTTTGCAGAGCCCCTGATGTGCCTAAACAGTAGAAACCCCCCACAAGGGACCCCATTTTGGATACTAGACCCCCCAAGGAACTTATCTAGATACAGTTATATGAAAAAGTTTGGGCACCCCTATTAATCTTAAGCTTAATGTTTTATAAAAATTGCTTTTTTTGCAACAGCTATTTCAGTTTCATATATCTAATAACTGTTGGACACAGTAATGTTTCTGCCTTGAAATGAGGTTTATTGTACTAACAGAAAATGTGCAATCTGCATTCAAACAAAATTTGACAGGTGCATAAGTATGGGCACCTCACCAGAAAAGTGACATTAATATTTAGTAGATCCTCCATTTGCAAAAATAACAGCCTCTAGTCGCTTCCTGTAGCTTTTAATGAGTTCCTGGATCCTGGATGAAGGTATTTTTGACCATTCCTCTTTACAAAACAATTCCAGGTCAGTTATGTTTGATGGTCGCCGAGCATGGACAGCCCTCTTCAAATGATCCCACAGATGTTCAATGATATTCAGGTCTGGGGACTGGGATGGCCATTCCAGAACAGTGTAATTGTTCCTCTGCATGAATGCCTGAGTAGATTTGGAGCGGTGTTTTGCATCATTGTCTTGCTGAAAGATCCATCCCCTGCATAACTTCAACTTTGTCACTGATTCATGAACATTATTGTCAAGAATCTGCTGATACTGAGAGGAGTCCATGCGTCCCTCAACTTTAACAAGATTCCCGGTGCCGGCATTGGCCACACAGCCCCAAAGCATGATGGAACCTCCACCAAATTTTACTGTGGGTAGCAAGTGTTTTTCTTGGAATGCTGTGTTTTTTTGCTGCCATGCATAACGCCTTTTTGCATGACCAAACAACTCAATCTTGGTTTCATCAGTCCACAGGACCTTCTTCCAAAAAGAAATTGGCTTCTCCAAATGTGCTTTTGCATACCTCAGCTGACTCTGTTTGTGGCGTGCTTGCAGAAACGGCTTCTTTCGCATCACTCTCCCATACAGCTTCTCCTTGTGCAATGTGCGTTGTATAGTTGACCGATGCACAGTGACACCATCTGCAGCAAGTTGATGCTGCAGCTCTCTGGAGGGGGTCTGAGGATTGTCCTTGACTGATCTCACTTTTCTTCTTCTCTGCCTTTCTGATGTTTTCTTGGCCTGCCACTTCTGGCCTTAACAAGAACTGCACCTATGTTCTTCCATTTCCTTAATATGTTCCTCACAGTGGAAATTGACAGGTTAAATCTCTTAGACAGCTTTTTGTATCCTTCCCCTGAAAAACTATGTTGAATAATCTTTGTTTTCAGATCATTTGACAGTTGTTTTGAGGAGCCCATGATGCCACTCTTCAGAGGAGATTCAAACAGGAGAACAACTTGCAAGTGGCCACTTTAAGTAGCTTTTCTCATGATTGCATACACCTGGCTATGAAGTTCAAAGCTCAATGAGGTTACAAAACCAAAAAAAGTGCTTTAGTAAGTCAGTAAAAAGTAGGTAGGAGTATTTAAAACAAGAAAATGATAAGGGTGCCCATTCTTATGCACCTGTCAAATTTTGTTTGAATGCAGATTGCACATTTTCTGTTAGTACAATAAACCTCATTTCAAGGCAGAAACATTACGGTGTCCAACAGTTATTAGATATATGAAACTGAAATAGCTGTTGCAAAAAAAAACAATTTTTATAAAACATTAAGCTTAAGATTAATAGGGGTGCCCAAACTTTTTCATATAACTGTATGTGGTGAGCACTTTGAACCCCCAAGTGCTTCACAGAAGTTTACAACGCAGAGCCGTGAACATAAAAAATAATTTTTCTTTCCTCAAAAATGATGTTTTAGCAAGCATTTTTTTATTTTCACAAGGGTAACAGGAGAAATTTGACCCCAATAGTTGTTGCCCAGTTTGTCCTGAGTACGCTGATACCCCATATGTGGGGGTAAACCACTATTTGGGCACACGTCGGGGCTTGGAAGGAAAGTAGTGACTTTTGAAATGCAGACTTTGATGTAATGGTCTGTGTGCATCACGTTGCGTTTGCAGAGCCCCTGATGTGCCTAAACAGTAGAAACCCCCTACACGTGACCCCATTTTGGAAACTAGACCCCCCAAGGAACTTATCTAGATATGTGGTGAGCACTTTGAACTCCCAAGTGTTTCATAGAAGTTTACAACGCAGAGCTGTGAAAATAAAAAATAATTTTTCTTTCCTCAAAAATGATGTTTTAGCAAGCAATTTTTTATTTTCACAAGGGTAACAGGAGAAATTGGACCACAATAATTGTTGCCCAGTTTGTTCTGAGCATGCTGGTACCTCATATGTGGGGGTAAACCACTATTTTCGGTGCACGTCGGTGCTCGGAAGGGAGGGAGTACCATTTGACTTTTTGAATACAAGATTGACTGGAATCAATGGTGGCGCCATGTTGCGTTTGGAGACCCCTGATGTGCCTAAACAGTGGAAACCCCTCAATTCTAATGCCAACACTAACCCCAACACACCCCTAACCCTAACCCCAACTCTAGCCATAAACCTAATCACAACCCTAACCCCAACACACCCCTAACCACAACCCCAACCCCAACACACCCCTAACCCTAATCCCAAC
This sequence comes from Ranitomeya variabilis, assembly GCF_051348905.1. Taxonomy (NCBI): domain Eukaryota; kingdom Metazoa; phylum Chordata; class Amphibia; order Anura; family Dendrobatidae; genus Ranitomeya; species Ranitomeya variabilis. The sequence continues at coordinate 255,265,276 of NC_135237.1, read as the reverse complement.
CCTAAACCAACCCTAACCCCAACCCTAACCCCAACACACCCCTAACCCTAACCATATCCCTAACCACAGCCTAATCTTAACCCTATTTCCAACCTTAGCCCTAATTCCAACCCTAACTCTAATTCCAACCCTAACCATAAGGCTATGTGCCCACGTTGGGGATTCGTGTGAGATTTTTCTGCACCATTTTTGAAAATCCGCAGGAAAAAGGCACTGTGTTTTACCTGCGGATTTACCGCGGATTTCCAGTGTTTTTTGTGCGGATTTCACCTGCGGATTCCTATTGAGGAACAGGTGTAAAACGCTGCGGAATCCGCACAAAGAATTGACATACTGTGGAAAACACAGCACAACGTTTCTGCGCTGTATTTTTCGCACCATGGGCACAGCGGATTTGGTTTGCCATAGGTTTACATGGTACTGTAAACCTGATGGAAAACTGCTACGAATCCGCAGTAGCCAATCCGCTGCGGATCCGCAGCAGCCAATCCACTGCGGATCCGCAGCCAAATCTGCACTGTGTGCACATACCCTAATTCTAAACCTAACCCCAGTTCTAACCCTAATTCTAGCCCTAACCCTAGCCCTAACCCTAACCCTAGCCCTAACCCTAGCCCTAACCCTAACCCTAACCCTAGTGTAAAAAAAATATATATATATATTTTCTTTATTTTATTATTGTCCCTACCTATGGGGGTGATAAAGGGGGGGTTTATTTATTATTTTTTATTTTGATCGCTGTGATAGAACCTATCACAGTGATCAAAATGTACCTGTAACGAATCTGCCGGCCAACAGATTCGGCGGGCGCACTGCGCATGCGCCCGCCATTTTGGAAGATGGCGGCGCCCATGGAGCACACAGACGGACACGGGAGGGACACCGGAGGTCGGTAAGTATGAGGGGGGATCGTACAGCGGGGGGAGGGATCGGACTGTGGGGGGAGCGGACAGGAGGACGGAGGGGAGCGGAGGACAGGAATTACAGGACGGAGGACCGTGGGGACAAGATCAGTGGCGGTGGAGGGGGGCAGATGGCGATCTCCATCCATGGCTGATGCTATTGCAGCATCAGCCATGGCTGGATTGTAATATTTCACCAATTTTCATTGGTGAAATATTACTATCGCTCTGATTGAAAGTGAAAGTGAAACGTCACTTTCAACAGCCAATCAGAGTGATCGTAGCCATGGGGGGGCAAAGCCCCCCCCTGGGCTCAAGTACCACTCCCCCTGTCCCTGCAGGCTGGGTGAAATTACAGTTAACCCTTTCACCCGGCCTGCAGGAGCGCGATCCGACCCTGACGCATACGCTGCATCAAAGGTCGGGAAGGGGTTAAAGGGATCTTCCTAGCTTCCAGGCATAGCATCACCTTCCCCAAGAGAAAGGCAATACAACTGTGGTACCCAAACTCCTGGGGTGCCACATCCCCCCTGCTCCCGGGGTACTCCTGGACTGGGAAAACACAAACATAACCAATAACAGGTTAGATAATGCAAACATTTTTGAAATGCATTACAACAGGTTAAATAAACTTTTTCTTCCCTTTATGGGAGGTTTCTTTCCTTGAATGTTACATAACATTGTGTACAAAAGTACAGACATTTTTAGCACATCAATGTGCAACTGGTGTTATACCAGGGTGTCCTTGGTCATCAATTGAGAAGATGCGGGGGACCCGATCTAAACCCCCAACGTTGGGTTGGGCGGACTGCAAGGCGTAAACATCCAAACCTTTCATTGGCCACTCAAAATGTTTTTGTTCTGGTCTTTTGAAACAAACAAGGTTATACTCATGCTGCCAGTGCGTGGTAAAAACAAAAAGGTGCACCTTAGGAGGTGCCAACTATTTAAAAGGAAAGTTTTTTAGGTAATTCACCATCCCTTACCCTATTGTCCATTTAAACTTTCAACAAGCAAAATCAAACATTTTTAAACAGGTAGGAACAATTATTGACATCTTATATCTTAATCCCTGTACGGGCTGGGATCTGACCTCAGGTACTGCAGGTGGATCTACGTAGCACAGGCACTGAGGGTGATCTGACCAGATTCAATAGGCTTGCTATCACCGGTGTTATGTGCTCTCTTATGGCTACACTACTGGTGATTCTATGTAGCACAGGTGCACCTGATCTCCTACTAGTACTTCTGCTCACTGTGGGCATGACAGATTCACAGATAACTGGGGGTGGATTCTCTTGCTCTTCTGCTGGTGTGACGTCTGCTGCTTGAACCTGCTGGTGTAGAGTCTCTTCTGCTTCAGGTTGATTTCGCATCACATCTCTTTCTGGTACTTCCAACTGGGGAAAGGTCAAAACAGGCACCACTATTGCCTGATTTACGTGAGTCCATCACTGGGGAATATCTCCAAGATTGGTATAGATTCTATTTTCCTCCTCTTCCGTGGGTTGAGGGCTATCTTGGTATTTCTCTCTGCCTTTCAGTTGATCAGGGCATGCCTTCAGATGATCTCTTGATGATACCGCTGTCTAGGTTTCCCCTCCATCTTTGTGTATGAGACACATCTTGGTGTTGTCAAAGTTTGACAGTAAGATGGTGCATGGTTCTGCCTCCCACTGATCATCGAGTTTGTGCATTCTTCTTTTCCTCTTTAGAAGTTGTTCACCTGATGACAAGGGAATTGCAGTGGCGTGCTGGTTATAGTTTCTCTCCTGCCTCTGTCTTGCCTGGGACAGACTTCTTGGTGGTATTTCTACTGCCACACCTTATCCCAGTCTGCATCTGTTGATGTTGTTTCTGGTGTTAGGACTCCCATACCAAGCTCAATAGGTAATTTGCTAGGTCTTTCTCTTGTTAGTTAGGCTGGAGTACAGTTGGTGGAATTCAACGGGATATGATTGTACAGATTTACCAAGTCTGGCAACTTCTCTGGCCACAGGTTTCTTTCTTCCAGGGGCAAGGTCTTCAACAGGTCAATTACCACCTGATTCATCTTCTCACACAGGCCATTTGTCTGTGGATGATACGTTGTTGTTCTGATCTTCTTGTATCCGTACAGGTTACAGAACTCCTGGAACACTTCTGCCTCAAAGGCTGGGCTTTGGTCGGTGAGTACCTTTTCAGAGTAACCATGTGGTCGACAAAAGTGTTGTTGGAATGCCTTGGCTGCCGTCTTTGCTGTTTGGTCCTTAGCAAGCACGATGATCAGGAACCTTGCGTAATGGTCCACTATAGTCAAGGCGTAGACATAGACTGAGCGACTTGGGGTTTGCTTCACATGATCCAAGGCTACCAGTTCAAGTGGCTGTTTGGTGACTTTGGGCTGTAGGGGAGCCCTCTGGCTGTCATGGTCCTTCCTGCGCAGGATGCATGGGCCAATCTCTCGGCCCCACTTTTAATGGCTCTTCTCATGCCAATCAAGTAGATTCTCCCACGAAATAGAATCTCCAACTTCTTCCATCCGAAGTGTCCTGCTCCATCATGGTATGCTTCCAAGACCATTGGAGCATCTTGTCTCGGGACTACCACCTGCCAGACCAGCTTGTGAGTGCATGGGTCAATATTCCTCCGACACAGCTTACCATCGTAGATAAACAATTTGCCCTTCTCCTTCCACAGCTGTAGAGTCTCTTGTGGAGCATCTGGACCAGGGTATGAATCGGCTTGTGTCAGCAGCTCTTTTACCAGATGGACTGCTGAGCCGCTATCCTGGGTCTCTGCCCATCCATTGTGGGGCAATGGGTTCAGCATGGCATCTCACCTGTCATTGCGCTTGTTCTTCACATAATGGGAGTACTGGGTTGCCTTGGGGCGGTGGAAGGCTGGTAGCCTTTCTGTACCTGGGACAGCACGGCTCTATATCCCACGTTGCTGGTGTCTGTGTAGAGTACAAACAGTTGGTCATAGTCAGGGTAGGCCAGTACTTCATCTCCCATGAGATTCAACTTCAACCAAGTGAAGGATCATTCCAGTCTGTCATTCCACTCAAACGGAGGACTCTTGCTCTTAGCCTTCTTGGATTGGTCCACTAACAGGTCTTGCAGGGGTGCAGGTATCTTAGTGAAGTCCTTGATGAATCTTCAGTAATAGCCTACCAATCCGAGGAACAATCGCACATCATGAATGGTGCTGGTTTTGGCCAGTCCCCGATCACGGTGACTTTGTCAGGGTTTGATGCCACACCTTTGGCGCTTACCACATGGCCCAGGTACTGCACTTTGTTCTTTATCAAGTGGCACTTGGACGGCTTCACTTTCAAGCCATAATTGGACAGGGCTTCAAACACCTCAGCCTATTGCAATGGGGATCGGATCACTCACTGTGACGCTGCCAACTTCTCCACGCGACAGTTCCACCTGTTTTTTCTGCATCAGGGCTCTGATCTCTTTTTGCAGGATTCACTGCTCACTGGAACCAGCAGTATCGGCTACCTGTGTTAACAGAACAATAACCTCGCCAAGACAGTTTTCTATAACATTAGTACCTAAGGTCATCATTGGGTTACATTCTCGCCAGTCAATATCTACAATCACCAGACCTTGGGTTTTCAACTCTACCCGCCCCACCTTAATGGTCACCTCCTTGTACCCCACTTGTGGCAAAGGCTGACCATTGCTGGCTACTCTTGTCAGGTCATTATCGGGGCCACGGGTAATATCAGAGCCAGCCCAGTACCGTTTGTAAAGAATATATGGCATAGTCAACACCTGAGAGCCGGTGTCCAGTAAGGCGTTCATTGGGATGCTGTCAATCACAATTGGGAGGATCGGTTGTCCTCCAACGTACTTGGCTCACAAGCTTTGTGGGCACGGTCGTCCTACTCCTGGGGGTTGGCCCTCTGCCCCAGGGATCACTCGTTTAAATTGCAGAATCTTGTGATGTGTCCCGCCTGATTGCAGCGGCGACAAATGAGTCGACCGTCCTGATGATAGAGGTCGTTGTCTCTTCCTCTGATCGTGGGATCCTCTTCTGCCATCACCATGGGACATCATCTGGACTGGAAGCCAGTTGGATGTTTTCCTTTGGGGATTCTTGCAGGGACTGCATGGTTTTGGCTAGTGCAGCTACGCTTCGGTCATTTCCTGGACCTGGAGGCGCAGTTCTGCTGAGGGGTCATTATCCAGGGTCTGCGCATCGGCTTCCGCAAGGGTGTGTGGAAAGGATGCCGCTTCCCGGTGGTATTTAATTGCTGTGTGCCTAGGGGGTGCTGTGCTGCTGGAATTTGGTTCATGCAGCACCTGGATGGCCCTATCTTTAAAGTGTGCGAAATACATGTCAGGGCCAGGATGTTCAGCTGTGTCCTGTGGGTGCTGGACAGGAGTCCCTCAATAAACTGCTCCTTTAATTATTTGCCCACATCCTGCACGCGGTCCAGGTAAATCTGCTTAATGGCAGTGCCTCTTGGAGATTAAGGGCATAGTCCCGTATACTGTCATACACTCTTTCTTTGCACCCAAAGAACCTCATCTTAATTTCTGCAGCAATGCGGGTGTCAAAATTGTCTTTTCATTTGGCTAATATTTGCTTAACAGTCCTTTTTTCAGTTTTCAGCCAGGATTTTACTTCCCTTTTGTGCTGCACAATTAATTGGCCAGCTAGGATGCTGACCCTTTGATGTTCCGTCAGGGGGTACACTTCAAATAGGCTGCAGAGTCTCTCTTTAAAGTCACTCAGTGTGTGGGACTCCCCCGAATACTGTGGTAACCAGGCCGCTCCCGGTATATAATACAGAGAAAACGTGTGCATAGCTGACTAATGGTGCTCAGGTAGGTTCCCAAACCATAATTATTAAAAATAGAACCCGGCACTCAACTTAGTGTAAAGATTGTTGGTGATTTTATTCTATCCCAAACAGTAACATTACAAAATGTTTGGGTCCATACAAAAGACCTTCATCAGTTGCTGTAGAGATATACATGAGTATATTACATATCATATATCAGAAGAAGGGAAAACAGTAAAAGACAAACAAAGTATATACAAGAAATATAATATACATATATTTCCATTTTGGCAAATAGGTAAATCGTGATAATTGATATTAGGAAGATAAAAAAATTAAGGCACAGTTGAAAGTGAGTAGAGATAAAGATGACATACCGTACTAAGGGTTGTGATACACATACTATGGCCAACCACAGGATAGCACTACGGTGAATGCCTATAATATAGGGTAGGTGCATCAAGTAAATAGGTGACTGGGGGGGGGTACAAAATCAATCACCTGATATTTTAGCTGTGAAATGGAATGCCCCTGGGAATGAAAGTGATTAGGGATTTGCAAGAGCAGATTATTGCAACAAATAGTGGACTTATGTTTAGATACTCTATCCCATACTAACTGAGTTGTTTCACCAACATATAGCATACCACAGGGACATTTGATTAAGTATACAACAAAAGAGGATTCACAGGTGAAAAAATCTTTGATGTGGAAGCTCTTGCCTTTCTAGGATGTTGGAAAGTACTACCCTTTTGGACATTGCTGCATTGAGCACAATGCAAGCATGGAAACGTGTCGGTTTTAGGTCTGGATAAAAAAAAGTTGTTTATGAAGGCGTGTGGAGCCAATGTCAGCTCTAACAAGATTATCCTTCAAATATGGGGGTCTTTTAAAGCACGGTAAGAAGGGTTCCTTGAACTCCGGTATGTTAGGGTGTGCGGTAGATAATAAATGCCAATGTTTTCTTATTCTATGTAGAATAAAAGAGCAAGGATGATATGAATGGACAAAGGGAATACATTTGCTGGAATCCCTTTTCTGAGTGCTAGATGGAGGATTCTTAGATTTTTCTAGTATGGTAACCTCTCTTGTAGAATATTAAAGTCTTGTCTTTGAGACGCTGGGTTTGAAGGGTATTGTCAGAAACAATACGTTTGACCCATTGAAATGGGGATGTGGGTATCGAACGTTTGACCAAGGGAAGGTGAAAACTATGAAAATGTAGTATGCTGTTCCTGTCGGTAGGCTTTGTGTAAAGGTTTGTAGTCAAAAAACCTTCTGAATCTTTGAGGACCATAGTGTCCAAAAAGTTAATGGAGCGTAGATCATAATTCAAAGTAAACTTAATTCCTGGGCAGGAATCATTAAAAAAAGATAAAAAACTGTTGCAAGGACTCCAATTTGCCACCCCAAAGACAAAAAATATTGTCAATGTAACATTTCCATAGGAGAAAGTTACTGATGAACAGTGAATTTTTGTAGATGACAAATCCCTCAAAGTCTGCCATGTACGTATTAGCATAAGGGGGTGCCACATTGGAGCCCATTGCGGTACCCCGAGTCTGTAAAAAAAAGGTGTCCTGAAAAAGAAAAAAATTATTGAACAGCACCATTGTGAGAAGGTCCACACATAAATTACTTTGGTCAGTGTCAAAGCCTGTGGAAGAAAGAGAATGTTGAAAGGAGTTAATGCCATTGATATGGGGAATGGAGGTATAAAGGTCCTTGACATCCAAGGTAACGAGTAATGTATCAGAGGGCACCTTATTGTGTTCCTTAATCAGTTGAAGAAATTCCCCCGTATCAAGAATAAATGATGGAGAAGTTTGAGTGATGTGTTGTGAATCCGCTTTTTGGGCTCCCCTGGTGGTTGCTGGTGGTACTGGTGACTTGTGTGTGCTTTGCTGTCTCAGTTCACCTGCTCCCATCAGTGTTTGGGAGTTTCCTATTTAGCCTTGCTCTCCAGTCATTTCCTTGCCGGTCATCATTGTAACCAGAGCCTTCGGTTGCATGTTCCTGCTACTAGTCTGCTGATCAGCTAAGTGGACTTTGTCCTTTTGTTTTGTATCTTTTGTCCAGTTTGCAGTTTTTGTTATTCTCTGTAGCTGGAAGCTCTTGCGGGCTGAAATTGCCACTCCTGTGTCATGAGTTGACACAGGAGTCTTAAAGTAATTTCAGGATGGTTTTTTGAAAGGGTTTTCAGTTGACCGTGAAGTCCTCTTTTGTATCCTTCTGCTATCTAGTAAGTGGACCTCTCTTTGCTAAATCTACTTTCATACTGTGTATGTCTTTTCCTCTTAACTCACCGTTATTACATGTGGGGGGCTGCTATCATCTTTTGGGGTATTTCCCTAGAGGTAAGCCAGGTCTGTTCCTTCCTCTACCAGGCGTAGTTAGTCCTCCGGCTGGCGCGTGGCATCTAGGAAGTCGTAGGTATGCTCCCTGGCTACTATTAGTTGTGTGGTAGATTTAGCTCACGGTCAGCTCGAGATTCCATCACCCAGAGCTCGTCCGTTATTTTTGTGTTCTGATGTTTCCTTGCCATTGGGAATCATGACAGTATGACCGGCCAATGTTAAAGTTATTGGCAGAAGAAAGGAGAGAAAAAAGAAGTCTGTAGATTTTTTTTTTTTTTTTCCCCCTATGCTTGCTCCATAGTTGGATCAGTTGTATTTCAGCTCTAATTACAGCCTTTGCCTTTCTCTCCTTCTAATCCTTGAATGGCCCTGATCTCACCTGTTTAAAGATGGACCCTCAGAGTTTGGCTGTAGGTTTAAATAATCTTGCTACCAAGGTTCAAAATTTACAAGATTTTGTTATACATACTCCGATGTCTGAACCTAAAATTCCTACACCAGAGGTGTTTTCCGGAGATAGATCTCGGTTCTTGAATTTCAAATATAATTGTAAATTGTTCCTTTCTCTCAGACCTCACTCCTCTGGAGATCCTGTCCAGCAGGTTAAGATTGTAATTTCTTTGCTGCGAGGTGACCCTCAAAATTGGGCATTTTCATTGACACCAGGGGATCCTGCGTTGCTCAATGTGGATGCGTTTTTTCTGGCTTTAGGGTTGCTTTATGAGGAACCTAATTTGGAGATTCAAGCTGAAAAAGCTTTGATAGCCCTATCTCAAGGGCAAGATGAAGCTGAAATATACTGCCAAAAATTTCGTAGATGGTCTGTGCTTACTCAGTGGAATGAGTGCGCCCTAGCGGCAAATTTCAGAGAGGGCCTTTCTGATGCCGTTAAAGATGTTATGGTCGGGTTTCCTGCGCCCACAGGTCTGAATGAGTCCATGACAATGGCTATTCAGATTGATCGGCGTTTGCGGGAGCGCAAACCCGTGCACCATTTGGCGGTATCTTCTGAAGAGACGCCAGAGAAAATGCAATGTGACAGAATTCTGTCCAGAAGCGAGCGGCAGAATTATAGGCGTAAAAATGGGTTATGCTTCTATTGTGGTGATTCTGCTCATGTTATATCAGCATGCTCTAAACGTACAAGGAAGGTTGACAAGTCTATTTCAATTGGCACTTTACAGTCTAAATTTATTCTGTTTGTAACCTTGATTTGTTTATTATCAGTTATTACCGTGGATGCCTATGTGGACTCTGGCGCCGCTCTGAGTCTTATGGATTGGTCCTTTGCCAGGCGCTGTGGGTTTGATTTAGAGCCTCTGGAAGTCCCTATACCTCTGAAGGGTATTGATTCTACGCCTTTGGCTTGTAATAAACCACAATTCTGGACACAAGTGACTACGCGTATGACTCCAGACCATCAGGAGGTGATTCGCTTCCTTGTGTTGTACAATTTGCATGATGTTTTGGTGCTTGGATTACCATGGTTACAATCTCATAACCCAGTCCTTGACTGGAAAACAATGTCTGTGTTAAGCTGCGGATGTCAGGGGGCCCATGGGGACATACCTTTGGTTTCCATTTCGTCATCTATTCCCTCTGAGATTCCGGCATTTTTGTCTGATTATCGTGATATTTTTGAGGAGCCAAAAATTGGTTCACTCCCTCCCCACAGAGATTGTGATTGCGCCATAGATCTGATTCCTGGCAGTAAATTTCCAAAGGGTCGTTTGTTTAACTTATCTGTACCTGAACATGCTGCTATGCGAGAGTATATTAAGGAGTCCCTGGAAAAGGGACATATTCGTCCTTCTTCATCTCCTTTAGGAGCTGGTTTTTTCTTTGTATCTAAAAAGGATGGCTCTCTGAGGCCTTGTATTGATTATCGACTCCTGAATAAAATTACAGTCAAATATCAGTATCCGTTGCCTTTGCTTACTGACTTGTTTGCTCGCATAAGGGGGGCTAAGTGGTTCTCTAAGATTGATCTTCGTGGTGCGTATAATTTGGTGCGAATTAGGCAGGGGGATGAGTGGAAAACCGCATTTAATACGCCTGAGGGCCATTTTGAGTATTTAGTAATGCCTTTCGGCCTTTCTAATGCACCTTCAGTCTTTCAGTCCTTAATGCATGATATTTTCCGTGAATATCTGGATAAATTTATGATTGTGTATTTGGATGATATTTTGATTTTTTCTGATGACTGGGAGTCTCATGTTCAACAGGTCAGGAGGGTTTTTCAGGTTTTGCGGGAGAATTCTTTGTGTGTAAAGGGTTCAAAGTGTGTTTTTGGGGTTCAAAAGATTTCCTTTTTGGGGTACATTTTTCCCCTTTTTCTATTGAGATGGACCCTGTCAAGGTTCGGGCTATTTGTGACTGGACGCAGCCTGCTTCTCTTAAGAGTCTTCAGAAATTCTTGGGCTTTGCTAATTTTTATCGTCGATTTATAACTGGTTTTTCTGGCGTTGCTAAACCTCTGACGGATTTGACCAAAAAGGGTGCTGATGTTGCCAATTGGTCCCCTGCTGCTGTGGAGGCCTTTCGGGAGCTTAAGCGCCGCTTTTTGTCTGCCCCTGTGTTGCGCCAGCCTGATGTTTCTCTTCCCTTTCAGGTTGAGGTCGATGCTTCCGAGATCGGAGCGGGGGCGGTTTTGTCGCAGAAAAGTTCTGACTGCTCAGTGATGAGACCTTGTGCGTTCTTTTCTCGAAAATTTTCGGCCGCCGAGCGAAACTATGATGTTGGTAATCGGGAGCTTTTGGCCATGAAGTGGGCATTTGAAAAGTGGCGTCATTGGCTTGAGGGTGCCAGACATCAGGTGGTAGTTTTGACTGATCACAAGAATCTGATTAATCTAGAGTCTGCCAGGCGCCTGAATCCTAGACAGGCACGATGGTCGTTGTTTTTCTCTCGGTTTAATTTTGTGGTGTCATACTTACCGGGTTCTAAAAATGTTAAGGCAGATGCTCTTTCTAGGAGTTTTGAGCCTGACTCTCCTGGGGATTCTGAACCTGCTGGTGTCCTTAAGGATGGGGTGGTTTTGTCTGCTGTCTCCCCAGATCTGCGACGTGCTTTGCAAGAATTTCAGGCGGATAGACCTGATCGTTGTCCGCCTGGTAGACTGTTTGTTCCTGATGATTGGACCAGTAGAGTCATCTCGGAAGTTCATTCTTCTTCGCTGGCAGGTCATCCTGGAATTTTTGGTACCAGAGATTTGGTGGCTAGATCCTTCTGGTGGCCTTCCCTGTCTCGGGATGTGCGTGTTTTTGTGCAGTCTTGTGATGTGTGTGCTCGGGCCAAGCCTTGTTGTTCTAGGGCTAGTGGGTTATTGTTGCCCTTGCCTGTTCCGAAGAGGCCTTGGACGCACATCTCTATGGACTTTATTTATGATCTCCCTGTTTCTCAGAAGATGTCTGTCATCTGGGTGGTGTGTGACCGTTTTTCTAAAATGGTTCATTTGGTACCATTGCCTAAGTTGCCTTCCTCATCTGAGTTGGTCCCTCTATTTTTTCAAAATGTGGTTCGCTTGCATGGTATTCCGGAAAACATCGTTTCTGACAGGGGAACCCAGTTCGTGTCTAGATTTTGGCGGACATTCTGTGCCAGGTTGGGCATTGATTTGTCTTTTTCGTCTGCATTCCATCCTCAGACTAATGGCCAGACGGAGCGAACTAATCAAACTTTGGAGACTTATTTGAGGTGTTTTGTGTCTGCGGATCAGGATGACTGGGTTGCCTTTTTGCCATTGGCGGAATTTGCTCTTAATAATCGGGCTAGTTCTGCCACTTTGGTTTCTCCTTTCTTTTGCAATTCAGGGTTTCATCCTCGTTTTTCATCTGGTCAGGTGGAATCTTCGGATTGTCCTGGAGTGGATGCGGTGGTGGATCGGTTGCATCAGATTTGGGGACAAGTGGTGGACAATTTGAAGTTGTCCCAGGAGAGGACTCAGCAGTTTGCTAACCGCCGTCGTCGTGTTGGTCCTCGCCTTCGTGTTGGGGACTTGGTGTGGTTGTCTTCCCGTTTTGTCCCTATGAGGGTTTCTTCTCCTAAGTTTAAGCCTCGGTTCATCGGTCCTTATAGGATTTTGGAGATACTTAACCCTGTGTCCTTTCGTTTGGACCTCCCGGCATCTTTCGCTATCCATAATGTATTCCATCGGTCGTTGTTGCGGAGATATGAGGTACCGGTGGTTCCTTCTACTGAACCTCCTGCTCCTGTGCTGGTGGAGGGTGAATTGGAGTACGTTGTAGAGAAGATCTTGGATTCCCGTATTTCCAGACGGAGACTTCAATATCTGGTTAAATGGAAGGGCTATGGTCAGGAAGATAATTCTTGGGTAACTGCCTCTGATGTTCATGCCTCGGATTTGGTTCGTGCCTTTCATAGGGCTCATCCAGATCGCCCTGGTGGTTCTCGTGAGGGTTCGGTGCCCCCTCCTTAAGGGGGGGTACTGTTGTGAATCCGCTTTTTGGGCTCCCCTGGTGGTTGCTGGTGGTACTGGTGACTTGTGTGTGCTTTGCTGTCTCAGTTCACCTGCTCCCATCAGTGTTTGGGAGTTTCCTATTTAGCCTTGCTCTCCAGTCATTTCCTTGCCGGTCATCATTGTAACCAGAGCCTTCGGTTGCATGTTCCTGCTACTAGTCTGCTGATCAGCTAAGTGGACTTTGTCCTTTTGTTTTGTATCTTTTGTCCAGTTTGCAGTTTTTGTTATTCTCTGTAGCTGGAAGCTCTTGCGGGCTGAAATTGCCACTCCTGTGTCATGAGTTGACACAGGAGTCTTAAAGTAATTTCAGGATGGTTTTTTGAAAGGGTTTTCAGTTGACCGTGAAGTCCTCTTTTGTATCCTTCTGCTATCTAGTAAGTGGACCTCTCTTTGCTAAATCTACTTTCATACTGTGTATGTCTTTTCCTCTTAACTCACCGTTATTACATGTGGGGGGCTGCTATCATCTTTTGGGGTATTTCCCTAGAGGTAAGCCAGGTCTGTTCCTTCCTCTACCAGGCGTAGTTAGTCCTCCGGCTGGCGCGTGGCATCTAGGAAGTCGTAGGTATGCTCCCTGGCTACTATTAGTTGTGTGGTAGATTTAGCTCACGGTCAGCTCGAGATTCCATCACCCAGAGCTTGTCCGTTATTTTTGTGTTCTGATGTTTCCTTGCCATTGGGAATCATGACAGTGATGGGTGTCAAGACCTTTTCCAAAAAGATGGACAATGGAGAGAGGATAGGGTCCGCTGAGGCAACTGTGGGCCTACTGGGGGAATTCTTTAAGTTTTTATGAGTTTTAGGTAAGGTATAAAATACCGGTATGATAGGGTTTTTCTTTCTGAGAAAATCTCAGGTTGTGGAGTTAAGGATCCCAAGATGAGAATATTTTTGTAAAATTTTCTCAATTTTGGTCTAAATCTCTGGGTTAGGATCCCTAGAGAGTTTCTTATAGACAGATGTGTCATCTAATTGATGGTTAATTTCAGATATATATTACGTCTTATCCATTACAACAAGGGCACTTCCCTTGTCGGCTGGCTTTATAAAGAGGTTGTCATGCTGTTGAAGTGATTCGAGGGCCTGGTGTTCAATGGAAGAGAGGTTAGAGGGGTAGAAAAGTCTACCTTTCTCAATATCCTCACGTACTTTGTAAAAGGAGTTCTTGATAAATTTGATAAAGGTCTCAACAGAAAGTGAACCCTGTGGAGGGCGAAAGGAACTTTTATTATGAAGGCCTAGATTAGTGATGGACATGATATTGGTATTAGAGGTAGGGGTCATATCTGGAGTAGGAATTGTGGTGAAATGAGTTTTCAACCCGGCATACAGGGCATGGATAACGGCATTATGGGAGTTGTAACTGCGGCTGGGTCTGGCCGGTTCATAGGGGCTGCGACCACTGTGGGGACTTGTGGCTTCATAGTAGCTGCTGCTGCGGTTGCCGACGGATCTCCACCTGGGTCGGACATATCCCTTCCCCTATGCTAACCTCAAACAGGCCTGACATCCTGTCACCAGAGTCTGCAGTGGCTCCACCGACGCTCTGTACGGTGTTCCTTCCGGTTCTCTGCCCAGGGCCTCCTGCTTCTTCACTCGGGTACAGCCGACCATGGAGTGCCGCTTCCTTTCCGCGCTCTTTTCCAGGCTCCACCCACAAAGGCATGCCTCTTTTTTCTCCTCGCGCTCCACATGGCACGGCAATGGCGGCTTCCACACGATCTAACGCAGTCTATGGCACACAGTACTAGGGCGATGTGGGGAATGTATCCTGTTCGTGACGCCAAGATGGAGTGCCTGCTAGGGCCTATGGGATACTTGGGCTGGGTCCGGAGGTCTGTAAAGGGGTAGTCACGGTGGCAGCAACCTGGTCCGTGGCCCTGGGCGTCCAAGTTAAAGAGAGAGTCTTTAAAGGGGTTGTTTGGAATAAAAAATGTTTGTGACACCATCTGTGGTATTCGGTCAGGGATGACTGACGCTGCTTAAAGGGGTCCACTGGGGATGATGGTATCGCAGCAGGGATGGTATGACTTCCCACAGGTGAAGCTTGTTCCCCAGGGCTCCCGGTGTAGTAGGTAAAGATGACAGATGGTGTAGTGCCAGGAAAGAATTGGAGGACACAAGGTTGCAGTCTCTTTACCTTTTACTAGTGGTATACAGCCACAGTCCAGGGTACGGATCACAGGTGATGGAGAGGTCCAGGCAGCCTGGAAGCGATTTGGAGCCCCCTTAGCCAGAAGGGGGTTGGAAGCCTTCACTACTGCACTGTAATGTGCATGCCTTGCTGTCTGAGGCTTCTCACAAGGTCCTCTCTCCCACACAGCCTCGGACTCCCGGTGTCCGGTTACTGCACTTCAGCGTGGAGGGAGCCCAGTCGCAGCTCCCCTCCAGCTCCTCACTTCTCCTGTCCTCCTTCATCCTTCACACTCTCTGCAAACTAAACTAACTCATCCTCCATGTCAGAACATATATAGGGAAGTTCCCCTGAAACCAGGCCTAGAGCTCCCCCTTCTGGCCTGGAGTCAGAACATGTTGCATGTATTTGCTACCTGTTAAAGGGATCCTCCTCGCTTCCGGGCATGGCATCACCCTCCCCGAGAGGAAGGCAATACCACTGTGGTACCTGAACTTCTGGGGTGCCACATTTCTCCCAGAGCAAACATCATACACAGAAAAGGCTGGATCCTACCAGTCTCGGTATCCCCTTCAACCTGCACTCAGGCCGTTTCCAGCACCAAATAGAGTTATTCAACTCCAAGTACAGTTCACACTGAAGAGGCAGCAGCTTCTACATGGTTCTCTGCGCTCACACAGACCGTTCAGCTTTACTAGCTGACCCATTTAGTCTCCATTCAGAGAGAGACTCTGGCATATCTCTCTCCCAGCTACAGCTCCCATTTTGGCTGATTACTCACCAGTACTGACACACACCTGGTGAACACAGGCCCTGGTTCAAGTAAAAAGCATCCAATAAAATCCTGAAGAGCAAGAACTTAACCATGTTCTACCAAACTCTGCTAAAATAGATATATGAAATCGACAAGCTTCATGTATTCCTTATGTTCAACAATTATATTTGATGGTTATAGTCCTACGTAAGACAATGTGCTTAATGATTATAGAATCTAACAACAGTCAAACATCTTCAACGGGGATAAACAGCTGACAGTATTCACATAAATATACCTGTATTATAGATTCTTTATTTGTTCTTGTGATACTTCACTTCCAATTTTGACCCACTACTGACACTTTCCGCAGCAGCATCACCTTCACTCTGGCACAGTCTTTGTGTCTCTTACAATGCAGCCCAGTTCCCTCAGACAATCCCACACACCGATCTCAAGGCATCTGTAGAAACTGCATTCATGCTCAGGCATTAGTAAGGTTACTCTGGAGTGGAAATACCCACAATAATTTTAGTAATAAGATTCTCCTGTTCTCACCTGTTGTGACAAATCTTTGCACTTAAAACAGCTAATCATTGCCTATTCAACGGAAGCACTCTTTACTCTCAGGAGTAACTTCTATATGCTAAAACTTGACCTCTCTAATGCAGATGGGAAGGTCTGCTATACCAGGGATTAATTACATCAACACCAGAATGTTACTCATCCCAACTTTTAGCTTGTTTGGACACATGCCTTTCTGCTTTACTGCACAGCTTATGCCTTCTCTGCCTGTCTGCTCTGCCAGCATGTGCAACCCAGAGCTGGTTTTAGACAAAGAGGGTCTCTGGACAAAAGTTTAAAGTGGAGATGCAAATGCTAACATATTGCACCATGACACAAGAAACATTTTTGTTGCATTAACATTTGCTGAGTGCAGGCCGCTAAATGAGCATGATCGACAATATTGAAGTCGTTCGACGCTTGTTCCCGGGCCTAATTCCGCTTGCTGAGGAACAATGATGGGGACAGAATAATCACTAGTAGATCAATCTGTCCACATACAGTATCATGTTGTCAGCAGCATATCTGCAGTTTTCACCGGGGGATGTACTGCAGAGAACAATGATTTTTGTTCCTGCATAAACAATCCAATCACTCAATGAATAGGCAGCATTTTGCTTGCTTAGTATAACACACCCCATAGTCCTCCACATAGTCCTCCACATAGTATAAGGGTACTGTCACACAGTGCCATTTTGATCGCTGCGACGGCACGATCCGTGACGTCGCAGCGTCGTATGATTATCGCTCCAGCGTCGTAGACTGCGGTCACTGCGGCCGAAGTCCCCGGGTAACCAGGGTAAACATCGGGTTACTAAGCGCAGGGCCGCGCTTAGTAACCCGATGTTTACCCTGGTTACCAGCGTAAACGTAAAAAAAAAAAACAGTACATACTCACATTCCGGTGTCTGTCCTCCGGCGTCTCAGCTTCTCTGCACTGTGTAAGCACAGCGGCCGGAAAGCAGAGCGGTGACGTCAGACGTCACCGCTGTGCTCGCTTTCTGGCTGGCCGGCGCTCACAGTGCAGAGAAGCTGAGACGCCGGAGGACAGACACCGGAATGTGAGTATGTACTGTTTGTTTTTTTTACGTTTACGCTGGTAACCAGGGTAAACATCGGGTTACTAAGCGCGGCCCTGCGCTTAGTTACCCGATGTTTACCCTGGTTACAAGCGAACACATCGCTGGATCGCTGTCACACACAACGATCCAGCGATGTCAGCGGGTGATCAAGCGACGAAAGAAAGTTCCATACGATCTGCTACGACGTACGATTCTCAGCAGGGTCCCTGATCGCTGCTGCGTGTCAGACACTGTGATATCGTATGGATATCGCTAGAACGTCACGAATCGTACCGTCGTAGCGATTAAAATGGCACTGTGTGACGGTACCCTAATGCACACCATAGTCCGCCATATAGTATAAGGTGCACCATAGTCCCCATATTGTATAATGCACAACCCACAGTCCTTCATATAGTATAATGTGCCTCAATGCTTTATAATTATACCGCAAAAGAAAAAAAGAAATAAAACACAATCAAAAAGACGGATAAAAATAAGCATGGTACCACTGAAAACATTATTTTGTCCCACAAAAAAAAAGCAATCATACAGCTCCAGCATAATAAAAAAGTTATAGCTCTCGCAATAATTATTTTTCTATAAAATTATTTTTATTGTATAAAAGGGCAAAAACATAAATAAAGATATAAATGGTGTATCGCTGTAGTCATACTGATCCGAAAAATAAAACTGCCTTATGAACTTGACCACACACCGAATGGCATAAAAAAAAATAAAACCAATTCTTCCCCTACACATACACTATATGAGGTATTGGTTTAATATTTTGGCCAAAATAAAGTAAGCCCGCAACCCAACGTCAAGTGTCCTCATAATATTGCTACCACTAATATAAAAAAACAGCTAACATAGAAAAACCTCAGAAAAAATACATACAATGAGATACGGCCTTCCCAAAACCCTGTCCGATGACAAATGCACACTTAGCAGGATGCATTTATTCTACTAGGCAGCCAACCCCTGCAATGTTTGGAGGGTGGGGGTGGTTGTTTTTATCAAGTAGTTTGCACTTGTGCCGCTCCTAGCCTTTTTCAGTGGAGGCCTGCTGCATCCTGCTAAGTGTGCATTTGTCATCGGACAGGGTTTTGGGAAGGCCGTATCTCATTGTATGTATTTTTTCGGAGTTTTTTCTATGTTAGCTGTTTTTTTATATTAGTGGTAGGACCCGCAATATTATGAGGACCCTTGACGTTGGGTTGCGGGCTTACTTTATTTTGGCCAAAATATTAAACCAATACCTCATATAGTGTATGTGTTTATCATATGCATACATTTTTTTGCACTATATCATATCCTTTTTTGCAGGATGTGGCCAGGCCTCTTTATGTTGGTTAGGTTTTTCTGGGGCGTCTGTCACTGTGTGCTGCATATTATAGTGCTGGGCAGCCCACCTGTTAATACAAGGGGCGTCATTAATAGGTTGCATACCAGACACTGTGCACCACACTTATCAGTGTGACTGGCGTCCTATGTGAGTTATATCAATGTGCATTTTTTCTACTAGGCAGCCAACCCCTGCAATGTTTGGAGGGTGGGGTGTTGTGAATTGACTTTTTGGGCTCCCTCTTGTGGTCACTAGTGGTATGACTCTGGGATTGTCTTTCTTCAGTTTGGAACTCACCTGGGTCGTTAGTCCAGGGGTGTCGCTATATTAACTTCCTGGATCCTTAGTCCAGTGCCTGGCATCGTTGTAATCAGATCCTTCTGTTGCTCCTGTCTGCTGGTCCTGGCTCTTGCAAAATTAAGCTAAGTCTTGCTTCTTTGTTTTTTGAGTTACTTGCTTTGCTTCTATTTTTGTCCAGCTTGTACTAAATGTAATTTCTGACTTTGCTGGAAGCTCTAGGGGGCTGGTGTTCTCCCCCCGGCCGTTAGACGGTTTGGGGGTTCTTGAATATCCAGCGAGGATATTTTAATAGGGTTTTTGCTGACCATATAAGTCATCTTGTTATATTCTGCTGTTAGCTAGTGGGCCTCTCTTTGCTAAATACCTAGCTCATGCTTATGTTTGTCTTTTCCTCTTACCTCACCGTTATTATTTGTTGGGGGCTTGTATCCAACTTTTGGGGTCTTTTCTCTGGAGGCAAGAAAGGTCTTTCTTTTCCCTTCTAGGGTTAGTTAGTTCTCCGGCTGGCGCGAGACGTCTAGAACCAACGTAGGCACGTTCCCCGGCTACTTCTATTTGTGGTGCTGGTTCGTGTCTTTCACGCTGCTCATCCTGATCGCCCTGGTGGTCTTGGTGAGGGTTCGGTGACCCCTCCTTAAGGGGGGGTACTGTTGTGAATTGACTTTTTGGGCTCCCTCTTGTGGTCACTAGTGGTATGACTCTGGGATTGTCTTTCTTCAGTTTGGAACTCACCTGGGTCGTTAGTCCAGGGGTGTCGCTATATTAACTTCCTGGATCCTTAGTCCAGTGCCTGGCATCATTGTAATCAGATCCTTCTGTTGCTCCTGTCTGCTGGTCCTGGCTCTTGCAAAATTAAGCTGTCTTGCTTCTTTGTTTTTTGAGTTACTTGCTTTGCTTCTATTTTTGTCCAGCTTGTACTAAATGTAATTTCTGACTTTGCTGGAAGCTCTAGGGGGCTGGTGTTCTCCCCCCGGCCGTTAGACGGTTCGGGGGTTCTTGAATATCCAGTGTGGATATTTTAATAGGGTTTTTGCTGACCATATAAGTCATCTTGCTATATTCTGCTGTTAGCTAGTGGGCCTCTCTTTGCTAAATACCTAGCTCATGCTTATGTTTGTCTTTTCCTCTTACCTCACCGTTATTATTTGTTGGGGGCTTGTATCCAACTTTTGGGGTCTTTTCTCTGGAGGCAAGAAAGGTCTTTCTTTTCCCTTCTAGGGTTAGTTAGTTCTCCGGCTGGCGCGAGACGTCTAGAACCAACGTAGGCACGTTCCCCGGCTACTTCTATTTGTGGTGCTAGGATTAGATATATGGTCAGCCCAGTTACCACTGCCCTATGAGCTGGTTTTTTATGTTTGCAGACTTGGTATTTATTCCTGTGACCCTCTGCCATTGGGGTCATAACAGTTGTTTTTATCAAGTAGTTTGCACTTGTGCCGCTCCTAGCCTTTATCAGTGGAGGCCTGCTGCATCCTGCTAAGTGTGCATTTGTCATCGGACAGGGTTTTGGGAAGGCCGTATCTCATTGTATGTATTTTTTCTGAGTTTTTTCTATGTTAGCTGAGCTCTAGACCCGGTTTCAGGGGAGCTTCCCTAGATAGATATACATTCTGGTCTGGATGAGGAGTTAGTCTGGAGCAGACAAAGGAACAGTGAAGGAGCACAGGAGAAGTCAGGAGCTAGAGGGGAGCTGCGAATGAGCTCCCTCTAAGCTGAAGCGCAGACACTGGGCACCGGAAGCCCAAGGCTGTGTGGAACTACATGTCCCATGGCAGAACCAGAGGGCAGGAAATTGAAATTGACTTGCCCACATTGCACCCTGAGGTACAGCAACATCCAGAGCCTGGAGTCACCGTGGATAGAGACCCCAATGAAACAGCTCGCATTGCCTACCATGCAGGAACTGTCCAAGTACAGAAAGTAAGAGAGGACCTTGAGAGAAACCACAGGCAACAAGGGACTATTATTTAGCACATAGTGGAAGGCTCCCAGTCTGACCTGGCAAAGGGAATTCCACTCATTTTGATACTGCCTAAACTCCACTGTCACCAGTTGCTGGTACCCTGGACTGTGGCTGTTTACCATCAGTAAACAAGGTAAAGAGACTGCAACCCTGTGTCCTTCGTTTATTTTCCGGCACCACATCATCCTTGCCAACCATACCGGGAGCCCTGGGGACCCAGCTTCACCTGGGGGAAGCCATAGCATCCCTGCTGCCATAACATCACCCCAGAGGACCCCTTTAAGCAGCGTCAGTCACCCCTGACCTAGTACCACAGGTGGCATCACAAACTTTTATTATTTCACAAACCCCTTTAAAGACTGTCCCATTTACTTAGGCGCCCAGGGCCACGGACTGAGTCACCGCCGCTGTGACACATGCCTTTAAGTACCGGACCCAGTACCGAGTATCCCACGGCCCTGGCGGGCATTCCAACTCTGCCACCAGTGCCTTTGAACCTTGCCATTTAATGTCATGCCTTTAAGGCAAAAAGGAGACTGAGGTCCTGTCACTCCACAGACCTTATGACTATCCCGTCGTCCTTCTTCCTGGGGAAGGGTATATATCCTTTCTCTACCTGAAACTCGGAGTCATGTTGGAATACATTCCAGATAACTTAGCCAACTTTGCCAAGGGATTCATCCATTAATTCTATTGTCTTGCCGGAGCCAGCTTCTTCTTCGCGACTAAGAAGGATGGTTCTCTATGCCCATTTATAGACTATTGAGGTCGCAACAAGATCAATATAAAGAACAAATATCCTCTGCCTCAGAATTTTGAGCTGTTTGACAGAATCTGTAGAGCTAAGATCCTCTATAAATTAGATCTATGAGGGGCTTACAACTTGATTCGTATCCGTAAGGGTGACGAATGGAAAATGGCCTTAATTACCCATGACAGCTGCTACGAGTATCTCGTCATGCCCTTTGGGCTATGTAATGCACCAAGCAGTGTTTGAGAAGTTCATTAATGACATCTTCCAGGATCTCTTCTATGTTTCTGTGGTTGTGTATTTGGACAATATCCTGATATTCTCCTTTGACCTCCCTTCCCACAGGCAGCATGTCCATCAAGTTCTGCAGCATCTCCAGGAGATTAATTTGTTTGATAAATTGTTAAAATGTGTATTTGAAAAACCCTCCTTGCCTTTCCTTGACTACAATGTCTTTAATAAAGACCTTGAAATGGATCCAGAAACGGTTTCTTCAGTTCTATCCTGGCCCCTGTCCTCAGGGTCTGCGTGCCATACAGCACTTCATGGGAGTGGCACCTGGTGACTACCAGACACATCCCCCAGGAAGAAGCTAATGCGAAACACGTGTTGGGTCTCAGGACTACTTGTGCAGGTCATGTATCAATTTCTACGTATTCTCCTTATCTTCTATATATAAACACCAAGCAGTGTTTGAGAAGTTCATTAATGACATCTTCCAGGATCTCTTCTATGTTTCTGTGGTTGTGTATTTGGACAATATCCTGATATTCTCCTTTGACCTCCCTTCCCACAGGCAGCATGTCCATCAAGTTCTGCAGCATCTCCAGGAGATTAATTTGTTTGACAAATTGTTAAAATGTGTATTTGAAAAACCCTCCTTGCCTTTCCTTGACTACAATGTCTTTAATAAAGACCTTGAAATGGATCCAGAAACGGTTTCTTCAGTTCTATCCTGGCCCCTGTCCTCAGGGTCTGCGTGCCATACAGCACTTCATGGGAGTGGCACCTGGTGACTACCAGACACATCCCCCAGGAAGAAGCTAATGCGAAACACGTGTTGGGTCTCAGGACTACTTGTGCAGGTCATGTATCAATTTCTACGTATTCTCCTTATCTTCTATATATAAACACTTTGATACAGTGTTTTCACTTCAGAGTAATTCTCCCTTTACTCTGCTGCTATGTATTTTGCTGCTACTACTTTTTTTGTTGCCCTCTATTTCTCTATGTACCTTTTCATAAACTAACATTGATATTTATAGTCCATTTATTGGTGAATATAAGAATTCCATTTGCATTATGCAATTCAGTAATAGTATTAAGCACTTAGCACTTTCTTAAATCACCCATAAATGTTTACTTATGCACTAAAAAAATATTTAGAATTGAGAGTCCTCAGTGGTTGATACCTTTTAATGGCTAACTGAAAAGATGGTAACAAATTGCAAGCTTTCGAGACTACATACGTCTCTTCATCAGGCAAAGACTAAAACAAATTCTGAAGAATTACATATTTATGCACAACATAGTATAGAACCTGTGTCACAGGACTTCTGAGAGATTAAGGAATCATCTTTTGCATTCAGAATTTGTTTTAGTGTTTGCCCAATGAAGAGACGTATGTAGTCTTGAAAGCTTGCAATTTGTTACCATCTTTTCAGTTAGCCATTAAAAGGTATCAACTAGGGTTGAGCGAAACGGGTCGATCATTTTCAAAAGTCGCCGACTTTTGGCTAAGTCGGCGTCTCATGAAACCCGATCCGACCCCTGTGCTTGTCGGCCATGCGGTACGCGACTTTCGCGCCAAAGTCGCGTTTCAATGACGCGAAAAGCGCCATTTCTCAGCCAATGAAGGTGAACGCAGAGTGTGGGCAGCGTGATGACATAGATCCTGGTCCCCACCATCTTAGAGAAGGGCATTGCAGTGATTGGCTTGCTGTCTGCGGCGTCACAGGGGCTATAAAGGGGCGTTCCCGCCGACCGCCATCTTACTGCTGCTGATCTGAGCTTAGGGACAGGTTGCTGCCGCTTCGTCAGAAGCAGGGAGAGCGTTAGGCAGGGTCCACTAACCACCAAACCGCTTGTGCTGCAGCGATTTCCACTGTCCAACACCACCTTCGGTGTGCAGGGACTGTGGAAGCTATTTTTTTTTTTTTTCCCCTCAGCGCTGTAGCTCATTGGGCTGCCCTAGAAGGCTCCGTGATAGCTGTATTGCTGTGTGTACGCCACTGTGGAAACCAACTGCTTTTTTCAAAGCACATATCCTCTTGTTCCTTCCTTTCTGCACAGCTATCTTTTTTGTTTGTCCACACTTTTTATTTAATTTGTGCATCAGTCCACTCCTATTGCTGCCTGCCATACCTGGCTTAGATTACTGCAGGGAGATAGTAATTGTAGGACAGTCCCTGTTTTTTTTTTGTTTTTTTTGTGGGAGATTAAGATTGGCATTTCTGCTACAGTGCCATCCCTGTGTGTGCCATCTCTCACTGAGTGGGCCATAGAAATTATTATTTATTTTTTCCGTGATTTGTGTTCTAAATTCTACCTCAACACAAAAACACTACATCAATCAGTGGGAGAAAAATATTGGCCTCAGTCAGGGCTTGTGTGCCACTGCTGTGTGTGCTATCTCTCATTCAGTGGGCTATAGAAAGCCTATTTTTTTTTTTTTTTTTTTTAATATTATTTGGTTTCTAAAGTCTCCCTGAAAAAAAAAAATACCTAAAAAAACAGTGGGAGAGTAATATTGCCCTTTCAGCTTGTGTGCCAGTCTTGACTCCTGGGTGTGCCACCTCTCTCTCTCATTCAGTGGGCCATAGAAAGGCTATTTTTTTTTTTGGTTTTTTTAATATTATTTGGTTTCTAAAGTCTCCCTGAAAAAAAAAAAAAAAACATAAAAAAACAGTGGGAGAGTAATATTGCCCTTTCAGCTTGTGTGCCAGTCTTGACTCCTGGGTGTGCCACCTCTCTCCCTCTCATTCAGTGGGCCATAGAAAGCCTATTTATTTATTTTTTTAAATATTATTGGGTTTCTAAAGTCTCCCTTAAAAAACAAAAAATACATAAAAAAACAGTGGGAGAGTAATATTGCCCTTTCAGCTTGTGTGCCAGGCTTGACTCCTGGGTGTGCCACCTCTCTCCCTCTCATTCAGTGGGCCATAGAAAGCCTATTTTTTTTTTTTTTAAAATATTATTGGGTTTCTAAAGTCTCCCTTAAAAAACAAAAAATACATAAAAAAAACAGTGGGAGAGTAATATTGCCCTTTCAGCTTGTGTGCCAGTCTTGACTCCTGGGTGTGCCACCTCTCTCTCATTCAGTGGGCCATAGAAAGCATTTTTTTTTTTCCTTGATTTGTGTTCTAAAATCTACCTCAACACAAAAACACTACATCAATCAGTGGGAGAAAAATATTGGCCTCAGTCAGGGCTTGTGTGCCACTGCTGTGTGTGCTATCTCTCATTCAGTGGGCTATAGAAAGCCTATTTATTTATTTATTTTTTTTCTTATTATTTGGTTTCTAAAGTCTCCCTGAAAAAAAAAAAAAAAACATAAAAAAACAGTGGGAGAGTAATATTGCCCTTTCAGCTTGTGTGCCAGTCTTGACTCCTGGGTGTGCCACCTCTCTCCCTCTCATTCAGTGGGCCATAGAAAGCCTATTTATTATTTTTTTTAAATATTATTGGGTTTCTAAAGTCTCCCTTAAAAAACAAAAAATACATAAAAAAACAGTGGGAGAGTAATATTGCCCTTTCAGCTTGTGTGCCAGTCTTGACTCCTGGGTGTGCCACCTCTCTCTCTCATTTAGTGGGCCATAGAAAGGCTATTTTTTTTTTTGGTTTTTTTAATATTATTTGGTTTCTAAAGTCTCCCTGAAAAAAAAAAAAAAAAATATAAAAAAACAGTGGGAGAGTAATATTGCCCTTTCAGCTTGTGTGCCAGTCTTGACTCCTGGGTGTGCCACCTCTCTCCCTCTCATTCAGTGGGCCATAGAAAGCCTATTTATTTATTTTTTTAAATATTATTGGGTTTCTAAAGTCTCCATTAAAAAACAAAAAATACATAAAAAAACAGTGGGAGAGTAATATTGCCCTTTCAGCTTGTGTGCCAGTCTTGACTCCTGGGTGTGCCACCTCTCTCTCATTCAGTGGGCCATAGAAAGCATTTTTTTTTTTTTTCCTTGATTTGTGTTCTAAAATCTACCTCAACACAAAAACACTACATCAATCAGTGGGAGAAAAATATTGGCCTCAGTCAGGGCTTGTGTGCCACTGCTGTGTGTGCTATCTCTCATTCAGTGGGCTATAGAAAGCCTATTTATTTATTTATTTTTTTTCTTATTATTTGGTTTCTAAAGTCTCCCTGAAAAAAAAAATAAATAAATAAAAAAACAGTGGGAGAGTAATATTGCCCTTTCAGCTTGTGTGCCAGTCTTGACTCCTGGGTGTGCCACCTCTCTCTCTCATTCAGTGGGCTATAGAAAGCCTATTTTTTTTTTTTTTTTTTTAATATTATTTGGTTTCTAAAGTCTCCCTGAAATAAAAAAAAAACTTAAAAAAACAGTGGGAGAGTAATATTGCCCTTTCAGCTTGTGCGCCAGTCTTGACTCCTGGGTGTGCCACCTCTCTCTCTCTAATTGTGGGCCATAGAAAGCCTTTTTTTTTTTTTTTTTTTTTAATATTATTTGGTTTCTAAAGTCTCCCTGAGAAAAAAAAAAAAAAAAATTAGGTGGGAGATTAATATTGACATTAGTGCTTGAGTGACAGTCCTGCGTGTGTGTCATCTCTGTGATTTTGTGCCACAGAAAACAGAGTGTGTAACATTGTGCCTGATTTTCCTTGTGGTCTCACCAACCTGTTAAGGGATATTGAAATCATACTGAAGTTATAGCTCACCGTGTAAGTTGTTTGACAGCAACAAATAAAGTTACTTTGGTTAAGATTTTAAAACAATGAGGAAGTCTGGTGCAAGAGGTCGTCGTGGGCGTTCATTGTCAGCTGGTAATGATGGTAGTGGTAGTGGAGCATCAGGTGGTCGTGGGGATAAAAATATTCCACCTAAGTCTGGAGCTGTGGAGCCAGTTTCGTCGTCAGGCTACACAAGGCCTCGAACGCTCTCTTTTCTGGGAGTAGGAAAACCGCTTTTAAAGGCGGAGCAGCAACAGCAAGTTTTGGCTTACATTGCAGACTCAGCCTCTAGCTCTTTTGCCTCCTCTTCCGAAACTGGTAAATGTAAAAGCAGCGCGTCGCTTGTGGATGTTCACGGTCAGGGACAAGTCGCTTCCTTGTCCTCCTCAGCAAAAACTACAACAAGAGAGAAGGATGCAGCAGGCGACACAACGGGTCACTCCATGGAGCTCTTTACACATACCGTCCCTGGCTTAGAAAGTGAAACATTTAACAGGCCATGCCCATTACAAGTATATTCTGACATGGAGTGCACTGATGCACAGCCACAGCCAGAGTACTATGCTGCTCCTTTGACTCAGACCACCACATTGCCCTCTCAGGGTACAGATCCACAATCAGACCCTGATGAGACTATGTTGCCCCGCCACGAACGCTATACCACCGACCGACACAGTGACACAGACGAAGTTGCACACGAGCTCGAAGAGGAGGTAATAGATGACCCAGTTATTGACCCCGATTGGCAGCCATTGGGGGAACAGGGTGCAGGCGGCAGTAGTTCAGAAGCGGAGGTGGAGGAGGGGCCGCAGCAGGCATCAACATCGCAACAGGTTCCATCTGCCGGGCCCGTATCTGGCCCAAAACGCGTGTCAAAGCCAAAACCTGTTGGAGCACAGCGTTGCCATCCGGTTAAAGCTCAGTCTGCAATCCCTGAAAAGGGATCCGAGTCTAGGAAGAGTGCAGTCTGGCATTTTTTTAAACAACATCCAACTGATCAGCGCAAAGTCATCTGTCAAAAATGTTCAACTAGCTTAAGCAGAGGTCAGAATCTGAAAAGTCTAAATACTAGTTGCATGCATAGACACTTAACCACCATGCATTTTCAAGCCTGGACTAACTACCAAACGTCCCTCAAGGTTGTAGCACCCTCGGCCAATGAAGCTAGTCAGCAACGCAACATCCCTTCCGTCACTGTAAGGCCACCATTTTCCGCACCACCGGCAGTATCTGTGCAGGTTTCTTTGCCAGCCAAAAGCAGTCAGGGTCAGGGAATCACCAGTTTTGTAGGAGGAAATATTGCATCTAGGGCACCGGCGGAAACAATACCGTCTCCAACCGTCTCTCAGTCTGCCATGTACACCGGCACACCCGAAAGTTCCACGATCTCCAGCTCTCCAGTCCAGCTCACCCTACATGAGACTCTGGTTAGAAAAAGGAAGTACTTATCCTCGCATCCGCGTACACAGTGTTTTAACGCCCACATAGCTAGACTAATCTCGTTAGAGATGATGCCCTACCGGTTAGTTGAAAGCGAAGCTTTCAAAGCCCTGATGGAGTACGCTGAACCACGATACGAGCTACCCAGTCGACACTTTTTTTCCAGAAAAGCCATCCCAGCCCTGCACCAGCATGTTAAACAGCGCATCGTCCATGCACTCAGGCAATCTGTGAGTACAAAGGTGCACCTGACTACAGATGCATGGACCAGTAGGCATGGCCAGGGACGTTATGTGTCCATCACGGCACACTGGGTGAATGTGGTGGATGCAGGGTCCACAGGCGACATCAATTTAGGGGCAGTTGTGCCTAGCCCACGGTCTAGGAAACAGTTGGCTGTAGGCGTTCGCACCCCCTCCTCCTCCTCCTCCTCGTCCTCCTGCAGAAGCTACAGCTCTTCCACAGAACGCAGTCTGCCAACCACTCCATCGGCAGATGACACTGTTGCACACCAGTTGTCCCATTATGGGCCAGCTACTGCCAAGCGTCAGCAGGCTGTATTGGCTATGAAGTGCTTGGGCGACAACAGACACACCGCGGAAGTTCTGTCCGAGTTCTTGCAACAAGAAACGCAGTCGTGGCTGGGCACAGTAGATCTTGAGGCAGGCAAGGTAGTGAGTGATAACGGAAGGAATTTCATGGCTGCCATCTCCCTTTCCCAACTGAAACACATTCCTTGCCTGGCTCACACCTTAAACCTGGTGGTGCAGTGCTTATTGAAAACTTATCCTGGGTTCTCCGACCTGCTCCTCAAAGTGCGTGCACTTTGCTCACATATCCGACGTTCGCCTGTACACGCCAGCCCTATGCAGACCTATCAGCGGTCTTTGAACCTTCCCCAGCATCGCCTAATCATAGACGTTGCAACAAGGTGGAACTCAACACTGCACATGCTTCAGAGACTGTGCGAACAGAGGCGTGCTGTTATTTATTTGTGGGAGGATACACGGGCAGGCAGTAGGATGGCAGACATGGAGTTGTCAGGTGTGCAGTGGTCTAAGATACAAGACATGTGTCAAGTCCTTCAGTGTTTTGAGGAATGCACACGGCTGGTTAGTGCAGACAACGCCGTAATAAGCATGAGCATCCCCCTAATGCGTCTGCTGATGCAAAGTTTGACGCACATAAAGGAGCAGGCGTCTGCACCAGAGGAAGAGGAAAGCCTTGATGACAGTCAGCCATTGTCTGGTCAGGGCAGTGTACAGGACGAGGTAGCGGGCGAAGAGGAGGTGGAGGACGAGGAGGATGATGGGGATGAGTATATTTTTAATGCCGAACCTTTCCCGGGGGCACAGGAAATTGGTTGCGTGTCACGGCCGGGTTCTGGTTTTTTGAGGGACACAAGTGACGTAGATTTGCCTGCAACTGCCCCTCAACCAATCACAACTGGAGATTTGACAACTGGAACTTTGGCCCACATGGCGGATTATGCCTTACGTATCCTAAAAAGGGACACACGCATTACGAAAATGATGAACGATGACGATTACTGGTTGGCCTGCCTCCTTGATCCACGCTATAAAGGCAAATTGCAAAATATTATGCCACATGAGAACTTGGAACTAATATTAGCAACCAAACAATCAACTCTTGTTGACCGTTTGCTTCAGGCATTCCCAGCACACAGCGCACGTGATCGTTCTCACACGAGCTCCAGGGGGCAGCAGACTAGGAGTGTTAGGGGGTGCACACATCAGAAGTGGCGTTGGACAGAGGGGTTTTCTGACCAGGTTGTGGAGTGATTTTGCTATGACCGCAGACAGGACAGGTACTGCTGCATCAATTGAAAGTGACAGGAGACAACATTTGTCCAGTATGGTTACTAACTATTTTTCATCCCTTATCGATGTTCTCCCTCAACCGTCATTCCCATTTGATTACTGGGCCTCCAAATTAGACACCTGGCCAGAATTGGCAAAATATGCATTGCAGGAGCTTGCTTGCCCGGCAGCAAGTGTCCTATCAGAAAGAGTATTCAGTGCTGCAGGTTCAATATTAACCGAAAAAAGGACTCGTCTGGCTACCCAAAATGTTGACGATCTAACATTCATTAAAATGAACCACAACTGGATTTCGAAATCTTTTGCCCCACCTTGCCCGGCCGACACCTAGCTTTCCTATGAAAAGCTCTTGCCTGTGAATTACTTTTCTAATGTCTAATTTGCTGCAGCTGATTGTACAGCATACGACATGTTTACACCTCCCTAAATGGCAAAACTCCCCACACGGGGCCGTGGTATCGCGACTTGGCGCAAGCACCCGTGAGACTGCTGTTTGTCTGAAGAGGTGGGTGTGCTCGCTTTTGGTTGACGGCATTGCTACTGGGTCCCTCATAGTACAATGTAGTGTCTCTGGCGGTGGTGGTGCGCACCCAACGTCAGACACACCGTTGTAACATGAGGGGCCCTGGGGCGGTCCCGCCGGCCTCTAGAGAGTTCCCCCCTACCCCAGCTCAAAATGTGCTCTACCACATGCAAAATTATGTCGCACAGCTCCACCAATCTTTAGTCTATTCGCTGACATCATTCAATGTCTGGCACTGACAATACAAATTTGTAGACATCTATGATGCAACTTAAAGTAGTCTGTGTCTGTGTCCTATATTGGCACCATTAAATAGTTACTGCCAAATTACTATGTCAGAAACTCAGCAGATGAGCCCACCCCTGTACCTAAGTATGCCACCTTTTTTTTTGTTTTGGTTGTTTTGCGAGACATTAACATCTATTTATATTTTGGGAGTACTGGGACAGACACTCCTTGCACTACTCCTCCACTCACCACCAAGCTGCCCGTGTATCCATGTAACCGCTGTAAAACTGCCATGAGCCTATTGTTTGTTATTTTAGGCCTTTGAAGCCTGTCTGCGGTCCCTCCTTCCACTAGTCCTCCACTGACCAGACCACTGCTGCCCGTGTACCCCTGGAACCAATTATAAAGTGCCTACAGCCAGTCCATTTTTTTATGTTAGGCCTTTGAAGCCTGTCTGCGGTCCCTCCTTCCACTAGTCCTCCACTGACCAGACCACTGCTGCCCGTGTACCCCTGGAACCAATTATAAAGTGCCTACAGCCAGCCCATTTTTTTATGTTAGGCCTTTGAAGCCTGTCTGCGGTCCCTCCTTCCACTAGTCCTCCACTGGCCAGACCACTGCTGCCCGTGTACCCCTGGAACCAATTATAAAGTGCCTACAGCCAGCCCATTTTTTTATGTTAGGCCTTTGAAGCCTGTCTGCGGTCCCTCCTTCCACTAGTCCTCCACTGACCAGACCACTGCTGCCCGTGTACCCCTGGAACCAATTATAAAGTGCCTACAGCCAGCCCATTTTTTTATGTTAGGCCTTTGAAGCCTGTCTGCGGTCCCTCCTTCCACTAGTCCTCCACTGGCCAGACCACTGCTGCCCGTGTACCCCTGGAACCAATTATAAAGTGCCTACAGCCAGCCCATTTTTTTATGTTAGGCCTTTGAAGCCTGTCTGCGGTCCCTCCTTCCACTAGTCCTCCACTGACCAGACCACTGCTGCCCATGTACCCCTGGAACCAATTATAAAGTGCCTACAGCCAGCCCATTTTTTTATGTTAGGCCTTTGAAGCCTGTCTGCGGTCCCTCCTTCCACTAGTCCTCCACTGGCCAGACCACTGCTGCCCGTGTACCCCTGGAACCAATTATAAAGTGCCTACAGCCAGCCCATTTTTTTATGTTAGGCCTTTGAAGCCTGTCTGCGGTCCCTCCTTCCACTAGTCCTTCACTGACCAGACCACTGCTGCCCGTGTACCCCTGGAACCAATTATAAAGTGCCTACAGCCAGCCCATTTTTTTATGTTAGGCCTTTGAAGCCTGTCTGCGGTCCCGCCTTCCACTAGTCCTCCACTGGCAAGACCACTGCTGCCCGTGTACCCCTGGAACCAATTATAAAGTGCCTACAGCCAGCCCATTTTCTTATGTTAGGCCTTTGAAGCCTGTCTGCGGTCCCTACTTTAAATACTCCTCCACTGACCACCAAGCTGCCTGCCCGTGTATCCATGTAACCGCTGTAAAACTGCCATGAGCCTATTGTTTGTTATGTTAGGCCTTTGATAGCCTGTCTGCGGTCCCTACTTTAAATACTCCTCCACTCACCACCAAGCTGCCTGCCCGTCTATCCATGTAACCGCTGTAAAACTGCAATGAGCCTATTGTTTGTTATTTTAGGCCTTTGATAGCCTGTCTGCGGCCCCTACTTGCAATACTCCTCCACTGACCACAATGCTGCCTGGAGTGCCTGCCTGTGTATCCATGTAACCGATGTAAAACTGCCATGACTGCCTACTGTTTGTTATTTTAGGCCTTTGATAGCCTGTCTGCGGCCCCTACTTGCAATACTCCTCCACTGACCACAATGCTGCCTGGAGTGCCTGCCTGTGTATCCATGTAACCGATGTAAAACTGCCATGACTGCCTACTGTTTGTTATTTTAGGCCTTTGATAGCCTGTCTGCGGCCCCTACTTGCAATACTCCTCCACTGACCACAATGCTGCCTGGAGTGCCTGCCTGTGTATCCATGTAACCGATGTAAAACTGCCATGACTGCCTACTGTTTGTTATTTTAGGCCTTTGATAGCCTGTCTGCGGCCCCTACTTGCAATACTCCTCCACTGACCACAATGCTGCCTGGAGTGCCTGCCTGTGTATCCATGTAACCGATGTAAAACTGCCATGACTGCCTACTGTTTGTTATTTTAGGCCTTTGATAGCCTGTCTGCGGCCCCTACTTGCAATACTCCTCCACTGACCACAATGCTGCCTGGAGTGCCTGCCTGTGTATCCATGTAACCGATGTAAAACTGCCATGACTGCCTACTGTTTGTTATTTTAGGCCTTTGATAGCCTGTCTGCAGCCCCTACTTGCAATACTCCTCCACTGACCACACCAATGCTGCCCGTGTACCCCTGGAACCTATTTAAAAGTTCATAGAGCCTAGTTATATATTTTATTTACTATTAATAAGGCCATGATGGACTACGCTGTACCACGCTACAAGCTAACCAGTCGACACTTCTTTTGCGAGAAAAGCCATCCCAACCCTCCACCAGCATGTAGAAGACCGCATTGTCCATGCACTCTGGCAATCTGTGAGTACAAAGGTGCACCTGACAACAGACTCATGGACCTGTAGGCATGGCCACGGAAGATTACGTGTCCATTACGGCGCAATGGGTTAATGTGGTGGATGCATGGTCCACAGGGGACAGCCTACTAAGTCTGTCTGCAGTCCCTAATTCAAATTGTCCTCCACTGTCTAAATCGGAGCTTCCACCTTCTGGCTTTCGGCCTATAGTATCAGAAATTAAACTGCATTTGGCCTTCAACTTTGGTTAGGGCCTACTAACGGCTTCTGCCCCTCCCTGGTGTTGCCCTCAACTAAATAAAGCTGAGCTTCAACCTTCTGCTCCAAATTACCATTTTAAAAAATGCAATAGGCTTTTCCGGCCTACTAAAGGTGTCTGTCTGTGTGCCCCTGCCTGGTGTTGTCCTCAACTAAATAAAACTGAGCTTCAACCTTCTGCTCCAAATTACCATTTTAAAAAATGCAATAGGCTTTTCCGGCCTACTAAAGGTGTCTGTCTGTGTGCCCCTGCCTGGTGTTGCCCTCAACTAAATAAAGCTGAGCTTCAACCTTCTGCTCCAAATTACCATTTTAAAAAATGCAATAGGCTTTTCCGGCCTACTAAAGGTGTCTGTCTGTGTGCCCCTGCCTGGTGTTGTCCTCAACTAAATAAAGCTGAGCTTCAACCTTCTGCTCCAAATTACCATTTTAAAAAATGCAATAGGCTTTTCCGGCCTACTAAAGGTGTCTGTCTGTGTGCCCCTGCCTGGTGTTGTCCTCAACTAAATAAAGCTGAGCTTCAACCTTCTACTCCAAATTACCATTTTAAAAAATGCAATAGGCTTTTCCGGCCTACTAAAGGTGTCTGTCTGTGTGCCCCTGCCTGGTGTTGTCCTCAACTAAATAAAGCTGAGCTTCAACCTTCCGGCTCTCATTAAGTGGTTTTAAAAAAAAAAAATGGTGGTTAGGGCCTACTAACGGCTTCTGCCCCTCCCTGGTGTTGCCCTCAACTAAATAAAGCTGAGCTTCAACCTTCTGCTCCAAATTACCATTTTAAAAAATGCAATAGGCTTTTCCGGCCTACTAAAGGTGTCTGTCTGTGTGCCCCTGCCTGGTGTTGTCCTCAACTAAATAAAGCTGAGCTTCAACCTTCTGCTCCAAATTACCATTTTAAAAAATGCAATAGGCTTTTCCGGCCTACTAAAGGTGTCTGTCTGTGTGCCCCTGCCTGGTGTTGTCCTCAACTAAATAAAGCTGAGCTTCAACCTTCTGCTCCAAATTACCATTTTAAAAAATGCAATAGGCTTTTCCGGCCTACTAAAGGTGTCTGCCCCTCCCTGGTGTTGTCCTCAACTGAACAAAGCTGAGCTTCCACATTCTGGCTTTCGCCCTATACTATCAGATATTAAACTGCATTTGGCCTACTAGTGTGGTTAGGCCCTTGAAACAGTGTCTGCTGCTCTTGGGTTTGCTACTCCACTGAACAAAGCAATGCCGCCTGTTTAGTCCTGTTACCAATTTTGAACTGCATTTAGCCTACTTTATTCTTTGGCCCTATATCTGTTTCCTCCTCATCCTGCCCATTGCCCAGCCACTGCTAAATGAGTCTGCTGGTACATTGACCTAGACCACTACATTCCCCTTGTACTCTACACAGCCAGAATCTGACCCTGCTGAAAGTAAGGTTCCCCTTCCCGCATGTTATACCACCTTACACAGGGACAAAGAGGAAGGTGCAGATGAAAGTGCAGGTTCCTTCATCAGGTGGGGGGGCATACTCGTTGGCGACGTCACTGGCACAGGGCCCCTCAGAGTACGCAAAAGTGTCGCTGCTGGTGGGAGGCGCCCCCGCCATGCAAACACACCGCCGTACTTTGAGGGGCCCTGTGCCAGTGGCAATGCGAACGAGTGGGCCCCCCCCTGCTTGCTCAGGATCACAGCACTTGCAACGTTTAAATACTTACCTTTCCCTGCAACACCGCCGTGACGTAGTCCGCATTTCCTGGGCCCACGAAAAACTTGAGCCAGCCCTACTCCCCCCACAACTTTCCCCCAATTCCCTATGCCCAACTATTATTATACAGTTAATTAAGATTGGCAAGCTTCAGAAACAAGAATGGATGTTTTTGGCATTAAAATGGGCACTGTAGGTGTTTTCCTGGCCTCCACTCACTGCCGACTATGCTTCCCCATTGACTTGCATTGGGTTTTGTGTTTCGGTCGATCCCCGACTTTTAGCGATAATCGGCCTACTGCACTCGACTCGACTCTGGACAAAATCGGGTTTCCCAAAACCCTACTCGATCTTAAAAAAATGAAAGTCGCTCAACCCTAGTATCAACCACTGAGGACTCTCAATTCTAAATATTTTTCTATCTACTGGCTAACACGGTACCAAGATATATTTCTTTCCTGTACTTATGCACTAGGCAATTTTGCAGTCTTTTGTGATGAGAGGCACAGGTAGGGCATTCTTGTTGTCAGGAGATACGTTTTCTTACTATCCGTTTGTTATTACAATCCATGTTTGATAGACAAAACTCATATTCATTTAATCTGGTAGCAAATGATGTTTTGATTTGGTTAATAAGGACCTGAAGCATTTATCTTTTTTGGATGCTGACCTGCATATGGCGGTACTATTTTGCATTTGTATCTCTGTTGTATTATTTTTTTTAAAAGAGATTATTTAATAAAGATGTTTATTAACTTTTGAATATTTGGCATTCACTTCCATTGATTATAGGATTTTTTGTAGTTTAGGAAGTGCCATTATTAGGCCAGTATTGCTTTATATGAATCTTAGACATGTTTGGTGTCTGTGAACTCGTAATGACCTGGAGAATCATAATGACAGGTCAGTTTTAGCATTTTGTGAACCTAGCAAAAAAGCCAAACAAAAAACAAGTGTGGGATTGCACTTTTTTTGCAATTTCACTGCACTTGGAATTGTTTTCTAGTACACCGTGTCTGCGAATTGAGATACTGATTTGGCTTTTACCTTAAGTCATATTGCACGACTCATTAAAGGGTTGATTGTGACTTGTAGGATCACTACCTCCAACAGGTGGCGCTATAAAGTTTAAGTCCTCTTTTTCTCTGAAGAGGCAATTTGCATATTTTCTAGTATA
The DNA here is from genome assembly GCF_051348905.1 of Ranitomeya variabilis. NCBI lineage: Eukaryota > Metazoa > Chordata > Amphibia > Anura > Dendrobatidae > Ranitomeya > Ranitomeya variabilis. The sequence continues at coordinate 255,229,253 of NC_135237.1, read as the reverse complement.
CAACATGCTCAAACCAATGATGTCATTCAAAAGTACTACTCATCCCACAAAAAATAAGCCCTCACATGGCCATATTGACGGAAAAAAAAAGTTATGGCTCTGGGAAGAAGGGGAGCGAAAAATAAAAACGCAAAACTGAAAAAAGCTGGGGTCATTAAAGGGTTAAGGGAAGGAGCTGATATGTGCAAAATGGGGCAGATTAAATATTGGTTATATTGGCATAAAATCAATAAATAAATGTGTAACTTGTAAGAAAACATTGTAATTTTGGGAATAACACTTTACTTTTGCAAATGCAAATTTCTTTATCATATTATTGATGTGAATACTTTTCTACTTTTCTGCCCAATGATGACAAACGTTTTCCTTGGAGTTATATCTTTACTGGCTAACCAGAAAATATTATATGTTTGCAAGCTTTCTGAGAACAAAGGCTCCTTCTTCAGGCAAAATTACAAATGAATTCATAAGAAAAAGGCACAACATTTAAGAGATATTACAGCAGGACATTTGTTCATGAGATGGGAGAGGTGAACCTCATGAACAAATGTCCTGCTGTAATATCTCTTAAATGTTGTGCCTTTTTCTTATGAATTCATTTGTAATTTTGCCTGAAGAAGGAGCCTTTGTTCTCAGAAAGCTTGCAAACATATATTAATTTCTGGTTAGCCAGTAAAAGTATCATTCCGAGAATACTTTTGTCATCATTTCTGGCTAACACGGTTCCACAATATAATTTGTTATTGTACATTACCATATTATTAAAAGTAGAGGTGAATATTAAAAATATAACCACATAAATATTGGTTTTAGATATCTGAGTAGAATCCTGGCCAATTTTACATGGTTTTATGCAATTGTAAAATTATAAAATGAAAGGAGCAAAATTGAAAATGAAATCAAGTCCATCTTTATCACACAAGGCTTTTGTACTTGACGCTTTTTATAATACTCAATTAAATTGAGGTTTAATTCCTAAGTACATTTTCTCCTTTATTATTATGAATAGGACTGAGATGTATCATTGTTATTGCAGTAAATGTAACGCTTATGATCTTTTACTACGTCCCTCGTACTTCTAATGAAGTGTAATCTAATGTCTTTTATCTGACAGTGACAACGCACATCGATGACATCATAAATCAAAAAGAATAGAGGATAGCTTACAGTAACTAAAAGCATCTGGCCAACAGTATGGAGAGAGTGTAGTGTTTCTAGTGAGATCCACCAACCAGTAAAAGGAATCTTTGTCATGGCTCTTGGCCAGGGAACAGAATCTGTCTTTCATCACCCTTAAAATGAAAACACTTGAATGAGTTTTCAACGTTTCATATTCAGAATTCCTTCCTTTCCATGTAGTTAGTGATCAGGATTGTCTGACACAACAGTGACACCAGATGTTGGCTCAGAATAATGCGCCCTCAGAGAGAATTGAGCACTGTGATAGAACATACAAATTGAATAGAGAATGAGAACGTAGAACGATATATACAGGTTTATAAATACTTAGCCTTACTGTAACATGTACTACACTTAAAACATGATATTGTTTTTGCAAAATCTTAAAAATGTTAGCCAATCTGCAAAACATGTCTGTCGATTCATGCCGCCCAATCTACAAGCAGCATGAATAAGAGCCTGGCTATGTGATTGCAGCCAAGTATTCTGAGAAAACATGTCTGGCTGATATAAGGAGAGACAAGCCTAGTCCTGTGCTGCACCCCGGCTGACTTCTCCCCGAACCGTCACCACTCATGGTGATTGAAAATTCTCAGACTGACACAAATTTGAGTTTTCACGTTTGCTACTTTAATGTTTTTAAAACATGTAGAAACATGTAGTGATATGATTCTGTGGTTAATGAACTACAATTTTAAGCATTTCATACATTTTTAATAAGAAATAATAATTTTATTTCTATAGCAACAACATTTTACAAATCAGAGGGGACATTTACAAACTACATATAACAGTATAGAGCATTATATAATTCAACAAGTCAAACAAGAGTAGTGCTTTCCATGAAGAAATAGTGGGGACACAAAACGTAACAAGTACTTGTCATGTGCGGTCCAGCCATAAACATGATAAATAAATAGGGATACCGTATATACTCGAGTATAAGCCGAGATTTTCAGCCCAAATTTTTGGGCTGAAAGTGCCCCTCTCGGCTTATACTCGAGTCACGGTCGGTGGGTGAGGGGGAGAGGGCGCTGAGGCATACTCACCTGCTTCCGGGGCTCCTGGCGCTCCCCCTGCCCGTCCCACGGTCTCCGGGTGCCGCAGCTCTTCCTCTGTCAGCGGTCACGTGGGACCGCTCATTAGAGAAATGAATAGGCGGCTCCGCCCCTATGGGAGTGGATCCCATAGGGGCGGAGCCGCCTATTCATTTCTCTAATCAGCGGTAACGGTGACCGCTGACAGAGGAAGAGGCTGCGGCACCGAAGACCAGTTGTCCGGGGGAAGGAGCGGGACGCCGGGAGCAGGTAAGTATTACATATTCACCTGTCCGCGTTCCACCCGCCGGGCGCCGCTCTGTCTTCCCGGCGTCTCTCTCTCCGCACTAGCAAATAGATAATGGCTGCACTCAAGTTTATTGTGCTAAAGCAAGGAAATGTGCAATATATGAAATGTGAACAGCATAATGGCTTGTGAAATTTATGAAAAAAACACATGAGATTTTTAGCACAAGATTTGGCCAAAAGTTGTGAGCCCATTCACCAAACGTCAAGGTAATCTCAGATCGAATGGGTAACTAACCTGTCTGCCTAGTGTGAACACTTACCTATGGCTAATAATATGGTAAAGCCTGCATTTATAAAGGAGGTTAGAACCAACTGTGTTTGGATGTAATTAAAATCACAGCATGGTGAAGGGCGGGGCGTTCAAGTCAGAAAAAGCAATACATAGTAAATATAGAAAAACTGACTGAACAGCCATCTAGTCTGAACTGGTGCATAACCAAAAAGTCTTACATAGCAAATAGATAATGGCTGCACTCAAGTTTATTGTGCTGAAGCAAGGAAATGTGCAATATATGAAATGTGAACAGCATAATGGCTTGTGAAATTTATAAAAAAAACACATGAGATTTTTTGCACAAGATTTGGCCAAAAGTTGTGAGCCCATTCACCAAACATCAAGGTAATCTCAGATCGAATGGGTAACTAACCTGTCTGCCTAGTGTGAACACTTACCTTTGACCTCTGACCTCTCCGCACTGACTGTGCAGGTCAGAGGGCGCGATGACGCATATAGTGTGCGCGCCGCCCTCTGCCTGATCAGTCAGTGCGGAGAGACGCCAGGACGGGACGCTGAGGAGCTGCAAGCAAGAGAGGTGAGTATGTGTTTTATTATTTTTATTGCAGCAGCAGCAGCACAGCTTTCTATGGCACATCTATGGGGCAATATTAAATGGTGGAGAGCACTATATGGCACAGCTATGGGGCAATAAGGAACGGTGCAGAGCACTATATGGCACAGCTATGGGGCAATTCTGAACAGTGCAGAGCACTATATGGCACAGCTATGGGGCAATAATGAACGGTGCAGAGCACTATATGGCACAGCTATGGGGCAATAATGAACGGTGCAGAGCACTATATGGCACAGCTATGGGGCAATAATGAACGGTGCAGAGCACTATATGGCACAGCTATGGGGCAATAATGAACGGTGCAGAGCACTATATGGCACAGCTATGGGGCAATAATGAACGGTGCAGAGCACTATATGGCACAGCTATGGGGCCATAATGAACGGTGCAGAGCACTATATGGCACAGCTATGGGGCAATAATGAACGGTGCAGAGCACTATATGGCACAGCTATGGGGCAATAATGAACGGTGCAGAGCGCTATATGGCACAGCTATGGGGCAATAATGAACGGTGCAGAGCGCTATATGGCACAGCTATGGGGCAATAATGAACGGCGCAGAGCACTATATGGCACAGCTATGGGGCAATAATGAACGGTGCAGAGCACTATATGGCACAGCTTTCTATGGTACAGCTGTGGGGCAATAATGAATGGTGCAGAGCACTATATGGCACAGCTATGGGGCCATAATGAACGGTATGGAGCATCTATTTTTATTTTTGAAATTCACCGGTAGCTGCTGCATTTTCCACCCTAGGCTTATACTCGAGTCAATACGTTTTCCCAGTTTTTTGTGGCAAAATTAGGGGGGTCGGCTTATACTCGGGTCGGCTTATACTCGAGTATATACGGTATTTAACTATAGCTACATGAACTATTCATCAGCTAGTATCTATATAATTACAAATACAAAGTACCAATGAATAAATGGAGGGCATGATAACAGATCATAGAAGGGACAAAATTCTTAGGAAAAGCTTGGAAGGGAGAACAGGGAATAGGTAGATTAGTGAGTTGAAGTGATAGGTCAGTCTAGAGAAGTGTATTGTTAGACCTGTAAAACTGCAGACACTGGTAGTTAACCAGATTGTCTGGGGTTGTGCATTCCAGAGAAATACCGCAGCATAAGAGAAGTTTTGGAGTCAGGACTGTGAGGTTCGGATGTTAGAGGATGTTAGTCTTAGATGATTAGCAAAAATGGAGAGCATGGAGAGGGTAGTATACAGAGATGAGGGAGGAGATTTAAGGAAATAGAGAACTGTGGAGAGCTTTGTGTGTGAGAGTGATAAGTTTATATTGTACTCTGTAGCGAATGGGCAACCACTGCAATGACTGGCACAGGATGGAGGCATCAGTGTAGCGGCTGGACAGAAATATGACTGCCGCATTCCGTATAAATTGGAGAGGGGAGGGTTTAGTAAAAGGGAGGGAGACCTATTAATAGAGAGTTGTAGTAGTCCAGAAGAGAATGAATGAGAGCAATAGTAAAAGTTTTTGCAGTGTCAAAGGTTAAAAAAGAACGGATTCTGAAAATGTTTTTGAGAAGGTGATATGAGCCAGTGAGTGATAGGTTTTAGGAGGGGGAAAGTAAGGTATGAGCTAAATGTAATCCCAAGTCAGTGAGTGTGCTGCTTCGGAAGTATTGAAGAACCTCCCATAGAAATGGCAATTTCAGTCTTATGCACATTATTAGAAGGAGGAAACACAAGAATTTCAGATTTGGACAGATTTACTTTCAAATAAAGGGATGACATAATGATAGAGGTAGCGGATCACTGGTATTGTGCAAAGGTAAAATACATATTTTTGCACCGTGTTAGCCAGAAGATGGAAAAATATCAAAATTTGAGAGTCCTCAGTGGTTGATACATTTTAATAGCTAACTGAAAAGATGGTAACACATAGCAAACTATCAAGCATAGAGATGATACTGGAAATCAAATCTGCTGATTATTTGTCCAATAAAGGGGTGTAAAGAGAAAAGTGGAGGGTACCTGGGACTGAACTCTGAGGACCGCTGACAGTAAAGAGGAGAGAAGGAAAAAGAGCCAGCAAAAGATTCACTGAAAGTGCAGTAGCCGATCCTGATTTTCAAGTTACGTTCTCTCTGAAATGCCATAGTATTTCAGAATAAAACATGCCTGGCTGCAAGATAGCAACCTCACTCTAATTCATACTGCTCATGGTTTGGGCAGCATGAATCAACTGACAGGTCCACTTTCACATGTTTCACAGCATACTAAATATTCCTGTTATGCTGACAACACATTGTTCTACCGATCAAAGCAATGCATGTACTCAGAGCCGACTCCAGGTTTTTGTGGGCCTTCGGCAAAAGAGTCTCAGGCCCCTTTCATGATTCATGATACATAGTTAAGAAATATAGGTATAGTACAATGCTAAAGATTTCACTAACTTCTTACATTACATAAGTGATATCTATTGTAAATTCTACAATAGCTCAGAAACCGGCGAATCCTCACAGTGCACAGTGCATGCACTGGGGGGATTCAAATGTCTGCAGTCACACAGAGTGACTTCAAACTTTTCATTTTAGATTAGACAGTATAGCCCTTCATACAGTAATGGGCACTAAATAGTCATCCATACAGTATTATGGGCACCACACAGTCATTGATAAAGTATTATGGCACCACCCAGTCCTCCATACAGTATTATGAGCACCACATAGACCTCCATACAGTATTATGAGCACCACTCAGTCCTCCATTAAGTATTATGGGCACCACATAGTCTTCCATACAGTATTGTGGGCCCATATATTGCTTCATATAGTATAACTAAACTGTGGCCCGATTCTAATGCATCGGGTATTCTAGAATATGCATGTCCCCGTAGTATATGGACAATGATGATTCCAGAATTTGCGGCAGACTGTGCCCGTCGCTGATTGGTCGAGGCAACCTTTATGACATCATTGTCGCCATGGCAACCATTATGACATCTACGTCGATACTGTTCCCGTCGCTGATTGGTCAAGGCGAATTCGCGGCAGACTGTGCCCGTCGCTGATTGGTTGAGGCAACCTTTATGACATCATCGTCGCCATGCTGTGCCCGTCGCTGATTGGTCGAGGCCTGGCGGCCTCGACCAATCAGAGACGCGGGATTTCCAGGACAGACAGACAGACAGACAGACAGAAAAACCCTTAGACAATTATATATAGACTAGACTGTGGCCCGATTCTAATGCATCGGGTATTCTAGAATATGCATGTCCCCGTAGTATGTGATTCGCGGCAGACTGTGCCCGTCGCTGATTGGTCGAGGCAACCTTTATGACATCATCGTCGCCATGGCAACCATTATGACATCATCGTCGCCATGCTGTGCCCATCTCTGATTGGTCGAGGCCGCCCGACAAACCGTCGACCACTCCATATAAGGTATGGTCTACAAACCGCCGACCACTCCATATAAGGTATGGTCTACAAACCGCCGACCACTCCATATAAGGTATGGTCTACAAACCGCCGACCACTCCATATAAGGTATCCTGTTTGTAGACCATACCTTATATGGAGTGATTTCCAGGACAGACAGACAGACAGACAGACAGACAGACAGAAAGACAGACAGACAGACAGACAGACAGACAGACAGACAGACGGAAAAACCCTTAGACAATTATATATATAGACTAGATTGTGGCCCGATTCTAACGCATCGGGTATTCTAGAATATGCATGTCCCCGTAGTATATGGACAATGATGATTCCAGAATTCGCGGCAGACTGTGCCCATCGCTGATTGGTCAAGGCAACCTTTATGACATCATCGTCGCAATGGCAACCATTATGACATCTACGTTGATACTGTGCCCATCGCTGATTGGTTGAGGCCTGGCGGCCTCGACCAATCAGACGCGGGATTTCCATTATGACATCATCGTCGCCATGCTGTGCCCGTTGCTGATTGGTCAAGGCCTGGCGGCCTCGACCAATCAGAGACGCGGGATTTCCAGGACAGACAGACAGACAGACAGACAGAAAGACAGACAGACAGACAGACAGACAGACGGAAAAACCCTTAGACAATTATATATATAGATGGGCCCCCTATAAGGCTCCATACAAAATAATGGGCCCCATATAATGCTCCATACAGTATAATGAGCCCCATACAATGCTTCATACAGTATCATTGGCCCCATATATTGCTCCAAATACTATTTATTGGCCCCATATAGTATATAGTGGCCCCATATAATGCTCCATACAGTATATAATGGCCCCATATATTGCTCCATATAACATATAATGGCTCCATATATTACTCCATACAGAATAATGGGTCCCATATAATGCTCCATACAGAATAATGTGTTATGACCCCAGTGGACAGGGTCTCAGAGGAACGTGTAAGTCTGCGAGATTCAAAAATCCAGCTCATAGGGCTGTGGTAACTGGGTTGACCAAATAGCTACTCCTAACGCCAACACTAGAAGTAGCCGGGGATCATGCCTACGGTGATCGCTAGATGACTCGCGCCAGCCGGAGAATCTAACTACCCCTAGGAGAAGAAAACAAAGACCTCTCTTGCCTCCAGAGAAAGGGACCCCAAAGCAAGATACAAGCCCCCCACAAATAATAACGGTGAGGTAAGAGGAAATGACAAACACAGAAATGAACCAGGTTCAGCAAAGAGAGGCCAGCTTACTAATAGCAGAATATAGCAAGATAACTTATCTGGTCAACAAAAACCCTATAAAAATCCACGCTGGAGATTCAAGAACCCCCGAACCGTCTAACGGTCCGGGGGGAGAACACCAGCCCCCTAGAGCTTCCAGCAAAGGTCAGGATACAGATTGGAACAAGCTGGACAAAAATACCAAACAAAACAAAAGCAAAAAGCAAGGAAGCAGACTTAGCTTGAAATACAGGAACCCGGATCATAGGACAAGAGCACAACAGATTAGCTCTGATTTCAACGATGCCAGGCATTGAACTGAAGGCCCAGGGAGCTTATATAGCAACGCCCCTGAACTAACGGCCCAGGTGAGGATGTAGGAAAAGACAGAAGCTCCAGAGTCAAATCACTAATGACCACTAGAGGGAGCAAAAAGCAAAATCACAACAATAATGGCCCCATATAATGCTCCATACAGCATACAATGGGCCCATACAGTGCTCCATACAGTATATAATGGCACCATATAATGCTCTATACAGTATAATGACCTATATATTGCTCGATACAGTATAATGGCCCTACATAGTGCTCCATACAGTATTATGAGCTCTCTGCATTGCTCCATTCAATACGATGGGCACAATATATTGCTCCGTATAGTACAATGGCCTCATATATTGCTCCATACAGTATAATGGCCCTATATTTTGCTTCATACAGTATAATGGCCCCATATATTGCTCCATTCAGTATAATGGCCCCTCATATTGTTCCATTCAGTATAATGGCCCCTCATATTGCTACATACAGCATATAAAGGCCCCATATAGTGCTCTATACAGTATATAATGGCATCATATAATTCTCTATACAGCATAATGGCCCCATATATTGCTCAATACTGTATGATGGCTATACATAGTGCTCTATACAGCATAAAGGGCCCACTACATTGCTCCATACAATATGATGGGCACAATATATCGCTCCATAAAGAATAATGGCCCATATATAGCTCCATACAGTATTATGGCCCCATATATTCCTAAATACCTTAAAAAATAATCAAATACCCACCTTTCCTTGTTCCACTGCTGCGGTCACCTCAGCGTCTTCTGACTCTCTGCACTGCTTGGCAGAGGGCTCTCTGTATTGACGTCATCACATCCTCTGCCTTGAGATGTCACAGAGAGTCAGATGATGCTGAAGAGACCGGAGCAGAATGGAACAGAGAGGTGAGTATTTGTGGGGGGCTGGTGCAAGTGGGCTCCCCTGACTCATGGGTCTCATAGCGTTCCTGTGAACCCCCCCTTGTCCATCCAGGGCACCGGCACTTGCCAGTGTGCAGCGGGTGGTGACGTTGGCCCTGCATGTTCACGTATAATTAATTTAACATTTTATTAAAATAGATCCCTGCTCTTAGTAGATCTCCCTTAGTCTCATATCCCTATTGTAACTCCTGGAGATCAAGAGTTGTTACCAGATGTAGCTGTATCTGGCCTTACATTTTCACTGCAGCAGCTGTTTCAGTGGGTAGAAATGAAATGTCAACCATGTAAAGCACTGGCAATTTGGTCCCCCATACAGAGCCCTACTAATACATGGGACTTCTTAATGGAGGAGTTATCATTATCAAGTCCATATTGCTCTATAGGATGAAAGCGTCTTGGAATAAGTCCCTTACTGTCAAATGTGAATCTACTTCAGTTAAACCTAGAGTCCATCTAACAAACACAAAATTATCATACCCTTCTGCTTAAATGGACTCAATGATACTAATAGTCACAATGCCATGTACAAACTATTATTTTCAAATCATTTCTATTGCTCTGTAAGTGCATTACCAGTGCTATGTTCCAAGTCAGGTGGAGACTAAATATACTGTACATGGCATGCTGGTTTAACCATGATGCTAAAAGAGTAGGTTCTAAGAGAAGATAATAACAGTAGTGCATGGCATGGCAAAACTCTAAGATTATCAGGCATTTTTTTAAAGAGGAGCTGATACAAAGTCAAAGATTCCCAGTTTTTATGCTTAGAATATTCCTGCCACTCTCCCGAAAATTATGTTTGTTTTTCATTTGTTTTTGTTTTTTTTTAAATCCACCATATGGTTTCAAAGATATAGGCTTATATATTAATGGCTAATTTTTATGGTCCTACTAAGGAGCCATGGTTCGCAGGATTATCTTGGGCATGTCCTTAGGCTGCCCTGCATTATTACACTGTAAGCAACCTTTGATAGAGACTATAAAAAGTTCCAGTTAATAAAAAGTAAAAATGAGTGAAAGTAGCGGTCACTGGGGAGCGCCAGTAAAGCAGTGAATGAGGTAAATTAAATTGATAAGTGGTCCAATGCAGCTCCAGCCGTGAACCTCCAATGGAGGATAGTAACTAGGACAATGTAGAAAACGGTCAAAGAAGCGTAAAGAACACATGAACAAGGTAGTAATTTCTTAAGCCCACAATGCGTTTCGAATGCACGTAAATCGTCTTCATCAGGTGGCAATTGTGTCCTCCTCTATAGCCACAGCAGAAGAAGGCAACTAAATTCAGAGTGCCAGCATGGAAAGTGCATGATATCACTGCCATGTGCCACCTTTGAACAGCAAGCTGACGTTTGCTGCCGGCTACATCATGTATTGCAGTGGAGAGAACCGGCAGGTTTCTGTGCCACAATACATTTCAGCTGAATGGAGGCACATCCAGGTGAAATTGGTGGTGGTATCGGCAGGCCCTCCTCCCGTATAGTCGCAGTCACATCCACTGTGACCGCAATCATTGCTACTCACACTATAGCAGTCTTTCCTAAACAATGTACTTTGTTTATTTCAAAAAGTGTATTAAGTCACAAACACTGACGTACCATGTCTCTCTTCACCTAGTCTCATGTGAGACGACATTTCAGAAGGACATGCTCCCTTCCTCATCAGACTAGGTGAAGAGAAAGATAGCACGACAGTGTTCCTCAGCTTTGTGGATCATCTCTTCAATGTAGCACAAGCTATATAGCCATTCCAGTAAATAGGCACAAAGGTGCACAGTCTGGCAACTCCATTCCACAGTAGAACATCTATTTTACAGGAATTAGCTCCCTTGCTCATGCTTGTAAAATATTAGTTTGCTATTCTGCACAGAATAATCTAATATATAAAGCTGAATGTGTGTATGTGTGTATGTATGTATGTATGTGTGTGTGTATGTCCGGGATTGGCATCTGAACCGTCACAGCTACAGCCACAAAATTTTGCACAGTCACACGTCTGGACCCCGAGAGCGTCATAGGCTATGTTGTGAGGTGAAATTTTAACCCCGCGCGTTCCAATTCACCAAACAATTTTGCCCCTGTCTACATAATGGGGAAAAAATGAAAGGAAAAGTGTTGGAGGCAAATTAACAGCTGCCAGATGTGAACAAGGGGGACTTAAAGAATGAGAGCGATGGCGCCAAAGAGTATATACTGTACAGTTGCTAAGGTGGGGCCCCGACATGGGATAATCACCACACCACCACGGGGATATGAACACACACACAAAATGCGTCACACACTACCACGTGCTCGAACACATATATCACCCTCAGCACACATTTCACCACACATACACCAACCTCGCCACATAAAAGTCGAAACACAAAAGTCGCCGCTCAAAACTCGCCACGCGCAAAACTCTCCACATGCAAAACTCGCCACACGTGCAAAACTCACCTCATGGAAAACTCGCCACACGCAAAACTTGCACACGCAGAAAAATTGCCACATGCACAAAAGTTGCAACACATGCAAAAGTTGCCTCACACAAAACTTGCACATACTCAAAAGGCACCACACATAAAACTCGCCACGCGCAAAACTCGCCATGCTCAAAACTTGCACACAACTTGCTACACCAACCTGTCACATGCAACTCGACACACAAAAAGTTGCTACACGCATGTCGCCACACAAAACTCATTTCACAAAAGTTGCTACATGCATGTCGCCACACGCAACTCAACACACACAACTTGACACACGAAACTCGCCCTAAAACACACACAAGTCTGGTATTATCCTTCAAAAATAAAAATCTGATTAATAAGCAGACAAACTACAAGAGCAACAAATGTACCATATAGGAATCCGGCAGCTGTCAGTCACATGACCAGTCTATTATGTGTATGTGTGAGCCAATATATACTGCCAGGGGGTGGGCTTACTGTTGGCTGGGGATTTATCAGGCTGCCAATTTAGCTTACAAATACTGTGGTAAAAATACTGACCAAATAACGTGTGAACGAGGGCTAATACAGGAGGAGATGACATACAGATATATACTATACTAGATTGTGGCCCGATTCTAACGCATCGGGTATTCTAGAATATGCATGTCCCCGTAGTATATGGACAATGATGATTCCAGAATTCGCAGCAGACTGTGCCCGTCACTGATTGGTCGAGGCAACCTTTATGACATCATCGTCGCAATGGCAACCATTATGACATCTACGTCGATACTGTGCCCGTCGCTGATTGGTCGAGGCCTGGTGGCCTCGACCAATCAGAGACGCGGGATTTCCATTATGACATCATCGTCGCCATGCTGTGCTCGTCGCTGATTGGTCGAGGCCGCAGAGACGCGGGATTTCCAGGACAGACAGACAGACAGAAAGACAGACAGACGGAAAAACCCTTAGACAATTATATATATAGATACAGGAGGAGATGACACACAGGTATATACTATTTACAGGGGAGATGACACACATGTATATACTATATACAGGAGGAGATGACACACAGATATATACTATATACAGGAGAGATGACACACAGGTATATACTATATAGAGGAGGAGATGACAGACAGGTACATACTACATACAGGAGGAGATGACATACAGGTATATACTATATACAGGAGGAGATGACACACAGGTATATACTATATACAGGAGCAGATTACCTACAGGTATATACACTCACCGGCCACTTTATTAGGTACACCTGTCCAACTTCTTGTTAACACTTAATTTCTAATCAGCCAATCACATGGCGGCAACTCAGTGCATTTAGGCATGTAGACATGGTCAAGACAATCTCCTGCAGTTCAAACCGAGCATCAGTATGGGGAAGAAAGGTGATTTGAGTGCCTTTGAACGTGGCATGGTTGTTGGTGCCAGAAGGGCTGGTCTGAGTATTTCAGAAACTGCTGATCTACTGGGATTTTCACGCACAACCATCTCTAGGGTTTACAGAGAATGGTCCGAAAAAGAAAAAAAATCCAGTGAGCGGCAGTTCTGTGGGCGGAAATGCCTTGTTGATGCCAGAGGTCAGAGGAGAATGGGCAGACTGGTTCGAGCTGATAGAAAGGCAACAGTGACTCAAATCGCCACCCGTTACAACCAAGGTAGGCCTAAGAGCATCTCTGAACGCACAGTGCGTCGAACTTTGAGGCAGATGGGCTACAGCAGCAGAAGACCACACCGGGTACCACTCCTTTCAGCTAAGAACAGGAAACTGAGGCTACAATTTGTACAAGCTCATCGAAATTGGACAGTAGAAGATTGGAAAAACGTTGCTTGGTCTGATGAGTCTCGATTTCTGCTGCGACATTCGGATGGTAGGGTCAGAATTTGGCGTAAACAACATGAAAGCATGGATCCATCCTGCCTTGTATGGAGCATCTTTGGGATGTGCAGCCGACAAATCTGCGGCAACTGTGTGATGCCATCATGTCAATATGGACCAAAATCTCTGAGGAATGCTTCCAGCACCTTGTTGAATCTATGCCACGAAGAATTGAGGCAGTTCTGAAGGCAAAAGGGGGTCCAACCCGTTACTAGCATGGTGTACCTAATAAAGTGGCCGGTGAGTGTAGTATATACAGGAGGAGATGACATACAGGCATATGCTATGTATAGGAGGAGATGACATACAGGTATATACTATATACAGGAGGAGATGACACACAGATATATGCTATATATAGGTGAGATGACACACAGGTATATACTGTATACAGGAGATTACATACAGGTATATCTAATATATAAAGCTGAATGTGTGTATGTATGAATGTGTGTATGTCCGGGATTGGCATCTGCACCGTCGCAGCTACAGCCACAAAATTTTGCACAGTCACACGTCTGGACCCCGAGAGCGTCATAGGCTATGTTGTGAGGTGAAATTTTAATCCCGCGCGTTCCAATTCACCAAACAATTTTGCCCCTATCTACATAATGGGGAAAAAGTGAAGGGAAAAGTGTTGGAGGAAAATTGACAGCTGCCAGATGTGAACAATGGGGACTTAAAGAATGAGAGTGATGGCGCCAAAGAGTATATACCGTACAGTTGCTAAGGTGGGGCCCCAACATGGGATACTCACCACACACGGGGATATGAACACAAACACAAAATGCGCCACACACTACCATGTGCTTGAACACATATATGACCATCAGCACACATTTCACCACACACACACACACCAACCTCGCCACATAAAAGTCGAAACACAAAAGTCACAACTCAAAACTCGCCACGCGCAAAACTCGCTACATGCAAAACTCGCCATATGCAAAACTAGGCTCACGCAAAACTCGCCACACGTGCAAAACTCACCTCATGGAAAACTCACCTCATGCAAAACTTGCACACACAGAAAAATTGCCACATGTACAAAAGTTGCAACACATGCTAAAGTTGCCTCACACAAAACTTGCACATACTCAAAAGGCACCACACATAAAACTCGCCACGTGCAAAACTCGCCATGCACAAATCTTGCTGCACACAACTTGCTACACTAACCTATCACATGCAACTCGACACACAAAATGTTGCTACACGCATGTCGCCCCACAAAACTCATCTCACAAAAGTCGCTACATGCATGTCGCCACACGCAACTCAACACACACAACTTGACACATGAAACTCGCCCTAAAACACACACAAGTCTGGTATTATCCTTCAAAAATAAAAATCTGATTTAATAAGCTGACAAACTACAAGAGCAACAAATGTACCATATAGGAAATACGGCAGCTGTCAGTCACATGACCTGTCTATTATGTGTATGTGTGAGCTAATATATACTGCCAGGGGGTGGGCTTCCTGTTGGCTGGGGATTTATCAGGCTGCCAATAGCAACCAATCACAGCTCAGCTTCTATTTTGCTACAGTTAATTAATCTGAGCTCTGATTGGTTAATATAGGCAACAAAGACATTCTCAGTATAACAAAGCTAATATATGTTGTGAAATGCTTCTATTAGCTTAGTTTTTGCCTTTTAATAATTACATTTCTATCTATTTGTTTTGTGGTTTTTGCGTGCAGAATAAATTTTTGTTAACACATTCTATTTTGCTAACAGCAGTCATTAACCCGGGCGAAGCCGGGTAGTACAGCTAGTTTATAATAAAGTAGTAAAGGAATAAAAGGGTCTTTACGAATTTATGAATATATTTAATTTACAATATACTCAAAACCTACTGATCCCCACAATATCCAAACCCCTGGGTATCTCAGCTGATCAAGATGTACAGCTTTTATATGGCATCCATGCTGACATCATGTCTTATGGTGATGATTGGTGGCCATGATATAAATGTCATGTCATCTTGTACAGCTGATAAATAAGGACCAGAAATCAATGAAGTTTATTGGCATCGTAACCGTACAGTAACCAAGGTAAGTATTCTACTTAAGGCATATTAAAAAGCATTTCTGAATACTGGAAGACTCTTAGTGAAGTAGGAAAACTAAGAATTGGAATTTCCTATGAAGTGTATATACTGTAGATGCTATCACAGAAAATAAATTGTTCCTAAATATTAAAAATGCAACTTTTCCTATATTCAGACTAAAATACTATCTCCTCAGCAAACACAAGAAATGGTATAAAGAGATAAACAGAATATATTTATATGTTATGCATTATAAAATGCATAAATACATAAAAAATAGAGCAGTCAAAAATCAAACCTTCATTCTGTGCTGATGATATAGGGACAATAGAACCAGGAGGATAGGAAAATCTCTCACTGCTAAATTCCTACTAATCTCTTTGCCCCTAAAAGTCTTTTCCCACTTATCAATTGCTAATCCCTCCTGCTCTCTACTGTTAATTCTAATTACATGACCAAATTCTTTCTTAAAGGGGTTTGCCCATAAAACACATTTATAACATATAAACAAGACAAATGCATGATTGCGGTGGGTCTCCTCCATGGGCTTCCCATAAACGCTGAGCGATTGGTGTGTCAAATTTGTGTTCAATATCCCCAATTGATCACATATCCTTCTCCTGAGTTCTCACTTTGTTTTTCAACATACTCAGATATAATATACCCTCTATTTTACATATTGTGAGGGGTTGACTCACTCAGCTGCTTCCCAAGGTAGACACAGGAATGTGGTAAATCACCAGCTGGTTTATTATGGAACAGCAAAAACCATAGCAGGGTTCAGCAAAGTAAACATGGCCTTTCTAGGTAATCGCAAAATAAAAATATAACGTAGCAGAGTCTATATGTCCGAGGGATTCGCCAGCTCAGATCGCCATGTGTCTTCAGCTCCACTTGGAGCCACCATCCAGAGTCTTTCCTCTCCAAATCACAACACAGAGAAAAAAAAACAGTGGCTGTACATTTAACATCCCAGCGACACCCTGAGGTGGAGATATGGTGAGTAGGTCTTCCGCCAGTGTCCTACCCACTCACCTAAAACCTGTCCCAAAATGGCTGATTAACTCCTTCAGCACATAGCTTGCTGAAGAGGAACTTTTACTGTAGGTCTCTAAATCACCTGCACATTCCATGTATTAACAGCATGTATTCATGTTTATAACATGCCTATAATAAACAATTACATTCTCAATCTACTCTGGATAAGCAAAATGGATCTACTAAACACATGTTATATAATTACAGCATCCAAAGTTACATTTTTCTATTAGTTCTGCAGCACAGTAAATGGATGGGCAAATCCAATGCTAATCCTCCGGGATCAGTTGTTTCTGCAATTGCTTCTCTCAAAGTAGAATCTCCAGCGTGAGTATTGCCAAGCATTTATGAAGGGATTACACCAAGCAATTGTTACAAATGGCAAGCTGTGTGTAATAGAGATGAACAGCTCATTCGGCATTTTCACAAAATAGAAAGAAGAAATGTTCATTTAGGTACATTCAGAAGTCCTTGAATGCCCTCTGGTGTTTTCTAGTGTACTTTACCAGAATTGATATATTTTATACAAAGGGCAAACATAAATAGGAAATGCAAACACTGCACACAGCATAAAGTACGGCATTTCAATTCAGCCTATCTAAGGCTCTATGTGCAGCATTAAATGATACGTATTGGACAGCTCACATGGGTTTTGTTGGAAGATATTGAAAAGTATGGTAGTGTACCAGTTTTATAAATATTACACCAGAGGCAGAGGTTTACAAACCCAAAAAGTAACATTTGAAAATAAATGGTGACAATAAAATAATCATTTCTAACAAATCAAGAAGTAGGGAAAAGAAGGTTTATTGCACTGTCAAATGTACCAATGATGATACCAGGGAGAAGAGCAGGAAACTGGATAAAGAAATGATAAAGGACAAACATGAGGGAGAAGTTTGTGATACTTGGAAACGCGTAGGCAACATATCACATTCATTTATCCTGGTTCCTGCTCTTTTTCTGGTATTATTATTGGTACTCTTGACTATTTGTGGGTCTGCAGCAGCCTCATCCAGCGCATTGTGTGTTGTGGTTGTGTGTAGTGTACAGTAATTCTCTGTACACTAGTTTTTGTCACTTGGATAAGACGCTATTGCGCCCTTGTTTTTTCCAGCTCTTCTACATTGCTATTATTTTTAGATACTTTTCTCATTCATCTAGAAACTTTTTAAAAACAGGATGTG
Organism: Ranitomeya variabilis; assembly: GCF_051348905.1. NCBI lineage: Eukaryota > Metazoa > Chordata > Amphibia > Anura > Dendrobatidae > Ranitomeya > Ranitomeya variabilis. The sequence goes on along the minus strand of NC_135237.1, from coordinate 255,211,327 downwards.
GCAAATTCTCTGTTCTCTGAAGGTAGCGACGGAATCCTCGAAAAATGGCATTCAGACAAAACCCTTGAAGGAACTAGAGCCTGTAATGACACAAAGTTCAAATGGACTCTGAGCTTTTTACGGTCATGTACATCTTTTCAGATGGGCCCCAAAACATAGTAGATTACATTCTTGTGCCCATCTGAAAAGGCATTCTACATTGGGGGTGAAAAGCACAAACATTTCAGTCTTTTCACTCAATGGCTATGTCTGGGGTTCCGTCTGAACCCTATTTTTTTATTGTCCTTTTGAAGAGTCTTAGAATGCACAACATACGTAAAGATATGCATCATTTTTTGGTGTACAAAAGAATAATAATGCCAGTGGTCATGAAAAACCTGCCTCTGAATTCAGACTTTGATGATCCCATCTCAAAGATGAAATGTAAGAAGCCGGAAACAGGGAATGTCAGCCGACACTATACTCCGGCGCTTAGTGTGAAAGCTGAAAGATTTTGAAGCAGTTTTTTGTATTAATTGAATAATAAAAAAAAATTAAAACCAACATAAAGAAATAAAAAAACATGTTTACTATGAAACCGAATTTAAATATTTCGACACTTTTTGATAACTTTATTTTGAATAGAAGAACAAAACAATTGCTGTCTTTTGTCTCTGTTAGGGTTTACTTCAACAGCATGGCAAATAATTCTACATATATTCTTATAATGCTGTAAGTTTAATGCTTCATCTTGTATTTCCTTCCTTTCCTCTGTCACCTGATAACCTTAAGTGTGAGAGCCGGTGTAATCCATCAATTTGTTATCACATATAGAGACAGCAAGTACTCAGTAATAGTGTATAATCACTGTGAATATCATAACAAAAAGTGTAATATTAGCAATTTCTTTTGATGTAGATTACAGAACAGGGTAACCTAACACAACTGTTTTCATAGACATTATCTTCTGTGTTCTGCTTCTAGTTGACAAATGTTCAGATTGGCCTTTGAAGTGCACTCTAATTAGACTAGAATAGCTCTGAAAGACGGATTGTGTTACATTCATACTACACTTTACATTTTATAGTCTCCTATTGGATAAGAATAGTTTTTTTCTAATCGGTGTCATTCGTCTTACAAATGATCGCTATCATTTGATGCTTAGACATAAGGTTAATTCGCTTTCTGCAGGCATCACGTACTCTGAAATACCTGAAACAAAGTGAACTTCTGGTGACTCATGTTACGGGTTCTGATGCTCTAGGTGAAAAATGTCGGCATGAAAAAGTCTAACACTTGTTATGTTTATTATTATTACATTAACAAGGGTGTTAAAACACGACACAAATTACACAGGAAAACATATGTAACACAGTGGAAGGTAAATGATTCAGGCGCACATTCTTCACTCGGAAAATCAGAGAGTTGGTTCCAAAGAAACTGCCATATGGTTGGCTATAGCTTTAGAAAAAAGAGTTGACCCTTATTAAAGAGTGCTATATGATGAAATAGATCTAAGGCATTCATTTTAAGAACGTATTTAATATATTAGATATCTGGACTGTGTCTAATTACAGCTTGATGCAAGCTTTGTGTAATAAGCAATACAATGTTTTATATGTGAATATGTGGGGAACGAAAAATGTCAGTTTTGGCATTTCAATCAATTTTTTACAGCGTTAAACTTATGGGTTTAATCATTTTGTGGTTTAAAAGATTTTTGATTGTACTGTACACAGCAAAACCGAATATGTCCATTTAAAAAAAAAAAAAAAATCTGTATGTTTGGGTAGGGAAAGGAGGGTTGATTAGAATTTTTATATTGTTTTCTTTTTGAATAAAACTTTTTTTGTTTGACGTCTTACTGTATTTTTAGGCCTTTCTAAGGAACTTGACCATTCTATCACTTGCACTGTGTACGGCAATATTTCAGTATGGCAGAATCTAGTAAATATCATGGTATTTCGTGAAGTCTCGCCTCTGGTAAGGCTTATTTATTTGTTTAGTGACATTATATTTCACAGCACATTACAGACATTATCATTAGTGATGAGCAAGCGTGGTTGCCACTACTCGATACTTGATCAAGTATCGGGATGCTTGGGTACACTTGTTACTCGATCGAGTACCATGGATTATTGAGCACTATGCTCAAATTCCCACCCCGCATGTTTTGCATCTGTTAGATAGTCAATAAACATGTGAGGATTGCCTGCCATACACAGTAATGACATAGCCATGTTGGCTACTGACATTACTGAGATTGGCTGGCAGCATTGCCTCATAAGGTCTTATAAAAGATCCCGTGACATGATGCTTGGCACACTGTCCTCTGGAAGCAGTTCAGGTAGAGTTGATCTAGGAGGAAGTGCTAAGGCTAGTTTCACACTAGCGTTCGACAGGGCTGCAGATGGCAGCCTTCTTCCTCCATTAAGCCCCTCCTACTGATGCGCCTCTTTCTTCAGCTCCGGCTACATCTGCATGCATTCTTCATATCCTATCTTTAACATTGGGTACACAGGCCATGCAAATGTATATGGATGCCTCTGCATGCCTCTTTTTGATGGTGCACCGACCACAACAAAATGCAACATGTGTTCGACGCAGGTCAGTGTAGCGTCATAACGACGCATGCGGAGGCATCCACATACATCCGCATGGCCTGCGTACCCAATGTTAAAGATAGGGTACGTAGGATGCATGCAGATGTAGGCGGAGCTGAAGAAAGAGGCGCAGCAGTGGGCAGGGCTTAATGGGGGAAGGAGGCTTTCATTCGCAGCCCTGCCGAACACAAGTCTGAAACCAGCCTTAGATTAGAGAAAGTATATAGGTAGTGTTTAATTGCTATTGCAGGGCTCTGCTGCTGTACTATTAAAAGAAAAGTCCTTATCAAGGCTACATACCATGCTTTCTCTAGTAATACCACTGTTACCTGCATTCAGTGTAGGGATAGCTGGTGGAGAAGGGATATTTTTGAATTAGAGGCATATAGGCAAGGTTTATTGCCTTACAGTCCTTCAATACCAGAAATTGAAGCTCGAGGAACGTAATTTGCATATTTCTGCTGCATTTTGGGAAGATCGAAGAGTTGCCATGAATCTGAAAATCTGCAAAGTCTTCAGGAGAGAATAGCTACATTGAGGTAATCAAAGGAGATAAAGATTTCCTTAATAGAGCACAAGAATCTTCAGAATGTTGCAAGAGAAAAACTTTTCAGCGTTCCTGCAGAAGCTAATGACAAATTAGAAATATCTATTCAGAATATTTGAAAAGAAACATCTTGCAATGTACTTGCAGAAAAAGATAAATGGAAGGATGTGACCCAAAGAAGCAGGAGGAAGGAATAGCAGTCACCAACTAGACAAGCTGAAGAACAGCAACCAGGCTCTCAAACAGGTCAACTACGAAGATGTACATCAAAAAAGTGTTTTGGTCATAAAGAACACTCCAGCAAGCAATCAGAAGCCTCTTAAAAGGAGAAAGAAGTGCTGTGGTACAGAAAAAAAAGAGTGTGATGCTTGTTGGGGATTCTCTGCTGAGAGGAACAGAAGCAGCTGTCTGCCAACTGCACATGGTATCAAGACTCTTCAGTGTTACAGATGACTACCGACATGTACTAATACCCATAGGAACAAATTACACAGCAAAAAAGGACCTGGAAACTATATGCAGAGACTTTGAAGAACAAGGCCAGAAAGTGAAGGAACTGGGAGTGCAGGTCGTCTTCTAATCCATCCTCATCCATCCTCCCAGCCGATGTACATGGACCAAGGAGACTGAACAGGATTCTACGCGTGAACAACTGGCTGTCAGTAACATTTTGGGTTTCTTCACCATGGAGTGAATTACAGTACTTGTATAATGGACTCCTTGCTAAGATGGATTGCATCTTACGAAAAAATGAAAACACATATTTGGAAGATGCCTTGCTACACTCATCAGGAGAGCTTTAGACTACAACGATATGGGATGGGAAATATATGGTGAAGAAAAAGTATGCAGCTAATGAATTATTTGAGAACCTTGTGATTAGAAGTAGAAATAAAGAACAAAGACAACAAATTCTGACTGAAAATAAAGGATAAAGAGAAACTGACTACAAACTAAAATTGTATTATTGTAAGTGTTTACTATAGGCGATCTGGAAAGACTGTAGATATGGATGACCTCTTTTTACATTAGATGTTTTCTTCTCAAAAAAGTAGGACACAGTGATCACGGAAGAATTTAAATATCCAGATACTTGTTGGGAATCTCTCTCAGGCAAAAAGCAATGGGCCCAGAAAATTTTATCTTCTCTCACTGACAACTTTAGCTTTCAAAAGGTAGAAGAGAGGTAGAAGAGAGAACAAGAGGATTTACCATCTTGGACCTAATTCTTACCAACAGGGAGGAAATGATTGAGTAAGTAAAGGTACCTGGGAATTTAGTAGACAGTGATGATGCCATCCTTGGATTATAAGAGGGGGAAGACCTGCAAGGACTCAGACTTTAAGGTTGGACTTCAGAAAGGCAGATTTTAACCCCTTCCCGACATTTGACGTACTATCCCGTCGAGGTGGGGTGGGCCCCCATGACCACGGACGGGATAGTACGTCATACGCGATCGGCCGCGCTCACGGGGGGAGCGCGGCCGATCGCGGCCGGGTGTCGGCTGCATATCGCAGCTGACATCCGGCACTATGTGCCAGGAGCGGTCACGGACCGCCCCCGGCACATTAACCCCCGGCACACCGCGATCAAACATGATCGCGATGTGCCGGCGGTGCAGGGAAGCATCGCGCAGGGAGGGGGCTCCCTGCGGGCTTCCCTGAGACCCCCGGAGCAACGCGATGTGATCGCGTTGCTGCGAGGCTCTTACCTCCCTCCCTGCCTGCTCCAGACCCGGATCCAAGATGGCCGCGGATCCGGGTCCTGCAGGGAGGGAGGTGGCTTCACAGAAGCCTGCTCAGAGCAGGCACTGTGAAGCAGCCTGCACTTCTCTCAGATCGGTGATCTGTCAGAGTGCTATGCAAACTGACAGATCACCGATCTGTATTGTCCCCCCCTGGGGCAAAGTAAAAAAGTAAAAAAAAAAATTTCCAAATGTGTAAAAAAAAAAAAAAAAAAAAAAAAATATTCCAAAATAATGAAAAAAATATATATATATTATTCCCATAAATACATTTCTTTATCTAAATATAAAAAAAAAACAATAAAAGTACACATATTTAGTATCGCCGCGTCTGTAACGACCCAACCTATAAAACTGGCCCACTAGTTAACCCCTTCAGTAAACACCGTAAGAAAAAAAAAAAAATGAGGCAAAAAACAACGCTTTATTATCATACCGCCGAACAAAAAGTGGAATAACACGCGATCAAAAAGACAGATATAAATAACCATGGTACCGCTGAAAGCGTCATCTTGTCCCGCAAAAAACGAGCTGCCATACAGCATGATCAGCAAAAAAATAAAAAAGTTATAGTCCTGAGAATAAAGCGATGCAAAAATAATTATTTTTTCAATAAAATAGTTTTTATCGTATAAAAGCGCCAAAACATAAAAAAATGAGATAAATGAGGTATCGCTGTAATCGTACTGACCCGAAGAATAAAACTGCTTTATCAATTTTACCAAACGCGGAACGGTATAAACGCCTCCCCCAAAAGAAATTCATGAATAGCTGGTTTTTGGTAATTCTGCCTCACAAAAATCGGAATAAAAAGCGATCAAAAAATGTGACGTGCCCAAAAATGTTACCAATAAAAACGTCAACTCGTCCCGCAAAAAACAAGACCTCACATGACTGTGGACCAAAATATGGAAAATTTATAGCTCTCAAAATGTGGTAACGCAAAAAATATTTTTTGCAATAAAAAGCGTCTTTCAGTGTGTGACGGCTGCCAATCATAAAAATCCGCTAAAAAACCCGCTATAAAAGTAAATCAAACACCCCTTCATCACCCCCTTAGTTAGGGAAAAATAAAAAAAAAGTATTTATTTCCATTTTCCCATTAGGGCTAGGGTTGGGGCTAGGGTTAAGGCTACAGTTAGGGTTGGGGCTAAAGTTAGGGTTAGGGTTTGGATTACATTTACGGTTGGGAATAGGGTTGGGATTAGGGTTAGGGGTGTGTCAGGGTTAGAGGTGTGGTTAGGGTTACTGTTGGGATTAGGGTTAGGGGTGTGTTTGGATTAGGGTTTCAGTTATAATTGGGGGGTTTCCACTGTTTCGGCACATCAGGGGCTCTCCAAACGCGACATGGCGTCCGATCTCAATTCCAGCCAATTCTGCGTTGAAAAAGTAAAACAGTGCTCCTTCCCTTCCGAGCTCTCCCGTGTGCCCAAACAGGGGTTTACCCCAACATATGGGGTATCAGCGTACTCAGGACAAATAGGACAACAACCTTTGGGGTCCAATTTCTCCTGTTACCCCTGGGAAAATACAAAACTGGGGGCTAAAAAATTATTTTTGTGGGAAAAACAAAGATTTTTTATTTTCATGGCTCTGCGTTATAAACTGTAGTGAAACACTTGGGGGTTCAAAGTTCTTACAACACATCTAGATAAGTTCCTTGGGGGGTCTAGTTTCCAAAATGGGGTCACTTGTGTGGGGCTTCTACTGTTTAGGTACATTGGGGGCTCTGCAAATGCAATGTGACGCCTGCAGACCATTCCATCTAAGTCTGCATTCCAAATGGCGCTCCTTCCCTTCCGAGCCCTCCCATGCATCCAAACGGTGGTTCCCCCCACATATGGGGTATCAGCGCACTCAGGACAAATTGGACAACAACTTTTGTGGTCCAATTTCTCCTGTTACCCTCAGAAAAATACAAAACCGGGGGCTGAAAAATATTTTATGTGGGAAAAATTTTTAGTTTTATTTTTACGGCTCTGCATTATAAACTTCTGTGAAGCCCTTGGTGGGTCAAAGCGCTCACCACACATCTAGATAAGTTCCTTAGGCGGTCTACTTTCCAACATGGTGTCACTTGTGGGGGGTTTCTACTGTTTAGATACATTAGGGGCTCTGCAAACGCAATGTGACGCCTGCAGACCATTCCATCTAAGTCTGCATTCCAAATGGCGCTCCTTCACTTCCGAGCCCTTCCATGCGTCCAAACGGTGGTTCCCCCCCACATATGGGGTATCAGCGCACTCAGGACAAATTGGACAACAACATTTGGGGTCCAATTTCTCCTGTTACCCTCGGGAAAATACAAAACTGGGGGCTAAAAAATAATTTTTGTGGGAAAAAATTTTTGTTTTATTTTTATGGCTCTGCATTATAAACTTCTGTGAAGCCCTTGGTGGGTCAAAGTGCTCACCACACATCTAGATAAGTTCCTTAGGGGGTCTACTTTCCAACATGGTGTCACTTGTGGGGGGTTTCTACTGTTTAGGTACATTAGGGGCTCTGCAAACGCAATGTGACGCCTGCAGACCATTCCATCTAAGTCTGCATTCCAAATGGCGCTCCTTCCTTTCCGAGCCCTCCCATGCGCCCAAACAGTGGTTCTCCCCACATATGGTGTATCATCGCACTCAGGACAACTTGGACAACAAATTTTGGGGTCCAATTTCTCCTGCTACCCTCGGGAAAATACAAAACTGGGGGCTAAAAAAATAATTTTTGTGGGAAAAATTTTTTGTTTTATTTTTACGGCTCTGCATTATTAACTTCTGTGAAGCCCTTGGTGGGTCAAAGCGCTCAAAACACATCTAGATAAGTTCCTTAGGGGGTCTACTTTCCAAAATGGTGTCACTTGTGGGGGGTTTCAATGTTTAGGCACATCAGTGGCTCTCCAAACGCAACATGGCGTCCCATCTCAATTCCTGTCAATTTTGCATTGAAAAGTCAAACGGTGCTACTTCCTTTCCGAGCTCTCCCATGCGCCCAAACAGTGGTTTACCCCCACATATGGGGTATCAGCGTACTCAGGACAAATTGTACAACAACTTTTGGGGTCCAATTTCTCCTGCTACCCTTGGAAAAATACAAAACTGGGGGCCAAAAAATAAGTTTTGTGGGAAAAAAAAGATTTTTTATTTTCACGGCTCTGCGTTGTAAACTGTAGTGAAACACTTGGGGGTTCAAAGTTCTCACAACACATCTAGATAAGTTCCTTGGGGGGTCTAGTTTCCGATATGGGGTCACTTGTGGGGGGTTTGTACTGTTTGGGTACATCAGGGGCTCTGCAAATGCAACGTGACGCCTGCAGACCAATCCATTTAAGTCTGCATTCCAAATGGCGCTCCTTCCCTTCCGAGCTCTGTCATGCGCCCAAACAGTGGTTCCCCCCCACATATGGGGTATCAGCATACTCAGGACAAATTGGACAACAACTTTCGGGGTCCAATTTATCCTGATACCCTTGTAAAAATACAAAACTGGGGGCTAAAAAATCATTTTTGTGAAAAAAAAAAGAATTTTTATTTTTACGGCTCTGCATTATAAACTTCTGTGAAGCACTTGTTGGGTCAAAGTGCTCACCACACATCTAGATAAGTTCCTTAGGGGGTCTACTTTCCAAAATGGTGTCACTTGTGGGGGGTTTCAATGTTTAGGCACATCAGGGGCTCTGCAAACGCAACATGGCATCCCATCTTAATTCCAGTCAATTTTGCATTGAAAAGTAAAATAGCGCTCCTTCCCTTCCGAGCTCTGCTATGCGCCCAAACAGTGGTTTACCCCCACATATGGGGTATCGTCGTACTCAGGACAAATTGTACAACAACTTTTGTGGTCTAATTTCTTCTCTTACCCTTGGGGAAATAAAAAAATGGGGGCGAAAAGATCATTTTTGTGAAAAAATATGATTTTTTATTTTTTTGGCTCTGCATTATAAACTTCTGTGAAGCACTTGTTGGGTCAAAGTGCTCACCACACATCTAGATAAGTTCCTTAGGGGGTCTACTTTCCAAAATGGTGTCACTTGTGGGGGGTTTCAATGTTTAGGCACATCAGGGGCTCTCCAAATGCAACATGGCGTCCCATCTCAATTCCAGTCAATTTTGCATTGAAAAGTCAAATGGCGCTCCTTCCCTTCCGAGCTCTGCCCTGCGCCCAAACAATGGTTTACACCCACATATGGGGTATCAGTGTACTCAGGACAAATTGCACAACAATTTTTGAGGTCCAATTTCTTCTCTTACCCTTGGGAAAATAAAAAATTGGGGGCGAAAAGATCATTTTTGTGAAAAAATATGATTTTTTATTTTTACCGCTCTGCATTATAAACTTCTGTGAAGCACTTGTTGGGTCAAAGTGCTCACCACACATCTAGATAACTTCCTTAGGGGGTCTACTTTCCAAAATGGTGTCACTTGTGGGGGGTTTCAATGTTTAGGCACATCAGGGGCTCTCCAAATGCAACTTGGCGTCCCATCTCAATTCCAGTCAATTTTGCATTGAAAAGTCAAATGGCGCTCCTTTCCTTCCGAGCTCTGCCATGCGCCCAAACAGTGGATTACCCCCACATATGGGGTATTAGCGTACTCAGGACAAATTGTACAACAAATTTTGGGGTCTATTTTCTCCTGTTACCCTTGGTAAAATAAAACAAATTGGATCTGAAATAAATTTTGTGTGAAAAAAAGTTAAATGTTCATTTTTATTTAAACATTCCAAAAATTCCTGTGACACACCTGAAGGGTTAATAAACTTCTTGAAAGTGGTTTTGAGCACCTTGAGGGGTGCAGTTTTTAGAATGGTGTCACACTTGGGTATTTTCTATCATATAGACCCCTCAAAATGACTTCAAATGAGATGTGGTCCCTAAAAAAAAATGGTGTTGTAAAAATGAGAAATTGCTGGTCAACTTTTAACCCTTATAACTCCGTCACAAAAAAAAATTTTGGTTCCAAAATTGTGCTGATGTAAAGTAGACATGTGGGAAATGTTACTTATTAAGTATTTTCCGTGACATATGTCTGTGATTTAAGGGCATAAAAATTAAAAGTTGGAAAATTGCAAAATTTTCAAAATTTTCGCCAAATATTCGTTTTTTTCACAAATAAACGCAAGTTATATCGAAGAAATTTTACCACTATCATGAAGTACAATATGTCACGAGAAAACAATGTCAGAATCGCCAAGATCCGTTGAAGCATTCCAGAGTTATAACCTCATAAAGGGACAGTGGTCAGAATTGTAAAAATTGGCCCGGTCATTAACGTGCAAACCACCCTTGGTGGTGAAGGGGTTAATGAACTCTGAATTAGGGTTGGAAAGGTCCAATGGCTGGATGTTCTAATAGACAGAAATGTCCAAAACAGGATGGCATATTTTGCTAAATGAATTTCTCACTGCACAATCGCTAACAATCTCAAAAACAAGGAAGACTTGGAAGCATTTAACATGACCAGAATGGATGACTTCAGAACTTAAACACTTGCTAAAAAGGAAAAAAAGAAATGTACATCAAAAGGAAAGAGGGGGTCATATCTAAAGAAAAATAAAATTCTGTCTGCAGGGAATGCAGGGGAAACGTTAGTAGAGCTAAAGCCAGTAATGAAGATAGGACTGGATGGGAGACCAAGAGCAGTAAAAAATTTTGGGGGGCTTGATAAAAGCAAAAGAAAAGGCAAATATGCTATAGGATTTTTACAGGATAAGAAGGGTGAAGTGGTCACAAATGATGTTGAGAAGGACGATTTTTTAAATTCCTATTTTACATCTGGTTTCTCTTAGAAAGCAAATAAAACATCAACTGATCTTCAGCAAAGCATTTGATAAAGTATCTCATACTATCCTTATTGAAAAAATGACTAAGCATGTGATTGACAAGGCCACAGTTAGGTGGATTCATAACTGGCTCAGTGATCGTACTCAAAGAGTGGTAATAAATGGTTACACATCCAATTGGAAGAGTGTTTTTCCCCTGTCTGTCCAACTGTAATAATTATAGGGGATAACTCAGGAGACTCTTTGCGTGGAACAAGACAACTACAGGACACAGTTTTATAAGTGGTAAGTCTATATTATCACACGGTGATTCAAACAGGTGCAGAGAGAAACTCAAGTCCACAACACTTGGTGCAAATATCAAATGCAGTATCTCAGCAGTCTATAGGAAACTTCAGAGGAAACTGCAGTCATACAGAAAGTCTATGACGCACAATTATTCTTGAGGATACTTGGCACGAATAAGTACTTGCTTAGTCCAAAACACAGATAGATATGCTTATAAGGCAGTTCAAATAATATCTTAGCTCAACCAGGGAGGTCTGGGTAATAGTCTCAGGTTCTTGCAGAGCAGAAACAGCTTACATGTCCAGCAAATGCAGATGGAAGCAAACACGAGCAGCAGATGAAGGAGGATTACTGGAACTGGTGTAAGCAGCAGGAACTCAGAGCAGAGTAGCAGGATCACCACACAGGTTCACAGGAGCAGGTATATAGCCAGGGAGTCACCAGAGGTCAGGAGCTGGATGCAAGGCAGAATACTCTAGCACAGACTGAAGGCTGGGGTGGAGTTTTATAGCAGGAAGACACAGTGCACATGAGACCAAAGACGCCATCTTGGAAAAGGGCAGTAATGCACAAAAAGGTAATTAAAAATGTTCTGAGTACTGACATTACTCCCTCCTTAGAAGCGGCCTCAGGATGATCCTGGACCTGGTTTCTCAGGGAATCTCCGATGTAAACGAGAAATCTTCTGTTGGGCATTGATGTTTTCCACAGGTTCCCAAGAGTCTTCCTCAGGGGGATATCCCTGCCATCTTATCAGATATTGGAGGCGATTCCTGCCAATCCTGGAATCAATAATTTCCTCCACCACAAATTTTTCTTGCCCATCAATCACCACAGGCTGCGGAGGTGGCACAACACGTCCCTGGAAGGTATTAGGAAATACAGGCTTTATTAAAGATACATGAAAAACTAGGTGTACCTTCATAGTCCTAGGCAGCTTCAGCCGGCAGGCCCCAGAGCTCACAATACCGTTGATCTTGAAAGGGCCAATGAATTTCTGTCCAAGTTTTTGTGAAGGAATGTTTAACTTCAGATTCTTAGTTGCCAACCACACAGAATTTCCTACCTTGAACATGGGTGCAGGTTTACGGAATCTATCAGCCGATCTCTTATAACGTTCTTGAGCTGTGGTCAGGGATTCCTTCAGAACCTCCAGATTTTGCCTCATCAAAGTCAGCCTTTCCTCCACTGCCGGAACCTGAGAATTAATTGGAGACCTAGGTAAGATACACGGATGATAACCCAGATTGGCAAAGAAAGGTGTAAATTTAGTGGAGGCGCTCTGAGAATTGTTATATGAAAATTCGGCTAACGGCAGCAACTCCAACCAATCATCCTGGAGATGGCTGACATAGCATCTTAGATATTTTTCCAGCATCTGGTTGGTACGCTCAGTCTGACCATTTGTCTGGGGATGGTAAGCAGAAGAGAGACAGACATTAATATTGAGTGCAGAGCAAAACCCCTTCCAGAATCTTGAAGTGAACTGCACTCCACGGTCAGAGATGATCTCATCCGGAACCCCATGCAACCGAAAGACATTCTGTATAACCAAGTTCACTGTATCTTTTGCTGAGGGGAGGCCAGTGCACGGAACAAAATGAGCAGCTTTAGTCAGGCGATCAACTACCACCATGATTGTATTCAGGCCCCCCGATGTAGGCAGCTCCACAATAAAGTCCATTGATATAGACTCCCAAGGGCGGGACGGAACAGGTAATGGCTGTAGAAGACCCGTAGGTGCCACATGAGGAGTCTTGTAACGAGCACATACCTCGCAAGAGAGAACATATTCCTTGGTATCCTTCAGGCAAGTTGGCCACCAAAAGAAACTCTTGTGTCTTCTGTACCCCCTGTGACCCGCCAACTTGGAGTCATGTACCAACTTGAGGATCTGCAGACGGATGACCTCCGGGACGTAGATACGTCGATCTCTGAACCACATGCCACCCTTAAAGACAAGATTAATATGCACAGGTGGGTTGGCCAGAAATACATCACCGTCATAGGCCTCCCTGCACTCCTTCCACAAGTCCTGATCATGGATAACTCCAATGAAATTGGCATCAGATAGAATGGTCTTGGACGGGGCTCCAGGTACGGAATCCGCAGCATGGTTTCGGGATAAAGCATCAGCCTTCCCATTATGAGATCCTGGACGGTACAAGATAACAAAGTTAAATTGATTTAAAAATAAGTTCCAATGAGCCTGACGAGAAGAAAGACATCTAGCGGATCTAAGTAACTCTAAATTGCGATGGTCAGTTAGCACTATGATCTGTTGTGCAGCTCCTTGCAGATGATGCCTCCATTCTTTGAAAGCCGCAATAATAGCCAGCAATTCCTTGTCTCCCACATCATAATTCTTCTCTGCTGAGGTTAGTCTATGGGAAAAGAAAGCACAAGGATGTAGCAGACCTTTCTCTCCAGTTTTTTTTGGGAGAGAATAGCCCCCAAAGCATTATCAGAAGCGTCCACCTCCACAATGAAAGAAAGTGTTGGATCTGAGTGTATCAACAGCGGTGCTGATGTGAAACAGATCTTAAGCCGATCAAAAGCTTCTTGAGCCTGTGATGACCACTTAAAGGGCTTTTCCTTCTTTGTCAAGGAAGTAATGGGACGGACAATAGCAGAAAAATTTCGAATGAAGCGTCTGTAGAAATTTGCAAAACCAAGAAAACGTTGGACCTCCTTAACGTTCTTGGGTACCGGCCAGTCAAGGATAGCCTGAATCTTACCAGATTCCATGTTCAGCCCCTGGGGAGAGATGATAGAACCTAAGAACTGTATCTCAGAACGATGGAACTCGCATTTCTCCAGCTTAATATACAGATGGTTCTCTTTCAGACGTCTTAAAACAGTTTTGACATGTTCTTCATGTTCCTGTAGAGAGTCAGAAAAGATTAGTATATCGTCCAAATAGATCACTACAAACTGGTTCAACAAATCTCTGAAAATGTCATTAGCAAGGTGTTGAAACGATGCTCGGGCGTTACAAAGCCCGAAGGGCATCACAAGAGATTCAAAGTGTCCATACCGGCTGTTATGATCCCAATGGCAGGGGACCTCAGAGATTACAGCAAAGTCTGCAAAACATAAATACCAGCTCATAGGGAAGTGGTAACTAGGCTGACCATATACCTGATCCTAGCACAAAACACTAACAGCAGCCGGGGAATGTGCCTACGTTGATCCTAGACGTCTCGCGCCAGCCGGAGAACTAACTAACCCTATCAGGGAAAATAAGACCTCTCTTGCCTCCAGAGAAAAGACCCCAAAGTAATACAAGCCCCCAACAAATAATAACGGTGAGGTAAGAAGAAAAGACAAACGTAAGAATGAACTAGATTTAGCAAAGAGAGGCCCACTGACTAATAGCAGAATATAGTAAGAAGACTTATATGGTCAGCAAAAAACCCTGCAAAATATCCACGCTGAATATCCAAGAACCCCCAAACCAACTGACGGCGTGGGGGGAGAATATTAGCCCCCTAGAGCTTCCAGCGATAACAGGAATCACATTTTGTACAAGCTGGACAAAAAATATGAACAATGCAAATGATCAAAAGTACGAAAGCAGGACTTAGCTTATCTTGCAAAGAACCAGGACCTGCAGACAGGAGCAAACAGAAGTGAACTGATTACAACGATGCCAGGCACTGGACTGAGAATCCAGGAAGTTTAAATAGCAACACCCCAGGCCTAACGAAGCAGGTGAGTACCAACCTGGGAAAGGACAATCCAAGTGCCAAACCACTAGTGACCACAAGAGGGAGCCAAGAAGTATAGTTCACAACAGTACCCCCCCTTTAAGGAGGGGTCACCGAACCCTCACCAAGACCACCAGGGCGATCAGGATGAGCAGCGTGGAAGGCACGAACCAAATCGGCCGTATGAACATCCGAAGCGACCACCCAGGAATTATCCTCCTGACCATAGCCCTTCCATTTGACCAAATACTGAAGCCTCCGTCTAGAGAGACGAGAATCCAAGATCTTCTCCATCACGTACTCCAACTCGCCCTCAACCAACACCGGAGCAGGAGGCTCAACAGCAGGAACCACAGGCACAACGTACCGCCGCAACAAAGACCTATGGAACACGTTGTGAATGGCAAACGACACAGGAAGATCCAAACGAAAAGAAACCGGGTTAAGAACTTCCAAAATTTTATAAGGACCGATAAAGCGAGGCTTAAACTTAGGAGAGGAAACCTTCAGAGGGACATACCGAGAAGACAACCAAACCAATTCCCCAACACGAAGTCGGGGGCCCACACCGCGGCGGCGGTTGGCAAAACGCTGAGCCTTCTCTTGTGACAACTTCAAGTTGTCCACCACATGATTCCAAATCCGCTGCAACCTATCCACCACAGAATCCACCCCAGGACAGTCAGAAGACTCAACATGACCCGAGGAGAAACGAGGATGAAAACCAGAGTTGCAGAAGAATGGCGAAACCAAGGTAGCGGAACTAGCCCGATTATTAAGGGCAAACTCAGCCAACGGCAAGAAGGTCACCCAATCATCCTGGTCCGCAGAAACAAAACATCTCAAATAAGCCTCCAGTGTCTGATTAGTTCGCTCCGTTTGACCATTAGTCTGAGGATGGAAGGCAGATGAAAAAGACAAATCAATGCCCATTTTAGCACAAAAAGAACGCCAGAATCTGGACACAAACTGGGATCCTCTGTCGGACACGATATTCTCCGGAATGCCGTGCAAACGAACCACATTCTGAAAAAACAAAGGAACCAGATCGGAAGAGGAAGGCAACTTAGGCAAGGGTACCAAATGGACCATCTTGGAAAAACGATCACACACCACCCAGATGACAGACATTCCTTGAGACACCGGAAGATCAGAAATGAAATCCATGGAAATGTGTGTCCAAGGCCTCTTCGGGATGGGCAAGGGCAAAAGCAACCCGCTAGCACGAGAACAACAAGGCTTAGCCCGAGCACAAGTCCCACAGGACTGCACAAATGACCGCACATCCCGTGACAAGGAAGGCCACCAAAAGGACCTAGCCACCAAATCTCGGGTACCAAAAATTCCCGGATGCCCTGCCAACACCGAGGAATGAACCTCGGAAATGACTCTGCTGGTCCATTTATCAGGAACAAACAGTCTGTCGGGTGGACACGAGTCAGGTCTACCAGCCTGAAATCTCTGCAACACACGTCGCAAATCCGGAGATATGGCCGACACGATTACTCCCTCTTTAAGAATACCAGCTGGCTCCGAGACTCCAGGAGAGTCAGGCACAAAGCTCCTAGAGAGAGCATCAGCCTTAACATTCTTCGAACCAGGCAGGTATGAGACCACAAAGTCAAAACGAGAGAAAAACAATGACCAACGAGCCTGTCTAGGATTCAGGCGCTTAGCAGACTCGAGATACATCAGATTTTTGTGATCAGTCAAGACCACCACACGATGCTTAGCACCCTCGAGCCAATGACGCCACTCCTCAAATGCCCACTTCATGGCCAACAACTCCCGATTACCAACATCATAGTTCCGCTCAGCAGGCGAAAACTTCCTAGAGAAAAAGGCACATGGTCTCATCACAGAACAACCAGAGCCTCTCTGCGACAAAACAGCCCCAGCACCGATCTCAGAAGCATCCACTTCAACCTGAAAGGGAAGTGAGACATCAGGCTGGCACAAAACAGGCGCCGAAGTAAACCGGCGCTTCAGCTCCTGGAAGGCCTCCACGGCAGCAGGAGCCCAATTAGCCACATCAGAACCTTTCTTGGTCATATCCGTCAAAGGTTTAACAACGCTAGAAAAATTAGCGATAAAGCAACGGTAGAAATTAGCAAACCCCAAGAACTTCTGAAGACTCTTAACAGACGTGGGCTGAGTCCAATCATGAATAGCTCGGACCTTGACTGGGTCCATCTCCACAGCAGAAGGGGAGAAAATAAAACCCAAAAAGGAAACCTTCTGCACTCCAAAGAGACACTTTGAGCCCTTCACAAACAAAGCGTTATCACGCAAAACCTGAAACACCATCCTGACCTGCTTTACATGAGAATCCCAATCATCCGAGAAAACCAGAATATCATCCAGATACACAATCAAAAATTTATCCAGATACTTCCGGAAGATATCATGCATAAAGGACTGAAACACTGAAGGGGCATTAGAGAGCCCAAAGGGCATCACCAAGTATTCAAAATGACCTTCGGGCGTATTGAATGCAGTTTTCCATTCATCTCCCTGCCTAATGCGCACAAGGTTGTACGCACCACGAAGATCTATCTTGATGAACCACTTGGCACCCTTAATCAGAGCAAACAAGTCTGACAATAGTGGCAAAGGATACTGAAACTTAACAGTGATTTTATTCAGAAGCCGATAGTCTATACAAGGTCTCAAAGACCCGTCTTTCTTGGCCACAAAAAAGAATCCCGCACCGAGAGGGGAAGAGGATGGACGAATATGCCCCTTCTCCAAAGACTCCTTGACATAAGAACGCATCGCGGCATGCTCGGGTACAGACAAATTAAATAATCGTCCCTTAGGAAATTTACTGCCAGGAATCAAATCTATAGCGCAGTCACAGTCCCTATGAGGAGGAAGAGCACTGGACCTGGACTCACTGAATACATCCTGATAGTCACACAAATACTCAGGAACTTCTGAAGGAGTAGAAGTAGCAATAGACACCGGCGGAGAATCACAATGAATTCCCTGACAACCCCAACTTGAGACAGACATAGCCTTCCAATCCAAAACAGGATTATGGGTCTGTAACCATGGCAGACCTAAAATGACCAAATCATTCATTTTATGCAGAACAAGAAAACGAATCACCTCCCGATGTTCAGGAGTCATGCACATGGTCACTTGTGTCCAATACTGCGGTTTATTTTCCGCCAGTGGCGTAGCATCAATTCCTCTGAGAGGAATCGGAACCTTTAAAGGCTCCAGGACAAAACCGCAGCGCTTGGCAAACGACAAGTCCATAAGACTCAGGGCAGCACCTGAATCCACAAATGCCATAACAGGGTAGGAAGACAATGAACAAATTAAAGTCACAGACAAAATAAATTTAGACTGCAAATTACCAATGGTGACAGGACTGAAAACCTTGGTTAGGCATTTAGAGCATGCTGATATAACATGTGTAGAATCACCACAGTAAAAACACAGCCCATTCCGACGTCTATGATTTTGTCGTTCGGTTCTAGTCAGGATTCTCTCACATTGCATTGAGACAGGTGTCTGTTCAGACAACACCGCCAGAGATTTAGCGGATTTGCGCTCCCGCAAACACCGATCAATCTGAATAGCCAGCGCCATAGAATCATTCAGACTTGTAGGAATTGTAAAACCCACCATCACATTCTTAATGGCTTCAGAAAGGCCATTTCTGAAATTTGCGGCCAGAGCACATTCATTCCATCGAGTAAGCACGGATCATTTCCGAAATTTTTGGCAGTACACCTCAGCTTCATCCTGGCCCTGAGAGATGGCCAGTAGAGCTTTTTCTGCCTGAATTTCAAGATTAGGCTCCTCATAAAGCAATCCGAGCGCCAGAAAAAACGCATCAACATCCGCCAATGCAGGATCTCCTGGCGCTAACGAGAAAGCCCAATCCTGAGGGTCGCCACGCAAGAAGGAGATAACAATTTTAACTTGCTGAGCTGAATCTCCAGACGAACGAGGTTTCAAAGATAGAAACAATTTACAATTATTCCTAAAATTCCTAAATTTAAATCGATCTCCAGAGAACAGCTCAGGAATAGGTATCTTAGGCTCTGACATAGGACTGCTAACAACAAAATCCTGAATGCCCTGCACACGTGCAGCAAGCTGATCCACACTAGTAGTCAAGGTCTGAACATTCATGTCTGCAGCAAAGCTTCAAGCCACTCAGAGATAAAGGGGAGGAAGAAAAAAAAAAAAACTCAGAACTTCTTTTCTTTTAATCCCACTTCAGCAATGCATTAACTATTTATAGGCCTGGCATACTGTTATGATCCCAATGGCAGGGGACCTCAGAGATTACAGCAAAGTCTGCAAAACATAAATACCAGCTCATAGGGAAGTGGTAACTAGGCTGACCATATACCTGATCCTAGCACAAAACACTAACAGCAGCCGGGGAACGTGCGTACGTTGATCCTAGACGTCTCGCGCCAGCCGGAGAACTAACTAACCCTATCAGGGAAAATAAGACCTCTCTTGCCTCCAGAGAAAAGACCCCAAAGTAATACAAGCCCCCAACAAATAATAACGGTGAGGTAAGAAGAAAAGACAAACGTAAGAATGAACTAGATTTAGCAAAGAGAGGCCCACTGACTAATAGCAGAATATAGTAAGAAGACTTATATGGTCAGCAAAAAACCCTGCAAAATATCCACGCTGAATATCCAAGAACCCCCAAACCGACTGACGGCGTGGGGGGAGAATATCAGCCCCCTAGAGCTTCCAGTGATAACAGGAATCACATTTTGTACAAGCTGGACAAAAAATATGAACAATGCAAATGATCAAAAGTACGAAAGCAGGACTTAGCTTATCTTGCAAAGAACCAGGACCTGCAGACAGGAGCAAACAGAAGTGAACTGATTACAACGATGGCAGGCACTGGACTGAGAATCCAGGAAGTTTAAATAGCAACACCCCAGGCCTAACGAAGCAGATGAGTACCAACCTGGGAAAGGACAATCCAAGTGCCAAACCACTAGTGACCACAAGAGGGAGCCAAGAAGTATAGTTCACAACAACCGGCATCTGAATGCTGTCTTCCACTCATCCCCTGGACGAATACGCACCAAATTATAAGCCCCACGAAGATCCAGTTTAGAGAACACCTTAGCTTGGCGGACTCTTTCCAGTAATTCAGGAATCAGAGGCAAAGGGTAACGGTTTCGTACGGATACCTTATTCAGTTCCCGATAGTCAACACAGGGTCTCAGGGTCCCATCCTTCTTCTTTACAAAAAAGATAGGTGCCCCTGCTGGTGAGGAAGAAGGACGTATGAAGCCTTTGGCCAGATTTTCATCAATATACTCCTTTAAGGCTTGAAGCTCAGGTGCCGCCAAAGGGTATACGTTGCCAAAAGGAATAGCTGCCCCCGGAAGCAACTCAATGGGACCATCATAATGCCTGTGTGGAGGAAGCTGATCTGCATTCTTCTTGTCACAGATGTCAGATGACTCTTTATATGCTGGAGGTAAAGAAAATACCTGTACATGTGGTTCCGTAGCCGTGGACTCAGGGACAGCTTCTGTTAACGCTGAGTTGCTCCTTGTTGGAAAGATAATCTTCTTGGTCTCCCAGTTGATAATTGGGTTCTGAGAACGCAACCAAGGAATGCCTAAAATCACAGGAAAATGAGGAGAAGAAATTAGCAAGAAAGAAAGTTGCTCCTGATGATTAGGCTCCAACAAAATTTCAAGGGGTACGGTCTCCTGATCCACAGGCCCAGAGATTAAAGTTGACCAATCCACTGTTTCCATGGTAATTGGAGAGGCTCTTTGCTGAATTTCAATACCATGTTCCTTGGCAAATGCGATATCCATG
The DNA here is from genome assembly GCF_051348905.1 of Ranitomeya variabilis. Classification (NCBI taxonomy): domain Eukaryota; kingdom Metazoa; phylum Chordata; class Amphibia; order Anura; family Dendrobatidae; genus Ranitomeya; species Ranitomeya variabilis. The sequence continues at coordinate 255,190,855 of NC_135237.1, read as the reverse complement.
AAATTTCCACCTGCACTAGAGTCAATCATAGCTGCACTGGAAATCCACTGTCCTGAACACAGGATCGTAATAGGGAGAGAACAGTGAGAGTTCTTTTCCTTAAGCTCCTTGGGGAGTGAAGTCATAGAAAGTGAATGGAATACAGTGTTTAAAGGCAGGCTACATTCAGAGATGTCAGATTCATCATCACAGTTGTCATACTCCCCTACTGCTGCTAGCACCTTATTAGGCCGTCTAGGACACGTAGGACAATTGATCAAGAAGTGGTCAGACTGGCCACAGTAGAAACATAGACTTTCACGAATGCGATGCTCCCAGCGCTCATTGATCTCACGCCTCTGAATGGAATCAATTTGCATGGGCACCTCCTCCACCTCCCGAGATGTTTTACCTGCAGGGTCTTTGGAAAGAAGGGAAAACTTAGAAATACGGATATATGCAGCAAACTTCTCCTGCCTACGCTCAGTAAGGCGAATGTCAATGCGCACACAATGCTGAATAAATGTCTCTAGCTCTTGTGGTGACTCAGAGCGAGCTAGTTCATCTTTTACAATACTAGACAGACCCCTTTTAAAAATAGGCAATTGTGCATAACTGTCCCAATTGGTATCTACCGCTAATCTCCTGAATTCAGTAGCATACTCAATAACAGAAAGTTTTGCTTGGCGTAAAGACAATAAAGCAGATTCAGCGGTTGCACGGCGATTAGGGTCATCAAACATTAATGCCATAGCAGCCAAGAAATCATCCAAGTTATTTAACCGTGGGTCACGAGACTCAATCATCGGATTAGCCCAGGCGAGTAGGGTTGAGCGAAACGGATCAGTCCTTTTCATAAGTCGCCGACTTTTGGCAAAGTCGGGTTTTATGAAACCCGACCCGATCCCAGCGTGGGATCGGCCATGCGGTACACGATCTTCGCGCCAAAGTCGCGTTTCATATGACGCTTAAAGCGCCATTTCTCAGCCAATGAAGGTGCAAGCAGAGTGTGGGCAGCGTGATGACATAGGTCCTGGTCCCCACCATCTTAGAGAAGGGCATGGCAGTGATTGGCTTGCTTTCTGCGGCGTCACAGGGGCTATAAAGGGGCGTTCCCGCCGACCGCCATGTTACTGCTGCTGATCTGAGCATAGGGAGAGGTTGCTGCCGCTTCGTCAGAAGCAGGGATAGCGTTAGGCAGGGTATATTAACCCCCAAACCGCTTGTGCTGTAGCGATTTCCACTGTCCAACACCACCTTTTGTTTGCAGGGACAGTGGAGGCAAGATTTCTGTGCAACAGCTCTGTAGCTTATAAGGCTCCCTGATCGCTGCGTTGCTCTGTCTATGCCTCTGTGCAAACCAACTGCTTTTTTAAAAGCACAAATCCTGTTGGTCCTTCCTTTCTGCACAGCTATCTTGTTTGTTTGTCCTCATTTTTTGTGTGCAGCAGTCCTTTTTATTGCTGCCTGCCATACTTTTCAGAGATTATTGTAGGGAGATAGTAATTGTAGTACGGTCCCTATTTTTTTTTTTTTTAATATCTTCCAGCCACTTTCAGCCCCTGAAATTGTGTAGTGTAAAACAGTGGGCCTGTATTTTTCTGCACTGTCCCACACCTAAGAAGGGAGATTTATATTGCCAATCAGTGCATCTGTGCCAGTGCTGTCTGTGGTATCTGTCATTCATTTTGTGCCACAGGAAATATACTGTGATATAGTGGGCCTGATTTCTTCACTTGTCTTCCATATCAAAAAAAAAAATTAAATAAAGGGAGAATAATCTTGGCAAATCTGTGCCAGTGCTGTCTGTGGTATCTGTCATTCATTTTTTGCCGCAGGAAATATACTGTGATATAGTGGGCCTGATTTATTCACTTGTCTCCCATATCAAAATAAAAAAAATTTAAATAAAGGGAGAATAATCTTGGCAAATCTGTGCATCTGTGCCAGTGCTGTCTGTGGTATCTGTCATTAATTTTGTGCCACAGAAAATATACTGTGATATAGTGGGCCTGATTTATTCACTTGTCTCCCATATAAAAAAAAAAAATTAAAATAAAGGGAGAATAATCTTGCCAAATCTGTGCATCTGTGCCAGTGCTGTCTGTGGTATCTGTCATTCATTTTGTGCCACAGGAAATATACTGTGATATAGTGGGCCTGATTTATTCACTTGTCTCCCATATCAAAATAAAAAAAATAAATAAAGGGAGAATAATCTTGGCAAATCTGTGCATCTGTGCCAGTGCTGTCTGTGGTATCTGTCATTCATTTTTTGCCACAGGAAATATACTGTGATATAGTGGGCCTGATTTATTCACTTGTCTCCCATATCAAAATTAAAAAAAATGTAAGTAAAGTTAGAATAATCTTGGCAAATCTGTGCATCTGTGCCAGTGCTGTCTGTGGTATCTGTCATTAATTTTGTGCCACAGAAAATATACTGTGATATAGTGGGCCTGATTTATTCACTTGTCTCCCATATAAAAAAAAAATTAAAATAAAGGGAGAATAATCTTGCCAAATCTGTGCATCTGTGCCAGTGCTGTCTGTGGTATCTGCCATTCATTTTGTGCCACAGGAAATATACTGTGATATAGTGGGCCTGATTTATTCACTTGTCTCCCATATCAAAATAAAAAAAAATTTAAATAAAGTGAGAATAATCTTGGCAAATCTGTGCATCTGTGCCAGTGCTGTCTGTGGTATCTGTCACTCATTTTGTGCCACAGGAAATATACTGTGATATAGTGGGCCTGATTTATTCACTTGTCTCCCATATCAAAATAAAAAAAAAATTAAATAAAGGGAGAATAATCTTGGCAAATCTGTGCATCTGTGCCAGTGCTGTCTGTGGTATCTGTCATTCATTTTTTGCCACAGAAAATATACTGTGATATAGTGGGCCTGATTAAATCCTGCATTCTCCCACACATAAAGAGGGAAATTTCTATTGCTAGTGTGTGCATCTGCGTGCATCAGTCCTGTTAGTGGCATATCTGCCAGCCTCTTTCTGCCAATCAAACTGTGTAGTGTAATACAGTATGCCTCATCTTTTCCAGCATTCTCCCACACATAAAAAAGGGAGATTTTAATTCACAACAAGTTTACGTACACCTTCCACCTGCTTGTACAGGACCACATAACGGTTGTTAGTTTGGTTTAATTTTTCCAAGAATGAGGAAGTCTGGTGAAAGAGGTCGTGGCCGTGGGCGGTCATTGCCAGCTGGTAATGATGGTGGTGGTGGTGGAGCATCTGGTGGTAGTGGGAAAAGCAAAATAGCACCTAAGGCTCAAGTTGTTGAGCCAGCATCATCGTCTGGCTACACAAGGCCTCGAAGGCTCCTTTTTCTGGGAGTAGGAAAACCGCTTTTAAAGCCGGAGCAGCAGGAACAAGTTTTGGCTTTCATTGCTGACTCTGCCTCTAGCTCTTTCGCCTCCTCCTCGGAAAGTGCCAAATGTCAGAGCAGTGCATCGTCAGTGGATGTTCCCGGTCAGGGACAAGTCGCTTCCTTGTGTTCTTCACCCAGAACAACAGAGAAGGATGCGTCAGGCGACACAACAGGTTACTCCATAGAGCTATTTACACATACTGTTCCTGGGTTAGAAAAGGAAATTGTTAACAGGCCATGCCCATTACAAGATGAATCGGACATGGAGTGCACAGATGCACAGCCACAGCCAGATTATTATGCTGTTCCTGTGACTCAGATCAGAACATTGCCCTCGCAGTGTACTGATCCAGAATCTGACCCTGATGACACTATTAAGCCCCATCACGAACGCTATAGCACCAGCTTACACGGTGACTCAGAGGAAGGTGCCCAGGACATAGAAGAGGAGGTCATAGATGACACAGTTGTTGACCCCGATTGGCAGCCATTGGGGGAACAGGGTGCAGGTGGCAGTAGCTCTGAAGCGGAGCAGGAGGAGCTGCAGCAGGCATCAACATCGCAACAGGTTTCATCTGGCAGGCCCGTATCTGGTCAAAAACGTGTGGCAAAACCAAAACCAGTTGTAGGACAGCATGGCCATCCGGTTAAAGTAGCTCAGTGTGCAATGCCTGAAAAGGTATCCGATAGTAGGAAGAGTGCAGTCTGGTATTTTTTTAACCAAGATCCAAATGATCAGTGCAAAGTCATCTGTAAGAAATGCTCAAGGACCTTCAGCAGAGGTCAGAATGTTAAAAATCTAAATACAAGCTGCATGAGTAGACATTTAACCACCATGCACTTGCAAGCCTGGACTAACTACCAAATGTCCCTTAACGTTGTAGCACCCTCTCACAATGAAGCTAGTCAGCAACGCTACATCCCTTCCCTCACTGTAAGCCCACCGTTTACCACACCACTGGGAGTAAATGTGGCGGTTTCGTCGCAAGGCCAAAGCCATCAGGGAATCACCAGGTCCGTGGTAGGAAACACTGTATGTAGGGCAACAGCAAGAATACCATCACCAACACTCTCTCAGTCTGCCATGTCCACCGGCACCCCTGCTAGTTCCACCCTATGCAGCTCTCCAGTCCAGCTCACCCTACATGAGACTCTCGTTAGGAAAAGGAAGTACTCATCCTCACATCCACGTACACAGGGTTTGAACGCCCACATTGCTAGACTAATCTCGTTAGAGATGATGCCCTACCGGTTAGTTGAAACCGAAGCTTTCAAAGCCCTGATGGACTACGCTGTACCACGCTACGAGCTACCCAGTTGACACTTCTTTTCGAGAAAAGCCATCCCAGCCCTCCACCAGCATGTAAAAGACTACATTGTCCATGCACTCAGGCAATCTGTGAGTAGAAAGGTGCACCTGACAACAGATGCATGGACTAGTAGGCATGGCCAGGGGTGTTACGTCTCCATCATGGCACACTGGGATAATGTAGTGGATGCAGGGTCCAAAGGGGACAGCAATATTGGGACAGTTCTTCCTAGCCCACGGTCTAGGGAACAGTTGGCTGTAGGTGTTCATCCCCCCCTCCTCCTCCTCCAGCAGAAGCAAGAGCTCGTCCACAGACCGCAGTTGCACGACCACTCCATCCGCAGCTGCCACTGTTGCACACGAGGTATCCCATTATGGAACAGCTAGTGGCAAGCGTCAGCAGGCTGTATTGGCAATGAAGTGTTTGGGCGACAACAGACACACCACGGAAGTTCTGTCCGAGTTCTTGCAGCAAGAAACTCAGTCATGGCTGGGCACTGTACATCTTGAGGCAGGCAAGGTAGTGAGTGATAACGGAAGGAACTTTATGGCTGCCATAGCCCTTTCACAACTGAAACACATTCCTTGCCTGGCTCACACCTTAAACCTGGTGGTGTAGTGCTTTCTGAAAAGTTATCCGGGGTTACCCGGCCTGCTCCTGAAAGTGCGCAGACTTTGCTCGCACATCCGCCGTTCGCCTGTACACTCCAGCCATATGCAGAACCATCAGCGGTCTTTGCAACTTCCCCAGCATTGCCTAATCATCGACGTTGCAACAAGGTGGAACTCCACACTGCACATGCTTCAGAGACTGTGCGAACAGAGGCGTGCTGTTATGTATTTGTGGGAGGATACACATACACGGGTAGGCAGTTGGATGGCAGACATGGAGTTGTCAGGTGTGCAGTGGTCGAAGCTACAAGACCTGTGTCAAGTCCTTCAGTGTTTTGAGGAATGCACATGGCTGGTTAGTGCATACAACACCATAATAAGCATGAGCATCCCCCTAATGCGTCTGCTGATGCAAAGTTTGACACACATAAAGGAGCAGGCATCTGCAGCCGAGGACGAGGGAAGCCTAGATGACAGTCAGCCATTGTCTGCTCAGGGAAGTCAACAGGACGAGGTGGCGGGCGAAGAGGAGGAGGACGAGGAGGATGATGGGGAAGAGTATTTTTTGGATGAGGAAGCTTCTCAGGGGGCAACAGAAACTGCTGGCGTTGCAAGGCCGGGTTCTGGTTTTTTGAGGGAGACAAGTGACGTTGATTTGCCCGAAAGTGCTCCTCAACCCAGCACATGCACAGATTTGACAACTGGAACATTGGCACACATGGCAGATTATGCTTTGCGTATCCTCAAAAGGGACCCACGCATTATATAAATGATGACCGATGACGATTACTGGTTGGCCTGCCTCCTTGATCCTCGCTATAAAGGCAAATTGCTAAATATCATGCCACATGAGAACCTTGAACAAATATTGGCAACCAAACAAGCTACTCTTGTAGACCTTTTTGATTCAGGCATTCCCAGCACACAGCGCCAGTGATGGTTCTCACACGAACTGCAGGGGGCAACAGGGCAGAGGTGTTAGAGGTTCACAAATCAGAAGTGGCGTTGGACAGAGGGGTTTTCTGACCAGGTTGTGGAGTGATTTCGCAATGACTGCAGACACGACAGGTACTGCAGCATCAATTCAAAGTGACAGGAGACAACATTTGTCCAGTATGGTTACTAACTATTTTTCCTCCATTATCGATGTTCTCCCTCAGCCGTCATTCCCCTTTGATTACTGGGCATCCAAAATAGACACCTGGCCTGAATTGGCCGAATATGCATTGCAGGAGCTTGCTTGCCCAGCAGCTAGTGTGCTATCAGAAAGAGTATTCAGTGCTGCTGGTTCAATACTGACCGAAAAAAGGACTCGTCTGGCGACCCAAAATGTTGATGATCTAACCTTCATTAAAATGAACCACTCATGGATTTCAAATTATTTTGCCCCACCTTTCCCGGCTGACACCTAGCTTTCCTGAAAAAAGGTCTTGCTTTGGGACTGGTGTTACTGACTGTTCCAATCTCTAAATTTGCAGCTGCTGTTTGTACAGCATACGACATGTTTACACCTCCCTAAATGGCCTAACTCCCCCCACGGGGCCGTGGTCTTGCCACTTGGAGCAAGCACCCGTCAGAGAGGTGGGTGTGCCAACTTTTGGTCAACGGCACTGCCAATGGGTCCCTCATAGTACAATGAAGTGTCTCTGATGGTGGTGGCGCACACCCAATGTCAGACACACCGTTGTAACATGAGGGGCCCTGGGCCTGTACCGCCGGCCACGAAAGAGTGCCCCCGCAGCTCAAACAGTGCTCTACCACTTGCAAAATTATCTCTCGCTGCTCCACCACTCTTTAGTCTATGCGCTGAAATCCTTCAATGCCTGGCACTGACAATAACAATTTGTTGACATGTATGATGCTATTTAAAATAGGCAGGGGCCCTGTCCTACTTTTACAACAGTAAATACTTTGCGCCAAATTACAATGTCTGAAAGTCAGCATAGGAGCCCACCCCTGTACCGAAGTATGCCCCCCCCCCTTTTTTTTTTTTGTTTGGAGAGACATTGACATCTATTTAGTTTTTTGGAGTACTTACTGTCTGCGGTCCCTCCTTCGAATTGTCCTCTGCTGAGCACACCAATGCTGCCTGTGTACCTCTGCCACGTAAAGGAAGCTGCATGGAGCCTATTTTCTTATTTTAGGACTACTAAGTCTGTCTGCAGTCCCTCCTTCGAATTGTCCTCTGCTGTGCACACCAATGCTGCCTGTGTACCCCTGCCACATAATGGAAGCTGCATAGAGCCTATTTTCTTATTTTAGGACTACTAAGTCTGTCTGCGGTCCCTCCTTCGAATTGTCCTCCGCTGAGCACACCAATGCTGCCTGTGTACCCCTGCCACATAATGGAAGCTGCATAGAGCCTATTTTCTTATTTTAGGACTACTAAGTCTGTCTGCGGTCCCTCCTTCGAATTGTCCTCCGCTGAGCACACCAATGCTGCCTGTGCACCCCTGCCACATAATGGAAGCTGCATAGAGCCTATTTTCTTATTTTAGGCCTTCTAAGTCTGTCTGCGGTCCCTCCTTCGAATTGTCCTCTGCTGAGCACACCAATGCTGCCTGTGTACCCCTGCCACATAATGGAAGCTGCATAGAGCCTATTTTGTTATTTTAGGCCTTCTAAGTCTGTCTGCGGTCCCTCCTTCGAATTGACCTCCGCTGAGCACACCAATGCTGCCTGTGTACCCCTGCCACGTAAAGGAAGCTGCATGGAGCCTATTTTCTTATTTTAGGCCTACTAAGTCTGTCTGCGGTCCCTCCTTTGAATTGTCCTCCGCTGAGCACACCAATGCTGCCTGTGTACCCCTGCCACATAATGGAAGCTGCATAGAGCCTATTTTGTTATTTTAGGCCTTCTACGTCTGTCTGCGGTCCCTACTTCGAATTGTCCTCCGCTGAGCACACCAATCCTGCCTGTGTACCCCTGTAACCTACTTTAAACTGCATAGAGCCTACTTTCCATTGTAGGCCTACTACATGTAACTGTGTAAGCCTGTCATAACAGTTGTCCTCCACCACAGAACCCAGCTATGCCACATGTGTACTCCTTTTACCAATTTTGAACTTAATATAGCCTTCTTTTTTATTTTAGGCCTACTTCGTGTGTCAGAGCCACTAATTACACATGCCCTCCTCCGCTGAACCACGCTATGCTGCAAGTGTACTCCACTTACCAATTTTGAACAGCATTTTGCCTAATTACTTATTTAGGCCTACTTATTGTCTATGTCTCCCATTACAGTTGTCCTCCACTGTGCAAAGCTGAGCTTCAATCTTTAGGCTCTCATTAAGTAGTTGTTGTTAATATGTGTGGTTGGGGCCTACTAACGGTGTCTGCCACTCCCTGGTGTTGTCCTCCACTGTACAGAGCTGAGCTTCAATCTGCAGGCTCTCATTAAGTAGCTGTTGTTAATATAACACTGCTGTTGGCCTACTAGTGTGGTTGGGGCCTACTAACGGTGTCTGCTGCTCCCTGGTGTTGTCCTCCACTGTACAAAGCTGAGCTTCAATCTTCAGGCTCTCAATAAGTAGTTGTTGTTAAAATAACAGTGCAGTAGGCCTACTATTTCGGTTGTGGCCTACTAACGGTGTCTGCCTCTCCCTGGTGTTGTCCTCCACTGTACAGAGCTGAGCTTCAATCTTCAGGCTCTCATTAAGTAGTTGTTGTTAATATAACACTGCTGTTGGCCTACTAGTGTGGTTGGGGCCTACTAACGGTGTCTGCCACTCCCTGGTGTTGTCCTCCACTGTACAAAGCTGAGCTTCAGTCATCAGGCTTTCGGCCTATAGTATCAGATATTTAACTGAATTTGGCCTACTTGTCTGGTTGGGCCCTACTAACGGTGTCTGCCGCTCCTGGGTTTTCTCCTGTTTGGTTTTCTTGAGCTTCAATCTTCAGGCTCTCATTAAGGAGTTGTTGTTAAGATAACAGTGCAGTTGGCCTACTATTTCGGTTGGGGCCTACTAACGGTGTCTGCCGCTCCCTGGTGTTGTCCTCCACTGTACAGAGCTGAGCTTCAATCTTCAGGCTCTCATTAAGTAGTTGTTGTTAATGTAACACTGCTGTTGGCCTACTAGTGTGGTTGGGGCCTACTAACGGTGTCTGCCGCTGCTTTTTGTTCTCCACTGTACAGAGCTGAGCTTCAATCTTCAGGCTCTCATTAAGTAGTTGTTGTTAAGATAACAGTGCAGTTGGCCTACTATTTCGGTTGGGGCCTACTAACAGTGTCTGCCACACCTTGGTGTTGTCCTGTGTTATGAGCTTCAATCTTCAGGCTTTCGGGCTAGATTTGTAATATTTAACTGCATTGGGCCTACTAGTGTGGTTGGGCCCTTAAAACGGTGTATGCCGCTCCTGGGTTTTCTCCTGTTTTGTTTTCCCGAGCTTCGATCTTCAGGCTTTCGGCCTTTATTTGTAATATTAAACTGCATTGGGCCTACTACTGTGGTTGGGCCCTTAAAACAGTGTCTGCCGCTGCTGGGTTTTCTACTCCACTGAACAAACCAATGCCGCCTGGTTAGTCCTGTTACCAATTTTGAACTGCATTTAGCCCACTTTATTATTTGGGCCTATATCTGTGTTTCATCCTCATCCTGCCCATTGCCCAGCCAGTGCTAGATGAGTCTTGTGGTACATTGACCCAGACCACTACATTCCCCTTGCACGCTACACAGCCACAATCTGACCCTGCTGAAAGTCAGGTTCCCCTTCCCGCATACTATACCACCTTACACAGGGACAAAGAGGAAGGTGCAGATGAAAGTGCAGGTTCCTTCATCAGGTGGGGGGCATACTCGTTGGCGACATCACAGGCACAGGGCCCCTCAGAGTACGCAGATATGTCGCTGCCGGTGGGAGGCGCCCCCGCCGTGCAAACACACCGCCGTACTTTGAGGGGCCCTGTGCCTGTGCCAATGCCAACGAGTGGGCCCCCCTGCTTGCTCAGGATCACAGCACTTGCAAATTTGAAATACTTACCTCTCACTGCTCCACCGCCGTGACGTAGTCCACGTTTCCTGGGCCCACTAAAAACTTGAACCAGCCCTACTCCCCACAACTTTAGCCAAATGACCCCCAATTTCCAATGCACAACTATTATTATAAAGTTAATTAAGATTGACAAGCTTCAGAAACAAGAATGGATGTTTTTGCCATTAAAATGGGCTCTGTATGTGTTTTCCTGGCCCCCACTCACTGCCGACTATGCTTCCCCATTGACTTGCATTGGGTTTCGTGTTTCGGTCGATCCCCGACTTTTTGTGATAATCGGCCGATTGCACTCGACTTGACTTTTGAGATAGTCGGGTTTTGCAAAACCCGACTCGACCCCAAAAAAGTAAAAGTCGCTCAACCCTACAGGCGAGCGCTCGTGTGGTCAGCAGCATTATTACACACAATACTTTCGATCTATCATTAGGAAAACGGTCAGCATGCACATCAAAATATAGCATACATTGATTTACAAAGCAACGAAATTTTTCGCGATCACCATTAAATCTGAATGGGGGCAACTTAGGTAGGCTAGCTGGTGGCGGTTGCCCAGAGGGAAAAGTCGCTTGTGCAGCTATTTGTGTGCTTATGTCTTGAAAAACCCGTCCATACTGAGACTCTATGCCAGCAAGTTTGTTTTCCTGGGCTGCCATGCGGGTGCTTAAGTCCTGCAAAGTCTGTCCAAACACTTGTTGATTGTGTTCAAAGCTTCCAAACTTCTTTTGCAGACCTTCCACATCTTTCTGCTGTGATCTAATTATGGAAAACACCTGCTCTAGTCTCCTTTCTGCAGTCATTGTTCCAGCAGTCTCCTTTTTTTTAGGCTAGAGTATCCTGTAATAATTATAGGGGATAACTCAGGAGACTCTTTGCATGGAACAAGACAACTACAGGACACAGTTTTATAAGTGGTAAAGTCTATATTATCGCACGGTGATTCAAACAGGTGCAGAGAGAAACTCAAGTCCACAACACTTGGTGCAAATATCGAATGCAGCTCAGCAGTCTATAGGAAACTTCAGAGGAAAATGCAATCATACAGAAAGTCTATGAAGCACAATTATTCTTGAGGATACTTGACACAAATAAGTCCTTGCTTAGTCCAAAACACGGATAGATATGCTTATAAGACAGTTCAAATAATATCTTAGCTCAACCATGGAGGTTTGGGTAATAGTCTCAGGTTCTTGCAGAGCAGAAACAGCTTACATGTCCAGCAAATGCAGATAGAAGCAAACACGAGCAGCAGATGAAGGAGGATTACTGGAACTGGTGTAAGCAGCAGGAACTCAGAGCAGAGCAGCAGGATCACCACACAGGTTCACAGGAGCAGGTATATAGCCGGGGAGTCACCAGAGGTCAGGAGCTGGATGCAAGGCAGAATACTCTAGCACAGACTGAAGGCTGGGGTGGAGTTTTATAGCAGGAAGACACAGTGCACATGAGACCAAAGACGCCATCTTGGAAAAGGGCAGTAATGCACAAAAAGGTAATAAAAAATGTTCAGAGTCCTGACACCAACTGGAATTTCCCCTTTTACTCTTGCCCCTTTCCTTCTTAAGGCGAGGGTGGGAACTGTGTAGGATTTCATAGCAGCACAGAAAGGTACAAGAACCGGGCATCTCCACCTTCAGGAATAACCCTGGGGTTAGAAGTAGATTAGAGCTTCCCTAGATTAGGAACAGTATAGGGTCCCTCTTCCCCTGCATTCCTACAGCCATAGCGTGACATTATTATTCACCCCATATTTTCTGATCCTAACATGGATCTGATTGCTGCACTAGCTAAGCAAATGCAGACTCTGTTTTTGGAGGTGAAAGATCTGCAGTCTATAGTTGTACAGCAACAGCAGCAAATTGCAGGTCTGGTGGCCCTCCTTGATCGATTCTTTGGGAGGGCACTGTAAATTTATGGTTTTGAGGGAAGTTGGTAAACTGTGCTTCAGGCTACATCCTCATTCCTCTGGGAGTGAGGGAAAACTGGTGGGGACTGTTATCGCCCTTCTTAAGGTGGATCCTACACCCTGGGCCGTTTCTTTACCGGTTGACTCCCTTTCTCTCCGGTTGGTAAATGACTCTGACTGAGTCTCCCGTGCTGAGTCTAAGCTATGCAAGCTCCAGCAGGGGAATCAGACAGCAGAGGAGTTTTGATTTAAGTTCCGGAGATAGGCCACTTACATCGGGTGGAAAGATCTGGCCCTCAGAAGCCAGCTTTGCCAAGGCCTGATAAAAATGCTAAAAGACGCACTGCTGCACTAAGAAACTCCTGAGTCTTTGGAGACCACTATGGCCTTAGTCATCTGGCTTGACTGATGCCTCTGAGATAGACCACCGATAACCCCTCCTTCAGCTATACTCCCTAGGCGGAGAGCTACTTCTTGTGTCCTCATGAACCTATGCAGTTGGGCAGGACCTCAGGACCTGCTGCAGAATGGGGGTTTGTTTCTTTTGTGGTCAGAAAGGGTAACTTCATTGGGGTCTGTCCCTTCACACTTAAATTAAAGAAACTGGCGAAAAACTTGTGACCCCATGTAGTGTGAATATAAAAATGGATATTTTGAGTCCATATTGAAATATACAGAATGCATTCAGACCATTACAGAGCAGCATTGCTGGTCATACATTTACAGACAGACAATGCTCACAGTGACACACACTTGAGAACTGTTTACTTATTGTCTGAAAGCTTACACCTCACAAACAGTTCTATGTTTCTCTATGTTTGTTGTTTGTTTTTGTAAAACATGAAGGTCTATTTAACCTCTGTCTGTTGTGCCTCTAATCCTTGTGGGTTTTCTCATTATTTGATGTTTGCCTGGCATCTCTGTTTCATCTTACCTTGAAAGCTGGACACTGGATGGGTAGGGTGAAACCAGAGTTACACAGAGTGCAAATCACAATATAAGGCCAGAGAAACATCACTGAAATAGAAGCAAAAACGTGGGTACCTGTACACGTGTACAGTGTTGTGATACCTGCATAAGTGGGGATTCCCCGTGCAGTGTTGTGAATTTCCCAGGGATTCTCTGTCTTGGTGCATGCTTCTCTGATATTTCAGCCAGATGATGCTTAAAAGCCTCTTGGTGATGTTGTGAATATATGTAGTTAATTTTTATATGTACTTAATCATTATATGTATTGAATCTTTATATGTACTTAACCTTTGTATGTTAAAATATACAAAAATGTATGCAACCATACTATTCAATCAAACTATTCCTTTAATTTTGTGCTTTAAAATAAAATTGCATTATATCGCAAGTAGTAGCCTTCTTTAAAGCCGCATCCGAACCTTAGTGTTAAAAACTTGGCGATATGCCCCAGGTTATGTGTAGGATTACAACTTGGGAGTATACATTTCCTCCATGTATACCTCTCAGTTTATCTTACCTGCAGAAGTCATTGTTGGAACGAAAACTGAAAGAGTGTATATTCTTTTGGATAGTGGGGTGGGAGCTAATATGGTGGATGTGCAGTTTGCTCAGACGCATGGCTTGTCTTGTAGTGTTCTGGCAAAACTCATCCCCATATTTTCTATTGATTCTGTGCCTCTTGGTCAGGGGTGTTTCACAAAGGTGGTGCAAAATTTGGGCCTTCACATTAGGGTACTTAGCAATGTGCTATGTGCTTGAGGGTCTTCCCCTTTGTAAATTTGCAGTCTAGAGAAATAGCAAAATGGAGTGATTTCTATAAGAATAGCTGTCTTAAGTCCAACCTCTCTACTATTTCCACCAAAATGCTACTCTCTTTTCTGTCCGGTTTTGAGGAGGTGTTTTCTAAAGAGGGGTGCCAGGAATTGCCTCCTCATTGGGCCTATTGTCATGATCTCAATGGCAAGAGATCATAGCATCAGCATATATAGGAACTAGCTCTTGGAAGATGGAAACTGAGCTGACCATGAACTAAACCTAACGCACAACTAGCAGTGGCCGGGTAGCATGCCTACGTTGATTCTAGATGCCCAGCACCAGCCGGAGGACTAAATAAAGCTAGCAGAGGAAAATATTAGTCCTAGCTCACCTCTAGAGAAATACCCCGAAAGGAGACAGAGGCCCCCCACATGTATTGGCGGTGAATCAAGATGAAATAACAAACGTAGTATGAAAATAGGTTTAGCAAATTTGAGGTCCACTTACTACATAGCAGAAGACAGAAAGGACACTTTCATGGTCAGCTAAAAACCCTATCAAAACACCATCCAGAAATTACTTTAAAACTCTGGCATTAACTCATAACACCAGAGTGGCAATTCCTGTTCACAAGAGCTTTCCAGACACAGTAACGAAACTACAGCTGTGAACTGGAACAAAAATGCAAAAACAAACATGGACAAGAGTCCAACTTATCTAGTAGTTGTCTAGGAGCAGGAACAAGCACAGAGAGGCTTCTGATAACATTGTTGACCGGCAAGCAACTAACAGAGCAGCAAGGTTATATAGCGACTCCCACATCTTGATGGGAACAGGTGAACAGAGAAGATGGAGACACCAGTTCAATTCCACCAGTAGCCACCGGGGGAGCCCAGAATCCAAATTCACAACAGTACCCCCCCCTCAAGGAGGGGGCACCGAACCCTCACCAGAACCACCAGGGCGATCAGGATGGGCCCTATGAAAGGCACGAACCAGATCAGAGGCATGAACATCAGATGCATTCACCCAAGAATTATCCTCCTGGCCGTATCCCTTCCACTTGACCAGATACTGGAGTCTCCGTCTGGAAACACGAGAGTCTAAGATTTTCTCCACAACGTACTCCAACTCACCCTCAACCAACACCGGAGCAGGAGGCTCAACGGAAGGCACAACCGGTACCTCATACCTGCGCAATAATGACCGATGAAAAACGTTATGAATAGAAAAGGATGCAGGGAGGTCCAAACGGAAGGAAACAGGGTTAAGAATCTCCAATATCTTATACGGGCCGATGAACCGAGGCTTAAACTTAGGAGAAGAGACCCTCATAGGGACAAAACGAGAAGACAACCACACCAAGTCCCCAACACGAAGACGAGGACCAACACGACGACGGCGGTTAGCAAAAAGCTGAGTCTTCTCCTGGGACAACCTCAAATTGTCCACCACCTGCCCCCAGATCTGATGCAATCTCTCCACCACAGCATCCACTCCAGGACAATCCGAAGATTCCACCTGACCAGAGGAAAATCGAGGATGAAACCCCGAATTACAGAAAAACGGGGACACCAAAGTGGCAGAGCTGGCCCGATTATTGAGAGCGAACTCCGCCAATGGCAAAAAAGCAACCCAATCATCCTGGTCAGCAGACACAAAACACCTCAGATATGTCTCCAGGGTCTGATTAATCCGCTCAGTCTGGCCATTCGTCTGAGGATGGAAAGCGGACGAAAAAGATAAATCTATGCCCATCCTAGCACAGAATGCCCGCCAAAATCTAGACACGAATTGGGTCCCTCTGTCAGAAACGATATTCTCAGGAATCCCATGCAAACGAACAACATTTTGAAAAAACAGAGGAACCAACTCGGAAGAAGAAGGCAACTTGGGCAGAGGAACCAAATGGACCATCTTAGAGAAACGGTCACACACCACCCAGATGACAGACATCTTCTGAGAAACAGGCAGATCTGAAATAAAATCCATCGAGATGTGCGTCCAAGGCCTCTTAGGAATAGGCAAGGGCAACAACAATCCACTAGCCCGAGAACAACAAGGCTTGGCCCGAGCACAAACGTCACAAGACTGCACAAAGCCTCGCACATCTCGTGACAGGGAAGGCCACCAGAAGGACCTTGCCACCAAATCCCTGGTACCAAAAATGCCAGGATGACCTGCCAACGCAGAAGAATGAACCTCAGAGATGACTCTACTGGTCCAATCATCAGGAACAAACAGTTTATCAGGTGGGCAACGATCAGGTCTATCCGCCTGAAACTCCTGCAAGGCCCGCCGCAGGTCTGGAGAAACGGCTGACAATACCACTCCATCCTTAAGGATACCTGTGGGCTCAGAGTTACCAGGCGAGTCAGGCTCAAAACTCCTAGAAAGGGCATCCGCCTTAACATTCTTAGAACCCGGTAGGTATGACACCATAAAATTAAACCGAGAGAAAAATAATGACCAGCGCGCCTGTCTAGGATTCAGGCGCCTGGCGGTCTCAAGATAAACCAAATTTTTGTGGTCAGTCAATACCACCACCTGATGTCTGGCCCCCTCAAGCCAATGGCGCCACTCCTCAAAAGCCCACTTCATGGCCAAAAGCTCCCGATTCCCAACATCATAATTCCGCTCAGCGGGCGAAAATTTACGGGAAAAGAAGGCACAAGGCCTCATCACGGAGCAGTCAGAACTTTTCTGCGACAACACTGCCCCAGCTCCGATCTCAGAAGCGTCGACCTCAACCTGAAAAGGTAGAGCAACATCAGGCTGACGCAACACAGGGGCAGAGGAAAAACGGCGCTTAAGCTCCCGAAAGGCCTCCACAGCATCAGGGGACCAATCAGCAACATCAGCACCCTTCTTAGTCAAATCGGTCAATGGCTTAGCAATATCCGAAAAACCAGCAATAAATCGACGATAAAAGTTAGCAAAGCCCAAAAATTTCTGAAGACTCTTAAGAGAAGAGGGCTGCGTCCAATCACAAATAGCTTGAACCTTGACAGGATCCATTTCAATGGAAGAGGGGGAAAAAATATATCCCAAAAAGGAAATCCTCTGTACCCCAAAAACACACTTAGAACCCTTCACACACAAAGAATTAGACCGCAAAACCTGAAAAACCCTCCTGACTTGCTGGACATGAGAGTCCCAGTCATCCGAAAAAATCAGAATATCATCCAGATACACAATCATAAATTTATCCAAATAATCGCGAAAAATATCATGCATAAAGGACTGGAAAACTGACGGAGCATTTGAAAGACCAAAAGGCATCACTAAATACTCAAAGTGGCCCTCGGGCGTATTAAATGCGGTTTTCCACTCATCCCCCTGCCTGATTCGCACCAAATTATACGCCCCACGAAGGTCAATCTTAGAGAACCACTTGGCCCCCTTTATGCGAGCAAACAAATCAGTCAGCAACGGCAATGGGTATTGATATTTAACAGTGATTTTATTCAAAAGCCGATAATCAATACATGGCCTCAAAGAGCCGTCTTTTTTTGACACAAAGAAAAAACCGGCTCCTAAGGGAGATGACGATGGACGAATATGTCCCTTTTCCAAGGACTCCTTTATATATTCACGCATAGCAGCATGTTCAGGCACAGACAGATTAAATAAACGACCCTTTGGGTATTTACTACCCGGGATTAAATCTATGGCACAATCGCACTCTCGGTGCGGAGGTAACGAACCAAGCTTGGATTCTTCAAAGACGTCACGATAGTCAGACAGGAACTCAGGAATTTCAGAGGGAATAGATGATGAAATGGAAACCACAGGTACATCCCCATGAGCCCCCTTACATCCCCAGCTCAACACAGACATAGCTTTCCAGTCGAGGACTGGGTTGTGAGATTGCAGCCAAGGCAATCCTAGCACCAAATCATCATGTAGATTATACAGCACCAGAAAGCGAATAATCTCCTGGTGATCCAGATTAATACGCATAGTTACTTGTGTCCAGTATTGTGGTTTATTATTAGCCAATGGGGTGGAGTCAATCCCCTTCAGAGGAATAGGAGTCTCCAAAGGCTCTAAATCATACCCACAGCGTTTGGCAAAGGACCAATCCATAAGACTCAAAGCGGCGCCAGAGTCGACATAGGCGTCCGTGGTAATAGATGACAAAGAGCAAATCAGGGTCACAGATAGAATAAACTTAGACGGTAAGGTGCAAATGGAAACAGATTTACCAAGCTTTTTAGTGCGCTTAGAGCATGCTGATATAACATGAGTAGAATCACCACAATAGAAACACAACCCATTTTTCCGTCTAAAATTCTGCCGCTCGCTTCGGGACAGAATTCTATCACACTGCATACTCTCTGGCGACTTCTCAGTGGACACCGCCAGATGGTGCACTGGTTTGCGCTCCCGCAAACGCCTATCGATCTGAATAGCCATTGTCATGGACTCATTCAGACCCGCAGGCACAGGGAACCCCACCATAACATCCTTAATGGCATCAGAGAGACCCTCTCTGAAAGTCGCCGCCAGGGCGCACTCATTCCACTGAGTAAGCACAGACCATTTACGGAATCTTTGGCAGTAAATTTCCGCTTCATCTTGCCCCTGAGATAGGGACATCAAAGTTTTTTCTGCCTGAAGCTCCAAATGAGGTTCGTCATAAAGCAACCCCAAGGCCAGAAAAAACGCATCCACATTGAGCAACGCAGGATCCCCTGGTGTCAATGAAAAAGCCCAGTCTTGAGGGTCGCCCCGGAGCAAGGAAATCACAATCCTGACCTGCTGTGCAGGATCTCCGGCAGAGCGAGATTTCAGGGACAAAAATAATTTGCAATTATTTCGAAAATTCTGAAACCCAGATCTATTCCCCGAGAAAAATTCCGGCAAAGGAATTCTCGGCTCAGATACAGGTGCATGACAAACAAAATCTTGCAAATTTTGTACCTTCATGGCGAGATTATTCAAACCTGCAGTTACACTCTGAAGATCCATTGCAAACAGGTGAACACAGAGCCATTCAAAGGAGAGAAAAAAAAAAAAAAAAAAAAAATTCAGCAGACTACTTATTTCTCTCCTTTCTCAGCCAAGGATTTTAACCCTTTAGTGGGCCGGTCAAACTGTCATGATCTCAATGGCAAGAGATCATAGCATCAGCATATATAGGAACTAGCTCTTGGAAGATGGAAACTGAGCTGACCATGAACTAAACCTAACGCACAACTAGCAGTGGCCGGGTAGCATGCCTACGTTGATTCTAGATGCCCAGCACCAGCCGGAGGACTAAATAAAGCTAGCAGAGGAAAATATTAGTCCTAGCTCACCTCTAGAGAAATACCCCGAAAGGAGACAGAGGCCCCCCACATGTATTGGCGGTGAATCAAGATGAAATAACAAACGTAGTATGAAAATAGGTTTAGCAAATTTGAGGTCCACTTACTACATAGCAGAAGACAGAAAGGACACTTTCATGGTCAGCTAAAAACCCTATCAAAACACCATCCAGAAATTACTTTAAAACTCTGGCATTAACTCATAACACCAGAGTGGCAATTCCTGTTCACAAGAGCTTTCCAGACACAGTAACGAAACTACAGCTGTGAACTGGAACAAAAATGCAAAAACAAACATGGACAAGAGTCCAACTTATCTAGTAGTTGTCTAGGAGCAGGAACAAGCACAGAGAGGCTTCTGATAACATTGTTGACCGGCAAGCAACTAACAGAGCAGCAAGGTTATATAGCGACTCCCACATCTTGATGGGAACAGGTGAACAGAGAAGATGGAGACACCAGTTCAATTCCACCAGTAGCCACCGGGGGAGCCCAGAATCCAAATTCACAACAGCCTATGATTGTCCCGTTAACTTGCTCCCTGGAGCAAAACTATCCAAACCAAGGTAATACATTCTTTCTGGTCCCAAGAGACTGGCCATGAAGAAGTATACAGTATCACACAAAGTCGTAAAGTCTTATTATTATTATTATGTATACCCCTCCTCACTTGTAAAGCGCCATGGAATAAATGGCGCTATAACAATAAATAATAATAATAATAATAATAATAATAATAAAGTCTTGCCAAGGGATATATCAGACCTTCCTCTTCCTCTTTTCCTGCAGATGTTCCTGTCTTTCCAGCAACAGTTTCTGTTCCTCCAGTGTCAGCCATGCCCACCTGCCTGCCAGAGTGTCAGCCATGCCCACTTGCCTGCCAGGGTGTTAGCCGTGCCCACCTGCCTGCCATGGTTTCAGCCATGCCTGTCTGAACTTGCCAGTCTAAACATCAGCTATCTACAGAACTAACCTGCACCTGTTGTTAGTGTCCTGCTCACTTGTGGGGTCAGCTGCTACTGCCAGACGCTGGCCTGGAGTGGTACTTGGCAGCTACCTGCCGCACAAACCTGACCTCACCACTAGAGGCTCCAGTGAACACCAAGGTAGCTGCTTAGTCACACCCCTCTAGGGTTAGTCTTGTTTCTGGCACAGTGAGGCCACAATCCTCACTCACGACATCCAGTCTGGGCGCAAGCATTACCATTTGCTCAGTCCATGGTCCTTGCTGAGTCCCATGAATTTTCACTCTCGGAGCGAGATGACCTTATGTTTTTGCTAACATGAGTGACAGAACAAATTTTTTACATGATCTGAATCCCTGACTTTTGCTGCACTAGCCCTGGCCGCAGTACCTGCAGCCGTACATACCCAACCTGTGACTTGCACTCCTGGAGCAGTGCTTGCAGCACTATGAATTTTTTTCTCCCCATTTTCTCCCTGACCGGGTCAAGGTGGGATTCCTTATGTCCTACTTAGCAGAAGATGCGTTGAAATGGCTCAACCCCAACTGGAAAACAGGGGATCCTATCACCTCGGACCTTCAGGTCTTCCTGATGGCCTTCTGTAAAGTCTTCAATGTGCCTAGTCCTACTTCTTCTGCAGTGACTTCCCTCCCAAGCTTTCAGAAATGGACTAGACGGGTGACACCTATGGGATAACCATTATGTCTGGCCATGACCATCCAAAGACCATCTATTCTTCAGCCTGTAAAAGCAGCTACCCAAGCAGAACCCAAAAAGGCTGACAAAAGTATGCTGGCTGTGCAGCAGCCTGAATCCAGTCATGTGAAGGGATTGTGGTATCGTTGCACTTGTGTGGAACATTCTGACGGTCTCTGCCCTAAACTCCTAAACCTTGGGCCAGTAGCAGAGGATGCCCTTGGTGAGAGTATTTCCTCTCCAAAAAGGTTTATGACTGTTTCCATTCATGTGGGAGCTTTGGTTCACAGGTGTATTTAATCTGCAAGCCATACGGAATCAGTGTGTGATTCCTGTTCAACAGCTCCAGATCCAGAAAGGGTGTTGTCTGGGATGGGCAAGCCCTACTCAAGAACAGTCTAGTCTTGAAGGAACAACTACAGCTCCAAGTTGGAGCGTTATACTTGGGGAAGATCATCTTCCACATGCTGTCTGGTATGCACATAGGTCATCCAAGCTGAGAACTCTACTGCCCGTTCTGGTCTGGATACGCAGTGTGGTCTTTCATTGGGAAAAACCAAATCACGAGAGGTGTCTGGTTCCCATACGTCAAGGTCAGTCAGCAGTGTCACCATCTTCCTCGCCTGGTCTGCTAGTCATCTAGTTATGGTGTGCTGTCATCTCCAAAGGAAGGTGAAGCGGTGACGATTTCTCCACACATCTCTGACAATTGTACCAATGATCAGTTCCCAGGAACCTCCTGGCCTCTAGGATGATTTTCCCTGGACAGAAGATTGACCCAGTATGGGTGCCTTCAGCTTCCATGTGACCAGTTGATGAAGATATCAAAATGGAAGCTTTACACCAACCAGGAGGAAAAAGTCCAGATTGTGGTATCTTCTATGGTGGTGGCTGACCTCGTCTGGGAGAGAGAAACTTGGCATTCTGAGATTCCTAGTATCACGCCTGCCTCATTCTTCCCTACGGATGTCTTGATGGACTGGACTGTGCGTGGTCCTGAGGAGAGTTGGGCTTTACTCTTTCTGCAGTCTATCCTGGCAGGTTTGAAGAAGAGTGGGCGTAAGGAGGGGGTACTGTAACATGGCTGCTGGCATCACTGCATGGCTTCCCATCTACCACCAGGCTGATACACCGACTTACTCACCACTCCAGGCAATGCTGTGCGTTCTGCCCCTCTGCCTGCTCCATGCTGTAAACCATGTGGTCTTCGGCTTGTGCTAACTTACTGGTTGTATGCTTAGGGCGGCGGCGCCTGCGCTTTCTGATTCTTAACTCCTTAACGGCCAGAGGTATTTTCAGTTTTGCACTTTCATTTTTTGCTCCCCTTTTTCCCAGAGCCATAACTTTTTTTATTTTTTGGTCAATATGGCCATGTGAGGGCTTGTTTTTTGTGGGACGAGTTGCACTTTTGAACGACACCATTGGTTTTAACATATCGAGTACTGGGAAAAGGGAAAAAAATTCCAAGTGCTGTGAAATTGCAAAAAAAGTGCAATCCTAAAGTTGTTTATGCTTTGCTTTTTTACTATGTTGACAAAATGCTAAAACTGAACTGCCATTATGATTCTCCAGGTCATTATAAGTTCATAGACCCCAAACATGTCTAGGTTCATTTTTATCTAAGTGGTAAAAAAAATCCAAACTTTGTAAAAAAAGAAAAAACAAATTGCGCCATTTTCCTATTCCAGTAGTGTCTCCATTTTTCATGATCTATTTTTTGTGCAACGAGCTGACTTTTTCACTGATACCATTTTGGTGCAAATACGAACATTTGAGCGCCCTTTATTGCATTTTAACAAAAAATAGTAATTCTGGCGTTTTGACTTTTTTTCCTATTTTTAATTGATAGATCGGGTGATTCTGAATGCATTTATAACAAATATGTGGATGTTTTTTTTTTAACTGTTTTATTATGAATGGGGCGAAAGGGGGTGATTTGAACTTTTACATTTTTTTAATTTTTATATATATATATATATTTTTTTTTTAACTTTTGGCATGTTTCAATAGTATCCATGGGAGACTAGAAGCTGCCATGACCCGATCCGCTCTGCTACATACAGGAAATAATCAGATCACCTGTATGCAGCAGAATTACTCACTTGCTGTGAGCACCGACCACCGGGCGACGCTCACAGAAAGCCGGCAGTGACAACCATAGAGGTCTCCAGGAGACTTCTGATTGTCATGCCATCCCATTGGTGACCCGCGATTGCTGGAATCACATGTTAAATGTCTGTCAGCGTTTGATAGCGGCATTTAATGGGTTAATATCCGAGGGTGGTTCAAAACAGCTGACATGTGACGGGAAATACGTGGGCTCACTGCCTGAGCCCACATAAAAGGGAGGGTGTTCAACATCGGTGTACATTTACTCCAGATGTTGGAAAGAGGTTAAAGGAACAGTGTGTGCATTCTAATGTGTCCCCAGCTTATTGACAAAAGGTACCGGGTACTTAAGGCATCTTCACCAACGGGAAAATGCCTGAGCCATATTCTCACTCAGTCTGTGTTCAACTTCTGTGTTGCCAGGTCCTGTCCTGTCCCTGCTTTTGTCCCTGTCACCCTGGGGGCTATATACCAAGGTCTGAATCCCATATCTTGAACTAGTACCTGTGTTTCACCTTCTCTGAACTAAGTCTTATTCCTGTTCCTGTTTGTACCTTAGTCTGGAATGTTCCCAACTCTGCTGTGTCTATCCTTCTTCCTACTCCTTAACTTGCCTTTTCATTATCTGCACTTGTCTCTATCAGGTTGTCACTGCACAAAGTTATTTCCCCTGGTCTACTCTTGTTACTTCACTGTAAGTACTTGTGTGAATCTGGTCCTGTGGGCTGCCTTTCCACATCTGCGGCCCTGCTCTGCTCCCTCTCCGCATCTGCAGCCCTGCTCTGCTCCCTTTCCACATCTGTGCTTCTGCTCTGCTCCCTCTCCGCATTTGCGGTCCTGCTCTGCTCTCTCTGTTCCCACATCCCACTCATACCTGCCTGTGTCCCAGTCCTTCCTGAAACTGGCTCCAGTCAGTACTGGTTACTACCTGATCTTATATCCCACTCGTACCTGCCAGTGTTCCTGCCTTTCCCACAACTCTTCCTATTCCTCTAGTGTCAGCCGTGCCCACCTGTCAGCCAGAGTTGTGTCAGCCATGCCCACTGACAGGCCTGTACATCATCCTTGCCTCCCAGTACTTGCCAATCTAAATATCAGCTATCTACAGTACTCGCCTGCACATGTCATTAGTGTCCTGTCCCCTGTGGGGTCAGCTGCTACTGCCAGACATCCCCCTGGAGTAGTACCTGGCATCTTCCTGTCACACAAGCCTGACCTCACAACAAAAGGTACCACAAAATGGTGTTCTTGGGATGCAACTCAGCATTCTGTCTCCTCCAAACACGACAAGTTTTGTTTCCACCAAACAGGTCTACTTTGGTTTCATCAGACCATATGACATTCTCCCTATACTATTCTGGATAATTCAAATGCTTTCTAGCAAACTTCAGATGGGCCCAGACATGTACTGGCTTAAGCAGGGGGACACGCTTGGAACTGCAGGATCTGAGTCCGTGGCGGCATAGTGGTTACTGATGGTAGCCTTTGTTACGGTGGTCCCAGCAGGTCATTCACTAGGTCCCTCCGTGTGGTTCTGGGATTTTTGCTCACTGTTCTTGTGATCATTTTGAACTCACAGGGTGAGATCTTGCGCGGAGCCCCAGATTGAGGGAGATTATCAGTGGTCTTGTATGTCTTCCATTTTCTTATTATTGCTCCCACAGATGATTTCATCACCCCAAGCTGCTTGCCTTTTGCAGATCCAGTCTTCCCAGCCTGGTGCAGGGCTACAATTTTGTGTCACGGGGGTACTGGGTATAATACAGCTGATTACCCGGGCCCCTGCAATATCCCTCAGATTAGTGAAACCCTGTCTGTCCCTCTCCCAGAGTTTACACTGAAGGTGTGCATGTCTGGGCCGTCAGGCCTGACCCTGACTCCTGTTTCAGTACTAAGCTGAAACCTCCACCCGCCACCCAGTGATAAAACCTCACACCAACCCCTACAGAAAGCACAGACAGGGAAAACTAAAAACGCACAACGCCGCAGACACACAGGAAAACACAATAATGTGCACAGGGCAAAACAAATACAAATATAGGAAGGAGAAATATGACGAAGGATAATACACCACCAGATACGATATTTCCTCTCCTAGACCACCACTCCAGACCGAGATCACCAGGCACAAGACACAAGCTATAATCGGCGATGCCCAAAGTTCAGCAGAACTATTTAAAGGCAGTGGGCGAGACCCAGCCTCCAATCTGAGTACCAGCTAGATTAACCCCGGACAACCTAGAAGAAATCTAGCCGGCGCCACTGAGCGCATAGTGGACGAATGTGGAATTACCGCTGTCTGTCGGACGCCCTAGTGTGAATAGCGTCCGACATGATGTTTCTGGTGTTCTTCGACAGCTCTTTGGTCTTCACCATAATGGAGTTGGGAGTGTGACTGTTTGAGGTTGTGGACAGGTGTCTTGTACACTGGTAACAAGTTCAAACAGGTGCCATTGCTGCAGGTACTAAGTGGAGGATAGAGGAGCCTCTTAAAGAAGAAGTTACAGGTCAGTGATGGCCAGAAATCTTGCATGTTTTAAGCTAACCAAATACTTATTTTCCTCCATAATTTACAAAATAACTCTAGCCAAATCAGACAAGGTGATTTTCTGGATGTATTTCGTAAAACTGGGTACAAGAAGAAAAAAGGAGATTGGTTGGCACCGAACGTACTTAAATTACCATGAACCACTGCTGCAACCATGGAGTATAGATATCCGGGGGTTAATGTTTGTTTCGGAGGAACCGGGCGGTGCTAAGCCTTGGGTGGCAACACATCCAAAATGCAATAACAAAATAGAGAGAAAGAGGCAGCACTCACCCTTTTTCTTCCGTTGTAAAAAATGCTTTAATCCATAACGATAAAACTTGACATACAAATGCGGTATCGGCTAGGGCATGGGTGAGGAGAGGGAGCGGTGAAGACAAGACAGACGACGGCCGTTTCGCACTTGCGTGCTTCTACGGGTCCATGTGTGCTGTGCAGGCAACGTCATTTCCTTTATCAGGCAAGCGACGCACCACATGCTGAATAAATACATATATAATTAAAAACAACAACGCAATCTTTCAACAAATTTCTTGCGGATTATATGAAAATGGCCATATCTAATTTGTCATTCAACCCCCAGGGACCCTGGGCATTGGTTTTGAGGATCCACCTCGCTTCACACTGCAGGAGTAATTTGTTATGATCTCCTCCCTGCTGTGGGAACTTGATCACTTCCAACCCCGCAAAACTTAGCTGGTTGGGATCTCCTCCATGCGATTCTTGTACATGTTTAATTAGACGAACACGTCCCTTCCCAGTGAGCACTGAATTGAAGTGCTCACGGAAACGAACCATTAAAGGCCTAATTGTTTTTCCTATATAGAACTTATTGCACGGGCAAAAAATTGCATATACAACAAATTTGGTTTTGCACGTAATAAAGTCTCTAACGGAATGCACTACTGTACCTATTTTTAGAGGATTTTTGATGTTATGCAAGTGGCACATACTACAGTTGCCACATTTAAAATTTCCCTGCGGACGTGATTTTTTTATCCAGTCAATATTATCCGTTGTGATTCTGTTTTTTACCACTAAATCTCCTATATTCTTAGGACGTTTATAGGCGAAGCGTGGGCGACAATCAGGTAAATTCCTAAAATCCGAATCATTTTTTATGATGTGCCAGTTTTTTCGTATCGCCGAGTAAACCTCATTATCCAGTGGACTATGTTTAAAGATAAAGGTGAACACCCCTTCTCTCTTTTGATTATCAACTCCATTAATTCTTTTCCTTTTTTTATTTCTTCCTTTTTTCAAAAGATCTAATTGGGAGAGGTTCGCTGCTCGTAATTCGGCCTGCTGCAGAACGTGCTTGGGGTACCCTCTATTTCTGAAACGCGACTTTAATTCCCGTACCTGATTATTATAGCCTTCATCATTACTATTAATTTTTCTTAAACGCACCATCTGGCTATATGGAATGCCATTTTTTGTGTGATCAGGATGCGCACTTTGAAAATGAAGCACATTATTAGTCGCTGTTTCTTTTCTATGAGCCCTGGTGGTAATTACACCATCTTGGACCTCAACTCTTACGTCTAGGAACTCTAAGGACTTGTCGCCGAAAACAGATGTAAATATCATGTTTTCATTGTTGTTATTATTTAGAAATGCCACGAACTCATGAAAGCTCGATTCACCCCCGTCCCACACCATAAACACATCATCTGCGAACCGCAGATACATTCGTATGTGACTAAGGAAAGGATTGAGGGGTCCGGTGACGTGCCTCTCCTCAAACGCAGCGAGGAACAGGTTTGCGAAGACGCACGCCACCGGAGTACCCATCGCGGTACCAATCCGCTGCGAATACCACTTATCTAGAAATTTAAAGGTATTATTGGTAAGTACAAAATCTAAACCTTCCAAAATGAATGAAATAAAATTCTCATCCTTCTCTGTGTTCATAAGGATGCGTTGAATAGCCTCCAAGCCCCTTTGGTGCGGTATACGGGTATATAAATTGACAATATCGATTGAAACTAAAGAGAAAGTAGGTTGCCAAATTAAATCTTTAAGTGCCAGTAAAAAATCACCAGAATCTTTTACAAATGAGGGTATTTCCATCAATAACGGCTTGAGAAGCCAATCGAGAAATTGGGACAGGGGTTCAGTAATAGAGTTTTTCCCTGATACTATTGGGCGGCCCGGAGGTTGTTTCGCGTTCTTGTGGACCTTTGGGATACTGTACCAATTGGCATAATGGGGAAATTCGGGGATTAATTTTTCAGCCCTTACTCGTGTTATAGTGCCCATCTCCACGTGCCTGCGCAAGAACGTTCTTAATTTTATTTTGATCCCATTTGTGGGATTTCGTTCTAATACCGCATATGTGTTGGAATCATTAAGCTGAGACAAAGCCTCCTCTATATAATATTTCTTATCGAGGATGACGATGTTGCCACCTTTATCCGCTTTGCGGATGACAACATCGTTCCATTTTTGTATGTCTCTTAAGGCTTTCATTTCGTGTGTAGGTATATTCTGGTGGGCCTGTTTGTACAATAGGGCTTCTATGTCTTTAACAACAAGATCCTGGAATAGATCTATATTATTCCCTGGGGATATTGGGGGCATCCAATTAGATTTAACTCCTCCTGTAAAAGGCCCCGAGACATAAGAAGTCTCGGCATTTTGTCGTAATTCTATCCCTTCTTGATTAGACCCATCCAAACCAGCTAATAATTTGGTTACATCAATATCCCTTTGGTCCCATATTGGATATGCCATAAAGCCCAAGGGCCCTACTCCCACTGGAACATCAGTAGAAACTGGTGTGACACCACTTTCTTTGCTCTTAGTGAAATATTTATGGAGATGCAATTTTCTGACACTTCTAAATAAATCAATTTTAAAGTCACTTAAATCAAAATCCTCAGGTAAGCAAAAATTGATACCACGCGACAAAACCCTAATTTCGTTCTCTGTAAGTGTTCTGCTGGACAAGTTTAATATCTGCAGCGAACCATCCTCTTGGGCTTCCTCAGTTGATACAATCATCGTCTCCAGGACACCTGCTTGCGTTTTCTTTGGACGCTTCCTTCTCCCCCCCCGTCGTGTTTTTTTCCCCCTAAAGGGATCTGCATATTTAGGGGCGCACTTGTTCCCGCACTCGTGGAGGGCTTCGCAGGGAGATCTTCACTAATATCTTCAGTGGCACTGGAATCAGAATCAGTGATCCACCCGTCCCGGTAATTTTTTTGATGTTTAGTAAATTTCCGCGACCGGTTTCTAGCAAAAGTTTTTCTCATGTTATTGTTTTTGTTCCATGTAAAAATTTGACCGGAATCAAAGTCACGTTTATCCCTAAGGAATTTTTCTTTCTTTTTTTTCTTTTGTGTCCATTTGCACTAACACCAATTTTTTTTCCAATTTTTTCTCAAAAGTCTTATAGATCTCTCCACTTACTCTAGAAGCTAATTCACATTTAGATTTCTCCAGTTGCTCACATAACTGTGCGTAGTCTTTTTCATTCTGGGAAATGACCAATTTGAGTAGATCCTGGGAACATTGCAGATGTATTTGTTCCCATGCTTTTTGAAAAGCTACATCTTCTTTAAATTGTGAGATCTCCTTAAAGACTCTTAACCCTCGCGGGACTCGATTACATTCCGTATAGGACTTCAGGGACTTAATGGTCCAAAACAAACGAATTTCTTTCTCTGCCAACATTTGAACTTTAGTCTCTAAAGATTTGGTGCTTATAAGTTCCAATTCATTCTTGTGATTACAATCAGAAAAAAATTCTCCAGCTCCCTCTCTGCCCGCCATTAAACCGCTAAACATATCCCCGTTTGTCGTGGGATCCTCCATCATTTCTGTCTGCATTATGCAGCGCAGTGTGTGTTCTGACAAGTCCTTCGTGCTCAAACCTTAGAACGAATACATGTATTTCGTAAAACTGGGTACAAGAAGAAAAAAGGAGATTGGTTGGCACCGAACGTACTTAAATTACCATGAACCACTGCTGCAACCATGGAGTATAGATATCCGGGGGTTAATGTTTGTTTCGGAGGAACCGGGCGGTGCTAAGCCTTGGGTGGCAACACATCCAAAATGCAATAACAAAATAGAGAGAAAGAGGCAGCACTCACCATTTTTCTTCCGTTGTAAAAAATGCTTTAATCCATAACGATAAAACTTGACATACAAATGCGGTATCGGCTAGGGCATGGGTGAGGAGAGGGAGCGGTGAAGACAAGACAGACGACGGCCGTTTCGCACTTGCGTGCTTCTACGGGTCCATGTGTGCTGTGCAGGCAACGTCATTTCCTTTATCAGGCAAGCGACGCACCACATGCTGAATAAATACATATATAATTAAAAACAACAACGCAATCTTTCAACAAATTTCTTGCGGATTATATGAAAATGGCCATATCTAATTTGTCATTCAACCCCCAGGGACCCTGGGCATTGGTTTTGAGGATCCACCTCGCTTCACACTGCAGGAGTAATTTGTTATGATCTCCTCCCTGCTGCGGGAACTTGATCACTTCCAACCCCGCAAAACTTAGCTGGTTGGGATCTCCTCCATGCGATTCTTGTACATGTTTAATTAGACGAACACGTCCCTTCCCAGTGAGCACTGAATTGAAGTGCTCACGGAAACGAACCATTAAAGGCCTAATTGTTTTTCCTATATAGAACTTATTGCACGGGCAAAAAATTGCATATACAACAAATTTGGTTTTGCACGTAATAAAGTCTCTAA
Organism: Ranitomeya variabilis; assembly: GCF_051348905.1. Lineage (NCBI taxonomy): Eukaryota > Metazoa > Chordata > Amphibia > Anura > Dendrobatidae > Ranitomeya > Ranitomeya variabilis. The sequence goes on along the minus strand of NC_135237.1, from coordinate 255,160,593 downwards.
CGGAAGGCACTACTGTACCTATTTTTAGAGGATTTTTGATGTTATGCAAGTGGCACATACTACAGTTGCCACATTTAAAATTTCCCTGCGGACGTGATTTTTTTATCCAGTCAATATTATCCGTTGTGATTCTGTTTTTTACCACTAAATCTCCTATATTCTTAGGACGTTTATAGGCGAAGCGTGGGCGACAATCAGGTAAATTCCTAAAATCCGAATCATTTTTTATGATGTGCCAGTTTTTTCGTATCGCCGAGTAAACCTCATTATCCAGTGGACTATGTTTAAAGATAAAGGTGAACACCCCTTCTCTCTTTTGATTATCAACTCCATTAATTCTTTTCCTTTTTTTATTTCTTCCTTTTTTCAAAAGATCTAATTGGGAGAGGTTCGCTGCTCGTAATTCGGCCTGCTGCAGAACGTGCTTGGGGTACCCTCTATTTCTGAAACGCGACTTTAATTCCCGTACCTGATTATTATAGCCTTCATCATTACTATTAATTTTTCTTAAACGCACCATCTGGCTATATGGAATGCCATTTTTTGTGTGATCAGGATGCGCACTTTGAAAATGAAGCACATTATTAGTCGCTGTTTCTTTTCTATGAGCCCTGGTGGTAATTACACCATCTTGGACCTCAACTCTTACGTCTAGGAACTCTAAGGACTTGTCGCCGAAAACAGATGTAAATATCATGTTTTCATTGTTGTTATTATTTAGAAATGCCACGAACTCATGAAAGCTCGATTCACCCCCGTCCCACACCATAAACACATCATCTGCGAACCGCAGATACATTCGTATGTGACTAAGGAAAGGATTGAGGGGTCCGGTGACGTGCCTCTCCTCAAACGCAGCGAGGAACAGGTTTGCGAAGACGCACGCCACCGGAGTACCCATCGCGGTACCAATCCGCTGCGAATACCACTTATCTAGAAATTTAAAGGTATTATTGGTAAGTACAAAATCTAAACCTTCCAAAATGAATGAAATAAAATTCTCATCCTTCTCTGTGTTCATAAGGATGCGTTGAATAGCCTCCAAGCCCCTTTGGTGCGGTATACGGGTATATAAATTGACAATATCGATTGAAACTAAAGAGAAAGTAGGTTGCCAAATTAAATCTTTAAGTGCCAGTAAAAAATCACCAGAATCTTTTACAAATGAGGGTATTTCCATCAATAACGGCTTGAGAAGCCAATCGAGAAATTGGGACAGGGGTTCAGTAATAGAGTTTTTCCCTGATACTATTGGGCGGCCCGGAGGTTGTTTCGCGTTCTTGTGGACCTTTGGGATACTGTACCAATTGGCATAATGGGGAAATTCGGGGATTAATTTTTCAGCCCTTACTCGTGTTATAGTGCCCATCTCCACGTGCCTGCGCAAGAACGTTCTTAATTTTATTTTGATCCCATTTGTGGGATTTCGTTCTAATACCGCATATGTGTTGGAATCATTAAGCTGAGACAAAGCCTCCTCTATATAATATTTCTTATCGAGGATGACGATGTTGCCACCTTTATCCGCTTTGCGGATGACAACATCGTTCCATTTTTGTATGTCTCTTAAGGCTTTCATTTCGTGTGTAGGTATATTCTGGTGGGCCTGTTTGTACAATAGGGCTTCTATGTCTTTAACAACAAGATCCTGGAATAGATCTATATTATTCCCTGGGGATATTGGGGGCATCCAATTAGATTTAACTCCTCCTGTAAAAGGCCCCGAGACATAAGAAGTCTCGGCATTTTGTCGTAATTCTATCCCTTCTTGATTAGACCCATCCAAACCAGCTAATAATTTGGTTACATCAATATCCCTTTGGTCCCATATTGGATATGCCATAAAGCCCAAGGGCCCTACTCCCACTGGAACATCAGTAGAAACTGGTGTGACACCACTTTCTTTGCTCTTAGTGAAATATTTATGGAGATGCAATTTTCTGACACTTCTAAATAAATCAATTTTAAAGTCACTTAAATCAAAATCCTCAGGTAAGCAAAAATTGATACCACGCGACAAAACCCTAATTTCGTTCTCTGTAAGTGTTCTGCTGGACAAGTTTAATATCTGCAGCGAACCATCCTCTTGGGCTTCCTCAGTTGATACAATCATCGTCTCCAGGACACCTGCTTGCGTTTTCTTTGGACGCTTCCTTCTCCCCCCCCGTCGTGTTTTTTTCCCCCTAAAGGGATCTGCATATTTAGGGGCGCACTTGTTCCCGCACTCGTGGAGGGCTTCGCAGGGAGATCTTCACTAATATCTTCAGTGGCACTGGAATCAGAATCAGTGATCCACCCGTCCCGGTAATTTTTTTGATGTTTAGTAAATTTCCGCGACCGGTTTCTAGCAAAAGTTTTTCTCATGTTATTGTTTTTGTTCCATGTAAAAATTTGACCGGAATCAAAGTCACGTTTATCCCTAAGGAATTTTTCTTTCTTTTTTTTCTTTTGTGTCCATTTGCACTAACACCAATTTTTTTTCCAATTTTTTCTCAAAAGTCTTATAGATCTCTCCACTTACTCTAGAAGCTAATTCACATTTAGATTTCTCCAGTTGCTCACATAACTGTGCGTAGTCTTTTTCATTCTGGGAAATGACCAATTTGAGTAGATCCTGGGAACATTGCAGATGTATTTGTTCCCATGCTTTTTGAAAAGCTACATCTTCTTTAAATTGTGAGATCTCCTTAAAGACTCTTAACCCTCGCGGGACTCGATTACATTCCGTATAGGACTTCAGGGACTTAATGGTCCAAAACAAACGAATTTCTTTCTCTGCCAACATTTGAACTTTAGTCTCTAAAGATTTGGTGCTTATAAGTTCCAATTCATCCTTGTGATTACAATCAGAAAAAAATTCTCCAGCTCCCTCTCTGCCCGCCATTAAACCGCTAAACATATCCCCGTTTGTCGTGGGATCCTCCATCATTTCTGTCTGCATTATGCAGCGCAGTGTGTGTTCTGACAAGTCCTTCGTGCTCAAACCTTAGAACGAATACATGTATTTCGTAAAACTGGGTACAAGAAGAAAAAAGGAGATTGGTTGGCACCGAACGTACTTAAATTACCATGAACCACTGCTGCAACCATGGAGTATAGATATCCGGGGGTTAATGTTTGTTTCGGAGGAACCGGGCGGTGCTAAGCCTTGGGTGGCAACACATCCAAAATGCAATAACAAAATAGAGAGAAAGAGGCAGCACTCACCATTTTTCTTCCGTTGTAAAAAATGCTTTAATCCATAACGATAAAACTTGACATACAAATGCGGTATCGGCTAGGGCATGGGTGAGGAGAGGGAGCGGTGAAGACAAGACAGACGACGGCCGTTTCGCACTTGCGTGCTTCTACGGGTCCATGTGTGCTGTGCAGGCAACGTCATTTCCTTTATCAGGCAAGCGACGCACCACATGCTGAATAAATACATATATAATTAAAAACAACAACGCAATCTTTCAACAAATTTCTTGCGGATTATATGAAAATGGCCATATCTAATTTGTCATTCAACCCCCAGGGACCCTGGGCATTGGTTTTGAGGATCCACCTCGCTTCACACTGCAGGAGTAATTTGTTATGATCTCCTCCCTGCTGCGGGAACTTGATCACTTCCAACCCCGCAAAACTTAGCTGGTTGGGATCTCCTCCATGCGATTCTTGTACATGTTTAATTAGACGAACACGTCCCTTCCCAGTGAGCACTGAATTGAAGTGCTCACGGAAACGAACCATTAAAGGCCTAATTGTTTTTCCTATATAGAACTTATTGCACGGGCAAAAAATTGCATATACAACAAATTTGGTTTTGCACGTAATAAAGTCTCTAACGGAAGGCACTACTGTACCTATTTTTAGAGGATTTTTGATGTTATGCAAGTGGCACATACTACAGTTGCCACATTTAAAATTTCCCTGCGGACGTGATTTTTTTATCCAGTCAATATTATCCGTTGTGATTCTGTTTTTTACCACTAAATCTCCTATATTCTTAGGACGTTTATAGGCGAAGCGTGGGCGACAATCAGGTAAATTCCTAAAATCCGAATCATTTTTTATGATGTGCCAGTTTTTTCGTATCGCCGAGTAAACCTCATTATCCAGTGGACTATGTTTAAAGATAAAGGTGAACACCCCTTCTCTCTTTTGATTATCAACTCCATTAATTCTTTTCCTTTTTTTATTTCTTCCTTTTTTCAAAAGATCTAATTGGGAGAGGTTCGCTGCTCGTAATTCGGCCTGCTGCAGAACGTGCTTGGGGTACCCTCTATTTCTGAAACGCGACTTTAATTCCCGTACCTGATTATTATAGCCTTCATCATTACTATTAATTTTTCTTAAACGCACCATCTGGCTATATGGAATGCCATTTTTTGTGTGATCAGGATGCGCACTTTGAAAATGAAGCACATTATTAGTCGCTGTTTCTTTTCTATGAGCCCTCAGCATGTGGTGCGTCGCTTGCCTGATAAAGGAAATGACGTTGCCTGCACAGCACACATGGACCCGTAGAAGCACGCAAGTGCGAAACGGCCGTCGTCTGTCTTGTCTTCACCGCTCCCTCTCCTCACCCATGCCCTAGCCGATACAAATGCGGTATGTCAAGTTTTATCGTTATGGATTAAAGCATTTTTTACAACGGAAGAAAAAGGGTGAGTGGTGCCTCTTTCTCTCTATTTCATTATTGCATTTTGGATGTGTTGCCACCCAAGGCTTAGCACCGCCCGGTTCCTCCGAAACAAACATTAACCCCCGGATATCTATACTCCATGGTTGCAGCAGTGGTTCATGGTAATTTAAGTACGTTCGGTGCCAACCAATCTCCTTTTTTCTTCTTGTACCCAGTTTTACGAAATACATGTATTCGTTCTAAGGTTTGAGCACGAAGGACTTGTCAGAACACACGCTGCGCTGCATAATGCAGACAGAAATGATGGAGGATCCCACGACAAACGGGGATATGTTTAGCGGTTTAATGGCGGGCAGAGAGGGAGCTGGAGAATTTTTTTCGGATTGTAATCACAAGGATGAATTGGAACTTATAAGCACCAAATCTTTAGAGACTAAAGTTCAAATGTTGGCAGAGAAAGAAATTCGTTTGTTTTGGACCATTAAGTCCCTGAAGTCCTATACGGAATGTAATCGAGTCCCGCGAGGGTTAAGAGTCTTTAAGGAGATCTCACAATTTAAAGAAGATGTAGCTTTTCAAAAAGCATGGGAACAAATACATCTGCAATGTTCCCAGGATCTACTCAAATTGGTCATTTCCCAGAATGAAAAAGACTACGCACAGTTATGTGAGCAACTGGAGAAATCTAAATGTGAATTAGCTTCTAGAGTAAGTGGAGAGATCTATAAGACTTTTGAGAAAAAGTTGGAAAAAAAAATTGGTGTTAGTGCAAATGGACACAAAAGAAAAAAAGAAAGAAAAATTCCTTAGGGATAAACGTGACTTTGATTCCGGTCAAATTTTTACATGGAACAAAAATAATAACACGAGAAAAACTTTTGCTAGAAACCGGTCGCGGAAATTTACTAAACATCAAAAAAATTACCGGGACGGGTGGATCACTGATTCTGATTCCAGTGCCACTGAAGATATTAGTGAAGATCTCCCTGCGAAGCCCTCCACGAGTGCGGGAACAAGTGCGCCCCTAAATATGCAGATCCCTTTAGGGGGAAAAAAACACGACGGGGGGGGAGAAGGAAGCGTCCAAAGAAAACGCAAGCAGGTGTCCTGGAGACGATGATTGTATCAACTGAGGAAGCCCAAGAGGATGGTTCGCTGCAGATATTAAACTTGTCTAGCAAAACACTTACAGAGAACGAAATTAGGGTTTTGTCGCGTGGTATCAATTTTTGCTTACCTGAGGATTTTGATTTAAGTGACTTTAAAATTGATTTATTTAGAAGTGTCAGAAAATTGCATCTCCATAAATATTTCACTAAGAGCAAAGAAAGCGGTGTCACACCAGTTTCTACTGATGTTCCAGTGGGAGTAGGGCCCTTGGGCTTTATGGCATATCCAATATGGGACCAAAGGGATATTGATGTAACCAAATTATTAGCTGGTTTGGATGGGTCTAATCAAGAAGGGATAGAATTACGACAAAATGCCGAGACTTCTTATGTCTCGGGGCCTTTTACAGGAGGAGTTAAATCTAATTGGATGCCCCCAATATCCCCAGGGAATAATATAGATCTATTCCAGGATCTTGTTGTTAAAGACATAGAAGCCCTATTGTACAAACAGGCCCACCAGAATATACCTACACACGAAATGAAAGCCTTAAGAGACATACAAAAATGGAACGATGTTGTCATCCGCAAAGCGGATAAAGGTGGCAACATCGTCATCCTCGATAAGAAATATTATATAGAGGAGGCTTTGTCTCAGCTTAATGATTCCAACACATATGCGGTATTAGAACGAAATCCCACCAATGGGATCAAAATAAAATTAAGAACGTTCTTGCGCAGGCACGTGGAGATGGGCACTATAACACGAGTAAGGGCTGAAAAATTAATCCCCGAATTTCCCCATTATGCCAATTGGTACAGTATCCCAAAGGTCCACAAGAACGCGAAACAACCTCCGGGCCGCCCAATAGTAGGTCCAAGATGGTGTAATTACCACCAGGGCTCATAGAAAAGAAACAGCGACTAATAATGTGCTTCATTTTCAAAGTGCGCATCCTGATCACACAAAAAATGGCATTCCATATAGCCAGATGGTGCGTTTAAGAAAAATTAATAGTAATGATGAAGGCTATAATAATCAGGTACGGGAATTAAAGTCGCGTTTCAGAAATAGAGGGTACCCCAAGCACGTTCTGCAGCAGGCCGAATTACGAGCAGCGAACCTCTCCCAATTAGATCTTTTGAAAAAAGGAAGAAATAAAAAAAGGAAAAGAATTAATGGAGTTGATAATCAAAAGAGAGAAGGGGTGTTCACCTTTATCTTTAAACATAGTCCACTGGATAATGAGGTTTACTCGGCGATACGAAAAAACTGGCACATCATAAAAAATGATTCGGATTTTAGGAATTTACCTGATTGTCGCCCACGCTTCGCCTATAAACGTCCTAAGAATATAGGAGATTTAGTGGTAAAAAACAGAATCACAACGGATAATATTGACTGGATAAAAAATCACGTCCGCAGGGAAATTTTAAATGTGGCAACTGTAGTATGTGCCACTTGCATAACATCAAAAATCCTCTAAAAATAGGTACAGTAGTGCCTTCCGTTAGAGACTTTATTACGTGCAAAACCAAATTTGTTGTATATGCAATTTTTTGCCCATGCAATAAGTTCTATATAGGAAAAACAATTAGGCCTTTAATGGTTCGTTTCCGTGAGCACTTCAATTCAGTGCTCACTGGGAAGGGACGTGTTCGTCTAATTAAACATGTACAAGAATCGCATGGAGGAGATCCCAACCAGCTAAGTTTTGCGGGGTTGGAAGTGATCAAGTTCCCGCAGCAGGGAGGAGATCATAACAAATTACTCCTGCAGTGTGAAGCGAGGTGGATCCTCAAAACCAATGCCCAGGGTCCCTGGGGGTTGAATGACAAATTAGATATGGCCATTTTCATATAATCCGCAAGAAATTTGTTGAAAGATTGCGTTGTTGTTTTTAATTATATATGTATTTATTCAGCATGTGGTGCGTCGCTTGCCTGATAAAGGAAATGATGTTGCCTGCACAGCACACATGGACCCGTAGAAGCACGCAAGTGCGAAACGGCCGTCGTCTGTCTTGTCTTCACCGCTCCCTCTCCTCACCCATGCCCTAGCCGATACCGCATTTGTATGTCAAGTTTTATCGTTATGGATTAAAGCATTTTTTACAACGGAAGAAAAAGGGTGAGTGCTGCCTCTTTCTCTCTATTTCGTTATTGGATTTTCTGGATGTGTTTTCTCATTTTGACTCTCATAGTTGTGGTCTAGCTATGACGTCAATTACAGGCCTCTCTCATCTTGCACAATTGGTTGCTGACTAAATACTTTTTTTCCCCACTGTATACAAGATTGAATATGCTTTTTTGTTTACTACTGGTTGTTTAATTCACATTTATATCGCCATGAACCCTTTATACCTCAAAAAGGATATAGACCTAAGGATCAAAAGCCTCTCCCGGAGACTTTTATTTTGGCAATATTGGTATTGTTTTGGTAATACTGATTTTATTGTCATATAATGTATATTTAATTGTTTTTTTTTTGGTAATTATTATTGTAAGTGATAAGTATTTTGCTCTTTAATCTCTATTTTCAATTTTGTTTTGATTCGTAGGTTTCTAGGTTAAAATTAAGTACTGATTGTCAAGTACATTACATTTTAGAACAATTAATAGTCATTATTCTTAACAGATAAGGGTCCAAAAAAAAAAGACTACTAAGTTTTTTACTTTGCATGTGAGAGGACTGAACAGTCCAAGAAAAAGATTTTAAACACAGAAAGAGATAAGTTCAAGAAAAGCAGAATTAATTTGTCTCCAATAAACTAAGTTAACTACAATAAAACATCCAAAATTCTAACACATAAATTATTTTAACATTTTTGAATCCTTAAATGAACGAAAAAAATCGGGGGTCATTATTGTTATAAATAACTAAGTAACCTTCAAACTGATTTCCAAGATACATGATGAAGAGGGAAGATATATATTAAAATGCCACGTCAATCACCAACTTTGCACAATTGTCAATGTAGATGCTTCAAATAAAAAGCTAATTTTTTTTATAATTTAATTAAAAAAATCCCAAAATATATCTGTTTATATATTTTATCATACTTAGAGACTTTAATATAATCCCAGGTGAAAATTTGGATTCCACTGCACTATCAAGAAAACAATATCCCACCCTTAAAAATTGGATTACCCAACATAAATTACTAGATGTATCCAGGTGTATAAACATTTTGTCTATCGAATATACATTTTATTCACCCATTCATTAGACCTTTTCACATATTGATCTTCTCCTCACAGACTACCATTTTTAAATTTGATAAAGTAATAACTGGAGATAAGACTTTTTCAGATCATTCAACAGTTGTAGGTATAGTTAAACATGGATTTGTAGATAAGTCAAATTTATCTTGAAAACAGAACTGCTCAATTATACAATAAACTAAATTTGAAGAAGAATTAAAATTCTCCACCAAGAACTATTTTTTTGAAAATTCTACAGAAGATGTCAATACTTTTACAATTTGGAATGCTAATAAAGCAGTTCAGAGAAGCAAACTCATGCAAATTTCAGCTGGGATTAAAAAACAAAATAAAGACTCAATTACAATGTACAAACCAAAATTAGAGAAAAAGAAAAATTGCAGCAAAGCCTTTTGATGCCATGTCAAAATATTCATCTTGAAATTCTTAAATTAAGAATAGAATTGAGAAATCTGTAGTTCTCAGAATATGACAAATATGTAAAATTACTAGGATTCAATTACTATACATCCATTAATAAGCTAAGATTATGTCATCCAGGACAAAATAAATAATTATCAAAAACAGGATTAATAAAATTATAAAAACAGATGGCTCATATAGTTTTCACCCCAAAGAAATTGTAGAAATATTCACTAGTCATTATTGTAATCTATATAACTCAGCGGAAGATCCGCTTACTCATAAACCAAATGTTAAAACTATTAAGGTATTCAACAGAATTAACAGGGAATTTTTAAGAGAAGTGTTACACAAATTTGGATTTAATGAACAGAGTATTAAGGACATCATGGTACTATATTAAGATTTTAGTCAATAATCATTTGTTGAACTCCTTCTGCATTACTAATGGAACTCTCCAGGGTTGTCCACTTTCTGCATTGTTGTTTGCACTGATTATGGAACCGTTGGCAGAACTAATTTGATCTAACAGTAAAATTAAAGGGATACTTACCAAGAAGAGAAATTTAAAGATCAGTCTGTTCACAGACGATATAATACTATTTTTAGATGACCATGAGAATTCAATCAGAGAGTTATTAAATACATTGAAAGGTTACGCTGATGTCTCATACTATAAAATTAATGAAAAAAATATTAAAGATTTTACATTTCCATATAGAAGAAGAGTCTAAATCTTATATCAAAAACTTAACTTCCTGTGAGTTGGATGAGAATTTTATTAGCTACCTTGGCATTAAGCAGATAAAACATAACTTTTAATAAAGCTAAAAACACACATGATCATGCAACCGTGCTGGCTACCAAAACTTTATTAATTGTCACCTGACAAACATAGACCTACCTAACAGCGCAAGTTGGGACCCTAAACACAGATAATGAGAGTGGCGCCCCCGCTCCTCAAAGGCTGACCCCTAGTCTCCTGGGTATCCCTGTATCAGTGGGTCATACAAACACGCAATTACACTGACACAGAAAAGGAGTGTATAGAGTTTGCCTGTTAGAGGACTAAAATAAAGGTAGGAAAATTGGATAGAAAATTGTGCAAAGACTGTGGAGACAATATTACATAAATAAAGTGACAAATGCAAACAATAAATACCTTGCTATACTGTTCCCTATCGGCTGATAAACCTGCCTAAAAGCGGAGGTTGGCACCCTACTGGTCAGCGGAATGGCGCCCCCGCTCCTGGTGGCTGACCCTTATGGAGACCCTGATCTCACTAGATTAATGATGTAAGGGCTGCCATAAGCAAATTGTAAGATATATATACATAAAAAGGCAGGTGCCCCACTTGGCATCAAAAACACAAGATAAGTGCCAGATATTGATAGCAGTAAGCATAAAAAATGCTAAAGATTAGGTGACATTCATAAAGCCTCAATATGCATGCAAAGTAATGTCAAAACCACAGTTACCAAGCTAGGCATCTAACACACAGGATAAATGCCAAGTAACCGGCTGTCCGGTTATGAGAGCCTTTAGCATTGACACACGTATCACAGGAAGACACAAACACAACGACATCAGAAGCCATAGAGGACCACCAAAACAGCCTAGCAATAGCTCTACGAGTAGCCGAGATTCCAGAATGCCAACGAAGAGCAGAATTGTGGAACTCCTGGAGCACTCTCAACCGGTAGTGGACGGGAACAAAGACCTTCTTGTTAGGCAATGATGGAGGAGCAAGAAACTGAGCCTCATGAATCTCCCACTCTAATTCTGAGGACGCCACTGCCATGACCACCACGTGCTGAAGAATGGAGGAAGGAGGTTCGGGAGGTGATATCGGATCCAAGCTGTGCGATAAGGCATCTGCCTTGACATTCTTGGAACCAGGCCAAAAAGTGATAAAAAAATTAAAGCGTGAAAAAAGGCGACCACCTAGCCTGTCTCGGAGTCAAACGCTTGGCAGACTCAATATAAGACAGATTCGTGTGGTCCATAATCATTGTGATCCGATGAACAGCCCCCTCCAAAAAGTGCCTCCATTCTTCAAAGGCCAACTTGATAGTTAAAAGTCCCGATTCCCAACATCATAATTCCTCTCAGCCAGAAATAATTTTTTCGAGAAGAAAGCACAGGGCCTCAAGTTGGTCAAAGTGGCGGGTCCTTGAGACAACACAGCTCCCACCCCCACCTCTGACAGGTCCAACTCAACGATGAATGGTTCAGGCTGGACCAAAACAGGGGCAGATATAAAGCATTTAGTTAATAAAGCAAATGCCTCCACAGCCGGAGCTGATCAGTTTTTGACATGAGCTACCTTACGAGTCAGATCCGTGAGGGGCTTGACCACCTGTGAAAACCCCTTAATGAATTTGCTATAATAGTTTGCAACCCCCAGAAAACGTTGAAGACCTTTTAAGTCTCTGGGTTGCACCCAATCCACAATGGCCCGTACCTTCCCAGGGTTCATACGAAACCCCCTGTCAGACAGAATGAACCCCAGAAAGGACAATTATTGAACAAAAAAAGTGCATTTTTCAGGTTTAACAAAAAGCGAGTTCTCCTGTAACCTCCGGAGAACCACACGTACATAATCCATGTGAACTTGTTTATTAGATGAAAACACATGGATATCATCTAAGTACACCACCATAAAGCACCCAATAAAATCAGAAAATACATGGTTGATAAAATTCTGAAAAACAGCTTGCGCATTAGTGAGATCAAAGGGCATAGCCAAATTCTCAAATATCCCTTCAGAAGTGAGAAATGCAGTTTTCCACTCATCCACCTCCCAAAAACGGATTAGATTATATACTCCCCTAAGGTCCAATTTAGAAAACCATTTGGCCTTGACAATTGATTGTACAAATCAGGGATGAGCGGGAGAGGATAGGTATTTCTCACTGCGATTTTATTTAATTTCCAAAAATCGAGGCACGGCCGCAAGCCACCATCTTTTTTACAAAAAAGAATCCAGCTGCCACAGGAGAAACAGAGGGATGGATGTGGCCTTTACGTAAGCTTTCATAAATGTACTCCTTCATAGCAGTTCGCTTCGGGCCAGAGAGGTTGAACAAACAGGCCTTGGGCAATTTAGCACCCGGAACCAGATTAATAGTACAGTCAAAAGGGCAGTGAGGTGGTAGACCTCGGCTTCCTTTTCAGAAAAAACATCCTCAAAATCATTCAGGTACTCTGGAATACCTTCTAGATTAACGGATGACACAAGTACAGTAGTAAGGCAACTTTTAACACAATTAGGACCCCATTTGTCAATGTCCCGAGATTCACAATCTATCACAGTTATGTATCCATAACCAGGGGAAGCTCAACACCAGTCTCGCAGGCAGATTGTCCAGAACAAAACATGAAATACTTTCCTCGTGCAAGAAACCCACTTTAACAAGAAACTCCTCCAAGACAAATTTGATGACATTCTTAGCCAGTGGTGTTTTGTCAATGGCAACAATATGAATAGGAGTCTCCAGCCTAACTGTCTCTAACTTACACTTGGTCACCAAGTTAGAGTCAATAAAGTTCATGGATGATCCGCAGTCCAGGAAAGCAGAAGTGGGCATGAAGCAACTACCACAACTAAGTTCCACTTCAAACCATACTTTAGAGAATGAGAAAAAAGGTACCTGAGAGTCTGGGTGACCTCCTCAACAATCACCCAGACTCAGCAGCTTGTTAGTCGGTGGGCAGGAGGAACAGTCCTTTTTCCAATGTCCGGGATCTCAGCAGTAAAAACACAGCTTTCCTTCACATCGCTGTCTCCTCTCCTTCTCCTTGAGATTGGTGGCCCCCACCTCCATAGGTTCAGACAGTGGTAAAACAATAGGACTAGCAGGGAGCAACAGAACCTCTCGCTGTGTAACACCTCTCTCCCACAGCCTCCGATCCATATGGATAGCCTGAGTCATAGCCTCCTCCAATGAGCTGGGTGGTGGATGGAGAGCCAGAGCGTCCTTCAGGTAATCCGACAGTCCTCTCCTGAACTGACATCTCAGTGCAGAGTCATCCCAGGACACCTCAGTGGACCATCAACGGAACTCAGAGCTATCTTTGTAAAATATTTTTATAAAAAGCACTGCCTACATTCTGTGGGGTATATTATTTCATGCCAGTCCTTTCTTCCTGCTCTAAAAACGTACCCTAAGTCTCTTGAAGGGGAATTACGCTACTGTTTTGGAATTAGCTCCGGACCCGTTTGATCGGAGCTGGTGGCAGCTTACCATGTGCCGGCTTTTGGGGGGTCACTGTAGCGACTGCGGCTTGATAATTATTGTTCCTGCCTGAGTGGGAGTAGTTATCGCGTCGCTGCAGCGCGCCCAATAGCCAGTACACAGTGGACCATTCCCTATTATTACAGACCCTCTCATCCCTTGGCATCACAGACTTGGCCCTATCCTGGATCTCATCATACCTAACAGACCGGACATTCAGCGTCTCCCACTCACACACCACCTCCTCACCTCGCCCCCTCTCTGTCGGAGTCCCACAAGGTTTAGTCCTTGGGCCCCTGCTCTTCTCCATTTACACCTTTGGCCTGGGACAGCTCATAGAATCTCATGGCTTTCAGTATCACCTCTATGCTGATGACACACAGATCTACATCTCTGGACCAGATATCACCTCCCTACTAACCAGAATCCCTCAATGTCTGTCCACTATTTCATCCTTCTTCTCCGCTAAATTTCTGAAACTTAACATGGATAAAACAGAATTCATCATCTTTCCCCCATCTCACGTGACCCCCCCAACGAACCTATCCATTACAGTAAATGGCTGCCCACTCTCCCCAGTCCCACAAGCTCGCTGCCTCGGGGTTATCCTTGACGCTGATCTCTCCTTCAAACCACATATCCAAGCCCTTTCCACTTCCTGCCGACTTCAACTCAAAAATATTGCACGAATCCGTTCATTCCTCAACCAAGAATCTGCAAAAACCCTAGTCCATGCCCTCATCATCTCTCGCCTTGACTACTGCAACCTCCTGCTCTGTGGCCTCCCCTCAAACACTCTCGCACCCCTCCAATCTATTCTAAACTCTGCTGCCCGACTAATCCACCTGTCCCCCCGCTATTCTCCGGCCTCTCCCTTCTGTCAATCCCTTCACTGGCTCCCCATTGCCCAGAGACTCCAGTACAAAACCCTAACCATGACGTACAAAGCCATCCACAACCTGTCTCCTCCTTACATCTGTGACCTCATCTCCCGGTACTTTCCTACATGCAACCTCCGATCCTCACAAGATCTCCTTCTCTACTCCCCTCTTATCTCCTCTTCCCACAATCGTATACAAGATTTCTCTCGCGTATCACCCCTACTCTGGAACCCTCTACCACAACACATCAGACTCTCGCCCACCATCGAAACCTTCAAAAAGAATCTGAAGACCCACCTCTTCCGACAAGCCTACAACCTGCAGTAACCACCGATCGACCAAACCGCTGCATGACCAGCTCTACCCTCACCTACTGTATCCTCACCCATCCCTTGTAGATTGTGAGCCTTCGCGGGCAGGGTCCTCTCTCCTACTGTACCTATTATGACTTGTATTGTTCAAGATTATTGTACTTGTTTTTATTATGTATACCCCTCCTCACTTGTAAAGCGCCATGGAATAAATGGCGCTATAACAATAAATAATAATAATAATAATAATATCATTCAGCTGAGAGCTTACCCTGAAAGAGACTCATGATTGTGTCCGCTGCCACTCTGACCCAGTCAAGCTCATCATAAATAAGTCCTAAGTCCTAAACCTCAAAGAACCTATCCACAGACACACATTCAGGGGCAGAAGCAGGTAAAGAGAAAGCCCACGATTGAGGTCCCTCCCGAAGTAAGGAAATGATTATCCCCACTCGCTGACTCTCATTTCCAGAAGATCAGGGTCTAAGAGAAAACAATAGCTTGCAACTCTCCTTAAACGTATGGAACCTCTCCTTTTCTCCGGAGAAGGTATGTGGAAGCCTGTATATTGTGGTAGTGAAGGTTTCCTGCTAACACACAATGTAATATTTTTTAATTAGCATCTTCATGTCACATTAGTAATTATAATTTTAACATTTTTAAAGTTATAACATATTAAATAAGAACTAATTTTATACCACGAAATCAAAAAGGTAAAATTATTGCTCATTTGCAAACTTTATTAAATAAATTCATGAGAAGAATGTGCCCTCCAGTAGTAACAACATCAAAAGTATTACACTTGCAGATGTAAAATTATGGTCGTAATTTATAAATATGTGTCAAATCAAATATTTTAAAGATATTCGAAAAACTGTCTTGTCATCAGTATATGTTCATATTTCAGTTGCTGAAGATTTCATAATGCTGCTATCTATATGAGCAGATACACATCTGTGATAGTGAATGCAGGTGGAAGCCTTGGAGGTCTATTCAAGCCGTTTCTAAGTTACAAGAAAACTTGCAGGTAAAATTCCAACAAATCTGCCTCAGGTGCCTCTTTGATGTCAAAGCCTATGATGTGCAATATTATGTGCAGGTATTCTGCATTACTTCACTTCTATCCAATGGTTTTTAAGTCAATACAGGAGAGTATTCATTTTGTTGTTTCACAAAGTTGAACCAGTTATGACAGCAATCATGAGAAACCGGGTCTGGGACAAGTACATGATGTCAATCACAAAGTATCAATGTTTATCTGGACATAGTAATATGAGTTTGTTTCTTTACTTATAAGGCACCACAAGTAGGGTTGAGCGACTTTTATTTTTATAGGATCGGGTCGGGTTTCACGAAACCCGACTTTCTCAAAAGTCGGGTCGAGTGAAATCGGCCGATCCTATAAAAAAGTCGGGGTCGGGGTCGGCCGAAACACGAAACCCAATGCAGTGCAATGGGATACTATGGTTCCCAGGGTCTGAAGGAGAGGAAACTCTCCTTCAGGCCCTGGGATCCATATTAATGTGTAAAATAAAGAATTAAAATAAAAAATATTGATATACTCACCTCTCCGACGCAGCCTGGACCTTACTGCTGGTAACCGGCAGCCGTCTTTGCTTAAAATGAGCGCGTTCAGGGCCTAAGATGACGTCACGGCTTGTGATTGGTCGTGGCCGCCCATGTGACCGCCACGCGACCAATCACAAGCCGTGACGTAATTCTCAGGTCCTAAATTCCTAATTCTAGGAATTTAGGACCTGAGAATTACGTCACGGCTTGTGATTGGTCGCGTGGCGGTCACATGGGCGGCCGCGACCAATCACAAGCCGTGACGTCATCTTAGGCCCTGAACGTGCTCATTCTTTTGAAGGAAGGCTGCCGGAAAGAAGCCGAGTGTGAGTATATTCCTATTAGGTATATACTCACCCTCGGACGCGCCCTGCTTCTTTCCGGCAGCCTTCCTTCTTAAGAATGAGCGCGTTCAGGGCCTTAGATGACGTCACGGCTTGTGATTGGTCGCGTGGCGGTCACATGAGCGGCACGCGACCAATCAGAAGCCGTGACATCATGGAAGGCCCTAAACGCGCTCATTTTAAGCAAAGAAGTCTGCCGGTTACCAGCGGTGATGTCCAGGGGCCTCCGGAGAGGTGAGTATATCAATATTTTTTATTTTAATTCTTTATTTTACACTTAAATGTGGATTCCGATACCGATTTCCGATATCGCAAACATATCGGAACTCGGTATCGGAATTCCGATACCAGATTCAGAAGATCGCCGACCTCATGGCCGACCCCACACAGGGGTTGGTGTTGTGAATTAGACTTTTTTGGCTCCCTCTTGTGGTCACTAGTGGTATGACTCTGAGATTGTCTTTCCCTAGTTTGGCACCCACCTGGGTCGTTAGTCCAGGGGTGTTGCTATATGAACTTCCTGAATTCTTAGTCTGGTGCCTGGCATCGTTGTAATCAGTCCTTTCTGTTTGCTCCTGTCTGCTGGTCTTGGTTCATGCAAAATTAAGCTAAGTCCTGCTTCCTTGTTTTTTGGTTATTTGTATCGCTCTTATTTTTTTGTCCAGCTTGTACTAAATGTGATTCCTGATTTTGCTGGAAGCTCTAGGGGGCTGGTATTCTCCCCCCGGACCGTTAGACGGTTCGGGGGTTCTTGAATATCCAGCGTGGATATTTTTGATAGGGTTTTTGCTGACCGTATAAGTCATCTTACTATATTCTGCTATTAGTCAGTGGGCCTCTCTTTGCTAAATACCTAGTTCATTCTTACGTTTGTCTTTTCTACTTACCTCACCGTTATTATTTGTTGGGGGCTTGTATCCAACTTTTGGGGTCTTTTCTCTGGAGGCAAGAAAGGTCTATCTTTTCCCTTCTAGGGTTAGTTAGTTCTCCGGCTGGCGCGAGACGTCTAGAACCAACGTAGGCACGTTCCCCGGCTGCTGCTATTTGTGGTGCTAGGTTTAGATATACGGTCAGCCCAGTTACCACTGCCCTATGAGCTGGTTTTTTGTGTTTGCAGACTTGGTATTTATTGCAGAGACCCTCTGCCATTGGGGTCATAACAGTATGCCAGGCCAAGGTTGAATGTTTAATGCATTGCAGAAGTGGGATAATAAGAAAGGAAATTCTGAGTGTTTTTTTTTTTTTTCCTCTCTTTCTTCCTCCCCTTTACCTCTGAGTGGCTTAAGCTTGCTGCAGACATGAATGTCCAGACTCTGATTACAAGTGTGGATCAGCTTGCTGCTCGTGTGCAGGGCATACAAGATTTTGTTACCAGTAGTCCTATGTCTGAACCTAAAATACCTATTCCTGAACTGTTCTCTGGAGATCGATTTAAGTTTAGGAATTTCAGGAATAATTGTAAATTGCTTCTTTCTCTGAGACCCCGTTCGTCTGGAGACTCAGCTCAGCAAGTTAAAATTGTTATCTCTTTCTTGCGGGGCGACCCTCAGGATTGGGCTTTCTCGCTAGCGCCAGGAGATCCGGCATTGGCGAATATTGATGCGTTTTTTCTGGCGCTCGGATTGCTTTACGAGGAACCCAATCTTGAAATTCAGGCAGAAAAAGCCTTGCTGGCTATTTCTCAGGGCCAGGATGAAGCTGAAGTGTATTGCCAAAAATTTCAGAAATGGTCCGTGCTTACTCAGTGGAATGAGTGTGCTCTGGCCGCAAATTTCAGAAATGGCCTTTCTGAAGCCATTAAGAATGTGATGGTGGGTTTCTCCATTCCTACAAGTCTGAATGATTCCATGGCCCTGGCTATTCAAATTGACCGGCGTTTGCGGGAGCGCAAAACTGCTAATCCTCTGGTGGTGTTGTCTGAACAAACACCTGATTTAATGCAATGTGATAGAATTCAGACTAGAAATGAACGGAAAAATCATAGACGGCAGAATGGGTTGTGTTTTTACTGTGGTGATTCTACACATGTTATATCAGCATGCTCTAAACGCCTTACAAGGGTTGTTAGCCCTGTCGCCATTGGTAATTTGCAACCTAAATTTATTTTGTCTGTGACTTTAATTTGCTCATTGTCTTCCTACCCTGTTATGGCGTTTGTGGATTCAGGTGCTGCCCTGAGTCTTATGGATCTGTCATTTGCCAAGCGCTGTGGTTTTGTTCTTGAGCCATTGGTAAATCCTATCCCTCTTAGAGGTATTGATGCTACGCCATTGGCGGAAAATAAACCGCAGTTTTGGACACAGGTAACCATGTGCATGACTCCTGATCATCGGGAGGTGATTCGTTTTCTTGTTCTGCATAAAATGCATGATTTGGTCGTTTTGGGTCTGCCCTGGTTACAGACCCATAATCCAGTCTTGGATTGGAAGGCAATGTCTGTGTCAAGTTGGGGCTGTCAGGGAATTCATGGTGATTCCCCACCTGTGTCTATTGCTTCCTCTACTCCTTCGGAAGTTCCTGAGTATTTGTCTGATTATCAGGATGTATTCAGCGAGTCCAGGTCCAGTGCTCTTCCTCCTCATAGGGACTGTGACTGCGCTATAGATTTGATTCCGGGTAGTAAATTTCCTAAGGGAAGATTATTTAATCTGTCTGTACCTGAGCATACCGCAATGCGTTCGTATATCAAGGAATCTCTGGAGAAGGGGCATATCCGTCCATCCTCTTCCCCTCTTGGTGCTGGATTCTTTTTTGTGGCCAAGAAGGACGGATCTTTGAGACCTTGTATTGACTATCGGCTTCTGAATAAAATCACTGTTAAATTTCAGTATCCTTTGCCTCTGTTGTCGGACTTGTTTGCCCAGATTAAAGGTGCCAAGTGGTTCACCAAGATAGATCTTCGTGGTGCGTACAACCTTGTGCGCATTAAGCAAGGAGATGAATGGAAAACTGCATTTAATATGCCCGAAGGTCATTTTGAGTACTTGGTGATGCCTTTTGGGCTCTCTAATGCTCCTTCAGTGTTTCAGTCCTTTATGCATGATATTTTCCGGAAGTATCTGGATAAATTTATGATCGTTTATCTGGATGATATTCTGGTTTTTTCTGATGATTGGGACTCGCATGTAGAGCAGGTCAGGATGGTGTTTCAGGTTTTGCGTGAGAATGCTTTGTTTGTTAAGGGCTCAAAGTGTCTCTTTGGAGTACAGAAGGTTCCCTTTTTGGGTTTTATTTTCTCCCCTTCTGCGGTGGAGATGGACCCAGTCAAGGTCCGAGCTATTCATGATTGGACTCAACCCACGTCAGTTAAGAGTCTTCAGAAGTTCTTGGGCTTTGCTAACTTCTACCGTCGTTTTATCGCTAATTTTTCTAGCGTTGTTAAACCTTTGACGGATATGACCAAGAAAGGTTCTGATGTTGCTAACTGGGCTCCTGCAGCCGTGGAGGCTTTCCAAGAGTTGAAGCGCCGGTTTACTTCAGCGCCTGTTTTGTGCCAGCCTGATGTCGCACTTCCCTTTCAGGTTGAAGTGGATGCTTCTGAGATTGGGGCAGGGGCCGTTTTGTCGCAGAGAGGCCCTGGTTGCTCTGTAATGAGACCATGTGCTTTTTTCTCTAGGAAGTTTTCGCCTGCTGAGCGGAATTATGATGTTGGCAATCGGGAGTTGCTGGCCATGAAGTGGGCATTTGAGGAGTGGCGTCATTGGCTCGAGGGTGTCTCAGGGCATGTCTGTCATCTGGGTGGTATGTGATCGCTTTTCCAAGATGGTCCATTTGGTATCTTTGCCTAAGCTGCCTTCCTCTTCCAATCTGGTTCCTTTGTTCTTTCAGAATATGGTTCGTTTACACGGCATTCCTGAGAATATCGTGTCTGACAGAGGATCCCAGTTTGTTTCCAGGTTCTGGCGATCCTTTTGTGCTAAGATGGGCATTGATTTGTCGTTTTCGTCCGCCTTTCATCCTCAGATTAATGGACAAACGGAGCGAACTAATCAAACTTTGGAGGCTTATTTGAGGTGTTTTGTTTCTGCGGATCAGGATGATTGGGTGACCTTCTTGCCGTTGGCTGAGTTTGCCCTTAATAATCGGGCTAGTTCCGCTACTTTGGTCTCGCCATTTTTCTGCAACTCTGGTTTCCATCCTCGTTTTTCCTCGGGACATGTGGAGCCTTCTGACTGTCCTGGGGTAGATTCTGTGGTGGATAGGTTGCAGCAGATTTGGAATCATGTGGTGGACAACTTGAAGTTGTCACAGGAGAAGGCTCAGCGTTTTGCCAACCGCCGCCGCGGTGTGGGTCCCCGACTTCGTGTTGGGGATTTGATATGGCTGTCTTCTCGATTTGTTCCTATGAAGGTCTCCTCTCCTAAATTCAAGCCTCGCTTCATCGGTCCTTACAAGATATTGGAAATCCTTAATCCTGTGTCCTTTTGCTTGGATCTTCCGGTGTCGTTTGCCATTCACAACGTGTTCCATAGGTCTTTGTTGCGGCGGTACGTTGTACCTGTGGTTCCTTCTGTTGAGCCTCCTGCTCCGGTGTTGGTTGAGGGCGAGTTGGAGTACGTGGTGGAGAAAATCTTGGATTCTCGTCTCTCCAGACGGAGGCTTCAGTATCTGGTCAAGTGGAAGGGCTATGGTCAGGAGGATAATTTCTGGGTGGTTGCCTCTGATGTGCATGCGGCCGATTTAGTTCGTGCCTTTCATGCTGCTCATCCTGATCGCCCTGGTGGTCTTGGTGAGGGTTCGGTGACCCCTCCTTAAAGGGGGGTTACTGTTGTGAATTAGACTTTTTTGGCTCCCTCTTGTGGTCACTAGTGGTATGACTCTGAGATTGTCTTTCCCTAGTTTGGCACCCACCTGGGTCGTTAGTCCAGGGGTGTTGCTATATGAACTTCCTGAATTCTTAGTCTGGTGCCTGGCATCGTTGTAATCAGTCCTTTCTGTTTGCTCCTGTCTGCTGGTCTTGGTTCATGCAAAATTAAGCTAAGTCCTGCTTCCTTGTTTTTTGGTTATTTGTATCGCTCTTATTTTTTTGTCCAGCTTGTACTAAATGTGATTCCTGATTTTGCTGGAAGCTCTAGGGGGCTGGTATTCTCCCCCCGAACCGTTAGACGGTTCGGGGGTTCTTGAATATCCAGCGTGGATATTTTTGATAGGGTTTTTGCTGACCGTATAAGTCATCTTACTATATTCTGCTATTAGTCAGTGGGCCTCTCTTTGCTAAATACCTAGTTCATTCTTACGTTTGTCTTTTCTTCTTACCTCACCGTTATTATTTGTTGGGGGCTTGTATCCAACTTTTGGGGTCTTTTCTCTGGAGGCAAGAAAGGTCTATCTTTTCCCTTCTAGGGTTAGTTAGTTCTCCGGCTGGCGCGAGACGTCTAGAACCAACGTAGGCACGTTCCCCGGCTGCTGCTATTTGTGGTGCTAGGTTTAGATATACGGTCAGCCCAGTTACCACTGCCCTATGAGCTGGTTTTTTGTGTTTGCAGACTTGGTATTTATTGCAGAGACCCTCTGCCATTGGGGTCATAACAGGTCGGGTCGGGTTTCATGAAACCCGACTTTGCCAAAAGTCGGCGACTTCTGAAAATGGCCGACCCGTTTCGCTCAACCCTAACCACAAGTTCTATGCTGTTATGCAGTGGTGTAACTTGAAGTCCATGGGCCGCAATGTAACATATCAAATAGGACCCAAAAACTATAAGGGACTTTTAACCACTTGTCAACATCCACCGTACATGTGCGGTGGGTGCAGTATGTTTAGCAAACCACAATACATGTACAGTGCGGTGATTTTGCCATCTCACAAGCAGAGCCGGCAAAATTATCAGCGGGTGTCAGCTATATATTATAGTTGACACCTTGCTGCACAACTGCAATTGGTGCTAGCACTATTCCCAGTTATTTAACCCCTCTGAGGCAGCTCCCAATAAAAACATAGGCATGTATCAGTGTCACGATATTGTATGAAATATCATATAAGTTTAGTTTCTCATGTCAGCCCAGGCTGTGGGCTAAAAACCCCCCTTCGCTTTCACTCAGGCAAGAGCTTGCCTTGTCAATGTATGTGGGGGAGTTTTATTGCAGTGGAAAGTTGTGCTAGCCAAAACCAGTCTGATTCCCTTCTGTAAATGCAAGAAGTCCTTTGTTCCATTATTGTAAGATATTGGGCCAACGATGTAGGCTAGAAAAAGGAAAAGTACATATTGTTAACGTTCCTCGGCGGTTCTGTCTGCCACTCTAAACATGTGCTTTTAACTCCATCAGGTAAAAAGTAGGGATTTCTCTGTAATTATGCATCACAAATAGGACATATTTGATCTCATTAGAATGCCAACGTTAATACGAGATGAATGCTGGGTTTGTTATGACTATGACATGTTCTGTAGCGGAGTTATAGGCATTGGACAAATTTAGGTTGAATTTAGTTAAACTGAAGAGATAGGAGGGTCTGGGAAAACCAACCCTTTTTGTGATGTCATCAGGCTGAGCTATAAGTCTGCCAGGCACCCCAGCCTGTGGTCAGTCTGCTGGAGCCTATGTGAGTCAGACTTGAAGAGCTGTTCCTAACCAGAGTCCTGATGCATTGGGACATATGGGAACTCCACTAGTCTGGTTGCCTCAAATGATCTGAACACATGTAAGTGTTATTTCTTATTTAACCCCTGTTTGTTTTACAATTACCTTGCACATATTTGCAATTGTCTCTTTTGTAACATCCTTGTAATATTTTTCCATAAACACTGCCTAACCTTTAATGGAGTATAATATTTAATACTAGATTCGTTCTTCATGCTCTAAAACGTATCCTAAGTCTTCTGAAGGGAATTACGCTACTGTTTTGGGTTAGCTTCAGACCCGATTAATCGAAGCTGGTGGCAGCAATACCATGCACTGTGCCTTTGGGAGTCGTTGTAGCGACAGCGACATTGATAATTATTGTTCCTGCCTGAGTGGGAGTAGTTAAATCGCCTCTCTGCAGCGTGCCCAATAGCCACTACATAGCAGGAAGCCTTTCTGGCGACTAATTACCCTAGGTGTAGTACCTAATCTGACCTGAGGGTAAGGGGGGCTCCAGAGAGCTGAAAGTTTAAGCGGAACTGTAAAGCGGGATATACATAAATCCCTGCAGTTTGTGGTATATTGTGGAGCAGTGGGATACCTAAAATAAGCCCCTGCTGTAAAACAAGAGGTCAATAGCCTTGTGTGTGTTTTTTTTATTTATCACATTGCTAGCAGTGGAGGGATAACTAGGATAAGCCCCCCTGCACATGTGATAGCCGTCTGTTGGCCTAAAGTCACCCCGATCCGTGACGTAGAGGTGACGGTCACGTGTGAATCATGACATATTGGTGGGAGCGGGGCAGGATTCGTCACAAATTGGTGGCAGCGGTGTGGTTTCGTGACAAATTGGTGGCAAGGCGGTGGGATCTTAGAGCATTAGTGATTCGGTTTGAGCAATCATTCCTCTCACTAAAAACTTGCAAAGTTCTTGCGAGGACTCTGCGCAAATAAGTTTGGAGAACGAACTCAGTGTTTATTAGTCCTGAGACAATTGTGTGTACTGGTAATTATCCCTTCCCTTTCTCTTCGTTTTTCTGTCCTATCTTTTATTTGGCAACCATGGTTGTGCTGGGAGAAACCTTTTATGAGCAGCAGACCAGAGACACCCTTATTGCCTTATGCAAGTCACAGCACATTGACTTTGCAGGCAAAAACACAGCCCAACTGGTCGCAGTTCTGGTGCAATGGGAAGCCGCTCTACACCGCTCTCAGAGCCCAGTGGCCGCAGAAGCCAGCACCAGCGAACATGGTGCTGCAGCAGAGGTCCAACCACTGAATACCGGCCCTGTTAGCAATCAGGCCGAATTGGACCCCCACCTGCTGGTGGCCTTGAAAGAATTCCCCACTGACGACCATGAGGGGCATCGGCAGCTGATTCAGCAATACCGGCAGGAGGCCGAGGCCCGAGCCGAGCGAGAGGCCCAGGCCCAGCGAGCCGAGCGGGAGGCTGAGAGAGCCGAGCGGCAAGCGGAGCGGGAGTACCAGCTGCAGTTAGCCCGACTGCCAATGCAGGGGTCGTCCCAGTCTGGCCGTGAGCCCAGCAGCGTTCAATCACCAAAGCCCCGGCCAGAGCACTTTCCTGTGATGGAAAAGGATGGAGATTTGGACATTTTTCTGCGGGCCTTTGAGAAAGCCTGCAGACAGTACCAGCTGCCTACAGACGAATGGGCACGATACCTTACACCAGGGCTGAGAGTCAAAGCTCTGGAGGCATTTGCTGCCCTCCCTCAAGAACAAGATGGTGACTATGAGGCCATCAAGCAGGCCCTCATAGCCAAGTACCAGCTTACACCCGAGGTGTACCGTAGAACGTTCTGGAACCTCCAACGTGGCCCACACGACAGTTACAGTGATGTGGCACATGGACTGGGGACCCACTTTGACCAGTGGACCCAAGGACTGTCAGTGACCACCTTTGCACAGCTGCGAGACCTGATGATCAAAGACCAGTTCTTACATCTTTGCCCAGCTGAGGTGCAACAGTTCGTGATGGACAGAGAACCCAAAGACGTGACGAAAGCAGCGCAGATTGCCGATGCCTATGAGGCCACCCGTAGATCGGAAGTGCGGAAGCCAGTCACCACCAGCTGGAGAGGGGGTAAGCCTGCAACCAACGCCAGTACCCCTGCCAGCCAACACCCCAGAGGTCCTGTCCCCGTAGCCAACAGCACCAGACCTACCACTGAACCTCGCCAGTGTTACGTCTGCAACCGGACTGGTCATATCAGTCCCTACTGTCCAGACAAGCCGAAGAAACACACATCCAAGGCCCCCGGGCCTAATGCAGCAGTTCTTTTGGTGGGTGGTGTGGCTGGGAGGGGGTGTGACAACGTACAGCACGTCACCGTGGGAGGCCATGTGGCTACAGGCCTCAAGGACACCGAGGCTGAACGAACCCTCTTCCAACCCGAACTGGTGGCCCCTGAAGAAATCATTCCGGGGAAAACCCTAACTGTCACTGGGATTGAGGGCATCAGCTGTCCCTTGCCAATGGCCCGGGTTTATATTAATTGGAATCCCGGGAGCGGGGTGAAGGAAGTGGGGCTGTCTGATAATTTGCCCACTGATGTTTTGTTGGGGACTGATTTGGGGAGGATGGTTGCATACTACGCCCCTGACACCCCTCCCCAATCTGCTAATAAGGGTAACGTTAACCCTGATGATGATGATGATGATGGGAAATTGCATGTGTTACCTGACGATGCTTTATCTTATAATGATGCATCTGATAACCATTTTTTCCCTAGGAGTGATGGTGAAAATGTTGTACCTGTGCCAACTGAACATGATAATGATTTTTCTGTGAAAGTTGATGTGTCCATAGGTACAGGAGTGCTCAGCCACGTCGCTCTGCGGAGTGAGACGGCTGAGAAACCCCTAGCAGGGGCAAGTGTCGGTGCTACAGGAAATGGGGAAGACACATGGGAACCGTGAGGAAGGTGATGCCATGCAATTGACCAGTGCCACCGAGGAAGGTAACTGGCCCAGAAGTAGCACTACTCCTGAGGTAATGGGGGTGGATGGGGAGGCAGAGCCCATAGCAGCATCGCCTGATGGGTCTGTAGAAATCCCCGGGCAGACAGCCTACGTAGCTGCTGTCACTGTTATGATCTGGTAACCTTGGAGCCGCATGAGAGACTTTCTCAGGAGTAGGTGGTACCTGTACTGACCGCAAGCCCTAAACTAACACCGCAACTAGAAGTAGCCGTGGGATGTACCTAACACGTCCTAGACATTTTGACACAGCCGGAGGACTAAATACCCCTATAGGTGGAATTGGGAATTCTATCTTGCCTCAGAGCAGAACCCCAAAGGATAGGCAGCCCCCCACAAATATTGACTGTGAGTATAAGAGGAAAGACACACGCAGGCAGAAAAACAGGATTTAGCAAAAGAGGCACTTCTAGCTAAATAGAAAAGGATAGGACAGAATTCTAAGCGGTCAGTATTAAAATCCAAAAAATATCCACAGCAGATAATACAAATATTCCACATCTAACAAAAGACATAGAAAGTATATCTGCATCTCCTGAGAATCCAGCATGACTGAAAAATCCAAACAAAGTCTAAGCTGGACAAAAAACACAATAAATTGCACTGAATTGCGAAGCACACTGCATGTGTGCACAGAGACAAAAAACCAGACACTTATCTTAGTTGAATTGGCAGCAGGGCATGAGGAGCCAGAGAGAGATGCAATCCCTCCAAGTACAATGGACAACTGGCACAGACTCATGGATCCTGCACACCTAAATACCTAATAGAGCTGCAATCAGCAGAAACACCTGCCCGGATTACAACCCCAAGACAACTGCACTACCACCAACAACCACCGGAGGGAGCCCAAGAGCAGAATTCACAACATGTCACCCGCAGTCATAGTGCCCGGAACACAAATAACTGTCTGCCTTCCGGACCCTCCTCAGTCACAGGGGTGACTGAACCAGAGGTGGACCCAAAGCAAGTTCCAGAGGGTTCCCGTGGGGAAGGGACCCTGACGTCGCTTCTGGCTTCCCCTAGCCAGGAGTTTCAGGCTGCTCTGCCCACAGATGCGAGCCTAGAGAGTTTGAGACAACTCGCCGAGACACCCATCTCCGAGTCTGATAAGGAGAGGGTGTTCTGAGAAAGAGGATGGTTGTACCGGGAGACAGTACCCAGAAAATCGCAATCACAAAAGGAGTGGTTGAGGGAAAGACAGCTGGTCGTCCTGCAGCAATTCCGGGGTGAGTTGTTACGGATTGCCCATGAGATCCCGCTAGCTGAACACTTGGGGATCAGCAAAAGAAAGGCCCGGCTGCCTCAACACTTCTATTGGCCTAAGATGGGGTCAGATGTGTCAAACTACTGCCGCTCCTGTGTCACCTGTCAAAGAGCGGGGAAGGCGGGGCCTGCACTTAAGGCTCCCCTGATCCCTTTGCCAGTGATAGAGGAGCCTTTCCAGAGGATCGTGTTGGACATTGTGGGCCCGCTGGCCATCCCCAGCAGCTCTGGAAAGCGATACATCCTTACTGTGGTAGACTACGCTACCCGGTACCGAGAGGCAGTAGCTCTGTCATCAACTAGGGAAGATAAGGTGGCGGATGCCCTGTTGGCTATCTTTTCACGTGTAGGATTTCCCAGGGAGATGCTTACCGATCAAGGGACCCAATTCATGTCTCGCCTAATGGAGGCTCTCTGTAAGAGAATGCAGGTGAAGCACCTGGTATCGAGTGCGTATCACCCACAGACCAATGGCTTGTGTTAACGCTTCAGTGGTACCCTCAAACAGATGCTACGCATGCTGGTTGAGACACAAGGACGCGACTGGGAGCAGTACCTCCCACACCTGCTGTTCGCTTACCGAGAGGTCCCGCAGGCCTTGACGGAGTACAGCTCCTGTACGGCAGGCGAGTCCGGGGACCCCTTGGGTTGGTAAGAGAATCCTGTGAAGAGGAGCTGAACCCTTCTGAAGTGTCCATAGTGGAGTATGTCATGCGCTTCCGTGACAAGATGCAGACCTTGACGCAGTTGGTGCTTGACAACATGACACAGGCTCAGGCTGACCAGAAGCACTGGTACGACCAGAACACCCGGGAGCGGACCTACCACGTGGGTCTAAAGGTGTGGGTGCTGGCCCCCGTACCAATGGATAAGCTTCAGGCAGCCTGGGAGGGCCCGTACGTCATCCACCAACAGCTCAACCCGGTCACCTACGTGGTCACACTTGACCACGCTCGGGGTAGGCGAAAGGCCTTTCACGTCAACATGATGAAGGCTCATCCCGAATGTGAACCTTTCATCCTACCGGTTTGCAGCTTACCCGAAGATGGGGAGGAAGACACCCTCCTGGACATGCTGGCCCAAGCCAAGGCCGGTGGGTCCATTGAGGACGTGGAGGTAAGCGCCTTGCTAACTGAACCACAGCGGTTGCAGTTGCAAACCACACTGGAACCCTTCCGGGTCGTGTTCTCCAACCGACCTGGAAGGACTGAGTTAGCAGTCCATGAGGTGGACACCGGGAATCAAGCGCCAACTATGGCGAACACCCTATCGAATCTCCAACCAGGTGCAGCAGGTTATGCACCAGGAGATCGATGAGATGTTACAGCTGGGGGTGATTCGATGGTCAAAGAGCGCGTGGGCCTCACCCGTAGTTCTCGTGCCAAAGAAGGACCGGACCACCCGGTTCTGCGTGGACTATCGGGGGCTCAACGCCATTACAGCCTCTGACGCACACCCAATGCCGCGCATCGAGGAGCTGCTTGAGAAGTTAGCTGGCGCAAAATACCTGACAATAATGGATCTGAGTCGAGGATACTGGCAGATTCCCCTGAGCCTCGAGGCGCAGGACAAGTCCGCCTTTATCACACCCTTTGGATTGTACGAGTCCACGGTCATGCCCCTGCCACTCTCCAGCGGATGGTCAACCTCCTGCTTCAGGGACTGGAGAAGTACGCAGTGGCGTACTTGGATGACATTGCCATCTTCAGTCCCTCCTGGGAGGAACACCTGCAGCATCTCGAGGAGGTGCTCAGGTGAATTCACCAAGCAGGACTGACTATCAAGCCCGGAAAGTGCCAGATGGGCATGAGGGAGGTCCACTACCTGGAGCACCGGGTAGGCAGAGGCACCCTGAAGCCAGAGCCTGAGAATGTGGGCGCAATTGTGAACTGGCCCACTCCCGGGACCAAGAAACAGGTGATGTCCTTCTTGGGCACTGCAGGGTACTATAGGCGCTTCGTACAGCACTATAGTAGCCTGGCAAAACTTTTGACGGACCTCACCAGGAAGAAGCTACCCTACATCGTCAACTGGACAGATGGCTGTGAGGGGGCCTTCCAGGCGTTGAAAACCGCTCTGTGCAACGCCCCTGTGTTGAAAGCAGTTGACAGCAGTCGACCGTTCTTGGTACAGACTGACACCAGCGAGTTTGGCCTCAGTGCGGTGCTCGGCCAGGTTGACTCGGAGGACCAAGAGCACCCCGTGTTGTACCTGAGCCAGAACCTTTTGCCGAGGGAAGTGGCCTACTCCACCATTGAGTGGAGTGCCTGGCCATAGTCTGGGCCCTGCAGCGCTTGCAGCCCTACTTGTACGGTCGCACCTTCACTGTGGTGACCGACCACAACCCTCTGCAGTGGCTACACACCATGTGTGGAACCAACGGCAGGTTGCTACGCTGGAACCTTGCCCTTCAGCAGTTTGACTTCACCATTGAACACAAAATGGGCAGGGAGCACGGCAATGCAGATGGACTGTCCTGCCAGGGTGAACCTACTGAGGTGCGCATGGAGGCATACCGAGAGGTTCTGCCTCCGTAGCGCACACCAAAAAGGGGAGGTGTCATGATATTGTATGAAATATCATATAAGTTTAGTTTCTCTTGTTAGCCCAGGCTGTGGGCTAAAACCCCCCCTTCTCTTTCACTCAGGCAAGAGCTTCCCTTGTCAATGTATGTGGGGGAGTTTTAAGAAAGGTATTTACGACTGGCATAGCTGCAGTGGAAAATTGTGCTAGACAAAACCGGTCTGATTCCCTTCTGTAAATGCAAGAAGTCCTTTGTTCCATTATTGTAAGATATTGGGCCAACGATGTAGGCTAGAAAAAGGAAAAGTACATATTGTTAACGTTCCTCGGCGGTTCTGTCTGCCACTCTAAACATGTGCTTCTAACTCCATCAGGTAAAAAGTAGGGATTTCTCTGTAATTATGCATCACAAATAGGACATATTTGATCTCATTAGAATGCCAACGTTAATACGAGATGAATGCTGGGTTTGATATGACTATGACATGTTCTGTAGCGGAGTTATAGGCATTAGACAAATTTAGGTTGAATTTAGTTAAACTGAAGAGATAGGAGGGTCTGGGAAAACCAACCCTTTTTGTGATGTCATCAGGCTGAGCTATAAGTCTGCCAGGCACCCCAGCCTGTGGTCAGTCTGCTGGAGCCTATGTGAGTCTGACTTGAAGAGCTGTTCCTAACCAGAGTCCTGATGCATTGGGACATATGGGAACTCCACTAGCCTGGTTGCCTCAAATGATCTGAACACATGTAAGTGTTACTTCTCATTTAACTCCTGTTTGTTTTATAATTACCTTGCACATATTTGCAATCGTCTCTTTTGTAACATCCTTGTAATATTTTTCTATAAACACTGCCTAAACTTTAATAGAGTAGAATATTTAATACTAGATTTGTTCTTCATGCTCTAAAACGTATCCTAAGTCTTCTGAAGGGAATTACGCTACTGTTTTGGGTTAGCTTCGGACCCGTTTAATCGAAGCTGGTGGCAGCAATACCATGCACTGTGCCTTTGGGAGTCGTTGTAGCGACGGCGACATTGATAATTATTGTTCCTGCCTGAGCGGGAGTAGTTAAATCGCCTCACTGCAGCGTGCCCAATAGCCAGTACATAGCAGGAAGCCTTTCTGGTGACTAATTACCCTAGGTGTAGTACCTAATCTGACCTGAGGGTAAGGGGGGCTCCAGAGAGCTGCAAGTTTAAGCGGAACTGTAAAGCGGGATATACATAAATCCCTGCAGTGCGTGGTATATTGTGGAGCAGTGGGATACCTAAAATAAGCCCCTGCTGTAAATCAAGAGGTCAATAGCCTTGTGTGTGTTTTTTTTATTTATCACATTGCTAGCAGTGGAGGGATAACTATGATAAGCCCCCCTGCACTTGTGATAGCCGTCTGTTGGCCTAAAGTCACCCTGATCCATGACGTAGAGGTGACGGTCATGGTGTGAATCGTGACATATTGGTGGGAGCGGGGCAGGATTCGTGACAAATTGGTGGCAGCGGTGTGGATTCGTGACAATCAGCCTGTTTGAGGAAAGGGTATGCCTCATCGGCAATCTGCGATTGAGATTGAGCCCCAATAGTCACCAAGATGACCCTAGGTCAGTATGAGACCAAAGGTCTAATACCCTGCAGGGCAAAAAATTATGTCCCATGCTGGGATTAAGTAAAAAAATTATCACGACACTCTGTATTAATCCTTCATTACATCTATGCTTGTTTCTGCCAATATTGTATCATTTGCATATTTAAGATTGTTGATCCAGATGAATTCTCAGTTCTATTGCGATCATGCAGTAAAAGTATAATTAGAACACTTATTTCACCACAGAAAACGCTGTACGTTAGAAAATATCATAAAATATAACTTTTATTGATTAGTTTAAAATTACTACCAAACAATAGTGAATAAAAACTATCCAAATCACCGCCACCAAAACGTAACAAATCAGAGGACAGTATCTCACCCTCTTCAACCACTGTTATGCCTGCTTGCCAAGTAGGCTGGCACCTTATAGTTCCGGAAATGGCACCCCCGATCACCGACGACTGTCCCTTCTTGCCCTGGTAGGCCCAAATTATTGGGAGGGAAAACCCAAAGTAATCAAATTGTCAGTAAGCCAAATAAAATCACACTATTATTACAGTACATAAAAAAGTGCATTTCCACATATCAATCAAAAAATACCTTGTGAGTATTGGGATAAAGAAAAAATACAATAGTGCTATCATCCAGCTAACATCCATTTTGCCAAGTCAAGGAGTTTGTTTTTTGTCAGTGGAAATTTATTTCTGATCAACACATGTCATAGGTTTACAGGCATATAACATGGTAAAACCTATTTTCAGAAACAATTTAAGCTTAAACACTTGACGCGTTTCACCTTTCTTTTAAAGGTCCATAATGAGTAATAGACAATGGTAACTTAGCATAAAGAAGAGAATAGAGACTACTTAACTGACAGTTGTCCTCATTTCTCATGAAGTCACATACTATGTGTGAATAGCTTATGACAAGATCATGAGAGCACAAAGTTTGTTCACTTCTGATAATGTGCCTGTTGATTCATTCAGCAATTTTAATTACTTCTTCTTTTGCGGGAAGTCCAGTCTTCCTGAAAATAGTTTCTGCATGTAAATTGAAGAGAAATGGTGACAGGATGCAGCCCTGATTGATGCCTCGCTCTACTTTGAGTCATGCCAAGTCGCTATGTTCCGTTTGGAGGGTTGCCTGTTGCTTCATGGTCGATGTAAAGGTTCCTAATGAGGTTGATCAGATGGTTCGGCACACCCATATCCATCATAGTATTCCAAAGTTTCTGATTATCAACGCAGTTAAGGGCTTTTCTGTGCGCGATGAAGCAAAGATAGATCTCCTTGTATTATTTGGCCTTTTCTATTATACATCTAATGTTAGCAATACATCTCTTGTTCCTCTGCCTTTTCTGAATCCTGCATGTTTCTCTGCCAGCTTTTTGTGAAATTAAGGCTGGAGCGATCTGGAGCGGTATGACCTTCAACCCCTAGAAAACAAGCCCTTAAACAGCTCTTTTTGCAGAAAAATAAAAGGTAATTGCTCTCAGAATATGATGATGCAAATTGGTGTTTTTAGCATGGAAAAATAGTAATATATAATGATAATATATAACCCTGGCATTACTGTAATCACACTGACGTGAAGAATAAAGGTGTCTTATCATTTTTACGGTGAGCATAATAAAGCGGCTTAAAAAATGAATGACTAATTCCTTAATTACTAATAAAAAAAAATCAAATCTTGCAAAAAATCAAGACTCTACTGAGATCTCTCTCTGTAAACACAAGCTTGGCAACATGTATTGAGCATTAAATAGGAATATTTGCAATATTCACTCTGCCACATTCACTGTGCATTAATTTCAGGAAAACTGCAATAGCGTCAAAAAAGTCACTAAGCCATCAATAATTTCCTTGAGTGTAATTTCAAAATGGTGTCACTTGTTGGTGATTTCTGGTGTTTTGGGAGCATAGGAGCTCTGAAAATGGTGCCCGGCAATTACTCCAGGAAACTCGTCCCAAAACCCAAATAGCACTCCTCCTTTTCTTAACCCTGCTGTATGCACAAGCAAAATTGCATGATGAAATCTAGGGTATCAGCACACTTTGGAGAAAGAGAGTAGTAAATTATGGGGTGCTATTTTTCTTAATAGCCATGGTAAAGATGAAATATTTTTATGCAAATCTACTTATTATTGTAACAAATATTGTTTTTCATTTTCACACAGCCCAATAGTAAAGAAATTGGTG
This sequence comes from Ranitomeya variabilis, assembly GCF_051348905.1. NCBI lineage: Eukaryota > Metazoa > Chordata > Amphibia > Anura > Dendrobatidae > Ranitomeya > Ranitomeya variabilis. Next base: position 255,126,758 of record NC_135237.1, on the reverse strand, counting down.
AAACACTTGTGAGTAGTGTTGAGCATTCCGATACTGCAAATATCGGGTATCAGCCAATATTCGCGGTATCGGAATTCCGATACTGAGTTCCGATACTTTCAGTATATCAAATACCGGAATCGGAAGTTCCCATACTGCAATGACCCAGTTTGATTTTATTCAGCCAATGAGGAATCCTAGTGGGCACATCCTGTTATGCATGTTAGGCATGTAAGTAAGGGCATGGCTGTGATTGGCTGCTGAAATGATGTCATAATGCACTATAAAAGCCGCTGCCGCCATTTTGGGTTCACTCTGCTGTGAATTCAGTTAGGGACAGGACGCTGCTGTTCTGACTGAGGGATAGTTGGAGACAGCGATTTGGTTCATTGTGCTTTAGCCAGGCTAATTTAGCAACTGCTGTGTGAGAACCTTGTTTTTGCCTTGCAGTGCTGTTCACGGCTGTCTGCAAAGTCAGTGTGAATGCAGCTCACGCTGTAGCCTGTTCTGCAGCCACAGCTGGTTGTAGTCAGCTCAGCGTGCGTCACTGCCTCATACTGTTCCATTGTCCTTTTTTCAATTAGTGCTGCCTGCGGCACATTTTTTCTGACTTATTCTATTAGCGGGTTTCCATCCGTATCCTGCTAGATTGTGGAAAAACACTATATAGGAGTACATAGAGGAGCTTTTTTTGGCCTTGCTGTGCTGTTCACGGCTGTCTGCAAGGTCTGTGTGTGAGTGCAGCTCACGCTATAGCCTGTTCTGCAGTCACAGCTGGTTGTAGTCAGCTCAGTGTGCGTCACTGCCTCATACTGTTCCATTGTCTTTTTTTCAATTAGTGCTGCCTGCTGCACATTTTTCAGATTTATCCTATTATTGGGTTTCCATCCGTATCCTGCTAGATTGTGGAAAAACACTATATAGGAGTACATAGAGGAGCTTTTTTGGATTTGAAGCGCTGTTCACGGCTGTCTGCAAGGTCTCTGTGTCAGTGCAGCTCACGCTGTAGTCTGTTCTGCAGCCATAGCTGGTTGTAGTCAGCTCAGCGTGCGTCACTGCCTCATACTGTTCCATTGTCCTTTTTTCAATTAGTGCTGCCTGCTGCACATTTTTTCTGACTTATCCTATTAGTGGGTTTCCATCCGTATCCTACTAGATTGTGGAAAAACACTATATAGGAGTACATAGAGGAGCTTTTTTTGGCCTTGCAGTGCAGTTCACGGCTGTCTGCAAGGTCTGTGTGTGAATGCAGTTCATGCTGTAGCCTGTTCTGCAGCCACAGCTGGTTGTAGTCAGCTCAGTGTGTGTCACGGCCTCATACTGTTCTATTGTCCTTTTTTTCAATTAGTGCTGCCTGCTGCACATTTTTTCAGATTTATCCTATTAGTGGGTTTCCATCCGTATCCAGCTAGATTGCGGAAAAACAATATATATATAGGAGTACATAGAGGAGCCTTTCTGCAGCCTTGTGCCCTGCAGCCCCAGCCAGATTAGTATTAGCCTATTTTTTGGAGCCTCATCTATTGCATTGTAGGTTACTTTCCTGCATTGTAATCGCTTCAAAAAGTTTGTGATACTATCGGTTTTACATCTTTGGGCACATCCAGTGTCTTTTTGTGAAAAAACCAAAAAGGTAATAAAGTAAAGTAAAGTTCACCAAACTCTCCACTTTACAGTTGTGTAGGCCACATTAGCTCATATTAAAGTCTAGTCCACACTTTATAAAATTAGTGTTTCTTATACCTGTTAGCAACTGTTCAGGAATAAGCACACTAAGCCCTTAGTACTTTTCTGCCTATCTTTATCAGTCTACCAAGATGAAGAAGGCAGGGAGTAAGGCACGTGGTCGTGTTTGTGGAGTTTCTGCAGGAAGAGGACGTGGGGATTCTGTGCCTGCTGCGGCCACCGGTGACTCATCATCCCCCAGTTTTAGCAGGGAACAGTCCTTCATGCGCAGCTTTGTAAGAGCTCGCCGTACCCCACTGCTAGGGACAAACAAAGTGAAGCCGTTGTCAGATGGATGGCAGCTAAAGCATTGACTTCAATTAGTGCCACATCCTCTCAGGCACAGAGCACTGAAGAGCACCCATCTGACTCTTCACCACTTGCCAAATTGCCCAGGCAGTCAGAGAGCCCAGGACAGGAGCCATCTCTACTTCTGTTCTCTGAATCTCTTAGCTTGGAAAGAGGGGGCCAGCCAAGCAGCATTCGAGAAACTGAAGAAGAGGCAGTATGCAGTGATGCACAACAGCTTTGTCTCTCTGAATCTGAACAGGCGGGTAGACCAGTGCCTACGGTCAGCACACCTCAGTATGCATCTGATGATGAGACTCAGGTGCCACTTTCTGGTGCATACTGTGCTGCCGAGACTACCCAGGAGAAGCAGTTGTTGGAAGAGGGTAGTGTAGATGATGAGGTCCTTGACCCATCATGGCGTGAGGTACAGGAAGGTGGTGGGAGCAGCTCTGAGGAAGAGATTCCCCGAACGACCCAAAAAGGAGGGAGAGTGAGGGGGAAGACTGCATTGCCTGTAGCCTCCACTTTGGCACCCATTAGCAGCATGCTTCTTCCAAAAGCCAAAACGGGCGCTCCCAAGACTTGCAGTGCCTGGTCCTTTTTTGACACAGTTGCAGATGACATTTGCTTTGTCAAGTGCAAGCTGTGTAATCAGAAAGTCGAAAGAGGGAAAAGTGTCAGCAACCTCAATACCACAAATATGTGGAAACATGTGCGGACCAAGCACGTGGTGGCATTACAAAAACACACTGAAGACCTAGTCCGACCTACAGCAGCACCTACCACCTCTTCAGCTCGTGTTGTAGCCTCTTCCTCCAGCTCACACACAGCTGGTTCGGCTTCCTCACAGGATCGCCATGGAAGAACCTCTGGCACTGTTGGACAGAGACACAGTGTAATTCCTCCACAGCACCACATACCCTGTCATCCTCACACTCCCAGGCCAGTCTACAGCCATTGGTAGCACAGGCATGGGAGAAAAGGCACCCATACTCGGCAAACCACCCCCAAGCACAGGCTCTGAATGCTGGCATGGCAAAACTACTGTCCCTTGAAATGCTATTATTTAGGCTGGTGGAGATTGACACCCGTAACTTCATGGCATTGGCAGTCCCACAATACAACGTGCCCAGCCGCTTTTATTTCAGCAGGCAAGCCGCCCCTGCCCTGCAAAAGCATGTGGAGGGAAAAATTAAACATGCGCTACTAAACGCTGTCAGTAGCAAGGTCCACCTGACCACCGATGCGTGGACCAGTCACCATGGACAGGGGCGATACCTTTCCCTCACTGCCCATTGGGTAAATGTTGTGGAGCCAGGGACAGATCTTGAGATTGGCGCTGTACGTGTTCTGTCAACTCCAAGGATTGCAGGAATCCAGTCTGTACACATTGACTCCTCCTCATACTCCAGTTCCTCAGAATCACCACTGCAGGAGCCGTCATAGTCTACCTCCACATGGACCCGTGAACGCTTACCTGTTACGACAGATATGAGCACAGCCATGGCCAAACAGGCCGTATTGAAATTAATTTCTTTGGGGAATCAAAGCCACACAGCGCAGGAGCTCTGGAATGCCATCAAGCAGGAGAGCGATGTGTGGTTTGTGCCAGCGAATCTCCAGCCAGGCATGGAATTGTGTGAAAATGGCCGAAATCTGGTGGCAGCTCTGGGCCTAGGCAACCTCACTCATATCCCATGTTTGGCACATGTGCTCAACTTGGTCATGCAGAGTTTTTTGAGGGACTATCTGGATCTTGATGCACTGCTGCACAAGGTCCGCCTAGAGTGCGCTCACTTGCGGCATTCCAGCATGGCAAGATCGCGCATTGCAGCTCTGCAGCGCCGATTCTGCCTTCCGGAACATTGCATCATATGTGACCTACCAACCAGGTGGAAATCAACGTTACATATGTTGGAGCGGTTGTGTGAGCAGCAGGCAGCAGTAACGGAGTACCAGCTGCATTAGGCGCAAACAAGTCACACTGCGCGCCGTTCACACTTCACCACCACTGAGTGGGCCTCTATGAAGGACATCTGCCATGTTTTGCGTGCCTTCGATGATTCCACGCAGATGGCGAGTGCAGATGATGCACTAGTCAGCATGGCTATCCCCCTTATCTGCCTGCTTGAAAAAACACTGCAAGCACTAAGGGACGAGGTTGTGGAAGAGGTGGAGGATGAGGAGTCACAAACGTCATCTGCTTCTGGACAGTCTGCGCAACGTGGTTCCTCACAAATGCCTAGACAGGGACACTTTGTGAGGAGGATGAGGAGGAGTCAATGGAGGAGGAAGACATTTGTCCAGAGGAGGGAGTTACACAATGCTCTAGAAGTCAGTATATAGAGCGAGGGTGGGGTGATACAGAGCAGGCAGAGATGATGCCTCAAGCAGGGGACAGCATTTCTTGGCCAGTTGGCAGTCTGCAGCACATGGGTGATTTCATGCTGCAGTGCCTGAGAAACGACCGCCGCATTGCCCACATTCTCAACATGGCTGATTATTGGGTGTACACCCTCCTAGATCCTCGTTACCGGGACAACTTACAAAGCCTCATAACACTGTTGACCCAAGAGCATAAAATGCGGGAGTACCAAGACACACTGGTGCATTCCATCATGTTCTCCATTACAATCGAGAGCAGTGCTGCTAGTGCTTTACAAAGCAGCTCAGTGCGTCGAGGCAGTGGAGGATGCTCTGCACAAAGAGGGAGCAGAAGCAGTGCCTCATCACAAGGCAAGACCAGTATCATCCAAATGTGGCAAAGTTTTGTGTGCCCTCCACAAATGTCTACACCATCACAGAGGGCTCCAGTCAGCAGGAAGCAACGTTTCCATCAGATGGTGACAGACTACATGTCTTGCCCTCTCAGAGTACTCCCAGACGGCTCTCCCCCTTCAAGTTTTGGGTCTCTAAGCTGGATACATGGTCAAAGCTAAGCCAGTATGCATTGGAGGTGCTGGCTTGCCCTGCTGCTAGTGTATTATTGAAACGCCTCTTTAGTGCCGCAGGTGGTGTACAAACAGACCGTCGCGACTATCATCCGATAATGTTGACCGGCTTACTTTTCTGAAAATGAACAAGGCCTGGATCTCGCAGGATTTTGCCACTCCTCTTCCAGATTAAATAATTGGTTGTCAACAGTATCCTGGTCTCCTGTTGTGTTCATGTTTCTACCACCTGAACTGTAATCCCTGGGCTCCAACACCGCCAGTTGCTGCTCAGAAGTGCCGTCTGCACAGTCAACACATGACCCAGTGTTATTGGTTTTCAGTAACGTCAGCTGATCCCCAGCTGTGTATCCGGCAATTTCTCCTTCTTCGTCCACACTCACTTTACATCAGATATTAAACTTGCTCCAATTAGGCCTCAGCCTACACCCTGATTGACCCTGGGCTCCAACACCGCCAGTTGCTGCTCGAAAGTGCCATCTGCACAGAGAAAACACTAGCTCCTGTGTTAGTGGGGTTCAGTAACATCAGCTTCTCCCCTGCTGTGTGCGCGGCAATTTCTCCACTCTGTTTCTAGCATTGACCCTGGGCTCCAACACCACCAGTTGCTGCTCGGAAGTGCTGTCTGCACAGTCAACACCTGCTCCAGTGTTATTGGGGTTCAGTAACATCAGCTGATCCCCAGCTGTGTATCCGGCAATTGCTCCTGCTACCTCCACGCTCACACTACTACAGATATTAAACTGCCTCAAATTAGGCCTCAGCCTACACTCTGCTTCTCCTGGATTCCCTGGGCTCCAACACTGCCAGTTGCTGCTCAGAAGTGCTGTCTACACAGTCAACAGTTGCTCCACTGTTATTGGGGTTCAGTAACACCAGCTGATCCCCTGCTGTGTATCTGGCAATTTCTCCTGTTCCCTCCACACTCACACTACTACAGATATTAAATGGAACCTGCCCCCCCAGGCGTTTGTAACTAAAAGAGCCACCTTGTGCAGCACTAATGCTGCATTTGGACAAGGTGGTCTTTTAGTTATGCTCCTTGCACATGCTGAACTAAACACTTATAAAATGTGTCCCCTCATACCGTGAAAGTCCCGGAGGCGGGACTTTCCTTCCTAATCAGACGTGGCACAGCTGTCATTCACACCCCCTTGGCGCCGTGCGCCGCCTCCTGAGCGTTGTTTGAATCTGTCCCGGAGCCTGTGCTGTTATGTTATCCGTTGGGCATGCGCAGTTAGCACTGCCCGTCTTCTGACATCATTTGATGTCAGGCTGACTGCGCCTGTGCGGCGGCGCTGCCTGAGATCCTGCCCCGCAGTGTCTTCTGATTTATTTGCACTGCAGTGCTGGGATTCATGGGCATGTGCAGTGCATATCTTAGCCTCTCACTCATCTCCCTCCACCTTCTTCAGACTGTGTGGCATCAGCTGATCCCTAATCACCATGGCAGATTCAAACAACACAGAGGAGGCGGCGCCCGGTGCCAAGGGGGTATGAATGACAGCTGTGCTGAATCTCATTAAAAAGAAAAGTTCCACCTCCGGGACGGTTTCACGGTATGAGGGGGCACATTTTCTAAGTGTTTATTTCAGCGTGTGAAAGGAACATAACTAAAAGAGCCACCTTTTCCTTGTGCAGCATTAGTGCTGCGCAAGGTGGCTCTTTTAGTTACAAACAGCTGGGGGGGTTACAGGTGCCCTTTCAACTTGCTCCAATTAGGCCTCAGCCTACACTCTGTTTCTCCTGTAATCCCTGGGCTCCAACACCGCCAGTTGCTGCTCGGAAGTGCCGTCTGCACAGTCAACACATGCTCCAGTGTTTTGGGGTTCAGTAACGTCAGCTGATCCCCAGCTGTGTGTGCGGCAATATCTCCTGCTCCCTCCACATTGACACCGCTACAGATTTTAAACTTGCTCCAATTAGGCCTCAGCCTACACTCTGTTTCTCCTGTAATCCATGGGCTCCAACACCGCCAGTTGCTGCTCAGAAGTGTCTTTGGAACGGGTACTCCCTCCTGACCAGCCTGGTTCCAGCACGCCAGCTGTTTCCGGGTAGTGTCTAGGTCTCTTTGCCTCCAATACATTGTCCTGTTGGGTTGCAGTCGGGTTAGCCAACTCTATGGTGCCTGCAGTTTAGGTGCTTCCTTTGTGGGCTGCGGGAACTGGCAATCAAGGCTGGTTCCGTAGTGCCAATAGGACAAGCTCCCCTGTTGGACTGTGGGTTTTTGGTAACTACGGCCGGCTCGCGGCCTAGCAATTTTTTTTTATGTGGACCTTCTGCTGCCTATCTGAGTTCCAGCACCATTAGCTGGTTCTTTAGAAGACAATCTTGAATAGGTCCCCCTGATTCCAGTACCGTCAGCTGGTTCCAGGCAGAGCTTTTGGCTTAGGTGCCTCCTTCTCGGTATCAGAGTTCAACCAACGTCTGGTGGTCCTTGGTAGTGCTTTCTGGCACGGGTACCTCATGCTTAGTAACCGGGTTCCAGTACCGTCAGCTGGTCCTCGGTAGTTCCATTGGCTCTTGTACCTTCGGCTACCCATCCGGGTTCCAGTACCGTCAGCTGGTTCTCGGCAGTGTCTTTGGCATGGGTACTCCCCTCCTGCCCAGCCTGGTTCCAGCACGCCAGCTGTTTCCGGGTAGTGTCAAGGTCACTTTGCCTCCAATACGTTGTCCTGTCGGGTTGCGATCGGGTTAGCCAACTCTATGGTGCCTGCAGTTTAGGTGCTTCCTATGTGGGCTGTGGGAACTGGAAATCAAGGCTGGTTCCGTAGTGCCAATAGGACAAGCTCCCCCTGAAGGACTGTGGGTTTTCGTTAACTACGGCCGGCTCTCGGCCTAGCAATTTTTTTTCATGTGGACCTTCTGCTGCCTATCTGAGTTCCAGCACCATTAGCTGGTTCTTTGGAAGACAATCTTGAATAGGTCCCCCTGGTTCCAGTACCGTCAGCTGGTTCCAGGCAGAGCTTTTGGCTTAGGTGCCTCCTTCTCGGTATCCGAGTTCCACCAACGTCTGGTGGTCCTTGGTAGTGCTTTCTGGCACGGGTAACTCCTGCTTAGTAACCAGGTTCCAGTACCGTCAGCTGGTCCTCGGTAGTTCCATTGGCTCTTGTACCTTCTGCTACCCATCCGGGTTCCAGTACTGTCAGCTGGTTCTTGGCAGTTTCTTTTGCTCTTGTACCTTCTGCTACCCATCCTGTTTCCAGTACTGTCAGCTGGTATCAGGCAGAGCCTTTGGCTTAGGTGCCTCCTTCTCGGTATCTGAGTTTCACCAATGTCTGGTGGTCCTTGGTAGTGCTTTCTGGCACGGGTACCTCCTGCTTAGTAACCAGGTTCCAGTACCATCAGCTGGTCCTTGGTAGTTCCATTGGCTCTTTTACCTTCGGCTACCCATCCGGGTTCCAGTACAGTCAGCTGGTTCTCGGCAGTGTCTTTGTTTCTTGTACCTTCTGCTCCCCATCCTGGTTCCAGTACCGTCAGCTGGTTCCAGGCAGAGCCTTTGGCTTAGGTGCCTCCTTCTCGGTATCCGAGTTCCACCAACATCTGGTGGTCCTTGGTAGTGCTTCTGGCATGGGTACCTCCTGCTTAGTAACCGGGTTCCAGTACCATCAGCTGGTCCTCGGTAGTTCCATTGGCTCTTGTACCTTCGGCCACGCATCTGGGTTCCAGTACCGTCAGCTGGTTCTCGGCAGTGTCTTTGGCTCTTGTACCTTCGGCTCCCCATCCTGGTTCCAGTACCGTCAGCTGGTTCCAGGCAGAGCCTTTGGCTTAGGTGCCTCCTTCTCGGTATCCGAGTTCCACCAACGTCTGGTGGTCCTTGGTAGGGTTGAGCGACTTTCATTTTTTTAAGATCGAGTAGGGTTTTGGGAAACCCGATTTTGTCCAGAGTCGAGTCGAGTGCAGTCGGCCGATTATCGCTAAAAGTCGGGGATCGACCGAAACACGAAACCCAATGCAAGTCAATGGGGAAGCATAGTCGGCAGTGAGTGGAGGCCAGGAAAACACCTACAGTGCCCATTTTAATGCCAAAAACATCCATTCTTGTTTCTGAAGCTTGCCAATCTTAATTAACTATATAATAATAGTTGGGCATAGGGAATTGGGGGAAAGTTGTGGGGGGAGTAGGGCTGGCTCAAGTTTTTCGTGGGCCCAGGAAATGCGGACTACGTCACGGCGGTGTTGCAGGGAAAGGTAAGTATTTAAACGTTGCAAGTGCTGTGATCCTGAGCAAGCAGGGGGGGGCCCACTCGTTCGCATTGGCACTAGCACAGGGCCCCTCAAAGTACAGCGGTGTGTTTGCATGGCGGGGGCGCCTCCCACCAGCAGCGACACTTTTGCGTACTCTGAGGGGCCCTGTGCCAGTGACGTCGCCAACGAGTATGCCCCCCCACCTGATGAAGGAACCTGCACTTTCATCTGCACCTTCCTCTTTGTCCCTGTGTAAGGTGGTATAACATGCGGGAAGGGGAACCTTACTTTCAGCAGGGTCAGATTCTGGCTGTGTAGAGTACAAGGGGAATGTAGTGGTCTAGGTCAATGTACCAGCAGACTCATTTAGCAGTGGCTGGGCAATGGGCAGGATGAGGAGGAAACAGATATAGGGCCAAAGAATAAAGTAGGCTAAATGCAGTTCAAAATTGGTAACAGGACTAAACAGGCGGCATTGCTTTGTTCAGTGGAGTAGCAAACCCAAGAGCAGCAGACACTGTTTCAAGGGCCTAACCACACTAGTAGGCCAAATGCAGTTTAATATCTGATAGTATAGGGCGAAAGCCAGAATGTGGAAGCTCAGCTTTGTTCAGTTGAGGACAACACCAGGGAGGGGCAGACACCTTTAGTAGGCCGGAAAAGCCTATTGCATTTTTTAAAATGGTAATTTGGAGCAGAAGGTTGAAGCTCAGCTTTATTTAGTTGAGGACAACACCAGGCAGGGGCACACAGACAGACACCTTTAGTAGGCCGGAAAAGCCTATTGCATTTTTTAAAATGGTAATTTGGAGCAGAAGGTTGAAGCTCAGCTTTATTTAGTTGAGGGCAACACCAGGCAGGGGCACACAGACAGACACCTTTAGTAGGCCGGAAAAGCCTATTGCATTTTTTAAAATGGTAATTTGGAGCAGAAGGTTGAAGCTCAGCTTTATTTAGTTGAGGGCAACACCAGGCAGGGGAACACAGACAGACACCTTTAGTAGGCCGGAAAAGCCTATTGCATTTTTTAAAATGGTAATTTGGAGCAGAAGGTTGAAGCTCAGCTTTATTTAGTTGAGGACAACACCAGGCAGGGGCACACAGACAGACACCTTTAGTAGGCCGGAAAAGCCTATTGCATTTTTTAAAATGGTAATTTGGAGCAGAAGGTTGAAGCTCAGCTTTATTTAGTTGAGGGCAACACCAGGCAGGGGCACACAGACAGACACCTTTAGTAGGCCGGAAAAGCCTATTGCATTTTTTAAAATGGTAATTTGGAGCAGAAGGTTGAAGCTCAGCTTTATTTAGTTGAGGGCAACACCAGGGAGGGGCAGAAGCCGTTAGTAGGCCCTAACCACCATTTTTTTTTTTAAAAACCACTTAATGAGAGCCGGAAGGTTGAAGCTCAGCTTTATTCAGTTGAGGACAACACCAGGCAGGGGCACACAGACAGACACCTTTAGTAGGCCGGAAAAGCCTATTGCATTTTTTAAAATGGTAATTTGGAGCAGAAGGTTGAAGCTCAGCTTTATTTAGTTGAGGGCAACACCAGGCAGGGGCACACAGACAGACACCTTTAGTAGGCCGGAAAAGCCTATTGCATTTTTTAAAATGGTAATTTGGAGCAGAAGGTTGAAGCTCAGCTTTATTTAGTTGAGGACAACACCAGGCAGGGAAACACAGACAGACACCTTTAGTAGGCCGGAAAAGCCTATTGCATTTTTTAAAATGGTAATTTGGAGCAGAAGGTTGAAGCTCAGCTTTATTTAGTTGAGGACAACACCAGGCAGGGGCACACAGACAGACACCTTTAGTAGGCCGGAAAAGCCTATTGCATTTTTTAAAATGGTAATTTGGAGCAGAAGGTTGAAGCTCAGCTTTATTTAGTTGAGGGCAACACCAGGGAGGGGCAGAAGCCGTTAGTAGGCCCTAACCACCATTTTGTTTTTTAAAAACCACTTAATGAGAGCCGGAAGGTTGAAGCTCAGCTTTATTTAGTTGAGGGCAACACCAGGGAGGGGCAGAAGCCGTTAGTAGGCCCTAACCAAAGTTGAAGGCCAAATGCAGTTTAATTTCTGATACTATAGGCCGAAAGCCAGAAGGTGGAAGCTCCGATTTAGACAGTGGAGGACAATTTGAATTAGGGACTGCAGACAGACTTAGTAGGCTGTCCCCTGTGGACCATGCATCCACCACATTAACCCATTGCGCCGTAATGGACACGTAATCTTCCGTGGCCATGCCTACAGGTCCATGCGTCTGTTGTCAGGTGCACCTTTGTACTCACAGATTGCCAGAGTGCATGGACAATGCGGTCTTCTACATGCTGGTGGAGGGTTGGGATGGCTTTTCTCGCAAAAGAAGTGTCGACTGGTTAGCTTGTAGCGTGGTACAGCGTAGTCCATCATGGCCTTATTAATAGTAAATAAAATATATAACTAGGCTCTATGAACTTTTAAATAGGTTCCAGGGGTACACGGGCAGCATTGGTGTGGTCAGTGGAGGAGTATTGCAAGTAGGGGCTGCAGACAGGCTATCAAAGGCCTAAAATACCAAACAGTAGGCACTCATGGCAGTTTTACATCGGTTACATGGATACACAGGCAGGCACTCCAGGCAGCATTGTGGTCAGTGGAGGAGTATTGCAAGTAGGGGCCGCAGACAGGCTATCAAAGGCCTAAAATAACAAACGGTAGGCAGTCATGGCAGTTTTACATCGGTTACATGGATACACAGGCAGGCACTCCAGGCAGCATTGTGGTCAGTGGAGGAGTATTGCAAGTAGGGGCCGCAGACAGGCTATCAAAGGCCTAAAATAACAAACAGTAGGCACTCATGGCAGTTTTACATCGGTTACATGGATACACAGGCAGGCACTCCAGGCAGCATTGTGGTCAGTGGAGGAGTATTGCAAGTAGGGGCTGCAGACAGGCTATCAAAGGCCTAAAATACCAAACAGTAGGCACTCATGGCAGTTTTACATCGGTTACATGGATACACAGGCAGGCACTCCAGGCAGCATTGTGGTCAGTGGAGGAGTATTGCAAGTAGGGGCCGCAGACAGGCTATCAAAGGCCTAAAATAACAAACGGTAGGCAGTCATGGCAGTTTTACATCGGTTACATGGATACACAGGCAGGCACTCCAGGCAGCATTGTGGTCAGTGGAGGAGTATTGCAAGTAGGGGCCGCAGACAGGCTATCAAAGGCCTAAAATAACAAACAGTAGGCACTCATGGCAGTTTTACATCGGTTACATGGATACACAGGCAGGCACTCCAGGCAGCATTGTGGTCAGTGGAGGAGTATTGCAAGTAGGGGCTGCAGACAGGCTATCAAAGTCCTAAAATACCAAACAGTAGGCACTCATGGCAGTTTTACATCGGTTACATGGATACACAGGCAGGCACTCCAGGCAGCATTGTGGTCAGTGGAGGAGTATTGCAAGTAGGGGCCGCAGACAGGCTATCAAAGGCCTAAAATAACAAACAGTAGGCAGTCATGGCAGTTTTACATCGGTTACATGGATACACAGGCAGGCACTCCAGGCAGCATTGTGGTCAGTGGAGGAGTATTGCAAGTAGGGGCCGCAGACAGGCTATCAAAGGCCTAAAATAACAAACAGTAGGCAGTCATGGCAGTTTTACATCGGTTACATGGATACACAGGCAGGCACTCCAGGCAGCATTGTGGTCAGTGGAGGAGTATTGCAAGTAGGGGCCGCAGACAGGCTATCAAAGGCCTAAAATAACAAACAGTAGGCAGTCATGGCAGTTTTACATCGGTTACATGGATACACAGGCAGCTAGGTGGTGAGTGCAGGAATATTTAAAGTAAGGACCGCAGACAGGCTATCAAAGGCCTAACATAACAAACAATAGGCTCATGGCAGTTTTACAGCGGTTACATGGATAGACGGGCAGGCAGCTTGGTGGTGAGTGGAGGAGTATTTAAAGTAGGGACCGCAGACAGGCTATCAAAGGCCTAACATAACAAACAATAGGCTCATGGCAGTTTTACAGCGGTTACATGGATAGATGGGCAGGCAGCTTGGTGGTGAGTGGAGGAGTATTTAAAGTAGGGACCGCAGACAGGCTATCAAAGGCCTAACATAACAAACAATAGGCTCATGGCAGTTTTACAGCGGTTACATGGATACACGGGCAGGCAGCTTGGTGGTGAGTGGAGGAGTATTTAAAGTAGGGACCGCAGACAGGCTTCAAAGGCCTAACATAAGAAAATGGGCTGGCTGTAGGCACTTTATAATTGGTTCCAGGGGTACACGGGCAGCAGTGGTCTGGCCAGTGGAGGACTAGTGGAAGGAGGGACCGCAGACAGGCTTCAAAGGCCTAAAATAAAAAAATGGGCTGGCTGTAGGCACTTTATAATTGGTTCCAGGGGTACACGGGCAGCAGTGGTCTGGCCAGTGGAGGACTAGTGGAAGGAGGGACCGCAGACAGGCTTCAAAGGCCTAACATAAAAAAATGGGCTGGCTGTAGGCACTTTATAATTGGTTCCAGGGGTACACGGGCAGCAGTGGTCTGGCCAGTGGAGGACTAGTGGAAGGAGGGACCGCAGACAGGCTTCAAAGGCCTAACATAAAAAAATGGGCTGGCTGTAGGCACTTTATAATTGGTTCCAGGGGTACACGGGAAGCAGTGGTCTGGCCAGTGGAGGACTAGTGGAAGGAGGGACCGCAGACAGGCTTCAAAGGCCTAAAATAAAAAAATGGGCTGGCTGTAGGCACTTTATAATTGGTTCCAGGGGTACACGGGCAGCAGTGGTCTGGCCAGTGGAGGACTAGTGGAAGGAGGGACCGCAGACAGGCTTCAAAGGCCTAACATAAAAAAATGGGCTGGCTGTAGGCACTTTATAATTGGTTCCAGGGGTACACGGGCAGCAGTGGTCTGGCCAGTGGAGGACTAGTGGAAGGAGGGACCGCAGACAGGCTTCAAAGGCCTAACATAAAAAAATGGGCTGGCTGTAGGCACTTTATAATTGGTTCCAGGGGTACACGGGCAGCAGTGGTCTGGTCAGTGGAGGACTAGTGGAAGGAGGGACCGCAGACAGGCTTCAAAGGCCTAAAATAAAAAAATGGGCTGGCTGTAGGCACTTTATAATTGGTTCCAGGGGTACACGGGCAGCAGTGGTCTGGCCAGTGGAGGACTAGTGGAAGGAGGGACCGCAGACAGGCTTCAAAGGCCTAACATAAAAAAATGGGCTGGCTGTAGGCACTTTATAATTGGTTCCAGGGGTACACGGGCAGCAGTGGTCTGGCCAGTGGAGGACTAGTGGAAGGAGGGACCGCAGACAGGCTTCAAAGGCCTAACATAAAAAAATGGGCTGGCTGTAGGCACTTTATAATTGGTTCCAGGGGTACACGGGCAGCAGTGGTCTGGTCAGTGGAGGACTAGTGGAAGGAGGGACCGCAGACAGGCTTCAAAGGCCTAACATAAAAAAATGGGCTGGCTGTAGGCACTTTATAATTGGTTCCAGGGGTACACGGGCAGCAGTGGTCTGGCCAGTGGAGGACTAGTGGAAGGAGGGACCGCAGACAGGCTTCAAAGGCCTAACATAAAAAAATGGGCTGGCTGTAGGCACTTTATAATTGGTTCCAGGGGTACACGGGCAGCAGTGGTCTGGCCAGTGGAGGACTAGTGGAAGGAGGGACCGCAGACAGGCTTCAAAGGCCTAAAATAACAAACAATAGGCTCATGGCAGTTTTACAGCGGTTACATGGATACACGGGCAGCTTGGTGGTGAGTGGAGGAGTAGTGCAAGGAGTGTCTGTCCCAGTACTCCCAAAATATAAATAGATGTTAATGTCTCGCAAAACAACCAAAACAAAAAAAAAGGTGGCATACTTAGGTACAGGGGTGGGCTCATCTGCTGAGTTTCTGACATAGTAATTTGGCAGTAACTATTTAATGGTGCCAATATAGGACACAGACACAGACTACTTTAAGTTGCATCATAGATGTCTACAAATTTGTATTGTCAGTGCCAGACATTGAATGATGTCAGCGAATAGACTAAAGATTGGTGGAGCTGTGCGACATAATTTTGCACGTGGTAGAGCACATTTTGAGCTGGGGTAGGGGGGAACTCTCTTGAGGCCGGCGGGACCGCCCCAGGGCCCCTCATGTTACAACGGTGTGTCTGACGTTGGGTGCGCACCACCACCGCCAGAGACACTACATTGTACTATGAGGGACCCAGTAGCAATGCCGTCAACCAAAAGCGAGCACACCCACCTCTTCAGACAAACAGCAGTCTCACGGGTGCTTGCGCCAAGTCGCGATACCACGGCCCCGTGTGGGGAGTTTTGCCATTTAGGGAGGTGTAAACATGTCGTATGCTGTACAATCAGCTGCAGCAAATTAGACATTAGAAAAGTAATTCACAGGCAAGAGCTTTTCATAGGAAAGCTAGGTGTCGGCCGGGCAAGGTGGGGCAAAAGATTTCGAAATCCAGTTGTGGTTCATTTTAATGAATGTTAGATCGTCAACATTTTGGGTAGCCAGACGAGTCCTTTTTTCGGTTAATATTGAACCTGCAGCACTGAATACTCTTTCTGATAGGACACTTGCTGCCGGGCAAGCAAGCTCCTGCAATGCATATTCTGCCAATTCTGGCCAGGTGTCTAATTTGGAGGCCCAGTAATCAAATGGGAATGACGGTTGAGGGAGAACATCGATAAGGGATGAAAAATAGTTAGTTGAAGCAAACGGTCAACAAGAGTTGATTGTTTGGTTGCTAATATTAGTTCCAAGTTCTCATGTGGCATAATATTTTGCAATTTGCCTTTATAGCGTGGATCAAGGAGGCAGGCCAACCAGTAATCGTCATCGTTCATCATTTTCGTAATGCGTGTGTCCCTTTTTAGGATACGTAAGGCATAATCCGCCATGTGGGCCAAAGTTCCAGTTGTCAAATCTCCGGTTGTGATTGGTTGAGGGGCAGTTGCAGGCAAATCTACGTCACTTGTGTCCCTCAAAAAACCAGAACCCGGCCGTGACACGCAACCAATTTCCTGTGCCCCCGGGAAAGGTTCGGCATTAAAAATATACTCATCCCCATCATCCTCCTCGTCCTCCACCTCCTCTTCGCCCGCTACCTCGTCCTGTACACTGCCCTGACCAGACAATGGCTGACTGTCATCAAGGCTTTCCTCTTCCTCTGGTGCAGACGCCTGCTCCTTTATGTGCGTCAAACTTTGCATCAGCAGACGCATTAGGGGGATGCTCATGCTTATTACGGCGTTGTCTGCACTAACCAGCCGTGTGCATTCCTCAAAACACTGAAGGACTTGACACATGTCTTGTATCTTAGACCACTGCACACCTGACAACTCCATGTCTGCCATCCTACTGCCTGCCCGTGTATCCTCCCACAAATAAATAACAGCACGCCTCTGTTCGCACAGTCTCTGAAGCATGTGCAGTGTTGAGTTCCACCTTGTTGCAACGTCTATGATTAGGCGATGCTGGGGAAGGTTCAAAGACCGCTGATAGGTCTGCATACGGCTGGCGTGTACAGGCGAACGTCGGATATGTGAGCAAAGTGCACGCACTTTGAGGAGCAGGTCGGAGAACCCAGGATAAGTTTTCAATAAGCACTGCACCACCAGGTTTAAGGTGTGAGCCAGGCAAGGAATGTGTTTCAGTTGGGAAAGGGAGATGGCAGCCATGAAATTCCTTCCGTTATCACTCACTACCTTGCCTGCCTCAAGATCTACTGTGCCCAGCCACGACTGCGTTTCTTGTTGCAAGAACTCGGACAGAACTTCCGCGGTGTGTCTGTTGTCGCCCAAGCACTTCATAGCCAATACAGCCTGCTGACGCTTGGCAGTAGCTGGCCCATAATGGGACAACTGGTGTGCAACAGTGTCATCTGCCGATGGAGTGGTTGGCAGACTGCGTTCTGTGGAAGAGCTGTAGCTTCTGCAGGAGGACGAGGAGGAGGAGGAGGAGGGGGTGCGAACGCCTACAGCAAACTGTTTCCTAGACCGTGGGCTAGGCACAACTGTCCCTAAATTGATGTCGCCTGTGGACCCTGCATCCACCACATTCACCCAGTGTGCCGTCATGGACACATAACGTCCCTGGCCATGCCTACTGGTCCATGCATCTGTAGTCAGGTGCACCTTTGTACTCACAGATTGCCTGAGTGCATGGACGATGCGCTGTTTAACATGCTGGTGCAGGGCTGGGATGGCTTTTCTGGAAAAAAAGTGTCGACTGGGTAGCTCGTATCGTGGTTCAGCGTACTCCATCAGGGCTTTGAAAGCTTCGCTTTCAACTAACCGGTAGGGCATCATCTCTAACGAGATTAGTCTAGCTATGTGGGCGTTAAAACACTGTGTACGCGGATGCGAGGATAAGTACTTCCTTTTTCTAACCAGAGTCTCATGTAGGGTGAGCTGGACTGGAGAGCTGGAGATCGTGGAACTTTCGGGTGTGCCGGTGTACATGGCAGACTGAGAGACGGTTGGAGACGGTATTGTTTCCGCCGGTGCCCTAGATGCAATATTTCCTCCTACAAAACTGGTGATTCCCTGACCCTGACTGCTTTTGGCTGGCAAAGAAACCTGCACAGATACTGCCGGTGGTGCGGAAAATGGTGTCCTTACAGTGACGGAAGGGATGTTGCGTTGCTGACTAGCTTCATTGGCCGAGGGTGCTACAACCTTGAGGGACGTTTGGTAGTTAGTCCAGGCTTGAAAATGCATGGTGGTTAAGTGTCTATGCATGCAACTAGTATTTAGACTTTTCAGATTCTGACCTCTGCTTAAGCTAGTTGAACATTTTTGACAGATGACTTTGCACTGATCAGTTGGATGTTGTTTAAAAAAATGCCAGACTGCACTCTTCCTAGACTCGGATCCCTTTTCAGGGATTGCAGACTGAGCTTTAACCGGATGGCAACGCTGTGCTCCAACAGGTTTTGGCTTTGACACGCGTTTTGGGCCAGATACGGGCCCGGCAGATGGAACCTGTTGCGATGTTGATGCCTGCTGCGGCCCCTCCTCCACCTCCGCTTCTGAACTACTGCCGCCTGCACCCTGTTCCCCCAATGGCTGCCAATCGGGGTCAATAACTGGGTCATCTATTACCTCCTCTTCGAGCTCGTGTGCAACTTCGTCTGTGTCACTGTGTCGGTCGGTGGTATAGCGTTCGTGGCGGGGCAACATAGTCTCATCAGGGTCTGATTGTGGATCTGTACCCTGAGAGGGCAATGTGGTGGTCTGAGTCAAAGGAGCAGCATAGTACTCTGGCTGTGGCTGTGCATCAGTGCACTCCATGTCAGAATATA
Organism: Ranitomeya variabilis; assembly: GCF_051348905.1. Classification (NCBI taxonomy): domain Eukaryota; kingdom Metazoa; phylum Chordata; class Amphibia; order Anura; family Dendrobatidae; genus Ranitomeya; species Ranitomeya variabilis. The sequence continues at coordinate 255,108,310 of NC_135237.1, read as the reverse complement.
CTTGTAATGGGCATGGCCTGTTAAATGTTTCACTTTCTAAGCCAGGGACGGTATGTGTAAAGAGCTCCATGGAGTGACCCGTTGTGTCGCCTGCTGCATCCTTCTCTCTTGTTGTAGTTTTTGCTGAGGAGGACAAGGAAGCGACTTGTCCCTGACCGTGAACATCCACAAGCGACGCGCTGCTTTTACATTTACCAGTTTCGGAAGAGGAGGCAAAAGAGCTAGAGGCTGAGTCTGCAATGTAAGCCAAAACTTGCTGTTGCTGCTCCGCCTTTAAAAGCGGTTTTCCTACTCCCAGAAAAGAGAGCGTTCGAGGCCTTGTGTAGCCTGACGACGAAACTGGCTCCACAGCTCCAGACTTAGGTGGAATATTTTTATCCCCACGACCACCTGATGCTCCACTACCACTACCATCATTACCAGCTGACAATGAACGCCCACGACGACCTCTTGCACCAGACTTCCTCATTGTTTTAAAATCTTAACCAAAGTAACTTTATTTGTTGCTGTCAAACAACTTACACGGTGAGCTATAACTTCAGTATGATTTCAATATCCCTTAACAGGTTGGTGAGACCACAAGGAAAATCAGGCACAATGTTACACACTCTGTTTTCTGTGGCACAAAATCACAGAGATGACACACACGCAGGACTGTCACTCAAGCACTAATGTCAATATTAATCTCCCACCTAATTTATTTTTTTTTTTTTCTCAGGGAGACTTTAGAAACCAAATAATATTAAAAAAAAAAAAAAAAAAAAAGGCTTTCTATGGCCCACAATTAGAGAGAGAGAGGTGGCACACCCAGGAGTCAAGACTGGCGCACAAGCTGAAAGGGCAATATTACTCTCCCACTGTTTTTTTAATTTTTTTTTTTATTTCAGGGAGACTTTAGAAACCAAATAATATTAAAAAAACCAAAAAAAAAATAGCCTTTCTATGGCCCACTGAATGAGAGAGAGAGGTGGCACACCCAGGAGTCAAGACTGGCACACAAGCTGAAAGGGCAATATTACTCTCCCACTGTTTTTTTATGTTTTTTTTTTTTTTTTCAGGGAGACTTTAGAAACCAAATAATATTAAAAAAACCAAAAAAAAAAAAAGCCTTTCTATGGCCCACTGAATGAGAGAGAGAGGTTGCACACCCAGGAGTCAAGACTGGCACACAAGCTGAAAGGGCAATATTACTCTCCCACTGTTTTTTTATGTTTTTTTTTTTTTTAAGGGAGACTTTAGAAACCCAATAATATTTTAAAAAATAAATAAATAGGCTTTCTATGGCCCACTGAATGAGAGGGAGAGAGGTGGCACACCCAGGAGTCAAGACTGGCACACAAGCTGAAAGGGCAATATTACTCTCCCACTGTTTTTTTATGTTTTTTTTTTTTTTTTCAGGGAGACTTTAGAAACCAAATAATAAGAAAAAAAATAAATAAATAAATAGGCTTTCTATAGCCCACTGAATGAGAGATAGCACACACAGCAGTGGCACACAAGCCCTGACTGAGGCCAATATTTTTCTCCCACTGATTGATGTAGTGTTTTTGTGTTGAGGTAGATTTTAGAACACAAATCAAGGAAAAAAAAAAAAAATGCTTTCTATGGCCCACTGAATGAGAGAGAGGTGGCACACCCAGGAGTCAAGACTGGCACACAAGCTGAAAGGGCAATATTACTCTCCCACTGTTTTTTTATGTATTTTTTGTTTTTTAAGGGAGACTTTAGAAACCCAATAATATTTTTTTTTAAAAATAAATAGGCTTTCTATGGCCCACTGAATGAGAGGGAGAGAGGTGGCACACCCAGGAGTCAAGACTGGCACACAAGCTGAAAGGGCAATATTACTCTCCCACTGTTTTTTTATGTTTTTTTTTTTTTTTTCAGGGAGACTTTAGAAACCAAATAATATTAAAAAAAACAAAAAAAAAAATAGCCTTTCTATGGCCCACTGAATGAGAGAGAGAGGTGGCACACCCAGGAGTCAAGACTGGCACACAAGCTGAAAGGGCAATATTACTCTCCCACTGTTTTTTTATGTTTTTTTTTTTTTTTTCAGGGAGACTTTAGAAACCAAATAATAAGAAAAAAAATAAATAAATAAATAGGCTTTCTATAGCCCACTGAATGAGAGATAGCACACACAGCAGTGGCACACAAGCCCTGACTGAGGCCAATATTTTTCTCCCACTGATTGATGTAGTGTTTTTGTGTTGAGGTAGATTTTAGAACACAAATCAAGGAAAAAAAAAATGCTTTCTATGGCCCACTGAATGAGAGAGAGGTGGCACACCCAGGAGTCAAGACTGGCACACAAGCTGAAAGGGCAATATTACTCTCCCACTGTTTTTTTATGTATTTTTTGTTTTTTAAGGGAGACTTTAGAAACCCAATAATATTTAAAAAAAAAAATAAATAGGCTTTCTATGGCCCACTGAATGAGAGAGAGAGAGGTGGCACACCCAGGAGTCAAGACTGGCGCACAAGCTGAAAGGGCAATATTACTCTCCCACTGTTTTTTTAATTTTTTTTTTTATTTCAGGGAGACTTTAGAAACCAAATAATATTAAAAAAACCAAAAAAATAAATAGGCTTTCTATGGCCCACTGAATGAGAGGGAGAGAGGTGGCACACCCAGGAGTCAAGACTGGCACACAAGCTGAAAGGGCAATATTACTCTCCCACTGTTTTTTTATGTTTTTTTTTTTTTTTTCAGGGAGACTTTAGAAACCAAATAATATTAAAAAAACCAAAAAAAAAATAGCCTTTCTATGGCCCACTGAATGAGAGAGAGAGGTGGCACACCCAGGAGTCAAGACTGGCACACAAGCTGAAAGGGCAATATTACTCTCCCACTGTTTTTTTATGTTTTTTTTTTTTTTCAGGGAGACTTTAGAAACCAAATAATAAGAAAAAAAATAAATAAATAAGTAGGCTTTCTATAGCCCACTGAATGAGAGATAGCACACACAGCAGTGGCACACAAGCCCTGACTGAGGCCAATATTTTTCTCCCACTGATTGATGTAGTGTTTTTGTGTTGAGGTAGATTTTAGAACACAAATCAAGGAAAAAAAAAAAAAAATGCTTTCTATGGCCCACTGAATGAGAGAGAGGTGGCACACCCAGGAGTCAAGACTGGCACACAAGCTGAAAGGGCAATATTACTCTCCCACTGTTTTTTTATGTATTTTTTGTTTTTTAAGGGAGACTTTAGAAACCCAATAATATTTAAAAAAATAAATAAATAGGCTTTCTATGGCCCACTGAATGAGAGGGAGAGAGGTGGCACACCCAGGAGTCAAGACTGGCACACAAGCTGAAAGGGCAATATTACTCTCCCACTGTTTTTTTTTTTTTTTTTCAGGGAGACTTTAGAAACCAAATAATATTAAAAAAACCAAAAAAAAATAGCCTTTCTATGGCCCACTGAATGAGAGAGAGAGGTGGCACACCCAGGAGTCAAGACTGGCACACAAGCTGAAAGGGCAATATTACTCTCCCACTGTTTTTTTATGTTTTTTTTTTTTTTAAGGGAGACTTTAGAAACCCAATAATATTTAAAAAAATAAATAAATAGGCTTTCTATGGCCCACTGAATGAGAGGGAGAGAGGTGGCACACCCAGGAGTCAAGACTGGCACACAAGCTGAAAGGGCAATATTACTCTCCCACTGTTTTTTTATGTTTTTTTTTTTTTTTTCAGGGAGACTTTAGAAACCAAATAATAAGAAAAAAAATAAATAAATAAATAGGCTTTCTATAGCCCACTGAATGAGAGATAGCACACACAGCAGTGGCACACAAGCCCTGACTGAGGCCAATATTTTTCTCCCACTGATTGATGTAGTGTTTTTGTGTTGAGGTAGATTTTAGAACACAAATCAAGGAAAAAAAAAAATGCTTTCTATGGCCCACTGAATGAGAGAGAGGTGGCACACCCAGGAGTCAAGACTGGCACACAAGCTGAAAGGGCAATATTACTCTCCCACTGTTTGTTTATGTATTTTTTGTTTTTTAAGGGAGACTTTAGAAACCCAATAATATTTTTTTAAAAAAATAAATAGGCTTTCTATGGCCCACTGAATGAGAGGGAGAGAGGTGGCACACCCAGGAGTCAAGACTGGCACACAAGCTGAAAGGGCAATATTACTCTCCCACTGTTTTTTTATGTTTTTTTTTTTTTTTTCAGGGAGACTTTAGAAACCAAATAATATTAAAAAAACCCAAAAAAAAAATAGCCTTTCTATGGCCCACTGAATGAGAGAGAGAGGTGGCACACCCAGGAGTCAAGACTGGCACACAAGCTGAAAGGGCAATATTACTCTCCCACTGTTTTTTTATGTTTTTTTTTTTTTAAGGGAGACTTTAGAAACCCAATAATATTTTTTAAAAAAAATAAATAGGCTTTCTATGGCCCACTGAATGAGAGGGAGAGAGGTGGCACACCCAGGAGTCAAGACTGGCACACAAGCTGAAAGGGCAATATTACTCTCTCACTGTTTTTTTATGTTTTTTTTTTCAGGGAGACTTTAGAAACCAAATAATAAGAAAAAAAATAAATAAATAAATAGGCTTTCTATAGCCCACTGAATGAGAGATAGCACACACAGCAGTGGCACACAAGCCCTGACTGAGGCCAATATTTTTCTCCCACTGATTGATGTAGTGTTTTTGTGTTGAGGTAGATTTTAGAACACAAATCAAGGAAAAAAAAAAAATGCTTTCTATGGCCCACTGAATGAGAGAGAGGTGGCACACCCAGGAGTCAAGACTGGCACACAAGCTGAAAGGGCAATATTACTCTCCCACTGTTTTTTTATGTATTTTTTGTTTTTTAAGGGAGACTTTAGAAACCCAATAATATTTAAAAAAAAAAATAAATAGGCTTTCTATGGCCCACTGAATGAGAGGGAGAGAGGTGGCACACCCAGGAGTCAAGACTGGCACACAAGCTGAAAGGGCAATATTACTCTCCCACTGTTTTTTTAGGTTTTTTTTTTTTTTTCAGGGAGACTTTAGAAACCAAATAATATTTAAAAAAAAAATAAAAATAAATAGGCTTTCTATAGCCCACTGAATGAGAGATAGCACACACAGCAGTGGCACACAAGCCCTGACTGAGGCCAATATTTTTCTCCCACTGATTGATGTAGTGTTTTTGTGTTGAGGTAGAATTTAGAACACAAATCACGGAAAAAATAAATAGGCTTTCTATGGCCCACTCAGTGAGAGATGGCACACACAGGGATGGCACTGTAGCAGAAATGCCAATCTTAATCTCCCACAAAAAAAACAAAAAAAAAACAGGGACTGTCCTACAATTACTATCTCCCTGCAGTAATCTAAGCCAGGTATGGCAGGCAGCAATAGGAGTGGACTGATGCACAAATTAAATAAAAAGTGTGGACAAACAAAAAAGATAGCTGTGCAGAAAGGAAGGAACAAGAGGATATGTGCTTTGAAAAAAGCAGTTGGTTTCCACAGTGGCGTACACACAGCAATACAGCTATCACGGAGCCTTCTAGGGCAGCCCAATGAGCTACAGCGCTGAGGGGAAAAAAAAAAAAAAATAGCTTCCACAGTCCCTGTACACCGAAGGTGGTGTTGGACAGTGGAAATCGCTGCAGCACAAGCGGTTTGGTGGTTAGTGGACCCTGCCTAACGCTCTCCCTGCTTCTGACGAAGCGGCAGCAACCTGTCCCTAAGCTCAGATCAGCAGCAGTAAGATGGCGGTCGGCGGGAACGCCCCTTTATAGCCCCTGTGACGCCGCAGACAGCAAGCCAATCACTGCAATGCCCTTCTCTAAGATGGTGGGGACCAGGATCTATGTCATCACGCTGCCCACACTCTGCGTTCACCTTCATTGGCTGAGAAATGGCGCTTTTCGCGTCATTGAAACGCGACTTTGGCGCGAAAGTCGCGTACCGCATGGCCGACAAGCACAGGGGTCGGATCGGGTTTCATGAGACGCCGACTTAGCCAAAAGTCGGCGACTTTTGAAAATGATCGACCCGTTTCGCTCAACCCTAGTCCTTGGTAGTGCTTTCTGGCACGGGTACCTCCTGCTTAGTAACCGGGTTCCAGTGCTGTCAGTTGGTCCTCGGTAGTTCCATTGGCTCTTATACCTTCGGCTACCCATCCGGGTTCCAGTACCGTCAGCTGGTTCTTGGCAGTTCCTCAGCCTTCTTGTACCTTCTGCTACATTTCCAAGTTCAAGCTTTTGGAAATGGTTTTTGCTAATCACTCTGGATCTCCCTGACGACGAACCTAAAGAGGATGATGAAGAAGAAAGTGTGGGAGAAGTAAAAAAGAAGGTGAAGAGCATGGAAGTAGTGAAACATAAATATCTGACAAAATATAAAAAATCTTAACATAGTCAATATCTTTGTAACTCCGAACGTCTTAAAAAAAAAATAATTCCTGCTGTTCCATTTGATTGGGATAAACCTCTATGCCTTTAATGTCTCCTCCACCTCCCCCAATACATTCTACATTATTCTTAGTTGTTTTTCTTCACGTAGAATTAACCTACAAGGAAAGAAAGGGTTTATTTTAATTCCGATATTTTTGTCCCATTGACTTGCATTGGTATCGGGTATCGGTATCGGCGATATCCGATATTTTTTTTATATCGGCCGATCCAATCCGATACCAATATTTCCAAATATCGGAAGGTATCGCTCAACACTACTTGTGAGTGAAAAATGCTTATTGCATCCCTAGATGAATTCTCTGTGAGTGGTGGCATTTCCAAAATGAGACCACTTTGTGGTTTGCTTGTTTGTTTTTTGCTCTGCAAATGGTGCCCACAAATTTTAGCTGCAAAATTTTCCTTCCAAAATCTAAATAACTTTTCTTCCCTTTCAAGCCCTGCTGTGTGCACCAATAGTAGTTTCTGAAGACGTATTCAGCATTGCCTCATTTAAAAAAATTAGCCTTATTAATTCTTGGCTCCACTTCCTCCTATTATTCCTTGCGAAAATGAAAAATGTGGGGCTAAAACAAAAAATTAGTGGAAAAAAAAATAACTTTTCATTTCCACGATGCAGTATTATAAAATTCAGCACCTATTGGTTCAAAATGCTTACTACACCCCTGTATGAATTTCTTGAGGTGTGTAGTTTCTGAAATGTAGTAAATTTGCGGGAGGTCTGCTGTTCTGGAACTTTGAGGGATTTGCACTGTATTCCAGACAAATCTGCACTCGAAAAGCCAAATAGCATTTCTTTCCTACCATGCCCTGTTGTATGTCCAAACAGTAGTTTCTGACCACATGTGAGATGTAGCTATGTTTGAAAAATTTGTTTTACATATTCTGCAATTTATTTTCTCCTATTACCTCTTGTGGAAAGGAAAAATTAAGGTCTAAACCATCATTTTAGTGGAAATTGTAATTTTTTATTTTTGGGTTCTCTTACCCTATATATACTGTATATGTGCTGGACTATTCATGTAGTGTGCAGTGGGAATGGTGAAACCACTGTGCCGTTATCCAAGGAGAGCATGGAGGGGCGTAGCTAGGTGAGCACCTTAGTCTTCACTAGAGCTCCTGATGGTGGGTTAGGCTTAGACAGACCATGGATGGATGACAGCTGAACCCCAAAGGACTGGTAGAAGGAATGTCATGGAGGGAGGGACAGAAGATGCAGGCAAGCACTGAGGGAACACAGGGACTACAGATACAGACTGGACCGGTTGATATACAGAAGCACTGGCAGGTGCAGACTGGAGCGGCTGGTGCACAGATGATCACAATCAGGTGTGGACTGGACTGACTTATGTACAAATGAGCACTGGCAGATACGGACTTGACTGGGTGATGTAAAGATGAGTATTGGCTGGTGTGGATTGGGCTGGGTGTAACTGAGATAGACAAGTAAGTACGGGCAGACAGGGACAGGACAGGTAGACTGACTGACGGGTACTGGGGACCTGTCAACTAGCAAGTGTCCTAAGGGCTAACTAACCACATTGCTCAAGCACCTCCATGCTGGAGGAGGTACCTTACATACAGTAGGTACGGAAAGTATGCAGACGCCTTTAAATTTTTCACTCTCTACTTCATTGCAGCCATTTGGTAAATTCAAAAAAGTTAATTTTTTTAACTCATTAACTCCTTCCTCGACATGCGCTGTACTAGTACTGCTCTGCGGGAACTGAGTACTAACACAAATAATAAAGCTGCTTTATCAATTTTACCACACGAGGAATGGTATAAATGCCCCCCCTAAAAGAAATTCAGGAATTGCTGGTTTCTGTTCATTCTGCCTCACAAAAATCAGAATAAAAAGCGATAAAAAAATGTCATGTGCCCGCAAATGGTACCAATAAAAACATCAACTCGTCCCGCAAAAAACAAGACCTCACATGTCTCTGTGGGCCAAAATATAGATAAATTATAGCTCTCAAAATATGGTGATGCAAAAACTATTTTTTGCAATAAAAAGCATCTCTTAGCGTGTGACCGCTGCCAAACAAAAACCCGCTACAAATAGTAAATCAAACCCCCTTATCACCCCCTTAGTTAGGGAAAAATAATAAAATTAAAAAAAATGTATTTATTTCCATTTTCCCATTAGGGTTAGGGTTAGGGTTAGGATTGGGGCTAAAGTTAGGGTTAGGGTCGGGGCTAAAGTTAGGGTTAGGGTTGGGGCTAAAATTAGGGTTTGGATTATGTTTACAGTTGGGATTAGGGTTGGGATTAGGGTTAGGGGTGTGTCAGGGTTAGGGGTGTTGTTATGGTTAGGGTTGAGATTAGGGCTGGTATTAGGGTTAGAGGTATGTTGGGGTTAGGGGTGTGGTGTTATTGTTCCCAATGGCAGGGGAACATCAGAAACATAGAAAAATGGACAAGCTCTCGGGTGATGGAAACTAGAGCTGACCGCGATGCTAAACCTATACACACAACTAATAGTAGCCAGGGAACGTGCCGACGTTTTCGCTAGACGTCTCGCACCAGCCGGAGGACTAACTACCCCTAATAGATGAAACACAGTCCTGGCTTGCCTCCAGAGGAAAATTCCCCACAGGAGATAGTAGCCCCCCACATATAATAACGGTGAGTTAAGGTGAAAAGACAAACGTAGTATGAAAACAGATTTAGCACAGCGAGGCGCACTAACTAGATAGCAGAAGGATACAATAGTGGACTTCGCAGTCAGCTACAAAACCCTATCAAAAACCATCCTGAAATCACCTTAAACTCATGTGCCAACTCATGGCACCGGAGTGGCAATTTCAGCCCACAAGAGCTTCCAGCTGCAGAGAATCACATAACTGCAAACTGGACAAAACATACAAAAATAGACTAAGGACAGAAATGTCCAACTTAGCTGGTCAGCAAACTGGGAGCAGGTACATGCAACAGAAAGACTCTGGTTACATTAATGGCCGGCATTGGAATGACTGAGGAACAAGGCTAAATAGGAAACTCCCACATCCTGATAGAAACAGGTGAAAAGCTCACAAGACACTAGGACCACAAGCGACCACTGGGGGAGCAAAATAACCGAATCACAACAGTGTGGTCAGGTTTATGGTTAGGGTTGGGATTAGGGTTAGGGGTGTGTTTGAGTTAGGGGTGTGGTTAGGGTTATGGTTGGGATTAGGCTTAGGGGTGCGTTGGGTTAAAGTTGGAGTTAGAATTGGGGGGTTTCAACTGTTTAGGCACATCAGGGGCTCTCCAAATGCGACATGGCTTCAAATCTCAATTCCAGCCAATTCTGCGTTGAAAATGTAAAATGATGCTCCTTCCCTTCCGAGCTCTGCCGTGCGCCCAAACAGTGGTTCCCCCCCACATATGGGGTATCAGTGCACTCAGGACAAATTGGACAACAACTTTTGCAGTCCAATTTCTCGTGTTACCCTTGTGAAAATAAACATTTGGGGGCTAAAATATCATTTTCGTGAAAAAAAATATATTTTTTATTTTCACGGCTCTGCGTTATAACCTTTAGTGAAACACTTGGGGGTTCAAAGTTCTCCCAACACATATAGATAAGTTCCATGGGGGGTCTAGTTTCCAATATGGGGTCACTTGTGGGGGTTTCTACTGTTTAGGTACATCAGGGGCTCTGCAAAAGCAACGTGATTCCCGCAGACCATTCCATCAAAGTCTGCATTCCAAAACAGCACTCCTTCCCTTCCGAGCACTGCCATGCGCCCAAACGATGGTCCCCCCCACATATGGGGTACCTGCGTACTCAGGACAAATTGGACAACAACTTTTGATCTCTGCCATGCACCCAAACAGTGGTTTACCTCCACATATGGGGTATCAGCATACTCAGGACAAATTGCACAACAACTTTTGGGGTCCAATTTCTCCTGTTACCCTTGGGAAAATAAAAAATTTGGGGCGAAAATATAATTTTTGTGAAAAAAAAATGATTCTTTTTTTCCGGCTCTACATTATAAACTTCTGTGAATCACTTGGGGGTTCAAAGTGCTTACCACACATCTAGATTAGTTCCTTAGGGGGTCTACTTTCCAAAATGGTGTGCTTGTGGGGGTTTCCACTGTTTAGGCATGTCAGAGGCTCTCCAAATGCGACATGGTGTCCGATCTTAATTCCAGCAAATTTTGCATTGAAAAGTCAAATGGAGCTCCTTCCCTTCTGAGCTCTGCCATGTGCCAAACTGTGGTTTACCCCCACATATGGGGTATAGGCGTATTCAGCACAAATTGTACAACTAATTTTGTGGTCCAGTTTCTCCTGTTACCCTTGGTAAAATAAAACAAATTGGATCTGAAGTAAAAATTTGGGAAAAAAAAGTTAAATGTTCAATTTTTTTTAAACATTCCAAAAATTCCTGTGAAGCACCTGAAGGGTTAATAAACTTCTTGAATGTTGTTTTGAGTATCTTGAGGGGTGCAGTTTTTAGAATGGTGTCACTTTTGGGCATTTTCTGTCATATAGGCCCCTCAAAGTCACTTCAAGTGTGAGGTGGTCCCTAAAAAAAATGGTTTTGCAAATTTTGTTGTAAAAATGAGAAATCACTGGTCAACTTTTAACCCTTATAACTTCCTAACAACAACAAAAAATATGTTTCCAAAATTGTGCTAATGTGAAGCAGACATGTGGGTAATGTTATTTATTAACTATTTTCTATGATATGACTCTCTAATTTAAGGGGATAAAAACTAAAAGTTTAAAAATTGCTACATTTTCAAAATTTTTGCCAAATTTCCATTTTTTTTTCAAGTCATATCGAAGAAATTTTACCACTATCATAAAGTACAATATGTCACGAGAGAACAGTCTCAGAATCACCAGGATCCATTGAAGTGTTTCAGAGTTATGACTTCATAAAGTGACAGTGGTCAGAATTGAAAAAAATGGCCTGGTCAGGAAGTTGAAAACAGGCTTCGGGGTGAAGGGTTTAAAATACAGAAATGTAGAAATTTTTGCACATTTATTAAAAAAGAAAAATTGTAATATCACATGGTCATAAGTATTCAGACCCTTTGCTCATTATTGAGTAAACGCACCCTTTTGAGCTAGTACAGCCATGAGTAGTGTTGAGCATTCCGATACCGCAAGTATCGGGTATCGGCCGATATTTGCTGTATCGGAATTCCGATACCGAGATCCGATACTTTGGTGGTATCGGGTATCGGTATCGAAACAACATTAATGTGTAAAAGAAAGAATTAAAATAAAAAATATTGCTATACTCACCTCTCCGACGCAGCCTGGACCTCACCGAGGGCACCGGCAGCGTTCTTTGCTTAAAATGCGCGCTTTTCCTTCCTTCCGTGACGTCACGGCTTTTGATTTGTCGCGTGCCGCCCATGTGACCGCGACGCGACCAATCACAAGCCAGAACGTAATTTTAAAATCCTGAAGGACCTGAAATTACGTCACGGCTTGCTGTGATTGGTTGCGTCGCGGCCACATGGGCGACGCGACCAATCACAAGCCGTGACGTCATGGGAGGCTGGACACGCGCGCATTTTAAAATGCGCGCGTCTCCTGCCTCCCGTGACGTCACGGCTTGTGATTGGTTGCGTTGCCCATGTGACCGCGACGTGACCAATCACAAAGCCGGAACGTAATTTTAAAATACTGAATGCCTAGAAGGACCTGAAAATTACGTCACGGCTTGCTGTGATTGGTCACGTCGCGGCCACATGGGTGGCACGCGACCAATCAGAAGCCGTGATGTCGGAGAGGTGAGTATAGCAATATTTTTTATTTTAATTCTTTATTTTACACATTAATATGGTTCCCAGGGCCTGAAGGAGAGTTTCCTCTCCTTCAGACCCTGGGAACCATCAGGAATACCGTCCGATACATGAGTCCCATTGACTTCTATTGGTATCGGGTATCGGTATCGGATTAGATCCGATACTTTGCCGGTATCGGCCGATACTTTCCGATACCGATACTTTCAAGTATCGGACGGTATCGCTCAACACTAGCCATGAGTCTTCTTGGGAATTAAATTTTTCACACCTGGATTTGTGGATTCTCTGCCATTCTTCTTCGCAGATCCTCTCCAGTTCCATCAGGTTGGATGGTGATTGTTGGTGGACAGCCATTTTCAGGTATCTCCAGAGATGCTTAATTGGGTTTAGGTCAGGGCTCTGGTTGGGCCAGTCAAGCATGTTCACAGAGTTGTTCTGAAGACACTCCTCTGTTATTTTAGCTGTGTGCTTAGGGTCATTGTCTTGTTGGAAGGCGAACCTTCGGCAAAGTCTGAGGTCCCGAGCACTCTGGAAGAGGTTTTTATCCAGGATATTTCTGTACTTGGCCGCATTCATGTTTCCTTCAATAACAACCAGTTATCCTGTCACTGCAGTTGAAAAACACCCCCATTGACACGATGCAGCTATGCAGGTAGATGCATGCTCCACTGGATGGCAGTAGAGTGGAGGGAAGACTGCAAGGCTTGCCAGAGCAGACCTGCAGCACTGCAGCAAGGCCACCACCATGTGGCAACAGGGTAGTCAAACAAGCCACTTCAAAACCAGAAAAGTAATGCAGTACAAAAGGGAAAATCAACTCAGAGTCAGAGATGAGCCAAAGTGTCAATACCAGATGGAAGCAGAAGTACCAGGAGCAAAAGACAAAGTCAGGTCAGAGACAAAGCCAGAGTGTCCAAACATGAAGGGAAAACACAGAGTCGTAATGGGAAAGGGGAATGAACAGACACAGGAACAGTCAGGAATAGCAGCAGGACAAATCAGGATATAACCAGAGTCAGCTACTCATGCCATAGGAAGAAGCTATAACTGACACCACCTGCAGGATGCAACGGAGATAAATAGCAGACCTGAGACCAGACTGAGGCTGAGAGAAGTTAACCCCTGACATGATCAGACTGGGAAAAGGAAGACAGAACTCAAAACCCGGTCTGGATCATGACAGTACCCTCCTCTCAAAGGGGGGCCACCAGACTCCCAGGTCTCCCAGGATAACGTGCATGAAATGCCTGAACTACCTGAACTAATCGATCAGCATGGACAGATCGCGCCAGGACCCATGATCGATCCTCAGCACCATAACCACTCCAATTGACCAAATACTGAAGTGAACTGCAGACTATGCGAGAATCCACAATCCCCTTCATACTCAGTCTGACCATCCACAGAGACAGGAGGTGGAGGGGATGGAGACCCAGCAGAGGAAGGTACAAATGACTTAAGAAGTGATTTATGGAACACATTGGGGATCCGAAGCGACGGAGGTAGGCGTAAGTGGAAGGCAACTGGATTGACAACCTCAATGATCTCGTAAGGACCAATAAATCTGAGACCTAGCTTAGCAGAAGGAACTTTTAAATGTATGTTCTTGCTAGACAACCACACATTATCTCCTACCAGCAATATAGGTCCTACAGACCGTCGCTTATCAGTAAAATGTTTCTGCTTGCCCTGACCCTCCCCAATGTTCTTCTGGACCTCCCTCCACACCTCCCCAGACCATTTAACTGCCGAATCAGCCCCTGGACATCCAGAATGCAGCCTGAAAAATTCGCCAAAATGGGGGTGAAAACAGTAGTTACAGAAGAACGGAAAGGTGCCAGTGGACTGACTACATAGTAACATAGTTATTAAGGTTGAAGGAAGACTTTAAGTCCATCTTGCTCAACCTATAGCCTAACCTAACATGCCCTAACATGTTGATCCAGAGGAAGGCAAAAAAAAAACATGTGGCAAAGAGTAAGCTCCACATTGGGGAAAAAATTTCCTTCCTGACTCCACCAACGGCAATCAGACTAGATCCCTGGATCAACACCCTATCAAGGAATCTAGTATATATAACCTGTAACATTATACTTTTCAAGAAAGGCATCCAGTCCCCTCTTATATGTAAGTAATGAATCACTCATTACAGCATCAAACGGCAGAGCGTTCCATAATCTCACTGCTCTTACAGTAAAGAATCTGCGTCTGTTATTATGCTTAAACACTCTTTCCTCCAGATGTAGAGGATGCCCCCTTGTCCCTGTCTCAGGTCTATGATTAAACAAATCATCAGAAAGGTCTTTGTACTGTCCCCTCATATATTTATACATTAAAATAAGATCACCCATTAGCCTTCGTTTTTCCAAACTAAATAGCCCCAAGTGTAATCATCTATCTTGGTATTGCAGACCTCCCAGCCCTCTAATAACCTTGGTCGCTCTTCTCTGCACCCGCTCTAGTTCAGCTATGTCTTTCTGATACACTGGAAACCAGAACTGTACACAGTATTCTAAGTGTGGTTAAACTAGTAACTTGTATAAAGGTAAAATTATGTTCTCCTCATGAGCATCTATGCCTCTTTTAATGCATCCCATTATTTTATTTGCCTTTGTAGCAGCTGCCTGACATTGGCCACTAAATGTGAGTTTGTCTTCCACCCATACTCCCAGGTCTTTTTAATTGACGGTTTTGCCTAGAGTTTTAGAATTAAGCACATAGTTATACATCTTATTACTTCTACCCAAGTGCATGACCTTACATTTATCCCCATTAAAGCTCATTTGCCATTTATCAGCCCAAGCTTCTAGTTTAAATAAATCATCCTGTAATATAAAATTGTCCTCCTCTATATTGATTACCCTGCAGAGTTTAGTGTCATCTGCAAATATTGAAATTCTACTCTGTATGCCAACTACAAGGTAATTTATAAATATGTTAAAAAGAAGAGGGCCCAATACTGACCCCTGTGGTACCTGTTGTAATTATACTTCTTGGCTCCCTCTTGTGGTCACTAGTTATTTGGCACTTGGATTGTCTTTTACCAGGTTGGTACTCACCTGCTTCGTTAGGCCTGGGGTGTTGCTATTTAAACTTCCTGGATTCTCAGTCCAGTGCCTGGCATCGTTGTAATCAGTTCATTTCTGTTTGCTCCTGTCTTCAGGTCCTGGTTCTTTGCAAGATAAGCTAAGTCCTGCTTTCTTATTTTTGATCATTTGCATTGTTTATATTTTTGTCCAGCTTGTACAAAATGTGATTCCTGATATCGCTGGAAGCTCTAGGGGGCCGATATTCTCCCCCCACACCGTTAGTCGGTTTGGGGGTTCTTGGATATTCAGCGTGGATATTTTGCAGGGTTTTTGCTGACCATATAAGTCATCTTACTATATTCTGCTATTAGTCAGTGGGCCTCTCTTTGCTAAAATCTAGTTCATTCTTACGTTTGTCTTTTCTTCTTACCTCACCGTTATTATTTGTTGGGGGCTTGTATTACTTTGGGGTCTTTTCTCTGGAGGCAAGAGAGGTCTTATTTTCCCTTATAGGGTTAGTTAGTTCTCCGGCTGGCGCGAGACGTCTAGGATCAACGTAGGCACGTTCCCCGGCTACTGTTAGTGTTTGTGCTAGGATCAGGTATATGGTCAGCCTAGTTACCACGTCCCTATGAGCTGGTATTTATGTTTGCAGACTTTGCTGTAATCTCTGAGATCCTTTGCCATTGGGATCATAACAGGTACCCCACTGCTAACCGCGACCCAGTCCAAGTGTGCTCCATTAATAACCACCCTTTGTTTCCTATCCCTGAGCCAGCTCTTAACCCACTTACAAATATTTTCCCCTATCCCAACCATTTGTGTGGCACCGTATCAAAAGCTTTTGAAAAGTCCATATACGCTAAGTCCACTGGGTTCCCTTGGTCCAGTCCGGAACTTACCTCTTCATAGCAATTGATCTGATTTGTCTGACAGGAACGGTCCCTAGTAAACCCATGCTGATATTGGGTCTTCAGATACTCCAGCATAGCATCCCTTAGAATGCCCTCCAGGATTTTACCCACAGTAGAGGATAAGCTTACTGGCATATAGTTTCCGAGTTCAGTTTTTGTCCCCTTTTTGAATATTAGCACCACATTTGCTATATGCCATTCCTGTGGTACAGAACCTGTTATTATGGAGTCTTTAAAGATTAAAAATAATGGTCTATCAATGACTGTACTTAATTCCTGCAGTACTCGGGGGTGTATCCCGGAGATTTGTCAATTTTAGTGATTTTTAGACACCACTATACTTCCTGCTGGATTAAGCAGGTGGCACTTAATGGGGAATTTTTGTTATCACTGATCATATTGTCTGCCATGGAATTTTCGTGTGTAAATACAAGAAAAAAGTCATTTAGCATATTGGCTTTTTCCGCATCCTCATCCACCATTTCACCCAGACTATTTTTAAGGGGGCCAACACTATAATTTTTTAGTTTCTTACTATTTACGTAGTTAAAGAATATTTTGGGATTATTTTTACTCTCTCTGGCAATTAGTCTCTCTGTCTCAATCTTAGCTACCTTGATTTGCTTTTAACAGAATTTATTTAATTTTCTGTATTTATTTAATGCCTCATCACTACCTACTTCCTTTAATTCTCTAAATGCTTTCTTTTTGTCACTTATTGTGCCCCTTACAGCTCTATTTAGCCATATTGGTTTCCTCCTATTTCTAGTATGTTTATTCCCATATGATATACAGGTCCTTCTCAAAAAATTTGCATATAGTGTAAAATTTCATTATTAACCATAATGTAATGATTACAATTAAACTTTCATATATTATAGATTCATTATCCACCAACTGAAATTTGTCAGGTCTTTTATTGTTTTAATACTGATGATTTTGGCATACAACTCCTGATAACCCAAAAAACCTGTCTCAATAAATTAGCATATCAAGAAAAGGTTCTCTAAACGACCTATTACCCTAATCTTCTGAATCAACTAATTAACTCTAAACACATGCTAAAGATACCTGAGGCTTTTAAAAACTCCCTGCCTGGTTCATTACTCAAAACCCCCATCATGGGTAAGACTAGTGACCTGACAGATGTCAAGAAGGCCATCATTGACACCCTCAAGCAAGAGGGTAAGACCCAGAAAGAAATTTCTCAACAAATAGGCTGTTCCCAGAGTGCTGTATCAAGGCACCTCAATGGTAAGTCTGTTGGAAGGAAACAATGTGGCAGAAAACGCTGTACAACGAGAAGAGGTGACCGGACCCTGAGGAAGATTGTGGAGAAGGACCGATTCCAGACCTTGGGGAACCTGAGGAAGCAGTGGACTGAGTCTGGTGTGGAAACATCCAGAGCCACCGTGCACAGGCGTGTGCAGGAAATGGGCTACAGGTGCCGCATTCCCCAGGTAAAGCCACTTTTGAACCATAAACAGCGGCAGAAGCGCCTGACCTGGGCTACAGAGAAGCAGCACTGGACTGTTGCTAAATTTTGCATGTCATTCGGAAATCAAGGTGCCAGAGTCTGGAGGAAGACTGGGGAGAAGGAAATGCCAATATGCCTGAAGTCCAGTGTCAAGTACCCACAGTCAGTGATGGTGTGGGGTGCCATGTCAGCTGCTGGTGTTGGTCCACTGTGTTTCATCAAGGGCAGGGTCAATGCAGCTAGCTATCAGGAGATTTTGGAGCACTTCATGCTTCCATCGGCTGAAATACTTTATGGAGATGAAGATTTCATTTTTCAGCACGACCTGGCACCTGCTCACAGTGCCAAAACCACTGGTAAATGGTTTACTGACCATGGTATTACTGTGCTCAATTGGCCTGCCAACTCTCCTTACCTGAACCCCATAGAGAATCTGTGGGATATTGTGAAGAGAAAGTTGAGAGACGCAAGACCCAACACTCTGGATGAGCTTAAGGCCGCTATTGAAGCATCCTGGGCCTCCATAACATCTCAGCAGTGTCACAGGCTGATTGCCTCCATGCCACGCCGCATTGAAGCAGTCATTTCTGCCAAAGGATTCCCGACCAAGTATTGAGTGCATAACTGAACATTATTATTTGATGGTTTTTTTGTTTGTTATTAAAAAACACTTTTATTTGATTGGACGGGTGAAATATGCTAATTTATTGAGACAGGTTTTTTGGGTTATCAGGAGTTGTATGCCAAAATCATCAGTATTAAAACAATAAAAGACCTGACAAATTTCAGTTGGTGGATAATGAATCTATAATATATGAAAGTTTAATTGTAATCATTACATTATGGTAAATAATTAAATTTTACACTATATGCTAATTTTTTGAGAAGGACCTGTATATTGTGCACAGGTCCTATCCAGGATGCTAATAAACGTCTCCCATTTTCTTTGTGTATTTTTATGTCTCAGGATATCGTCCCAGTTAATTGCACCAAGATCTTCTCTCATCCGTTGGAAATTTGCCCTCCTTAAGTTTAGTGTCCTTGTAACCCCTCTACTACACATCTTATTAAAGGATACATGAAAACCTACTATTTTGTGATCACTATTCCCCAAGTGACCCCCAACCCTTATATTTGATATGCGGTCTGGCCTGTTGGTTAATATTAGGTCTAGCAGTGCTCCCCTTCTTGTTGGGTCCTGAACCAGTTGTGAAAGGTAATTGTCTCTCATAGTTGTCAAAAACCGATTACCTTTGCTGGAACTGCAGGTTTCTCTTCCCCAATCTATTTCAGGGTAGTTGAAGTTCCCCATAATAATGACTTCTTGAGTCGCAGCTTCATCTATTTGCTTTACGAGGATATTCTCCATTGCTTCCATTATTTTTGGAGACTTATAACAAACCCCTATCAGTAATTTATTATTTTTCCACCTCCCCTTATCTCCACCCACAGGGACTCTACATTTTTGTTAGATTCACCTATATTATCATGCAGGATGGGTTTTAAGGATGATTTTACATATAGACACACCACTCCCCCTCGCTTATCCATTCGGTCATTTCTGAACAGACTATAGCCCTGCAAGTTAACAGCCCAGTCATGGCTCTCATCCAGCCATGTTTCAGATATCCCCACCATGTCATAATTATGCTCCAACAACATTAATTCTAAATCGTCCATTTTGTTGGCGAGGCTTCTGGCATTCGAATACCTACACTTTATGCATCTCTCTGTACCTCTATTCTTTCTTAAATTATTAATTGTTCTAACCCCACCCGCCATGCCACCGCCACCCCCAACTTCCTTATTTGTGCCTAGGTCTCTATCTGCACTATCTTCCCCTCCTATAAAATGAATACCTTCCCCCATTCCCTAGTTTAAACACTCCTCCAACCTTCTAGCCATTCTCTCCCCCAGCACAGCGGCACCTTCCACATTGAGGTGCAGCCCGTCCCTAGCGTAGAACCTGTAGCCAACTGAGAAGTCGGCCCAGTTCTGCAGGAACCCAAACCCCTCCTTCCTACACCAATTCTTAAGCCACGTATTAACCTCCCTAATCTCCCGTTGCCTCTCTGGCGTGGCACGTGGTATAGGCAGTATTTTGGAAAATACCACGTTGGAAGTCCTTGCTTTCAGCTTGCAGCCTAATTCCCTGAAATCGCTTTTAAGGACCTTCCACCTACCTCCAACTTTGTCATTTGTGCCAATGTGCACCATGACCGCTGGGTCCTCACCAGCGCCTCCCAGTAATCTGTCAACCCGATCAGCGATGTGTCGGACTCGAGCGCCAGGTACTCTAGGCAGCACACCATTTGACGATCGCTGTCTTTGTGACAGATTGCCCTTTCTGTTCCCCTAATAATTTAGTCCCCACTACCAGCACTTGTCTGACCTGCACTGCTCTCCTATTTCCCTCCTTACTGTAGCAGTCACTCCTCCAGCTTTCAGAGGACATGCCTGGCTGCAGCAGTGCTACCCCTGTACTGGCACCCCCCCCATCTGCCAACTTAGCAAACTTATTGGGGTGTGCCAGATCAGGACTATCCTCCCTGTCACTATTCCCTCTACTCGACCTTCTAACTGTCACCCAGCTTGCTGGTCCAGGAAGGAGGTTCGGGGGGGGGGGGTGATATCAGATCAAAACTGCAAGATAAGGTATCCACCTTGACATTCTTGGAACCAGGCCGAAAGGTGATAGAGGAATGAAAACAAGAAAAAAAAGCGATCACCTCGCTTGTCTACGAGTTAACCCCTTGGCAGACTCAATGTAGGACAGGTTCTTGTGGTTCATAATCACCATGACCCGATGAACCGCCCCTTCCAAAAAGTACCTCCATTCTTCAAAACCTAATTTTATGGCCAATAACGCCCAATTACCAAAGTCATAACTCCTTTCTGCAGAAGAAAACCTCCTGGAGAAAAAGGCACATGGTCTTAAATTGGTCAAAGTAGCAGATCCCTGAGACAACACCACCCACACTCCCACCTTCGATGCGTCCACCTCTGCAATGAATGGTTCTGACTAATCCGGCTGAATCAATACAGGAGCAGACATAAAACACTTCTTTAATGTAGTAAATGCTTCAACCGCCAGGGGTGACCAGACTTTGAGATCAGCCCTCTTGCGAGTGAGATCGGTGAGTGGCTTGACCACCTGAGAAAACCCCTTGATGAATTTTCAATAATAATTGCCAAAACCCAGAAAATGCTGCAGACACTTGAGGTCTCTGGGTTGCACCCAATCAACAATGGCCTGTACCTTTCCGGGATCCATCCAAAACCCATTGGCAGAAAGGATGAACCCCAGAAAGGAAAGCTCCTGGAAACAAAACTAATATTTCTCGGGTTTAGCGAACAAAGAATTTCCCCGTAACCTATGAAGAAAAGCATGTGTCAGGAGAAAACAAGGATATCGTCCAGGTATACAACCATAAAGTGCCCGATAAAATCAGAAAAAACATCATTCATGAAGTTCTGAAACAACGCAGGCGTGTTCGTGAAATCGAAGGGCATGACCAAATTTTCAAATATCCAACACCGCGGAGACACCATCACGTGTTTCTCAACACAGTGATGCAGAACACTGCCCCCATCCCTTAAGGGAAATATGCAAATGCATGTAGAAAAGCCGCGGAGACACCATCACGTGTTTCTCAACGCAAGCAATGAATAGCCAGTTCTTTCACCGGGAAGGAACAACCACGGGAAGGGTAGCATCCAATAAAGGAAAACCACCTATGCCAAAACATGGTATCCATCCACAGACAGCTGTTTTGGGGTATTTGCCCCTCATCAGTGTGGAGTAGGAAACTGGCTATTAAGACCAGTGCCTAGTGAAAGGACTATATGTTTATAGTCCTTTCACTAGGCACTGCTCCTAATTTTAGGGCATCAACAGATCCATACTTCAATCAGGGGGGTTCACCTAAGCAATCCCTATTACGCTCTGAATCACGGTGGATTTTTAACCTCGGCTCTATTGCACCTGCAGGTTTGAATGAAGAACTACTATTCACCGGATTATTGGGATAACATCCTCAGATTGCTTGAAGGATGACGCCCAGGCTTTTGGCTTTGCTACTACATGCCTTTCGCCTGAGGAGACCTTGGACTGAGGGGCCGCTCTCCTGCGACTAATCCATTTACATATCTATATCTATATATTTCAGATGACCATATGACATTCCCATGGCTGATAAAAGTTGCGGATACTTGTATCTGTGCCAGGTCTTAAGTAGCCCACATTCAGCTTACATGCGTATGGTCTCAGGCTCCCCCTCTGTAAAGCTTTTTTTTAAGGTCATATGTGTGGTTTTTTGTTCCTTGGTTCATGAGGCGGGGCTCCTTGGTCCATGTCACGACGGGTTGTCTCTTTTGGCTCTCGTCACACATCATGGCTCTTATCTTATAAGAACCATGTCTCTTTTGGCTCTCGTCACATATCATGGTTCTTATCTTATAAAACATGTACATGTAGATAGGTTTTTACGCATATGTGTCCCTTTGGGGACCTATAGATTAACCCTAATAGTTTTACCAGGTTGGTCACCTGGTTGTATCAGATTTTTCTGTATTTTACAGGTTTATATAAGTGTATATTTAATAAAGTTATTGCTATTATCAAATCGTTTCTGGAATTTATCCCTGTTTGCTCTGCCTTGTGGTATTTACGGCTCTGCATGTAAGCATGGCTTCGGCTGGTGTCTATCCCTGGGGATTGTGTGCTGTGTGGTGTGTGCATTGATTGATACGTTTGAGGTTTATGTGTTTGCACTGTGCTGGAATATACCATTTGATTGGGGGGGGTTCTTTTTTGCCCTCAGATTTTGGTCTGATCATACATCTAGTGACAAATTGGGTTCTGCTGGGACGCCAGCTTACAATTTAAACTTGTGGATGATTTTGCGGTTCAGGCGCTTGTATTCATGCAGGCACATTAGCTTTATTAGCATTCCATATGTAGGTATGTCC
This sequence comes from Ranitomeya variabilis, assembly GCF_051348905.1. Taxonomy (NCBI): domain Eukaryota; kingdom Metazoa; phylum Chordata; class Amphibia; order Anura; family Dendrobatidae; genus Ranitomeya; species Ranitomeya variabilis. Next base: position 255,085,728 of record NC_135237.1, on the reverse strand, counting down.
CTTTTCCTTTGAGCCGCACGGGTGCCTTCTGCATTTTGAGCTTCAACTCACGCAGGCGCTGTTCGATTATAGGGCGGTCATGCGCATTCCAGTGCTTGGGTCATTTCCGGTCACATGGTCTGGTTCACGCCAACCGGTTATTAGGTAACTATTGCCGTGACTATTTAATCACGGCGAACATGCTCGCTATCACTTCCCTGACGAAGGTCCTCCTGTGGGAGCGATACGCGTGGGTCATCGCTGCCACCCTCTCGGGACCTGGATTCCGATCCTCTGCCCTCTTCATATGCCCCACTTCGGGTAATATAACCCTTGGTTGTTCTGAGCCCTATGGGGTCTATTGTCTCCCCATATAGATGCACATTGGATCTTCCATGAGCCACTTTATGGGGTTTATTTGACCTATTTCTCATTATATGCGGTCCTGCGCTTTGGACCATGGGGGCCATTTTTGCTCCGTATTAACCATTGATTTAGGGCCTTTATTTGCCTTATGAGCCAACAGGTTTATGTTTTACATAGGCTTTGCATATGGTATCTTTACATTGGGCATACTATGCGTCCTGAGGGGTAATTGTTTTCATGTATTTCGGTTTTAATTATGTTTTAATTGTTGAGCTGTGTTCATGTTCATAATAAATATTTTTTGTACGTTATTTTGTTTACATTGGTGTGGTGTGCATATGTTACAGCAGTGCTTTCCTTCTAACTCCTTTTTTGTTTTCTGCCAACCTGACCCGGTCTGGTTCATGATAAATCAGTCCTAAAGCCTCAAAGAACCTATCCACAGACATTTGTTCAGAGGAAGTAGCAGGTAAAGAAAAAGCCCAGGTTAGAAGACCCTCCCGGAGCAACAAAATAATTATCCCCACCCGTTGACTCTCATCTCCTGAGGATCTGGGTCTAAGGGAGAAAAGTAGCTTACAACCCTCTTTGAATGTAAGAAACCTCTCCTTCTCTCCGGAGAAGGTATCAGGGAGCCTGACCGTAGGAACAGGAGAGTGTAAGGAAGTATCAATGGGGTTAGATTGCTTAACAGCTGATTTTGACTTGGAACCCTGAAAAGATTTTACAGTTTCAGTAAGCTCCCACTGGAGTTGGTTGTGAGAAGAAGCAAGAGCCTTATGTTCCATGGACAAATCCTGCATCATTTGGGTCAGATTTGACATCTGACCTGCATGAGTGTGCAGTGGATCCATAAGGAGAAGAAAAGAAAAAAACTGTCAATTGTCAGTTATAATGTCATGCCACAGCTATGCAGGTAGATGCATGCTCCACTAGATGACAGTAGAGTGAAGGGAAGGCTGCAACACTTGCCAGAGAAGACCTGCAACACTGCCGTGAGGCCACCGCCAGGTAGAAACAGTGTACCAGAGAGTCCAAACACGAAGGGAAAACACTGAGTTAGAACGGGGGAATGAACAGACACGGAAACAGTCAGGAATCGCAGCAAGACATATCAGGATATAACCAGAGTCAGCTACTCACACCGTAGGCAGAAGCTATAACTGACACCACCTGCAGGATGCAGGAGAGATGAATAGCAGACCTAAGACCAGACTGAGGCTGAGAAAAGTTAACCCCTGACGTGATCAGACTGGGAAAAGGGAAGACAGGACTCAAAACCCTGTCTGGATCATGACACCCATAGCATGATGCTGCCACCACTAGAGTTGAGCGACTTTTACTTTTTTCGGATCGAGTCGGGTTTGGTGAAACCCGACTTTGTCAAAAGTCGGGTCGGGTGAAATCGGCAGATTATTGCGTAAAGTCGGGGGCCGACTGAAACACGAAACCCAATGCCAGTCAATGAGGAATCAAAATTGACAGTGAGTGGAGGACAGGAAAACACCGACAGTGCCCATTTTAATGCCAAAAACATCAATTCTTATTACTGAAGCTTGTCAATCTTAATTCACCTTATAATAATAGTTAGGCATTGAAAACTGGGGGTCATTTGGCTAAAGTTGTGGGGGGTAGGGCTGGCTCAAGATTTTCGTGGGCCCAGGAAATGCGGAATATGTCACGGCGGTGGAGCAGGCACAGGGCCCCTCAAAGTACGGCGGTGTGTTTGACGGCAGGTGGCGCCTCCCACCGGCAGAGACACTTTTGCGTACTATGAGGGGCCCTGTGCCAGTGACGTCGCCAACGAGTATGCCCCCCACCTGATGAAGGAACCTTCACTTTTATCTGCACCTTCTTCTTTCAGCAGGGTCAGATTCTGGCTGTGTAGAGTGCAAGGGGAATGTAGTGGTCTGGGTCAATGTACCAGCAGACTCATCTAGCAGTGGATAGACAATGGGCAGGATGAGGAGGAAACACAGATATAGGCCCAAATAATAAAGTAGACTAAATGCAGTTCAAAATTGGTAACATGACTAAACTGGCTGCATTGCTTTGTTCAGTGGAGGACAACTGTAATGAGGGGCAGACACAGTTAGTAGGCCCAAAAAAGTAAGTAGGCTAAATGCAGTTCAAAATTGGTAACAGGACTAAACAGGCAGCATTGCTTTGTTCAGTGGAGGAAAACTGTAAGTAGTGGCTGACACAGTTAGTAGGCCCAAATAAGTAAGTAGGCTAAATGCAGTTCAAAATTGGTAACAGGACTAAACTGGCGGCATTGCTTTGTTCAGCGGAGGACAACTGTAATGAGGGGTAGACACAGTTAGTAGGCCCAAAAAAGTAAGTAGGCTAAATGCAGTTCAAAATTGGTAACATGACTAAACAGGTGGCATTGCTTTGTTCAGCAGAGAACAACTGTAATGCAAGGCTGACACAGTTAGTAGGCCCAAAAAAGTAAGTAGGCTAAATGCAGTTCAAAATTGGTAACAGGACTAAACAGGCAGCATTGCTTTGTTCAGTGGAGGAAAACTGTAATGAGAGGCTGACACAGTTAGTAGGCCCAAAAAAGTAAGTAGGCTAAATGCAGTTCAAAATTGGTAACATGACTAAACAGGCGGCATTCCTTTGTTCAGTGGAGGAAAACTGTAATGAGCGGCAGACACATTTAGTAGGCCCAAATAATAAAGTGGCTAAATGTCTGCCAAAAAACTGATCATAAATAAACAGGTGGCATAGCTAGGTACAGGGGTGGGCTCCTCTGCTGAGTAGCAGACAGTGGTAGTAGGCGCAAAGTATTAACTGGTCTAAATGGAGGCCAGGGCTCCTGTATATTTTAACTGTCATCTATCATTTCAACAAATTTGTATTGGCAGTGCCATTGAAGGATTTAACAGCACAGACTACACAGTGGTGGAGCAGGGAGAGGTAAGTATTGCAAGTGGTAGAGCACTGTTCGCGCTGGGGGGGAACACTCTCGTGGGCGGTGGTACTGGCACAGGACCCCTCATATTACGACGGTGTGTCTGACGTTGGTTGTGCACCACCACCTTCAGAGACACTTCATTGTACTATGAGGGACCCTGTGCCAGTGCCGTCACCCAAGAGTGGGCCCAGCCACCAGTCCAGGCAAACGGCACTCGCACGGGTGCTTGCGCCAGGTGGTGACCACGGCCCTGTGGGGGGAGTCAGCCCATTTAGGGAGGTATAAAAATGGCCTATGGTGGACATTCAGCAGCTGCAAATGGAGGAATTGAAGCAGTCAGTAAGAGGAGACCAAAAGCAAGACATTTTTCAGGCAAGCTACGTGTCAGCAGGGGTAGGTGGGGCCAAATAATTTCAAATCCATGATTGATTCATTGACATTTCGGGTAGCCAGACATGTCCTTTTTTGGTCAGTATTGAACCAGCAGCACTGAAGACTCTTTCGGATAGCACACTAGCAGCAGGGCAAGCGAGCTCCTGTAATGCATATTCTGCCAATTCAGGCCAGGTGCCTATTTTAGATGCCCAGTAATCAAAGGGGAATTACCTGTGAGGGAGAACATCGATGAGGGAGGAAAAGTAGTTCGTAACCATACTGGACAAATGCTGTCTCCTGTCACTTTGAATCGATGCAGCAGTACCTGTCGTGCCAGCGGTCATTGCAAAATCACTCCACAACCTGGTCATAAAACCCCTCTGTCCAATGCCACTTTGGATTTGTGCACCTCTAACACCTCTGCCATGTTGCCCCCTACGGCTTGTGTGAGAACCATCACCACCGTTATGTGCTGGGAATGCCTGAACCAAACGGACTACAAGTTGCTTGTTTGGTAGCCAATATTTGCTCTCATGTGGCATGATATTTTGTAATTTTCCTTTATATCATGGATCCAGGGGGCAGGCCAACCAGTAATCGTCATCGGTCATCATTTTGAAAATGCGGGGGTCCCTTTTTAGGATACGCAAGGCATTCTCAGCCATGTGGGCCAATGTTTCAGGTGACAATTCACTGCTTGTGCTGGGTTGAGGAGCACTTTCTTGAAAATCAACATCACTTATGTCCTGCAAACACCCTGTACCTGACCTTGCAACGCCACTAGTTTCTATTGCCCCCTGAGAAGCATCCTCCTCCCATGCATATTCATCCCCATCATCATCCTCCTCCTCTTCGTCCGCCACCTCGTCCAGGAGAGTTCCCTGAGCAGACTATGGCTGACTGTCATCAAGGCTTCCCTCCTCCTCGGCTGCAGACGCCTGCTCCTTAATGTGCGTCAAACTTTGCATCAGCAGACGCATTAGTGGGATGCTCATGCTTATGATGGCATCATCTGCACTTACCAGCCGTGTGCATTCCTCAAAACACTGAAGGACTTGACAGAGGTCTTGTAGCTTCGATCACTGCACACCAGACAACTCCATGTCTGCCATCCAAGTGCCTACCCGTGTATGTGTATCCTCCCACAAATACATAACAGCACGCCTCTGTTCGCACAGTCTCTGAAGCATGTGCAGTGTGGAGTTCCACCTTGTTGCAATGTTGATTATTAGGCGGTGCTGGAGAAGATTCAGCGATCGCTGATGGTTCAGCATATGGTTGGAGTGTACGGGCGACCAGCGGGTGTGCGAGCAAAGTCTTTGCACCATCAGGAGCAGGGCTGGTAGCCCCGGATAATTTTTCAGGAAGCACTGCACCACCAGGTTCAAGGTGTGAGCCAGGCAAGGTATGTGTTTCAGTTCTGAAAGGGCTATGGCAGCCATAAAATTCCTTCCGTTATCACTGACTACCTTGCCTGCCTCAAGATGTACACTGCCCAGCCATGACTGAGTTTCTTGCTGCAAGTACTTGGCCAGTACTTCCGCGGTGTATATGTTGTCACCCAAACACTTCATTTGCAACACAGCCTGCTGACACTTACCACTAGCTGTTCGATAATTGGACACCTCGTGTGCAACATTGGCAGCGGCGGATGGAGTGGTCGTGCGACTGCGCTCTGTGGATGAGCTTTCACTTCTGGAGGAGGAGGAGGGGTGGCGAATACCTACAGCCAATTGTTTCCTAGACCGTGGGCTAGGCAGGACTGTCCCACTATGGCTGTCCCCAGTGGACCCTGCATCCACCACATTAACCCAGTGCGCCGTGATGGACACGTAACGTCCCTGGCCATGCCTACTGGTCCATGCATCTGTTGTGAGGTGCACCTTTCCAATGACTGATTGTCTCAGTGCATGGACAATGCGGTCTTTGACATGCTGGTGGAGGGCTGGGATGGCTTTTCTCGCAAAGAAGTGCCGACTGGGTAGGTCATAGCGTGGTACTGCATAGGCCATCAGGTCTTTGAAAGCTTTGCTTTCAACCAACCGGTAGGGCATCATCTCTAACAAGATTAGTCTAGCAATGTGGGCGTTCAAACCCTGTGTATGTGGATGAGAGGATAAGTGCTCTCTTTTCCTAACGAGAGTCTTTTGTAGGGTGAGCTGGACTGGAGAGCTGCATATGGTGGAACTAGCGGTGGTGGTGGTGGTGGTGGACATGGCGGATTGAGAGAGGGTTGGTGATGGTATTCTTGATGTTGGCCTACATACAGTGTTTCCTACCAACAACCTTGTGATTCCCTGACTGCTTTGGCCTTGCGACGATACCTCCACATTTGCTGCTGGTGGTGTCCTAATCGGTGGGCTTACAGTGAGGGAAGCAATGTAGCATTGCTGACTACCTTCATTCTGAGCAGGTGCACCAACGGTACGTGTTCATTTGGTAGTTAGTCCAGGCTTGCAAGTGCATGCTGGCTAAATGTCTACGCATGCACGTTGTATTTAAATTTTGAAGATTCTCCCCTCTGCTAAAGGTCTTTGAGCATTTCTTACTGATAACTTTTGACTGATCATTCGGATCTTGGTTAAAAAATTGACACACTGCACTCTTCCTACTATTGAATACCTTTTCAGGCATTGCACGCTGTGCTACTTTCACCGGATGGCCACGCTGTCCTAAAACTGTTTTTGTTTTTGACACACGTTTTTGGCCTGATACAGGCCTGCCAGATGACAGCTGTTGCGATGTAGATGGCTGCTGCGGATCATCCTCCTCCGCTTCTGAGCTACTGGCAGCGGCACCCTCTTCCCCCAATGGCTGCCAATCTGGGTCAACAACTGGGTCATCTATCACCTCCTCTTCAATGTCATGTGCACCTTCCTCTGTGTCACTGTGTATGGTGCTACAGCGTTCGGGACGGGGCACCCTAGTCTCATCAGGGTCAGATTCTGGCTTAGTACACTGCGAGGGCAATGTAGTGATCTGAGTCAATGGAACAGAATAATAATCTAGCTGTGGCTGTGCATCAGTGCACTCCATGTCTGATTCATCTTGTAATGGGCAGTTAACAATTTCCCTTTCTAACCCAGGCACGGTATGTGTAAAGAGCTCCATGGAGTAACCTGTGGTGTCGCCTGACACATCCTTCACTTTTGGTTTGGGTGAAGGACACAAGGAAACATCTTGTTCCTGGCCGGGAGCATCCACTGACGACTCGCTGCTTTTATATTTTGAACTTTCTGAACCGCACAAGCGGTTTGGGGGTTAATCTTCCCTCCCTAACTATATCCCTTCTTCTGACGAAGCTGCAGCAACCTCTCCCTATGCTGAGATCGGCAGAAGTAAGATGGCGGTCGGCATGCACGCCCCTTTATAGCCCCTGTGACGCCGCAGAAAGCAATCCAATCACTGTCATGCCCTTCTCTAAGATGGTGGGAACCGAGACCTATGTCATCACGCTGCCCACACTCTGCGTCCTCCTTCATTGGCTGAGAAATGGCGCTGAACGCGTCATACGAAAGGCAACTTTGGCGCGAAGATCGCCGACCTCATGGCCGATCCCACACTAGGATCGGGTCGGGTTTCATGAAACCCGACTTTGCCGAAAGTCGGCGATATTTGAATTTGTCCGATCCGTTTCGCTCAACCCTTGCCACCACCATGTTTCACTGTTAGGATTTTATTGGGCAGGTGATGAGCAGTGCCTGGCTTTCTCCACATATACCGCTTAGAATTAACACCAAAAAGGTCTACAGTGCCTTGCGAAAGTATTCGCCCCCCTGGTTAAGTGAGTTTGCTGCACTGAAAGTAAAGGGGCTGAATAATATTGCACGCCCCACTTTTCTGCTTTTGAATTTCCACAAAAATTTAAAATAACCAATACATTTCGTTCAACTTCACAATTGTGTTCCACTTGTTCTTGATTCTTCACCAAAAATTTACATTTGGTATCTTTATATTTGAAGCATGATATGTGGGAAAAGGTTGTAAAGTTCCAGGGGGCCGAATACTTTCGCAAGGCACTGTATTTTCGTCTCATAAGACCAGAGAATCTTATTTCTCATAGTCTGGGAGTCCTTCATGTGTTTGTTAGCAAACTCTATGCAGGCTTTCATATGTCTTTCACTGAGGTGAGACTTCCATTGGGCCACTCTGCCATAAGGGCCCTACTGGTGGAGTGCTGCAGTGATAGTTGACTTTGTGGAACTTTCTCCCAACTCCCTACTCTGGAGCTCAGCCACAGTGATCTTGGAGTTCTTCTTTACCTCTCTCACCAAGGCTCTTCTCCCACGATTGCTCAGTTTGGCTGGACGGCCAGGTCTAGGAAGACTCCTGGTGGTCCCAAACTTCTTCCATTTAAGGATTATGGAGGCCACGGTGCTCTTAGGAACCTTAAGTACTGCAGAAATTCTTTTGTAACCTTGGACGGATCGGTGCCTTGCCTCAATTCTGTCTCTGAGCTCCTTGGCCAGTTCATTTGATCTCGTGATTCTCATTTGGTCTGACATGCGCTGTGAGCTGTAAGGTCTTATATAGACAGGTGTGTGCCTTTCTAAATGAAGTCCTATCAGATTAATTAAACACAGCTGGCCTCCAATGAAGGAGTAGAACCATTTCAAGGAGGATCACAAAGAAACGGACAGCATGTGACTTAAATATGAGTGTCTGAGCAAAGGGTCTGAAAACTTATGACCATGTGATTACATTTCTGTTTTTTTCAGTCAAGATGGGGTGCAGAGTTTACATTAATGTGAAAAAAATAAACTTTTTTTTAATTTACCAAATGGCTGCAATAAAACAAAGAGTAATGTAAAGGGTTCTGAATACTTTCCATACCCACTGTAGAAGGTGTCATCAAGTTTTTGGCTGGGGATACATAAGGACGATGCTCAAGGTCCCTTTAAGAAAGAGGGATCGCCACACATGCCCTAAGCACAGTGCCCAGGGATCTCCATGCTGTGCACGCACCCCAGCAGCAGCACACGAAGAAGAAGAAGGAGGAATTGCGGGATGGGGGTCACAGCCATGAGTCATCTGGAGTCCCTGTTGGGGGAGCGGGGCAGCATGCTGGAATGCTGGTGCTAGATCATGCCAGCTATAGCTTGTCTAAAACTGGCCTGTAGAGGTGGAGATATCCAGGCATTTCTGGTGGTTTCTCTTTCCCTTTGGTGTGTCATGTAGTTTCTTTCTCTCATTCGCTTCATACTCTTTTTCACTACTGTTCATTCCTGTGTGAGTCCTGTGTGACTGAGCTTCTGTTTTTCCCTGAACGTCTTTTCTGTGTTAACTCTTTCACTTCTGCCCCATTTTCTCTAAGTGGAGGAAGGGATCAGATTAGTTCAGTGCTGGAGAATACTGAGGTATGAGTCCCAGCAATCCTCACCATCAGGGGTAATCTTGGGGACAGGTATAGCCTATGGTCCCTTTAGCATGAGGGAATAAACTAGAGCCCACATTCCTTGCTACCCTACAAATGAAAGGGGTCACAAAGACGGGTGCACGCCCCTACCCCTTTAACCCCTTAATGACCCCTGCTTTTTTCGGCTTTGCGTTTTCATTTTTCGCTCCCCTTCTTCTCAGAACCATAACTTTTTTATTTTTTCATCAATATTGCCATGTGAGGGCCTATTTTTTGCCTGATGAGTTGTACTTTTGAATGACATCATTGATTTTACCATGTTGTGTACTCGAAAATGGGACAAAAATTCCAAGTGCATTAAATTGCAAAAAAAAATGCAGTATCACTAGTGTTGAGCATTCCGATACCGCAAGTATCGGGTATCGGCCGATATTTGCTGTATCGGAAATCCGATACCGAGATCCGATACTTTTGTGGTATCGGGTATCGGTATCGAAACAACATTAATGTGTAAAAGAAAGAATTAAAATAAAAAATATTGCTATACTCACCTCTCCGACGCAGCCTGGACCTCACCGAGGGAACCGGCAGCGTTCTTTGCTTAAAATGCGCGCTTTTCCTTCCTTCCGTGACGTCACGGCTTCTGATTGGTCGCGTACCGCCCATGTGGCCGCGACGCGACCAATCACAGCAAGGTAAAAAGAGAAAATGAACCACAAAATTTGTTGTGCAATTTCTCCTGAATACGCTGATACCCCACATGTGGGGGTAAACCACGGCAGGGCTTGGAAGAGAAGGAGTTTTACTTTTTCAATGCAGAATTGGCTGGAATTGAGATCGGACGCCATGTCGCGTTTGGAGAGCCCCTGATGTGCCTAAACAGTAGAAACCCCCCACAAGTGACACCATTTTGGAAACTAGACCCCTTAAGGAACTTATCTAGATATGTGGTGAGCATTTTGAACCCCCAAGTGCTTCACAGAAGTTTATAATGTAGAGCCGTGAAAATAAAAAAATTGCATTTTTTACACAAAAATGATTTTTTCGCCCACCAGTTCTTATTTTCACAAGGGTAACAGGAGAAACCAGACCCAAAAAGTTGTTGTGCAATTGGTCCTGAGTACGCCGATACCCCATATGTTGGGGTACACCACAGTTTGGGCGCATGGCAGAGCTTGGAAGAGAAGGAGTTCCGTTTGACTTTTTCAATGCAGAATTGGCTGGAATTGAGATCGGACGCCATGTCGCGTTTGGAGAGCCCCTGATGTGCCTAAACAGTAGAAACCCCCCACAAGTGACCACATTTTGGAAACTAAACCCATTAAGGAACTTATCTAGATGTGTGGTGAGCACTTTGAACCCCCCCAAGTGCTTCACAGAAATTTATAACGTAGAGACGTGAAAATAAAAAATCCTTTTTTATTCCTCAAAAATGATTATCTAGCTCGCAATTTTTTATTTTCTCAAGGGTAACAGGAGAAATTGGACCCAAAAATTTGTTGTCCAGTTTGTCCTGAGTACGCTGATACCCCATATGTGGGGGGACCACTGTTTGGGCACACATCGGGGCTCGGAAGTGAAGTAGTGACATTTTAAAATGCAGACTTTGATGGAATGGTCTGCGGGCGTCATGTTGCATTTGCAGAGCTCCTGATGTACCTAAACAGTGGAAACCCCCCACAAGTGACCTCATTTTGGAAACTAGACCCCCAAAGAGCTTATTTAGATGTGTGGTGAGCACTATGAACCCCCAACTGCTTCACAGAAGTTTATAATGTAGAGCCATGAAAATAAAAAAATCATATTTTTTCCACAAAAATGATCTTTTCACCCCCAGATTTTTACTTTCACGAGAGTAACAGGAGAAATTGGACCTCAAAACTTATTGTGCAATTTATTCTGAGTTGGCTGATACCTCATATGTGGGGGGGACCACTGTTTGGGCGCATGGCAGAGCTCGGAAGGGAAGGCGCACCGATTTGGAATGCAGACTTTGATAGAATGGTCTGCCGGCGTTATGTTGCATTTGCAGAGCTCATAATGTACCTAAACAGTAGAAACCCCCCACAAATGACCCCATTTTGGAAACTAGATCCCCCAAGGAACTTATCTAGATGTGTGGTGAGCACTTTGAACGCCCACGTGCTTCACAGACGTTTATAATGCAGAGTCGTGAAAATATATATATTTTTTTCCACAAAAATGATTTTTTTAGCCCAAAATGTTTTATTTTTCCAAGGGTAACAGGAGAAATTAGACCCCAAAATTTGTTGTCCAATTTGTTCTGAGTATGCTGATACCCCATATGTGTGGGGGACCACTGTTTGGGCACACATCAGGGCTCAGAAGGGAAGTAGTGACGTTTTAAAATTCAGACTTTGATGTAATGGTCTGCGGGTGTCATGTTGCATTTTCAGAGCCCCTGATGTACCTAAACAGTAGAAACCCCCCGCAAGTGACCTTATTTTGGAAACTAGACCCCCCCAAGGAACTTATCTAGATATGTGGTGAGCATTTTGAATGCCCAAGTGCTTCACAGAAGTTTGACGCAGAGCCATGAAAATAAAAAAAATATTTTTTTCCACAAAAATTATTTTTTAGCCCCCAATTTTTTTTATTTTCGCAAGGGTAACAGGAGAAACTTGACCCCAAAAGCTGTTGTCCAATCAGTCTTGAGTATGCTGATACCCCATATGTGTTTTTACTGTGGAGATCCCGGACATTGGTAAAAGGACTGCTCCTCCTGCCCACCGACTAACAAGCATGTATGGTCTGAAGTGGAACTTAGTTGTGGGAGTTGCTTCATGCCCACTTCTGCTTTCCTGGACTGCGGGTCGTCCATGAACTTTATTGACTCTAACTTGGTGACCAGGCGTAAGTTAGGGACAGTTAGGCTGGAGACTCCTATTTACATTGTTGCCATTGGCAAAACACTGCTGGCAAAGAATGTCATTAAATTTGTCTCAGGAGTTTCTCCTTAAAGTGGGTTCCTTGCACCAGGAATGTATTTCATGTTTTCTGGACATTCTGCCTGCCGGACTGGTGTTGGGGTTCCCCTGGTTACAGTTATATAATCCTGTGATAGATTGGGAATCTCGAGACATTGTCAAATGGGTCCTAATGGTGTTAAAAGTTGCCTTACTTTTGTAATTGTGTCATCTGTTAATCTGGAAGGTATTCCGGAGTATCTGAAGGATTTTGAGGATGTTTTTTTCCAAAAAGGAGGCTGAGGTTTTACCACCACACCACCCTTTTTCTGTGCTATTAATTTGATTCCGGGTGCTAAATTGCCCAAGGCCCGTTTGTACAACCTCTCTGGCCCGAAGCGAACCGCTATGAAGGAGTATATTTCTGAAAGCCTACATAAAGGCCACATCCATCCCTCTGTCTCCCCTGTGGTGGCTGGATTCTTTTTTGTAAAAAAAAAAGATGGTGGTTGTGCCCATGCCTCGATTTTCGGGAATTAAATAAGATCACAGTGAGAAATACCTACCCCTCAAAAAGGTGTCTCCACTCAGAGAAGGCCAAGTTCATGGCCAATAACTCCCTGTCCCCAATAGAATAATTCCTCTCCGCTGGTGTTAAGGTCTTGGAAAAAATAAACAAGGATGTTTCCGACCGTGAGCATCCACCTGCACCAACGGAAGAGGCGTCAACTTCCAGGATAAAGGGCTTATCCACATGTAGCACTGGCGCCTTAGCGAAGTGGGACTTTAGGGAAGTAAAGACCTTAGAAACCTCCTCGGACCACTGCTTAGGGTTAGCTCCCTTCTTGGTGAGGGCTACCAATGGAGCTGCTAGGGTAGAAAAGTGGGGAATGAACTGGCAGTAATAGTTGATAAACCCCATTAAATTTGCAAAAATTTCTACATTTCTGGGTTTTTTTCAGTCAAGATGGGGTGCAGAATGCACATTAATGTGAAAAAATTAACTTTTTTGAATTTACCAAATGGCTGCAATGAAACAAAGAATGTAAAATTTAAAGAGGTCTGAATACTTTCCGTACCCACGGTATAAACTTTTCTCCTCCCAACCATTCTGCCATTCTGGACTATTCTATATAGGTAAGTGGTGGCATAAAACATCTACACCCTGGGCAGTGTGTGAAATGCTGAATCATATTTGGAGCATTAAACTAACCTATTCCCCTTTATCATATGTCTTAGTCACTTCTACGCCTCAAGTTTTCCCAACCACAATCAGGACTAAACTATGACAGTTGATAATACTTTGTATCCCCAAGAGTGGGACAAAGGAGTGCTTCTCAGACTTAAACTATTCTACTTTTGTCAAATTTAAGAGACAATATATAAGACCTTATCTAGATGCATAGGATTACCTGACCAAATCTATCACATGTTCCCAGACATGTTCTAAGATTGGTTGTGGAGATGTGAGGGTACCCAGGACACCATGTTACATATCTACTGGGTTTGTCCATGCATTAAACAGTTACAGAATGCAATTTTCAATCCTTTTAATTTTTTGTTCAAAACATCAATTTCCAATACCCCTAAGATATTCATACTTTCTACTCTACCAGGTTCGATCTCATATATCAAGAAAGCTCTTGTTTTAATTTTCTTGGTAGCAACCAAATTTGTCATTCCCAGTCCTTAGAAGTCCCCCTTGTTTCCTTCCATAGCAGAATGAGTGGAATTGATTGATTTTTTTTCTTCATACATATGGAAGAAACGGTCAATTTGGAGAACTGAACCCACCTAGACCACCTTGTATATACCCGACATTGGCTTTCTTGGACATCATTTAGAGATACCACCAGAGTTTGACTCTTGAATCAGCGAACCTGATTGAGAATCTACTGCAAGAACTCTTGGATGGCATTTTTTCTCTTTCTCCCAGTCCCTGTATTTCTTTCTTATCCTCACTTTCTTAGTTTTCAGTGATAAGTTTGGCCGTTTTTTCAATCTCTCAGTTTGTATTTCCCTTTGTTGTTTTCCTCCCATTTCCAACCTTGTCTTTCCCTTACACTTACGGTACTCATTGTGTGTTTTCTTGCCTATTCATTGGGTATACACTTAGTCCTTTTTTTTATTATAAAGTTTATCTATTTTTCACAGTTGGTATTTGGAGTCATAGTTATACTGATTCATTACTAATACTAATTACTAATACTAACCTACAAAGCCAACCATAGCCTGTCTCCTCCATGTATCTCTGAACTAATCTCCCGATATCTTCCCTCATGTAATCTCCGGTCCTCCCAAGATCTCCTTCTCTCCTCCACACTTATTCGCTCTTCACCCAACCACCTCCAAGACTTCTCCCGAATATCCCCCATCCTCTGGAATTCTTTGCCCCAACACGTCCAACTATCAACCACATTTGGATCCTTCAGACGGAACCTGAAAACCCACCTCTTCAGGAAACCTACAGCCTGCACTGATCCCGCTGCCTCCTAACCACTACCGAAGCTACAGCCTCACCAACACCGGAGCTCCTGCAACCCTCAACCTATTGTCTCCGTCCCCACCATACTCTAGAATGTAAGCCCGCAAGGGCAGGGTCCTCGCCCCTCTGTATCAGTCTGTAATTGTTAGTTTGCTTACTGTAAGTGATATCTGTAATTTGTATGTAACCCCTTCTCATGTACAGCACCATGGAATCAATGGTGCTATATAAATAAATAATAATAATTCATAAAAACTTCCACTCCCATTACTGGTGGTTTGGTAACTGTAAGCTAACCTCATGTGATAAACTCATGATATTTACCACTTTTACGCATCTGTACATTTTGTACCGTCATACTGCATTTTGTATTGCAAATGTTCCTGCATATTGATTTCCAACAAAATCCTACTAAAAATATGAGAAATAAATATACAGTGCAACTTTCATTTCAGATCAACTTGCTGCAGAATGTCAGTATCGGTTTCTAGCTTTTCCCCCTCCATTACTCTCCTTAGAACTTTATGAGCGCCAAATTCCATCTTATATCTCACATATGGGAAAGTATTTAATGGCAGGGCCGGACTTGCCATCTGGCAATTCTGGCAAATGCCAGAAGGGCCTGTCTGGTTGTGGGCTGCCTTGTCTGCTATGTTGTTAACAGAATCGGTGCTCTCAAGATACCCATACTGTTAAGAGTTGTGACTGAGCACAAATTCGCTGACTCCATCACTTACTCCAGCAGGCCACGGGTATCAATAGAAATATTGGTCTTGTAGTAAATCTAGCCTTCCTCCATCCAGGTTTGGGACGCGGACAGCATGGGCCTGTGTGATTTCAAATGCCAGAGCTGAATTTCAGCCCCAGTCCGTACCTGTTTAATGGCATGTATGTACATGGCTTGTTTGCAGGAATCTGTTTTGCAGTTTCTGAGAATTCTGATATTAAAATTGTGTGCAAATGAGTGGCATATAAACAATAGGGATGGAAGGTAAGAGAGCAGTTAGTCCACTGTCCCACCCCAAAGCCCATGTGATCCATTTGCATATCATTTCAATTCTGCATTTCTCAGAAATTGCAATAAAGGTATGGATTTAACCAACATAAATATCCCTGTACATACTTGTAATTAGTTTGAGGTATAGAATTCTTCTGATAGATTCCCTTTACAATTGAATTTAAAAAAGCAAAACAATCTAGAAAATACAGGGATAATATATCTTGAAAAGTGTGCACCTCTATGCCCTATATGTTTATTGAAAGCTGACTTGGCAATTACTGTTTTTTGTTATTTGTTCATCTTTATGTAACTTTGTAAGCTTACATACGCTGTATTTGATTGGACAGTGCCTTCAGAGCCACTCTAGTATGACTCTTTCAGATATAAGCTGATCCTTCAAATTCAGAGGCACTAATAAGTAAAGAAACAAACATTACAAAATGCATGAAAGTATAAGTTGCACATTATAAATTAGCTGCAATAAATAAGCATTAATGTATTGCTTACCAAAAACTTCAGACAGTCCTTCAACCCTGGCTTTATGACTAGTGATCCATGAAGAATGCAATTTTAAGGCACTATAAAGTGACTGGACTCGATTTTAGTCCAAACAAGATAAAACATTTGCTTCTCAACGGGTCAAGTATTGACTGTGTAATCATACTTTTACCTGCTGTAACAATTGTTGTTTCTTCCTATTATAAAGAGTTTGATAGAGACATTTGAAATAGTAAATCTCTTGGTAAATCAGAATTGAATTGTATAATAAATTTATAAATGAAAGTGCAAGCACAGACCACGACACAGAATTACTTGTGCCAGTGTCTAAGGCTGATTTACACTGAAAAGTCTTTCAGTATAAATAGGCTGACAATCATTCAACGAACAAGCAAAATTCTTGTTAATTGGGTGACATGATGTTTTATACAGCACATAAGATTACCATTCTTGTTGGTGTATCATCCTGTGCAAACAGGACTCACACTGCCGAAAACAATGGTAGCCAATGGCGTAACTATTGCAGTCGCAGAGGATGCAACAGTGAATGGTGAGGGTGGCTCACTGATGCCAATTTCACCTGGAGGTGCATCTTCAGATGCACATTCAGGTGAAATGTATTGCGGTATAGAGATCTGTGAGGTCCCTGCATCCAATGCATGCTGTTGGCCTATCAGAGTCCAGCAGCTGATGTTGGCTTACCAATAACTCCTGGCTCATGCAGTGACATCATCCATTTCCCATGCAGAAGTCAGCTGCCAGCTCCTACACCAGCTACAGAAGAGGATGCCGTGCGTTGTGGGAGAGGGGGAAGGTGAGAAGAATCATTTGTTTCTTTTTAAAATGTGCCGGAGAACAGAAGTGGTCCAGGAAGGGGGCATTATACAAGGATGGCGGACATTTTACCAGGATGCAGGACATTATACCATAATTGGTGACATAATACCAGAATTGGGAACATTATACTAGGATGGGTGACATTAAACCAAGCTGGGTGACATTATACCAGAATTGGGGATATTATACCAGGATGAGGGGCAATATACCAGAATGGGGACATTATATCTGGATGGATGACATTATGCCAGAATTGGACACATTATACTAGGATTGGGGACATTATACCAGGATGGAGGACATTATACCAGGATTGGAGACATTATACAAGGATAAGAGACATTATGCCAGAATAGGCAACATCATACCAGAATTGTGTAAATTAGACCAGCATGTTAGACATTATACCAGTATGGGTGACATTATACCAGAATTGGTGATAGTAAACCAGCATGTGGGTCATTATACTGGAAACGGACAATATGCCAGAATTTGGGATATTATACCAGGATGAGGAGCAATATACCAGAATGAGAACAATATATCAGGATGGCTGACATTATGCCATAATTGGAACATTATACAAAAATGGGGACATTATATCAGGATGGTTGACATTATACTAGAATAGGGACATTATTCCAGGATGGGGCATGTTATACCAGGATGGGAGACATTATACCAGGATTGGGGACAACATACCAGGAAAGGGTCCAGGATAGAGAAAAATGTTATAGCATGAGCCTCAGGATGGGGGAGATTATTACAAGAAGGAGCCTGGGTGGGGGAAATTATTACATGAGGGACAAACATGCATGTATTTATAGGACATAGAACACTACAAGGACCCATGCAACTGACTAACATGCAGGTAGGGGCCCAGGTCCAAATTTTGCATCTGGGCCTATCGGACTCTAGTTACACCACTGATGATAGTCTATGCGTACTACTACAGAGTGTTCAGTGCACATCGTTTATATTAGTCTACATGTGTTAACCAACTATTATAGGACCAGGATTGCTAAATATTTCCCAATCGGTGGTCAGTTAGTGCCATCAGTCGGTTCATATATATGACGCTAAGTAACTACATTTACCACCAATTAATTTCCCTTCATCTGAATGGGATTGTTTCCATTGTTTAGATGAGCAGAACAATGACAGAAATTTCTCTGATATATCGGTAACAGAAGTATAAATGACCTAAACTTACATTTTATATAGTTATATCAACATACGGAAAAAAGGAGTCCAAATGCTGTCACTTATATTTTTGATAAAAGGTAAATGTTTTATTGTGCTAACAAAATTTTTTTAGGTTATAAAACCTGATTTAAACAAGAGATAAAATCATAGTATAACAAAGGTACGGGTAACAAATTACCCCACACATCACCAACAAATGTACAGCTGAGGGTTGCAGGTTCACTATTCAATTAGAAACAACAATGGTGGTATATTACCATAGTAACACTCTCAGTCTTTGAAAGACTTGTTTCAGAGTACACATAAATAAACAGTCACTGACTGCACCTTACCCATGTATGCCGTGGTGTGTGTGTGGAGTATGGCAGCCCCTACACGTGTTTCGCGTAGGCTTCTTCCGGGGGCCGTACTGTGTGTGTCCACTACTTAGGATTTTATAGGTCCTTGGCACCTGAGGCTAATCATAATGGAACCCCATGAGCGGCGCATGCGCACGTGACGTTAGCGCCGGAACTAGCGTCACAGCGGGCACTCCGGGACCGGCGAGAGGTCAGGGAGCCATAACCATGGCAACCCTGACTCAAACACACCGCCCAATGGACGCCGGCTACGACGCACCGCTACACCAACGTCACGGTCATGCGCACAGGGTCCAGTGCTTGTGAGAACTAGACGGGAGCAGCTTATGAGCTACATCAGTGTAAGTGAATGTTAAAGTGACAATGTGCAAACGATATCTCATGTTGTACGATCTCATATATCCCTGCCACTGCAAGCAATATATGATAAAATTGATAAAGTGCATGAAGGAATATTTTGAATATAATTATAAAAACAGTACTGCCAAAGAATAAAGTGACACAGTGCAAATAGTGCCCCATATTGTGCAATCTTATATATCCATCCCACTACAGGGAGTATGGGATACAGTTCCATAAAGTGCATATAGACATATTTAAAACAACATAAACAAAGCAAAATTAATATTCTCCCTAAAGAAACCACAATACATTAATATATAACAATATATAAACAAATCATTATAGTGCCTAATAAGAGAGTCCATAGGCTTCAATGCAGAACACCACAGTGTAGAAGATGGACGAAGTAACTCCCGTTTTCGTAGACCCATCAGGTGCTCAAGTAACCACAATTCAATAGACACGTCCCGTAAAAATAAACTAAAATACAAATAATTAAAAACATAATAAGAATAAAATATAAACGGACACACAAACACATATTAAATGGGACCTAAATCAAGATATATACAATAGTATTATAGAAAAGGGGCAAAGCTAATCTGCTCATTTAGTCCATATGGGACCAGTGTATTGAGGACCGAAATCCACCTGCATTCATGCTGAAAAAGAATGCGTTTGATGTTGCCTCCTCTGATACCCATATGGACCTTATCTATGCCGCATATTCTTAGGTCATTAGGGTTACAATTATGTTTTTCCCTAAAATGCCTAGGGATAGTTTTTAAATTTTCCACTTCTTTTTCCTCCCTTGCGGCTATAATCTCCCTCACATGTTCACGGGTCCTTATGCGCAACTCCCTGGTTGTCAGGCCTATGTAAATGAGTTCACATGTACATTTTGCGTAATAAATTACGAATGTGCTCTTACAAGAGATATATTCCCTAATTTTAAATTCTTGTGCCCCATCAGAGGAAACAAATGATGTAGCTCTTTGGTGATTTTTACATGCTAGACACTCATTGCACGGAAAAAATCCAACCCTAGATGTTTTATTTCCAAAAATCCAGGGAGATTTTGCCACGTAGTGGCTGTTCACCAGTATATCGCGAAGATTTTTACTACGTCTAGCCGTCATTAGTGGTCTTACCGGAAGGTGCTGATTTAGGGTAGGGTCCGTTGTCAGGATCCCCCAATGTTTTGATAGGATAGATCTAATATCCTCCCAATTTGAGTTAAAGGTGGAAATAAATCTCGTCACTCCTTGTTGATCCATTTTTCTACTCCTATCTCTGGACGCATGATGTCCACTATCCTGTGATAGCAATGAGGTCCTGTCAGTGTGTTTAGCTCTTTTATAGCCTTTTTTGATACAGCGTCTGCTGTATCCACGCTCCCTAAATCTCTCCCCAAGGTCCAACGCTTGACGCTCAAAACCCTCATCAGAAGTGCATATTCTCCTCATGCGTAAAAATTGTCCTACAGGTACAGCCCTGATGGTAGATCCAGTATGTGCAGAAGATGCATGCAATAGGGCGTTTACAGATGTCTCCTTGCGATATACATCCATACCAAGACCACCATCAGGCTGCACCTGTATCCTAAGATCTAGAAAGGAGATTTCAGTATGATGACATGTATATGTGAGTCTGATGTTGTAGTTGTTGCGGTTCAACCTGGAGACAAATAAACCCAAATCAGATACCGACCCTTCCCAAATAAAAAAGATATCGTCTATGAAGCGGTACCAGCCTAGAATTTGGGGGGCGGCATGTGCGTCATCAGAAAAAAATTTTCTCTTTCCCATAATCCCAAAAACAAATTAGCATACGAGGGCGCACATGCCGCCCCCATCGCGGTACCACGCTTCTGCAGAAAAAATCGGTCTTTAAACGTAAAAAAATTGTGTTCCAGGATGAACCGCAACAAGTCCAACACCAGCTCTCTGACGTCTGGATCAAGATTACTGGATTCTAAATAGAAGCTTGCAGCCCTCATGCCATCCTCGTGATCAATGCACGTGTACAGTGTTTCCACATCTGCCGTCACGAGGAGCATGTTGGGCTCAATATGCATCCCATCCAGACGTCTCAGGACGTCCGTAGTGTCCCTGACATAAGAGGGCAACGTCTCCACCTGTGACCTAAGGTAATAATCAATATATTTACAGAGTGGTTCGTTAAGCCCTCCTATGCCAGAGACAATAGGACGCCCTGGAGGATTCTGAGCGTCTTTA
Organism: Ranitomeya variabilis; assembly: GCF_051348905.1. NCBI lineage: Eukaryota > Metazoa > Chordata > Amphibia > Anura > Dendrobatidae > Ranitomeya > Ranitomeya variabilis. The sequence continues at coordinate 255,064,841 of NC_135237.1, read as the reverse complement.
TGGACCTTGGGGAGAAGATAAAATGTGGGTATACGTGGAAATTCAACGGTCAGACCATCACGAAGTTTTTTTGTAATGACCCCTCTCTCAAACGCCATTTCCAAGATATTGTCCACCCGCTTCAATTGTTTGCAGGAGAGAAATGATGTAGTGATTAAACCGGCGGACAAGGGGGGAAATGTGGTGGTTTGGCCGGTTGAGAAATACGAAAAAGAGGTGTTTAGACAGCTGAGGGACAGAGAGACCTACACTTTGTTAAAAGAAAATCCAGTTGAGATTTTCCGGATGCGGGTGGACAATATCTTGGAAATGGCGTTTGAGAGAGGGGTCATTACAAAAAAACTTTGTGATGGTCTGACCGTTGAATTTCCACGTATACCCACATTTTATCTTCTCCCCAAGGTCCATAAAGACGCTCAGAATCCTCCAGGGCGTCCTATTGTCTCTGGCATAGGAGGGCTTAACGAACCACTCTGTAAATATATTGATCATTACCTTAGGTCACAGGTGGAGACGTTGCCCTCTTATGTCAGGGACACTACGGACGTCCTGAGACGTCTGGATGGGATGCATATTGAGCCCAACATGCTCCTCGTGACGGCAGATGTGGAAACACTGTACACGTGCATTGATCACGAGGATGGCATGAGGACTGCAAGCTTCTATTTAGAATCCAGTAATCTTGATCCAGACGTCAGAGAGCTGGTGTTGGACTTGTTGCGGTTCATCCTGGAACACAATTTTTTTACGTTTAAAGACCGATTTTTTCTGCAGAAGCGTGGTACCACGATGGGGGCGGCATGTGCGCCCTCGTATGCTAATTTGTTTTTGGGATTATGGGAAAGAGAATTTTTTTCTGATGACGCACATGCCGCCCCCCAAATTCTAGGCTGGTACCGCTTCATAGACGATATCTTTTTTATTTGGGAAGGGTCGGTATCTGATTTGGATTTATTTGTCTCCAGGTTGAACCGCAACAACTACAACATCAGACTCACATATACATGTCATCATACTGAAATCTCCTTTCTAGATCTTAGGATACAGGTGCAGCCTGATGGTGGTCTTGGTATGGATGTATATCGCAAGGAGACATCTGTAAACGCCCTATTGCATGCATCTTCTGCACATACTGGATCTACCATCAGGGCTGTACCTGTAGGACAATTTTTACGCATGAGGAGAATATGCACTTCTGATGAGGGTTTTGAGCGTCAAGCGTTGGACCTTGGGGAGAGATTTAGGGAGCGTGGATACAGCAGACGCTGTATCAAAAAAGGCTATAAAAGAGCTAAACACACTGACAGGACCTCATTGCTATCACAGGATAGTGGACATCATGCGTCCAGAGATAGGAGTAGAAAAATGGATCAACAAGGAGTGACGAGATTTATTTCCACCTTTAACTCAAATTGGGAGGATATTAGATCTATCCTATCAAAACATTGGGGGATCCTGACAACGGACCCTACCCTAAATCAGCACCTTCCGGTAAGACCACTAATGACGGCTAGACGTAGTAAAAATCTTCGCGATATACTGGTGAACAGCCACTACGTGGCAAAATCTCCCTGGATTTTTGGAAATAAAACATCTAGGGTTGGATTTTTTCCGTGCAATGAGTGTCTAGCATGTAAAAATCACCAAAGAGCTACATCATTTGTTTCCTCTGATGGGGCACAAGAATTTAAAATTAGGGAATATATCTCTTGTAAGAGCACATTCGTAATTTATTACGCAAAATGTACATGTGAACTCATTTACATAGGCCTGACAACCAGGGAGTTGCGCATAAGGACCCGTGAACATGTGAGGGAGATTATAGCCGCAAGGGAGGAAAAAGAAGTGGAAAATTTAAAAACTATCCCTAGGCATTTTAGGGAAAAACATAATTGTAACCCTAATGACCTAAGAATATGCGGCATAGATAAGGTCCATATGGGTATCAGAGGAGGCAACATCAAACGCATTCTTTTTCAGCATGAATGCAGGTGGATTTCGGTCCTCAATACACTGGTCCCATATGGACTAAATGAGCAGATTAGCTTTGCCCCTTTTCTATAATACTATTGTATATATCTTGATTTAGGTCCCATTTAATATGTGTTTGTGTGTCCGTTTATATTTTATTCTTATTATGTTTTTAATTATTTGTATTTTAGTTTATTTTTACGGGACGTGTCTATTGAATTGTGGTTACTTGAGCACCTGATGGGTCTACGAAAACGGGAGTTACTTCGTCCATCTTCTACACTGTGGTGTTCTGCATTGAAGCCTATGGACTCTCTTATTAGGCACTATAATGATTTGTTTATATACTGTTATATATTAATGTATTGTGGTTTCTTTAGGGAGAATATTAATTTTGCTTTGTTTATGTTGTTTTAAATATGTCTATATGCACTTTATGGAACTGTATCCCATACTCCCTGTAGTGGGATGGATATATAAGATTGCACAATATGGGGCACTATTTGCACTGTGTCACTTTATTCTTTGGCAGTACTGTTTACAATTATATTCAAAATATTCCTTCATGCACTTTATCAATTTTATCATATATTGCTTGCAGTGGCAGGGATATATGAGATCGTACAACATGAGATATCGTTTGCACATTGTCACTTTAACATTCACTTACACTGATGTAGCTCATAAGCTGCTCCCATCTAGTTCTCACAAGCACTGGACCCTGTGCGCATGACCGTGACGTTGGTGTAGCGGTGCGTCGTAGCCGGCGTCCATTGGGCGGTGTGTTTGAGTCAGGGTTGCCATGGTTATGGCTCCCTGACCTCTCGCCGGTCCCGGAGTGCCCGCTGTGACGCTAGTTCCGGCGCTAACGTCACGTGCGCATGCGCCGCTCATGGGGTTCCATTATGATTAGCCTCAGGTGCCAAGGACCTATAAAATCCTAAGTAGTGGACACACACAGTACGGCCCCCGGAAGAAGCCTACGCGAAACACGTGTAGGGGCTGCCATACTCCACACACACACCACGGCATACATGGGTAAGGTGCAGTCAGTGACTTTATTTATGTGTACTCTGAAACAAGTCTTTCAAAGACTGAGAGTGTTACTATGGTAATATACCACCATTGTTGTTTCTAATTGAATAGTGAACCTGCAACCCTCAGCTGTACATTTGTTGGTGATGTGTGGGGTAATTTGTTACCCGTACCTTTGTTATACTATGATTTTATCTCTTGTTTAAATCAGGTTTTATAACCTAAAAAAATTTTGTTAGCACAATAAAACATTTACCTTTTATCAAAAATATAAGTGACAGCATTTGGACTCCTTTTTTCCGTATGTTGATATATTATGTGGGAGTTTTTTCTGTCCAGATTTGGACGTACATGTGGCTCTGCTTTAATCTATTATATTTTATATAGTTATGTAGATTATTTTATGACACATGAACATGCATCTTTAGAGGCTAATATTTCTGTCACAAAACACTTAGTATTATCAGGGCTGGGTACATGATATGCTTGTGTTATGTTCCAACACCTTGTCACTGGTTAGCATTCCAATCTCATTACATTGTACACTGCAAATAAGTCTGCAGACATCACTTGTCATATTGATGTGAGAACAATATGAAACTTAAGTTTATCAAGGTAGGAAACATCGCCTCAAAAGACACATTTGTTACATGTCAGCATTCATCATGAGATTTCAAAACAATATTATCTCTTTAGGATAAGTGAAACTTGCATGATTTCATAGACTAAGGGGAGTTTATCTGGACTGACACTTCATGTGCCAGTCTTGTTCCCCAAACCCAATGGAGTAAGGTATGCTGAATTTATTAAAAGCTGCATGCTCTTGAAAATGGCATCTTTTGGGCTGTCTGTGTATCAGAACAAGAGCTGGCATAGATTTTAGCTACAATATACACCTGTTTTCTGTTGTATATGGATACACCAAAATAAAATGGGAATGGTTGGTGATATCAACTTCCTGTTTGTGGAACATTAGTATATGGGAGGCGGAAAACTTTTCAAGATGGGTGGTTACCATGGCAGCCATTTTGAAGTCCGCCATTTTGGATCCAATTTTATTTTTTCCAATGGGAAGAGGATCATGTAACACATCAAACTTATTGAGAATTTCACAAGAAAAACAATGGTGTGCTTGATGTTAACGTAACTTTATTCTTTCATTAGTTATTTACAAGTTTCTCTTTTTTTACAGCAATTGACATGTCACAGAGGTTAACACGTGAGGAGCGGATTGAAATTTTGTTGATATCTGGTGAAGGCAGTACCCGGGTCATTGCAGCAGATTTCAATGCAAGACACCCTACGCAAGAACACTGTCACCATTCCCATGTTATTTAGGTGCATCCATATACTGTAAATGGCCCACCCAAAAATGTTTGCCTCATCACTGAGCATAACGTTCTGTCTAAACTGAGGGTCCTGTTCCAATTTTTGTTATGTCCATTCTGCAAATTCATAGCATGGGAATGGTGACAGTTCTCTTGTGTAGGGTGTCTTGCATTGAAATCTGCTGCAATTACCCAAGTACTGCGTTCACCAGACATCAACACAATTTCTATCCGCTCCTCACGTGTTTACAGCCATTGACATGTCACAGAGGTTAACAAAGATAAACTTGTAAATAACTCATGAAAGAATACAGTTACGTTAAAACCAAGCACACCATTGTTTTTCTTATGAAATTCTCAATAAGTTTGATGTGTCACATGACCCTATTCCCATTGGAAAAAATAAAGTTGGATCCAAAATGGCTGACTTCAAAATGGCCGCCATGGTCACCACCCATCTTGAAAAGTTTTCCCCCTCCCATATGCTAATGTGCCACAAACAGGAAGTTGATATCAACAACCATTCCCATTTTATTTAAGTGTATCCATATACATGGCCCACCCTGTACTTTAAGAGATTTGGGACATTTGGTTTCCTACTTAACCTGATTTGAATGCCATGCCATGTTTGGGATCATTGTCTTGTTGGAAGACAAATCTCTTTCCCAGTCTCAGGTCTTTTGCAGACTCCAACAGATTTTCTTCAAGAATGGTCCTGTATTTGGCTCCATCCATCTTCCTATCAATTTTAACCATCTTCCCTGTCCCTGCTGAAGAAAAGCAGACCCAAACCATGATGCTGCAACCACCATGTTTGACAGTGGGGATGGTGTGTTCAGGGTGATGAGCTGTGCAGCCTTTACACCAAACATATCGTTTGCCATTGTTGCCAAAAAGTTCGATTTTGGTTTAATCTGACCAGAGCACCTTCTTCCACATGTTCGGTGTGTCTCCCAGGTGGCTTGTTGCAACTTTAAACAACACTTTTTATGAATATCTTTGAGAATTGGCTTTCTTCTTGTCACTCTTCCATAAAGGCCAGATTTGTGCAGTGTATGACTGATTGTTGTCCTATGGACAGGCTGTCCCACCTCAGCTGTAGATCTCTGCAGTTCATCCACAGTGATCATGGGCCTCTTTGCTGTATCTCTGATCAGTCTTCTCCTTGTTTGAGATGAAAGTTTAGAGGGACAGCCGGGTCTTGGTAGATTTGCAGTGGTATGATACTCTTTCCATTTCAATATAATCGCTTGCACAGTGCTCCTTGGAATGTTTAAAGTTTTGGAAATCATTTTGTATCCAAATCTGGCTTTAAACTTCTCCACAACAGTATCACGGACCTGCCTGTTGTGTTCCTTGGCCTTCATGAGGCTCTCTGTGCTTCAAACAGAACCCTGAGACTATCACAGAGTAGGTGCATTTATACGGAGACTTGATTACACACAGGTGGATTATATTTATCATCATTAGGCATTTAGGACAACATTGCATCATTCAGAGATACACAATGAACTTCTGGAGTGATTTTGCTGCACTGAAAGTAAAGGGGCAGAATAATATTGCACGCCCCATTTTTCAGTTTTTGAATTTCCACAAAAATTTAAAATAAACAATAAATGTCGTTGAACTTCACAATTGTGTTCCACTTGTTGTTGATTCTTCACCAAAAATTTACATTTTGTATCTTTATGTTTGAAGCATGATATGTGGGAAAAGGTTGAAAAGTTCCACGAAGCCGAATACTTTCGCAAGGCACTGTATCATAAACTTTCACTATATGCACCTCACAGATTGGTGACAAAACTTGTACAATTTATAAACAAAATGTGGATCAATTCGTAGTCAATACATGGCTAAGTAAAGAGATAGATATCAAGTCTATCAAGACTTTTCAATGATAGTGCCAGGTGATAATGACTAATGAGTAAATACTTTACAAGTATTTATATATCCTCCATTAAACACTGATCACAGTCAAAGGGAACGCTATAGTGATTGGGCCAGGAAGAAAAGTGGGCCTGCAGATCTCCAAGCAGGCAGTACTTTTAACTATATCTGTGTTTTCATGACACTGATACAGTTAGGCACTGTGTTGTAGCAGTCATCCTTTAGCTTCATGCTCAGTCACCAGCTATGCGGAGTAAGAGACTCCTTAAAGTCTGTGGTTCATCAAATCTTGGAAGTGCACAGAGGAAGTCATGTGCTTTTAATTTTGAGGGGAACATATAAATTTATAAACTTTATCAGACTCACATGGGTGCATGCATCAAAGTAAAAAGTTGGAGGTTAGTGGGGGTCCTGGTCCAAAACTTGCCCTGGGGCCAATATGACACTAGTTACGCTACTGCCTCCATTGTCTCTAGAATTTGAGTCTCTGATTTGCTAGGAATTCAACATATATTTATTGGATTAGACCTTCTCCAAAAAGATCAACAGAATGCCACTGGTAGTTGTGAAGTGAAGGTTATGAGAAATGTAATGCCTTGGGCTTTCAGTCAGAGTGGTGTGGTCGGCACTGCATCAGTCACCACTGACATGGTGAGTCGTGGCACTGACTGACAGCTGACTCTAATGTTGAGTTAATTTCTTTGTGCTAATCTGCAGATTAACCCCATATCTGCAGGTTGGTAGCAGTTTTTTTTTTACAGGACAGGTTCCCTTTAAGAACAATGAATGCTGACAATGATACAGTCTGTATTTCTGCAATTTCAGCAAGATCTATAAAGAATACCTGTCCTTTCACATAAAATCTGTAAAAAAAGAATGGTCTTGCCACTCTTATCACCCAGAACAAATTAAACTACTGTTACATTACACGTCCATTATCGCCAAGGACTGGTTTAGTTGTCACCAGACGGGAGAAGGCCATGCCCCATTTCCTGTAATCCATGTTGGTGTATTTGCTGTTACAGACATTTTATTCTTTTTTTCAGGCAGTAAACATGATGTTAGCTGGAATCAAGACACGTGATGGCCAGCAGAGTAAAACATAATTACTCTTTAGCTGACTATCAAATAAGAATAATTTGTGTATAAGAACACTGAATGCAAACAGGGGAGGGTTAAAACTCATAGAGGTAGTGATAAATGAATAGGTCTTGTATTCTCTTTGTTTTTATAAGGGGCAAATGTCTTTAGTAATTCTGAATTAAATTTGACAAGTAGAAGTATGAATGAACTTTATTTGCCCTGAAAGATCAAGTAGTTTAAAGTTACACTGTACAGGTGTCTAGCAATTGACCCGTTTATGAAAGACAGGCATGCAAGAATGTCAGTCATGTAGTTGCATCTTACACAAAGATCTCTTTTGTTCTACATTGGGTTCTTATCCTGGGGAGACAGCTCCATCAAGGGAACATATGCTTCTGTAATAAATATCAAACCTTATCAGCTCTAACTTGTTTTGAAACATGCTGCCTGTTTGTAATGACAGCAAAGTATGAAAGCAAGTCCAGCTAGAGCAGCTCATGTTCAAAGCTCGAAAAATGAAACAGAGCAGATTGCCGATCTGGCACACTACCCACCTGCCAGTAGACTAAAGCCACATACAGGATTAGACATCACTCTTCTCTTCTGCCAGACAAAAGCAAACTTTGTTATTCCTACAGTTATCATTCCAGTATAGCTGAGAGACATCGCATTTCTGATCTCCAACAACTAAAAATCCCCAACTATTACTGAAATTATAAAAAGTATAAAAATTAGAATGAACAAATATATCAATAATCTCTTTACATAAATCAGGATAATAAATTATTTACAGATACAAATCATGATCGGATTGTAATATGGAAACGGTTGCTCTCTGCTTGCATTACTATAAACCAAGAGAAAGAAAATGGAGAGGAGACAAAGCGCAAATAGGGTTTTATCTGGGTAACAAAATAAAAGGATATGCAAGATTGCCCTCACCTAGATAGGTTGTGTTCAAACAACCATTTATAAAGCTTAAGGCTGCTGCAGACTCATGAGGAGATATATACAAATAACTGGAGCAGCAAATGAGTTATTCTGCAGTGACGTATTCGTCAACGCATTTCGAAGTATAAAACTTCTTCAACAGGATAAACAATGATCATGAGGTAAAGCAAGAAGTAAAAATGAGGGCCAGTCCTCCTACAGAGCAGCAACGAAACACCTTAAAATTTGTTCCATTGACTGATTTGTCCTCACTGTTTGATCGTTGGTTTCAGGATGGTAAGCAGAGAAAAATGAAAAGTCAATCCCCAATTTCTTCCAAAACACTGTACAGAATTTGGAAACAAACTGTACCTCTCTATTGAATACAATGTTCACAGGAATGACATGCAATCTCACCACATGATTGATAAATAACCTGGAAAGCATCTCCGCATTAGGTAACCCCGATAACGAAACAAAGTGAGCTTGCTTACTGAATCGGTCAACTACCACTTAAATAACAGTTTTCCCATTAGACAAAGGCAAATCAGTAATGAAATCCAAATCAGTAATGAAATCCATGGACAAATGAATCTACAGTCTGTCTGGAATAATAGGCAATGAAGCAAATTCTCCAGCCGACCGGTAAAGATGACAAATCTTAGTGAGTGCGCAAACCTCACAAGCGGATACAAAACCCTTACTATCGTTAAAAATAGATGGCCACTATGAGAGTCTACATATAAATTTCTGCGTAACAGCGACCCCGGGGGTGACCACTCAAGATGCAGTCATGAAACTCATGCAACAGACGTAATCTTAGACATATATGCACAAACAATTTAGACCAAGGAGCCAACGACTGAACTTCGCAATCTCAGCCTCCAATTCCTAGGACACCATAGAAATTACTATACTCTGAAGAAGAATGGAGGAAGGAGATTCTGGAAGAGAAACTGAACTAAGGCTGCATGACAAAGTGTCAACCTTAATGCTCTTACACTCCATCCTGAATAAGATGTAAAATTTGAATCTAAAAAATATAAAGACCACCTGGCCTGTCTCAGTGTTAAACGTTTAACAGATTCAATATAAACTAAATTTTAAAATCCGTAACAACCATGAAATGATGAATAGCTCTCTCCAAAAATGCCTCCATTCTTCAACAGCTAATTTGACAGCAAGCAGCTCACATTTTCCAACATCATAAATTCTCTCTGCAAATGAAAAATTTCCTAGAAAAAAATGCACTAGGTCGGCAGTTAGTCGGAGTTTTGGGACCTTGAGACAAAACATCCCCCACCCCAACCTCTGAGGCGTCCACCTCAATGATAAATGGTTTCTGAAGATCAGGTTGTTTCAAAACTGGAGCAGACATGAAGCACTCTTTTAGTTTATTAAAGGCCCAATGGCATCAGATGACCAAACCTTAAGATCTGCCCCCTTAAATGTGAGATTTGTAAGAGGTTTAACGATCTACGAACAACCCATAATACGTTTTCTACAATAATTGGCAAATACTGAAAAACCATGTAGTGCTTCACCCCTTTGTCTCCAAGGGTGGTTTGCACGTTAATCACAGGGCCAATTTTTACAATTCTGACCAATGTCCCTTTATGAGGTTATTATAACTCTGGAACGCTTCAACTGATCCCGATGATTCTGACAATGTTTTCTCGTGACATAATCTACATCATGATAGTGGTAAAAATTTCTTTGATATTACTTGATTTTATTTGTGAAAAAAATGGAAATTTGGCAAAAAAAAATTAAATTTTCCAACTTTAAATTTTCATGCCCTTAAATCACATTTTACACAAAATACTTAATAAGTAACATTTCCCACATGTCTACTTTACAACAGCACAATTTTGGAACCCAATTTTTTTTTTTTGTTAGGGAGTTATAAGGGTTTAAAAGTTGACCAGCGATTTCTCATTTTTACAACACCATTTTTTTGGGGGGACTACATCACATTTGATGTCACTTTGAGGGATCTATATGATAGAAAATAGCAAAAAGTGACACCATTCTAAAAACCGCACCCCTCAAGGTGCTCAGCACCACATTTAACCCCTTCATGACCCAGCCTATTTTGACCTTAATGACCTGGCCGTTTTTTGCAATTCTGACCAGTGTCCCTTTATGAGGTAATAACTCAGGAACGCTTCAACGAATCCTAGCAGTTCTGAGGCTGTTTTTTCGTGACCTTTTGGGCTTCATGTTAGTGGTAAATTTAGGTCGATAATTTTTGCATTTATTTGTGAAAAAATGGAAATTTGGCAAAAATTTTGAAAATTTTGCAATTTTCAAATTTTGAATTTTTATTCTGTTAAACGAGAGAGTTATATGACACAAAATAGTTAATAAATAACATTACCCACATGTCTTCTTTACATCAGCACAATTCTGGAAACAAAATTTTTTTTTGCTAGGAAGTTATAAGGGTTAAAATTTGACCAGCAATTTCTCATTTTTACAACGAAATTTACAAAACCATTTTTTTTAAGGACCACCTTACATTTGAAGTCAGTTTGAGGGGTCTATATGGCTGAAAATACCCAAAAGTGACACCATTGTAAAAACTGCACCCCTCAAGGTGCTCAAAACCACATTCAAAAAGTTTATTAACCCTTCAGGTGCTTCACAGCAGCAAAAGCAACATGGAAGGAAAAAATTAAGATTTAACTTTTTAGTCACAAAAATGATCTTTTAGCAACATTTTTTTTATTTTCCCAAGGGTAAAAAGAGAAACTGGACCCCAAAAGTTATTGTACAATTTGTCCTGAGTACGCTGAAACCCCATATGGGGAAAACCACTGTTTGGGCGCACAACAGGGCTCGGAAGGGAAGGAGCGTCATTTGACTTTTTCAATGAAAAATTGGCTCCAATCTTTAGCGGACACCATATATACCAATAGTCCACGGCACTCAAGGTTCTTTGGTGGTGCACAAGTCAGGTATCCAACCCGTATGTAAACAATAAAGTACTTGGCACTCAGAGATTTATTTGCAAAAAAACGTGAAAGTTTTTGTTTATTTGTGCGACCAGTTCAAGAGTGTTTAAACGTTTTCGGTCACAAGACCTTCATCAGAAACATCTCTCAAGAAACTGGAAGCAGACCAGCGCAATGCATAGGCCTCAAAGACCCACGTGCATGTATGAAAAAACCTGGCACAAACACCTCGGGAGTCCTGGAGGGTATATAGAAGGCAGGGCGCACTGGGAGGGCGGAAGACCGCTACAGGAGATGGCGCCAGTGAATCCAGGTCTGAGGTGCCGAGATGCTGTGGGGCCGGTGTATCCAGAAGCCGCTCAGCATCTCGGCACCTCAGACCTGGATTCACTGGCGCCATCTCCTGTAGCGGTCTTCCGCCCTCCCAGTGCGCCCTGCCTTCTATATACCCTCCAGGACTCCCGAGGTGTTTGTGCCAGGTTTTTTCATACATGCACGTGGGTCTTTGAGGCCTATGCATTGCGCTGGTCTGCTTCCAGTTTCTTGAGAGATGTTTCTGATGAAGGTCTTGTGACCGAAAACGTTTAAACACTCTTGAACTGGTCGCACAAATAAACAAAAACTTTCACGTTTTTTTGCAAATAAATCTCTGAGTGCCAAGTACTTTATTGTTTAGCGGACACCATGTCACATTTGGAGAGCCCCTGTGTGCCTAAACATTGAAGCTCCCCCACAAGTGACCCCATTTTGGAAACTAGACCCCCCCAAAGAGATTATCTAGATGCATAGTGAGCACTTTGAACCCCCAGGTGCTTCACAAATTGATCCGTAAAAATGAAAAAGTACTTTTTTTCACAAAAAATTTCTTTTAGCCTCAATTTTTTCATTTTCACATGGGCAAAAGGATTAAATGGATCCTAAAATGTGTTGGGCAATTTCTCCTGAGTACACTAATACCTCATATGTAGTCACAAACCACTGTTTGGGCGCACGGCAAGACTCGGAATGGAAGGAGCGCGATTTGACTTTTGAATGAAAAATTAGCTCCAATCGTTAGCGGACACCATGTTGCGTTTGGAGAGCCCCTATGTACCTAAAGATTGGAGCTCCTCCACAAGTGACCCCATTTTGGAAACTACACCCCCCAAGGAACTTATCAAGATGTGTGGTGAGCACTTTGAACCCCCAAGTGCTTCACAGAAGTTTATAACGCAGAGCCGTGAAAATAAAAAATAATTTTTCTTTCCTCAAAAATTATGTTTTAGCAAGCATTTTTTTATTTTCACAAGGGTAACAGGAGAAATTGGACCCCAATAGTTGCTGCCAAGTTTGTCCTGAGTATGCTGGTACCCCATATGTGGGGGTAAACCACTGTTTGGGCACACGTCAGGGTTTGGAAGGGAGGGAGCACCATTTGACTTTTTGAACACAAGATTGGCTGGAATCAATGAAGGCGCCATGTCGCATTTGGAGACACTCTTATGTGCCTAAACAGTGGACACCCCCCACAAGTGACACCATTTTGGAAAGGAGACCCCCTAAGGAAATTATCTAGATATGTGATGAGCACTTTGAACCCCAAAGTGCTTTGCAGAAGTTTATAATGTAGAGCCGTAAAAATAAAAAAATCTAATTTTTTCATAAAAATCATATTTTAGCCCCCAATATTGTATTTTCTTAAGAGTATCTGGAGAAATTGGACCCCAAAAGTTGTTGTGCAATTTGTCCTGAGTACGCTGATATCCAATATGTGGGATAAAACTACTGTTTGGGCACATGGCATAGCTCGGAAGGGAAGAAGTGGCGTTTTGGAATGCAGACTTTGATGGAATGGCCTGCGGGCATCACGTTGCGTTTGCAGAGCCCCTGATGTACTTAAACAGTAGAAAACCCCCACAAATGACCCCATATTGGAAAATAGACCCCCAAGGAACTTATCTAGATGTGTTGTGAGAACTTTGAACCTCCAAGTGTTTCACTAAAGTTTATAATGCAGAGTTGTGAAAATAAAAAAATATTTTTTTTTCTACAAAAATGATTTTTTAGCGCCCAGTTTTGTATTTTCCGAAGGGTAACAGGATTAATTGGACCCCAAAAGTTGTTGTCCAATTTGTTGTGAGTATGCTGATACCCCATATGTGGGAGAAAATTACTGTTTGGGCACACGTCGGGGCTCAGAAGGGAAGAAGTGGCGTTTTATAATGCAGGCTTTGATGGAATGGTCTGTGGGTGTCACATTGCGTTTGCAGAGCCCCTGATATACCTAAACAGTAGAAACCCCCCACAAGTGACCCCATATTGGAAACTAGACCCCCAAAGGAACTTATCTAGATGTTTAGTGAGAACTTTGAACCCCCAAGTGTTTCACTAAAGTTTATACTGCAGAGCCGTGAAAATAAAAAATCATTGATGATTTTTTAGCCCCCAAATTGTTATTTTCCCAAGGGTAACAGGAGAAATAGAACCACAAAAGTTGTTGTACAATTTGTCCTGAGTACGCTAACACCCCATATGTTTGGGCGCACAGCAAAGCTTGGAAGGGAAGGAGTACCTTTTTACTTTTTCAATGCAGAATTGGATGGAATTGTGATCGGATGTCATGTTGCATTTGCAGAGCCCCTGCTGTGCCTAAACAGTGGAAACCCCCCAATTCTAACTCCAACCCTAACCCCAACACACCCCTAACCCTAATCCCAACCCTAACCACACCCCTAACCCTAACACACCCCTAACCCAACACACCACTAACCCTAATCCCAACCTCAACCACAACCCTAACCCAAACACACCCCTAACCCTAATCCCAACCCTAACCATAACCCTAACCACACCCCTAACCCTGACACACCCCTAACCCAACCGTAAACATAATCCAAACCCTAACCCCAACTCTAGCCCCAACCCTAACTTTAGTCCCAACCCTAACTTTAGCCCCAACCCTAACCCTAACCCTAATGGGAAAATGGAAATAAATACATTTTTTTAATTTTATTATTTTTCCCTAACTAAGGCAGTGATAAAGGGGGGGGGGTTATTTACTATTTATAGCGGGTTTTATAGTGGGTTTTTATGTTTGGCAGCTGTCACACAATAAAAGACATTTTTTACTGCAAAAAATATTTTTTACATATTTTGGCCCACAGAGTCATGTGAAGTCTTGTGTTTGGCGGGACGAGTTGATGTTTTTATTGGTACCATTTTTGGGCACATGACAATTTTTGATCACTTTTTATTCCGATTTTTGTTAGGCAGAATGAATAAAAACCAGCAATTCATGAATTTCTTTGGGGGGAGCGTTTATACCATTCCTCGTTTGGTAAAATTGATAAAGCAGTTTTATTCTTCGAGTCAGTACGATTACTGCGATACCTCATTTATATAATTTTTTTGTGTTTTGGAGCTTTTATACAATAAAAACTATTTTATAGAAAAAATAATTATTTTTGCATCGCTTTATTCTGAGGGCTATAACTTTTTTATTTTTTCGCTGATGATGCTGTATGGCGCTCGTTTTTTGCAGGACAAGATGACTTTTTTAGCAGTATCATGTTTATTTATATCTGTCTTTTTAATCGCGTGCTATTCCACTTTTTGTTCGGCGGTATGATGCATTGTTTTTCGCCTCTTTTTTTTTACAGTGTTTACTGAAGGGGTTAACTAGCGGGAAGTTTTATAGGTCGGGTCGTTACGGATGCGGCGATACTAAATATGTGTACTATTATTGTTTTTTTATACATATACATGAAGATATGTATTTATTGGAACAATAATTTTTTTTTTCTTTATTTAGGATTTTTTTTTTTTATTTACACATGTTAGTATTTTTTTTTTACTTTTTTACTTTGCAAAGGACTGTGTCAGATCAGTGATCTGACAGGCAGTGCAGGAGGCTTGCTGGCGCCTGCTCGCCACCTCCCTGCAGGACCTGGAAGGACCCCGTGGCCATTTTGGATCCGGGACCTGCAAGGAGGAGACGCTTGGAACAACGCGATCACATTGAGTTGTTCCGAGGGTCTCAGGAACGCACGTAGGGAGCCCCATCCCTGAGCGATGCTTCCCTATGCCGCCGGAAGGCTGCGATCATGTTTGATCACAGTGTTTCGGGGGTTAATGTGCAGGGAGCGGTCCATGACCGCTCCTGGCACATAGTGCCAGATGTCAGCTGTGATAATCAGCTGACACCTGGCCGCGATCGGCCACGATCGGCTGCGCTCTCCCCATGAGCATGGCTGATCGGTGATGACGTACTATCCCATCGGTGGTCATAGGGGCCCAGACCCCCTCGACGGGTTAGTATGTCTAATGTCAGAAAGGGGTTAAGGGTAAGTTCACACTAGGTGTTTTTTCAGCGTTCTTTTTTCGGCAGCAAAACCAGATCTCTTGTCAGGAAAGAAGCAGCAGAAAAATACATGTTTTTCTTGCATTTTTTACTGCTGCTTTGGCATGCTAGATTTGTCTCTTGTGCATGCTGACAAAGCTTAGTGTTAAAAAAAAAAGTCCTATTCTATAGAATCTGGTTTTGGCACAAAAACTCAGCAAAACCTGATACCTGCGCTTTTGGTGCATTTTTTCAGCATTTTTTTCACCACCCTTTCATGTTAATGGGTGAAAAACGCTGAAAAAACACTGAAAGAAGTGACATGCTCCATTGTGCAAAAAGATATGCAAAGCACAAAATCCTGATGATAAAAAACCAATCTGTGTGCATGAGATTTCTGAAATGTCATAAACTGCTGATACTGTAAAACCCAGCTGAAATTTTCATTAAAAAAGCATAAAAAAAATTAGAAAAACGCCTAGTGTGAACTTAGCCTAAGGTCATGAGGTTGGACCCAATCAATTATAGCCGGCACCTTCCCGGGATCCATCTCAAACCCTTCAGCAGATAAAATGGACCCCAGAAATGATATTTCTAGAACAGAGAAAATACACTTTTCTAATTTAGCAAACAAAGAATTTACCCAGAGTTTTTGTAAAGCATAACATACATGCTCATAGTGTGAACTCGGGTCAGATGAAAAAATTAGAATGTCATCAAGATATAAACCAATAAACCCTCCAATATTATCCAAAAAAAATGCAATTCATAAAGCTCTGAAAGACAGTAGGTGCATTGGTTAAACAAAAAGGCATGACCAGATTCTCAAATAGACACTCACAGGTAAAAAACACAGTCTTCCACTCATCTCCCTCCTGGATGCGCATCAGAATATAAATCCCTCTAAGATTACATTTAGAAAACCATTTAGCCCCCAGTAAGCTGACTATATTATTCAGGGATGAGTGGAAGTAAGTATTTTTAATAGTAATTTTGCTTAGTTCACGGGAATCAAGGCAAGAGCATAGCCCCCCATCCTTCTTTTTCACAAAAATGAAATCTGCAGCTACAGGCAAGGAGGAAGGAGGGATATGACCCTTCTGTAAACTTTTGTTTACATATTCTTTCATAGTGGTCCTTTCAGGTCCTGACAAATCGTACAGGCTACCTTTAGGCAGCTTGGTGTTAAAAATAAGATCAATAGCACAATCATAAGGACGATGGAAAGGCAGTATCTCTGCCTCTTTTTCCGAGAACACATCTCCGAAGTCTTTCAGGGAAGCCGGCAGACCCTCGAGTCTAGTGGAGCAAATTTGTACATAAAAAAGACATTTCTTATGGCGGTTAGGGCTTCACTTAACAATATATCTTCGTCACCAATCAATAGCAGGATAACATGAGTATAAATATGAAGCCAAGGAAACCCAAACACCAAACCAGGATGTAAATTATCCAAGACACAACTCTCACTCTTAGGCCTCTTTCACACGTCAGTGTCTCCGGTACGTGTAGTGACAGTTTTCTCACGTACCGGAGACACTGACACACGTAGACCCATTAGAATCTATGTGTCTCTGCACATGTGCGTGTTTTCACACGGACCGTGTGTCCGTGTGGAAAACACGTCGACATGTCCGTTTTTCACCGGCAGCACGGACCCCAATACGGACGGCATACGTACATACGGATGCTCATCCGTGTGCTGTCCGTGTGCGTTTTGGCAAACATTGTATCATTATGAGAGACAGGTGTCCTGAATGTCAGGTGATATTAAGAAATAAACTCAGTCTGGCCTTTTCTTTGCTGAGGTGAAGTAGTTGTGTCTTCAGGCACATTTGGGGATTGCTTATCCTGTATTTTTATGACATAATGGCACCTCGTGTGGATACTGAGCGCCTAATAGCTCTTGTGGAACAACACCCAGAACTTTGGGACACTCGTGTGGACGGATACCACGACCGGCTGATTATAGACCATGGATGGCATGCAGTAGCAGAAGCATTGTTTGCACGTAGTGGTTGGTCAACATATTCCCCATCCAAGCAAGCGAAGTATGGTGAGTGGACCCATGGATGTTCCTATGTACTACCAAACTGTACTTACTTAATTCATATTTAAAATAGTGCTTACAGTGCTGATGTGTTAGTGAATCTGTTTGTAGGCCATCAAAATGGCATGTAATGTGTTAATTCCTAGAACTATTATAGTCACTAGACTTCAGAAGGTGTTTTTTTAATGGCAAATCTAAACTTCATGATGTACCTTTGAATACTGTTAATATTAGCCTCAAAAAATGCTTAAATTGATGTTTCACAATGTTAGCACACATTACTGTTGTGCCTCTCATGAACAACCATGCTTCTGCAAGGCCCAAAGTAGACTGTCCCATGTTTTTTTTTTTCTTCTTCACTTGTTTCTTTCAGTATTAGTTGTTTTTATTCTAAAACCCATGCAAATATCTGACACAAATAATGCCCTTACAGGTGTCTTCCCGACATTGTAATGTATGTGTATACTCACTACTCTACACACATATATCTTGAACATAGTTTTTGTAGATAAGAA
Source organism: Ranitomeya variabilis (assembly GCF_051348905.1). Classification (NCBI taxonomy): domain Eukaryota; kingdom Metazoa; phylum Chordata; class Amphibia; order Anura; family Dendrobatidae; genus Ranitomeya; species Ranitomeya variabilis. Next base: position 255,046,767 of record NC_135237.1, on the reverse strand, counting down.
CCCTAGCAATGTGTACATTATGGTGCAGGCTACAGTTGTTAAAGGGACACTGTCACCTGAATTTGGAGGGAACAATCTTCAGCCAGAGAGGCGTGGTTTTCGGCGGGTTAATTCACCCTTTCATTACCCGCTGGCTGCATGCTTGCGCAGGCGTGTACTACGGAGGACAGAGAATGAACTTCAATCCAATATTGCAGCCAGCATGCAGCCAGCGGGTAAGGAAAGGGTGAATCAAACACCCGAAAACCCCGCCCCTATGGCTGAAGATTGTTCCCTCCAAATTCAGGTGACAGTGTTCCTTTAAATTTATGCATGCCATGAGGTAAGAAGTGGCAAGAATTATATGTATAGTAAGGCCCTAGCTGCTGTTTACTTTTGTGAACATATTGAGCAACTGACCATTAAAGGCATATGTCTTCTAAGCAAATTATGTTTATGTATATTACATAGGCCTAATTTTTTACAAATGTTTACTTTATCACCAACAGTGGCTTTGATGAAACGACGCTGGCGCTCAGCAAGGGACCAGTACCGGCGGGAATATAATCCCCTTCCCTCCACATCTGGGGCATCTAGAAAGCGCCAATATGTTTATTTCCGGCAATTAGAATTCCTGCGCCCAGTCATGGAACTCAACCAGTAAGTGTACTGCTTCAACTATCTCATTTTTCAATTTGGATTCACAAACACCAATATTGTTTGAGGCAAACTATGTATGTGGCACTGTAAATACTCAAGTAAGCCACTTTGTCCATGCACATGTAAAATGGCTTGCCACACGCCTATTTTTTACAATTGTCAAAAAAAGGTACCCGATGAGTAGTCCTTAAACCAAAAAAGGAATATAAAATGGTTGCATACAGATACCAAGGTTGTCAAAATTGACATTTGAAATATAAGGGTGTGACATGAACTCCCCTATTGGTAGGTTTGAAAATTTTTTCAAGGATATTTTTCAAAGGAATACATGTTTACGTTACAACTTGAAAAACAATGTCCATTTCTTTAATCCTAGAACTGTGGACAACTTGGACGATTCTGATGAGTCACCAGCAGCGGCTGCCTCAGCATCAGAGACGGATCACCCAGCTGAGGGCACACAAACAACACAGCCACCACAGCCATCTGCTGCTGGTGAAACAAGCACTGAGGGTATGATTGGAAGCAGCCAAAATACAACAGAACAACAATCACAGGCATCAAGCGCACCAGCACCACAGGCATCACAAGCAGCATCAAACATTCCACCGCGGTACATACCACCTAGCCTGAGAGGAAGACGGAGCAGGCGACATGAGGAGATGAGGATGTTGCCAGAAGCAATTGATGCAAGAGTCCTGCATATACTGAATTCAATGACACCAGAATCAGATGTTGATCGTTTTTGTCGCTCACTGTCTCCCTGTCTGGCCAAAGTCCCCACACAACGTCAAGAACGTGTCCGGGCAGCTATGCTTACCCTCCTTTCTGCCAGCCAGGGAGAGAATGAGCCCAACCAGGTGCTTGCACAAATAGAACAGTGGCGTACTGACCAAAATCAGACCCAGTTGGCCACTCGAGCGTCAACACACCAGGAGCAACAGGTGCCTGCAACCTCTTATGGGCAACCATCAACCAGCCAACAATTCACACAAATGCCAGTACCATATTATGTGCATGCCCCCCCCCTGCATCAAGCCAACAGATCCAACATAGGCCACTGGGTGAAGTTGCTCAGAGATTTCAAGGGCAACAGCAGTCCACCAGGCCACCAAGGCAAATCATGCCTGGCCTAACTAGATTTGGCCCACCTAACCCTCAGCCAACAACCCAACAAACAACTGGCCCAACATATCAAGGTTACATCTCACGTCCACAAAGCCATATGCAACCTGTTGCTCAGGTTGGCCAATACTCAGTCTGTGCAAACTACCAGCAACAACCACTCCCCCAACAGCAACACTTTTATGGCCCCTCCTTAGAAACCCAAAGCTACAACACTACTACCTCTGGATACCAACAAATGTATGTTGGAACATCCGTCGATAATCCACCACTGCAGACACAAATGACCCAATCTGAAATGCCCCCACAATCCGCCATCACGGAAGGTGTAGGACCAGAAAACACTACAGAAGAATCAGTGTCTACTCAGGATGATTTCCAAAATCTTTAAATGTTCTCAAGGTTTACATAATAGTTTTTCGAATATATGGCATGTAAGAATGTCGTTAATGCACATTATTGGGTATATGTTGTTGTAAAATGAAAAAACGTTTAGTTTTGGCTCATATTATTAAAAAATTTTGAGTAAAACAAAATAATGTACATGCTGTGTTTATTTGGAACAACTTCACTAACTAATTGTAGGCTATGTAGCACCAAGGGATCCAAAGCCCATTATATTGTGCAAAATAAAAATAATGAACAAGTCCTGAAGGTGGAAACGTGTGTTTAGAATAAAAAATTGATAATTAGTGCACCTTTCCCTCATCTATCCCTTTAATTACAGGCCCAAGCCTTTAATTGCAGACTGAAAAAACTCTCTGAGGTACGTGTCCACACGGATGACACACGGATGACATACGGATGGCATACGTAACGTCAACACGGACACACGGATGACACACGGAGCACACACACGGACATACGGACGTACGGACACGGATATCTCCGGTACCGGTTTTTCCGGTACCGGAAATATCAGGACGTGTGAAAGAGCCCTTAGTGTGAATTCCACGGTTACCAGCTAAACAAAGTTCTGGAGTAACTGTGTCTTGTTAATGGTGACAATTTGAATAGGTCTTTCCAATATAACTGTCCCTAATCCTAATTTGAGAATCTGTCCAGAATCAGTAGTTTGCAGCAGACCCACAGTCAATGACACCAAGTGTAAGTAACCACAGGTTCTAAAAACATAGTTCCATGTTCAACAGTACTTTATCTGAGGAGTAAAAAGTACCTGTAAGCCTGGGTGACCTCCTTGATTATCATCCAGACTCAGGCGTTTCCTGATGGCTTGTTTGCTTGAGGGCATACCTAGCAGTCCTTGAGATAATGCCCAGTGCGAACACATTGGAGGCAGAGTCTGAGATCACGCCAACGTTTCCTCTCTCCAAGAGCTGTCAGTTCCAATCTCCATTGGTTTTGTCTCAGGTAAGGAAATCATCCATTAGAATGGCATGAGTCATGGCTTCCCACAAAGAACAGGGGGGAGTATGCAAAGCCAGATAATCCTTAAGAGCATCAGTAAGACCACAGCGAAACTAACACCTGAGATCAGCATCATTTCACATAACCTCAGAGGACAATTGCCGAAACTCTGAACTATAATCCTCAGTGGTGCGGCTCCCTCTACTCCAGATTCATGTGACCTGGGTCCTGTCAGGTTCATCATAAATCATACCTAAGGCATCAAAAAATGTATCAAGAGATGACCATTCTGGGGCTAGTAGGGACAAAGAGAAAGCCCAAGTCGGATGATCCCCACTCAATAGGGACATGACTATTCTCACCTGCTGGGGCTCATCCGCAGAAGACTGGGTTCAGACAGTAAAAAATAGTCTACAACTCCCTGAATTCCCCTACACTGATCCCTTTCCCAAAAAAATCTGTCAGGAAGTGCCCCAACTGCTTGGGGGCGGTCAACTGAACATCAGTGAGTCCAGAAGTCATGATTACTGTTGAAAGTGCAGAGATTTGGGAATCTAAAGTGCTAGACTGACCCTGCAACTGGGACTGTGATTATACTAGCCTCTGGTGATCCCTGGCCAGATCCTGGACCATTGTTGGTCAGATTTGTCACTTGATCACAGAGTGTACGAACTGGATTCATTGGTGAGAAGTATAAGGCTAGATGTAATGTGATGCTAGACACTACTCACGGACAGACTGGGAGGCAGAAAAGTGAGATGGTCAGTAACAAGAGAGCATTTAAAAAAACCAAGGGGAAAGACAAAGGTATAAGTCAGGTTATGTTCTAGGGTCAAAATACCAGAGATAGCAGATCAAAGCAAAAGGAAAAGACAAAGGAATAGTCAGAGCATGGTCCAAAATGTCAGGCAGCAGCTGATCGGATCTCAGGACACCAAAATCAGGCAAACTCTCACCAGGATGAACAAACTACATTTGGCAGGAATCAGAAGAAAAACAGCTCAGTTAAATAGGTTGGGCAATCTTCAGAACAGAGAAAAATACTGACAGCTCAGCATGCCCATAAGAAGATTAGACAGCCAAGCTGTCAATCAAAGTTCTGACAACTCAGCATGACCCAGTTTCCATTGGACATCAAAAGAATAACTCACAGAGTGGAGGAATCGTGGCATTTCTTATAGAAGACATTATTTATATTAATTCATGTACATGGTTGGGGTTGGTATTTAAACATCTAAGAATCCCTTAAACTAAAGGAGCAGTTGGCTCATGCATGACCTTATGCATTGTAGTGTACGGGGCTGGGCTCAATAGTAGATCTGTGAGCACGTACACTGTTGAACACATCTGCTCTGTGGTTTGAGATCAATTTTACAAAGCATCCATCCTAGGTAAGTAAAATACCACAGGATAAAGGAGTGAAACTAGATAATAATTCAAAAAAATATATAAATTTTTATTAAGAGAATAACATGATAAAATTCAGATGTAAAAATATTAAGAAAGGTGCAGAAAAAGAAAAGGATGGACTTAGGACTCAAAATAATGAAATTTGCTGCCTGGTAAATAGTATGACCAAGCCTAAAGCTTATATTAATCACATAGAATTCCTGTCACTGAGGCTATAGAGGTTTGATGCTAAGTACTATAATTGCTGGAAATAATTTGCAAACCTTTAATAAAATAGTATGTAAACTATAGCGTATATTTAATTATTTTGCAGTAACCAAGATGCAAATCTATGGTAAATGTTTTAATCTTACAGGTGCGTCTCACAAAATTAGAATATCAACAAAAAGTTAATTTATATCAGTTCTTCAATGCAAAAAATGAAACTCATATAATTAGATAGAGTCATTACAAACAGAGTGATGTACTTCAAGTGTTTATTTCTGTTAATGTTGATGATTATGGCTTACAGCCAATAAAAACCCCAAAGTCATTATCTCAGTAAATTAGAATACTTTATAACACCAGCTTGTAAAAATTATTTTAAAATCCGAAATGTTGGCCTACTGAAAGGTATGTTCAGTAAATGCACTCAATACTTGGTTGGGTCTCCTTTTGCATCAATTAGGCTAGTTTCACATTTGCGTTAGAATCCACAGCGTTTAATCTGCATCCGCAAGTGCAGGAAAAAACGCATAGAAAAGCGTGCAAACGCGGCATTTTTTAGACGCATGCGGGAACACATGCAGTTAAAAAAATGCAGCGTTTGCACGCTTTTCTATGCGTTTTTTCCTGCGTTTGCGTTTTTGGTGCGCATGGTGACAAATTTTACAGGAGAAAAATCTAGATAACCAGACACCGCCAATGGGACTAGAGAGGGCGTGTATTATGGGATCTCTATATATAGACCCTAGGACTGCTGAAATCTTAACAGTTTGCTACTGTATCCTGTGTTATGATGGATCTTCGCATGGAGAGCTTTTATTTCAACCGGGATTTAAGCATCAAGCTGTTTCTTGCCTGTGCGTTTGCTTGGGAGCAAGACAGAAATCGCGAAAGATGGAGAAGGAGAGGTCGTAGGCGTTTTTAGAGACACCCCATTATTGAATTACATGAGAGCCGTGGAGCCTATCACACGCTGTATGGCGAGCTTAATGCCAACCCGGACAAATTCCCGGAATATACAAGGATGTTGCAAGACTCGTTCCGGGATTTGCTTGCTTGTGTCCAAGGAGCCATACGGAGACAGGACACCCAGCTCCGTAGAGCAATTCCACCAGAGGAACGTCTGCTGGTTACATTAAGGTACGTAACAAATCTAAACCAATGGCAGTGCTAATTTTGGGTGTTCTGACATGTTTTTTTTTGTATTTGCCTTTATGTCCTTAGCATAACAACACCATAAATAGAATTGATTGTAATTTTTTTTTTTTTTCTTCCAGATTTCTGGCAACCGAAGAGAGAGGTTATCATCCCTCCACTTCCAATACGGCTTGGAATTTCCTGCCAGGCTTTGTGGAATGTACTCCGGGATGAGTTTATACCCCTACCCACCTTGGACATGTGGATTGGAATTGCAGAAAAATTCTGGAGTGTGTGTGATTTCCCCAACTGTTTGGGAGCGGTGGAAGAAAAGCACATCCGCATTATCAAACCAGCCAGAACAGGATCAGAGTACTTCAATTATAAAAAATATTTTTCTGTTGTGCTCATGGCAATAGCCGATGCGGACTGTCGCTTCATCGCCGTGGACCTTGGAGCTTTTGGCCGTGGCAACGATTCACAGAGTTTTAAGAACTTTGATATGGGCCGCCGTGTGTATGGCAAAAATTTTAATTTTCCATGGCCACGACCTCTCCCCGACACTCAAGGTCCACCAATGCCATTTGTTATGGTTGGTGATGAGGCCTTTCAGGTGTGTGAAAACCTACTGAAGCCATATTCCAGCCGGGACTTGAACCACACTAAAAGGATTTTTAACTACAGACTGACCAGGGCCCAAAGAACAGTAGAGTGTACCTTTGGGATTCTTGTCTCAAAATGTCGCATTCTTGCATCAGCCATTAATCTAAAAATGGAGACAGTCGACGAGTTGGTCAAAGCCTGTGTGGTTCTGCACAATTACATAATGGCTAAGGAGCGGCCCAACATTGAACTGGATGAACCAGTTGGAAACCCATTGCCAGATTACCAGCATCACCCGCTGCGGTCAACAGCTGAAGTTGGCCACATGCGGGACCAATTTGCAGCTTTTTTTATTCTGATATTGGACGTGTGTCATGGCAGGACAATGTTGTGTAAATGTCCTTTTGGGATTTTATCTGTACCAGTTATTTTCTTATATGTTACAAATATTTCTCGTTAATAATCCTTATTTTTTGGTGTCTTGACCGTGTCTCCTATGTCTGTCCTCTACAAACCCAGGCTGTCCTCACACTAGCAGTATTTGGTCTGTATTTAATGTCAGTATTTGTAGTCCAAAACCAGGAGTGGGTGATAAAGGCTGAGATGCTAGATATGTTAATACTATAATTTTCCTATAATTGTTCCAATCCTTGTTTTGGATTACAAATACTGATATAAAATACTGACCACATACTGCTAGTGTGAATGCAGCCATGTTGTTAGTGGTAAGGTTGTTGACGTCATTGCGTCCTGATTCTGTTCCGCTGTATCCATTGGACACAGACTGAAGAGACAATGGCTGTCATACAAAACAGATCTATACTCATCAAGTCAGGTGTCAGAAATAATGAATTCATGATGCACATATGACAGCCTCATGCATTCACTATTTCTGACACATGTCCAGGTGAGCATAGATATTCCTCGTATGACCGCCATCATCCCTTCACTTTGTGTGAAATAGATTACGTACACAAAAGAGAAAATGGAAGTTATACAAGGCAGTTCTCTACTCACAAGGTCAGGTGTCCTAACTAATGAGTTTTTGGACACCTGACCTGTTGAGTATAGTTCTGCATTTTATTTCCGCCATTTTCTCTTCACTCTGCAATACTAGTCACAGACTAAGCAGAAGGAAGAGATTATGGAGATAATACAATTATTAATTTTTTGGCCCATATCATATCTCTATACTAAAGACACACAAAGCTCCAGTCTTTTACTTGCTAACTACTGGAGCTATGATGTGGCCAAAAAATTAAGTGTTCGGCGCACGGTATGTGTTGACGGCGGCGAAATACACAAGTAAACCACACATAATTGGGGGAAAAAAACAATATTATTTATTTTGTTATACAGAAACTTTTTATTTAACTGCGCCTGCTTGGGGTAGAGTGATGTAAACGGGAGGTGTGAAGCTGTGAGGCCTGGCTAACTGTAGATGACGCAGAGGTGGCAGGAGAAGGGGCAATGAAACTTATGGGGTCTGGTAGTTTGGGGATAGGGCTTGACACATGAGAGGCCTGAGAACCACTGGAAGGGTGAGACAAACCTGACATTACTGACACACTGGGAGGTGAGGGGGGAGGAATACTAAGAGTCCGCTGTTTTTTTTTCCCTTTCTGGGATTGCCGGGTTCTGGGAAGCCTTGGTGGGCTCATATGTAGTGGCATGGTCATGGTTGATGACCTGTCAGGGTCTGGCTGCACTGTGCCAGAGTCCATAGTGCTCAAAGAGCATGCAGCCATGCCAGAGTCCATAGTGCTCGTAGAGTGTGCAGCCATGCCAGAGTCCATAGTGCTCGTAGAGCATGCAGCCAGGCCAGAGTCCATTGTGCTCGTAGAGCGTGCAGCCATGCCAGAGTCCATAGCGCTTGTAGAGTGGAAGGCCATGCCTGGGTCCTGCTGCATCGTGGTGGTGGCGGTACGAAAGGCCATGCCTGGGTCCTGCTGCATTGTGGTGGTGGCGATACGGAAGGCCATGCTAGGTCCTGCTGCATAGTGGTGGTGGCGGTAGTGAAGGCCATGCCAGGGTCCTGCTGCTTCATCGTGGTGTCAGTGGAGGAGGTCCAAGCAGGAACAGCAGTTGTCATGGTGGTGGCGGTGGGCTGTCTTACAGCACTCGGCATGGTGGTGGTGCTGTAGTGGTGTCCGGCAGTGCTAGGAATAGAGGTGGCCGTGAAGTGGTATGCAGCAGAGGTCAGCATTGAGGTTAATCATGACAGTAAAGGCACAGGTGGATATGCCGCCACAGTCTGCTGAAAATACCAACTCTGCTGCATAGCCTGCACATAAGCAGCATTGCAGGCCTGCATTACACTAAGCTAGAGATCAGGAGTAAGGTGTTCCAACATGCCCTGCTCAATTTGGTTAAAAAAATGATGTACTAGCCTCTGGAGGTCGGCTTTTACTTGGTCAAGGCTTTTGGTGACCTCCTGGATACGTGTATTAATGTGGCTAAGGGAAATATCCATTTGGTCACCCAAAGTCAGTCCTTCGTGAAAAACCGAGCTCAAGTGCAAAAAACTCGGGCATGAGGGACCTGTCTGATGCCCTCTGCCGCTGCCGGGAGGAGCCCAAAAAAAAGGGGCAGAGGCAGAGGACTGGGAAAGGGGAAGACCTGATGGACCAGCTTCTTGGTCTCCAGTTTGTGTGGCATGCCCACTTGCTGCAGCGCTGCTGGATGGCTGGGACGGCTCCGTGGCTGTCTGATGAAGGACCGCTCCAGAACCTGGGCCAACAGTGCTGCTCCATGTGCTGTGAAAAAAGGAAAAAATAATTAATACCAAAAATTAACCAGACGCCAACTCCTGTGGAATAGAAACATACAGATTATGGCAATACAACACAACCTAATGCACGGGAGAAATACTTACGTTCTCTGGGCAAGGACCGGTCTTAAAAATGCCAGAATGCGATGTTATTTGTACTTTCGTATTTTTGCTCCAGAACCACTGGGAACACGGCTCTCTTGATGCAGGTCCTTGTTGAACCGGTCCTTCATTGAATGCCAACGTGTTTTTACTCTGGCCACTGTTGAAAAAACAAAACATAATGGCTAGATAATGGTCTTTTGGCCGTGCTCACACAACTGTATGTGATGAGAGAAACTCTCAGGAGTTTCTCTCATCACACACAGTTGTGTGAGCATGGCCAAGGTCTCTGCTGCTTCACACTGCATTGCAATACTTACCAAATGCAGTTCGGACCCGAGTCGGGGCGTTGTCCCAGCCATCCCACATCGCTTTGGCCACCTCATTCCATAGGTGCCGGATCGTCACATTGTCCAAGTGCTGTGGAACCCGGGTGTCCCACAACGGGACTCGCTCCTGGACCAGGGAGATGAGGAGGTCATTTTCTATGAGGTCTTCATCCCATTCTGGAATCTAAAAATTAAGTAAAGACATTAATGTTGGATACATTAACATAAGGAAAAGAAAGAAAACAGAGGATGAGAAATGGCATGAATAAGGAAAGTCAAGATACAAAAGGAGTCCAGAAGAAAATTGTAAAGAAAGAGTAAAGTACAGAAAGGAAGATTAAAGAATACTAAAGTGAGGATGCAGTAAACAGTCAGCCTTGTATAATTACACGCTGCCGCCTTGACACTCGTCCTTGACCCCACTGCTCCTGCCCAGTCTCTGCCGCAGTAGAAGAAGTGCTCTAAAAAAATGAAAAAGAAAAATTGTCATATGTGTAGATGTGACAGTGAATACTTACTAATCTGAGGAGGTGAGTACTCACTTCACTGACATGTTCTACTTCAGAAGGCCCAGGACGTTGCTCCTCATCAGAAGAAGACATTCTCATGCATGCAAAAAGAAAGAAATGAAAGAAATTAAGACATGTAGAGACATAAAATAGAAAATAAAGGCATTGGCTAGGATATACTCACATTTTTCAGAGTCTTGTTTCCTCCAAGGTGCTTTCCTGCTTCTGGTCTGCTTCCCAGTCTGCTGTGTAGTGACCTGTCAATGCCCACTCCCTCCTTTTATCAGTTTGTATGTGGGGGTAGCTAATCAGTGTCTAAACATGTTTTTCTGTGGTGCAACGCATGCGTTCAGGAACGCATGTGTAGCGCCCCCACTGCCGCAGGGCCGAGGGGTACCCGGTACCGGGCCTCTGAGTCTCTGCTCTGGGGTTGTCACAGTGGCTAGACCCGGCCCGTGACCCTGCTGAGGGGCGTACAGTAATAGATGTGAATGATGGTGGTAGTGTAGTGCCGGTCGCAGTCAATAACGAGGACACCAGGTTGCAGTCTCTTTACCTCTTTACTGAAGGCTTCAGGGTCCTCAATCCGGAATACGGTTAACCGGGCTGCGCAAGTCCGGCCGGTCCGATGGCACCTCCAGAGTTCCCTTTGCAGGTGGAAATCTGTGCCTTCCTGCTAGCGCTATGTGTTGTGGTCCTCCCCTGCTGTGCTTACGGGATAGTCCCCACAACTGTTGTGTCTGCTTCTCATGTTCCCTCACAACTCGATTAGATGATCTTCTGCTAATCTTCCGTCCCTCCCAGGTGTTATGGTTGGGACGCACCCGTATGACGGGTAGGCTCGGAGCTTTTCCGGGACCCTAGAGTCGCCCCTCTCCACAGGTTGCCCCCTATGTCTGCGTAGGTGATTTAAGTGAGACAGCCCGCCTGTGACTGACTGTCCTGCCGTTGGTTTGAAGTATGGCTTAGAGCTCTGTACCTCCTCGGCGTTCCGGCCGCCGGTTGTTTACGCCTCAGTAGGATGTTGCCTCGATCTTACAGCACGACTCCTACTGGTATTCTCCTTCTTGCTTTGATCTCCTTTCTCACTCAGCACAATAAATCTCGCTTCTTGTCCTTTCTTAGGGCACCGCCGCTATGAAGTGCAGGCGCGGTCCCGTAGCTTTCTCTCTGTTTGCCAGGCCTCTGTCAGGATCCCACCCCTGACAGGGACCCTACCGAATCTTCCCCTGCAACACCCTCTGCCACAAGGTGTTGCCTGGTTCCAACCCAGTCAGCGTTCTCTCTAACTTCCTGCCTGACCCCCAGTTTTACCAGTATGTGAGGAGTGGCCTAATGAATAGTACCCTTAGCTCCCCCTGGAGGCCCGACTGTGAAATGTATTGGTGTATGTGATACCTGGTCAGATGAACTCCTTCAGTGCCATCAAAGGTACCATAGCCCCCCTTAGCGGCGGAGCCACAGTACTGCAACGACCAGGACTCTGGGGCGCTGCACATGCAAACGCATGTGCTTGCGGCCGCATGCGTTCACATAGACAGCAATGCGTTTTTTGGCGCATTTCTACCGCTAACAACCGCATACGTTTCTAGGCGGCAAATTGACGCCTCTAAAATTACTACATGTAGCATTTACCGCGCCAAACCGCAGACGACGAAACGATGCATGCCTCGTCAAACGAGGCATAACGCAATCAAACACAGACGCTTGCGTTACTAATGTTAAATATAGGAAAACACAACACATGCGGATTATTGCGGAAGAAACGCTGCAGACACAACCGCAAATGTGAAACCTGCCTTACTGCATCAATACGGAATGGCATGGAGGCGATCAGCCTGTTGCACTGCTGAGGTGTTATGGAAGCCAAGGTTTCTTTGATAGCAGCCTTCAACTCATCTGCATTGTTGGGTCTGGTGTCTCTCATCTTCATCTTGAGGCATGGTCAGCTGAAATTGCTGGCCAATCAAGCACAATGATACTGTTGTTTTTAAACCAGGTATTGGTACTTTTGGCTGTGTGGACAGGTGCCAAGTCCTGCTGGAGAACGAAAGTTCCATCTCCAAAAAGCTTGTCAGCAGAGGGAAGCATGAAGTACTCTAAAATTTCCTGGTAGTATAGACGGCGCTGACTTTGGTCTTGATAAAACACAGTGGACCTACACAAGTAGATGACATAGCCTCCCCAAACTATCACTGATTGTGGAAACTTCACACTAAACCTCAAGCAGCTTGGATTGTCTGCCTCTCCGCTCTTCCTCCAGACTCTGGGACCTTGATTTCCAAGGTCTAGTGTGAAGTATCCACAATCAATGATGGTTTCAGGAGCCATGTCATCTGCTGATGTAGGTCCACTGTGTTTTATCAAGACCAAAGTCAGCGCAGCCGTCTACCAGGAAATTTTAGAGCATTTCATGCTTTCATCTGCCGACAAGCTTTATGGAGATGGAAATTTCATTCGCCAGCATGATTTGGCACCTGTCCACACTGCCAAAACTACCAATATCTGTTTTAAAAACAACATCATCACTGTGCTCAATTGGCCAGCAAATTTGCCTGACCATATCCCCATAGAGAATCTATGGGGCATTGTCACGAGAAAGATGAGACATCAGACCCAACAATGCAGATGAGCTGAAGGCTGCTATCAAAGCAACCTGGGCTTCCATAACACCTCAGAAGTGCCAAAGACTGATCGCCTCCATGCCACGCTGCAATGATGCAGTAATTGATGGAAACGGATCCCCGACCAAGTACTGAGTGCATTTACTGAACATACATTTCAGTAGGCCAACATTTCGGATTTGAAAATAATTTTTTCAAGCTGGTGTTATAAAGTATTCTAATTTACTGAGATAATGACTTTTGGGTATTCATTGGCTGTAAGCCATAATCATCAACATTAACAGAAATAAACACTTGAAGTACATCACTATATTTGTAATGACTCTATATAATATATGAGTTTTACTTTATGTATTGAAGGTCTGAAATAATAAATTAACGTTTTAATGATATTCTAATTTTGTGAGATGCACTTGCATTACCAAATTGGTATCTCTAACCCACAGTAGGTGCATCATATTCAGTGCAAAGCAATACAAACCACCTTCAAAGGCATAGCTAGGGTTTCATCTTGGGGGGGCATAAATCTGAGTGGGCCCCTAACCAGGCAATCCTGACTTCAGCTACGTGGTGTACCCTAATTGTAAGTATAGGGGAACATCAGCAGATGACCGCACTGTGACTGAAAATACATCTGTATACAAAAACGTTTAGATTTGAGAGTCCTCAGTGGTTGATACCTTTTAAACCCCTTTACCCCCAAGGGTGGTTTGCACGTTAATGACGAGGCCAATTTTTACAATTCTGCCCACTTTCCCTTTATGAGGTTATAACTCTGGAACGCTTCAACGGATCCTGGTGATTCTGACACTGTTTTCTTATGACATATTGTACTTCATGATAGTGGTAAAATTTCTTTGATATTACCTGCATTTATTTGTGAAAAAAATGGAAATTTGGCAAAAATTTTGAAAATTTCGCAATTTTCCAACTTTAAATTTTTATGCAATTAAATCACAGAGATATGTCACACAAAATACTTAACAACTAACATTTCCCACATGTCTACTTTACATTAGCACAATTTTGGAACCAAAAATTTTTTTTGTTAGGGAGTTATAAGGGTTAAAATTTGACCAGCAATTTCTCATTTTTACAACACCATTTTTTTTTAGGGACCACATCTCATTTGAAGTCATTTTGAGGGGTCTATATGATAGAAAATAACCAAGTGTGACACCATTCTAAAAACTGCACCCCTCAAGGTGCTCAAAACCACATTCAAGAAGTTTATTAACCCTTCAGGCGTTTCACAGGAATTTTTGGAATGTTTAAATAAGAATGTGCAAATTGCCTCTGCTGAAAAAAAGAGGACTTAACTCTATAGTGCCACCTATTGGAAGTAGCGATCCTACAAGTCACAATCAACCCTTTAACGAGTCGTGCAATATGACTTAGGATAAAAGCCAAATCAGTATCTCAATTCGCAGACACGGTGTTTCGGGCTGTTGACCCTCGTCAGTGCGAAGCATGAGAACTGATTTGGCTAGGTGAGAGGCTCTGGACTGGGCTCTAAGGGGTAATGTTTCTCCTTATGGAGAGTGACATACCAGCTGGCTTGTCAAGGTAAGGAGGCTTATTATTAGACCCCAGTCCAGAGCCTCTCACCTAGCCAAATCAGATCTCATGCTTCGCACTGACGAGGACCACCAGCCTGAAACGTGTCTGCGAATTGAGATACTGATTTGGCTTTTATCCTAAGTCATATTGCACGCTCCAGATCATATGAGGACATCCAGCAGGGGGCGCATCACCGCGACTGAAGGTAACTATAGGTCATTGACCTACATTTCCTTCATTCGCCGGGGCTTACAGGCATGAGCACAGCTGCATTGCCTGTAAAATATTTTAACCGCTTCAGATGGATTACCTCGTGGGACCTGACAGTTCATCAGAGGGTATTTATATTGTGGGTTTATTATTTTGCCAAGCGAGGGTCTTCAAATGGATTGAGAGAGCAATAAAATAATAAAACAACCGGTGTGTTTATTTCATTAAAATACTTTTTAATCATGTGTGTGTGTGTTTTTTAACCCTTTCAAACAATTGGATTAATAATGGATAGGTGTCATAATTGACGCCTCTCCAATATTAATCTGGCTTAATGTCACCTTACAATAGCAAGGTGGCATTAACCCTTCATTACCCCATATCCCACCACTACACGGGAGTGGGAAGAGAGTGGCCAAGTGCCAGAATAGGCGCATCTTCCAGATGTGCCTTTTCTGGGGTGGCTGGGGGCAGATGTTTGTAGCCAGGGGGGGGGGCAATAACCATGGACCCTCTCCTGGCGATTAATATCTGCCCTCAGTCACTGGCTTTACCACTCTGGCGGAGAAAATTGCGCGGGAGCCCACGCCAATTTTTTCCGCCATTTAACCCTTTATTTTAGCAGCTACAGTGCCCAAATTTTGCACATACACACTACTAACATTAGTAGTGTGGAATATGCAAAAAAAGGGGGATATGACATGGTTTACTGTATGTTAACCATGTCTCATATCCTGTCGGGTTTTTGTGAAGGAGAAATGAAAAGCCGGCAAATGAATTACCGGCTTTTCACAGATATCGCGCTGAATTAAATATAAATACAGAATATATATATATATGTGTCTCAATGACATATATATATATATATATATATATATATATATATATATATATATACTGTATATATGTTTTACCAAACATTTGAGCACATAAATCCATTAGATGTCGGTTTTGCAAGCCTGCGAGAAAATATCGCAGTACGGATGCCATACGGATTACATACGGAGGATGCCATGCACAAAATACGCTGACAAACGTTACCCCTTAGACCTAAATAAAAATGAACATTTAACTTTTTTTCACCAAAAATTTACTACAGCTCCAATTTGTTTTATTTTACCAAGGGTAACAGGAGAAATTGGACCCCAAAAGTTGTTGCACAATTTGTCCTGAGTACGCTGATTCCCCATATGTGGGGGTAAACCACTGTTTGGGCGCATGGCAGAGCTCGGAAGCACCATTTGACTTTTCAATGTAAAATTGACTGGAATTGAGATGGGCGCCATGTTGCGTTTGGAGAGCCCCTGATGTGCCTAAACATTGAGACCCCCAAAAAGTTACACCATTTTGGAAAATAGATCCCCTAAGGAACTTATCTAGATGTGTGTTAAGCACTTTGACTCATTAAGTGATTCACAGAAGTTGATAATGCAGAATCGTAAAAATAAAAAATCATATTTTTTCACAAAAATGATCTTTTCACCCCCAATTTTTTTATTTTCCCAAGGGTAAGAGAAGAAATTGGACCCCAAATGTTGTTGTCCAATTTTTCCTAAGTACGCTGATACCCCACATGTGTGGGTAAACCACTGTTTGGGTGCATGGGAGAGCTCGGAAGGGAAGGAGCGCCGTTTGACTTTTCAATGCAAAATTGATAGGAATTGAGATGGGACACCATGTTGCGTTTGGAGAGCCACTGATGTGCCTAAACATTGAAAACCCCCACAAGTGACACTATTTTGAAAAGTAGACCCCATAAGGAACTCATCTAGATGTGTTGTGAGAGCTTTGAACCCCCAAGTGTTTAACTACAGTTTATAACGCAGAGCCGTAAAAAGAAAAATTATTTTTTTCCACAAAAATTATTTTTTAGCCCCCCAGTTTTGTATTTTTCCAAGAGTAACAGTTGAAATTGGACCACAAAAGTTGTTGTCCAATTTATCCTGAGTACGCTGATACCCCATATGTGGGGGGGTACCACCGTTTGAGCGCATGGCAGAGCTCGAAAGGGAAGGAGCGTCATTTGGAATGCAGACTTAGATGGATTGGTCTGCAGGCGTCACATTGCGTTTGCAGAGCCCCTAATGCACCTAAACAGTAGAAACCCCCCACAATTGACCCCATATTGGAAATTAATCCCCCCAAGGAACTTATCTAGATGTGTTGTGAGAACTTTGAACCCCCAAGTGTTTCACTACAGTTTATAACGCAGAGCCATGAAAATAAAAAATCCTTTTTTTTTCCACAAAAATTATTTTTTAGCTCCCAGTTTTGTATATTCCCAAGGGTAACAGGAGAAATTGGACCCCAAAAGTTGTTCTCCAATGTGTCCTGAGTATGCTGATACCCCTTATGTTGGGGTAAACCCCTGTTTGGGTGCACGGGAGAGCTCGGAAGGGAAGGAGCGCTGTTTTACTTTTTCAACGCAGAATTGGCTGGAATTGAGAGTGGACGCCATATTACGTTTGGAGAGCCCCTGATGTGCCTAAACAGTGGAAACCCCCCAATTATAACTGAAACCTTAATCCAAACACATCCCTAACCCTAATCCCAACAGTATCCCTAACCACACCCCTAACCCTGACACACCCCTGTTATGACCTGGTGGGTACGGAGCGGTACTAAGATGACCTGGTGGGCAAAACCAATCATGGACTCACTACGGAGCAGCACTGAAATGACCTGGTGGGTAAAACAAAAATAGGACTAGCTCTGAGGAGGTGGTAACTTTACTGACCGCAATCCCTACTCCTAACACCAACACTAGAAATAGCCGTGGAGCGTACCTAACTCTGCCTAGACGCCTCTGCACAGCCTAAGAACTAGCTACCCCTAAAGATGGAAACGGAAAGCTATCTCGCCTCAGCGAAACCCCCAAAAGAAGATAGCCCCCCACAAATATTGACGGTGAGTGGAGAGGGAAATGACAAACTCAGAAATGAAACTAGATTTTTTAGCAAAGGAGGCCAATACTATCTAAATAGACAGAGATAGGATAGGTTGCTGTGCGGTCAGTATAAAAACTAAAAGTCCACGCAGAGTTTACAAAAATAACCACCACACCGACTCACAGTGTGAAGGGGCAAATCTGCGACCCCAGAGCTTCCAACTAGCCGGAATATTTCATAATGACAAGCTGGACAAAAGAGACATAAATTGAACTAAACAGAAGGTCATAAGCAGGGAAACACCCAAAAAGTAGCAGACTTATCTTAAGCTGAAAATGGACTGGCCAACAGAGAACTTCCAGGAAAGGACTGAATCCACAGGAAATACATTGACAGCTGGCATCCACTAAAGCCAAAAGCCAGTTAAATAACAAGGCCAGGAAACCGATTAGTGAACGCAGCTGCTAAGTTCCACTTGAAACCACCAGAGGGAGCCCAAGAGCAGAACTCCCAAAAATACCATTCGCAACCACAGGATGGAGCCCAAGAACGGAATTCACAACAGTACCCCCCCCTTGAGGAGGGGTCACCGAACCCTCACCAGAGCCCCCAGGCCGATCGGGACGAGCCAAATGAAAAGCACGTACCAAATCGGCAGCATGGACATCGGAGGCAAAAACCCAGGAGTTATCCTCCTGGCCATAACCCTTCCACTTGACCAAATACTGAAGTTTCCGCCTTGAAAGACGAGAATCCAAAATCTTCTCCACCACATATTCCAGCTCCCCCTCAACCAACACCGGAGCAGGAGGGTCAACGGAGGGAACCATGGGCACCACATATCTCCACAACAAAGATCTATGGAACACATTATGAATGGAAAACGAAGCTGGAAGGGCCAAACGAAAAGACACCGGATTGATAATTTCCGAAATCCTATAAGGACCAATAAAACGAGGTTTGAACTTAGGGGAAGAGACCTTCATAGGAACATGACGAGAAGACAACCAGACCAAATCCCCAACCCAAAGCCGGGGACCAACGCACCGACGGTGGTTAGCAAAACGTTGAGCCTTTTCCTGAGAAAAATTATTAAAAGTTAAATTGTCCACCACATGAGTCCAAATCCTCTGCAACCTGACCACCACAGAATCCACCCCAGGACAGTCCGAAGACTCAACCTGCCCTGAAGAAAAACGATGATGAAAACCGAAATTGCAAAAAAAAGGCGAAACCAAAGTAGCCGAACTAGCCCGATTATTAAGGGCAAACTCGGCCAACGGCAAGAAGGTAACCCAATCATCCTGATCAGCAGACACAAAGCATCTCAAGTAGGTTTCCAAGGTCTGATTGGTTCGCTCCGTCTGTCCATTTGTCTGAGGGTAAAATGCCGAAGAAAAAGACAAATTAATGCCCATTCTACCACAAAAGGACTGCCAAAACCTAGAAACAAACTGGGTACCTCTGTCAGACACAATATTCTCCGGAATACCATGCAAACGAACCACATGCTGGAAAAACAAAGGAACCAAATCAGAGGAGGAAGGCAACTTAGGCAAAGGTACCAAATGGACCATTTTAGAAAACCGGTCACAAACCACCCAGATGACAGACATCTTCTGAGACACAGGAAGATCGGAAATAAAATCCATGGAAATATGCGTCCAGGGCCTCTCAGGGATAGGCAAGGGCAAAAGCAACCCACTAGCACGAGAACAGCAGGGCTTAGCCCGAGCACAAATTCCACAGGACTGCACGAAGGAACGCACATCCCGTGACAAAGAAGGCCACCAAAAGGACCTGGCAACCAAATCCCTGGTTCCAAAGATCCCAGGATGACCAGCCAACACCGAACAATGGATCTCAGAAATCACCTTATTAGTCCATCTATCAGGAACAAACAATTTCCCCACAGGACAGCAGTCGGGTCTATCAGCCTGAAACTCCTGAAGCACCCGCCGCAAATCAGGGGAGATAGCAGAAAGAATCACCCCCTCTTTGAGAATACCAGCCGGCTCACCGACTCCAGGAGAATCAGGCAAAAAACTCCTAGACAAGGCATCAGCTTTCACATTCTTAGATCTCGGGAGATACGAGACCACAAAATCAAAACGGGAGAAAAACAAAGACCACCGAGCCTGTCTAGGATTCAAGCGCTTGGCCGACTCAAGGTAAATCAGATTCTTATGGTCGGTCAAGACCACAACACGATGCTTGGCTCCCTCAAGCCAATGTCGCCACTCCTCGAATGCCCACTTCATAGCCAACAACTCCCGATTGCCGACATCATAATTACGCTCAGCAGGCGAAAACTTTCTGGAGAAGAAAGCACACGGCTTCAACACAGAGCCATCAGAGCTTCTCTGAGACAGAACAGCTCCTGCCCCAATCTCAGAAGCGTCAACCTCAACCTGAAAAGGGAGAGAAACATCTGGCTGACGCAACACAGGGGCAGAAGTAAAACGACGCTTAAGCTCCTGAAAGGCCTCCACAGCCGCAGAGGACCAATTCACCACATCTGCACCTTTCTTGGTCAAATCGGTCAGAGGTTTAACCACAGTAGAAAAATTAGCAATGAAGCAGCGATAAAAATTAGCAAAGCCCAAAAATTTCTGAAGGCTCTTCACAGATGTGGGCTGAGTCCAATCATAAATAGCCTGGACCTTAACAGGGTCCATTTCAATAGCAGAGGGAGAAAAAATGAATCCCAGAAAAGAAACCTTCTGAACTCCAAAAAGGCACTTAGACCCCTTCACAAACAGTGTATTAGCACGAAGAATCTGAAATACCATCCTGACCTGCTTCACATGAGTCTCCCAATCATCGGAAAAAAACAAAATATCATCCAAATATACAATCATAAATTTATCCAAATACTCCCGGAAAATATCATGCATAAAGGACTGAAACACAGATGGGGCATTAGAGAGCCCGAAAGGCATCACAAGATATTCAAAATGGCCTTCGGGCGTATTAAATGCTGTTTTCCATTCATCACCCTGTTTGATGCGAACCAGATTATACGCCCCTCGAAGGTCAATCTTGGTAAACCAGCTAGCCCCTTTAATCCGAGCAAACAAATCAGAAAGCAAAGGCAAAGGGTAATGGAATTTGACCGTGATCTTATTGAGAAGGCGATAATCTATACAGGGCCTCAAGGAGCCATCCTTCTTGGCAACAAAAAAGAACCCCGCTCCCAACGGTGACAAAGACGGGCGAATATGCCCCTTCTCCAAGGACTCTTTTACATAAGTCCGCATAGCGGTATGCTCTGGCACAGACAGATTGAAAAGTCGACCCTTAGGGAACTTACAGCCAGGAATCAAATTAATAGCGCAATCACAGTCCCTATGAGGAGGCAGAGGACTGGATTTAGGCTCCTCAAATATATCCTGGAAATCTGACAAAAACTCAGGAACCTCAGAAGAAGGGGACGAGGAAATTGACATCAGAGGAATGTCACTATGTATCCCCTGACAACCCCAACTAGTCACGGACATGGATTTCCAATCCAGCACTGGATTATTTACCTGTAACCATGGAAACCCCAGCACAACCACATCATGCAAATTATGCAACACCAAAAAGCGAATATTTTCCTGATGTGCTGGAGCTATGTTCATGGCTAACTGTGTCCAGTACTGAGGTTTATTCTTGGCCAATGGCGTAGCATCAATCCCCCTCAAGGGAATAGGACTCTGCAACGGCTCCAAGGAAAAACCACAGCGCTTGGCAAATTCCAGGTCCATTAAGTTCAGGGCAGCGCCAGAATCCACAAATGCCATTACAGAAAAGGACGACAATGAGCAAATCAGGGTAACAGACAAGAGAAATTTAGGCTGTAAAGTACTGATAGTAACCGACCTAGCAACCCTCTTAGTTCGCTTCGGGCAGTCAGAGATAGCATGAGTAGCGTCACCACAGCAAAAACACAGCCCATTCTGATGTCTGAACTCCTGCCCTTCTGCTCTCGTCAAAACTCTATCGCATTGCATAGGCTCAGAACTCTGCCCAGAGGACACCGCCATATGGTGCACCTCCTTACGTTCACGTAAGCGCCGATCAATCTGAATGGCCAGAGACATTGATTCGTTCAAACCAGCAGGCATGGGAAACCCCACCATAACATCTTTAAGAGCTTCAGAAAGACCCTTTCTGAAAATAGCCGCCAGGGCATCCTCATTCCATTTTGTAAGCACAGACCACTTTCTAAATTTCTGACAATATATCTCTACTGCTTCCTGACCCTGACACAGAGCCAGCAAAAATTTTTCTGCCTGATCCACAGAATTGGGTTCGTCATAAAGCAGTTCAAGTGCTTGAAAAAACGAATCTATATTGAGCAATGCAGGATTCCCTGGCTCAAGGGAGAATGCCCAGTCCTGTGGGTCACCACGCAACAGAGAAATAACAATCTTCACCTGCTGAATGGGGTCACCAGAGGAACGGGGTCTCAGAGCAAAAAATAATCTGCAATTATTTTTAAAATTCAAAAACCTAGATCTATCCCCAGAAAACAAATCAGGAATAGGAATTCTAGGCTCAGAAACAGGAGTTTGAACAACATAGTCTTGGATACTCTGTACCCTTGCAGCGAGATGATCAACACGCGCAGACAGACCCTGAACCTCCATATCAGCACCAAGCTCCTGCACCATCCAAAAATCAAGGGGAAAAAAAAAGACAAAACAAGCAACACAAAAAAAAAAAATGACTCAGAACTTTCTCTTCCCTTTTTTGAGATGCATTTAACACATTGTGGGCCAGCTGTACTGTTATGACCTGGTGGGTACGGAGCGGTACTGAGATGACCTGGTGGGCAAAACCAATCATGGACTCACTACGGAGCAGAACTGAAATGACCTGGTGGGTAAAACAAAAATAGGACTAGCTCTGAGGAGGTGGTAACTTTACTGACCGCAATCCCTACTCCTAACACCAACACTAGAAATAGCCGTGGAGCGTACCTAACTCTGCCTAGACGCCTCTGCACAGCCTAAGAACTAGCTACCCCTAAAGATGGAAACGGAAAGCTATCTCGCCTCAGAGAAACCCCCAAAGGAAGATAGCCCCCCACAAATATTGACGGTGAGTGGAGAGGGAAATGACAAACTCAGAAATGAAACTAGATTTTTTAGCAAAGGAGGCCAATACTATCTAAATAGACAGAGATAGGATAGGTTGCTGTGCGGTCAGTATAAAAACTAAAAGTCCACGCAGAGTTTACAAAAATAACCACCACACCGACTCACGGTGTGGAGGGGCAAATCTGCGACCCCAGAGCTTCCAACTAGCCAGAATATTTCATAATGACAAGCTGGACAAAAGAGACATAAATTGAACTAAACAAAAGGTCATAAGCAGGGAAACACCCAAAAAGTAGCAGACTTATCTTAAGCTGAAAATGGACTGGCCAACAGAGAACTTCCAGGAAAAGACTGAATCCACAGGAAATACATTGACAGCTGGCATCCACTAAAGCCAAAAGCCCAGTTAAATAACAAGGCCAGGAAACCGATTAGTGAACGCAGCTGCTAAGTTCCACTTGAAACCACCAGAGGGAGCCCAAGAGCAGAACTCCCAAAAATACCATTCGCAACCACAGGATGGAGCCCAAGAACGGAATTCACAACACACCCCTAATCCCAACCTTATTCCCAACAGTAAATGTAATCCAAACCCTAACCCTAACTTTAGCCCCAACCCTAACCCTAACTTTAGGCCCAACCCTAACTGTAGCCTTAACCCTAGCCCCAATCCTAGCCCTAACCCTAGCCCTAACCCCAAAGCTAGCCCTAACCCTTGCCCTAACCCTAACTCTAACCCTAACCCTAGCACTAACCCTAACTCTAGCCCTAACCCTAACCCTCACCCTAGCCCTAACCCTAAATCTAGCCCTAACCCTAACCCTAACCCTAGCCCTAACCCTAACCCTAACCCTAGCCCTAACCCTAACCCTAATGGGAAAATGGAAATAAATACATTTTTTTAATTTTTCGCTAACCAAGGGGGGGATGAAGGGGGGTTTGATTTACTTTTATAATGTTTTTTTTTAGCTGATTTTTATGATTGGCAGCCGTCACACATTGAAAGATGCTTTTTATTTCAAAAAATATTTTTTGCGTTACCACATTTTGAGAGCTATAATTTTTCCATATTTTGGTCCACAGAGTCATTTGAGATCTTGATTTTTGTGGGATGAGTTGATGTTTTTATTGGTACCATTTTCAGGCACGTGACATTTTTTGATTGCTTTTTATTCCGATTTTTGTGAGGCAGAATGACAAAAAAAACAGCTATTCATGAATTTCTTTTGGGGGAGGCGTTTATACCGTTCCGCGTTTGGTAAAATAGATAAATCAGTTGTATTCTTCGGGTCCGTACGATTACAGCGATACCTCATTTATATCTTTTTTATGTTTTGGCGCTTTTATATGATAAAAACTATTTTATAGAATAAATAATTATTTTTGCATCGATTTATTCTGAGGACTATAACTTTTTTATTTTTTCTCTGATGACGCTGTGTGGTGGCTCATTTTTTGCGGGACAAGATGACGTTTTCAGTGGTACCATGGTTATTTATATCCGTCTTTTTGATCGCGTGCTATTCCACTTTTTATTTGGCAGTATGATAATAATGCGTTGTTTTTTGCCACGTTTTTTTTGTTTTTTCACGGTGTTCACTGAAGGGGTTAACTAGTGAGACAGTTTTATAGGTTGGGTCGTTACAGACGCGGCGATACTAAATATGTGTACTTTTATTGTTTTTTTTTTATTTAAAGAAATGTATTTATAGGAACAATATATATATTATTTTTTAATCTTTTTTTGGAATTTTTTTTAATTTTTTTTTACACATGTGAATAATTTTTTTTTACACTATAACATTGCCCCGGGGGGGGGGGGGGCATCATGTTATAGTGTATGATCGCTGATCTGACACTTTGCTGTGCACTGTGTCAGATTGGCGATCTGACGTGCACAGCTCCAGGCTTCCCGGCGCCTGCTCTGAGCACCTCCCTTCAGGACCCGTATGCCATGGCCATTTTGGATCCGGGCCTGCTGTAGGGAGGAGGAGGTAAGGGACCCTTGGAGCAACGCGATCACATCGCATTGCTCCGGGGGTCTCAGGGAAGCACACAGGGAGCCCCCTCCCTGCGCGATGCTTCCTTATACCGCCGGAACACTGCGATCATGTTTGATCGCAGTGTACTGGGGGTTAATGTGCCAGGGGCGGTCCGTGACCACTCCTGGCACATAGTGCCGGATGTCAGCTGGGATAGTCAGCTGACACCCAGCCGCGATCGCCCGCGCTCCCCTCGGGGGGAGCGTGGCCGATCGCATATGATGTACTATCCCGTCAGTGGTCATACGGACCCACCCCAACTCGACGGGATAGTACGTCCAATGTCAGAAAGGGGTTAATGGCTAACTGAAACAAAAACGAACACTGATATTACTATATGAGGACCATATATTGGTAGATACCAGTCCTGCAGACCATATACTGTAAGTGATCACAGTACAGTTATATATGGTGACTTACAGCTGATGTTCTTTCTTATGGAGTCATTCACTTTTCCCCTCTTTTCCATCTGGCCCAGACTTACTTTTCGACTTCTCCAGCCAGGACTCGTCTGCAGAGATTACTACAGCAAATCAGACTTCTCACATTTCCTGCACCGTCCATATCTATGTCCAATCTGTGCAAACTGCTCATCCTGCTGATACCCCAATACTGAGCCACTGCTGCCATATGTAGCTTACAGCACCTGATACCCCAACACTGAGCTGCTGCTGCCATATGTGTCCTACAGCACCTGCTGTGTAGCACAAAAACGGCTCCTCTTACCGCCCCACAAAACACTGCCACCACTTTCTTTGCCCCTTACATAGTAAAAATGCCACCTTTGTGCTCTCTAGATAGTAAAATTCTCCCCTTGTAAATATTAATGCCCTGTGCTAGTGCGCTCCACATTTTGTCCCTAAAAAGTTACTTTGATGGTGACAATACTCTGTGTGCCTCTACAACAATAATGCTTAAGTGCCCACTTAACATTTAATAATGTCCACTGAGTCCCCCCATGTACAGTAATAATGGCCACAGCATCACTAATGTCAGAAGATGATCATGTGATGATTTTTTTTGGCTTCTCTCATTTCTCTTCTATTGACAGAAACCAAACCTTTCTAGTGAACACATGCACCTAGCAAACATGGGGTCCATGACCACCTAATAATGCCAGTGATATTGGGGGCTCATGCAGCAGGCGCTCCCTGCCATGATTTGGCACATAAAGTAACTGCAGTCATTTAATCCAAGCCTTTATTAACTTTATAATAATAAAATGCTTATTATTAAAGCACCACTCCAGTTGGTTTTTTTTCTCACAGCTGGAGTGGTGCTTTAAGCACAAGTCCCCTGCCCCCGGTCATATACTCCTCCTCCGGCGGATACACCATTTTTTGGCACCGCTTCAATCCCACAGCGTAACTTTGTGAGAGCAGCTTCAGACTGGCCAGAAGTTGTAAGCTACATCACAAGCACTCAATGTAAGTATATGAAAGACAGAAAGAGGCGAGAACAAGGCCAGAAAGAGGCCAGAACAAGGCCCGAACAAGGCCAGAAAGAGGCCAGAAAGAGTGTCAGTATTCATTCCGGGTTTTCCAAGTTACCTTGTGAATAGTGTTGAGCGATACCGTCCGATACTTGAAAGTATCGGTATCGGAAAGTATCGGCCGATACCGGCAAAGTATCGGATCTAATCCGATACCGATACCCGATACCAATACAAGTCAATGGGACTCAAGTATCGGACGGTATCCCTGATGGTTCCCAGGGTCTGAAGGAGAGGAAACTCTCCTTCAGGCCCTGGGATCCATATTAATGTGTAAAAGAAAGAATTAAAATAAAAAATATTGCTATACTCACCTCTCCGACGCAGCCTGGACCTCACCGAGGGAACCGGCAGCGTTCTTTGCTTAAAATGCGCGCGTTTACTTCCTTCCATGACATCACGGCTTGTGATTGGTCGCGTGCCGCCCATGTGGCCGCGACGTGACCAATCACAGCAAGCCGTGACGTAATTTTCAGGTCCTCAATGCCTAATTCTAGGCATTCAGGATTTTAAAATTACGTTCCGGCTTGTGATTGGTCGCGTCGCGGTCACATGGGCGACGCGACCAATCACAAGCCGTGACGTCACGGGAGGCAGGAAACGCGCGCATTTTAAAATTACGTCACGGCTTGTGATTGGTTGCGTGCCGCCCATGTGACCGCGACGCGACCAATCACAGCAAGCCGTGACGTAATTTCAGGTCCTGTATGCCTAATTCTGCATTCAGGACCTGAAATTACGTCACGGCTTGCTGTGATTGGTCGCGTCGCGGTCACATGGGCGGCACGCAACCAATCACAAGCCGTGACGTAATTTTAAAATGCGCACGTTTCCTGCCTCCCGTGACGTCACGGCTTGTGATTGGTCGCGTCGCCCATGTGACCGCGACGCGACCAATCACAAGCCGGAACGTAATTTTAAAATCCTGAATGCCTAGAATTAGGCATTGAGGACCTGAAAATTACGTCACGGCTTGCTGTGATTGGTCGCGTCGCGGCCACATGGGCGGCACGCGACCAATCACAAGCCGTGACATCACGGAAGGAAGTAAACATGCGCATTTTAAGCAAAGAACGCTGCCGGTTCCCTCGGTGAGGTCCAGGCTGCGTCGGAGAGGTGAGTATAGCAATATTTTTTATTTTAATTCTTTCTTTTACACATTAAGGTTGTTTCGATACCGATACCCGATACCACAAAAGTATCGGATCTCGATATCGGAATTCCGATACCCGCAAGTATCGGCCGATACCTGATACTTGCGGTATCGGAATGCTCAACACTACTTGTGAATGATCTTGCCCTTTGTTAAGATGGAGTTTGCGGTTTTTGTCTGCCCTATTTCCTGTTCGTTTGTTTAAAACCCGGCTCAGGTGTCAGCTTCTTTGCTGGAGTATTCTGCTTCCGTTCCCCTTCAGCTCAGCTGCTTGTTCTACTGTGCTTCTACCCGTGACTCTGGACATTCTCTCTCTAAGTTATCTTTAGTCTGTTGACTTGGAACTTAACCCTTGGTTCACTCCTCCTGGTAGAACTCTGTTTCTGAACTGTGTTTTTGAACTAAGTTGCTGGACTGTGTGTTGCTATTTAATCCTTCATTTACTCCCCCCGGTGAGAGCTGTTGGAAACAACACCAGTATAATACTTTAATGTGAACCTGTTTCTGGACTTACCCGTGTTTATGCCACATCTGAGATCAACTTGTGAACTAGTTTCTGGCCTTACCCGTGTTCATGCCACACCTGGGATTAACCTGTTGGCTTGTTCTGGACTTCCCTGTGTTTACTACTGTCACACCCTCGCTTGCACCATGGCTCCCTGCCCCCTGTTGTACTCACCTGTCTTCGGCGCCTCAGCGCGCCTCCTGTTGTGAATTTGGTTTTTGGGCTCCCCCGGTGGTCACTGGTGGTACTGGACTTGTGTGCTTCACTTTTTCTGTTCACCTGTTTCCATCAGGATAAGGGAGTATCCTATTTAGCCTTGCTGCTCAGTTATTCTAGTGCCGGCCATCAATGTAACCAGAGCCTTTCTGTTGCATGTTCCTGCTTCTAGACTACTATCAGCTAAGTTGGACTCTTAGTCCTAAGTTTGTTTTGCATTTTTGTTCCAGTTCACAGTTATGTTATTTTTCTGTAGCTGGAAGCTCTTGTGGGCCGAAATTGCCACTCCGGTGTCATGAGTTGACACATGAGTCTTAAAGTAATTTCGGGATGGTATTTTAATAGGGTTTTCAGCTGACCGTGAAGTTCCCTATTGTATCTTCTTGCTATCTAGTAAGCGGACCTCGCTTTGCTGAACCTACCTTCATACTGCGTATGTCTTTTCCTCTGAACTCACCGTCAATATATGTGGGGGGCTTCTGTCTCCTTTTTGGGGGAATTTCCCTAGAGGTAAGCCAGGTCTGTCTTTTCCTCTATTAGGGTTAGTTAGTCCTCCGGCTGGCGCTAGGCGTCTAGGGATAAAACGTAGGTACGCCACCCGGCCACTGTTAGTTGTGTGGTAGGTTTAGCTCACGGTCAGCTCGAGATTCCATCACCCAAGAGCTGTTCTGTTATTTATGTTCTCTGACGTTCCCTTGCCATTGGGAACCATGACAGTATGGCCGGCCCAGTGTTAAAACCGTTGGCAAAGAAAGGAGAGAAAAAGAAGTCTGCAGATTTTTTTTTTTTTTTTTTTTTTTCCCTCTGAGCTTGCTCTATAGTTGACTTAGTTGCATTTCTGCTCTAATTGCAGCCTTTGTCTCTCTCTCTCCTTCTAATCCTTGAATGGCTCTGATCTCACCTGATTAAAATGGATCCTCAGAGTTTGGCTACAGGTTTGAATAATCTTGCTACAAAGGTTCAAAATTTACAGGATTTTGTTATTCATGCTCCTATATCTGAACCTAGAATTCCTATACCAGAATTTTTCTCCGGGGATAGATCTCGTTTCCTGAATTTCAAAAATAATTGTAAATTATTTCTTTCCCTGAGATCTCGCTCCACTGGAGATCCCGCACAGCAGGTTAGGATAGTAATTTCCTTGCTGCGGGGTGACCCTCAAGACTGGGCATTTGCATTGGCACCCGGGGATCCTGCGTTGCTCAATGTGGATGCGTTTTTTCTGGCTTTGGGGTTGCTTTATGAGGAACCTAACTTAGAGATTCAGGCTGAAAAAGCCTTGATGGCCCTATCTCAAGGGCAAGATGAAGCTGAAATATACTGCCAAAAATTTCGTAAATGGTCTGTGCTTACTCAGTGGAATGAGTGCACCCTGGCGGCGAATTTCAGAGAGGGTCTCTCTGATGCCATTAAAGATGTTATGGTGGGGTTCCCTGCACCTACAGGTCTGAATGAGTCCATGACAATGGCTATTCAGATTGATCGGCGTTTGCGGGAGCGCAAACCTGTGCACCATTTGGCGGTGTCTTCTGAGAAGGCTCCAGAAAATATGCAATGTGATAGAATTCTGTCCAGAAGCGAACGGCAGAATTTTAGGCGAAAAAATGGGTTGTGCTTCTATTGTGGTGATTCAACTCATGTTATATCAGCATGCTCTAAACGTACAAAAAAGGTTGATAAGTCTATTTCAATTGGCACTTTACAGTCTAAGTTTATTCTGTCTGTGACCTTGATTTGTTCATTATCGTCAATTACCGCGGATGCCTATGTCGACTCTGGCGCCGCTTTGAGTCTAATGGATTGGTCCTTTGCCAGGCGCTGTGGGTTTTATCTAGAGCCTCTGGAAGTTCCTATACCTCTGAAGGGTATTGACTCTACACCATTGGCTAGTAATAAACCACAATACTGGACACAAGTGACTATGCGTATGAATCCAGACCATCAGGAGATGATTCGCTTCCTTGTGTTGTACAATCTACATGACGTTTTGGTGCTCGGATTACCATGGTTACAATCTCATAACCCAGTCCTTGACTGGAAAGCAATGTCTGTGTTAAGCTGGGGATGTCAGGGGGCTCATGGGGACGTACCTTTGGTTTCCATTTCGTCATCTATTCCCTCTGAGATTCCGGAATTTTTATCTGATCATCGTGATGTTTTTGAGGAGCCTAAGCTTGGTTCACTACCTCCTCACAGAGATTGCGATTGTGCCATAGATCTGATTCCGGGCAGTAAATTTCCAAAGGGTCGTTTATTTAATCTATCTGTACCTGAACATGCTGCTATGCGAGAATATATTAAGGAGTCCCTGGAAAAGGGACATATTCGTCCTTCTTCATCTCCCTTAGGAGCCGGTTTTTTCTTTGTATCTAAAAAAGATGGCTCTTTGAGGCCGTGTATTGATTATCGACTCTTGAATAAAATTACAGTCAAATATCAGTATCCTCTGCCACTGCTTACTGATTTGTTTGCTCGAATAAAAGGGGCTAAGTGGTTCTCTAAGATTGATCTCCGTGGGGCGTATAATTTGGTGCGAATTAAGCAGGGGGATGAGTGGAAAACCGCATTTAATACGCCCGAGGGCCATTTTGAGTATTTGGTAATGCCTTTTGGTCTTTCAAATGCCCCTTCAGTCTTTCAGTCCTTTATGCATGACATTTTCCGTGAATATTTGGATAAATTTATGATCGTGTATCTGGATGATATTTTGATTTTTTCGGATGACTGGGATTCTCATGTCCAACAGGTCAGGAGGGTTTTTCAGGTTTTGCGGGCTAATTCCTTGTGTGTGAAGGGTTCTAAGTGTATTTTTGGAGTTCAAAAGATTTCTTTTTTGGGGTACATTTTTTCCCCCTCTTCCATTGAGATGGATCCTGTCAAGGTTCGGGCTATTTGTGATTGGACGCAACCTTCTTCTCTTAAGAGCCTTCAGAAATTTTTGGGCTTTGCTAATTTTTATCGTCGATTTATAACTGGTTTTTCTGATGTTGCTAAACCTATGACTGATTTGACCAAAAAGGGTGCTGATGTTGCTGATTGGTCCCCTGCTGCTGTGGAGGCCTTTCGGGAGCTTAAGCGCCGCTTTTCTTCCACCCCTGTGTTGCGTCAGCCTGATGTTACTCTTCCTTTTCAGGTTGAGGTCGATGCTTCCGAGATCGGAGCTGGGGCGGTCTTGTCGCAGAAAAGTTCCGACTGCTCCGTGATGAGACCTTGTGCGTTCTTTTCTCGAAAATTTTCGCCCGCCGAGCGAAATTATGATATTGGTAATCGGGAGCTTTTGGCTATGAAGTGGGCTTTTGAGGAGTGGCGTCATTGGCTTGAGGGGGCTAGACATCAGGTGGTGGTATTGACCGATCACAAGAATTTGATTTATCTTGAGTCTGCCAGGCGCCTGAATCCTAGACAGGCGCGCTGGTCGTTGTTTTTCTCTCGGTTTAATTTTGTGGTCTCATACTTACCAGGTTCTAAAAATGTGAAGGCGGATGCCCTTTCTAGGAGTTTTGAGCCTGATTCCCCTGGTGATTCTGAACCTACAGGTATCCTTAAGGATGGGGTGATATTATCTGCTGTTTCCCCAGACCTGCGACGGGCTTTGCAGGAGTTTCAGGCGGATAGACCTGATCGTTGCCCGCCTGGTAGACTGTTTGTTCCTGATGATTGGACCAGTAGAGTCATCACGGAGGTTCATTCTTCTGTGTTGGCAGGTCATCCCGGGATCTTTGGTACCAGGGATTTGGTGGCTAGGTCCTTCTGGTGGCCTTCCCTGTCTCGAGATGTACGAGTTTTTGTGCAGTCTTGTGATGTTTGTGCTCGGGCCAAACCTTGTTGTTCTCGGGCTAGCGGATTGTTGTTATCTTTGCCTATTCCGAAGAGGCCTTGGACTCACATCTCTATGGATTTTATTTCTGATTTCCCTGTTTCTCAGAAAATGTCTGTCATCTGGGTGGTGTGTGACCGTTTTTCAAAGATGGTTCATTTGGTGCCCTTGCCTAAGTTGCCTTCCTCATCCGAGTTGGTTCCTCTGTTTTTTCAAAATGTGGTTCGCTTGCATGGTATTCCGGAGAATATCGTTTCTGACAGGGGGACCCAGTTCGTGTCTAGATTTTGGCGGGCGTTCTGTGCTAGGATGGGCATTGATTTGTCTTTTTCGTCTGCGTTCCATCCTCAGACTAATGGCCAGACTGAGCGAACTAATCAGACCTTGGAGACTTATTTGAGGTGTTTTGTGTCTGCGGATCAGGATGACTGGGTTGCCTTTTTGCCGTTGGCGGAGTTTGCCCTCAATAATCGGGCTAGTTCTGCCACTTTGGTTTCTCCTTTCTTTTGCAATTCGGGGTTTCATCCTCGTTTTTCTTCCGGTCAGGTGGAGTCTTCGGATTGTCCTGGAGTGGATACTGTGGTGGATAGGTTGCATCGGATTTGGGGACAGGTGGTGGACAATTTGGAGTTGTCCCAGGAAAAGACTCGGCATTTTGCTAACCGCCGTCGTCGTGTTGGTCCTCGTCTTCGTGTTGGGGACTTGGTGTGGTTGTCTTCTCGTTTTGTCCCTATGAGGGTTTCTTCTCCTAAGTTTAAGCCTCGGTTCATCGGCCCGTATAAGATTTTGGAGATTCTTAACCCCGTGTCCTTTCGATTGGACCTCCCAGCATCTTTTTCTATCCATAATGTCTTCCATCGGTCATTATTGCGCAGGTATGAGGTACCGGTTGTGCCTTCCGTTGAGCCTCCCGCTCCGGTGTTGGTTGAGGGTGAATTGGAGTACGTTGTGGAGAAGATCTTGGACTCCCGTGTTTCCAGACGGAAACTTCAGTATCTGGTCAAGTGGAAGGGCTACGGTCAGGAGGATAATTCTTGGGTGACAGCCTCTGATGTTCATGCCTCTGATTTGGTCCGTGCCTTTCATAGGGCTCATCCTGATCGCCCTGGTGGTTCTTGTGAGGGTTCGGTGCCCCCTCCTTGAGGGGGGGGTACTGTTGTGAATTTGGTTTTTGGGCTCCCCCGGTGGTCACTGGTGGTACTGGACTTGTGTGCTTCACTTTTTCTGTTCACCTGTTTCCATCAGGATATGGGAGTATCCTATTTAGCCTTGCTGCTCAGTTATTCTAGTGCCGGCCATCAATGTAACCAGAGCCTTTCTGTTGCATGTTCCTGCTTCTAGACTACTATCAGCTAAGTTGGACTCTTAGTCCTAAGTTTGTTTTGCATTTTTGTTCCAGTTCACAGTTATGTTATTTTTCTGTAGCTGGAAGCTCTTGTGGGCCGAAATTGCCACTCCGGTGTTCATGAGTTGACACATGAGTCTTAAAGTAATTTCGGGATGGTATTTTAATAGGGTTTTCAGCTGACCGTGAAGTTCCCTATTGTATCTTCTTGCTATCTAGTAAGCGGACCTCGCTTTGCTGAACCTACCTTCATACTGCGTATGTCTTTTCCTCTGAACTCACCGTCAATATATGTGGGGGGCTTCTGTCTCCTTTTTGGGGGAATTTCCCTAGAGGTAAGCCAGGTCTGTCTTTTCCTCTATTAGGGTTAGTTAGTCCTCCGGCTGGCGCTAGGCGTCTAGGGATAAAACGTAGGTACGCCACCCGGCCACTGTTAGTTGTGTGGTAGGTTTAGCTCACGGTCAGCTCGAGATTCCATCACCCAAGAGCTGTTCTGTTATTTATGTTCTCTGACGTTCCCTTGCCATTGGGAACCATGACAGCCTCCACTGCTGCGGGTCCCCGCCTGGCGTCCTCTCCTCTGCGTGCACTCCCGGTCTCTGCCTCTCGTTGGCTGCGCGCACGCTCGGTTCAGCGCTGCACGCGCACACCTGTGAGAGTGTCCCTGCCTCTCCGTCCTTTCCTCTCTATCTCCTGGAGGACTCCAACCCGGAAGTTCTCACAGTACTGGCCTTATTATCCCGCCTCTTCCTCCAAACCTTGCCTTGTGTTCATTTGTGCCTGCAAGTGATTCTGGCCGCACCATTGTTCAGGGTTGCGTATACCTGACCTTGTGCTTCTTCCATTATCCCTCTAGGTCAGTCCTTGTTCCTCATCCAGTTGGCTGCTTCCTTGTCCTGCCTGCTTGTCCATGTCTACTGCACCATCCTTTTTTCCAGTCGCCGGTCTGACCTCAGCTACCTACCGGTTCGTGCTGCTCTCTTGTACCACCCCTCTATCCTGTCTTAGTCCTCTTAATCTTGTATACCATTCTGGGTCCTACTTCTAGCCCTCTCACTCTGCCTTTCAGCTGCCGTGGCAATAGTCTCTCATGGGTCTGCCCCTAACGCTCCCTGTATAGGGGGTGGTCCATCTGGTCAGCTCGCCCGTTGGAGGATTGTTGTCATGGTCCAGTGGGTCCGCCCCTTCATACCTTCTGTAGCTTCTCCTTCTTTGTCACAGTAACACAGTAACACAAGGCCATGGACCCCACTGGTGTCTCCGCTACCCAGAAGGAACTACTTTTCCTACAAGAAAACCAGATCAGGATCATGTCTTTTCTAAAGACTATGGAGACTCCTCTCTCGGCCCTACAGACCACCGATCCTGGAAATGCTTCCCAGTTGGCTGCTCTTCAGCAGGAGCTCGCTCAGCAATGAGACACCCAGTCTCATATTCTGAATTTTATGGCCTCGGTGGACAACCGGCTTCTCTCTCTCCAGACCTCCGCCTCCGCTCCTGTCCAGGTCCCTCCTTCGCATTCCTCGCCCCATTTGGCCAGACCTCCACGGTATAGTGGAGATCCTAAATTGTGCCGTGGGTTTCTCAACCAGTGGCAACTACATTTTGAATTGTCACCGCTACTATACCCTACTGACCGTGCTAAGGTGGCTTTTGTGGTCTCCCATTTGGAGGGTGAGGCGTTTGCTTGGGTTAATCCCCTCTGGGAGCGTGACGACCCTCTAGTCTCTCAACTCACTCCCTTCTTGGATACCATTCGTAAGGTATTTGATGAACCCAGTCATCTGGTCTCTACTACAGAATCCCTTTTCAACCTTCACCAGGGCACTAGTTCTGTTGGTCAATACGCCATTCGGTTCCGCACGCTCTCCTCAGATTTGGGTTGGAACAATGAGGCTTTGGTGGGGGCTTTTTGGTGAGGGCTATCTTCTCGTATAAAAGATGAGTTGGCAGGATGAGATACACCCACCTTAATGGAAGACCTGATTTCCTTGTCTACTCGTATAGATTTACGCTTCCAAGAGCATTCCCGCGAGGTCACCAGAGAGAGAAGACCTCTTAGTTTGTCCTCTGCTGTGTGAGGTCCTTCTTACTCACAACCAGTTCTGTACCTTCCTCTTCCTCTCCTGAGCCCATGCAGGTAGATCGTCTCAAGCCTGCAGAACTTCGCCGCAAGGAGAGACTTGCACAGGGCCTTTGCTTCTATTGCGGCAGCGCCTCTCATCTTCTGCGTTCCTGTCCTCAGAAGCCAGGAAACGCCTCCACCTAGGACAGGTAAGAGAGCCAACCATGAATCCTCTCCCCCTTTGACTCTTTCCATTTTATTGCATTTGGGTTCCAGTCGCTTCTCTCTGGAGGCGTACATTGATTCAGGGACGGCTGGGAATTTTGTGCAACTTGAGGCAGTAGAGAGACATGGGATTCCTGTCAGACCCTTTGAGACTCCTTGGAAAGTAGCTTCAGTAGACGGTCAGCCTTTGCAGGAGACCATCAACTTGGTTACTGAGGAGCTGGAACTTCAAATTGGAGCTCTACACCGAGAGAGGTTGGCTTTCTATGTCCTGCCTTCATTGTCTCATACTTTCCTTCTGGGACTTCCTTGGTTAAGAAGTCACAAACCCACCTTGGACAGGCACACCGGTGACGTTCTACGTTGGGGACATTCTTGTCAAAATAGGTGTCTGCTTCCCATTCGGCCCGCTAGATCCTCGCGGTCTGCTCCGGAATCTGCGAATCTACCTTTGGCTTATTGCTCTTTCTCGGATGTCTTCGACAAGAAAGAGGCAGAGACTTTACCATTGCATCGACCATATGATTGTTCGATCGATCTCATTCCAGGTTCTTCTCCTCCCAGAGGTCATATCTATCCTCTATCTCCATCCGAGACTCAAGCCATGTCTGAGTACGTACAAGAGAACCTGGCCAGAGGCTTTATTTGGAAATCCTCTTCACCAGCAGGAGCAGGTTTTTTCTTTGTCAAGAAGAAGGATGGTTCACTTCGTCCCTGCATTGACTACAGGAGTCTCAATAGCATCACAATTAAGAACAAGTACCCACTTCCCCTCATTCCAAAACTCTTTGATCATCTGCGAGGTGCATGAATATTCTCTAAACTGGATCTCCGAGGTGCATACAATTTAATCCGTATCCGCTCAGGAGACAAGTGGAAAACTGCCTTTAACACCAGAGATGGTCACTACGAGTACTTGGTTATGCCATTTGGTTTGTGCAATGCGCCCGTTGTCTTCCAGGAATTTGTGAATTACATCTTCCGGGATCTACTGTACACCTGAGTTGTGGTGTACCTGGATGATATTCTTGTGTTCTCTCCCAATCTGCCTTCGAATAGAAGCCATGTTCGACTTGTACTTCAGCGTCTTAGGGAGAATTGTCTGCACGCCAAACTTGAGAAGTGCGCTTTTGAGCAGTCATCTCTCCCGCTCTTGGGTTTCATCGTCTCTGATTCCGGTTTACGCATGGATCCGGGAAAAGTTTCTGCCGTGCTCAACTGGCTGCGTCCGCTCGGGGTCAAGGCAATTCAGCAATTTCTGGGATTCGCAAATTATTATCGACAGTTTATTCCTCACTTTTCCGCTTTGTCCACTTCCATCTCTGCTCTAATAAGAAAGGTGGCTAATCCTCACCTCTGGTCAACTGAAGCCGAGAAGGATTTCCTATCGCTCAAGCAAGCATTTGCCTCAGCTCCTATACTTCAACGTCCAGAAGCTAATAAACCTTTTATTCTAGAAGTCGATGCCTCCGCCACCAGGGCCAGAGCAGTTCTTTCCCAGAGGTCTTCTACCGGTCGCCTTGCTCCTTGTGTTTTTTTTCCAAGACTTTCTCCTCTTATGAGAGGAACTACTCCATCGGTGACAGAGAACTTTTGGCCATCAAATTGGCACTGGAGGAGTGGAGGTATCTTTTGGAAGGAGCCGTGCATCCTTTGTGATTTATACGGATCATAAGAATTTGGTGTACATTCGTTCTGCGCACAGACTTAACCCTCAGCAGGCCAGGTGGGCTCTGCTCTTCGCCTGTTTTGACTTTGAGCTTCGTTTTCAGCCTGGTAATAAAAATCTCAAAGCTGATGCATTGTCTAGGTCCTTCTTGTTGGAAGATAATGAGGAGGAGCCCACGCATATCATCGATCCCTCTAAGGTCATCACTGTCGCTCCAATTAATCTTACCTCGCTGCCTCCAGGTAAGACTTTTGTGTCTATGAAGAACAGGCGACATATCTTGCAATGGGGCCATACCTCCAAACTGGCAGGTCATGCCGGTCTCAAAAAGACTCTCATCTTGGTGTCCCACTATTACTGGTGGCCGTCTCTTCCACAGGATGTCCGAAGGTTCGTAGCCTCGTGTCCCTCTTGTGCCAAGAATAAGGTTCCTAGGCAATTACCTTCTGGTCGTCTTCATCCTCTTCCGGTTCCTTCCACTCCGTGGCAACACATCGCAATGGATTTTGTTACTGACCTGCCTTGTTCTTCTGCTTGCACTGTCATCCTCATGGTCGTGGATCGATTCTCTAAGATGGCTCACTTCATAGCTCTTCCTGGTTTACCTTCGGCATCTGAGTTGGCGAAGATTTTTGTTCACCATATTTTTCGTATTCATGGATTACCACAACATATTGTTTCTGACAGAGGAGTCCAATTCACTGCGGGCTTCTGGAGAGCTCTCTGTAAGTCTATGAACATCTCACTTGACTTTTCTTCGGCCTACCATCCACAGATTAATGGTCAAGTGGAGCGTACGAATCAGATTTAGGTGACTGTTATGAGCTGGTGGTTTAGGAGCAACATGGGACATGCTCTGGAGGAGGTGGTACCTGTACTGACCGCAGTTCCTGAGCTTAACACAACACTAGAAGTAGCCGTGGGATGTTCCTGTCACTCCCTAGACACCTCGTCACAGCCGGAGGACTAACTACCCCTAAAGATAGAAACAGGAAAGCTATCTTGCCTCAGAGAAAATCCCCAAAGGATAGGACAGCCCCCCACAAATATTGACTGTGAGTGGAGAGGGAAATGACATACGCAGAATGAAACCAGGATGTAGCAAAGGAGGCCAGTCTAACTAGATAAATAGAACAGGAAAGAATACTGTGCGGTCAGTATTAAAAACTAGAAAAATCCACCACAGAGTTTACAAAAATCTCCACACCTGACTAAAGGTGTGGAGGGTAAATCTGCTTCCCAGAGCTTCCAGCTTAACTGAATAAATCCATACTGACAAGCTGGACTAGGAAAAACATAGAAAGTGCAGAAAGATTAAGTCCACAACAAGTGGACTGCAAAAGAACAAAGCAAGGACTTATCTTTGCTGAACTGGTCAGAATATCAGGGAAATCCAAGCAGAGATGTGAATCCAACCAGGAATCATTGACAACTGGCACAGGCTGAAGGATAGAACCAGGCTAAATAGTCGAGCCAGAAAGACAATCAGTGGAAGCAGCTGCTGACTACTAAATCCAAGAAGCAGCAGAACCACTTAAAACCACTGGAGGGAGCCCAAGAGCGGAATTCACAACAGTACCCCCCCTTGAGGAGGGGTCACCGAACCCTCACCAGAGCCCCCAGGCCGATCAGGACGAGCCAAGTGAAAAGCACGAACCAAATCGGCAGCATGGACATCGGAGGCAACAACCCAAGAATTATCCTCCTGGCCATAACCCTTCCACTTGACAAGATACTGAAGCCTCCGCCTCGAAAAATGAGAATCCAAAATTTTCTCC
The DNA here is from genome assembly GCF_051348905.1 of Ranitomeya variabilis. Taxonomy (NCBI): domain Eukaryota; kingdom Metazoa; phylum Chordata; class Amphibia; order Anura; family Dendrobatidae; genus Ranitomeya; species Ranitomeya variabilis. The sequence continues at coordinate 255,007,895 of NC_135237.1, read as the reverse complement.
ACCACATATTCCAACTCCCCATCAACCAACACCGGGGCAGGAGGATCAACAGAGGGAACAACGGGCACCACATATCTCCGCAACAAATATCTATGGAAAACATTATGGATGGCAAAAGAGGCTGGAAGGGCCAAATGAAAAGATACCGGATTGATAATCTCAGAAATCTTATAAGGACCAATAAACCGAGGCTTGAACTTAGGGGAAGAAACCTTCATAGGAACATGACGAGAAGATAACCAGATTAAATCCCCCACCCGAAGCCGGGGACCAACACACCGACGGCGGTTAGCAAAACGTTGAGCCTTTTCCTGAGACAACGTCAAATTGTCTACCACATGAGTCCAAATCTGCTGTAACCTGTCCATTACAGAATCCACACCAGGACAATCAGACGGCTCAACTTGCCCCGAAGAAAAACGAGGATGAAAACCAAAATTACAAAAGAAAAGCGAAACCAAAGTAGCCGAACTACGGCCAACGGCAAGAAAGCCACCCAATCATCCTGGTCAGCAGACACAAAGCATCTCAAATAGGTTTCCAAGGTCTGATTAGTTCGCTCAGTTTGGCCATTTGTCTGAGGATGAAATGCCGAAGAAGAAGACAAATCAATGCCCATCCTAGCACAAAAGGCCCGCCAAAACCTAGAAACAAACTGGGAACCTCTGTCAGACACAATATTCTCCGGAATGCCATGCAAACGAACCACATGCTAAAAAAACAATGGAACCAAGTAAGAGGAGGAAGGCAATTTAGGCAAAGGTACCAAATGGACCATTTTAGAGAACCGGTCACAAACCACCCAGATAACAGACATCTTCTGGGAAACAGGAAGATCCGAAATAAAATCCATGGAAATATGCGTCCAGGGCCTCTCAGGGACCGGCAAAGGCAAAAGCAACCCACTAGCGCGGGAACAGCAAGGCTTGGCCAGGGCACAAGTCCCACAGGACTGCACAAAAGAACGCATATCCTACGACAAGGAAGGCCACCAAAAGGACCTAGCAACCAAATCTCTGGTACCAAAAATCCCAGGATGACCAGCCAACACCGAACAATGAACCTCAGAAATTACTTTACTTGTCCATCTATCAGGAACAAACAGCTTCCCCACAGGACAGCGGTCAGGTTTATCAGCCTGAAATTCCTGAAGCACCCGCCGTAAATCAGGGGAGATGGCAGAAAGAATCACCCCTTCCTTAAGAATGCCAACCGGCTCAAGGACTCCAGGAGGATCAGGCAAAAAACTCCTAGAGAGGGCATCAGCCTTAACATTCTTAGATCCCGGAAGATACGAGACCACAAAATCAAAATGGAAGAAAAACAGGGACCATCGAGCCTGTCTAGGGTTCAGGCGCTTGGCCGACTCGAGGTAAATCAGATTCTTATGATCGGTCAAGACCACAACGCGGTGCTTGGCTCCCTCAAGCCAATGTCGCCACTCCTCAAATGCCCACTTCATGGCCAACAACTCCCGATTGCCGACATCATAATTGCGCTCCGCAGGCGAAAACTTTCTGGAAAAAAAGGCACACGGCTTCATCAAAGAACCATCAGAACTCCTCTGAGACAAAACGGCCCCTGCCCCAATCTCAGAAGCGTCAACCTCAACCTGAAAAGGAAGAGAAACATCCGGCTGACGCAACACAGGGGCAGAAGTAAATCGGCATTTAAGCTCCTGAAAGGCCTCAACAGCTGCAGAGGACCAATTCGTCATATCAGCGCCTTTCTTTGTCAAATCGGTCAGGGGCTTAACCACACTGGAAAAGTTGGCAATGAAACAGCGATAAAAATTAGCAAAGCCCAAAAATTTCTGAAGACTCTTCACAGATGTGGGTTGAATCCAGTCATGAATGGCTTGGACCTTAACAGGATCCATTTCTATAGACGAGGGAGAAAAAATAAAACCCAAAAAAGAGACCTTCTGAACTCCAAATAGGCACTTAGACCCCTTCACAAATAAAGCATTATCACGGAGGATCTGGAATACCATCCTGACCTGCTTCACATGAGACTCCAAATCATCGGAAAAAAATCAAAATATCATCCAAATACACAATCATGAATTTATCAAGATAATTGCGGAAAATATCATGCATGAAGGACTGAAATACAGAAGGAGCATTATAGAGCCCGAAAGGCATCACAAGGTATTCAAAATGGCCTTCGGGCGTATTAAATGCAGTTTTCCATTCGTCACCCTGTTTAATACGAACAAGATTATATGCCCCTCGAAGGTCAATCTTAGTAAACCAACTAGCCCCCTTGATCCGAGCAAACAAATCAGAAAGCAAAGGTAAAGGGTATTGGAATTTGACCGTGATCTTATTAAGAAGGCGATAATCAATACAGGGTCTCAAGGAGCCATCATTCTTGGCAACAAAAAAGAATCCCGCTCCCAATGGTGACGAAGATGGCCGAATATGCCCCTTCTCTAAAGACTCCTTAACATAACTCCACATAGCGGCATGCTCTGGCACAGACAGATTGAAAAGTCGGCCCTTAGGGAACTTACAGCCAGGAATCAAGTTAATAGCACAATCACAGTCCCTATGTGGAGGAAGGGATCAGGACTTGGGCTCATCAAATACATTCTGGAAATCCGACAAAAACTCAGGAACTTCAGAAGAGGGGGAAGAGGAAATTGACATCAAAGGAACGTCACTATGTACCCCTTGACAACCCCAACTAGTCACAGACATAGATTTCCAATCCAGCACAGGATTATGTCCCTGTAACCATGGAAAACCCAGTACAACAACATCATGCAAATTATGCAACACCAGAAAACGGCAATCTTCCTGATGTGCTGGAGCCATGCACATGGTCAGCTGAGTCCAATACTGAGGTTTATCCTTGGCCAAGGGCGTAGCATCAATGCCCCTCAAAGGAATAGGGCTCTGCAAAGGCTGCAAGGAAAAACCACAGCGCCTGGCGAATTCCAAGTCCATCAAGTTGAGGGCAGCGCCTGAATCCACAAATGACATGACAGAAAAGGACGATAATGAGCAAACAAAGGTCACAGATAAGAGAAATTTAGGCTGTACAGTACTGATGGTAACAGACCTAGCGACCCTCTCAGTACGCTTAGGGCAATCAGAAATAACATGAGCAGAATCACCACAGTAAAAACACAGCCTATTCTAGCGTCTGAATCCCTGCCGTTCTGCTCTAGTCAAAATCCTATCACATTGCATAGGCTCAGGACTCTGCTCAGAGGACACTGCCATATGGTGCACAACTTTGCGCTCGCGCAGGCATCGATCAATCTGAATGGCTAGAGACATAGATTCGCTCAAACCAGCAGGCGTGGGGAACTGTTATGATGACCTGGTGGTTAGGAGCACTAGGAATGACCTGATGAGCAAACTAGAAATACAGGACAAGCTCTGGGAAGTGGGAGCTCTGCTGACCGCAACCCCTAATCCTATCACAAACAACTAGAAATAGCCGTGGAGCGTACCTGACTCTGGCTAGACGCCTCTTCACAGCCTAAGAGCTAACTACCCCTAAAGATAGAAAATAAAGCCTAACTTGCCTCAGAGAAATTCCCCAAAGAAATAAGCAGCCCCCCACAAATATTGACTGTGAGTTAAGATGGAAGTCACAAACACAGGAATGAAATAGGTTTCAGCAAAGGAGGCCAGACTTAACTAAACAGACTGAGGATAGAAAAGTATATTTGCGGTCAGCATAAAAAACTACCAAAAAACCACACAGAGTGTGCAAAAGAGACCCCCGCACCGACTCACGGCGTGGAGGTGCCACTCTGCATCCCAGAGCTTCCAGCTAGCTGGACAAAATCATGATAGCAAGCTGGACAAGAAAAACTGTGGTAAACAAATAAGCTAGCAGGGACTTAGCTTTTGCTGGAGTAGACAGGTCATCTGAAAGATCCAAGAGAGAACTGAACCAGTACTAGAACATTGACAGCTGGCCTCAAGTAACGATCTAAGTGGAGTTAAATAGAGCAGCAGCCTAGAACTAAACGAAGTCAGCTGAGGAAGGAACCTCAGAGCCAGCAGCTCCACTCACAGCCACCAGAGGGAGTCCATGGACAGAACTCACCGAAGTACCATTCATAACCACCGGAGGGAGTTCGAGAACAGAATTCACAACAGGGAACCCCACCATAACATCTTTAAGGGTTTCAGAAAGACCCTTTCTGAAAATTGCTGCCAGAGCCTCCTCATTCCATTTAGTGAGCACAGACCATTTTCTAAATTTCTGGCAGTATACTTCTGCCGCTTCCTGACCCTGACAAAGGGCCAACAAGGTCTTTTCTGCATGATCCACAGAATTTGGTTCGTCATACAATAATCCGAGCGCTTGAAAAAATGCGTCTACATTAAGCAATGCCGGATCCCCTGATTCAAGGGAGAATGCCCAGTCCTGAGGGTCACCACGCAGCAGAGAGATGACAATTTTAACCTGCTGAATGGAATCACCAGAGGAACTGGGTTTCAAGGCAAAAAACAATTTGCAGTTATTTTTAAAGTTCAAAAACTTGGATCTGTCCCCAAAAAACAAATCAGGGGTTGGAATTCCAGGCTCTAAAGCCGGAGTCTGGACAACATAATCTTGGATACTCTGTACTCTTGCAGCAAGTTGATCCACATGAGAAAACAAACCCTGAACATCCATGCCAGCGCCAAAATCCTGAACCACCCAGAGATTAAGAGGAAAAAAAAGACAAAACAGACTGCAGAAAAAAAATGGCTCAGAACTTCCTTTTCCTTCTTTTGAGATGCATTTAATTCTTTTTTGGCCAGTTGTACTGTTATGAGCTGGTGGTTTAGGAGCAACATGGGACGTGCTCTGGAGGAGGTGGTACCTGTACTGACCGCAGTTCCTGAGCTTAACACAACACTAGAAGTAGCCGTGGGATGTTCCTGTCACTCCCTAGACACCTCGTCACAGCCGGAGGACTAACTACCCCTAAAGATAGAAACAGGAAAGCTATCTTGCCTCAGAGAAAATCCCCAAAGGATAGGACAGCCCCCCACAAATATTGACTGTGAGTGGAGAGGGAAATGACATACGCAGAATGAAACCAGGATGTAGCAAAGGAGGCCAGTCTAACTAGATAAATAGAACAGGAAAGAATACTGTGCGGTCAGTATTAAAAACTAGAAAAATCCACCACAGAGTTTACAAAAATCTCCACACCTGACTAAAGGTGTGGAGGGTAAATCTGCTTCCCAGAGCTTCCAGCTTAACTGAATAAATCCATACTGACAAGCTGGACTAGGAAAAACATAGAAAGTGCAGAAAGATTAAGTCCACAACAAGTGGACTGCAAAAGAACAAAGCAAGGACTTATCTTTGCTGAACTGGTCAGAATGTCAGGGAAATCCAAGCAGAGATGTGAATCCAACCAGGAACCATTGACAACTGGCACAGGCTGAAGGATAGAACCGGGCTAAATAGTAGAGCCAGAAAGACAATCAGTGGAAGCAGCTGCTGACTACTAAATCCAAGGAGCAGCAGTACCACTTAAAACCACCGGAGGGAGCCCAAGAGCAGAACTCGCAAAAATGCCACTTACAACCACCGGAGGGAGCCCAAGAGCGGAATTCACAACAGGTGACTTATCTTCGTCATTTCTCCAATGCTCATCAGAACAACTGGTCAGATCTACTACCGTGGGCAGAATTTGCTTATAACAATCATACCAGCGAAGCTTCTACCAAATCACCATTTTTTATCATCTATGGTCAGCATCCTGGTCTTCCTCTACCGGTTGCTCCTGTCTCTAATGTACCGGTGGCTGATCTTCTGTCTAGAGAGTTCTCCAGGGTCTGGCAGGAAAGCAAGTCCGCTCTTGAATTAGCACGGGATAGGATGAAGAGACATGCAGATAAAAGGCGTCTGGATCCTCCCCTATACCAACCTGGTGATAAGGTGTGGTTATCTTCTAAATTTATCCATCTTAAAGTTCCTTCACGTAAGCTGGGTCCCCGGTATATTGGTCCTTTTGAGGTTTTGACTCGCATTAATGAAGTCTCTTACAAGCTAAGGTTACCCACCTCTCTCTGAATTCCCAATTCATTTCATGTGTCTCTTCTAAAACCGGTGGTGTTTAATCAGTACCATGCTTCAGTTCTTCATTCCCCTTCGCCTGCGTCCACGGATGATGTCTTTGAGGATAAGGATATTCTCGCTATAAAAAGACTTAGAGATAGAACTATGTTTTTTGTGGATTGGAAGGGTTTTGGTCCTGAGGAGAGGTCCTGGGAGCCTCGGAAGAACATCCAGGCTCCTCGAATTTTGGCTAGGTTTCTTTCAAGCCTAAAACAAGGGGGACGTAAAGAAGGGGGGTACTGTCACACCCTCGCTTCCACCGGGGTTCCCTGCACCCTGTTGTACTCACCTGTCTTCGGCGCCTCGGCGTGCCTCAACTGCTGAGTGTCCCCGCCTGGCTTCCTCTCCTCTGTGCGTGCTCCCGGTCTCTGCCTCTCGTTGGCTGCGCACGCACGCTCGGTTCAGCGCTGCACGCGCACACCTCTGAGAGTGTCCCTGCCTCTCCGTCCTTTCCTCTCTATCTTCTGGTGGGCTCCAACCCAGAAGTTCTCACAGCGCTGGCCTTATTATCCCGCCTCTTCCTCCAAACCTTGCCTTGTGTTCATTTGTGCCTGCAAGTGATTCTGGCCGCACTATTGTTCAGTGTTACGTATACCTGACCTTGTGCTTCTTCCATTATCCCTCTAGGTCCAGTCCTTGTTCCTCATCCAGTTGGCTGCTACCTTGTCCTGCCTGCTTGTCCGTGTCCATTGCACCTTTTTCCAGTCGCTGGTCTGACCTCAGCTACCTACCGGTTTGTGCTGCTCTCTTGTACCACCCCTCTGTCCTGTCTTAGTCCACTTAATCTTGTATACCTTTCTGGCTTCTACTTCTAGCCCTCTCACTCTGCCTTCCAGCTGCCGTGGCGATATTCTCTCAAGGGTCTGCCCCTAACGCTCCCTGTACAGGGGGTGGTCCATCTGGTCAGCTCGCCCGTGGGAGGATCGTTGTCACAGTCCAGTGGGTCCGCCCCTTCGTACCTTCTGTAGCGTCTCAGTCTTTGTCACAACTACATACCTGGATTTGACTCTTTCTGCACCGACAGTGTTTTGGATCTGCACCACGTCACCTGTCACACTCACCTTTTGATCACCTTGCCGAGGGCTCTGCCTTAAGAACTCTGCCGATTTGCTGTATATATTTCAAGGACTTGTTTCATTGCGGGCTATCAGTATATTGTTTTGTGTGTTATTGCTGTTGTACAAATACACTATTTTCACTAAAGAAACCCGTCTCTGTCTGTTCATTGCCCCACGCTACCAGAATCCTAGAGTTCCTACAATAGTATTACAAAGAGGCTCTCACAGACTTACATTGATTAGAGACCTCTGCGCCGCTCCATGAAACACTGGGGCAGCGGACAGGTCACAAACTGCAGGTGATGGAGCCGAGCGGAGGCAAAAAAAGATGAAAATGCCAGAAGCTGGGTATCATACAGTTGGTAACGGTCTTGGATTTTAAGGAGTCACTCCAGCAGTGAAATAAAAAAATGCTGGAGTGGTGCTTTAATGGGAATCTGTCTTCTCCGGGATGTATATCACCTATTAATATGGGAATACAGGTTATAAAAATGTTACACTAGTCCTACCTGTATGCCTCATATTAATGGTCTTGTTACTGAGAAATGTTATATTCTTTCCTTATGCTAATGATTTTTTCCAGGCTTCGGGGTATGTGGTGCTTGTAAGAATTCCCTTCCCCTGCCCTCATTGTAATACTACCCCCTCCCATGTGTGTCAGTTATGGTGCTGGAATCCTGCACCTGCATTGTGCGAGTCACCACAATCTGTACCTCTTCCTCCCTTCCCTCTATGGACTTCATTCAGGGATCTTCTGCACCGGCAAGTCACTGTGACCTCTCGTGAACGCGCCGATAATATGCTCTCCCCACTTCCTCCCTGCACAGTCATTGCTAGAAACCATGTGTACATGGTGATGACTGCAGGGAGAAAGTAGGGAGAGCACCTTATTGGCGTGCAAACCGGAGGTCACTGGAGCGAAGGTCACTGGCGCCTGCGCAAAAGATCCCTGAATGCAGTGCCCACAGAAGGGAGGATGAGGTATGTATTTTTGAGGGAGTGTAGGGCGCAGGATTCTGGGGCTGTAACTGACGTGCATGGGAATGTGGGGGTAGTATTATAATGAAGACATGGGGCAGGGATTTCTTACAGCACCACATGCTCTGGAGCCTGGAAGAAATCATTAGCAAAACAAAGAATATAAAATTTCTCAGCAAAGAGCCAATTTTTGGGAGGCAGATAGGTAGGACTAGTGTAACATTTCTATTACCTGTATGTCCATATTAAAAGGTCATATACGTCCCGGGGGGTGCAGAATCCCTTTCAATATGATGCAGCTCGTGGTTACTATAGGAGGGCTTGTTATACTAATACTTGTAAAAGACCCAGCTGGTAAGTATCAAAAGCCCCCGACCTAACCATCTCCAGCCCCTCAGACAGCAACTATTACATGTAAAAGACTGCTTATAATCTCCTGACAAAACAGTATAATAATCAGTTCCCTGTTGCCCCTCACCCACCTCAGCCCTCACAATACCCCCATCCTCTCACATTCACCCTCCAGTGCCCTGTCGCCCCTCCCTCACTTCAGCCCTCACAATTCCCTCATCCTCTCACATTCACCCCCCACTGCCCTGTCGACCCTCACCCACCTCAGCCTTCATAATACCCCCATCCTCTCTCATTCAGCCCCCAGTGACCATGACATGCCAGTTACCAAGTCTGCAGTCAGTGAGGCAGGACCAGGAAGTGTCTGAGAGAAATGCACGGTGGGCACTGGGACCCAGCATGCCTGAGCCAATCCAAGTGTGCACCAAACTGCAACCCGGAAGAAGCTCCTCAGATTAGTAAAGCCAGCACCGTACAGTGCAGGGGGGGAGACTCCACTGTGCCACCAGTTGCAGAATCTCCGTCAGGCAGGAGAGCAGACATTTTTCTGCTCTCCTCTTGTGCGGTGTTCTGCCTCATCAAAAAGCAGCAATGACTTTTGGGGAGCCCCTGCATGTGACAGGACCCGGGGCGATGGCCCCCTATGCCCCCCCAGTAGCTACGCTATATGAAATCACATAGATTCAATCAAGCACAATGCCATAATATTGAAGGAAGGTCATGACATTACCTGGTTCCTGCCAGCGTGTTGGTTTGAGAGACATAATATGAAAGTTCCCACCAATTAGTTTGCTATACACTTAAAGATAAGAAAATCTATCTTCCTTACTAGCTAAAACATACAGTCTTGGCACTGGCTTTGGTGCAACTGAGATCCATTGAAAGAGAAGTAAGACAAGATGCATTGAAAATGGCCTGGAAAAAAAAGATGGTACCCTCAACCTAATATTTTGTTGAACAACCTTTTAACGCAATCACTGTAAACAAATGATTTCTGAAATTCTCTGTGAGACTTATACACCTGTCCACAGGTATTTTTGCTAATTTTTAATGAGTAAGCTCCTCCAGTTGTTTGAGGTGTGAAGTTGCCTTTTCCAGTTTAACCTGTTTCAACATCTGCCATGGATGTTCAATAGAATTTAGATCAAGGTCCATAGAAGGCCATTTCAGAATAGTCCAATGCTTTGCTCTTAGCCATTCTTGGATGCATTTAGGTTTGTGATTTGGATCATTTGCCTGTTGGAACACCCATGACATGGGATTCAGACCAAGCTTTCTGACACTGGGCAGCACATTTTGCTCCTGATTGCCTTAATAGTCTTGAAATTTCATTGTACCCTGCACAGATGCACGACACCCTGTGCCAAATGCAGCAAAGCAGGCCCAAAATAAAATCAAACCTTCTCCATGTTTCACAGTAGGTACAATGTTCACTACCTTTGTTTTCAACAACGGCTTTGTAATTTGTTTACTGGGACAAAGAGGAGTCAGAAGACCATAGTGTCTGATTTCTCCTAGACCTGCACTGTTTAAAAGCACTTCACTTTCATATTAAATGGAGCAGGTTTCTTTTAGCAGTCCAGGGGTTAATATACTCAGTTGAAAACTCTTGGAAGCTTTGCTACATTAAGGCTCTCAGGCATTCAGTGTTGGCCACTCCTCTCTCCTATATATTCTGGGCCCTGGCAAGCAGAGCTAGCTTCATGCTGCATGGTTAGGAGATGGTGGTTTGTTGTTGTTGTTTGAGAAGACATTTGGTGGATTTATCTGAGACTGTTGCTAGGTTTTGGTTGTGTGCTAATTCCCATTCTTCGCCTACTTTGGTTTTACCCCATCTTCCACTCCCGCGTTTACCTCTGCTGTTTGTCTGAGTATATTTGTATGATTGGTATTTTCCTTTACCTCTGTTTGCATTACCTTGTTAGTCTGGTTCGTGTATTACGGTACACTATTACTCCCCTCTTCCCTGTGTGGAGGAAGGGTACAGACTGAGGGTGGATTTAAGAGCTAAAGCAAGGTACGTGGCCTCGGTGTCTTCACCATCAGAAGTAATCCAAGGAACAGGGCGAGCTAGAGCACTCCTAGCGTTAGTGACAGGGAAGAGCCCTTGGTCCCGAGATTATCTGTTTCAGGGAGGTAAAAGAAGCAGGGGGACTGACCGTAACTCAGCCCCTTGACGTTCCATTTGAGACTCTGCAAAGCATGCTTGGACACTGCAAAGGAAAGTCATATAAAAAAAAATCTGAAACAGGAAGTTGAGGTAGAGAGGGAATGGTAGGGCATTTTCAATTAATCTAAATTACAAAAGTGGTTAGGTTATAAAAGTAGATCGTTAGATACTGACAATTAGACTTTGAATATCCCCTTTAATTTAAAAAATGGAATGAGAATGTTTCTTCCTTTCAAAGAATAATTTGTTAATGATTCCACTTTGGACAAACAAAGTGAATGTCTAGTTGTTCAAAATAGAGAAATATTGTTTTTCAAGGAGTAATATAACATTTTTTGAGAGACAATATTTTCATGGAAGTCTGTGAACCCAGGAAGTTCCTTGCAAATATTGTATGAAGTCCATTTGGCAATAGTTGTATTTCTATGGTTAAGACTGGGCAGGGTAATTGTGAATAAACATAGTTTATGTAATAATCCAAACCGGGTTTTGAGTCCTGTCTTACCCTTTTTCTGTTCTGGTCATGCCAGGGGTTACCTTTCTCAGCCTCAGTCTGGTCTCAGGTTTGCTATTTATCCCCACTGTGTCCTGCAGACCATATCAGTTATAGATCTACCTATGATGTGTGAAGCTGACTCTGATATATCCTGATTTGTTCTGCTGCGTTAGCTGCCTGAACCCGTGTCTCTGTTTTCCCCATCTCCATCTTGACTCAGTGTTTCCCTTTTATGTGTTTACTACCTGATTTTGACTTGGCTTGTATCCTGACCTGCTTCTGTCTGATGTCTTTGGCTTATCCGCTCCTGACTGTTAAGGCCCCGTCTCACATAGCGAGATCGCTAGCGAGATCGCTGCTGAGTCACAAGTTTTGTGACGCAACAGCGACCTCCATAGCGATCTCGCTATGTGTGACACGTACCAGCGATCAGGCCCCTGCTGCGAGATCGCTGGTCGTGTCGGAATGGCCTGGACCTTTTTTTGGTCGTTGAGGCCCCGCTGACATTGCTGAATCGGTGTGTGTGACACCGATCCAGCGATGTCTTCACTGGTAACCAGGGTAAACATCGGGTTACTAAGCGCAGGGCCGCGCTTAGTAACCCGATGTTTACCCTGGTTACCAGCGTAAATGTAAAAAAAAAAAAACAATACATACTCGCCTTCTGATGTCCGTCAGGTCCCTTGCCGTCTGCTTCCTGCTCTCACTGACTCCCGGCCGTACAGTGAGAAGTGAGAGCACAGCAGTGACGTCACCGCTGCGCTCTGCTCTCAGTGTACGGCGGCTCAGTCAGAGAGCAGGAAGCAGACGGCAAGGGACCTGGACACCGAAAGGCGAGTATGTACTGTTTGTTTTTTTTGGTAACCAGGGTAAACATCGGGTTACTAAGCGCGGCCCTGCGCTTAGTAACCCGATGTTTACCCTGGTTACCCGGGTGCTGCAGGGGGACTTCGGCATCGTTGAAGACAGTTTCAACGATGCCGAACTCGTTCCCCTGATCGTTGGTCGCTGGGGAGAGCTGTCTGTGTGACAGCTCCCCAGCGACCACACAGCGACTTACCAACGATCACGGCCAGGTCATATCGCTGGTCGTGATCGTTGGTAAATCGCTAAGTGAGACGGGGCCTTTACTGACCTTTTGGCTTGTCTCTGACTTTGTGTTTTCTCTATTCCTTTGATACTGCTCTACTGACTAATATCTACCTGGCTTGTTTGACTTTCCTGTTGCCACCTAGTGGTAGCCTCACTGCTGTACCTGGCTAGGGTCCAGTAAACTATATATACTCCACTGGGTTGGTCTTGTGGAGGTCGCATGATCAACTGTGACCTAGGTTGCTCTCTGTCACGTGCTTCTGGGTTTCTGGCTCGCAGTGACGGCGGCCACATGTGTAAGTGATTAATATCACCTTCAGCTGTCCTCCTCATATATAGTTCACTGGACCCTAGCCACATCACTCCCTGTTTATTTTGGTAAAAACATGTGCATAAAAACTATTTTGTATGGACATAAATTCTCATGTTTTGATTGATTAATTGTGGTGCACACATTATTTATTTTTGGATATTCATCACATATTTTTTTTGTTGTTGTTCCAGTATGATTATTTTGTTTGGACGTTAATTTTCATTTATGTATTGCAGAAAAAATATATTTTTTTTTTATTAATCCTTTGTGCTGGTTATATATTTACTTTTATACACATATATAATGAAAAAAAAAATTTTCCACGGAGTAACTGTCACTTTTTCATTAATTGGTATACACTTTGTGATGTCCCACAAGATATAGTTATATATTTTTCTGGTATATTTATTTTTACTTTTATTTTTTATATTTTACCGTACAGTCTGGTGTTCCTTGTACCCCGCTACACATTTTTTCCATACCAATTTTTCATTTTTATGCTATTAATTTTAAAAATAAATTCTCTGTATCATCAATTGTTTCCTGCATGTGTATATTATTTTAATATATAAAAAATGATTTTATCTTCTGTGTAATCCCGAGTATATAACCTTATCCGCATTCGGGGATGAGTGGAAAGCGGCATTTCTCACTTCTACGGGTCTGTTTGAAAATTTGGTCATGCCCTTCGGTCTTACGAACGCGCCTGCGGTGTTTCAGAACTTCATGAAGATGTTTTTTTCTGATTTTATTGGGCGCTTTATCGTTGTATACTTGGATGATATCCTTGTTTTGTTGCCTGACAAGGAATCCCATATTGGTCATTTACGTGCTGTTCTTCATAGGATACACAAAACAAAAAGTGTCCAGGAGCTGTCCTTTCTGGGGATCATCCTTTCTACCAATGGGTTTCGGATGGATCCCGAGAAGGTACAGGCCATTGTTGATTGGGTGCAACCCAGAGACCTCAAGGGTCTGCAGCAGTTTCTGGGTTTCACTAATTATTATTGAAAATTCATCATGGGGTTTTCTCAGGTGGTCAAGCCACTCACTGATCTCACTCGCAAGGGGGCTGATCTCAAAGTCTGGTCACCCTTGGTGGTTGAAGCATTTTCTACATTAATGAAGTGTTTTATGTCTGCTCCTCTATTGGTTCAGCCTCATCCATCAGTACCATTCATTGTAGAGGTGGACGCATCGGAGGTGGGAGTGGGGGCAGTGTTTTCTCAGGGACCCGTTACTTTGACCAATTTTAAGACCAGGTGCCTTTTTCTCCAGGAAGTGATCTTCTGCGGAGAGGAATTATGATGTTGGTAACTGCGAGTTATTGGCCATAAAATTGGCTTTTGAAGAGTGGAGGCACTTTTTGGAGGGGGCAGTTCATCGGATCACGGTGATTACGGACCACAAGAACCTGTCTTACATTGAGTCTGCCAAGGAGTTAACTCCTAGGCGGGCGAGGTGGTTGCTTTTTTTTCTTGTTTTCATTTTTCTATCACCTTTCGGCCTGGTTCCAAGAATGTCAAGGCGGATGCCTTATCTAGCAGTTTTGATCAGATATCACCCCCGAACATCCTTCCTCCATTCTTCAGCACGGGGTCGCTGTTGCTGGGGTATCCTCTGAATTGGAGCATGAAATTCAGGAGGCTTAGTCTCTTGCTCCTCCCTCTTTGCCTGATAATAAGCTCTTTGTCCCCGTTCAGTAATGGTTGAGGGTTCTCCGGGAGTTCCATGATTCTGCTCTCAGTGGGCACCTGGGGATCTCAGCCACTCAGAAAGCCATTGCTAGGCTGTTTTTTGTCCTCCTTGACCTCTGATGTCGCTGTGTTTGTGCCTGCTTGTGATACTTGTGTTCATGCTAAGAGCCGCCATAACCGGCTGGCCGGGAAATTGATGCCATTGCCAATTCCGGACAGACCTTGGACTCATTTGTCCATGGATTTTATCATTGATCTCCCTTCTTCCAACAGCAAAACTGTAATCTGGGTAGTGGCTGACACATTCAGTAAACAGACGCATTTTGTACCTCTGGCAGGATTGCCTAATGCAGAAACACTATCTAAGTTGTTTGTTGAGCATGTTGTATGGTTGCATGGCATGCCTTTGAGTGTGGTTTCTGATAGACGGGTACAATCAGGTGATCAAGGCGGCATTCAGCCACCGAAACGCGTTGTGTGTTTAGCATTTTATTAAAGGTTTGTACATTTTATAACCTTCTGTCCTTTTCTATATGCCCAATGCTCCACCTGACCGCACATTCTTTCCTTCATTTGTGTTTTGTCTATTCCTTTGGTACTGTGCTACTAAAAGCTACCTGGCTTGTTTGACTTTCCTGCTGCCACCTAATGGTAGCCTCACTGCTGCACGACAGGCCTGCTTTGTCTAGGTGCAGCCCTCCTTCCTCTCTATAGCCATCTAGTGGAGCTTGCACCTACCTGCATTGCAGCAGAGTGACAGTTTACAACCAAAGTTTGGTTTGGTTACCAGAACGGTACCCGAATGTGATCCAGGACCATCATATAATAGCCAGTGAAATTGTTATCCTTCATGTATGCAGTCAAATCCCCTGAAATAGCAGGGAGGCTTTAAGGTTGGCTACTATCATTTCTTTGTTAATCAATGAGGATCAAATTGACCAGATTCCAAATAGATCAACAATTTACTGTGTTTCCAGATTATATGCCAACTAATTGATGAGTGCAAGGAGAAGTCACTGTATCCCATCCTTAAGGCTTTTAACATGTAGATTTACACTTTATATATATGGTATTGAAAATGTTTTGTAGGGGGCAGACATTGTACTATAACTGTATCAAAACCTTTGTATAACTGACTATTCATTTTTTTAGGGGAACTAGGCAAGGGTCTCCCTTGTCACCCTTATGTGCGAGTGTGACCTTTATTGAACCATTCCAAATAAATGAATATAGGAAAACAATGTTAAAAGGGTTTTGATATGACAGATATATATGCAAGAAATACAAGCTGCACATCCTTGGGTCCTGCATTTTGGTGAAAGATTTTTTTTTTTCTAAAAAAAAGTGCTTTTGCTATGTAACTGTAGTAAAACATAAGAAAGCTATACAAATTTGTTATCAACAAAATGATATATAGTAGATCCTGTTTATAATGATGTAAAAATATTGGTAGAATAATTGCATTTTTTCTAACCCTTCCACTCACAATATTTATGCAATCTTCAAATTTAGAGGATTTTTACCCAACTTTTTTTTCGGCTTTGTAGTGAATAAACAAAACATTGGACATTCAGGCTTTGTGAAATGTACCTCAAATTAATTAAAGTGAAGTACTTTAATTAATGCCATATATCTTACTGATCAAATTAATGAAAAAATATGGAATCAATCAAAGTTGATGGAATAATTAAAGAATGAAATAAGAAGTCTCATTTAATATTTTGTTTCTGCTCTTTGGGTTATTATGATGGCCTGGGTTCTCCAAGGAATGAGTTTTACTACTGATATTAATATCTTGCTGGCCCCAAGATTGATTGACTGATCAGACTGGCAAGATGGAGCCTTGTCACAGTCATTGTAAATTGCATTCTTAAAACAAATGTTGAAACAAGTCTAAAATGAAAATTAATCTGCAGGTAAATGGGTTGTTCAGTTCCATTTAACATTGAAGTTAAGGCTACTTATGCCATGTAATAACAAGCCAAGCAGTGGCCCTTGCCAGTTCCTTATTTTCCCTCTACATTGAATGATGCCATGTTTTATGTCCTGACTTGAAATGGAAAAACATATGCCATTTGCTAAAATTTCTTTAATTTGATGGAGAAATGTTACAAGAAAGCAGAATGTTCAGAATGTTTTGTGTCAAATCTGTGATTTATGTATTTGCTGCAAAACCAATAAACTGGACTAAAGGGTTATTCTGATTTATTTCCATTTTCAATTTTCATTGTTGAATATTTTTCAATACTGCTTGTAAAAACACTAAATTAAAAAAAGTCTAACAATACCAATCTATGAAGATGGGAATAACTCTTTAATCCGCTAAATTAAATATGATTACATATTTTGCACCAAGGTTGTTCACAATAAATATAATAATCATCTTATTGAGTTGTTTTAAGATTTAATCTATTTTAGCTTTTATGAGCATTTTATACAACCAACCAGAATGTTTAAGTCCTCATAATATAGAGGCAATTTCAGTACAAATAGTATCTGTTAATAATGTGCTCCAAAGCTACATACTATTAAAATGTCATAAAAATATATTCTGCAATATGAGAATTATTATTGAATTCATATAACTCAAACTGATCCATCTAAACTTCATTTGTGTATCTTAATAACAAATATATGCCCATGAATATTTATTAGAATTTGTGACATTTTTAGAATATTGCTGTTTCCTCACATTTATTAGGATTAGGAATTTATCCACATTAAGTTAGGAAATGTGTAATTAATCATTTACTTTATAGAGTGCCTTCAGGTTTTAGACTGCAGTAGTGTTGTTATTTATGGTTGAGATTAAGAAATGTATTCAGATTAATCTATTTTATACATTGCTTTTGAGTTTTAGGGATTTTATAAAATACCCAAGCATTTTACACAAGACCTTCTCTTCTCACCATTCCGGTAACATGTACACTACCTATATAATTAGCTTCATTGCACCAGTGAAATAGTAAGCAGTTCAAGTCCACTTGTAGATTTACCGTCTATACTCGAGTATAAGCCGAGATTTTCAGCCCAAATTTTTGGGCTGAAAGTGCCCCCTCGGCTTATACTCGAGTCACGGTCGGCGGGTGAGGGGGAGAGGGGGCTGAGGCATACTTACCAGCTTCCGGGGCTCCTGGCGCTCCCCCTGCCCATCCCACGGTCTTCGGTGCCGCAGCTCTTCCCCTGTTCAGCGGTCACATGGGACCGCTCATTAAAGAAATGAATAGGCTGCTCCACCTCCCATAGGGACGGAGCCGCATAATTCATTTCTCTAATCAGCGGTGCCGGTGACCACTGACAGAGGAAGAGGCTGCGGCACCGAAGACCAGCTGTCCGGGGGAAGGAGCGGGACGCCGGGAGCAGGTAAGTATTACATATTTACCTTCCCTCGTTCCACCCGCCGGGTGCCGCTCTGTCTTCGCGTCCTCTTGTTCTGACTGTTCAGGTCAGAGGGCGCGATGACGCATATAGTGTGCGCGCTGCCCTCTGCCTGATCAGTCAGTGCGGAGAGACGCCGGGACCGGACGCTGGGGAGCTGCAAGCAAGAGAGGCGAGTATGTGTTTTTTGTTTTTTTTATTGCAGCAGCAGCAATGGCACAGATTTATATGGACTATCTATGGGGCAACGGTGCAGAGCATTATATATGGCACAGATTTATGTGGAGCACCTATGGGGCAACGGTGCAGAGCACTATATATAAGGCATAGCTTTATGTGGAGCATCTATGGGGCAACGGTGCAGAGCACTATACATAAGGCACAGCTTTATGTGGAGCATCTATGGGGCAACAGTGCAGAGCACTATATATAAGGCACAGCTTTATGTGGAGCATCTATGGGGCCATAATCAAAGGTCAAAGGTGCAGAGCATTATATATGGCACAGCTATCTATGGGGCCATAATCAAAGGTGCAGAGCATTATATATGGCACAGCTATTTATGGGGCCATAATCAAAGGTGCAGAGCATTATATATGGCACAGCTATCTATGGGGCCATATTCAAAGGTGCAGAGCATTATATATGGGACAGCTATTTATGGGGCCATAATCAAAGGTGCAGAGCATTATATATGGCACAGCTATCTATGGGGCCATAATCAAAGGTGCAGAGCATTGTATATGGCACAGCTATCTATGGGGCCATAATCAAAGGTGCAGAGCATTATATATGGCACAGCTATCTATGGGGCCATAATCAAAGGTGCAGAGCATTATATATGGCACAGCTATCTATGGGGCCATAATCAAAGGTGCAGAGCATTATATATGCCACAGCTATCTATGGGGCCATAATCAAAGGTGCAGAGCATTATATATGCCACAGCTATCTATGGGGCCATAATCAAAGGTGCAGAACATTATATATGGCACAGCTATCTATGGGGCCATAATCAAAGGTGCAGAGCATTGTATATGGCACAGCTATCTATGGGGCCATAATCAAAGGTGCAGAGCATTGTATATGGCACAGCTATCTATGGGGCCATAATCAAAGGTGCAGAGCATTATATATGCCACAGCTATCTATGGGGCCATAATCAAAGGTGCAGAGCATTATATATGCCACAGCTATCTATGGGGCCATAATCAAAGGTGCAGAACATTATATATGGCACAGCTATCTATGGGGCCATAATCAAAGGTGCAGAGCATTGTATATGGCACAGCTATCTATGGGGCCATAATCAAAGGTGCAGAGCATTGTATATGGCACAGCTATCTATGGGGCCATAATCAAAGGTGCAGAGCATTGTATATGGCACAGCTATCTATGGGGCCATAATCAAAGGTGCAGAGCATTATATATGGCACAGCTTTCTATGGAGCATCTATGGGGCCATAATGAACTGTGCAGAGCATTATATATGGCACAGCTTTATGTGGAGCATCTATGGGGCCATAATGAACGGTGCAGAGCATTACATGTGGCACAGCTTTATGTCGAGCATCTATGGGGCCATAATGAACGGTATGGAGCATCTATTTCTAATTTTGAAATTCACCGGTAGCTGCTGCATTTTCCACCCTAGGCTTATACTCGAGTCAATAAGTTTTCCCAGTTTTTTGTGGCAAAATTAGGGGGGTCGGCTTATACTCGGGTAGGCTTATACTCGAGTATATACGGTAACTCTAATAAAAGAAATATTGTTTTGTATTCAAAAGGAGTGTGCAATTGATATTTATTCTATAAAACCATTACTATTCTATTCAAACTGTTAAATTACTGTAATTGATGGATCTAAGAAATGCTCAATTATTTTCACTGTATTATTTTCAATTATTTTCATTGCACGGCGAATAAGCCTCCTTACCTTGACAAGCCAGCTGGTATGTCACTCTCCATAAGGAGAAACCTTACCCCTTAGACCCCAGTCCAGAGCCTCTCGCCTAGCCAAATCAGTTCTCATGCTTCGCACTGATGAGGGCCAACAGCCCGAAACACCGTGTCTGAGAATTGAGATACTGATTTGGCTTTTATCCTAAGTCATATTGCACGACTCGTTAAAAGGTTGATTGTGACTTGTAGGATCGCTGCTTCCAATAGGTGGCACTATAGAGTTAAGTCCTCTTTTTCTCAGAAGAGGCAATTTGCATATTTAATTATTTTCAGTGCAATTAATAAGGTTTTTTTTCACATTTTGACAAATCGGAGCTAAAGTGTTCTTTGTTTTCCCCTGTATTAAGTATGGTTTTGACACTAGGACAGATTTCTAATAATTAAAAGAAACGAATACAGGAAAGATAAATATCTTGGTACTGTGTTAGCCAGTAGATAGAAAAATATTTAGAATTGAGAGTCCTCAGACAGTCTGTGCCTGATGAAGAGACCTGAGTAGTCTCGAAAGCTTGCAATTTGTTACCATCTTTTCAGTTAGCCATTAAAAGGTATCAACCACTGAGGACTCTCAATTCTAAATATTTTTCTAAGAAACAAATAGCAATTAAAATCATGTAAGACCTTGCCAATATGCTATATCAATTGCAGATTTAGGAAATCTTTGCTTCTGTCACTACTATATTTGATAAACAGTATTTTTAACTTAAAGGGAGCCTGTCAGCTCATAAATTCCATCCAATTTGAGGGCAGCATGTATAAGACACTGGTGGTACGATCTCAGAAATTTACAGTATTTGACTCCTAAATAGTGATGAGCGAATATACTCGTTACTCGAGATTTCCAGTGCACGCTCGGGGGTCCTCCGAGTATTTTTCGGAAATTTAGTTTTCATCGCCTCAGCTGAATGACTTACAGCTTTTAGCCAGCATAAGTACATGTGGGAGTTGCCTGGTTGCTAGGGAATCCCCACATGTAATCAAGCTGACTAGTAGCTGTAAATCATTCAGCTGAGGGGATAAAAACTAAATCTCCGAGCACTAAAAAATACTCGGAGGACACCCGAGCGTGCTTGGGAAATCTTGAGTAACGAGTATATTCGCTCATTACTACTCCTAAACACTGCAGCATTTCAGAGAAAAATGATAAGGAAATTAATAAACCATATTCTACCTCACCTTTAAATTCTTTCCCATTTCCCTTTAAGTATTCCTCTTAACAGAATAAAACTTAGATTATAGCTAGTAGAATCTATGTCCTCAAATTATCAGCAATCACTAAGCAAAGATACAATGTTGACAGAAGCTACTGTGGTATTTACAGAAAGCTGTATGCCCTGGTCACGCTGACCCTAAGGTCAGTATGGTCTAGGGTATCAACCTTGAACATCAAAACTACTTACACTGCATCTTTTGCATTTAGCTTAAAGTACCGTGTTATACAATGATTGGTTGTTAATTGTTTGTTCTGTAAAATGATTGGTCGTTTCATGATTCTCCTATGTCCCCCTACTTGTACTCCCTTCTATGAATTTACTATAAGAGTTGTACCTCGAGACAATGAGAGTAGTTCTGTTCTATAATAGATCAGAGCTCTTGTGGCTACAATAAACCTTTTAACCCTAACAAGGTTGTGACTTCATCCTTGGGAGACTGAGAAGTTTTTCCTTATCATCTGGTGCCGAAACCCGGGACTCAGCGATCATCACACGGGGATCTTCACGGCAAGGCTCAGGCGGAAAAGTGGATCGCTGCTAAAAGCGCGCAGCAGGTGAGATTCTCCTGTTTTATGTAGTCATCCACTTTGCATGCTGATAATTGCTTGATCCTGTCTGGTGTCGCCTGAGGTACCTTTTATGTTTAATATTTATGTCCACTCTCCCAAGTGATCTATTTTAATTATTGTAAAGTTTTAAGTTTGCATATAAGGCGTATATAAGTATTAAGAAAAGAATAGTGTTTAAAGTCTATCTCTTTTTCTTTAAAGTTGTTTGTTCTTTCACGAACGTAATTTCAGGGTACTGTAAGTTTCTAAGTTCATCTTGAATATTTAGAATATATGTATTTAAAGTTCTAACAACCATATTAGTATCATTCATATCTTTAAGACTGAACATTGTTAGCTAATTCAGCTGGTCTGATGAGACCCACATTTGTTTCCTGGCGCGGTGACTCCAAGAGATTAAAATACTATGGGAAATATCAGTAGTCATTGTGCAAAACCTACTGAAACCCCTCAGAAGGAAACTAAATGTGTACAATTTTCAGAAGGGAGTCCGATGATTTATATGATTGATACGTATGGGCAACCTGCTTACACCATATGGAATAGGTGGAGGTCCATGTTACCTGATCTACCAGTTGAAGGGACATTAGTAGTGTTGAGCGATACCATCCGATACTTGAAAGTATTGGTATCGGAAAGTATCGGCCGATACCGGCAAAGTATCGGATCTAATCCGATACCGATACCCGATACCAATACAAGTCAATGGGACACCAAGTATCGGACGGTATCCTGTATGGTTCCCAGGGTCTGAAGGAGAGGAAACTCTCCTTCAGGCCCTGGGATCCATATCAATGTGTAAAAGAAAGAATTAAAATAAAAAATAGGGATATACTCACCCTCCGACGCAGCCTGGACTTTACCGCCGTAACCGGGAGCCGTTGTACCTAAGAATGCGCGCTTGAAGGGCCTTAGATGAGGTCACGGCGCTCTGATTGGTCCGTAGCGGTCGCGTGACCGCTACGCGACCAATCACAAAGCCGTGACATCACCTAAGGTCTTTCAAGCGCTTGAAAGACCTTAGGTGATGTCACTGCTTTGTGATTGGTCCGTAGCGGTCACGCGACCGCTACGGACCAATCAGAGCACCGTGACATCATCTAAGGCCCTTCAAGCGCTCATTTTTAGGTACAACGGCTCCCGGTTACGGCGGTAAAGTCCAGGCTGTGTCGGAGAGGTGAGTATATCCCTATTTTTTATTTTAATTCTTTCTTTTACACATTGATATTAATCCCGATACCGATTCCCGATACCACAAACGTATCGGATCTCGGTATTGGAATTCCGATACCCGCAAGTATTGGCCGATACCTGATACTTGCGGTATCGGAATGCTCAACACTAGACATTAGATGTTCCTTTGTTAAAAACAATCTCATCATGCTGTACAACTGAGGCTGAGAAAACCATGTATTGTGCCTGGCTAGAAAGAGCTGCATCAGTAGGTATTCCTGTTGTTCCTCCTGCACCCATTACTCCCCCTTTGCCAAATGCCCCACCATCATATTTTGCTAACAAACCTAGATTAATGAATATGATGGATTGTGAGGATGACATGATGCTAGCCTGCATTGCCCAGAGTATATTAGATCGAGCACGTGCAACCCCGTCTGCTCCTATTACCTCACAAGTAGCAGCTGCTGCACAATCAGGCGTCCGGCCCATCACAGAGGTTGAGACTGTAAAATTTAGTCCCCCTGTAATGAAAAAGGAAGAGGAAATTAGAGCCAGCAACATTTACCCTCATCAGGATGTGCAGCAGCATGCTGAGAAAGTGGCCTTAATGGATAAAAATTATACTAACATCATTATTGATAATATCGTGCCCACTAGTAGACGGAATACGGCCCTTCCCACAGCATCTTAGGCACAATTATTTCCTCTGCAGGAGATGACGGGTCCAGGAAATGAATCCTGGAAAATGAGAAAGCCATATTCCTGTACAGATTTGTTTGAGGTTATTAAGCAAGTTGGGGCATATAAAAAGAACCCTAGAAAATCATGGGAAGTATTGGATAAGCTTTTCCACACTCATCAAATGTATGGCCAAGATATATTACAAGTGCTGCATACGGTATTCACTCCAGCTGAAGTAGTTGAACTTTTAAAGGATACCAGCTATGCTGGACCCTGCTCCTACATTTAATGTTGACGAGGTAGCAGATCAGTGGGCAAGAGTACGTAGCAACTACTTTCTCACCTTTAAACAAACCCCTGATTGGAATGCAATAGCTAATATCCAACAGGGACTTAATGAGTCTATAAGAGAATATTATCACCGGTTTAGTCAACTGGTTAAAGATCAAAGTGCAGATAAAGACTTGTTTACCATACCTGAGGTGGCTGTTATACTGATACAAGCCTTTGTTGAGGGACTAAGGCCAGTACTAAAGACAAGGTTAACTACAAAAATGCCCCATTGGAAAAATACACAGATTGCAGCTGTAGTAGATGATTTATACCATCATGAGAGGAATCTTGAAAGTGCTCAGAAAAAGAAGGAAGAAAAATTAATGCAACTACAAATTGCCGCTACTGAGTGGTCTTTGAATAAATCAAAGAATGACGCTGGTAAGAATGGTGATGGAAGGAACAGAGATTTCAAATGTTATAACTGTAATGGTAAAGGTCACATTGCAAGATATTGCAAGAAACCAAAAAGACAACAAGTGCAGACAGAGAATAAGCAGGATTGACTAGATGATAGTGATGTTATGTGTGACATTACCCCTTTAATGTCTTTACACAGGTCTCCTGTTCCTGCCAAAGAACCTGTACTGCACTGTGACATTGCAGGAACTAACATTCCCTTTCTTGTTGATACAGGTGCATCTGTCTCTCTGATAAATGATACTTTTCTCCCAAAAACAGGGGAAAAGCTGAAAACAGTAGGAGTTACCGGAAGACCTAACTTTCTTTCCATTTCAGATCCTGCACCTGTGACCATAGGTCCAATAACAACAGAACATTCTTTCCTCTTGTCAGCAGATGCCCCGATAAGCCTTCTGGGATGGGACCTGCTATGTAAGCTAAATTGTACTATCTTTTGTACCCCGGATGGAGTGCATATCCAAGTGCCAAAAGGCAACACTGAGGACGTAGTAACTTTGTTGTATATGAATCCAGATATCACTCCTGAGAACAAAGGTCTGGATCACGAAGTAGAATCAATGTTGTTGAATGTCCCCAATAAATTGTGGAATGCAGATTCTACCGAAGTGGGTCAAATAAGTCATGTCCAGCCAGTACAAATTGCATTAAAACCGCATTGTATTCTCCCATGTAAGCCTCAATATCCATTGAAACCTGAGGCAGAAATTGGCATTGGCCCAACCATTCAGTCTCTCCTGAAACAAGGAGTCCTGCGAAAAATTCAGAGCCCTTGTAACAGTCCAATTTACCCAATAAAGAAAGCTGGGGAAAAGGGTGCGTGGAGAATGGTGCAGGATTTAAGGACCATCAACGAAGTTGTGGTACCACTGCACCCAGTGGTCCCGAATCCTGCTACCATTTCAATGCAGATACCGTCAGACAGCAAGTATTTTTCGGTTGTTGATTTGTGTTCTGCCTTTTTCTCCATTCCCATTCACCCTGACTCACAATACCTTTTTGCTTTCACCTACAGAGGACAGCAGTACACTTGGACGAGATTACCACAGGGTTTCCTGAACTCCCCAACCATCTTTAGTCAAGCACTGAGCAACAACTTGGCCGATTTAAGTCTCCCATGTGGGTCAGTTCTGATCCAGTATGTGGACGACCTGCTGCTGTGCTCCATGACAAAAGAAGAAAGTCTGAAAGATACAGAAGCCCTTCTGTGCTTTCTGGCAGAGAATGGACACAAAGCAGCAAAAGCTAAGTTGCAACTTTGTCAGATTAAAGTAAAGTACATGGGAAGTTGTTTGACACAGGGACAGAGACATCTTTTGACTGACAGAGTAAGTGCCATACAGCGTCTATCCATTCCCCTTAACAAAAAGCAGATGAAACAGTTTTTGGGGACAGTGGGATACTGTAGACAGTGGATTTTGTGTTTTTCTGTTCATGCTACTCCTTTGTATGCTCTGACCCAAGACTCAGTTCCGGAACCCTTTGAGCACACTGAAGAGACTCAGACTGCCTTTCAGGAACTGAAGACTGCGCTCTTGACCGCACCTGCGCTTGGACTGCCGAATTATGCTCTCCCTTTTCATCTTTTTTGTCATGAGGTTCAAGGGCATGCTCAAGCTGTACTGACACAAAGGCACAACGATGCCAACCGACCTGTTGCCTATTACAGCGCCCAGTTGGACCCAGTCGCTCAGGGGATGCATGCCTGCCTCAAAGCTGTTGCAGCAACCGCATACGCTGTAGAAAAATCTGCAGATTTGGTTCTCATGCATTCACTGACTGTGTGGGTTCCTCACTCCGTGTATGCTTTGCTCAACTGTCAGAGGACCAGACATGTCACCCAAGCCCAACTGACCAAGTGGGAAGTGACTCTTTTGCAACCCAGTCACATCACCCTCCGCAGGTGTTCACAACTTAACCCTGCTACTCTCCTTCCTTATGAGACAGGATTGTCTCAGAGAGAGGAAGATGGGGGTGTAAGTGACACAGATTTTTCTGGTGAAACTGATTTTTTTGTGAACACAGCAGACGACCATGACTGCATACTTCACACGCAGACGTTGACATTGCCAAGGGCAGACCTACGTGAAGAACCCTTACAAAATCCAGACTTGGTGTTTTATGTAGATGGGAGCTGCCACAGACAGACAGACACTGGAGAATTGAATTCTGGATTTGCAGTAGTGGATGATCGTACTGTGATACATGCTGAAGCACTGGGAGCTCCACATTCAGCCCAAAGAGCAGAGTTAGTTGCACTCACAAAAGCATGTCAGCTAGCTGAAGGGAAACATGTGAACATTTACACAGACTCAAGATACGCTTTTGGGGTGACACATGACTTTGGTACCATCTGGAAGATGAGAAATTTCCTTACTGCAACGGGCTCCCCAATAAGCCATGCTAAGGAAATTGCTCAATTACTTGATGCTATACATCTCCCAAAAGAGATTGTGGTTATCAAGTGTCAGGCTCATACTTCTGGACAGGATCCAGTAGCGAAAGGAAACAGCCGAGCTGATGCTGCTGCAAAGGGGGCAGCAAGCAAAACAGTTAAAACACTCTTACTGAGTCTGAAAGAAATCCCAAGTTGGGAAAAACTCAAAACAATGCAAAGTAATTGTTCTCCACAGGAAAAGGCCCGATGGAAGGATAAAGGGTGCACCCAGGATTCTGATGGTCTCTGGAGAGACAGCGAAGGTAAACCAGTAGCCCCAAAATCATTGCTCACAGCGCTAGCAGACATTGCCCATGGTTTAACCTATGGGGCAAAAATGCGATGCAAAATTTGATATACATGTACTGGTGTGCACCTGGGTTCACAGCCATCGCGAAAAGAAAGTGTTTGTCATGCCAAACATGCCTCCAGCAAAACGCTGGAGGAGCTGTGAAAGCCCCACCTTCGCACCTTCCATCAACCGAGGGTCCTTTCCAGATTCTGCAGATTGACTACATCCAGCTACCCAAGCTGGGTAGACTACAATATGTCTTGGTATGTGTTGATCAATTTTCAGGATGGGTAGAGGCTTATCCAACAGCCTCTCAGACAGCAGAAGTAACAGCATCTAAAATCTGCAAGGAATTTGTATGTAGGTATGGTATCCCCCAGGTAATCTCAAGTGACCAAGGCCCTGCTTTCACAGGTAAAGTGTTTCAACAAATGTGTTCGATGATAGATGTAAAACAGCAACTACACACCCCCTATCACCCACAAGCTAGTGGGAAAGTTGAAAGGTACAATCGAACAATAAAAGAGAAATTGGCTAAATGTTGCAGAGAGACAGGAATGAAATGGCCAGATGCATTACCATTAATATTGATGGATATTAGGACCACACCACGTGGCCAACTGCAATTGTCACCATTTGAGGTTCTGTATGGAAAGTTACCTAATCATCCGCTTTCACCCCCAGAAACCATTCACACTGCTCAGAACACCTTGAATGTGGACTACGTCTTACGTCTACAACAACAGTTGAGAGATATTTACCGGAGCGTTCATCTGCAGCAACCACAAGCTAACTTGACCTGTCACGTGGTGCAGCCAGGAGACTACGTTTTGGTGCGTAAGTTCCTGCGGTCTGGTTCTCTTACAGAAAGGTGGGAGGGTCCCTATCAAGTCCTGTTGACGATGCCTACCAGCATAAAGGTAGAAGGAAGAGGGGCTTGGATCCACGCATCTCACTGCAAGCGAGTGCACCCCACAGCTGAGACGACATCCTTGTCTACTACAGCCAAAGAAGAACCACTAGACATCATCAGCACCACGCACCCTGAGCTGCACCCGTAAGTGTTGCCGTGGTCTGAGGCGAAGCAGAAATACGTTTCCCTCAGACTGCCACCTAAGTCGCAGCTGAAACAGCTGAAGATTTATCCAGCGCTGTTCTTCCTTCGCGTGAAGAGGATACTCAACAGAAGAAGATGACACTATATGAGCAGTTGTATGGTCCACATGCTAACAAAAGACTATGGGGAGCGGTGATTAGTATATGGTGCCTCTTGGTAGTAATCATAATATTGCAAATTGGTAATGAACATAGTTTTTCCTCAGGTACTAATGATCCAGCAGACCGGTCTGATCCTCCCTTTGAGAGACGAAACAAGAGAGGATTGTCTGATGTCCATGATTGCATTGAGTACTATTGTAAGCCTAATGGTTATGAAGCTAGATGTATAGTATGGTGCTTTGATCAGAGAGAATTCCTTAGAGGTAAAAGAGATTTACACGAGCACCTACAAGAACCATGGGACAATAGGTTACTAAACATGCATGACACTATAGCTAAACGGACAGGTGTAAAAGATTGTTGGATCTGTACACACGCACCCATTTCCTCCAAATCAATGCCATTTCTAGCTACCCCAGTTCCTATGGATGAATTAGTTTTGGGCCTGGATGATGCATTTTCCTTTCCTGCAAATCTAAGTGCATCACGATACAATAACACTCGAGTAGCCCTCCCCATAGCAGGGTGGACCGCCCCACCATGGTGGGTTGCTATCAGAGACTTGTCCCTCATATCTCCTCATAGCACAGCTGTGTGTGGCCCTGGTTCCACTAGTATTCGATGTAATAGGATTAACATTTCAAATAATGACTTGGGAACCATACCAGTAAATTTAGAGTCACTACAAGTAATATTCATACCAAGCCGCATTTCCTATACAGTAAACAGTGAAGAATCCACTATATTTGGGGGACTGGTGTATGAGCTAACTGAAGGAACCTCTGGTTTCTTGCACGACTTAATAAATGGTTCAGGATATGATGACAATGAGAACAAGTGCAATGAAACAGTAAGAGGTATATTGAGGTTCCCTTGGTGCCCATCTCAAAGATTACAGCCCTTAATATGGTATGCTTCTGAAATTTCTTACAGGTTGCTGTCCCATCTAGGAGGTGAACACATTATACTTCCTGAAAATATGTATTACGTTTGTGGAACTTTTGCTTACAAATTTCTACCTTATGACGGAGTTGGCACATGTACACTAGCAAGATTGACTCTAGCTACATGGACCATCTCTCATGATGAGATAGACCTTGATCAGATACCAAGACATATGATGCAAAAACGGAGAACAAAGACAAAACCACTTGTACACACTCCATGGTATACAAAGTTTGGACTTACTTTAACCATCACAGGTTTGGCTATACATAACTCGCACACTATAGAACAATTGGCTGAGCTGTTTGATAATGTAACAGATGAGGTGTTTGATGCTATTTCTATATTGAATAATCAGACTAAGTTTCATGCCAAAGTACTTAATCAACACACGATTGTCCTAGACTATCTTACAGCCAGTCAAGGAGGTACAGTATGTGTCAGATAATTGGACCAGCATGTTGCAACTACGTAGATACAAACTTTTCAGTACGGGTAGATAAGCACATAGCTAAAGCTATAGAGCTAAAAGAAAGGTTTCGAGAAGAAAATTCCCAGGACGATGACTTCACTCTGGGAAGCTGGTTCCAATGGCTGAACTCATCCACCTGGTTCAAAAGTATAGGAGGTTGGTTTACAGGTATTGGACACATGTTCCTACAGTTATGCCTCATAGCCATCGTTATTGCCTTCCTGATTAAAATTATCAAGTGTATCATAAGGAAAATACGAAAGCCCAGACATGTCTTAAACGTACACCTACTACCAGATAATGAAAATTCTGACATCCCTCTTCTCGCTCCACCCACTCAAAGGGAAGGCCGCAGATATTATTACTTCGATGTGGAAGTGTAAGTGATAAAATAATTATCAGAGAGAGGAATGATAAGGAAATTAATAAACCATATTCTACCTCACCTTTAAATTCTTTCCCATTTCCCTTTAAGTATTCCTCTTAACAGAATAAAACTTAGATTATAGCTAGTAGAATCTATGTCCTCAAATTATCAGCAATCACTGAGCAAAGATACAATGTTGACAGAAGCTACTGTGGTATTTACAGAAAGCTGTATGCCCTGGTCACGCTGACCCTAAGGTCAGTATGGTCTAGGGTATCAACCTTGAACATCAAAACTACTTACACTGCATATTTTGCATTTAGCTTAAAGTACCGTGTTATACAATGATTGGTTGTTAATTGTTTGTTCTGTAAAATGATTGGTCGTTTCATGATTCTCCTATGTCCCCCTACTTGTACTCCCTCCTATGAATTTACTATAAGAGTTGTACCTCGAGACAATGAGAGTAGTTCTGTTCTATAATAGATCAGAGCTCTTGTGGCTACAATAAACCTTTTAACCCTAACAAGGTTGTGGCTTCATCCTTGGGAGACTGAGAAGTTTTTCCTTATCAAAAAACATTAGTGATGAGCGAATATACTTGTTACTTGAGATTTCCTGAGCACGCTCGGGTGTCCCCCAAGTATTTTTTGTTGCTCGGAAATTTAGTTTTAATTGCCGCAGCTGAATGATTTACATCTGTTAGCCAGCATAAGTACATGTGGGGATTCCCTAGCAACCAGGCAACCCCCACATGTACTTATGCTGGCTAACAATTTTAAATCATTCAGCTGCGGCAATAAAAACTAAATTTCCAAGCACTAAACAATACTCGGAGGACACCCGAGCGTGCTCTGGAAATCTCAAGTAACAAGTATATTCGCTCATCACAAAAAAACATACTTTAATAGCTAGCGAAGTCCAAGATCACACTTTAACCTAGTCCGATAGGAAGGTCCCTGGTGGTTTCTGCTCCCTTGCTTCCCTGTGTAGACAGGTCTCTGCCTATATACGCATATAGGTAGAGATCTGTCAATCCAGGGCATCAGGCAGTGAGAAATAAATGGGGACTTGCCTGTGTGACTAGACTTCGGTCCCTGAAGGATTTTAGAGTATGCTATTATCTGAAATGCTGCAGTGTTTCAGAGTTAAACATATCTGACCGATATCATACAGCCAGTGCCTGATACATCTTTATTGAATTCTGATTAAAATTGTAAATGCATCAAAAAAACACCATAACCAAACCAACCCAAAACAGCACCACAGGGAGGTCCCTGACCCTGTGCTAACCTGAGTCACCCTACCTACCAACGGAGGTTGGCTCCCTAAAACCTGTGCACTGGCGCCCCCGCGCGATGACGGCCCTGCTAGCCCTATAGGCCTTGGATTGGCAGGGGAGTGAAGAATTGGATGGTGAAGGAAAAAGAAGAGGCTATATGTTTCAATGTGGTAAATATTCCAAGCGGGAGCTGATTAAACTGTGCAATAAATTATCTCAAATAAGGGTATTGTCACAGCTCCCAGGTATTAATGCTGCGGGGAGGGCTGCACACAGCAGCAATGGAGCTGAGCTAAACGCCGGTTACTAACCTGGTAACCAAACAGGACCTTAGATATGTGACAGAGTGGGAGGAGGTCAGGGGCAGAGCCAGATGCCAGAGCACAGAGAAGGGATAAATACTAGAGCGTTACCAAACAAGCAAAGATCGGAGCCAGGAGATCACGAGGTACCAAAAGGGAGAGACAGAGGATTATCAGATGCAAAGCCAGAGGTCAGAAATCCAGAATAGCAAACAGAGTAACGCACAGAGAGCAAGATAAACACAGTGCAAACAGGGCAGACACTCCAGGGGTCAAGCACACAAACTAAAGCAGAATGTATAGCTGACAGTGAAACTCAGCTAGGAGTGAGTATAATTACCCATCCCATCTTGAAAGAGAGGCCAACAATATTAACCCTGAGATAACGGGACATTAACCACGTCCTAACCATGACAGGTATAACTAGTAGGGTTGAGCGACTTTTGCTTTTTTAGGATCGAGTTGGGTTTTGTGAAACCCGACCTTCTCGAAAGTCGGATCGCGTGAAATCGGCCGATTCTACTGTAAAGTCGGGTTCCGGACCGGAACACGAAACCCAATGCAAGTCAATGTGGATTATTTTTTACATTTACTTAATCTCTCTCTCTCTCTCTCTCTCTCTCTCTCTCTCTCCCCTCCGTGCAAAGCATATGTTGTGTTTGACTGCGGAAATCACTGCAGCCCAAACGGTAATATGGCTCTATGACGCCACAGAAACCAGGCCGGAACCTATGTCATCACGCTGCCCACACTCCTTAATTGGCTGAAAAAATGGCAGGGAAGGCGTCATACAAAATGCGACTTTGGCGCCAAGATCGCCGACCACGTGGCCGATCCCATGCTGGAGTCGGGTCGGGTTTCACGAAACCCGACTTTGCCAAAAGTCGGCAACTTTTGAAAATGAACGATCCGTTTCGCTCAACCCTAATAACTAGTCAAAAGTTAGCTCTTCTTACTGCTATGAGTACATAGTAAATATTACTGACTAGTATTGCTCCTACAAAGAATTAGTAGGCACTATCACTTCATATCATAGACAGATGCCGAATTACTACATATAGATATAGCCTAAATCACTATTGATATATTAACACAGGTCAGTAACAGAAGAGAGGCTATTCACTCATAGCCACATCCATGCACATATTTTTATCATGCGTATATATTCCCATGTTACTGGCTAATGAGGTCAACGATGGCAGACTTCATATATTTTGAACATACACAGATATTTTCCCAAATATAAATGGCATAGCATGATTCAATTGCACATGGCCCGGATAGATAAATCATATGGACATAATATATACAGATTACACATTTCCCAAAAAATATTATTTCTATTTCAGGAAAAACAATCAAGTTATCATATGTTCCTTATCTGTCCCATCAAAGCATTTCCCTTATTACAGTAATGCTGCAACCAAGGTCATTGATAAAAATATGTGTATAGATGGGGCTATGAGTGAATGACCCTTGCATCTCTCTTCTGTTACTGACCTGTATTAATATATCAATAGTGATTTAGGCTATATCTATATTTAGTAATTCGGCATTTGTCTATGTCTGTGGCGCTGTTTTTGGTTGGTTTGGTGATGGTGTTTTTTTTATGCATTTACAATTTAAATCAGAATTCAATAAAGCCTTTTTAATGATAGGAGATACAGTGAGCCCCTAATTATGCTCCTAGGTACTTATTCCTTTGAACTGTGAACTAATTTCAGTGCCTGATACATGCTGCACAACCACTGCTCAGTACAGTACTGATGCTACATATACAGTGCTTACAAAATCCATAATATAGGAGATAACTTACTGATCACTGGGGCCTTCACCAGTCCCAAGAGCAAGATCACCAGAACACAGAGACCCAGGCTCTAAAAAGCCTCATTTTTAATATAGCAGAGGGAATAAAGGGAATCTGTCACCACATTTGACCTATCTAAACTATTAATATGGGCATATGCGTTACAGAATGCTGAGGAGCGTGATACCTGTATACATCATATCCGATGCCTTGTTCTTGAGAAATCATCTTTTATCACTTTATGTAAATTACCTCTTCCAGGTTAATGGGAGAATGGTGCACGGAAGATAACTCTGCCTCTGGAGCTTACTTTAAATAAAAGGGTGAGTTACCAGTGTGAGACAAGTTACAGATGAGTCGCCCACCAGGCCATGGGGTACCCATACCGGATCTGGTGTTCACAGGGGGATGTCACGGTGGCGACCCGGTCTGTGGCCCTGGGCGCCCATGTAAAAGGGGAAAGTCTTTGAAAGGGATTTGGTGGATAGAGTTTATGTTCATGACGCCACCTGTGGAATTCGGTCAGTGGGGACCAACGCTGCTTTAAGGGGTCCGCTGGGGTGATGTTATGGCAGCTAGATGGTATAACTTCCCACAGGTCAGGTGAAGTGTATCCCCAGGACTCCCGGTGTGTAGATGGAAGATAGTAAATGGTGCAGTAAAGAATGAGGACACAGGGTTGCAGTCTCTTTACCTGGTTTACTGAAGACTTCAGGCAGCCACAGACCAGGGTACCAGATCACAGGGTAGACATGGTCTGGCCGGCTTGGAAGCGAATCCAGAGTCCCCTTTACCAGGTGGAGTTAAAAGCCTTCCTCTAGCGCGGTGGTGTTGTAGTCCCTTACTGCCTATGGCTTCAGATAAGGTCCTCACAGTTCTTCTCTCTGTCTCCCATATAGGATAGGACATAACCCGTATGACTGGTGACTTGGGCCTTTTTTAAAGGGACTCTAGCACGCCCCGGGCTCTATCCATGTCACCGTGCCTCCTGGGTATTAAGGCGGTCAGGTAACTTGCAGTTCAGCTCTCCTGCCGGTCTCTGATGTAAGTCATAGAGTTCCTTACAACCTCGGTGGTCCGGCTACCGGTTATCTGCACGTCAGAAGGAGTCAGCCTGCTCTTAGTTGGTCTCCCCTGATGTTACTCTCCTGTGCTTTGCTCTCCTGCATGCTCACTGAACAATGTTCGGCTTTCTGTATGTCTCCTTCCAGGAGCTGTAGTACTTCAGACTACATGGCCCCTTCAGACCTTCTGACCCTCTAGGTCGGTCTGCTCCCTTCTGTCTCTCTGACAATCTACTCTTTTCTCTCTTTCCCTCCAAACCACAATATATACTGTATAGGGGAGTCACCTAGTAAATAGGATCAAAAGCACCCCCTTGTGGCCTGGAGTGTGAACATGTTGTGTGTATGATGGTTACCTGATAAAAGATATCCTTCATCGCTTCCAAATGTAACATCACTCTCCCTGTGAGAAAAGCAATGCTACTGTGATGACCAGGACCCTGGGGCGCCACACTCCCCCCCCCCCCCCCAGTACTCCCGGACTGGGAAAAGAAGAACAACAATACAAATTAGCAAAAAGACATACAAATTTTTGGAATGCTGTGAACATGTGAAACAAGTTAATGTAAACTGAGACAGAAACAAAAGAAAAAAGTAGGCCTAACAAAACGGGAGTCACCACCATATAAATGCAAAATCACAGCTTTATTTAATACATGTAAGCAAAAGGGGAAAACACTCTTAAAAACATTAAAACAAGGAGATAACAAAACTCCCACAATAACAAGAGCCCTGAATAAGGCAAAAAACCCGCACAGACCCAAACAGGGTTAAATACACATGCCTGTTGTGAATTTGGATTCTGGGCTCCCCCGGTGGCCGCTTGTGGAATTGGACTTGTCATCCTCTTTCCTGTTTCACCTGATTCCATCAGTAGTGGGTGTCGCTATTTAAGCTCATTTCTCTGGTGGTTTCTGGCCGGTCAACAATGTTATCTGATGCCTCTCAGTGCTTGTTCCTGCTTCTAGACAACTACTAGATAAGTTGGACTTTTGTCCATGTTTTGTTTTGCCTATTTGTTCCAGTTCACAGCTGAAGTTTTGTTACTGTGTCTGGAAAGCTCTCGTTGATCAGGGATTGCTACTCTGGCGTTATGAGTTAATGCCAGAGTTTAAGGTAATCTCTGGATGGTGTTTTGTTAGTGTTTTTCTGCTGACCATGAAAGTATACTATCTGTCTTCTGCTATCTAGTAAGCGGACCTCAAATTTGCTAAGACTATTTTCCTGCTGCGTTTGTTGTTTCATCTGAACTCACCGTCATTATATGTGGGGGGCTACTGTCTTCTTTGGAATATTTCTCTAGAGGTGAGCCAGGTCTTATATTTCCCTCTGCTAGCTATTTAGGTCTTAGGCCAGAGCTGGGCATCTAGCGATAAATAGGAAATGCTACCTGGCTATTTCTAGTTGCGCGGCAGGCTTAGTTCATGGTCAGTATAGTTCCATCTTCCGAGAGCTTGTCCCTCTATAGGCTTGCTATGATCTCT
Source organism: Ranitomeya variabilis (assembly GCF_051348905.1). Classification (NCBI taxonomy): domain Eukaryota; kingdom Metazoa; phylum Chordata; class Amphibia; order Anura; family Dendrobatidae; genus Ranitomeya; species Ranitomeya variabilis. The sequence goes on along the minus strand of NC_135237.1, from coordinate 254,972,253 downwards.
GCCTGCAGAGATCATGACAGTTTGACCGGCCAATAAAGTGTTAAAGACCCAGGTTGAGAAAGGAGAGTTATAAGAAGTCTGCTGGAATTTTTTTTTTTTTTTTTTTTTTTTTTTTTAAAAAGACTTAGTCCCAGAAAAGCCTGCTCACCGCAGATCAGTGCAGGGTACAATAGCAGAGCCTGGAGAGGCAGCAGTGTCATGATCTCTGCAGGCAGAGATCATAGCAAGCCTATAGAGGGACAAGCTCTCGGAAGATGGAACTATACTGACCATGAACTAAGCCTGCCGCGCAACTAGAAATAGCCAGGTAGCATTTCCTATTTATCGCTAGATGCCCAGCTCTGGCCTAAGACCTAAATAGCTAGCAGAGGGAAATATAAGACCTGGCTCACCTCTAGAGAAATATTCCAAAGAAGACAGTAGCCCCCCACATATAATGACGGTGAGTTCAGATGAAACAACAAACGCAGCAGGAAAATAGTCTTAGCAAATTTGAGGTCCGCTTACTAGATAGCAGAAGACAGATAGTATACTTTCATGGTCAGCAGAAAAACACTAACAAAACACCATCCAGAGATTACCTTAAACTCTGGCATTAACTCATAACGCCAGAGTAGCAATCCCTGATCAACGAGAGCTTTCCAGACACAGTAACAAAACTTCAGCTGTGAACTGGAACAAATAGGCAAAACAAAACATGGACAAAAGTCCAACTTATCTAGTAGTTGTCTAGAAGCAGGAACAAGCACTGAGAGGCATCAGATAACATTGTTGACCGGCCAGAAACCACCAGAGAAATGAGCTTAAATAGCGACACCCACTACTGATGGAATCAGGTGAAACAGGAAAGAGGATGACAAGTCCAATTCCACAAGCGGCCACCGGGGGAGCCCAGAATCCAAATTCACAACACATGCCCATGTGTGCACAATAGCTTAAACCACAATGAGGTGGCTACTGTTGACCAGCCCTGATGGTCCCAAGAACTGGCTAAAATACACAGGCATATAATAGGCCAAACAATGTCCTGACTATCCAGCTGTAATAATAATAATGTGGTGGTGCACCATAATACCTGTAAATGCAAAAAATATAAGCAACACAGGCATAAACATGAGATCAAAGATGCAAATACTGTAACACAGAAAAAGTGCTATACCCACCACATGATAAATCTGTAGCCAAAGATATACAACAGCGGACCTCAAAGATGTGAGTAGCCAATGGGCCCCAAAATAAGACTGGCCCAGAAGGGCATGTGTACCCTGCGGGAAAAATGCGGGCAGTGGACACCCGACGCGTGTCGCCACACTAAGGTGGCTTCATCAGGGGTAGTGCCTGTGAATCCTGCCCCCAGCTTATATAAGAAATAAATGATAAATAACATACCATGTGCAGCTGTGAAGCGGCCGAGCGCGCCGCATGGAGTGGGTGTAATGGCGATCACACATGCCGGGCCCGGCGTGTATACAATGCGCATGCGCCGGCGTCCAAGAGCGGAAGTGTGAGCTCCGCTCATGGTCGTCCTGGCAACAGGTGCATTAGACGTATTTGAGTGTGCGCACAAAAGATTATAAGAGAAAGAAAGTAACGGTTGTAGCATAGAGTAGTATACATAGTAAAAAATGTAGTATGAATGGAATCTGGCAAAAATGGGCAACAGGGAAGAAAATGTTAGCAGCACAGCTACAGAAGCGAGTTTGTGGTGAACCCTAAAGCACCTAGAGCTGACCTATAAAAGAATGGCATGTTATATACAAATACCTAGAAACCATAAGGAGCAGGCAAGAAGGGTTAAATACATTCACCGATTAAGGTATACAGGTATGTAACTATTTTGATAATAATAAACATGAGTAAGTATAAATAAATAAATACAAATAAATAAAAGAAAACCAATATACCGGATCCAAGGCCGTATGACAAAGTATGGGAAGCACAAATAATGTGCAAGAAACCAGTCAGTTCTTAAGTACAGAGCAATAACACAGACTGCACAAAAAATGCAAAGTGCCAATCATACACTCAAACAATGTTCAAGCGATTAGGGATGAACACGAGAAGCCATTCACTGGTAAATATGTCCAGAAGTCCCAGTTGTATAGTTTATTGTTTATAGAAGCCCGTGAACAACAAGTCCTCATTGATTCCAGTGGGAATTACACAGTTCAGATCAAAGATCCACTTGGACTCCCGCTTTAGGAGCTCAAGAGTGACATTACCACCCCTCATGTTCATCTGTACTGCTTCAAGTCCCAGAATCTTCGTGCCAGCCCATTGTGAATTGTGTTCAACCAAATAGTGCGCAGCCACAGAAGTCAGGGTTTTCCCTTTTTCCTTGTCCTTTTTCGCCGTGGTAATATTGGAGAAATGTTGCTGTATACGTCTCCTGAGCTCCTGTGTGGTTTGACCCACATACACTTTGGGACATGGGCATACCAACGCATAGATCAGGTTCCGGGATCTACAATTAAAGTAAGTCCTGATGGGAGTCTGTGAAAATAAAGAAGGCACCATAATTTTTGCATCACCACTGGTAAATGGACAAATATTGCAATTTCCACAGGGGAAAGTGCCCATCAGTCTCACCCCTCTATTGAGTCTCGTGACCGGTCGCTGGAAATGACTGTGGCTCAGACGGTCCCTAAAACTCCTAGCCCTCCTAGCCACCAAATTTGGTTGGGAGGCAATATGGGGGAGAAGTTTCGGTTCACTCTGTAGAATGCCCCAGTATTTGGATAGGATCCCCCGTAAGTCCTGCCACTGATTGTTAAAGACTGTAATTATTCCCAAAGGTTTCTCGGTAATCCTGGGAGTGCCCTGTAAAAGTTGTTTTTAAGAGTGTTTTCCCCTTTTGCTTACATGTATTAAATAAAGCTGTGATTTTGCATTTATATGGTGGTGACTCCCGTTTTGTTAGGCCTACTTTTTTCTTTTGTTTCTGTCTCTGGTACTTTTTAGGCCTAGGTTGAGTCCCATTTACCGTGGTGCCCCCACATGTGCTTTTGCTATACAGTGTTTATATGTGGTTCTTTTTTTTTCTCCACATTTTCCGGGCGTTGGCACACGGTTTGGTTACTGTGTATATTTTGATTGACAGTGTATTTATTTATTGTATTTATCATCAGTATGGATTTAGCGGCAAGAGAAGCCGCATGGAGTAGCCAGGCTAAGAATTTATTTTCGGATGATGGTCCGGTTGTTGCAGATAGTAGATCTGGGACCGATGATTTTCATCAGGTGACCAGGGAGCTAACTAATTTACACAAAGCATATGCTAAAACTTGGTGGAACTTGAAAACCTTAGAGGAATACAAACGTGTGGGTATTATACCTAGGGGACTTAGGGTACAAATATTCCCTGCTTGGGAGGTTGATGAAGGGTTCCAAAATATTTGGGAGTCGGGTTTATCCAAATGCTCTTTCATTATTATAGACATGTTGATTGAACATGATCAGGAGGTTTTGAGGTCTCTGAAGGATAAACTTCAAATACACGAAGGTAAATTGAATGGCTTTGACCATAAATCATTAGTGGAGCCTTTTCAGGAGCAGCTCAAAAACACCCTTGATAGTTTTGAAAAAGAAATCACCACCAAGAAGAGACAGAAGTTTAAGAGAGATCAGATAGATTTCAAAAATGGTCGTGCCTTTAAGTGGACACATAAGGGCAATAGGAGGCCTGGATATAGGCCGGATCAGGCTGAGAGTATTGTGGCCAGTGCATCGGACATACCCTCCAGTGATGGTTTTTTATCGTCGGAACAAAGCGACAACGAAGGCGTAGGAGGAGGGGTCGGAGGAGGAGACGTGTTCCAACAGAAGCGTGTCCGGAACCACAAGGCATGGTCGCCCCGACACAAACGGGAGACGCGGCAGAACAGGAGACGCTAATAACGGATCCAATATGTACCACTGGTAAGTTGCAGATTATTAATTTGTCTGACTATGTGCTATCCGAACGAGAGACCAGGTTGTTGCAAAAGGGTCTCTCTTTCTGCCCTACCAGTGGGCTTGATAAATTTACTTTTGTCAAGGATGTCTACCTGTTCTGCAGACAGCTCACTTTTAAACTACTCTATCATCGTCCCTCGGCTATAGATGAACTGCCCATGGCCGACAGACTTGTCTTGAGGGATCTTCTTGACCTTCTAGATGAGGGTGAAGGGTGCCAGCCCAGAAGGAAGTTCACCGGTAGGCTTCCCTCACAAGCGACTCCCCCGTTTACCCTGTTCCCGGCGGTACAGAGTTTCTTTAATGCAGTGTGCAGTGAGGTACATGACCTTAAGTTGGATCCAAGTAGGGGGAGAAACATTAGTCAATGTGATCAGGCTATCCTCACTAAACTGGGCTCCAATAGGGACTTTGTCATCCGCGAAGCGGATAAAGGAGGCAATTTGGTGATTTGGCCGGTTGACCTTTATACACGTGAAGCCATGCGACAATTGGGGAACACAGAGTGTTATCAAGTGTTGCCCTCAGATCCCACTTGTGTTTTTCAGGGCAAACTGAATCGATTGTTGGAGGCTGCATACACACGCAATATTATTAACAAACGTGAACGAGAATTTCTAACCAACCACCATCCCAGGACTCCCACCTTCTATATGCTCCCTAAGGTGCACAAGTCCTTACAGGTTCCACCGGGTAGGCCCATAGTCTCTGGGATTGGTGGGTTATTGGAAAGGCCGTGTGTTTATATTGATTTTTTTCTTCAGCCTTTAGTTGTGTCTCTCAAGTCTTATGTGAAGGACTCCACATTCCTTATTCAACAATTACAGGATCTGGAAATTCCATCAGGGGCATGGCTGGTCACTCTGGATGTGGAGTCGCTTTACACTAGCATTGGACATGAATGGGGCATACATGCTGTCTCGTATTTTCTGGACTTGAACACCACAGGTGATAGAGGACATGATTCGTTCATCCTGGATCTACTGCATTTTGTCTTGAATCAGAACTATTTTATTTTTGATCGCGTCTACTACAGGCAAGTAAGGGGCACTGCTATGGGGGCACGCTGTGCCCCGTCATACACCAACCTCTTTTTGGGTTGGTGGGAGGCTACAAGGGTGTTCTGTTCTAATTATTTTTCTGAGAATGTCATTAGGTATTTTCGCTATATTGACGATATTGTGTTTATCTGGACAGGCACCCTGGAACTGTGTAAAGAATTTGTGAGCACACTCAATGACAACCCATTCAATATTCATCTTACATCACAATATTCTCAGACTGCAATCGAGTTTTTGGATTTAACATTGCAGGTGAAGGAACAAAGAATTCTGACTACTCTATATCGAAAGCCTACGGCTACCAACAGTCTCCTTCATTTTGACAGTTTTCACCCTTTGCATCTCAAAAAAGGTATTCCAAAGGGTCAGTTTTATAGAGTCAGGAGGAACTGTAGTGAACATAGGGATTTCACCATGCATTCTCGTGAGCTCACTGCACGGTTTCGGGAGAGGGGTTACCCCAGGCGGGTTATTTCCCGGGCGTTCTCGGCAGCTAATAACAGCAGCAGAGAAGAACTTTTACAGGGCACTCCCAGGATTACCGAGAAACCTTTGGGAATAATTACAGTCTTTAACAATCAGTGGCAGGACTTACGGGGGATCCTATCCAAATACTGGGGCATTCTACAGAGTGAACCGAAACTTCTCCCCCATATTGCCTCCCAACCAAATTTGGTGGCTAGGAGGGCTAGGAGTTTTAGGGACCGTCTGAGCCACAGTCATTTCCAGCGACCGGTCACGAGACTCAATAGAGGGGTGAGACTGATGGGCACTTTCCCCTGTGGAAATTGCAATATTTGTCCATTTACCAGTGGTGATGCAAAAATTATGGTGCCTTCTTTATTTTCACAGACTCCCATCAGGACTTACTTTAATTGTAGATCCCGGAACCTGATCTATGCGTTGGTATGCCCATGTCCCAAAGTGTATGTGGGTCAAACCACACAGGAGCTCAGGAGACGTATACAGCAACATTTCTCCAATATTACCACGGCGAAAAAGGACAAGGAAAAAGGGAAAACCCTGACTTCTGTGGCTGCGCACTATTTGGTTGAACACAATTCACAATGGGCTGGCACGAAGATTCTGGGACTTGAAGCAGTACAGATGAACATGAGGGGTGGTAATGTCACTCTTGAGCTCCTAAAGCAGGAGTCCAAGTGGATCTTTGATCTGAACTGTGTAATTCCCACTGGAATCAATGAGGACTTGTTGTTCACGGGCTTCTATAAACAATAAACTATACAACTGGGACTTCTGGACATATTTACCAGTGAATGGCTTCTCGTGTTCATCCCTAATCGCTTGAACATTGTTTGAGTGTATGATTGGCACTTTGCATTTTTTTGTGCAGTCTGTGTTATTGCTCTGTACTTAAGAACTGACTGGTTTCTTGCACATTATTTGTGCTTCCCATACTTTGTCATACGGCCTTGGATCCGGTATATTGGTTTTCTTTTATTTATTTGTATTTATTTATTTATACTTACTCATGTTTATTATTATCAAAATAGTTACATACCTGTATACCTTAATCGGTGAATGTATTTAACCCTTCTTGCCTGCTCCTTATGGTTTCTAGGTATTTGTATATAACGTGCCATTCTTTTATAGGTCAGCTCTAGGTGCTTTAGGGTTCACCACAAACTCGCTTCTGTAGCTGTGCTGCTAACATTTTCTTCCCTGTTGCCCATTTTTGCCAGATTCCATTCATACTACATTTTTTACTATGTATACTACTCTATGCTACAACCGTTACTTTCTTTCTCTTATAATCTTTTGTGCGCACACTCAAATACGTCTAATGCACCTGTTGCCAGGACGACCATGAGCGGAGCTCACACTTCCGCTCTTGAACGCCGGCGCATGCGCATTGTATACACGCCGGGCCCGGCATGTGTGATCGCCATTACACCCACTCCATGCGGCGCGCTCGGCCGCTTCACAGCTGCACATGGTATGTTATTTATCATTTATTTCTTATATAAGCTGGGGGCAGGATTCACAGGCACTACCCCTGATGAAGCCACCTTAGTGTGGCGACACGCGTCGGGTGTCCACTGCCCGCATTTTTCCCGCAGGATACACATGCCCTTCTGGGCCAGTCTTATTTTGGGGCCCATTGGCTACTCACATCTTTGAGGTCCGCTGTTGTATATCTTTGGCTACAGATTTATCATGTGGTGGGTATAGCACTTTTTCTGTGTTACAGTATTTGCATCTTTGATCTCATGTTTATGCCTGTGTTGCTTATATTTTTTGCATTTACAGGTATTATGGTGCACCACCACATTATTATTATTACAGCTGGATAGTCAGGACATTGTTTGGCCTATTATATGCCTGTGTATTTTAGCCAGTTCTTGGGACCATCAGGGCTGGTCAACAGTAGCCACCTCATTGTGGTTTAAGCTATTGTGCACACATGGGCATGTGTATTTAACCCTGTTTGGGTCTGTGCAGGTTTTTTGCCTTATTCAGGGCTCTTGTTATTGTGGGAGTTTTGTTATCTCCTTGTTTTAATGTTTTTAAGAGTGTTTTCCCCTTTTGCTTACATGTATTAAATAAAGCTGTGATTTTGCATTTATATGGTGGTGACTCCCGTTTTGTTAGGCCTACTTTTTTCTTTTGTTTCTGTCTCTGGTACTTTTTAGGCCTAGGTTGAGTCCCATTTACCGTGGTGCCCCCACATGTGCTTTTGCTATACAAAGTTAATGTAAACTGGAGCTTCCCTTTATGGGAGGTATGGATGCTTGAACGTTACTGGAACATATTTACATAGTATGCGTACTTTTAACAATAGAAAACATTATATTAGCTATGAAATGCAATTACCCTTACGGGTGTACTACTTTAAGGCTTCAAAGTGCAAAACAAATGCTATGTTACTTTCTTTAAAGTGCAGAACTTTCCTACAAACGGAGGCTACCCCTACGGGTATGTGTAATAATTCTAGGGGATAACTCAGGAGACTCTTTGCGTGGAACAAGACAACTACAGGACACAGTTTTATAAGTGGTAAAGTCTATATTATCACACAGTGATTCAAACAGGTGCAGAGAGAAACTCAAGTCCACAACACTTGGTGCAAATATCAAATGCAGCTCAGCAGTCTATAGGAAACTTCAGAGGAAAATGCAAACACGCAGAAAGTCTATGAAGCACAATTATTCTTGAGGATACTTAACACGAATAAGTCCTTGCTTAGTCCACAACACAGATAGATATGCTTATAAGGCAGTTCAAATAATATCTTAGCTCAACCTAAGGGGCAGCTGTTTGGGGCTCAAGTCCTTTTTGGAAGTGCATCTGAACAGCAAGGTGGATTGCTGTTGAGGGGAGATAGAGAGAGAAAAAAAAATATATAAATCTTCAGCACAGCGAGTGTGAGCGAGCTGAGTGTGACCTGAGCGTAAGTGTGAACGGCGGTAAGTGTGTGACTTGTGATTCAGTGACTTTGGAATCAGGGAGTTTCCAAGGAAGGAATTGCTTCTGTTTTTTTTTTTTAAATTAATACTTTGTATTTATTTTTAATTAACGTTTCTGTGTGGTGCAATCCCCATTAAGAAATGTGCTCCACAATTGTTAATGCCATCCAGTGCACATCTTGCCACATGTATGCAGTCCTTGACCAGCTGGTCGAGGGTGCATACTGCTGTGCGAGATGTGAGCACATTGTGCATTTGGAAACCCAGATACTGGATCTAAATGTGCAGCTGGCAACACTGAGATCCATAGACAATATGGAGAGGAGTCTTCTGCTCACAGAGCAGACGCTCAATGGGATAGATGAGGAGGGGGATGGTAGGATGGAGCTGCAGGACAGTGTGGCAGTTAGCTGGGTGACAGATAGAAGGCGGGGTAGAGGGAAGAGTGCCAGGGAGGCTAGTCCTGATCTGGCACACCCCAATAAGTTTGCTAAGTTGGCAGATGAGGGGGGTGCCAGTACAGGGGTAGCACTGCTGCAGCCAGGCATGTCCTCTGAAAGCCGGAGGAGTGACTGCTCCAGTAAGGAGGGAAATAGGAGAGCAGGGCAGGCCAGACAGGTGCTGGTAGTGGGGGACTCAATTATTAGGGGAACAGATAGGGCAATCTGTCACAAAGACAGGGATCGTCGGACGGTGTGCTGCCTACCTGGCACTCGAGTCCGACACATCGCTGATCGGGTGGACAGATTACTGGGAGGGGCTGGTGAGGACCCAGCGGTCATGGTGCACATTGGCACAAATGACAAAGTTAGAGGTAGGTGGAAGGTCCTTAAAGATGATTTCAGGGAATTAGGCTGCAAGCTGAAAGCAAGGACCTCCAACGTGGTATTTTCCGAAATACTGCCTGTACCACGTGCCACGCCAGAGAGGCAATGGGAGATTAGGGAGGTTAATAAGTGGCTCAAGAATTGGTGTAGGAAGGAGGGGTTTGGGTTCCTGAAGAACTGGGCCGACTTCTCAGTTGGCTACAGGCTCTACGCTAGGGACGGGCTGCACCTCAATGGGGAAGGGGCAGCTGTGCTGGGGGAGAAAATGGTTAGAAGGTTGGAGGAGTGTTTAAACTAGGGATTGGGGGGGAGGGTATTCATTTTATAGGAGGGGAAGATAGTGCAGATAGAGACCTGGGCACAAATAAGGAAGTTGGGGGTGGCGGTGGCATGGGGGGTGGGGTTAGAACAGTTAGTAATTTAAGAAAGAATAGAGGTACAGAGAGTAACATCAAGTGCATGTATACTAATGCCAGAAGCCTCGCCAACAAAATGGATGAATTAGAACTAATGTTGTTGGAGCATAATTATGACATGATGGGGATATCTGAGACGTGGCTGGATGAGAGCCATGACTGGGCTGTTAACTTGCAGGGCTATAGCCTGTTCAGAAATGACCATACAGATAAGCGAGGGGGAGGGGTGTGTCTATATGTAAAATCTTCCTTAAAACCCATCCTGCGTGATAATATAGGTGAATTTAATGAAAATGTAGAGTCCCTGTGGGTGGAGATAAGGGGAGGGGGAAAAAATAATAAATTACTGATAGGGATTTGTTATAAATCTCCAAAAATAATGGAAGCAATGGAGAATATCCTCGTAAAGCAAATAGATGAAGCTGCGACTCAAGGAGAAGTCATTATTATGGGGGACTTCAACTACCCTGAAATAGATTGGGGAACAGAAACCTGCAGTTCCAGCAAAGGTAATCGGTTTTTGACAACTATGAGAGACAATTACCTTTCACAACTGGTTCAGGACCCAACAAGGAGGGGGGCACTGCTAGACCTAATATTAACCAACAGGCCAGACCGCATATCAAATATAAGGGTTGGGGGTCACTTGGGGAATAGTGATCACAAAATAATAAGTTTTCATGTAACCTTTAATAAGATGGGTAGTAGGGAGGTGACAAGGACACTAAACTTCAGGAGGGCAAATTTCCAACGGATGAGAGAGGATCTTGGTGCAATTAACTGGGACGATATCCTGAGACACAAAAATACACAAAGAAAATGGGAGACGTTTATTAGCATCCTGGATAGGACCTGTGCACAGTATATACCGTATGGGAATAAACATACTAGAAATAGGAGGAAACCAATATGGCTAAATAGAGCTGTAAGGGGCGCAATAAGGGACAAAAAGAAAGCATTTAGAGAATTAAAGGAAGTAGGTAGTGAGGAGGCATTAAATAAATACAGAAAATTAAATAAATTCTGTAAAAAGCAAATCAAGGCAGCAAAGATTGAGACAGAGAGACTCATTGCCAGAGAGAGTAAAAATAATCCCAAAATATTCTTTAACTATATAAATAGTAAGAAACTAAAAAATGACAGTGTTGGCCCCCTTAAAAATAATCTGGGGGAAATGGTGGATGAGGATGAGGAAAAAGCCAATATGCTAAATGACTTTTTTTCATCAGTATTTACAAAAGAAAATCCCATGGCAGACAAAATGACTAGTGATAAAAATTCCCCATTAAATGTCACCTGCTTAACCCAGCAGGAAGTACAGCGGCGTCTAAAAATAACTAAAATTGACAAATCTCCGGGCCTGGATGGGATACACCCCCGAGTACTGCAGGAACTAAGTACAGTCATTGATAGACCATTATTTTTAATCTTTAAAGACTCCATAATAACAGGGTCTGTACCACAGGACTGGCGTATAGCAAATGTGGTGCCAATATTCAAAAAAGGGGCAAAAACTGAACTCGGTAATTATAGGCCAGTAAGCTTAACCTCTACTGTGGGTAAAATCCTGGAGGGCATTCTAAGGGATACTATACTGGAGTATCTGAAGAGGAATAACCTTATGACCCAGTATCAGCACGGGTTTACTAGGGACCGTTCATGTCAGACTAATTTGATCAGCTTCTATGAAGAGGTAAGTTCCGGACTGGACCAAGGGAACCCAGTGGACGTAGTGTATATGGACTTTTCCAAAGCTTTTGATACGGTGCCACACAACAGGTTGTTACATAAAATGAGATTAATGGGGATAGGGGAAAATATGTGTAAGTGGGTTGAGAGCTGGCTCAGGGATAGGAAACAAAGGGTGGTTATTAATGGAGCACACTCGGACTGGGTTGCGGTTAGCAGTGGGGTACCACAGGGGTCAGTATTGGGCCCTCTTCTTTTTAACATATTTATTAATGACCTTGTAGGGGGCATTCAGAGTAGAATTTCAATATTTGCAGATGACACTAAACTCTGCAGGGTAATCAATACAGGGGAGGACAATTTTATATTACAGGATGATTTATGTATACTAGAAGCTTGGGCTGATAAATGGCAAATGAGCTTTAATGGGGATAAATGTAAGGTCATGCACTTGGGTAGAAGTAATAAGATGTATAACTATGTGCTTAATTCTAAAACTCTGGGCAAAACCGTCAATGAAAAAGACCTGGGTATATGGGTGGATGACAAACTCATATTCAGTGGCCAGTGTCAGGCAGCTGCTACAAAGGCAAATAAAATAATGGGATGTATTAAAAGAGGCATAGATGCTCATGAGGAGAACATAATTTTACCTCTATACAAGTCACTAGTGCGACCACACTTAGAATACTGTGCACAGTTCTGGTCTCCGGTGTATAAGAAAGACCTAGCTGAACTGGAGCGGGTGCAGAGAAGAGCAACCAAGGTCTGCAGAGGACTGGGGGGTCTGCAATACCAAGATAGGTTATTACACTTGGGGCTATTTAGTTTGGAAAAACGAAGACTAAGGGGTGATCTTATTTTAATGTATAAATATATGAGGGGACAGTACAAAGACCTTTCTGATGATCTTTTTAATCATAGACCTGAGACAGGGACAAGGGGGCATCCTCTACGTCTGGAGGAAAGAAGGTTTAAGCATAATAACAGATGCGGATTCTTTACTGTAAGAGCAGTGAGACTATGGAACTCTCTGCCGTATGATGTTGTAATGAGTGATTCATTAATTAAATTTAAGAGGGGACTGGATACCTTTCTGGAAAAGTATAATGTTACAGGGTATATACACTAGATTCCTTGATAAGGCGTTGATCCAGGGAACTAGTCTGATTGCCGTATGTGGAGTCGGGAAGGAATTTTTTTCCCCATGGTGGAGTTACTCTTTGCCACATGGTTTTTTTTTGCCTTCCTCTGGATCAACATGTTAGGGCATGTTAGGTTAGGCTATGGGTTGAACTAGATGGACTTACAGTCTTCCTTCAACCTTAATAACTATGTAACCAGGGAGGTCTGGGTAATAGTCTCAGGTTCTTGCAGAGCAGAAACAGCTTACATGTCCAGCAAATGCAAATGGAAGCAAACACGAGCAGCAGATGAAGGAGGATTACTGGAACTGGTGTATGCAGCAGAAACTCAGAGCAGAGTAGCAGGATAACCCCACAGGTTCACAGGAGCAGGTATATAGCCAGGGAGTCACCAGAGGTCAGGAGCTGGATGCAAGGCAGAATACTCTAGCACAGACTGAAGACTGGGGTGGAGTTTTATAGCAGGAAGACACAGTGCACATGAGACCAAAGACGCCATCTTGGAAAAGGGCAGTAATGCACAAAAAGGTAATAAAAAATGTTCAGAGTCCTGACATTACTCCCTCCTTAGAAGCGGCCTCAGGACAATCCTAGACCTGGTTTCTCAGGTAATCTCTGATGAAAACGAGAAATCTTCTGTTGGGCATTGATGTTTTCCACAGGTTCCCAAGAGTCTTCCTGAGGGGGATATCCCTGCCATCTTATCAGATATTGGAGCCGATTCCTGCGAATCCTGGAATCAACAATTTCCTCCACCACAAATTGTTCTTGCCCATCAATCACCACAGGCTGCGGAGGTGGCACAACACGTCCCTGGAAGGTATTAGGAGATACAGGCTTTAGTAAAGATACATGAAAAACTGGGTGTACCTTCATAGTCCCAGGCAGCTTCAGCCGGCAGGCCACAGAGCTCACAATACCATTGATCTTGAAAGGGCCAATGAATTTCTGTCCAAGCTTTTGTGAAGGAACATTTAACTTCAGATTCTTAGTTGCTAACCACACGGAATCTCCTACCTTGAACATGGGTGCAGGTTAACGGAATCTATCAGCCGATCTCTTATAACGTTCTTGAGCTGTGGTCAGGGATTCCTTCAGAACCTCCAGATTTTGCCTCATCACAGTCAACCTTTCTTCCACTGCCGGAACCGGAGAATTATTTGGAGACCTAGGTAAGATACACGGATGATAACCCAGATTGGCAAAGAAAGGTGTAAATTTAGTGGAGGCGCTCTGAGAATTGTTATATGAAAATTCGGCTAATGGCAGCAACTCCAACCAATCATCCTGGAGATGGCTGACATAGCATCTTAGATATTGTTCCAGCGTCTGGTTGGTACGCTCAGTCTGACCATTTGTCTGGGGATGGTAAGCGGAAGAGAGACAGACATTAATATTGAGTGCAGAGCAAAACCCCTTCCAGAATCTTGAAGTGAACTGCATTCCACGGTCAGAGATGATCTCATCCGGAACCCCATGCAACCAAAAGACATTCTGTATAACCAAGATCACTGTATCTTTAGCTAAGGGGAGGCCGGTGCATGGGACAAAATGAGCAGCTTTAGTCAGGCGATCAACTACCACCATGATTGTATTCATGCCCCCAATGTAGGCAGCTCCACAATAAAGTCCATTGATATAGACCCCCAAGGGCGGGACGGAACAGGTAATGGTTGTAGAAGACCCGTAGGTGCCACATGAGGAGTCTTGTAACAAGCACATACCTCGCAAGAGAGAACATAGTCCTTGGTATCCTTCAGGCAAGTTGTCCACCAGAAGAATCAGCTCAGGAACTCTTGTGTCTTCTGTACCCCCCTGTGACTAGCCAACTTGGAGTCATGTACCAATTTGAAGATCTACAGACGGACGACCTCGGGGACGTAGATACGTCGATCTCTGAACCACATGCCACCCTTAAATACAAGATTAATATCCACAGGTGGGTTGGCCAGAAATACATCACCGTCATAGGCCTCCCCTCCCTGCACTCCTTCCACAAGTCCTGATCGTGGATAACTCCGATGAAATTGGCATCAAATAGAATGGTCTTGGACAGGGGCTCCAGGTACGGAATCCACAGCATGGATTCGGGATAAAGCATCAGCCTTCCCATTACGAGAACCTGGACGGTATGAGATAACAAAGTTAAATTGATTTAAAAATAAGTTCCAACGAGCCTGACAAGGAGAAAGACATCTAGCGGATCTAAGGAACTCTAAATTGCGATGGTCAGTTAGCACTATGATCTGTTGTGCAGCTCCTTGCAGATGATGCCTCCATTCTTTGAAAGCCGCAATAATAGCCAGCAATTCCTTGTCTCCCACATCGTAATTCTTCTCTGCTGAGGTTAGTCTACGGGAAAAGAAAGCACAAGGATGTAGAAGACCCTTCTCTCCAGTTCTTTGGGAGAGAATAGCCCCCAAAGCATTATCAGAAGCGTCCACTTCCACAATGAAAGAAAGTGTTGGATCTGGGTGTATCAACAGCGGTGCTGATGTGAAACAGATCTTAAGCCGATCAAAGCTTCTTGAGCCTGTGATGACCACTTAAAGGGCTTTTCCTTCTTTGTCAAGAAAGTAATGGGACAGACAATATCAGAAAAATTTCGAATGAAGGGTCTGTAGAAATTTGCAAAACCAATAAAACATTGGACCTCCTTAACGTTCTTGGGTACCGGCCAGTCAAGGATAGCCTGAATCTTACCAGATTCCATGTTCAGCCCCTGGGGAGAGATGATATAACCTAAGAACTGTATCTCAGAATGATGGAAGTCACATTTCTCCGGCTTAATATACATATGGTTCTCTTTCAGACGTCTTAAAACAGTTTTGACATGTTCTTCATGTTCCTGTAGAGAGTCAGAAAAAATTAGTATATCGTCCAAATAGATCACTACAAACTGGTCCAACAAATCTCTGAAAATGTCATTAGCAAGGTGTTGAAATGTTGCAGGGGCGTTACAAAGCCTGAAGGGCATCACAAGAGATTCAAAGTGTCCATACCGGCATCTGAATGCTGTCTTCCACTCATCCCCTGGACGAATATGCACCAAATTATAAGCCCCACGAAGATCCAGTTTAGAGAACACCTTAGCATGGCGGACTCTTTCCAGTAATTAGGGAATCAGAGGCAAAGGTGTTGTGAATTCTGCTCTTGGGTTCCCTCCGTTGGTTGTTGGTAGTAATGCAGTTGTCCCTGGGTTGCAATCCTGGGCAGGTGTCCCTGCTGATTGCAGCTCTGACTGGGATATTTAGGTGTGCAGGATTCATTAGCCCTTGCCAGTTGTCCATTGTTCTTGGAGGTTTTGCATCTCTGTCTGGTTCCTCCTGCCCTGCTGCCAAATCAGCAAA
Organism: Ranitomeya variabilis; assembly: GCF_051348905.1. NCBI lineage: Eukaryota > Metazoa > Chordata > Amphibia > Anura > Dendrobatidae > Ranitomeya > Ranitomeya variabilis. Next base: position 254,956,383 of record NC_135237.1, on the reverse strand, counting down.
GATAAGTGTCTGGTTTTGTTTCTACAGCACACATGCTGTGTGCTTTACAATTCAGTACTATTCAATGTTTTCTCTTGTCCAGCTTAGACTGTGTTTGGATATTTCAGTCAAGTTGGATTCTCAGGAGATGCAGATATACATTCCATGTCTTTAGTTAGATGGTGGAATTTTTGTATTATCTGCTGTGGATATTTTTAGGGTTTTAATACTGACCGCTTAGTATTCTGTCCTATCCTTTCCTATTTAGCTAGCGTGGCCTCTTTTGCTAAATCCTGATTTCTGCCTGCGTGTGTCTTTCCTCTAATACTCACAGTCAATATTTGTGGGGGGCTGCCTATCCTTTGGGGTTCTGCTCTGAGGCAAGATAGAATTCCCATTTCCATCTATAGGGGTATTTAGTCCTCCGGCTGTGTCGAGGTGTCTAGGATGTGTTAGGTACACCCCACGGCTACTTCTAGTTGCGGTGACAGTTTAGGGTTTGCGGTCAGTACAAGTTCCACCTACTCCTGAGAAAGTCTCATGCGGCTCCAAGGTCACCGGATCATAACACAAAGGGTAACGGTTTCATATGGTTACCTTATTGAGTTCCCAATAGTCAACACAGGGTCTCAGGGTCCCATCCATCTTCTTTACAAAAAAGATAGGTGCCCCTGCTGGTGAGGAAGAAGGACGTATGAAGCCTTTGGCCAGATTTTCATCAATATACTCCTTTAAGACTTGAAGCTCAGGTGCTGCCAAAGGGTGTACGTTACCAAAAGGAATAGCTGCCCCAGGATGCAACTCAATGGGACAGTCATAATGCCTGTGTGGAGGAAGCTGATCTGCTTTCTTCTTGTCACAGATGTCAGAGAACTCTTTATATGCTGGAGGTAAAGAAAATACCTGTACATGTGGCTCCGTAGCCGTGGACTCAGGGACAGCTTCTGTTAACGCTGAGTTGCTCCTTGTTGGAAAGATAATCTCCTTGGTCTCCCAGTTGATAATTGGGTTCTGAGAACGCAACCAAGGAATACCTAAAATCACAGGAAAATGAGGAGAAGAAATTAGCAAGAAAGAAAGTTGCTCCTGATGATTAGGTTCCAACAAAATTTCAAGGGATACGGTCTCCTGATCCACAGGCCCAGAGATTAAAGGTGACCCATCCACTGTTTCCATGGTAATTGGAGAGGCTCTTTGCTGAATTTCAATACTATGTTCCTTGGCAAATGCGATATCCATGAAATTGCCACCTGCACCAGAGTCAATCATAGCTCCACTGGAAATCCACTGTCCTGAACACAGGATCTTAATAGGGAGAGAACAGTGAGAGTTCTTTTCCTTAAGCTCCTTGGGAGGTGAAGTCATAGAAAGTGAATGGAATACAGCGTTTAAAGGCAGACTACATTCAGAGATGTCAGATTCATCATCATAGTTGTCATACTCCCCTACTGCTGCTAGCACCTTGTTAGGCCGTCTAGGACACTTAGGACAATTGATCAAGAAGTGGTCAGACTGGCCGCAGTAGAAACATTGACTTTCATGAAGGACATGCTCCCAGCGCTCATTGATCTCGCGCCTCTGAACGGAATCATTTGCATGGACACCTCCTCCACCTCCCGAGATGTTTTACCTGCAGGCTCTTTGGAAGGAAGGGAAAAGTTAGAAATACGGTTATATGCAGCAAACTTCTGCCTACGTTCAGTAAGGCGAATGTCAATGCGCACACAATGCTGTATAAATGTCTCTAGCTCTTGTGGTGACTCAGAGCGAGCTAGTTCATCTTTTACAATACTAGACAGACCCCTTTTAAAAATAGGCAATTGTGCATAACTGTCCCAATTGGTATCTACCGCTAATCTCCTGAATTCAGTAGCATACTCAATAACAGAACATTTTGCCTGGCGTAAAGACAATGAAGCAGATTCAGCGGTTGCACGGTGATTAGGATCATCAAACATTAATGCCATAGCGGCCAAGAAATCATCCAAGTTATTTAACCATGGGTCACGAGACTCAATCATCGGATTCGCCCAGGCGAGCGCCTTGTGATTGGTCGCGTTTCGCTCATGTGACCACTCACGCGACCAATCACAGGCCGCGACGTCATCGCAGGCCCTAAACTCCTCAATGAGTTTAGGACCTGCGATGACGTCGCGGCTTGTGATTGGTCGCATGAGCGGTCACATGAGCGGCACGCGACCAATCACAAGCCGCGACGTCATCAAGGGTCCTAAACTCCTCATTCTTAGGAACGGAGGCTGCCGGTTACAATCGGTAAGGTCCAGGGTCCGCCGGACGGGTGAGTATATCCATATTTTTTATTTTAATTCTTTATTTTTTACATGAATATGGATCCCAGGGCCTGAAGGAGAGTCTCCTCTCCTCCAGACCCTGGGAACCATACACTGGGAACTTCCGATTCCGATTTCCGATACCACAAAAATATCGGAACTCGGTATCGGAATTCCGATACCGCAAGTATCGGCCGATACCCGATACTTGCGGTATCGGAATACTCAACACTATTCATTATATTAACTTACTAATATATTAACTATCTGGCATGTAAAGTACAGTTCTAACTAACTTCAGGTATCACTTTAACAAAGTGCAACACATTTAACTGGTGAAAAGTGCAAATTCAAATCTAACGTCTTTCAGTACTGAGGTAAGGCATTTAAAGGTGCAATTTAAAACTCAAGTCAGTTAATATCTTTATACAGCAGCATCGATGCAAGGGACCCGTCATGAACCCCTAACGTAGGTCTTGGGTGGGCTACAAGGCATGTATCCAGAACTGGAATCCTGCAGCGCCACACTGGTTTTTCTTCAGGTCTCTGCAAAAGAAGGCAACTTTCACAGTAATGTTAGAAACAATCTCTTAAAAGCTTCTATGTAAAACGAGTAGGAACCACCTAAATAAGTGCCAACTATGTACAATGGACAGTTTTTGATCATGCTCAGTTCATGATTCACAGTTCTTGAAGCAGTTAACTTTTGTGCAAATAAACTCTTAAGTGCAAAGTAACTTTTCAGTGCAAAGCCTTGGCAAGGTAACACAAACTTTAGAACTTTAACTATTCACAGTCAGGTTTTTATCTCTTAATTTTTCTTTGGTTGTCTCCAAGTCAATACTTAAAGGGAACCTGTCACCTCGTTTTTTCAGTATGAGATAAAAATACTGTTAAATAGGGCCTGAGCTGTGCATTACAATAGTGTATTTTGTGGACCCCGATTCCCCACCTATGCTGCCGAAATATGTTACCAAAGTAGTCGTTTTCGCCTGTCAATCAGGCTGGTCTGGTCAAAAGGGCGTGGTGTCTACCCCCAGATCTTGCTTAGTTTTCCGTTGGTGGCGTAGTGGTGTGCGCATGCCCAAGGTCCCAAATCCACGTCACAGGGAGTGAAAAGATCGCGATGTGCTGTATTTCATTGGTGATCGGTGGGCGCGGCCATCTTCCTTTGGCCGCGCATGCGCAGAAGCGGCGCTCTGCTGGCCGCGGCTTCAGGAAAATGGCCGCGGGATGTCGCGCATGCGCAGATGGAGATCGCGGCGGCCATTTTCCTGAAGCAGAGATGCAATCCCACACTAGTTTTTGCTTGGCTTTTTTGCTAGGTTCACTAAATGCTAAGGCTGTGTGCACACCTTGCGGATTTCATTGCAGATCCGCAGGGTTTTTTGCTGCACAGAGTTGCATCAAATCCGCAGTGTAGTGCACAACCAATGTAAGTCTAAGGGAGCCGCAGACTTGTTGTGCACATTCTGCGGAAAAAGCCGCATCAAAACGCAGCTTTTTTTTCCGCAGCATGTCACTTTTTTTGTGCCAAACCGCAGCGTTTCTGCACCCTTAGGCTGGGATCACACAGTGAGATACGGCCAAGTCTCGCAGGTTAAAACCAAGCTCTGGCACCGGCACTTCAGAGTGGAGCGTGCGGCCGCATAGCAGTACATAGAGCTGCACGCTCCGCTCCGGAGTGCCGGTGCCAGAGCTTGTTTTTAACCAGCGAGACTCGGCCGTATCTCGCCGTAGTGTGACTCTGGCCTTAGACTTTCATTGAGTCGGGCACATCCGCAGCAAAACCGCAGATGTAAAAAAGATCTGCAGTTCTGCTGCGGATGTGGGTCCGAGAAACGCTGCAGTTCGGGAGGAGCGAGGTGTGTGGGCGGTGACTGTGTGCGTGTGTGTGTGTGCGGGCGTGGTCTGCAGGCTGTTCGGGTGTGTTCAGGCTGTTCGGGTGTGTGCGGGGCTGTGAGGGGGGTCTTTTGGGGTGTGTGGATGTGCAGGCATCATCCGATGGGACTACATATACGCAGCATTCAATCTGCAGCTAATTCGGATGTAAGGCTAGTTTCACACTTCCGTCGGTAAAGGGCCGTCGCAAACCGTCGGCCCGACGTACCGACAGACGTTGTGCTAAATTTAGCACAACGTGGGCAGCGGATGCAGTTTTACAACGCATCCACTGCCCATTGTGATGAGCGGGGAGGAGCGCATGCGCTGTCGGAAATGGCGGACACGTTGCACAAAACAACGTTACATTGAACTTTTTTGGGGGGGTCGTGTCTGCCAAAAACGATGGACCTGTCACACGACAAATGCGTCGTGTGCCCATTCTTTGCAATCCGTCGCTAATACAAGTCTATGGGCAAAAAACGCATCCTGCAAGCACATTTGCAGGATCCGTTTTTTGCATATAACGATGGATTGCGACGGAGGGCAAAAGACGGAAGTGTGAAAGTTGCCTAATCCGGACAGTGGACACGCACCCTACACTATCCATACATCTATCAATAGATATATCTATCCAGATATATCTGTGCAGCACCCCAGAGTCCTGGTTGTTGCAGTACTGTGGCTCCGCCACTATGGGGAGCTGTGGTACGTCTGATTGCACTAAAGGAGTTTCTCTGATCAGGTACACTCACACCACACTTCACACTCCGGCCACCAGGGGGGGTGGTCCTATCTAGTAGGCCACTCCTCACAACCCTGGTAAAACTGGGGGTTGGACAGGAAGACAGGGAGAAGTAGCTGGGAAGAGCTAGTGAGAGGACCTGTCAGGGATGGGATCCTGGCAGACTCTTCAGAGCAGAACTAACCAGTAAACAACGGGAATACAGAAAAGGAGAAATACCAGAAGGGGTCCTGCTGTTAGACCGAGGCAACATCCTTCTGAGGCGCAAACAGTCGGTGGCCGGAACGCCGAGCAAGTAAGAGACTAAAGTAGAAGGTAGATACTGATTCCCACCTGTAAGGAGAACTCCTGATGTGTCGTTGGACCGGCCGGTCTCTGAAAACCCAGTTAACAGCGCTCTGGACTGAGGTCTCCAACATCTTCAGTAAAGAGGTAAAGAGACTGCAACCTGGTGTCTTCATTATTTACCGCGACCTGCACCGTTACAACACCACTATTTGCACCGGACGTCCCCCACTGACAGACAGGGCCACGGACCGGGTCTAGCCACCGTGACAACCCCAGGACTGAGACTCAGAGGCCCGGCTCCGGGTACCCCTCGGCCCTGCGGCGGTGTGGGGGCGCTCCAAACTTGGCGTCACGAACAGGATCTACTTAAGCCTGAAGAATCAGGTCATGTGTGCCTTGGAACTGTGATTTATCGTGCTTGGACTGTACTTTATTGAGAGAACTGTGTGCTACTGCTTGCCGCGGAAAGTTACCGCCAAAAATTCGCCATTGCCGCGCGCGGAGGGAGGAGCCTTAGCTACGTGGGCGGGATCAGCCAAAAGAAGCGCGGAACGGAAAGCGCGGTGAGACGCCAATCCCGGAAGTGGAACTCCGACCTCCAGCAGGTTAGTGGGAGGAAGGGACGGCCATGTCCGAGTCGGGAGGAGAGGAGGTGGCGGTCGCAGCCGCGGACGCAGGGGCAGCTCCGGTCCCCGCAGCGGGCGAAGCCGCGGCCCTAATACCACCACTGGCTGCCGCAGAACCCGCTGCCCCCATCAGCCAGTCGGACACTGCCGCTAATGCAAAAGCCATAATGCCCTTCTCCATGCCCTACCTGCCCGGAGCGGCCTTGCTCCCACGATACTCTGGGGAGGCGCATACGTTCACTGACTTTAAGGAAGGGCTCTGCAGCCTGCTCGAGTTCTATCCCCTAACCGAGCCCCAGAAGGTCCATATGATAACCGGCCAACTCTTTGGGGCGGCTCTTAGAGAATTGAAATCCTGGCCCGCTGAGGATAAAAGAACTGCACAACAGATTTTCGCCAAGCTTAAAGCCACCTTTGATACTCGCACTGCTACAGAGATTAAACTGACTTTCTATGGATGCAAACAGAGGCCGCAAGATAGCTTACGGGACTATGCCCTTAATCTCCAGGAAGCGATGCGGGCCATTAAGCAGAGTGACCCCGGCAGCATGCAGGATGAAGATAAAATCCTGAAGGAGCGGTTCATTGAGGGGCTTCTATGCATTCACCAGCGGGGCCAATTGCACTTTCTGGCCATGCAAAATCCAGACTTGACTTTTGCGCAGTTTAAAGATAAAGCTATCCAGGCATTGCAGGAGCGACAGCCCAGCCGCGCAGTACCACCCAGGCGCCCCGCTCTCACATACCACCAGGAGGTGGCATCGGATACCCCAGTTGCCGCGGAGGCCGACGCCCAGAGCTTCGAGGACGACTCCCCTGCAGGACTCCGTCTCCAAATGCAAGAGCTAACCAAGAGCGTTGCTGCCCTGGCCCGGACGGTGCAGTCCCTACAGGAGGCCCCCAAAGAGAAGATCCAGTTGGCTTCCAGCCCGGAGGATGTCCCTTGGATGCGTCAGAGGAGGACTCCGCCGACTAGGAGCCGGCCCGACGATCGCTTCCACCCGGATGGACGACCCATCTGCCGCCGCTGTCACCAGGTGGGCCATCTTGCAAGGTACTGTCCTTTAAACGAGCAACCCCTGGGGCAAAGGGCCAACCCCCAGGAGTAGGACGGTCAGGCCCGCAGCATTGGAGAACCAAGTATATTGGAGGACGACCAGTTCTCCCTGTAGTGATTGATGGAATCCCCTTGAATGCTTTGCTGGACACCGGTTCTCAGGTGACGACTATACCTTACGTGCTCTACAAACGGTATTGGGAGGACGCTGATATTACTCGTGGCCCTGACGATGATTTCACCATAATCGCCAGTAATGGTCAGCCGTTGCCACAAGTGGGGTATAAGGAGGTCACCATCAAAGTGGGGCGGGTGGAATTGAAAGCCCAAGGGATTGTGATTGTAGATATTGATCGTCGAGAATGTAATCCCATGATGACTCTTGGTACTAATGTTATAGAAAATTGTCTTGCAGAAGTGATTGTTTTGTTGCAACAGGTGGCAGAAACCGCTGGCCACAGTGAGCAACGTGCCCTGCAGAAGGAAATCAGAGCTCTGATGCAGAGACAGCAGGTAGAGCTGACTGGTGGTGAGATTGGTCGTGTCACTGTGAGTGATTCAAACCCCATCGCGATGCCCCCCAAAAGTGAAATGTTAATATGGTGTCGAGCAGCCATAGGCCTCAGGGGTAAGGACTACCAGGCCTTGGTAGAACCTGTATATTCAGACAATAGGCCTACCGTTCTGACAGCCCGGGGGGTGGTCGACGTCCGACAGGGGAGAGTGCCCGTACGTGTCCTCAATTGTGGGGAGGAAGAGGTCCACCTAACCAAGTATACCACGCTCGCCAAACTGTTCACTGTCAATAATAGTGTAATACAGACACCTGAACCCTTGGTCCCGTCAAACGTGGCGGAGAACAAAGGTTCTGCCGAGCACTTGAAAGACTGGTGTCGGGAATTGCATGTGGGCACTGACTCTACCCCATCTCATCAAATACAGGGGGCTTACAGAGTGGTACACGAGTACGAGCAGGTATTCAGCAAACACCCCTCAGATTTTGGGCAGGTGAAAGGGATCCAACATCACATCCCCACGGGAGATCACCGACCCATAAAAGAGAGATATCGCCCTGTACCCCCAGCTCATTACCAGTGTGCCAAGGACATGTTGCGAGAAATGAAGGAGGCTGGGGTGGTGAGAGACAGCTGTAGCCCCTGGGCGGCTCCGTTAGTCCTTGTTAAAAAGAAAGATGGTACAATGAGGATGTGTGTTGACTACAGACAGTTGAATCGCATTACACATAAGGACGCATACCCACTGCCCAGGATAGAGGAGTCTCTGGCTGCCTTAAAATCTGCTAACTATTTCTCTACCTTAGATCTCACCAGTGGGTACTGGCAGGTTCCTGTGGCGGAGGCGGACAAAGAGAAGACGGCCTTCACGACGCCAATGGGCCTCTGTGAGTTCAACTACATGCCCTTCGGATTGTGCAATGCTCCCGGAACGTTCCAGAGGATGATGGAGAGCTGCCTGGGGCACCTGAACTTTGAAACCGTGCTGCTATATCTGGATGATGTCATAGTCTTCTCTAAAACCTACGAAGACCATCTGAAGCACCTGGCCGAGGTGTTTGAAGCCTTGTCCAACTTCGGCCTAAAAGTGAAACCGTCCAAGTGTCATCTGCTGAAACCTAAAGTGCAGTACCTGGGCCATGTGGTGAGTGCTGAAGGAGTGGCCCCAGACCCCGACAAGGTCACAGTGATCAAGGACTGGCCAAAGCCCAGTAACCTCCACGAAGTCCGGCAGTTCCTCGGGCTGGTAGGCTATTACCGGAGGTTCATTAAAGACTTCACCAAAAAGGCCGCACCCTTGCAAAACCTGTTGGTGGGCCAAAGAAGACCAGGGGGAAGAACACCCCCTTTGACTGGAACTGGGAGCTGGAGGAATCCTTCACCTGCTTGAAGTCGGCGCTGACGGGGGAAGAGGTACTGGCTTACCCCGAATACGACCAACCGTTTGTGCTGTACACAGATGCCAGTAATGTGGGACTAGGAGCCGTGCTGTCTCAAGTCCAGAAAGGCAAGGAAAGAGTGATCGCTTACGCCAGCAGGAAACTCCGTCCCACGGAAAGGAACCCTGACAACTACAGTTCCTTCAAACTGGAATTCCTTGCCCTTGTCTGGGCAGTGACAGAGAGGTTTAAGCACTACCTGGCCTCTGTGAAATTCACCGTCTTCACGGACAACAATCCGCTAACGCATCTGGATACTGCCAAACTCGGGGCTTTGGAACAGCGGTGGATGGCCCGGCTGTCCAACTATGATTTCACCATCAAATATCGGGCAGGGCACCAGAATGCCAATGCCGATGCTCTGTCCCGAATGCCCAATTTACCAGAAGTGGGAGAAGACCCGGAGGCACTTGAAGAGGTGGAGCTGCCTGCCTTCCATCGCCCCAAAGCCACTCAGAACTCTCACCATGTGAAGAACAGGCACAAGAACCAACCGGATGCCACGCTGAATCCCCTGCCCCACCACGGATGGGCAGAAACCCAGGATAGTGACCCCGCGGTCCGTCAGGTGAAGGAACTCTTGACGCAGGCTGGCTTGCACCCTGGCCCAGATGATCCACAAGAGACCCAACAGCTGTGGAAGGGGAGAAGCAAACTGTTTATCCATGATGGCAAGTTGTGCAGGAGGAGCATCGACCCACGTACTCATGAATTGGTGTGGCAGATAGTGGTGCCAAGGCGAGATGCGCCCATGATTCTGGGAGCCTACCATGATGGAGCCGGACACTTCGGATGGAAGAAGCTGGAGAAGCTGCTCCGAGGGAGGTTCTATTGGATTGGCATGAAGAGAACCATTGAGAAGTGGTGTCGGGAGTGTGGTCCATGTAGTCTGCGCAGGAAGGACCGTGACAGTCAACGGGCTCCCATGCGGCCTATCATCACCAAACGGCCGCTCGAACTGGTCGCGCTGGACCATGTGAAGCTGACACCTAGCCGGTCGGGCTATATCTACGCCCTTACCATCGTGGACCACTACTCCAGGTTTTTGGTGGTTGTGCCTGTCAAGGATCTAACAGCTAGGACTGCCGCCAGGGCCTTCCAGCAGCACTTTTGTAGGCCCCATGGCTACCCAGAGAAAGTACTGACCGATCAGGGGCCTGCATTCGAAGCGGAAGTGTTCCAAGAATTCTGCCAGTTGTACGGGTGTAAGAAGATCAGAACTACACCGTACCACCCTCAAACCAACGGGATGTGCGAGAAGATGAACCAGGTGGTAATTGATTTATTGAAGACCTTACCGGTGGAGGAACGGAACCTGTGGCCGACAAAGTTGCCTGACTTAGTGGATATGTACAATCACATCCCCGTAAGTTCCACCAACTGTACTCCAGCGTACCTGATGCGAGGAAGATCTAGTCGGTTACCCGTTGATCTGGACATGGGGGTCCCAGTACCCGAAGATACCTCGCCGGATGCAGATTGGGATGCAGAAAGGCAGCAAAGGTACCGCGAAATACAGGAGTGTGTGGAGAGAAGTCTCGCCCAGGCCAGGCAGAAACAAGAAAGGGACTACAATCAACACGCTCCTGCGACTCCCCTGTCACCTGGTGAGCAAGTGCTTAAACGAAAGAGGAGGTTACACAAGCTCGATGACCAATGGGAAGCGGAACCGTATACCATCTTGCCATCCGACTTCGATAACACTAAGGTTTGTCTCATCAGCAAGGACAGAGGGGAGACCTCGGCAGCGGTATCCAGGGATCACCTTAAAGTCTGCCCCGATAAGTTGAAAGAGAGGGGCATGGCCCCAGAAATCTCCCCGCCGGTGGAAAAGGAGAAGGTGTTCCATACTGTCCTTGGTGACTTTCCCCAGTCCTGGACTCAGATAAACCAAGCCCTCGTGGTACCTGTCCTAACGTTTCCACAGCCGGACCCGCCAGAAACAATGGAGGTACCAGATCATCCGGCCCCACTACCTCAACAAGCCTTACCTGATGAAGCCATGCCAACCGTTGAACCGGCAAATCCTCCCTCTGCTATCAGTGAATCTGCTGTACCCACTGTTGATAGCAGCAGCTCTGAGAGCCCCAACCTGCCAGTGCTGCCCAGTCTCACTAGAAGTGTAGCTAGAAGACAGTGCACTACACCAGCGGTAGCAAGCATAGCGGGCCCTGTTAGGCCAATAGCAACCCCTGCGCTGCGAAGGTCCACACACAGCACTCAAAACCAAACTCCCCTCCGCTACAAACCTTGGAGGTATTAATAAGGGCTGCTCTTTAGTTAAGAATGTTTTTGTGTGTATTTTTGTTACAGGTTTTAAATGGACAATAGAGTAATGGACGGTGAATTGCTCAAAAACTTTCATAAGGGGGACCCCTTTGTTTACCCGGGGTCCCCGCTGTTTCAACCACTGAACTGAGAGTCATAAACTGTGCATGACCTAACTTTTGCAACGTTCAAGAATCCTCACCTCCCGTAAAAGGAAGCATTGTTATGTTCAATTGTTATGCTATTTCAAAAATTTGTGTGTTTTCTGTTAACATGTATTATTGTTCTTGTTTTCCCAGTCCCGGAGTACTGGATTTAACCGGGGGGGAGTGCAGCACCCCAGAGTCCTGGTTGTTGCAGTACTGTGGCTCCGCCACTATGGGGAGCTGTGGTACGTCTGATTGCACTAAAGGAGTTTCTCTGATCAGGTACACTCACACCACACTTCACACTCCGGCCACCAGGGGGGGTGGTCCTATCTAGTAGGCCACTCCTCACAACCCTGGTAAAACTGGGGGTTGGACAGGAAGACAGGGAGAAGTAGCTGGGAAGAGCTAGTGAGAGGACCTGTCAGGGATGGGATCCTGGCAGACTCTTCAGAGCAGAACTAACCAGTAAACAACGGGAATACAGAAAAGGAGAAATACCAGAAGGGGTCCTGCTGTTAGACCGAGGCAACATCCTTCTGAGGCGCAAACAGTCGGTGGCCGGAACGCCGAGCAAGTAAGAGACTTTAAGTACATTGCAAACCACGGCAGGACAGCTAATTACAGGTTGGCTGTCTCACTTAACACCTAAGCAGACAACGGAGGCAGCTGTGGGAGAGGGGCGACTCAAGGGTCCCGGAAGAACTCCAGGCCTACCCCGTCATACGGGTGCATCCTACCATATCACCTGGAGGACGGAGAAAGAACAGTAGAGACAGAAAGAAACAGTTGTGAGGACTATCCCGGGAGCTCAGCAGGGAAGAACTACAACACACAGCGCTAGAAGGTAGATACTGATTCCCACCTGTAAGGAGAACTCCTGATGTGTCGTTGGACCGGCCGGTCTCTGAAAACCCAGTTAACAGCGCTCTGGACTGAGGTCTCCAACATCTTCAGTAAAGAGGTAAAGAGACTGCAACCTGGTGTCTTCATTATTTACCGCGACCTGCACCGTTACAACACCACTATTTGCACCGGACGTCCCCCACTGACAGACAGGGCCACGGACCGGGTCTAGCCACCGTGACAACCCCAGGACTGAGACTCAGAGGCCCGGCTCCGGGTACCCCTCAGCCCTGCGGCGGTGTGGGGGCGCTCCATCTATAGATAGATATGTGAATAGATAGATGTATGTATCTATAGATCTATCTATATGTAGATCTGTCTATCCATTTCATCTATTATCTATCTGTCTATCTGTGTGTAATTGAGTGTGGGTTGGACAAATGTAAAAGAGGAGGTTGGACAATAATGACATCACAAATCTTTTTTTTTTGTTCAATAATGTATCTTTATTTAGCTTTCAAAATCGCATACAGAAACGCACCAAAAACTGCATCAAAAAGGCATCAAAACTGCACCAAAAACTGCATCAAAACCGCACCAAAAACCGCATCAAAACTGCACCAAAAACTGCATCAAAACTGCATGGAAACCGCACTAAAAACTGCATCAAAACTGCAGCAAAAACTGCAGCAAAACCGCAGCAAAAACTGCATCAAAACTGCACCAAAAACTGCATCAAAACCGCACCAAAAACTACATCAAAACTGCACCAAAACTGCAGCAAAAACCGCACTAAAAACTGCATCAAAACTGCACCAAAAACGCATCAAAACCGCTGCAAAAACTGCATCAAAACTGCACCAAAAACTGCATCAAAACCGCACCAAAAACTACATCAAAACTGCACCAAAACTGCAGCAAAAACCGCACTAAAAACTGCATCAAAACTGCAGCAAAAACTGCATCAAAACCGCAGCAAAAACTGCATCAAAACTGCACCAAAAACGGCATCAAAACCGCACCAAAAACTACATCAAAACTGCACCAAAACTGCAGCAAAAACCGCACTAAAAACTGCATCAAAACTGCACCAAAAACGCATCAAAACCGCAGCAAAAGCTGCATCAAAACCGCTGCAAAAACTGCATCAAAACCGCACAAAAAAACGGCATCAAAAACTGTGAAAAAATGCATCAAAAACGCACCTGCGTTTTCTGCAAGGAGATGCAGATTTTGTGCAGAAAATTCTGTACCCAAATCTGCAACATCTGCACACAGCATAAAACTGACCCACAATTATGATTCTCCTGGTCATTACGACTTCATAGACACCAAACACGTCTAGGTTATTTTTTATCTAAGTGGTGAAAAAAATTCCAACTTTGCTAAAAAGAAATAAAATAATTGTGTCATTTTCTGTTACCCATAGCGTCTATATTTTCTGAGATTTCGGGTCGGGTGAGGGCTAATTTTTTGCGTGCCGAGCTGACGTTTTTAGTGATAACACTTTTGTGCAGATATGTTCTTTTGATCGCCCGTAATTGTATTTTAATGCAATGTCGCGGCGACCAAAAAACCATAATTTTGTTTTTTTATTTTTTTTCTTTCTACGCCGTTTAGCGATCATGTAAATTTTTTTTGTTGTATTGAAAACAGCTGACATGTTGCGGCTTTGAAGTGGGCTCACCGCCGAAGCCCACCTCAAAGCGGGGGATACTGCCAGCTGATGTACTATTCCGTCAGCTGGCAGAAAGGGGTTAATGAACAGTTTCAGTTTAAAAAAAAAAAAATGGCGTGGGCTCCTGCACAATTTTCTGTGCCAGAGGGGGAAAGCCAATGGCCGGGGGCTAATATTTGTAGCCTGCTGTGAATATCAGCCCGCTGTCTGCGTAGCCTTTACTGGCTATTAAAATAGGCGGAACCAAAAAAAAATTAAGTTGGGTCCCCCTATATTTTATAGCCAGAAAGGCTACGCAGACAGCTGCAGGCTGATATTCATAGCCTAGAGAGGGGCCATGGATATTGCTCCCCCCCCCCGGCTACAAATACCAGTCCGCAGCTGCCCCAGAAATGGCGCATCTGTAAGATGTGCCAATTCCGGCTCTTAGCCCCTCTCTTCCCACTCCCGTGTAGTGGTGGGATATGGGGTAATAAGGGGTTAATGTCACCTTGCTATTGTAAGGTGACATTAAGCCAGGTTAATAATGGAGAGGCGTCAATAAGATGCCTATCCATTATTAATCCTGTAGTAGTGAAAGAGTTAAAAAAAAAGACACAGCCAGAAAAAAGTATTTTAATATTCTTCATTTAACCCCTTAACGACCGCCGATATGCCTTTTAACGGCGGCAGTTAAGGGTACTTAAATCACAGCGCCGTTAATTAACGGCGCTGTGGAAAAAGTGAATAGCGCCCCCCCAGAGTCGGATTTTCTCTAGGGTCTCGGTTGCCGGGGGTAGCCGAGACCCCAGAGAACATGATTCGGGGTTTTTTTACCGACCCCCGAGTTGCGATCGCCGGTAATTAACCGTTTACTGGCGATCGCAAAAAAAAACAAAAACGCGATCTCCCTTTTAATTTCTCTGTCCTCCGATGTGATCGCACATCAAAGGACAGAGAAATGGGGTCCCCGATAGCCCCCCAATACTCACCTGTCTCCCCCAGTGCTCCGCGTGGCTCCCGATGGGCATCTTCTTCCGGCAAAAAAATGGCGGGCGCATGCGCAGTGCGCAGGCCGGTACCCGGAGGATCTTTGAGGTCTCGGCTGCCGGGGGTAGCCGAGACCCCAAAGAACATGATTGGGGTCGGTTCTTACCGACCCCTGTTTTGCGATCGCCGGTAATTAACTGTTTACCGGCGAACGCAAAAAAAAAAAAAAAGCGATCGGTCATTCTCTGTCCTCTGATGTGATCGCACATCAGATGACAGAGAAATAGGGGGATTTGGGGACCCTGCTATACTTACCGGTGTCCCTGGGTCCTCCTGCATCCCCTCCTGCCCGCCGGCTTCTTCCTATGGAAAGAAAATGATGGGTGCATGCGCAGTGCGCCCGCTCTCTGCTGCCATCTGCCGGCCGGCAGGAGAGAGGAGTTGGGGCTAAAAATAGGGTTAGGGTTGGGGCTAATTTAGGGTTAGGGTTGGGGCTAAATTTAGGGTTAGGGTTAGGGCTAGGGTTAGGGCTAGGGTTAGGGCTAGGGTTAGGCTTCTTTCACACTTGCGTCGGTACGGGGCCGTCGCAATGCATCGGCCCGACGTACTGACGCAGGTTGTGAAAATTGTGCACGTGAGCAGCGGATGCAGTTTTTCAATGCATCCGCTGCCCAGTCTATGTCCTGGGGAGGAGGGGGCAGAGTTACAGCCACGCATGAGCGGAAATGGTGGACGCGACGTACAAAAAAAAGGTTACATTGAACTTTTTTTTGTGACGACGGTCCGCCAAAACACAACGGATCCAGTGCACGACGGACGCGACGTGTGGCCATCCGTCGGCAATACAAGTCTATGGGCAAAAAATGCATCCTGCGGGCACATTTGCAGGATCCGTTTTTTGTCCAAAACGACGGATTGCGACGGATGCCACATTACGCAAGTGTGAAAGGTTTGGTCAGGAATGAAATTACTGACTGGGCTTAAGGCAAGGTCTGATCACGGGGGAGGAAAACTGGACAAGGCTAATGAGATGAACGAGTATTTCAATAGATTTAGCAGTACATGTGTACTGCCAACTGGAAGTGGAGGGGAATTGGGTGCAAATTCTGCAACATCGATATTGGAGGAGGAGCAGACTAATTTTAGAGTATCCGAAAATGATGTGAGGAGGCAGTTTAAGTCACTTAACATTGGTAAAGCAGCAGGACCAGATGGACTCAGCTCACGTGTAGTGTTGAGCATTCCGATGCTGCAAGTATCGGGTATCGGCCGATACTTGCTGTATCGGAATTCCGATACCGGGATTCCGATACTCTTGTGGTATCGGGTATCGGGTATCGCAACAACATTAATGTTAAAATGTGTAAAAGAGAGAATTAAAATAAAAAATATCGCTATACTCACCTGTCCGACGCAGCCGGGACTTCAGCGAGGGAACCGGCAGCGTTGTTTGTTTAAAATTCGCGCTATTACTTGGTTACGTGAATTCCCGGCTTGTGATTGGTCAGGTCGGCCACGTTGCCGGGACGCGGACCCATCACAGCAAGCCGTGACGAAATTACGTCACGGCTTGCTGTGATTGGTCCGCGTCCCGGCAATATGGCCGCCCTGACCAATCACAAGCCGTGACGTCACGGGAGGCTGGACACGCGCCCATTTTAAAATGAGCGCGTCCAGCCTCCCGGCTTGTGATTGGTTGACCGCGGCGCAACCAATCACAAGCCGTGACGTCACGGGAGGCTGGACACGCGCCCATTTTAAAATGAGCGCGTCCAGCCTCCCGGCTTGTGATTGGTTGACCGCGGCGCAACCAATCACAAGCCGTGACGTCACGGGAGGCTGGACACGCGCCCATTTTAAAATGAGCGCGTCCAGCCTCCCGGCTTGTGATTGGTTGACCGCGGCGCAACCAATCACAAGCCGTGACGTCACGGGAGGCTGGACACGCGCCAATTTTAAAGTGAGCGCGTGTCCAGCCTCCCGTGACGTCACGGCTTGTGATTGGTCAGGGCGGCCATATTGCCGGGACGCGGACCAATCACAGCAAGCCGTGACGTAATTTCGTCACGGCTTGCTGTGATTGGTCCGCGTCCCGGCAACATGGCCGACCTGACCAATCACAAGCCGGGAATTCACGTAACCAAGTAATAGCGCGAATTTTAAACAAACAACGCTGCCGGTTCCCTCGCTGAAGTCCCGGCTGCGTCGGAGAGGTGAGTATAGCGATATTTTTTATTTTAATTCTTTCTTTTACACATTTATATGGTTCCCAGGGCCTGAAGGAGAGTTTCCTCTCCTTCAGACCCTGGGAACCATCAGGAATACCGTCCGATACATGAGTCCCATTGACTTGTATTGGTATCGGGTATCGGTATCGGATTGGATCCGATATTTTGCCGGTATCGGCCGATACTTTCCGATACCGATACTTTCAAGTATCGGACGGTATCGCTCAACACTACTCACGTGTCCTTAAAGTTTGTGCAGACCAGCTGTGTACTGTCTTTACACTCCTATTTAATGGAAGTCTACAAACACAGGGGGTACCAGTGTTATGGAAAACTTCCTGTCTGGTGCCAGTACCCAAGACTTCTTCTCCTGCAACCCTAAATGACTATCGTCCTGTAGCCTTAACATCTCATGCTATGAAGGCCTTGGAAAGATTAGTTCTTGCTCACTTAAGACCGAGGGTTAACGCTTTTATTGACCCCCTTCAGTTTGCTTACCGACATAGATTGGGGGTGGATGATGCTATTCTTTCCCTGTTACATAGTGTACATTCATTTCTGGAGACTGACGGAACCATGGTGCGAGCGATGTTCTTTGATTTCTCAAGTGCATTTAATTCCCTGCAGCCACCTTTACTACACAAAAAGATGACTGATATGAAGGTGGAGGTGGGGATGAGAAATTGGATAACTGACTACCTATCAGATCGGCCACAGTTTGTACAGATGGGAGCAGTTGTGTCAAGCAGATTACTGAGCAGTGTAGGTGCCCCCCAGGGAACGGTGCTTGCACCCTTTCTATTCACACTGTATACATCAGACTTTCAGTATAAATCTGATCTTTGCCACCTTCAAAAATTTTCGGATGACTCCGTGGTTGTGGGATGTATTAGGGGAGATCGGGGGGATGAGGAATATAGAAGGGTGGTGTCGAATTTCGTGGATTGGTGCAATGGTAACTATCTACAACTAAATGTTAAGAAAACCAAGGAGTTGGTGGCCAACTATAGCAGGATAAAGATGGAATGCTTATCGATCACTATTGCTGGGCAGGAGGTAGAGCAGGTGGAGAGTTATACATATTTGGGGGTCCATTTGGACAGCAAACTGGACTGGAGATGCCACTCAGAGACTGTCTACAAGAAGGGGATGAGCAGATTGTATTTCCTAATGAAACTGAGGTCTTTTAATGTGTGCAGCAAAATGTTAGAAATGTTCTACCAGTCTGTGGTGGCAAGTGCCATCTTTTTTGCAATCATATGCTGGGGTAGTAGTGTGCGGGCCTCTGATGCTAATAGGCTGAATAAGCTTATCAAAAAGGCAAGCTCTGCGATCGGCTGCAATCTGGACTCTTTTGAGGAGGTAGTGGAGAGAACTCTGAAAAAGTGTATGGCAATTATGAACAATAATGCACATCCACTATATGAGCTATTCATGAGACAGAAGAGCACCTTCAGTAACAGGCTAATACTTCTAAGGTGTAAGAAGGAAAAATATAGGAAATCGTTTGTGCCAACTGCTATGGGGATGTACAACAATAACATTAGGGTTAAATCATCAAGGTGAATGTCTACTTTAGTCCTTCTACTTTTCAGTTCACCCGCTGTGTATGTCCTATTCTAATGTATAATGTTCTTCTGTCAACAAACTGTCATGTCAATTAAGTAATTCATTTTATGATTCTTATGATGTAAGTTGTGCTGCTGTTATACCACGGGATCAATAAAGTGTATCGTATCGTATCGTAAGTAGCCTTAGGGCTAGGGTTAGAGTTGGGGCTAAAGTTAGGGCTAGGGTTAGGGTTAAATTTAGGGTTAGGGTTGGGGCTAAATTTAGGGTTAGGGTTAGGGCTAAAGTTAGGGTTAGGGCTAGGGTTGGGGCTAAAATTAGGGTTACGGCTTGGGTTAGGGTTGGGGCATAAGTTACGGTTAGGGCTAGGGTTGGGGCAAAAGTTAGGGTTAGGGCTAGGGTTGGGGCTAAAGTTAGGGCTTGGGTTGAGGCTAAAGTTAGGGCTAGGGTTGAGGCTAAAGTTAGGGTTAGAGTTGGGATTAAGGTTTGGATTAGGGTTGGTATTAGGGTTAGGGTTGGCATTAGGGTTACGCTTGGGATTAGGGTTAGGTTTGGGATTAGGGTTAAGGTTAGGGTAGGGATTAGGGTTAGGGGAGTATTAGGATTAGGGTTAGGTTTGAGGTTAGGGTTGAGATTAGAATTAGGGGTGTGTTGGATTTAGGGTTTTGATTAGGGTTATGGTTAGGGTTGAGATTAGGGTTGTTTTGGGGTTAGGGTTGTGATAATTGTTAGGGTTGTGATTAGGATTATGGATTAGGGTTAGGGGTGTGTTGGGGTTAAAGTTGGAGTTAGAACTTTTGGGGTCCAATTTCTCTTGTTACCCTTGTGAAAATAAAAACTTGGGGGCTAAAAAATCTTTTTTGTAGAAAAAAAATATATTTTTTTATTTTCACGACTCTGCATTATAAACTTCTGTGAAGCTCTTGGGCATTTAAAGTTCTCACCACACATCTAGATAAGTTCCTTGAAGGGTCTAGTTTGCAAAATGGGGTCACTTGTGGGGGGTTTCTACTGTTTAGGTACATCAGGACCTCTGTAAACGCAACATAATGCCCGCAGACCATTCTATCAAAGTCTGCATTCCAAAACGGCGCTCCTTCCCTTCCAAGCTCTGCCGTGCGCCCAAACAGTGGTTTACCCCCACATATGGGGTACCAGCATACTCAGGACCAATTGGACAACAACGATTGGGGTCCAATTTCTCTTGTTACCCTTGTGAAAATAAAAACTTGGGGGCTAAAAAATCTTTTTTGTGGAAAAAAAAATATTTTTTTATTTTCACGACTCTGCATTATAAACTTCTGTGAAGCACTTGGGCATTTAAAGTTCTCACCACATATCTAGATAAGTTCATTGGGGGTCTAGTTTCCAAAATGGGGTCACTTGTGGGGGGTTCTACTGTTTAGGCACATCAGGGGCTCTCCAAACGTGACATGGCGTCCGATCTCAATTCCAGCCAATTCTACATTGAAAAAGTAAAACGGCACTCCTTCTCTTCCAAGCTCTGTGGTGTGCCCAAACAGCGGTTTACCCCCACATAGGGGGTATCAACGTACTCAGGAGAAATTGGACAATAACTTTTGTGGTCTAATTTCTCCTGTTACTTTTGTGAAAATAAAAATTTGGGGGCAAAATGATAATTTTTGTAGAAAAAATTCGATTTTTTATTTTCACGGCTCTACGTTATAAACTTCTGTGAAGCACTTGGGGGTTCAAAGTGCTCACCACACATCTAGATAAGTTCCTTAAGGGGTCTAGTTTCCAAAATGGTGTCACTTGTTGGGGGTTTCCACTGTTTAGGCACATCAGGGGCTCTCCAAACGCGACATGACGTCCGATCTCAATTCCAGCCAATTCTACATTGAAAAAGTAAAACGGCACTCCTTCTCTTCCAAGCTCTGCGGTGCGCCCAAACAGTGGTTTACCCCCACATATGGGGTATCGACGTACTCAGGAGAAATTGCACAACAACTTTTCTGGTTTAATTTCTCCTGTTACCCTTGTGAAAATAAGAATTTGTGGGCGAAAAATCATTTTTGTGTAAACAAATGCGATTTTTTATTTTCACGGCTCTACGTTATAAACTTCTGTGAAGCACTTGGGAGTTCAAAGTGCTCACCACACATCTAGATAAGTTCCTTACGGGGTCTAGTTTCCAAAATGGTGTCATTTGTGGGGGGTTTCCACTGTTTAGGCACATCAGGGGCTCTCTAAACGTGCCATGGCATCCAATCTCAATTCCAGCCAATTCTGCATTGAAAAAGTCAAACGGTGCTCCTTCACTTCCAAGCTCTGCGGTGCGCCCAAACAGTGGTTTACCCCCCCATATGGGGTATCGGAGTATTCAGGAGAAATTGCACAACAAAATTTATGGTTACATTTCTGTTTTTACACTTGTGAAAATAAAAAAATGGTTCTGAAGTAAAATGTTTGCAAAAAAAAGGTAAATGTTCAATTTTTCCTTCCACATTGTTTCAGTTCCTGTGAAGCACGTAAAGGGTTAATAAACTTCTTGAATGTGGTTTTGAGCACCTTGAGGGGTGCAGTTTTTAGAATGGTGTCAAACTTGGTTATTTTCTATCATATAGACCCCTCAAAATGACTTCAAATGTGATGTGGTCCCTAAAAAAAAATGGTGTTGTAAAAATGAGAAATTGCTGGTCAACTTTTAACCCTTATAACTCCCTAACAAAAAAAAATGTTGTTTCCAAAATTGTGCTGATGTAAAGTAGACATGTGGAAAATGTTATTTATTAACTATTTTTCGTGACATATCTCTTTGATTTAAAGGCATAAAAATACAAATTTTGAAAATTGCAAAATTTAAAAAATTTTCGCCATATTTCTGTTTTTTTCATAAATAATTGCAAGTAATATCGAAGAAATTTTACCGCTAATATGAAATACAATATTTTATGAAAAAACATTCTCAGAATCAGCAGGATCCGTTAAAGCGTTCCAGAGTTATAACCTCATAAAGTGACAGTGGTCAGAATTGTAAAAATTGGCTAGGTCATTAAGTACCAAATTGGCTCTGTCACTAAGGGGTTAACCATACTTACCATACTTCAGCGCCTGCAAAAAACGTAAAATAATAAACCATATACTACCTGTCCACCGTAGTCCAATTAATAACGAGTGTCCCACGACGATCTCCCCTATAGAACAGTAACATCGGGTGATGTCACTGCTCTATAGGACCCTCAGTGACACACTGACAGGAGATAATGGCTCCTGCAGTGCATCACTGAGAGGTAACTATAGTTCACTGGTCTCACTTTATAGCAAAAAGCT
Source organism: Ranitomeya variabilis (assembly GCF_051348905.1). NCBI lineage: Eukaryota > Metazoa > Chordata > Amphibia > Anura > Dendrobatidae > Ranitomeya > Ranitomeya variabilis. The sequence goes on along the minus strand of NC_135237.1, from coordinate 254,934,564 downwards.
GGTGGGAAAATTTCTCACACAGCAATGGATCAAAGTGAGACTAGGGACTATTTTCTCACAGGGGTGTAGGAATATATTGTGAGGAATACATTGTGGAAGGATACCTTCCATCATTGTATTCCTGGAGCCGCTGAAGAGCGGTCGCATCAGCTGATGCTCCTGCTCTCCATGGGAGATCGGCGAGGGACGCTCGTTTTAATTGGATTTCTGCGGACAGGGAGTATATTGTTTGTTTATTATTTTAATATTTTTTTACAGATGACACTGGCTTCGGGGAACAAAATGACAAGTAATGGTGAGTATGTACTCTATGTTATATGTACTGCATGTCTATATGTATCTTGTATGTATGTACTGTATGTATGTACTGTATGTGGCATGTCGCATGTTTCATGTCGCATGTCGTCGCATGGTGCATGTTGTTGCATGTCATCGCATGTCGCATGCTGCATTGTTGTGAATTCTATTTTTGGGCTCCCTCTAGTGGTCACAAGCGGTACTGTGTAGTGTTGTCTTTCTGCACGTTGGCTGCATCAGCTGGTTCGTTATCCTTGGTTGATTTCCTATTTAGCTCACCTGGAGACTCAGTTCCTTGCCTGCTATCAATGTATTCAGTGCTCTTCAGATTCCTTGTGTCTACCTTGCTCCCAGTCTCTCCAAGACAAGCTAAGTTTTTGTTTGATCATTTTTTGATTATCAGTGTTCATTATGTTTTTTGTCCAGCTCGCTAAAATGTGATTTCCTCGCTTGCTGGTTGCTCTAGGGGACTGAGTTTCTCCCCCCCCCCCCACACCGTTAGTTGGTGTGGGGGTTCTTGAAATCTCAGAGTGGATATTTTGTAAGGGTTTTTTACTGACCGCATAGATTCTCTTTTCTATTTTCTGCTATCTAGTATTAGTGGGCCTCATTTGCTGAATCTGCTTTCACCCCTGTGTATGTGCCTTCCTCTTACCTCACCGTTATTATCTGTTGGGGGCTTCTATATCTTTGGGGATTATTTCTCTGGAGGCAAGAGAGGTCTTTCTTTCTCTCTAGGGGTAGTTAGTTCCTCAGGCTGGCTCGAGACGTCTAGGATTTTTAGGCACGTTCACCGGCTACTTATAGTGTGTTTGGATAGGTTCAGATTTGCGGTCAGTCCAGTTTGCCACCTCCCTAGAGCTTGTCCAATGCTTGTTACTTAGCTGGAGTAATTTGTGATCCTCAACCACTAAGGATCATAACAGTATAGCAGGCCAAAAAGTGTTTAATGCATCGCAGAAGTGGGATAAATAGAAGACCTGCATACATTTTTTTTTTCCTCCCGCTTTTCCTTTGCTGCAGTCTGTTTAGCTTCTTTCATCCCCTTGAACTCTGGGTGGTTTTGAGCTCAGCTGCAGACATGAATGTTCAGACTCTGACTTCTAGTGTGGATCATCTTACTGCACGGGTGCAAAGTATTCAGGATTTTGTTATTCATAGCCATATGTCAGAACCAAAGATACCCATTCCTGAGTTGTTTTCTGGAGATAGATCTAGGTTTCTAAATTTTAAGAATAATTGTAAGTTATTTCTATCTCTGAGACCTCGTTCCTCTGGTGATTCCGCTCAGCAAGTTAAAATTGTTATCTCCTTGTTGCATGGCGACCCTCAAGATTGGGCTTTCTCTCTGGCGCCAGGAGATCCTGCATTGCTTAATGTAGATGCATTTTTTCTGGCTCTTGAACTGCTTTATGAGGAGCCTAATCTTGAGAATCAGGCAGAAAAAGCGTTGCTGGCTATCTCTCAGGGTCAGGATGAAGCAGAGGTGTATTGTCAAAAATTTCGGAAATGGTCGGTGCTTACTCGATGGAATGAGTGTGCCCTGGCTGCAAGTTTCAGAGAAGGTCTTTCTGAGGCCGTTAAGAATGTTATGGTGGGGTTTCCCACCCCTGCAAGTCTGAGTGATTCTATGGCTTTAGCCATTCAGGTTGATCGGCGTTTGCGGGAGCGCAAATCTGCTCATCCTTTGGCGGTATTTTCCGAACAGAGACCTGAGTCTATGCAATGTGACCGAACTCTGACCAGAATTGAGCGTCAAAGTCATAGACATCAAAATGGGTTGTGCTTTTACTGTGGTGATTCTACTCATGTTATCTCAGCATGCTCTAAACGCTTAAAAAAAATCGCTAAACCTGTCACCATTGGTACTATACAGCCTAAATTTATTTTGTCTGTTACTTTGATTTGTTCTTTGTCGTCCTACCCGGTTATGGCTTTTGTGGATTCGGGTGCGGCCCTGAATCTGATGGATTTGTCGTTTGCCAGGCGCTGTGGTTTTGTCCTGGAGCCTTTGGAATTTCCTATTCCTCTGAGGGGAATTGATGCTACGCCATTGGCTGAGAATAAGCCTCAGTATTGGACGCAAATGACCATGTGCATGACTCCCGTACATCAGGAGGTGATTCGCTTTCTTGTTCTGCATAATTTGCATGATGTTGTCGTTTTGGGTCTGCCATGGCTGCAAGCTCATAATCCAGTTTTAGATTGGAAAGCTATGTCTGTGTCAAGTTGGGGTTGTCAGGGAATTCATGGCGATACTCTGTTGGTGTCTATTGCTTCTTCCACTCCTTCTGAGGTCCCTGAGTTTTTGTCTGACTACCAGGATGTATTTGATGAGCCCAGGTCCTGTGCCCTGCCTCCTCATAGGGATTGTGACTGTGCTATAAATTTAATTCCTGGTAGTAAATTCCCTAAGGGACGACTTTTTAATTTGTCTACACCAGAGCATGCCGCGATGCGGAGTTATATAAAGGAGTCTTTGGAGAAGGGACATATTCGCCCATCCTCTTCCCCTCTTGGTGCAGGATTTTTTTTTGTGGCCAAGAAGGACGGTTCTTTGAGACCTTGTATAGATTATCGTCTTCTGAATAAAATCACAGTCAAATTTCAGTATCCTTTGCCACTATTGTCTGATTTGTTTGCTCGGATTAAGGGTGCCAGTTGGTTCACCAAGATAGATCTCCGTGGTGCGTATAACCTTGTGCTCATTAAGCAGGGAGATGAATGGAAAACAGCATTTAATATGCCCGAAGGCCATTTTGAGTACTTAGTGATGTCTTTTGGACTCTCTAATGCTCCTTCTGTGTTTCAGTCCTTCATGCATGACATCTTCCGAGAATATCTGGATAAATTTATGATTGTTTATCTGGATGACATTTTGGTCTTTTCTGATGATTGGGAGTCCCATGTGAAGCATGTCAGGATGGTGTTTCAGGTCCTGCGTGCTAATGCTTTATTTGTGAAGGGCTCAAAATGCCTCTTCGGAGTACAGAAGGTCTCCTTTTTGGGTTTTATTTTTTCTCCTTCTACTGTGGAGATGGACCCAGTCAAGGTCCAGGCTATTCATGACTGGACTCAGCCCACGTCTATTAAGAGTCTTCAGATGTTCTTGGGTTTCGCTAATTTTTACAGTCGTTTCATCGCTAATTTTTCTAGCGTGGTTAAACCTTTGACGGATTTGACCAAGAAGGGTTCTGATGTGACTAATTGGTCTCCTGCGGCCGTGGAGGCCTTTCGGGAGCTGAAGCACCGGTTTTCTTCAGCTCCAGTCTTATGTCAGCCAGATGTCTCTCTCCCCTTCCAGGTCGAGGTTGATGCTTCTGAGATTAGAGCAGGGGCTGTTTTGTCGCAGAGAAGCTCTGATGGCTCTGTGATGAAGCCATGTGCTTTCTTTTCAAGAAAGTTTTCGCCTGCCGAGCGGAATTATGATGTTGGTAATCGGGAGTTGTTGGCTATGAAGTGGGCATTTGAGGAGTGGCGACATTGGCTCGAAGGAGCTAAACATCGTGTGGTGGTCTTGACTGATCACAAAAATCTGATTTACCTTGAATCTGCCAAGCGCCTGAATCCTAGACAGGCTCGTTGGTCGTTGTTTTTCTCCCGTTTCAACTTCGTGGTCTCATACCTGCCTGGTTCGAAGAACGTGAAAGCTGATGCACTTTCTAGGAGTTTTGTGCCTGAGTCTCCGGGAGTTTCTGAGCCGGCTGGTATTCTCAGAGAGGGAGTGATTTTGTCTGCCATTTCCCCAGATTTGCGACGAGTGCTGCAGAAATTTCAGGCGGATAGACCTGACCGTTGTCCACCAGAGAGACTGTTTGTCCTGGATAGATGGACCAGCAAAGTTATTTCCGAGGTTCATTCTTCGGTGTTGGCGGGTCATCCTGGGATTTTTGGTACCAGAGATTTGGTGGCTAGGTCCTTCTGGTGGCCTTCCTTGTCGCGGGATGTGCGTTCCTTTGTGCAGACTTGTGGGATTTGTGCTCGGGCTAAGCCTTGCTGTTCTCGTGCCAGTGGTTTGCTTTTGCCTTTGCCTGTTCCGAAAAGGCCTTGGACGCACATTTCCATGGATTTTATTTCGGATCTTCCAGTATCTCAGAAAATGTCTGTCATCTGGGTGGTGTGTGATCGTTTTTCCAAGATGGTCCATTTGGTGCCCTTGCCTAAGTTGCCTTCTTCCTCCGATTTGGTTCCTCTATTTTTTCAGAATGTGGTTCGCTTGCACGGCATTCCTGAAAATATTGTGTCTGATAGAGGATCCCAGTTTGTGTCCAGGTTTTGGCGGACTTTTTGTGCTAAGATGGGCATCGATTTGTCTTTTTCGTCGGCCTTCCATCCTCAGACTAATGGCCAAACGGAGCGAACTAATCAGACGTTGGAAACTTATTTGAGATGTTTTGTTTCTGCTGATCAGGACAATTGGGTGAGTTTTTTGCCATTGGCCGAGATTGCCCTTAATAATCGGGCTAGTTCTGCTACTTTGGTTTCGCCTTTTTTCTGCAATTCTGGTTTTCATCCTCGTTTTTCCTCGGGTCAGGTTGAGCCTTCTGATTGTCCTGGGGTGGATTCTGTGGTGGATAGGTTGCAGCAGATTTGGAACCATGTGGTGGACAATTTGAGGTTGTCACAGGAGAAGGCTCAGCGCTTTGCCAACCGCCGCTGCGGTGTGGGTCCCCGACTTCGTGTTGGGGATTTGGTGTGGCTGTCTTCTCGGTATGTTCCTATGAAGGTCTCCTCTCCTAAATTCAAGCCTCGCTTCATCGGTCCTTATAAGATCTTGGAAATCCTTAACCCGGTGTCTTTTCGTTTGGATCTCCCAGCAACGTTTGCCATTCATAATGTGTTCCATAGGTCTTTGTTGCGGAGGTATGTGGTACCTGTGGTTCCTTCTGTTGAGCCTCCTGCTCCGGTGCTCGTCGAGGGTGAATTGGAGTACGTGGTGGAGAAGATTTTGGATTATCGTATCTCTAGACGGAGGCTTCAGTATTTGGTTAAGTGGAAGGGCTATGGTCAGGAGGATAATTCCTGGGTTGTCGCCTCTGATGTTCATGCGGCCGATTTGGTTCGTGCCTTCCACGCGGCTCATCCTGATCGCCCTGGGGGTCTTGATGAGGGTTCGGTGACCCCTCCTCAAGGGGGGGGTACTGTTGTGAATTCTATTTTTGGGCTCCCTCTAGTGTCACAAGCGGTACTGTGTAGTGTTGTCTTTCTGCAGGTTGGCTGCATCAGCTGGTTCGTTATCCTTGGTTGGTTTCCTATTTAGCTCACCTGGAGACTCAGTTCCTTGCCTGCTATCAATGTATTCAGTGCTCTTCAGATTCCTTGTGTCTACCTTGCTCCCAGTCTCTCCAAGACAAGCTAAGTTTTTGTTTGATCATTTTTTGATTATCAGTGTTCATTATGTTTTTTGTCCAGCTCGCTAAAATGTGATTTCCTCGCTTGCTGGTTGCTCTAGAGGACTGAGTTTCTCCCCCCCCACACCGTTAGTTGGTGTGGGGGTTCTTGAAATCTCAGAGTGGATATTTTGTAAGGGTTTTTTACTGACCGCATAGATTCTCTTTTCTATTTTCTGCTATCTAGTATTAGTGGGCCTCTTTTGCTGAATCTGCTTTCACCCCTGTGTATGTGCCTTCCTCTTACCTCACCATTATTATCTGTTGGGGGCTTCTATATCTTTGGGGATTATTTCTCTGGAGGCAAGAGAGGTCTTTCTTTCTCTCTAGGGGTAGTTAGTTCCTCAGGCTGGCTCGAGACGTCTAGGATTTTTAGGCACGTTCACCGGCTACTTCTAGTGTGTTTGGATAGGTTCAGATTTGCGGTCAGTCCAGTTTGCCACCTCCCTAGAGCTTGTCCTATGTTTGTTACTTAGCTGGAGTAATTTGTGATCCTCAACCACTAAGGATCATAACATGCATGTCATCACATGTTGCATGTCGCATGTCATCTTATGTCGTCACATGTCACATGGTGCATGTCATCGCATGCTGCATGTAATCACATGTCATCGCATGTTGCATGTCGTATGTCACATGTTGCATGTCGTCGCATGTCGTCGCATGATGCATGTGATCGCATGTCGCATGTCATCGCATGCTGCATGTCGTCGCATGGTGCATGTCATCGCATGTCACATGTCATCGCATGTCACATGTAATCACATGCTGCATGTGGTCGCATATTGCATGTCGTCGCATGTTGCATGTCACATGTCACATGTTGCATGTCATCGCATGTTGTCGCATGCTGCATGTCATATGGTGCATGTCGACGCATGCTGCATGTCATCGCATGTCGCATGGTGCATGTCGTCGCATGGTGCATGTAATCGCATGTCACATGTCATCGCATGTCACATGTCATCACATGTCGCATGTCATCGCATGTCGCATGTCATCGCATGTCGCATGTTGCATTTTCACATGCTGCATGTCGCATGTCATCGCATGTCACATGGTGCATGTCATCACATGTCGCATGTTGTCACATGTTGCATGTTGTCGCATGTTGTATGTTGCATGTCGCATGCTGCATGTCACATGTTGTCACATGTCGCATGCTGCATGTCATCGCATGTCATCACATGTTGCATGTCACATGGTGTATGTTGTATGTACTGTATATGTGTGTATGTGTTTTTTTACATTCAACACATTATCCGGATGATGGGACTACTACTGTCCCATCACTGGCTAATGTGTCACTCACTGTCACTGTAGCAGGCATCGCCCCGATGGGACTTGTAGTCCCATCGGACGATGCCTGCACACAGAGACACACACACACCTATAACCACCCCCCGCAGCAGACCCCAGCACGGCCAGCAGACCCCAGCACCGCCCGCACATACCGGCGCCGGCACGCAGACCCCCGGTGCCGGCACGCAGACCCCCGCACATACCGGCGCCGGCATGCAGACTCCCGCACATACCGGCGCTGGCACGCAGACCCCCGCACATACCGGCGCCGGCATGCAGACCCCCGCACATGCCGGCACCAGCACGCAGCCCCCCCGCACATACCGGCGCCGGCACGCAGACCCCCGCACATACCAGCACCGGCACGCAGACCCCCGCAGATACCGGCGCCGGCATGCAGACCCCAGGCGCCCGCACATCCCTGCCTAGCCCGCCCACCCCCAGCACAGCTCCACCTGCCCCCAGCACAGCCCTGCAGCCCCCAGCCCCGCCCACAGCCCAGTCACTCTTGATGAGTGACTGCTGCCTGTGAAGTCTGGGTCACGCCTGCTCATGACGTCACGTCAGTTTCCAGAGTCTGGAAATTGATGTGACATCAGCAGAAATAAGCGGTGGCTGCAGCCTGGGGGTCACATGACCCGGACTCAGCCGCCAGCATAGCGCCGCTCACAGGCGAAAACGGCAACAGAAGGTATTTACACAATTCATTAGGGGCCCTGGGGTGATACATTGGGGGGTTAATTGAAAGTAGTGGACAACCCCTTTAATGCTGGATACTTCCTGGCCTCGGAAGGTCTTGAGCCAATATTACTCCTGGTAACAAATAGACGTCATGGGTTTTGTACTCATGCACTGTCAGGTCATGTCCTGCAATGGGGGTCTGCGTGGTCTGAGTACAGGTGATAGTTGGCATGGTGGCTACTGATGTCTCAGTAGTGGTGATGGTGCACACTGTTGTCTTGGTGGTGCAAGCTGGGGTTACAGTGGGAGTGGTGATCGTGGTAGCTATTTTTGCGCTAGGTGGCGCTTCTGGTGCCTTTGTTTTAGCTAGCATTGTGGCAGTGTCTCTGTGTTTGTGCACATTCAAGGCATACCACCCTTTCTCTCCAAGATGCGTAGTGTAGGTCACGCGGTCCCCGGGGTATAGGTCTCTGTCTGGGTGTCCTTCCCAGAGGTGGGACTCCACGTCCCTCCTGTTCACAAAGATCTCCGCGTATAACCCTGGCTCCTTGATGAATCCCCAGCCCTTCTTCAATCTGAAGGCTGCCACTGTGCCCTGCTTCAGCGGGGCCTGGTTGGTATGACGGTCCTTGCGGGCCTGGGCCTTGGAACATAAGTCCCTCTGGTCAAAGGCTTTGCACCGGGCCTGGTATTCCTCCTCTTTAGCCTCCCATTTGCAGGTGAGTTGCTGCTGATACTCCTCCCAGCTTAAGACTTCTAGGGTCTCCCCTTCCTGCTTCTCCGCTCTGACGAACCCCATGAGGTCTGTCCCAGGATTCACCCAGCGGTACACTGTTCATTCCGTGTAGAGTTCACGCGGCAGGCTGGTGGGCTGTATCCGGGCTTTCACAAAGTGCTCCATCCCTGTGGCCTGGTCCCATTCCCCCAGGATCTGGAATCGCGCGGATCCATTGCGGGGCGGTGCAGCAACTGTGCCCACTAAAAGTCCCTCAGCTTCCAGGGCAGGGTTGTTGTTCCTACCTCCCGCTGCGGTGTTTCCGGTGCCGATCTCCTCAGTTGATGTCGGGGGCTATTGGATGGGATGCGGTTCTTGCAGATCTTTCACTGGCGCCGCCTTGCACATGGTCCCCGGCGTCCAGCTGCAACCGCAGGAGCTGGTCGATTAAATCCTCCACTCCAGTCTGCAGTTCAGGTACGGCAGGTGCTGGCTCGCTGGGGCTTCCTTCCAGGTGGCTGGGGGAGTCCTCCGCTTCCACCCCACACTCTGGTTTCGGGCTGCTGGCCATGGTGTCCTCCGCGTTGCTCCCTGCTTCCGGGTTTCTCCCTATCTCTCCTTCGGGGGCGGAACTTCTTCTTTCTCTTCCTTCCGCCATTCAGGATCAGTAGGCGGATCTCTGTAGCTGATGGACATGTCCGCATGGTACAGTAATACTTGGATCGGGCGGCCATTATTTTTGAGCCACACAGTTCCCGCCCACGATGGCGCACTTGTCTTTTCCAGTGCTCCTCGTGGCGCTATAGTGGTGGCAGTTATGGCGGCAATTTTGGCGGCAATTCACAAAGCACAGTTTCTAAATAAATCACAGTTTAGGCACAGTCTCTAAGGCACACATGACCCGATTTGCTGGGTCAGTCCATCCTGTTCGTGACGCCAAGATGAGTCGCCTGCCAGGGCCATGGGGTACCCGATATTGGGTCCAGTCTTCACAGGGGGATGTCACGGTGGCGACCCGGTCCATGGCCCTGGGCACCCATGTAAAAGAGGAAAGTCTTTGAAAGGCATTTGGTGGATAGAGTTTATGTTTGTGACGCCACCTGTGGTGTTCGGTCAGTGGGGACCGATGCTGCTTTAAGGGGTCCACTGGGATGATGTGATGGCAGCTAGATGGTATAACTTCCCACAGGTGAAGTGTATCCCCAGGGCTCCTGGTGTGTAGATGGAAGATGGTGAATGGTGCAGTAAAGAATGAGGACACAGGGTTGCAGTCTTTTTACCTGGTTTACTGAAGACTTCAGGCAGTCACAGTCCAGGGTACCAGATCACAGGGTAGACACGGTCCGGCCGGCTTGGAAGCGAATCCAGAGTCCCCTTTACCAGGTAAGTTAAAAGCCTTCCTCTAGCGCAGTGGTGTTGTAGTCCCTTACTGCCTATGGCTTCAAATAAGGTCCTCACAGTTCTTCTCTCTGTCCCTCATATAGCATAGGACATAACCCGTATGACTGGTGACTTGAGCCTTTTTACAGGGACTCTAGCACGCCCCGGGCTCTATAGGTGTCAGCGTGCCTCCTGGGTATTAAAGCGGACAGGTAACTTGCAGTTCAGCTGTCTTGCCGGTCTCTGATTTAAGTCGTAGAGTTCCTTACAACCTTGGTGGTCCGGCTACCGGTTATCTGCACCTCAGAAGGAGGCAGACTGCTCTTAGCTGGTCTCCACTGATGTTACTTTCCTGTGCTTCGCTCTCCTGCACGCTCACTGAACAATGTTCGGCTTTCTGTATGTCTCCTTCCAGGTGCTATAGTGCTAGACTACATGGCCCCTTCAGACCTTATGACCCTCTAGGTCGTTCTGCTCCCTTCTGTCTCTCTGACAATCTACTCTCATCTCTCTTTCCCTCCAAACCACAATATAAATAGGGGAGTCACCAAGTAAATAGGATCAAAAGCTCCCACTTGTGGCCTGGAGTGTGAACATGTTGTGTGTATGGTGGTTACCTGATAAAATTTATCCTTCATCGCTTCCAAACGTAATATCACTCTCCCTGTGAGGAAAGCAATGCTACTGTGACGACCAGGTCTCTGGGGCGCCACACTAACACAGAACAGAAGAAATGAAATTTGTCTTCTTTCAAACACATTTTTGCTTCTCTCTGAGCTCTCCTCTATTGCAACAATATTACAGCCCTGTCTGCCTGTGAGCTGGAGGCTGGAACTGAGAGGAACCTGCAGATTTGTCAGGAATACACACACAGCTCTGCATTGTGATCAGGAAAGCATAGAGCTGCCATTACATATCACACTGGTAACTCCCCTTCATGTAAAATAAGCTCTGGAGGCAGAGTTATTGTCCAGGCAGCATCCACCCCATAGCCTTGAAGAGGTCATTTATATAAAGTGATAAAAGATGATTTTTCAACCACAAAATATCTGATATGAGACATACAGTTTATCACTCTTTTCAGCAGTCTCTAACCTGTACGCCCATATTAATAGTTTAGATAGGTCAAGTGTTGAACCAAGTACCCTTTAACCCCTTTCTGACATCCAACGTACCATCCCGTCCATGTGGGCTAGGCCCATCTGACCACGGATAGGATAATTCATCATAGCCAATCGGCCGCGCACACGGGTGGTGTGCGGCCACTCAGGGCCAGGTGTCAGCTGATTGTCACAGCTGACACACAGCACTAAGTGCCAGAAGTGGTCACAGACCGCTTCCAGCACTTTATCCCCCAGAATACTGCAATCAAACATGATCGCAGCGTTCAGGGAGCAGGCAGCTCTGACAGCCCCTCTGCCTTTGGATCAGTGTAATGGAGACCCAATGTCGTCATGACAACATCGGAGTCTCCAGGGCTGAGAGACTTCCTGTCATGCGCAGCGCAGTGCTCTCAGTGTCAGTTTACAGAAGCAGCAGCGTTAACACCTTCTGCAGCATGCAGATCTGCATGCTGTAAAAGTGATCAGCCTGCAGAAAATGAGTGCACCATAGTGGGACACAGTGTAAAACTAAGGATGAATTTAATATATTTTTTAAAATAATTGTAAAAATATTTAAAAAAATAATAAAAAATAATAATAAATCTATAATTATTCTATCATTAAATGAATATTTGAATTAAAAAAACTAAACAATAAAAGTATACATAATTCCTATGGCTGAATCTGTAACGACCTGACCTATAAAACTGACTCACTAGTTAACCCCTTCAGTGAACAACAAAAAAAACAACAAGGCAAGAAAACAATGCTTTATCATCATACCACTGAACAAAAAGTGGAATAATCCACGATCAAAAAGACAGATATAAATAATCGTACTACCACTGAAAACATCATCTTGTCCCACAAAAAACAAACCCCCATACAGCTCCATCACCGGAAAAATAAAAATGTTATAGCTCTCAGAGTAAAGCGATGCAAAAATAATTATTTTTTATATAAAATAGTTTTTATTGTATAAAAGCACGAAAACATTAAACAATTATATAAATGAGGCATCACTGTCATTGTACTGACTCAAAGAATAAAACTGCTTTATCAATTTTACCAGAGTTGGAACGATATAAACGCCCCCCCCAAAAGAAATTCATGAATTGCTGGTTTTTGTTCATTCTGCATCACAAAAATTGGAATAAAAAGCGATCAAAAAATGTCATGTGCCTGAAAATGGTATCAATAAAACATCAACTCGTCCTGCAAAAAACAAGACCTCACATGACTCTATGGGCCAAAATCTGGAAAAATTATAGCTCTCAAAATGTGGTGATGCAAAAACTATTTTTTGTCATAAAAAGCGTCTTATACAGTAGTGACAGTTGCCAAACATAAAAACCCACTATAAAAACCCGCTATAATAGTAAATCAAACCCCCCTTTATCAACCACTTAGAGAAAAATAATAAAATTTACAAAATTATTTATTTCCATTTTCCCATTAAGGTTAGGGTTAGGACTAAAGTTAGGGTTAGGGTTGGGGCTAAAGTTAGGGTTGGGGTTGAAGCTAAAGTTAGGGCCAGGGTTGGAGCTAAAGTTAGGCTTAGGGTTGGGGCTAAAGTTAGGTTTAAGGTTGGGACTAAAGTTAGGGTTTGGGTTGGGACTAAATTTGGATTACGTTTACGGTTGGGTGTCAAGTTTCTGCCTCTGCACAGGGGGAATCTCAAACCATCTCCGCTGTGGTCTCCCATTCTTCTCCAGCCGCAGTGGAGTCTGCTCAGTGGAGATGTCTGTCCCAGTGTCTTTCTCAGTCTCACTCTGTGCATAGGGTTACTGCTGCTTTTCCAGCTTCTGCCATTGAAGCCAGTGCTGGGCAGTGGCGAGCAGACGCTTTTAGGACTAAGTCCTGCTTTTCCCCTTCTGAGCATGCCCAGGGCAAGATCTCCCATTGGAGATCGAGGGTCACATGCTCAGATACTGCAGCAGATCCCATTGGTCCTCCAGGAAGGTCCTGAAGGTGCTCAACTTCTGTGGCAGCCTCCCATTGGTCCTTCTGGGAAGGTCCTGTACATGCTGCAGCTATAAAAGGTTCGCATGACCGCACGGCCATGCGCTAGTGTACATTTGTATACATGTGTGTGTTGATGAGTGCAAGTCGTCCTTAAATATTCCATCCCTATTGTATGACTACTCGCGTAAGGTGGATGATTGCTATCTAGCGCCCGACTTAGCCGTCAGCACATAACACACAAAACAGCGTCTATTGATGTGACCGCCAGTGCGGCGCCGTGCGCTTTCACAGCGCTTTCCTGACCCAAGTGTTGTGAATTTGCTTTTTGCTCCCTCTAGTGGTTACTAGTTTTTTGACTCTGGTTTTTCTGTCATTCCTTTTATCCGCACCTGGGTCGTTATTTAGGGGTGTTGCTATATAAGCTCCCTGGACCTTCAGTTCAATGCCTGGCAACGTAGTTATCAGAGCTAGTCTGCTGTGCTCTTGTCTACTGATCCTGGTTCCAGTTATATCAGCTAAGTCTGCCTTTTGCTTTTTGCTATTTGTTTTGGTTTTGTATTTTTGTCCAGCTTGTTCCAAATCTATATCCTGACCTTTGCTGGAAGCTCTAGGGGGCTGGTGTTCTCCCCCCGGACTGTTAGACGGTTCGGGGGTTCTTGAATTTCCAGTGTGGATTTTGATAGGGTTTTTGTTGACCATATAAGTTACCTTTCTTTATTCTGCTATCAGTAAGCGGGCCTCTCTGTGCTAAACCTGATTCATTTCTGTGTTTGTCATTTCCTCTTACCTCACCGTCATTATTTGTGGGGGGCTTCTATCCAGCTTTGGGGTCCCCTTCTCTGGAGGCAAGAAAGGTCTTTGTTTTCCTCTACTAGGGGTAGCTAGATTCTCCGGCTGGCGCGTGTCATCTAGAATCAACGTAGGAATGATCCCCGGCTACTTCTAGTGTTGGCGTTAGGAGTAGATATATGGTCAACCCAGTTACCACTGCCCTATGAGCTGGATTTTTGTATTCTGCAGACTTCCACGTTCCTCTGAGACCCTCGCCATTGGGGTCATAACAGTTTGCCAGGCCAGTATTAAATGTTTAATGCATTGCAGAAGAGGGATTATAAGAAAGAAGATTCTGAGTTTTTTTTTTTTTTTCTTCTTCCCCTTTACCTCAGAGTGGCTATGCTTGCTGCAGACATGAATGTCCAGACCTTGATTACAAGTGTGGACCAGCTGGCTACTCGTGTGCAGGGCATACAAGACTATGTTATCAGAAATCCTAGGTCAGAACCTAAAATACCGATTCCTGAACTGTTTTCCGGAGACAGGTTTAAGTTTAGGAATTTCGTGAATAATTGTAAATTGTTTTTGTCCCTGAGACCCTGTTCATCTGGAGATTCTGCTCAGCAAGTAAAAATTGTTATTTCGTTCTTACGGGGCGACCCTCAGGATTGGGCTTTTTCGCTGGCGCCAGGAGATCCGGCATTGGCTGATCTTGATGCGTTTTTTCTGGCGCTCGGTTTACTTTATGAGGAACCCAATCTTGAGATTCAGGCAGAAAAGGCCTTGCTGGCTATGTCTCAGGGGCAGGACGAGGCTGAAGTGTATTGCCAAAAATTTCGGAAATGGTCCGTGCTGACACATTGGAACGAGTGTGCACTGGCCGCTAATTTTAGAAATGGCCTTTCTGAAGCCATTAAGAATGTTATGGTGGGTTTTCCCATTCCCACAGGTCTGAATGATACTATGGCACTGGCTATTCAAATTGACCGGCGGTTGCGGGAGCGCAAAACCGCAAATTCCCTCATGGTGTTGTCTGAACAGACACCTGATTTAATGCAATGTGATAGAATCCTGACTAGAAATGAGCGGAAAATTCATAGACGCCGGAATGGCTTGTGCTACTACTGTGGTGATTCTACACATGTTATCTCAGCATGCTCTAAACGTATAGCTAAGGTTGTTAGTCCTGTCACCGTTGGTAATTTGCAACCTAAATTTATTCTGTCTGTAACTTTGATTTGCTCACTGTCATCTTATCCTGTCATGGCGTTTGTAGATTCAGGTGCTGCCCTGAGTCTCATGGATCTCTCATTTGCTAAGCGCTGTGGTTTTACTCTTGAACCATTAGAAAATCCTATTCCTCTTAGGGGTATTGATGCTACACCATTGGCAGCAAATAAACCGCAGTATTGGACACAGGTTACCATGTGCATGACTCCTGAACACCGCGAGGTGATACGTTTCCTGGTTTTACATAAAATGCATGATTTGGTTGTTTTAGGGCTGCCATGGTTACAGACCCATAATCCAGTCCTGGACTGGAAGGCTATGTCAGTCTCAAGTTGGGGCTGTCGTGGTATTCATGGGGATTCCCTGCCTGTGTCTATTGCTTCTTCTACGCCTTCGGAAGTTCCGGAGTATTTGTCTGATTATCAGGATGTCTTCAGTGAGTCTGAGTCCAGTGCACTGCCTCCTCATAGGGACTGTGACTGTGCTATAGATTTGATCCCAGGCAGTAAGTTTCCTAAGGGAAGACTGTTTAATCTGTCGGTACCTGAACATACCGCTATGCGTTCATATATCAAGGAGTCTCTGGAGAAAGGACATATTCGTCCGTCTTCTTCCCCTCTTGGTGCGGGATTCTTTTTTGTGGCAAAAAAGGACGGATCTTTGAGACCTTGTATTGATTATCGGCTTTTAAATAAGATCACTGTCAAATTTCAGTATTCTTTACCGCTGTTGTCTGACTTGTTTGCCCGGATTAAGGGTGCCAAGTGGTTCACCAAGATAGACCTTCGTGGTGCGTACAACCTTGTGCGCATTAAGCAAGGTGATGAATGGAAAACCGCATTCAATACGCCCGAAGGTCATTTTGAGTACTTGGTGATGCCTTTTGGGCTCTCCAATGCGCCTTCAGTTTTTCAGTCCTTTACGCATGACATTTTCCGGAAGTATCTGGATAAATTTTTGATTGTTTATCTGGATGATATTTTGGTTTTTTCTGATAATTGGGATTCGCATGTGGAGCAGGTCAGGTTGGTCTTTAAAATTTTGCGTGAAAATTCTTTGTTTGTCAAGGGCTCAAAGTGTCTCTTTGGTGTACAGAAGGTTCCCTTTTTGGGGTTCATTTTTTCCCCTTCTGCTGTGGAGATGGACCCAGTCAAGGTCCGAGCTATTCTTGATTGGACTCAGCCCTCGTCAGTTAAGAGTCTTCAGAAGTTCTTGGGCTTCGCTAACTTCTACCGTCGTTTTATTGCTAATTTTTCTAGCATTGTGAAACCTTTGACGGATATGACCAAGAAGGGCTCCGATGTAGCTAACTGGGCTCCTGCTGCCGTGGAGGCTTTCCAGGAGTTGAAACGCCGGTTTACTTCGGCGCCTGTTTTGTGCCAGCCTGACGTCTCACTTCCCTTTCAGGTTGAGGTGGATGCTTCGGAGATTGGGGCAGGGGCCGTTTTGTCGCAGAGAGGCCCTGGTTGCTCTGTTATGAAACCTTGTGCCTTTTTCTCTAGGAAGTTTTCGCCTGCCGAGCGAAATTATGATGTGGGCAATCGGGAGTTGTTGGCCATGAAATGGGCATTTGAGGAGTGGCGTCATTGGCTCGAGGGTGCTAAGCATCGTGTGGTGGTCTTGACTGATCACAAAAATCTGATGTATCTCGAGTCTGCTAAACGCCTTAATCCGAGACAGGCCCGCTGGTCATTGTTTTTCTCCCGCTTTGATTTTGTTGTCTCGTATTTACCAGGTTCAAAGAATGTGAAGGCCGATGCTCTTTCTAGGAGCTTTGTGCCTGATGCTCCTGGAGTCGCTGATCCTGTTGGTATTCTTAAAGATGGAGTTATCTTGTCAGCTATTTCTCCGGATCTGCGACGTGTGTTGCAGAGATTTCAGGCTGATAGGCCTGAGTCTTGTCCACCTGACAGACTGTTTGTCCCGGATAAGTGGACCAGCAGAGTCATTTCCGAGGTTCATTCCTCGGTGTTGGCAGGTCACCCAGGAATTTTTGGCACCAGAGATCTGGTGGCCAGGTCCTTTTGGTGGCCTTCCTTGTCAAGGGATGTGCGGTCATTTGTGCAGTCCTGTGGGACTTGCGCTCGAGCTAAGCCTTGCTGTTCTCGTGCCAGCGGTTTGCTCTTGCCCTTGCCTGTCCCGAAGAGACCTTGGACACATATCTCCATGGATTTCATTTCTGATCTTCCGCTATCTCAGGGCATGTCCGTTATCTGGGTGATATGTGATCGCTTCTCCAAGATGGTCCATTTGGTTCCTTTGCCTAAGCTGCCTTCCTCTTCCGATCTGGTTCCTGTGTTTTTCCAGAACGTGGTTCGTTTGCACGGCATCCCTGAGAATATTGTGTCAGACAGAGGATCCCAGTTCGTTTCCAGGTTCTGGCGATCCTTTTGTAGTAGGATGGGCATTGATTTGTCGTTTTCGTCTGCTTTCCATCCTCAGACTAATGGACAGACGGAGCGAACCAATCAGACTTTGGAGGCTTATTTGAGGTGTTTTGTCTCTGCTGATCAGGACGATTGGGTGACATTCTTGCCGTTGGCTGAGTTTGCCCTTAATAATCGGGCTAGTTCCGCCACCTTGGTTTCGCCTTTTTTCTGCAACTCTGGTTTCCATCCTCGCTTTTCTTCGGGTCATGTGGAGCCTTCTGACTGTCCTGGGGTGGATTCTGTGGTGGATAGGTTGCAGCAGATCTGGAATCATGTGGTGGACAACTTGAAGTTGTCACAGGAGAAGGCTCAGCGCTTTGCCAACCGCCGCCGCGGTGTGGGTCCCCGACTACGCGTTGGGGATTTGGTATGGCTTTCTTCCCGCTTTGTTCCTATGAAGGTCTCCTCTCCCAAATTTAAACCTCGTTTTATTGGGCCTTACAAGATATTGGAAATCCTTAATCCTGTATCTTTTCGTCTGGATCTTCCTGTGTCGTTTGCTATTCACAATGTATTTCATAGGTCCTTGTTGCGGCGGTACATTGTGCCTGTAGTTCCTTCTGCTGAGCCTCCTGCTCCGGTGTTGGTTGAGGGCGAGTTGGAGTACGTGGTGGAGAAGATCTTGGATTCTCGCCTCTCCAGGCGGAGGCTTCAGTACCTGGTCAAGTGGAAGGGCTATGGTCAGGAGGATAATTCCTGGGTGGTCGCCTCTGATGTTCATGCGGCCGATTTAGTTCGTGCCTTTCATGCCGCTCATCCTGATCGCCCTGGTGGTCGTGGTGAGGGTTCGGTGACCCCTCACTAAGGGGGGGGTACTGTTGTGAATTTGCTTTTTGCTCCCTCTAGTGGTTACTAGTTTTTTGACTCTGGTTTTTCTGTCATTCCTTTTATCCGCACCTGGGTCGTTAGTTAGGGGTGTTGCTATATAAGCTCCCTGGACCTTCAGTTCAATGCCTGGCAACGTAGTTATCAGAGCTAGTCTGCTGTGCTCTTGTCTACTGATCCTGGTTCCAGTTATATCAGCTAAGTCTGCCTTTTGCTTTTTGCTATTTGTTTTGGTTTTGTATTTTTGTCCAGCTTGTTCCAAATCTATATCCTGACCTTTGCTGGAAGCTCTAGGGGGCTGGTGTTCTCCCCCCGGACTGTTAGACGGTTCGGGGGTTCTTGAATTTCCAGTGTGGATTTTGATAGGGTTTTTGTTGACCATATAAGTTACCTTTCTTTATTCTGCTATCAGTAAGCGGGCCTCTCTGTGCTAAACCTGATTCATTTCTGTGTTTGTCATTTCCTCTTACCTCACCGTCATTATTTGTGGGGGGCTTCTATCCAGCTTTGGGGTCCCCTTCTCTGGAGGCAAGAAAGGTCTTTGTTTTCCTCTACTAGGGGTAGCTAGATTCTCCGGCTGGCGCGTGTCATCTAGAATCAACGTAGGAATGATCCCCGGCTACTTCTAGTGTTGGCGTTAGGAGTAGATATATGGTCAACCCAGTTACCACTGCCCTATGAGCTGGATTTTTGTATTCTGCAGACTTCCACGTTCCTCTGAGACCCTCGCCATTGGGGTCATAACACCCAAGCCTGGGTGGTTAGTGGCGTCCGCCAGTGCAGCACCGCACGCACTCTTGTGCATCTTTATTAATATTATTTCTTTCACTCTGACACCCCAGTTGCGGTGTCGAGCGCAAGAGGTCTATATGAACTCAAATCCTGTGTCTTGGGATTGAGTTCTGAGACTCATTGCTTGCGCTCTTGGTGCGGTACCGCCGTCCTGTGACGCAACAGGGTTCACTTCCTTCACACAGGGTGAAGTTAACCCGTGTGTGTATCCACATTGTACCGCCATATAGTCCGTCATTACTTAGCAGCAGGTTCCATCTCTGCACGGTGGACCCCGGGCTGCGAACGCACCTTACTCTATCTTTGTAATTATTTGGTGTGTTCCACTAGCCCTAACATTACACTAGTGTCAGGGTCTGGCTAGTAATGACAGACAAACAGCAATCCTTGCTGTATATCCAGCAGCTGGAGGGTAGGTTGGCGGCTCTCGAGCGCACAACCTCAGCTGTGGATGTAACCGCAGTTGCTGTTCAGGCTGCAGCAACCTTGTCCACTGCCACCCCTGTACCGACTCTATCTCGCCTCCCGCTGCCAGAAAAATTTTCTGTATGTAGAAAAGCCGCGGAGACACAATCACGTGTTTCTCAACGCAAGCAATGAATAGCCAGGTGTTTCACCGGGAAGGAACAACCACGGGAAGGGCAGCATCCAATAAAGGAAAACCACCTATGCCAAAACATGGTATCCATCCACAGACAGCTGTTTCGGGGTATTTGCCCCTCATCAGTGTGGAGTAGGAAACTGGCTATTAGGAGCAGTGCCTAGTGAAAAGACTTTAAAAATAAGGATGAATGACCTCGGGGAGATCAAAACATCCAACACCACGGAGACACCATTACGTGTTTCTCAACGCAGTGATCCAGAACACTGCCCCCATCCCTAAAGAGAAATATGCAAATGCATGTAGAAAAGCCGTGGAGACACCATCACGTGTTTCTCAACGCAAGCAATGAATAGCCAGGTCTTTCACCGGGAAGGAACAACCACGGGAAGGGCAGCATCCAATAAACGAAAACCACCTATACCAAAACATGGTATCCATCCACAGACAGCTGTTCCTTTAGGGATGGGGGCAGCGTTCTGGATCACTGCGTTGAGAAACACGTGATGGTGTCTCTGTGGTGTTGGATGTTTTGATCTCCTCGAGGTCATTCATCTTTATGTTTAAAGTCTTTTCACTAGGCACTGCTCCTAATAGCCAGTTTCCTACTCCACACTGATGAGGGGCAAATACCCCGAAACAGCTGTCTGTGGATGGATACCATGTTTTGGCATAGGTGGTTTTCCTTTATTGGATGCTGCCCTTCCCGTGGTTGTTCCTTCCTGGTGAAAGACCTGGCTATTCATTGCTTGCGTTGAGAAACAAGTGACGGTGTCTCCGCTGCTTTTCTACATGCATTTGCATATTTCCCTTTAGGGATGGGGGCAGTGTTCTGGATCACTGCTTTGAGAAACAAGTGATGGTGTCTCCACGGTGTTGGATGTTTTGATCTCCCCGAGGTCATTCATCCTTATGTTTATAGAAAAATTTTCTGGTGATAGTAAGTCTTGTAGGGGTTTCGAGTCAGTGTTCTATACATCTCGAGCTTCTGGTCTCTCGTTTCCCTACGGAGCATGCTAAGGTGGGGTTTATTGTGTCTTTCTTGTCGGACAGGGCATTGGAGTGGGCTATGCCGCTGTGGGAGTGTGGCGATCATGTGGTACAGAGTGCTTCGTTGTTCCTGAGCACTCTGAAACAGGTCTTTTTAGGACCTCGTGTCACCCTTGATATGGCGCTCCAACTGTTGGCATTGACTCAGGGCTCGTCCTTGGTCAGCCATTTTGCTGTCCACTTCCGTACCCTAGCATCTGAGCTGGAGTGGTCAGATAAAGCCCTTATTCTGATATTTTGGAGGGGGCTGGCTGACCATGTGAAGGACGCCCTGGCCACTAGGGAGATTCCAGCCACACTGGAGGAGTTAATAGCAGTGTCCACTCGTATTGACCTCCGTTTTCACGAGCGGAGGTTAGAGCGAGCCCAGTGTAGGCAGAGGTTTCGGCTGGCTCGCACCTTCGCCAAACCTTTGGAATCTCCAGTCCAGGCCCCTGAGTCACACGAGGCCATGGAAGTTTCACGAGCGGGATCTAAAACCCGGACCGCTCGTGCACTCCAGGTTTGTCATGTTTGCCAGCAGTCAGGACATCTTGCCACCAGATGTCCCCAGCGGTCGAGGAAACGTCAGCGTCTAGTGGTAGTAGGTGGAGCTACACTAGACACGGCGACGTTTGCCTCCAAATTGTCCTTTAAGGGGACAATTACAATAGGCTCATTCACTCACTTGGTAGAGCTCTGCGTGGATTCTGGAGCGGAGGGCAATTATATGTCTTCTGCCTTCGCCCAACATCACGCAATACCCCTGGTAATGCTAGCTCAACCAGTAACTGTAGGAGTGGTGAATGGGTCAACACTGCCCTCACAGATAACACACCAGACCATCCCTTTCACTCTGTCCTTGTCGCCATCTCATCAGGAGTTTATATCTCTGCTCGTCGTTCCTGAGGGAATTGATGAGATCCTGTTAGGGATGCCTTGGCTACGGTATCACTCTCCTCATATTGAGTGGTCCACAGGCAGAATTTTAGGATGGGGTGAATCTTGTGGGGGTAGATGTCAGAGGGAGAGCGTTCAGGTTGCTACTACTGAGGTACCCGCAGATTTATCCTCTCTTCCCAAGCAATATTGGCCCTATGTGGACATGTTCTCCAAAAGGGCTGCGGAGACCCCTCCGCCTCACCGCCCCTATGACTGCCCTATTGACCTCTTGCCCGGTGCTGAGCCTCCCCGGGGTCAAGTCTATCCTTTGTCTCTCCCGGAGACGGAGGCAATGTCACAGTATATCCGAGAGAATCTGGCAAGAGGATTCATTAGGAAGTCAGTGTCACCTGCAGGGGCTGGGTTCTTCTTCGTACAGAAGAAGAGTGGAGAACTGCGTCCACGCATAGACTACAGGGGTCTTAATGCCAACACCGTTAAAAATAAGTACCCACTACCCCTGATATCTGAGCTTTTTGATAGGCTACGGGGAGCAAGGGTATTTACTAAATTAGATCTGCGGGGTGCTTACAACCTGATTCACATCCGTTAGGGGGACGAATGGAAGACAGCTTTTAACACCAGGGATGGGCTCTATGAATATCTGGTCATGCCCTTCGGGCTCTGTAATGCCCCAGCCATTTTCCAAGACTTTGGAAATGACATCTTCCGGGATATGCTTTCCACCTCGGTCATAGTTTATCTGTATGATATTCTCATCTACTCTCCAGATATAGACTCCCACCGGAGAGATGTTTGCAAGGTCTTCGACCTCCTACGGGCTAACTCCCTCTATGCCAAGTTGGAGAAGTGTGTGTTTGAGCAGGAATCCTTGCCTTTCCTTGGCTACATCATCTCTGCCCAGGGATTGGCTATGGATCCTGCCAAGCTACAGGCTGTGATGGACTGGCAGGAACCCCATTCTCTCAAAGCGGTGCAGCGCTTAATGGGGTTCATTAATTACTATAGCCTTTTCATTCCCCACTTCTCAACTTTGGTAGCTCCCTTGGTTGCCCTCACCAAGAAGGGGGCAAATCCCAAGTTGTGGTCAGAGGAGGTCTCCAAGGCCTTTCTCTCGATTAAGTCACACTTCACTAGCGCTCCCATCCTACATCGCCCCGATGTAGATAGGCCATTTATTATGGAGGTGGATGCCTCATCCGTTGGTGCTGGAGCAGTCCTCTTCCAAAAGGATGCTCAAGGTCGGAAGCATCCTTGCTTCTTCTTCTCTAAGACCTTTTCACCAGCGGAGAGGAATTATTCCATCGGGGACAGGGAGTTGCTAGCTATGAAGTTGGCTTTCTCAGAGTGGAGACATCTTCTGGAGGGAGCTCGCTTTCCCTTCCAGGTGTTCACAGACCACAAGAACTTGGTGTATTTACAGACAGCCCAGCGGCTAAATTCTCATCAGGCTAGATGGTCCCTGTTCTTCTCCCGGTTCCATTTCACCCTCCATTTTCTTTCCGGGGAGAAGAACGTTCGTGCCGACGCTCTCTCTCGCTCTGTAGTGTCATCAGAGGAGGAGGAGGAGGAGCCTCGGCTTATTGTCCCTTCAGAGAGCCTGAGAACTGTGGCTCTGGTTTAGCTGTCTGTGCCCCCAGGCAAGACTTTTGTTCCATCTAATTTGCGACCGGAGGTTCTCTCTTGGGCTCACTCGTCCAGGGTGGGTGGACATTTTGGGGCCAAGAGGACATCTGAGCTCTTGGTGAGGACGTACTGGTGGCCGCATATGGCTTGTGACGTCACAGACTATGTTCGGGCGTGTGTCTCCTGCGCCAAGAACAAGTCTCCTCGGCAACGGCCAGCTGGGTTGCTTTACCCCCTGCCAGTGGCGGACAGGCCCTGGGAGATGGTCGCGATGGACTTTGTGGTGGGCTTACCCAAGTATCGTAGCTGCACCATTACCTGGGTGATCACCGACCATTTTTCCAAAATGGTGCACTTTCGCCTACACGGTATGCCGGACAAAATTGTCAGTGACCGGGGTCCCCAGATTGCGTCTCAATTCTGGAGAGAGCTTTGTCGTCTACTCAGTATTGAGTTGAATCTCTCTTCGGCATATCATCCCGAGACAAATGGTTTGGTAGAGAGGGCCAACCAGACCCTGGTCACATATTTACGACATTTTGTTTCTGCCAGGCAGGATGACTGGGCATCCTTGCTACTGTGAGCAGAGATTGCGCTTAACAACTCCGTAGCTGACTCCACTGGTCAGACTCCATTCCTCCTAAATTATGGCCAGCATCCGCGTGTCCATGTGCCCATGCCCGTGTCTTCCGCCAACTCCAGGGTGGCAGACTGGGCTGTGGAGGCACGGGACATTTGGGACCGCACTCAGGATGCTATTTGGGCCTCCAAGGAGAGATTGAGGTCCTCCGCCGATGCTCATCGGCGCCCCGCTCTGACCTTTGCTCCTGGCGACTTAGTGTGGCTCTCCGCCCGTAACATCAGGCTGCGTGTTGAGTCCACTAAGTTTGCACCTCGCTACTTGGGTTCCTTCAAGGTCCTCGAACAGCTTAACCCTGTGGTCTAACGTCTGGCCCTTCCTCCACGCCTGGGTATCACCGACACCTTTCATGTGTCCCTCTTGAAGCCCGTATACATGTCCCGGTATTCCGAGTCATCTGCCGGGACATCGGGTTCGTCTACGGACGATTACAAGGTGAACGCTATTTTGGGGTGCAAGGTGGTATGTGGCAAAAAAATTCTATTTGTTGGATTGGAAGGGTTATGGCCCAGAGGACAAGTCCTGGGAGCCTGCTGAACACATTCGAGCTCCACAGCTCATTGCTGCCTTTGAGCCTAGCGAGGTCCAAGTAGGGGGGGACATGTTAGGTGTCGATTTCCCACCTCTGCACAGGGGGAATCTTGAACCATCTCCGCTGCAGTCTCCCATTCTTCTCCAGCCGCAGTGGAGTCTGCTCAGCGGAGATGTCGGTCCCAGCGTCTTGCTCAGTCTCACTCTGTGCATAGGGTTACTGCTGCTTTTCCAGCTTCTGCCATTGAAGCCAGTGCTGGGCAGTGGCGAGCAGACGCTTTTGGGACTAAGTCCTGCTTTTCCCCTTCTGAGCATGCCCAGGGCAAGATCTCCCATTGGAGATCGAGGTGTTGTGAACTCTGTTTTCGGGCTCCCTCTTGTGGTCACAGGTGGTATTGTGTGAGTTTTGTTTTTGGGCTCCCCCTGGTGGCTTTGTTTGTTATCCTGCGGATCTGTGGTTGGATCAGCTGCCTCGTTATGCACTAGGGAGTTTCCTATTTAGCTCTGCTTCACCTCCACTTGTTGCCGGCTGTCAATGTACTCAGTGCTATTCTGATTACTCCTGATTATCTTCGGTTTCAGTCTCTTCAGGAGAAGCTAAGTTCTGTTTAATTATTTTTTGCTCATCAGTCTGCAATATGATTTCTGTGTATGATGAGTTTAGTCCAGCTTGCTAATATGTGATTTCTTCTGCTGGTTTGCTCTGGGGTACAGAGTTGCTTCCCCCGCACCGTTAGTTGGTGCGGGGGCTCGAGCGATCTCTGCGTGGATATTTTGAATAGGGTGTTTAATTGACCGCACAGTTCCCTTTCTATTTTCTGCTTTCTAGTGTTAGCGGGCCTCATTTGCTAAATCTAATTTCATCTCTGCGTTTGTGCTTTCCCCTTAACTCACCGTTAATATTTGTGGGGGGCTATTCTATATCTTTGGGGTCATTTCACTGAGGCAAGTGAGGACTTTCATTCCCTCTAGGAATAGTCAGTTTCTCAGGCCGTGAAGAGACGTCTAGGATTTTCAGGTAATGTTCCACGGCTGCCTATAGTTGTTTGCGGATAGGATCAGGTTGCGGTCAATTCAGTTACCACTTCCCCAGAGTTTGTAGTCGGTTTAGTTACTTAGCTAGTCCTACTTGCGATCCTTGCCACTAGGATCATAACATCGAGGGTCACATGCTCAGATACTGCAGGAGATCCCATTGGTCCTCCAGGAAGGTCCTGAAGGTGCTCAACTTCTGTGGCAGCTTCCCATTGATCCTTCTGGGAAGGTCCTGTACATGCTGCAGCTATAAAAGGTCCGCATGACCACACGGCCATGCGCTAGTGTACATTTGTAAACGTGTGTGTATTGATGAGTGCAAGTTGTCCTTAAATATCCCATCCCTATTGTATGACTGCTCGCGTAAGGTGGATGATTGCTATCTAGCGCCTGACTTAGCCGTCAGCACATAACACACAAAACAGCGTCTATTGCTGTGACCGCCAGTGAGGCGCCGTGCACTTTCACAGCGCTTTCCTGACTCAAGCCTGGGCACCGCACGCACTCTCGTGCATCTTTATTAATATTATTTATTTAAGTCTGACACCCCAGTTGCGGTGTCGAGCGCAAGAGGTCTATACGAACTCAAATCCTGTGTCTTGGGATTGAGTTTGAGACTCCTTGCTTGCGCTCTTGGTGTGGTACCGCGGGCCCTGTGATGCAACAGGGTTCGCTTCCTTCACACAGGGTGAAGTTAACCTGTGTGTGTATCCACATTGTACTGCCATATAGTCCGTCATTACTTAGCAGCAGGTTCCATCTCTGCACGGTGGACCCGGGGCTGCGAACGCATCTTATTCTATCTTTCTAATTATTTGGTGTGTTCCGCTAGCCCTAACAAGGGGTGTGTCAGGGTTAGGGGTGTGGGTAGATTTGGGATTAGGGTTAGGGGGTGTGTTAGGGTTAGGGGTGTGTTGGTGTTATTGGTGTGGTTAGGATTGGGATTAGGGTTAGGGGTGTGTTTGGGTTAGGGGTGTGGTTAGGGTTATGGTTAGGGTTGGGATTAGGGTTAAGGCAGGGCCGTATTTAGAGTTTATGCTGCCCTAGGCACTTTTCGTGCTGCCTCCCCCATTGGTGAGTATGACTAACGCAGACACTATCGGCAGTGACTTAGACTACTTTCACATCAGCAATTTTTGCCATTCACGGCAGATCTGACAGTTTTTTCGCATCTACCACGTAATGGATCACTTACGGCAACACTGCGTTTGGCCTCATTCATTCCCTATGAGACTTGTGGACATGTGCAGCACTTGCGGTTTTGCTGCAATCCGGCAAATGCGGTACTTGCAGCAGCGGAAAAAAATGCTACTAGCAGTGTTTTTTTGTCTCATCGCAAGTGCAAAACCGCAAGTGCCGCACATGTCCGCAAGTAGCCATCACTACCTGTCCCTGCACGTTGCTAGCTCATCCCTAAGCATCCCTCCCTGACCTAAAACTACACTATAAAGCTTTAGAAAACAATTTATTAACTGACATATTCCTACGATAATGAGGGCTCCAGGCTACGGCGTAAGTGCATTATTTTCCCTGCGGAGGGCTTCAGGAAGACGGCTGCCATAGACGGCACATGCGCAGACTGAGATCGCATCTAGACCAAGATCCCAATCTCTGCATGTGCCGCCTTCGTTGGCCCACAGCTTCAGAAATATGGCCGCCAGGAAAGAAATGCACTCCACTTAGCTCACCGCCAACATCTAGCCCGCAGCATTGCACCGCTGGTACACCCCTCCTCCTATTCAGGGCCCGCTGCATTGTCCCACTTCTGCCACTGCAGACTTCCAGAGGAAGGGACTCTGCCTCCTGTGATCCTGCTTACAAGACATGAGACCATTACTACAGGACAAGGTATGTTATTACAGGACGGGGGAAGTGATTACTGGACTGGAAATGTTAATACAGGACAGGGGACGTTATTACAAGGCGAGGGACGTTATTACAAGGTGGGGACATGTATATGTATCACAGATACACTGCACAGGGGGGGAAAAGTATACACACATACATATACCCCACAGTGCTCCATACTGTATAATGGCCCCACATGTTGCTCCATACTGTATAATGGCCAAACATGATGCTCCATACTGTATAATGGCCACACATGATGCTCCATACTGTATAAATGTCCCACATGATGCTCCATACTGTATAATGGTTACACATGATGAACCCTACTGTATAATGGACCCACATGATGCTCCATACTGTATAATGGACCCACATGATGCTCCATACTGTATAATGAACCCACATGATGCTCCATACTGTATAATGGCCTCACATGATGCTCCATACTGTATAATGGTCACACAGGATGCTCAATACTGTATAATGGCCACATGATGCTCAATACTGTATAATGGCCACATGATTCTCAATACTGTATAATGGCCACACATGATGCTCCATACTGTATAATGGCCACACATGATGCTCCATACTGTATAATGGCCACACATGATGCTCCATACTGTATAATGGCCACACATGATACTCTGCTCTGTACACCTTGCACACACTGCTCCTCTCCATACACCTTGCACACACGCGGCTCCTCTCCGTACACACACACAACTCCGCTCCATACACCTCGTACACACGCGGCTCCGCACACACATGACTCCGCTTCGCGCACACACGCGGCTCCACTCTGTACACCTCGCACACACGGCTCCGCTCCATACACCTCACACACATGCTGGTCCACTCTGTGCACCTCATACAAACCCGGGTCCGCTCCGTACACCTCATACACACCCGGCTCCCCTCTGTACACCTCATACACACCCGACTCCACTCCGTACACCTCATACACACCCGGCTCCACTCCGTACACCTCGCACACTCTCGACTCTGCTCCGTACACCTCGTACACACCTGGCTCCGCTCCGTACACCTCAGACACACTCGGCTCCGCTCCATACACCTCGGACACACCCGGTTCCACTCTGTAAACCTCCGGCTCCGCTCCATAAACCTCGTACACATGCGGTTCTGCTCCATCCACACTGTAAACTCCTCCTGACCCCACACATAAACTTACTCCCATCAATTACCATGAAAACCAGCACACCAGACTCCTGCATTCACTGAGGCCCCTGATCATGTGACCCCTGACTCCTCGCCTTCTGTGACCTCATCACAGGTCGTGTGCACACAGTGCAGCCATATATATTATGTGCAGTGTGGCTCTGCGGGTGGAGGGATGTGGCTCTGCAGTGTGGGACTGCCCCGCTGAATCCTGGACTGTTGGGAGGTATGTGCCACCAGCCGGCATGAGTGCCTCACTGTAGGCCCAGGCCTCGCTCTGGGAAAGTGTTCTCCACTTACCTTTCCAAGCTGCTTTTTTTCTCTTCCTTTTCTGTTTGGCTGTCACAGTCAGATCCTAGCCGGCTGCGATCTAGACCGGGGGCGCTGTGCCACTCTGCATCTCCTCCTTCCAGCCAGGTGAGATTAGCAGATACTGACTGCACACAGTGTGGGCATGTCTGCAGTGCAGGGATGCGGCTGCTGGCACCCGATCTTTAACCCAGCAAAGGGCCTGAACCTGCTGATGGGGGACTGGCCTGGGGGCATCTGCACCCTGCCCGCCCCTGATGGGATCTGAGTGTTATGACCCCAATGGCGAGGGTCTCAGAGGAACGTGGAAGTCTGCAGAATACAAAAATCCAGCTCATAGGGCAGTGGTAACTGGGTTGACCATATATCTACTCCTAACGCCAACACTAGAAGTAGCCGGGGATCATTCCTACGTTGATTCTAGATGACACGCGCCAGCCGGAGAATCTAGCTACCCCTAGTAGAGGAAAACAAAGACCTTTCTTGCCTCCAGAGAAGGGGACCCCAAAGCTGGATAGAAGCCCCCCACAAATAATGACGGTGAGGTAAGAGGAAATGACAAACACAGAAATGAACCAGGTTTAGCACAGAGAGGCCCGCTTACTGATAGCAGAATAAAGAAAGGTAACTTATATGGTCAACAAAAACCCTATCAAAATCCACACTGGAAATTCAAGAACCCCCGAACCGTCTAACGGTCCGGGGGGAGAACACCAGCCCCCTAGAGCTTCCAGCAAAGGTCAGGATATAGATTTGGAACAAGCTGGACAAAAATACAAAACCAAAACAAATAGCAAAAAGCAAAAGGCAGACTTAGCTGATATAACTGGAACCAGGATCAGTAGACAAGAGCACAGCAGACTAGCTCTGATAACTACGTTGCCAGGCATTGAACTGAAGGTCCAGGGAGCTTATATAGCAACACCCCTAACTAACGACCCAGGTGCAGATAAAAGGAATGACAGAAAAACCAGAGTCAAAAAACTAGTAACCACTAGAGGGAGCAAAAAGCAAATTCACAACAGTACCCCCCCCTTAGTGAGGGGTCACCGAACCCTCACCACGACCACCAGGGCAATCAGGATGAGCGGCATGAAAGGCACGAACTAAATCGGCCGCATGAACATCAGAGGCGACCACCCAGGAATTATCCTCCTGACCATAGCCCTTCCACTTGACCAGGTACTGAAGCCTCCGCCTGGAGAGGCGAGAATCCAAGATCTTCTCCACCACGTACTCCAACTCGCCCTCAACCAACACCGGAGCAGGAGGCTCAGCAGAAGGAACTACAGGCACAATGTACCGCCGCAACAAGGACCTATGAAATACATTGTGAATAGCAAACGACACAGGAAGATCCAGACGAAAAGATACAGGATTAAGGATTTCCAATATCTTGTAAGGCCCAATAAAATGAGGTTTAAATTTGGGAGAGGAGACCTTCATAGGAACAAAGCGGGAAGAAAGCCACACCAAATCCCCAACGCGTAGTCGGGGACCCACACCGCGGCGGCGGTTGGCAAAGCGCTGAGCCTTCTCCTGTGACAACTTCAAGTTGTCCACCACATGATTCCAGATCTGCTGCAACCTATCCACCACAGAATCCACCCCAGGACAGTCAGAAGGCTCCACATGACCCGAAGAAAAGCGAGGATGGAAACCAGAGTTGCAGAAAAAAGGCGAAACCAAGGTGGCGGAACTAGCCCGATTATTAAGGGCAAACTCAGCCAACGGCAAGAATGTCACCCAATCGTCCTGATCAGCAGAGACAAAACACCTCAAATAAGCCTCCAAAGTCTGATTGGTTCGCTCCGTCTGTCCATTAGTCTGAGGATGGAAAGCAGACGAAAACGACAAATCAATGCCCATCCTACTACAAAAGGATCGCCAGAACCTGGAAACGAACTGGGATCCTCTGTCTGACACAATATTCTCAGGGATGCCGTGCAAACGAACCACGTTCTGGAAAAACACAGGAACCAGATCGGAAGAGGAAGGCAGCTTAGGCAAAGGAACCAAATGGACCATCTTGGAGAAGCGATCACATATCACCCAGATAACGGACATGCCCTGAGATAGCGGAAGATCAGAAATGAAATCCATGGAGATATGTGTCCAAGGTCTCTTCGGGACAGGCAAGGGCAAGAGCAAACCGCTGGCACGAGAACAGCAAGGCTTAGCTCGAGCACAAGTCCCACAGGACTGCACAAATGACCGCACATCCCTTGACAAGGAAGGCCACCAAAAGGACCTGGCCACCAGATCTCTGGTGCCAAAAATTCCCGGGTGACCTGCCAACACCGAGGAATGAACCTCGGAAATGACTCTGCTGGTCCACTTATCCGGGACAAACAGTCTGTCAGGTGGACAAGACTCAGGCCTATCAGCCTGAAATCTCTGCAACACACGTCGCAGATCCGGAGAAATAGCTGACAAGATAACTCCATCTTTAAGAATACCAACAGGATCAGCGACTCCAGGAGCATCAGGCACAAAGCTCCTAGAAAGAGCATCGGCCTTCACATTCTTTGAACCTGGTAAATACGAGACAACAAAATCAAAGCGGGAGAAAAACAATGACCAGCGGGCCTGTCTCGGATTAAGGCATTTAGCAGACTCGAGATACATCAGATTTTTGTGATCAGTCAAGACCACCACACGATGCTTAGCACCCTCGAGCCAATGACGCCACTCCTCAAATGCCCATTTCATGGCCAACAACTCCCGATTGCCCACATCATAATTTCGCTCGGCAGGCGAAAATTTCCTAGAGAAAAAGGCACAAGGCTTCATAACAGAGCAACCAGGGCCTCTCTGCGACAAAACGGCCCCTGCCCCAATCTCCGAAGCATCCACCTCAACCTGAAAGGGAAGTGAGACGTCAGGCTGGCACAAAACAGGCGCCGAAGTAAACCGGCGTTTCAACTCCTGGAAAGCCTCCACGGCAGCAGGAGCCCAGTTAGCTACATCGGAGCCCTTCTTGGTCATATCCGTCAAAGGTTTCACAATGCTAGAAAAATTAGCGATAAAACGACGGTAGAAGTTAGCGAAGCCCAAGAACTTCTGAAGACTCTTAACTGACGAGGGCTAAGTCCAATCAAGAATAGCTCGGACCTTGACTGGGTCCATCTCCACAGCAGAAGGGGAAAAAATGAACCCCAAAAAGGGAACCTTCTGTACACCAAAGAGACACTTTGAGCCCTTGACAAACAAAGAATTTTCACGCAAAATTTTAAAGACCAACCTGACCTGCTCCACATGCGAATCCCAATTATCAGAAAAAACCAAAATATCATCCAGATAAACAATCAAAAATTTATCCAGATACTTCCGGAAAATGTCATGCATAAAGGACTGAAAAACTGAAGGCGCATTGGAGAGCCCAAAAGGCATCACCAAGTACTCAAAATGACCTTCGGGCGTATTGAATGCGGTTTTCCATTCATCACCTTGCTTAATGCGCACAAGGTTGTACGCACCACGAAGGTCTATCTTGGTGAACCACTTGGCACCCTTAATCCGGGCAAACAAGTCAGACAACAGCGGTAAAGGATACTGAAATTTGACAGTGATCTTATTTAAAAGCCGATAATCAATACAAGGTCTCAAAGATCCGTCCTTTTTTGCCACAAAAAAGAATCCCGCACCAAGAGGGGAAGAAGACGGACGAATATGTCCTTTTTCCAGAGACTCCTTGATATATGAACGCATAGCGGTATGTTCAGGTACCGACAGATTAAACAGTCTTCCCTTAGGAAATTTACTGCCTGGGATCAAATCTATAGCACAGTCACAGTCCCTATGAGGAGGCAGTGCACTGGACTCAGACTCACTGAAGACATCCTGATAATCAGACAAATACTCCGGAACTTCCGAAGGCGTAGAAGAAGCAATAGACACAGGCAGGGAATCCTCATGAATACCACGACAGCCCCAACTTGAGACTGACATAGCCTTCCAGTCCAGGACTGGATTATGGGTCTGTAACCATGGCAGCCCTAAAACGACCAAATCATGCATTTTATGTAAAACCAGGAAACGTATCACCTCGCGGTGTTCAGGAGTCATGCACATGGTAACCTGAGTCCAATACTGCGGTTTATTTGCTGCCAATGGTGTAGCATCAATACCCCTAAGAGGAATAGGATTTTCTAATGGTTCAAGAGTAAATCCACAGCGCTTAGCAAATGAGAGATCCATGAGACTCAGGGCAGCACCTGAATCTACAAACGCCATGACAGGATAAGATGACAGTGAGCAAATCAAAGTTACAGACAGAATAAATTTAGGTTGCAAATTACCAACGGTGACAGGACTAACAACCTTAGCTATACGTTTAGAGCATGCTGAGATAACATGTGTAGAATCACCACAGTAGTAGCACAAGCCATTCCGGCGTCTATGAATTTTCCGCTCATTTCTAGTCAGGATTCTATCACATTGCATTAAATCAGGTGTCTGTTCAGACAACACCATGAGGGAATTTGCGGTTTTTCTATCACATTGCACCGAATTAGGTGTCTGTTCAGACAACACCATGAGGGAATTTGCGGTTTTGCGCTCCCGCAACCGCCGGTCAATTTGAATAGCCAGTGCCATAGTATCATTCAGACCTGTGGGAATGGGAAAACCCACCATAACATTCTTAATGGCTTCAGAAAGGCCATTTCTAAAATTAGCGGCCAGTGCACACTCGTTCCAATGTGTCAGCACGGACCATTTCCGAAATTTTTGGCAATACACTTCAGCCTCGTCCTGCCCCTGAGACATAGACAGCAAGGCCTTTTCTGCCTGAATCTCAAGATTGGGTTCCTCATAAAGTAAACCGAGCACCAGAAAAAACGCATCAAGATCAGCCAAAGCCGGATCTCCTGGCGCCAGCGAAAAAGCCCAATCCTGAGGGTCGCCCCGTAAGAACGAAATAACAATTTTTACTTGCTGAGCAGAATCTCCTGATGAACAGGGTCTCAGGGACAAAAACAATTTACAATTATTCACGAAATTCCTAAACTTAAACCTGTCTCCGGAAAACAGTTCAGGAATCGGTATTTTAGGTTCTGACCTAGGATTTCTGATAACATAGTCTTGTATGCCCTGCACACGAGTAGCCAGCTGGTCCACACTTGTAATCAAGGTCTGGACATTCATGTCTGCAGCAAGCATAGCCACTCTGAGGTAAAGGGGAAGGAGAAAAAAAAAAAAACTCAGAATCTTCTTTCTTATAATCCCTCTTCTGCAATGCATTAAACATTTAATACTGGCCTGGCAAACTGTTATGACCCCAATGGCGAGGGTCTCAGAGGAACGTGGAAGTCTGCAGAATACAAAAATCCAGCTCATAGGGCAGTGGTAACTGGGTTGACCATATATCTACTCCTAACGCCAACACTAGAAGTAGCCGGGGATCATTCCTACGTTGATTCTAGATGACACGCGCCAGCCGGAGAATCTAGCTACCCCTAGTAGAGGAAAACAAAGACCTTTCTTGCCTCCAGAGAAGGGGACCCCAAAGCTGGATAGAAGCCCCCCACAAATAATGACGGTGAGGTAAGAGGAAATGACAAACACAGAAATGAACCAGGTTTAGCACAGAGAGGCCCGCTTACTGATAGCAGAATAAAGAAAGGTAACTTATATGGTCAACAAAAACCCTATCAAAATCCACACTGGAAATTCAAGAACCCCCGAACCGTCTAACGGTCCGGGGGGAGAACACCAGCCCCCTAGAGCTTCCAGCAAAGGTCAGGATATAGATTTGGAACAAGCTGGACAAAAATACAAAACCAAAACAAATAGCAAAAAGCAAAAGGCAGACTTAGCTGATATAACTGGAACCAGGATCAGTAGACAAGAGCACAGCAGACTAGCTCTGATAACTACGTTGCCAGGCATTGAACTGAAGGTCCAGGGAGCTTATATAGCAACACCCCTAACTAACGACCCAGGTGCAGATAAAAGGAATGACAGAAAAACCAGAGTCAAAAAACTAGTAACCACTAGAGGGAGCAAAAAGCAAATTCACAACACTGAGACACCAACAGCAGCCAGAAGAGAGAGGCGAGTGGGCGGGCCAACACAGGACTGTCAGGCAGGAACTGAACTTGGTGCCTCAGCGAGGAGGGGGATGGGCCTGCTGTGTGACTTGTTTCTGCTTCCAGCTTCCTGTGCAGTACATGAGACAGCACTGGATCCGAGACCCCAGTAGCAGCCAGAAGACTGAGGTGGGTGGGGGGCTGCCGGACTATAAAAAAAAATCTTGCCTTGCTCAGGTGCCGCCCCCGCATCCTACCACCCTAGGCACATGCCCTCAAGTACCTAGTGGCAAATATGGCCCTGGGTTAGGGGTGTGTTGGGATTAGAGTTGGAGTTAGAATTGGGGGGTTTCCACTGTTTAGGCACATCAGGGGTTCTCCAAACGCGACATGACATCTGATCTCAATTCCAGCTAATTCTGCGTTGAAAAAGTAAAACGGTGCTCCTTCCCTTCCAAGCTCTGCCATGCACCCAAACAGTGGTTTATCTCCATATATGGGGTATCAGCGTACTCAGGACAAATTGGTCCACAACTTTTGTGGTCCAATTTCTCCTGTTGCCCTTGGAAAAATAAAACAAATTGGATTTGAAATAAAAAAATTTGTGAAAAAAAAGTTAAATGTTCATTTTTTAAAACATTCAAAAATTCCTGTGAAGCACCTGAAGGGTTAATAAACTTCTTGAATGTGGTTTTGAGAACCTTGATGGGTGCAGTTTTTAGAATGTTGTCACTTTTGGGTATTTTCTATCACATAGACCCCTCAAAGTGACTTCAAATGTGATGTGGTCCCTAAAAAAAATGGGACAATGGTCAGAATTGTAAAAATTGGCCTGGTCATTAACATGCAAACCACCCTTGGGGGTAAAGAGGTAAATAATGTATGGGACTGAAAGAGAAAGCTAATAGTCAAGTGCTATATTTGCTCCAGACAGTGTCAATGAAACTGAAAGATGGAGGCTAAGCATGTGTACATATGCTCCATTTAAGATAAGGCTCTGCAAGGCCTCATTCTCTGGATCGTTGAGTACCCCAGCAGTAAAACTCCCAGCAATCAGCAAGATATCCTTGATTCTATGGATGGGGACAGCACTTTTAAACTAAATCACCACCCTGAAACGCCATGTAGTTTTAGGTTCACTATTGTGCTCTTCTAAAATTTGCAAAACATATTTCTAAGAGTTGTAACTATTTTTCTGACACAGACACAGTTAAATTGTTCTAAATACCAGCTCTTTGGGAAGATTCCCTTCTCCACATGAGATTTCTTGAATAGTGTGTCATCAAAGAACCATCTGAAGTGATGTTCAAGTAACCTGACCACTGCAACTAATCACAGGCAGCATTGGTTCTGTGACCTGTGAACCTCTTTAACTTTGTTTATGCAGGGAATGTAACCCTTTGTATCATTGTATCAGAAAAATGGAGCTCCAAGTGATAAAATAATATTAAGAACAGGGTTTGGAGACCTAGTTAGTATGAAAAATGTAGATGGATTAAAATTAGCATTATATCATAGGCATTTTATTTCATAGCAGATTAATTATTGCACATTTCATAGAAATACACAATTTTCGCAATATATGCTGAATTTATACTGTGGTATAAGATGGAGACAGCACATTTATTGGGATCTATAAAGCTTTGTAGTACATATCTATTTTACAAAATCAAGGTATAATAACTTATTCTTCAAACCTCTTTCTAAAGGTCATGTATACCTGGAAAATCACTGTACGTGGCTGGTAAAACATTTTTGTGGACAAACATAACACAGGTCAACTTGTCACACATCTAGGCCTTAGCCTTAAGGGTATGTTTCAAGTGGATGGATAGAAACTGATAGCTTATCCTCTAAGCTACTTGATCCGTTTGTCAGCAGTGCCTGTAGGGCCAGTAGGAAATCATAGTAGCTCTGTGAGTGGCAGTATTATGTTATCAAAATGCCCTACAAAGACATTTTTTTCATTTAAAGAGTCACTAAACCTTACTAGAGACTACACATAAATAAATACAACACATAAAACATGACCTCATCCAGATTCTACTTTATTTTTCATTAAACCTTTCATTCAGAGCTTTTGCTCCTAAGGCACAAACTTGACTTGAATTACCAACCCCGTTAAGATGTGTCATTTTTTATGGCATTTCTTGAAATGTGAGTTTTGTACAAATAGTTTCATATAACTCATCCAAATAGCACATTTTTCTATAATTTGGGCATATAGTAATGGTTTATAAAAGATATTTTAGTTGTGGTCCTTTAGTATGACAATGCCTTTGTTTTTATTCATTTTGTAATACCTGTCGAAATAAGATGTCTCTGCCTTTTGCCAAAAATCAGTATTTCCAATAAAAGTCATATCATGTTTTTAATTCCTTTGTTATTATAGAAAAAATCCTAACAATCAAGTTTTTAATAACATTGTTAACATTATTTCATAAGATAATGGCATTTTAAATGAGGAGTTATTGAGAAGGAGTCCTTAGTTTAGGTCTGGACATGGCAATTAATTTCTACAGTGGATTTCCCTGTGAATTTCTAATAAATCAGCAATGAATCCGTGACAAAATTTAATGTGTTATATGGTACTATGGTTCCCATGGACTTGAAGAAATATTGATGACACATTTCATTCGGATTTTACATTTCATTTTACATTTTAAAAATAAAGAAAAGGAAAATGGGTTAGCAAAAGTTTGGGCACACGGTATGCTTAGTACCTAGTAGCACCCCTTTTTTATAGTATCACAACTTATAAATGTTTTTGCAGTCAGACAAGAGTCTTTTTATTCTTGTTTGATTGATTTTCATCTGTTCTTCCTTGGAAAATTCCTCCAATTCTGTGAGATTCCTGGGTCGTCTTATAAAACAATCAGTTGGCGCCGTTTGAGGTATCATATTTTTTTGACAATAAGAAGCACGCTTTTCGTCCAGTGTACCCGCTATTAAAGAGAAATGAATATTCACTGCTCTCCACTCCCATTGTCCCGGGTGTGGGGAGCAGTGAATATTCTGGCAGCTTACCTCGCATTGTAAGCAGCGTATGATGTCACTAACATACACTGCTTACAAGCTGAAATCAGCTGCTGGCATCAGAACAGGACACTGTGAGGGAGCGGACAGAAGGTAAGTAGAATGATTTATTTATTTATGTGTGCAGCGTGATGGGAGGCCATGTATACCAGGATGGGGGCCATGTATACCAGGATGGGGATGAGGGAGCCATGTATAACAGGTTGGAGATGGGAGACCATGTATGCCAGGATAGGAATGGGGGGCCATGTTTACCAGGATGGGGATGAGGGGCCTTGTGCACCTGCATGGGGATCATATATATTATGATTGGGGGCCATGTAAACCTGAATTAGGGACATATACATACCAGGATGGGGGATATAGTACAGAATTGGGAGACATTACCCTATAAAAGTGTCAGAAGCAGATTTTCTCCCGCCCCCCATAACAGTGCATCATGACCCCATTTTTGCTTCAATTTTTTTCCTACTTTCCTCCTCTAAAACCTAGATGCATCTTATGGTCTTATAATCCGAAACATATGGTAGTCTATTGTGGATTTTGATGTGTTTTTAGGATCATTATCCATTTCTAGAAGCCATCCTTTTCAACTTCAGCTTTTTTACAGATGGCGTTACATTTGCATCAAGAATTTGTTGGTGTTTCATTGAAACCATTCTTCCCTATACCCATGAAATGTTCCCCATTCCATTGACTGTAACACAACCCCAAAGCATGATTGATCCACCCCCATGCTTAATGGTTGTCGAGATGATCTTATCATGAAATCCTGTGCCCTTTTTTCTCCACACATACCTTTGATCATTGTGGCCAAAGAGTTCTATTTTAACCTCATCGATACACAAGAATTGTTTCCAAAATGCATCAGGCTTGTTTAGATGTTCTTTTGCATACTTCTGAATGAGAATGCAGGAAAGATTTTCTTCTGATGATCTTTCATGAAGGCCATATTTGTGCAGGTGACTCTGAATAGTAGAACAACGTACCACAACTCCAGAGCCTGCTAAATCTTTGTGAAGGTCTTTTGCAGTCAAGCACGGTTGCCCAAACTTTTGCAGCAGCCCATTTTCCTTTTTGTAATTTTAAAAATGTAAAAAAATGACAAAATATATACACTGCTCAAAAAAATAAAGGGAACACTAAAATTCCACATCTTAGATATCACTGAATGAAATATTTCAGTTGCAAATCTTTATTCATTACATAGTGGAATGTGTTGAGAACAATAAAACCTAAAAATTATCAACATAAATCACAACTAATATGCCATGGAGGTCTAGAGTTGGAATGATGCTCAAAGTCAAAGTGGACAATGAAGTTACAGGCTGATCCAACTTCAGTGGAAATGCCTCAAGACAAGGAAATGATGCTCAGTAGTGTGTGTGTGGCCTCCACGTGCCTGTATGACCTCCATACAACACCAGGGCATGCTCCTGATGAGGTGGTGGATGGTCTCCTGAGGGATCTCCTCCCAGACCTGGACTAAAGCATCCGCCAACTCCTGGACAGTCTGTGGTGCAACATGACGTTGGTGGATGTGCGAGACATGATGTCCCAGATGTGTTAAATTGGATTCAGGTCTGGAGAACGGGCGAGCCAGTCCAAAGCTTCAATGCCTTCATCTTGCAGGAACTGCTGACACACTCAAGCCACATGAGGTCAGGCATTGTCCTGCATTAGGAGGAACCCAGGGCCAACCGCTCCAGCATATGATCTCACAAGGGGTCTGAGGATCTCATCTCGGCACCT
The DNA here is from genome assembly GCF_051348905.1 of Ranitomeya variabilis. Taxonomy (NCBI): domain Eukaryota; kingdom Metazoa; phylum Chordata; class Amphibia; order Anura; family Dendrobatidae; genus Ranitomeya; species Ranitomeya variabilis. Next base: position 254,895,154 of record NC_135237.1, on the reverse strand, counting down.
AATGGCAGTCAGACTACCTCTGGCGAGCACATGGATGGCTGTGCGGCCCTCCAAAGAAATGCCACCTTTACTGACCCACTGTCAAACCGGTCATGCTGAAGAATGTTGCAGGAAGCAGATCGCTCTCCACAGCGTCTGTCACATGTCTCTGTCACGTCTGTCACATGTGCTCAGTGTGAACCTGCTTTCATCTGTGAAGAGCACAGGGCGCCAGTGGCAATTTTGCCAATCCTGGTGTTCTGTGGCAAATGCCAAGCATCCTGCACGGTGTTGGTCTGTGAGCACAACCCCCATCTGTGGACATCAGGCACTCAGACCATCCTCATGGAGTCAGTTTATAACCGTTTGTGCAGACACATGCACATTTGTGGCCTGCTGGAGGTCATTTTGCAGGGCTCTGGTAGTGCTCCTCCTGTTCCTCCTTGCACAAAGGTTGAGGTAGCGGTCCTGCTGCTGGGTTGTTGCCATTCCTACGGCCCCATGCATGTCTCCTGGTGTACTGGCCTGTCTCCTGGTAGCTCCTCCAGCCTCTGGACACTACGCTGACAGACACAGTAAACCTTCTTGCCAAAGCTCACATTGATGTGCCATTATGGATGAGCTGCACTACCTGAGCCACTTGTGTGGGTTCTAGAGTCCGTCTCATGCTACCACGAGTTTGAAAGCACAACCAACATTCAAAAGTGACCAAAATTATTATGGTAGGTGTACACTTACATATGAGAGACAGAATTTAAAAAAAAAGATACAGAAAATCTCATTGTATGATTTTTACATAATTAATTTGCATTTAATTGCATGAAATAAGTATTTGATGCAATAGAAAAACAATTTAATATTTGATACAGAAACCTTTGTTTGCAATTAGGGAGGTCAGTAGTGTTGAGCGATACCGTCCGATACTTGAAAGTATCGGTATCGGAAAGTATCGACCGATACCGGCAAAGTATCGGATCTAATCCGATACCGATACCCGATACCAATACAAGTCAATGGGACTCAAGTATCGGACGGTATCCCTGATGGTTCCCAGTTTCTGAAGGAGAGGAAACTCTCCTTCAGGCCCTGGGATCCATATCAATGTGTAAAATAAAGAATTAAAATAAAAAATTTGCTATACTCACCTCTCCGACGCATCCTGGACCTCACCGAGGGAACCGGCAGCATTCTTTGCTTAAAATGCGCACGTTTACTTCCTTCCGTGATGTCACGGCTTGTGATTGGTCGCGTGCCGCCCATGTGGCCGCGACGCGACCAATCACAGCAAGCCGTGACGTAATTTTCAGGTCCTCAATGCCTAATTCTAGGCATTCAGAATTTTAAAATTACGTTCCGGCTTGTGATTGGTCACGTCGCGGCCACATGGGCGACGCGACCAATCACAAGCCGTGACGTCACGGGAGGCAGGAAACACGCGCATTTTAAAATTACGTCACGGCTTGTGATTGGTTGCGTGCCGCCCATGTGACCGCGACGCGACCAATCACAAGCCAGAACGTAATTTTAAAATTCTGAATGCCTAGAATTAGGCATTGAGGACCTGAAAATTACGTCACAGCTTGCTGTGATTGGTCGCGTCGCGGCCACATGGGCGGCATTCAGAAGCCGTGACGTCACGGAAGGAAGTAAACGCGTGCATTTTAAGCAAAGAACGCTGCCGGTTCCCTCGGTGAGGTCCAGGCTGCGTCGGAGAGGTGAGTATAGCAATATTTTTTATTTTAATTCTTTATTTTACACATTAATGTTGTTTCGATACCGATACCCGATACCACAAAAGTATCGGATCTCGGTATCGGAATTCCGATACCCGCAAGTATCGGCCGATACCCGATACTTGCGGTATCGGAATGCTCAACACTAGAGGTCAGACATTTTGCGCACACTGCAGTAGGGATTTTGGTCCACTCCTCCAAACAAATCTTCTCCAGATCTTTCAGGTTTCAGGGCTGTCACTGGGCAACATTGAGTTTCAGCTCCCTTCAAATATTATCTATTGGGTTAAGGTCAGGAGACTGGCTAGGCCACTCCAGGACCTTGAAATGCCTCTTACGGAGCCAGTTCTTAGTTGCACTGGATGTGTGTTTTAGGTCATTGTCATGGTGGAAGACCCAGCCATGACCCATCTTCAATGCTCTTACTAAGAGAAGGAGGTTGTTGGCAAAAATCCCACCATACTTTTCATTAATGCATCCCCAAAGTATGATGTTTCCTACACCATGCTTCACGATTCTAATTTTGTCTCATCTGATCACATGACCTTCTTCCATGCTTCCTCTGGATCATCCAGATGGTCATTGGTGAACTTCAAACGGGCACGGATATGTACAGGCGTGAGCAGTGGGACCTTGCATGCCTGCAGGATTTTAATCCATGACGGTATAGTGTGTTACTAACGGTAATGTTTGAGACTGTGGTCCCAGCTTTCTTCAGGTCATTGACAAGGTCCTCCCATGTAGTTCTGGGCTTACCTTTATGACAATCATCCTTACCTCATGAGGCGAGATCTTGCATGGAGCCCCAGACCGAGGAAAATTGACAGTCATCTTGTGTTTCTTCCGTTTTTTAATAATTGTGTTAACAGTTGTTTCCTTCTCACCAAGCTGCTTGCCTATTGTCCTGTAGCCCAGTCCAGTGTCCTTAGACACCTCTTTGGTCTTGGCCATGGTAGAGAGGCTGATGTGTGATTGATTGAGTGTTGTGGACTTTTTTGCAGGTAACGAGTTCAAACATTTGCAATTATTACAGTTAATGAGTGCAGAGTAGGAGGGTTTCTTAAAGAAAAACTAACCAGTCTGTGAGAGCCAGATTTTTTGTTGGTTGGTAGGTGATCAAATACTTATTTAATGCATTAAAATGCAATTTAATAGTTTAAAAATCATACAATGAAATTTCTCTTTTTTATTTGTTGATTCTGTCTTTCACAATTGAAGCGTACCTACAATAAAAATTACAGACCTTTCCACTCTTTGAAGGTGGAAAAACTTGCAAAATTGGCAGTGTATCAAATACTTATTTTCCCCATTAGTCACATCTTTCAACTTTTATAAACCAGGAAGTATATATAGACCCCAATACAGATTGAAGACCCCTACAGTACACTACCAGTATAAGATAACCAACTCAATATGAGGGCCCTAACAGTCCATCATAGCCCTCACACAGTTTTATGGCCACCGCCAAAACTTCACTCAGTATGATTGGCTCTCAGCAGTCCCGCATTCATTATGATTCCCCCGACAATTGCTAACTTTTAAAAAAACAATACTGACCTCACCTCAATTCCTTGGCATGCTGCTCCATTCTGTGCAGTGTGAGTACTGAGGCTTCCGAACAGTAAGTCCGAGATAGTTACTCTGGTGCAAGACTGAGGTACATTCTTGTTTGCAATTGTTTTTGCTTAGAGTATTCACCTTGTTCCTGACTCTAACCTCTTCACTGTTCACAGACTTTGCCCCTGTCTTGTCCTTCAGTTTTGTTGCTTAGCTCCATGAGTTCTATATCTGGCCTGTTTCCTATGAGGTTCTCATCCTGCAGTTTGATGCATTCATACTGTTATACTCTTTATGACCTTTAGCTATTCCTGGCAACATTTTTTTTAGGGAACCATGATCTGGAATGCTATCTGACTGGAAAAGACCTAACCTTCTTGGGAATGGGGAATTAAGGTTTAACAATGCAGAAATTTGCTAGACGTGCAGATGTAGGCAGCATCAATGCAACTTCAGCTTAAAATCAACACTTTTCATGTGAGAAACATTACCAAAAAAATAAAAGAGAAATTAAAATATGAATAACAAGTTAAAATAAATGAACAAGTATTAAACAAATATTAAGAATATATTTATGGATTAATGTACATAAAGGTTCTTACAACCTAAGCTATCATATATGAGTAACATTTATTTTTTTAAGAGATGTAATATTTCCTAAAGGAAACAAGTGCATTTTGTCTAAGATGTCAGAAAGATCAATTTCCAACACATGGTGTTACAATTGTAATCAAGCAATCGCACAAGTTAAAATGCATTACCCTGGAGGAAAGAACACTTTTAAATGATGTACAACGCTGTAACATTGGAACCTTGCAGCTTGCTTTGTATTTTTAAATTGTATTTTTCTAACTTCAGTGGTTGTGATTAGGGGCTATTAGATTTTCATATACTATTAAACTAAAAGCCTTCAGGGCTTAACCAAGTATTTCCATCCATGCCAAGTTCAACAATTCTAATGTGATGCAGTGTGCCTAAAGAAAAGGAGGGCTACAATTATATAATCTCCACCTAAATTAAAATTATAACTCGTCTTTTTTGCCAAAGATTTTCAGCTTTGACACAAGCAATTATACTACAAGTATGGAGTGAACATGATTGCCGAATACTGCCAAGAAAAGAAGTAAATCAGAAAACACACAGTTGTTCCAATAGATTTCTAATTTTGTCACTTACCGTGCCTATAATGTTCTTTGCTGTTCAGTTAATTGGATACACCAGTTTTCACTTCCCACGAGATCAGGTGGAGCAGGAATAATGTTTGCGTTACATTAAAAAGATGACATTATAATTCGGCTGATCTACGGCTCCTGGTTTAACTGACATATTCATATTACATTGCTTTTTGCACTTACAGAATGTTACAAATAAATTATTTTGTTGTGTTTGTGTTGGCCAAGCATAAGACAAGTATGAGTTAATGATTTTTACAGTTATTATAAGGTTACTAGTTGGCTTTTTGCGACTGATTTTGTGTGTGTATTGTTCACCTGGATAAAGTAATCATTTGTGTATAATATTACTACAGATACGTATGGGAAAGATAAGAGAAAATGAGAATATGCCTGGCTAGAACCAGACAGACCAAATCTGAGCAAAAAGTACAGTCAAGCTGTGGTTAAATTAAGGAAGACAGGCAGACATCTTGAACCTATAATGAGAATAAAAAAGAAGGGCAGGGCTGCATAGTACAGAAATCCTAAATAAATCCTTAATAAAGTGGAGATGGGTTGACAGAAAGGCCATATGTTAGTGTGCTCACCTTGAAGGCACAATACCAGGCACAACTCTGTTTCAAATCCAGAGATAGAAGGTATCAGCTGCAGCTTTCCCCCAAGTGATGGTCCAGTTCAGAAACCAATATACTGTATATCAGAAACATAGTTTAAAAATGAAAAAAGGGGCGATAAAAGTGCTGCTTAGTGAGACAGACAGGCAGGTAATACAGTGAAGGAAATAATTATTTGATCCCTTGCTGATATTGTAAGTTTGCCCACTGACAAAGACATGAACAATCTATAATTTTAGGGGTAGGCCAATTTTAACATTGAGAGATAGAACATCAAAAATAAAATCCAGAAAATCACATTGTATAAATTATATAAATTTGCATTTTGCAGTGAGAAATAAGTATTTGATCCCCTATCAAGCATTAAGAGTTCTGACTCCTACAGACCAGTTAGACGCTCCTAATCAACTCATCACCTGCATTAAAGACAGCTGTCTTACATAGTCACCTTTATAAAAGATTCTTGTCCACAGACTCAATTAATCAGTCAGACTCTAACCTCTGCAACATGGGCAAGACCAAAGAGCTTTATAAGGAGTCAGGGACAAGATCATAGACCTGCACAAAGCTGGACTGGGCTACAAAAACTAAAAGTAAGACGCTGGGTGAGAAGTAGACAACTGTTAGTGCAATAGTAAGAAAATGGATGAAATACAAAATGACTGTCAATCGACATCGATCTGGGGTACCGTGCAAAATCTCACCTCATGGGGTATCTTTGATCATGAGGAAGGTGAGAGATCAGCCTGAAACTACACGGGGGGAACTTGTTAATGATTTCAAGGCAGCTGGGACCACAGTCACCAAGAAAACCATTGCTAACACATTACGCCGTAAAGGTTTAAAATCCTGCAGTGCCCGCAAGGTCCTCCTGCTCAAGAAGGCACATGTGCAGGCCCATCTTAAGTTTGCCAATGAACACCTGGATGATTCTGTGAGTAATTGGGAGAAGGTGCTGTGGTCAGATGAGACAACAATTGAGCTCTTTGGCATTATCTCAATGCGCCGTGTTTGGAGGAAGAGAAATGCTGCCTATGACCCAAAGAACACTGTCCCCACTGTCAAGCATGGAAGTGGAAACATCATGTTTTGGGGGTGTTTCTCTGTTAAGGGTACAGGACTACTTCACCGCATCAATGGGAAAATGTATGGAGCCATGTACCGTAAAATCCTGAGGGACAACCTCCTTCCCTCCTCCTGGACATTAAAAGTGGGTTGTGGCTGGGTCTTCCAGAAAGACAATGACCAAAAACATACAGCTAAGGCAACAAAGGAATGTCTCAAAAAGATGCACATTAAGGTCATGGAGTGGCCAAGCCAGTCTCCAGACCTTAATCCCATAGAAAACCTATGGAGGGAGTTGAAGCTCCGAGTTGCCAAGCGACAGCCTCAAAATCTTAATGATTTAGAGATGACCTGCAAAGAAGAGTGGACCAAAATTCCTCCTGACATGTGCACAAGCCTCATCATCAACTACAAAAAATGCCTGACTGCTGTGCTTGCCAACAAGGGTTTTGCCACCAAATATTAAGCCTTGTTTGCCAGAGTAATCAAATACTTATTTCTCACTGTAAAATGCAAATACATTTCTATAACTTTTACAATGTGATTTTCTAGATTTTATTTTTGATATTCTATCTCTCAATGTTAAAATTAACCTTCCATTAAAATTATAGACTGTTCATGTCTTCCTCAGTGGGCAAACTTACAAAATCAGCAAGGGATCAAATAATTATTTCCTTCACTGTATGTCCATATTAATTCAGTAAAAGACTAAGGGCTATGTGTTCATCATCAAACAGATGACTTCCTCTGGCCAGGCATTGCATGAGTTAGGCACAAAAACCTTTATACCAGCAATATCACTTAGTATACTGGGTGCTGCATTTTTCTCTGCTATAGTTGTACTAGCTATTGAACCCGTTTTACGCCCGGGTGGCGAGCATTTATATTGGTATATGGTCTCCATCCTTGTATGTGCTGCTTCCATCCTGTGCCCTAATCCTGTCATATGCTGCTCTCATCTTGCGCCCCCTTCCTGTCATGTGCAGCCCCATCCTGCGCCCTCATCCTGTTTTGTGCGCCTCCATCTTGTCATGTGCTACTCTCTTCCTGTGCCCTCATCCTATCATGTGAAGAACTAGGGCGTAGGGCACCACTCCGGTGAACAAGGATCACCTTAAGTATGCTGAATACAAAGAACCGCATACAAGAAAAGAGAAAGAGGCATACTAATACCAGGAATCACTCAGAAATATTTAAAATAGAATATTTGCACCTTTATTCATATGAAAGAAAACACTCCAATTATAAAAACATTTAAAAAGCCATAAGTACCTACATAACAAGAACAAGCCAATAATAAGGCTAACCGTCCACCACTCTCATGGACCAGTCTCAGCACACAGATATTTGTGTATATATATAAAAATAATTAATAAACAATATCCTGTTACAATCCACTATAAAACATATAGTATGTATAATGGTAGATGTTTGCCAAATTTAGGACATGTAAATTATATCTCATGAGCAACTGCGCCTGTAACAAACCAGCATCAATTATGTTCAATGCAAAGAAGATGCTCAAATCAAGTGTCCAAAAATGTGTGCACAAAGTACAAATAGGCAGCCGACTAATAGCTCCTAATGAGTGCAATCAAATAAGCGAACATCAAAAAGCAGGTGGTGTGAACAAAATCACCATGCGTCCAATGCTGCTACTAATGCTCTCAGATGCGTCTACCATGTACAGTTCTGGACCCCCATCTTGTCATGTGCTGCTCCCATCCTGCACCCCATTCTACCATATGCTGCTCCCATTCTGCACCCCCATGCTGTCATGTGCTGCTCCCATCCTGCGCCCCCATTCTGTAATGTGCTACTCCCATTCTGTAATGTGCTGCTCAAATCCTGCACCCCCATTCAGTCATGAGCTGCTCCCATCCTGCGTCCACATTCTGTAAGGTGCTGCTCCCATCCTGTGTCCCCATTCTGTAATGTGCTGCTCCCATCCAGCGTTCCCATTTTGTAATGTGCTGCTCCCATCCTCTGCCCCATTCTGTCATTTGCTGCTCCCATCCTGCTCCCCCATTCTGTAATGTGCTGCTCCCATCCTCCGCCCCCATTCTGTAATGTGCTGCTCTTATCCTGCGCCCCATCCTGTCTATTGCTGCTCCCATCCTGTGCCCCCATTCTGTTATATGCTGCTCCCATCCTGCGCTCCCCATTCTGTCATATGCTGCACCCATTCTGCACCCCCATTCTGTCATGTGCTGCTCCGATCCATCGCCACCATTCTGTCATAAGCATTAAAAAGTCACTGGCTTGCTGCGCTGACATATTTTCTATATATATTCAGTAGAAAGTGGCTGGATTGCTCCTCTGACACATTTTATAAATAGATTCAGTATATAAAAATGGCACCAGAAAGCATGGAATGCGCAGGCGCCACAACCCTCCTGAGCCACATTACTCATCCCTGGATGCCTAACTTACAAAATGGCGTCTGAAGTGCGCTATACGCATGCGCCATTTCCGACGGAGGATTCATGTCTCGGCCTCTGGCCCGAAGAGATCCGCAGCAATACCGGATAGGTACTATATATACTTGTCATGTGCTGCTACCATCTTGTGCCCCCATCCTGTCATATGCTGCTCCCATTCTGCACCCCCTTCCTGTCATGTGCATCCCTCATCCTGTACCCCCATCCTGTTTTGTGCACCTCCATCTTGTCGTGTGCTACTCTCTTCCTGTGCCCTCATCCTGCCATGTGCTCCCATCCTGCGCCCCAATCCTGTCATGTGCTCCCATCCTGCGCCCCCATCTTGTCATGTGGTGCTCCCATCCTACGCCCCCATCCTGTAATGTGGTGCTTCCATCCTGCACCCCCATGCTGTCATGTGGTGCTCTCATCCTGCCCCCCATCCTGTCATGTGCTGCTCTCATCCTGCGTCCCCATCCTGTCATGTGGTGCTCACATTCTTGTAATGTGCTGCTCCTATCCTGCACCCCCATCTTGTCATGTGTTGCTTCCATACTGCACCCCCATTCTGTCATGTGCTGCTCCCATCCTGCGCCCCCATCCTGTCATGTGGTGCTCTCATCCTGCATCCCCATCCTGTCATGTGGTGCTCTCATCCTGCATCCCCATCCTGTCATCTGGTGCTCACATCCTGTCATGTGCTGCTCCCATCCTGCACCCCAATCTTGTAATGTGCTGCTCCCATCCTGTGCCCCCATTCTGTAATGTGCTGCTCCCATCCTGCACCCCCATTCTGTCATGAGCTGATCCCATCCTGCACCCCATCTTGTCATGTGCTGCTCCCATCCTGCACCCCCATTCTGTCATGTGATGCTCCCATCCTGCGCCCCATTCTGTAATGTGCTGCTCCCATCCTGCACCCCCATTCTGTCATGTGCTGATCCCATCCTGTACCCCCATCTTGTCATGTACCGCTCCCATCCTGCACCCCCATTCTGTAATGTGCTGCTCCTATCCTGTGCCCCCATTCTGCCATGTGCTGATCCCATCCTGCACCCCCATCTTGTCATGTGCTGCTCCCATTTTGCACCCCCATTCTGTCATATGGTGCTCCCATCCTGCGCCCCGATTTTGTCATATGCTGCTCCAATCCTGCGCCTCAATCCTGTCATGTGGTGCTCCAATCCTGCGCCCCCATCCTGTCATGTACTGCTCCCATCCTGCGCCACCATCCTGTCTTGTGCTGCTTCCATCCTGCACCCTCATTCTGTAATGTGCTGCTCCCATCCTGAGCCCCCATCTTGTCGTTTGGTGCTCCCATCCTCCACCCCCATCCTGTCTTGCACTGCTCCCATCCTGCACTCCCATTCTGTCATGTGCTGCTCCCATCCTGCACTCCCATCTTGTCATGTGCTGCTCCCATCCTGCGCCCCCACTCTGTCATGTGGTGCTCCCATCTTGCGCCCCCATTCTGTCATGTGCTGCTCCAATCCTGCACCCCCATTCTGCAATGTGCTGCTCCCATCCTGCGCCCCCATCCTGTCATGTGGTGCTCCCATCCTGTGCCTCAATCTTGTCATGTGCTGCTCTTATCCTGCACCTCCATCTTGTCATGTGATGCTTTCATCCTGCGCCTCCATCCTGCCTTGTGTTGCTCCCATCCTGCACCCCCATTCTGTAATGTGCTGCTCGCATCTGGTGCCCCATCCTGTCATGTGCTGCTACCATCCTGCACCCCCATCCTGTCTTGTGGTGCTCTCATCCTGCACCCCCATCCTGTCATGTCGTGCTCTCTTCCTGTGTCCCCATCCTGTCATGCTGCTCCCATCCTGCGCCCCCATTCTGTAATGTGCTACTCCCATCCTGTGCCCCCATTCTGTCATGTGCTGCTCCCATCCTGCGCTCCTATTCTGTAATGTGCTGCTCCCATCCTGCACCCCCATCTTGTTGTGTGCTGCTCCCATCCTGCACCCCCATTCTGTCTTGTGGTGCTCCCATCATGCGCCCCCATTCTGTCATGTGCTGCTCTTATCCTGCGCCCCCATTCTCTAATGTGCTGCTCCCATTCTGCACCCCCATTCTGTCATGTCCTGCACCCATTCTGCGCCCCCATCCTGTCATGTGCTGCTCTTATCCTGCGCCCCCATTCTGTAATGTGCTGTTCCCATCCTGCACCCCATTCTGTAATGTGCTGCTCCCATCCTGCACCCCCATTCTGTCATGTCCTGCACCCATTCTGCACCCCCATCCTGTCATGTGCTGCTCCCATCCGGCACCCCCATCCTGTGCAGTAAAAAGTCACTGGCTTGCTGTGCTGACGTATTGTTTTATATATATATTCAGTAGAAAGTGGCTGGATTGCTCCGCTGATGTATTTTATATTTAGATTCAGTATATAAAAATGTTGCCGAAAGCATGGACTGTGCAGGCGCCGATTCCGGCGCCACAACCCTCTTGGGCCACAATCCTCATACCCAGATGCGTAACTTACAAAATGGCGCCTGAAATGCACTATACGCATGCGCCATTTCCGAAGGAGGATTCATGTCCTGGCCTCCGGCCTGAAGAGACCCCGTTGGCAATACCGGATAGGTACCGTATATACTCGAGAATAAGCCGACCCGAGTATAAGCCGAGACCCCTAATTTCGCCACAAAAACTGGGAAAACTTATCGACTTGAGTATAAGCCTAGGGTGGGAAATGCAGCAGCTACTGACAAATTTCAAAAATAAAAATAGATACCAATAAAATTGAAATTGATTGAGACATCAGTAGGTTAAATGTTTTTGAATATTCATATTGAATCAGGAGCCCCATAAGTTGCTCCATACAAAATACGCCCCATATAATGCTCCATAAAGTTCATGATGGGCCCCATAAGATGCTCCATAAAAATATGCCCAATATAATGCTCCATATAATTCATGATGGGCCTCATAAGATGCTCCATACAAAAATATGCCCCATATAATGCTGCACAAAGGATAATAATGACCCCATAAGATGCTCCATATTAAAATACGCCCCATATAATGCTGCACGAAGGCTAATGATGGCCCCTGTTGTGAATTCCGTTCTTGGGCTCCCTCCGGTGGTTGTAAATGGCACTTTTGTGAATTCTGCCCTTGGGCTCCCTCCGGTGGTTTTAAGTGGAACTGCTGCTCCTTGGATTTAGCTTAGCAGCTGCTTCCACTGATCGTCTCTCCTGCTCTGCTATTTAGCCTGGCTCTGATCTTCAGCCAGTGCCAGCTGTCAATGTTTCTTGGTTGGATTCAGATCTCTCCTTGGATTTCCTTGATAGTCGGTCCTGTTCAACAAAGATAAGTCCTTGCATGTTCATTTGTTGTCCTCTTGCTGTGGACTTAATCATTCAGCTAATTTTATGTTTGCTCTAGTCCAGCTTGTCAGTATTCTATATTCAGTTAAGCTGGAAGCTCTGGGGAAGCAGATTTTGCCCTCCACACCGTTAGTCAGGTGTGGAGTTTTTTTGTAAACTCTGTGATGGATTTTTCTAGCTTTTAATACTGACCGCACAGTATCCTTTCCTATTCTATCTAGTTAGAAGTGGCATCCTTTGCTAAATCCTGTTTTCATTCTGTGTATGTCATTTCCCTCTCCACTCACAGTCCATATTTGTGGGGGGCTGTCTGTCCTTTGGGAGCTTTCTCTGAGGCAAGATAGCTTTCCTGTTTCCATCTTTAGGGGTAGCTAGTTCTCCGGCTGTGATGAGATGTCTAGGGAGTGACAGGAACATTCCACGGCTACTTCTAGTGTTGTGTTAGGTTCAGGAACTGCGGTCAGTAAAGATACCATCTCCTCAGAGCTCGTCCCATGTTGCTCCTTAACCACCAGGTCATAACAGGCCCCATAAGATGCTCCATAGAATAATATGCCCCATATGCTGCTCCATAAAGGTTGATGGCCCTATAAGATGCTCTATAGCATAATATGCCCCACATGCTTCTCCACAAAGGTTGATGGCACCATAAGATGCTCCATAGCATAATATGTCCCACATGCTGCTCCATAAAGGTTGATGGCCCCATAAGATATCTCCATAGCATATTATGCCCCATATGCTGCTCCATAAAGGTTGATGGCCCCATAAGATGCTCCATAGCATAATATGCTCGGTATGCTGCTCCATAAAGGTTGATGGCCCCATAAGACGCTCCATAGCATAATATGCCCAGTATGCTGCTCTATAAAGGTTGATGGCCCCCATAAGATGCTCCATAGCATAATATGCCCCATATGCTGCTGCTGCTATTTAAAAAAAAAAAGATATGCTCACCTCTCATCGCTGGGGGAGAGGTGCTGGGGGCCTGAGCAGGAGGGGACACCGGCGTGCTATGCGGGTCAGGTGCCAGTGTTGGCGCTGGCTCAGGCCCCCGGAACTTGCGATATTCACCTGTCCCCGTTCCACCGCCATGCGCTGCTGTGTCTTCCGGGTCATCTCGCTGTGACTGTTCAGTCAGAGGGCACGCACTAACCATGTCATCGCGCCCTCTGATCTGAACATCACAGCCAGAGGAAGCGGAAGACGGAGCCGGGCGGTGGAACGGGGACAGGTGAATATAGCATGGCTCACCCTCCTCCCCGTCATACTCACCCTATCCTGGCACGTCCCTGCTTCTCAGTCGTCCCGGGCCGGCAGCGCCTTCCAGTGCTGAGCGGTCACATGGTACCGCTCATTAAAGTAATGATTATGCGTCCATATTCATTAATTTAATGAGCTGTACTACGTGACCGCTGAACACAGGAAGAGCTGTGGGTGGCGGAGAGATCGCGGTATGCGTTCAGTGCTTACTCATAACACAATCTCCTGGGCTGCATCATTCTGTGGGGTCCAGACTGCGCAGGCGCATCGAGCTTGCACAGTCTATAAAGGCTTCGGACTGAGTGACGCTCCCAGCGTTATATTATAGATATCTGTGTATACCCTCGCCAACACCACCGCTTTCTGTGTACATTGTATAGTGACAAAAAGCTGCTAATCAGTGTAAAGGGTCTGGTTGGACTACCCGGCACAGGAAGGTGGCACACCCAGTTTAAATAGAGTTAGCTTGAGAAGGGTGCTAGTTCGTTTGGAGCCAACCACTGAGCTCCAGTAGACCAATAGCAGACAGTGAAGGAACTGCACAGATAAAGGCACTTGGAGATGCTTCAAATAGGATTTAGTGTTAGTATTTCATATCCATTGGTTACACAGCAGTCAGTGTCATTTAATCAAAATCTGCTGCTGAGAAACCACAAGAAATATTGAAACAGGAACAGTGACACATCGCTTAAAGCAGGGAATCTGCTCCAACATTATAGTGCTCTCAGATTACACATGAAAAAAATGTTGACAGATTCCCTTTAATAGAAGTTCGAGCCACAACCAGTGTCTAGGCTATTAAAACTTTGTGCAGAATGAAGTTAGGATTTGAGAGGCATTCGGTCTTCTGAGAAAACTGTTAGGTTAAAGAGCACTTGCTGCCAGGTCGGAAGTGGACAGTTGTTTGCTCTTATTTTGTTTCCGTTGCTCCCCTGAGTATTCGGGATTTTGTTTTTTGTTTTTTAAATCTGCCATATGGTTCTAGAAATATGGGTCTTTTTTTTAATTTATTTCTGGTCTTTACTGAGAGGGAAGTGCTCACAAGTTAATTATGCAGAACAGCCAAAAGCCACAACCCCAGATAATCCTGTGAGCCACACACACTTGTAAAGGCCAGAAATAAGAGCACATAATTAAAATGCACATGTCTCTGTAACCATATTGCGGATTTAAATAATAAAAATGTAGAATACTTATAGGTGCAGAAGGGATGAAATATGAGCAGAAAATGGATACATATGACCTGGTGACATGTCCTTTTTAACCCCTTCATGACCCAGCCTATTTTGGCCTTAATGACCTTGCCGTTTTTTGCAATTCTGACCAGTGTCCCTTTATGAGGTAATAACTCAGGAACGCTTCAACGGATCCTAGCGATTCTGATTGTTTTTTCGTGACATATTGCGCTTCATGTTAGTGGTAAATTTAGGTCGATAATTTCTGAGTTTATTTGTGAAAAAAACGGAAATTTGGCGAAAATTTTGAAAATTTCGCAATTTTCACATTTTGAATTTTTATTCTGTTAAACCAGAGAGTTATGTGACACAAAATAGTTAATAAATAACATTTCCCACATGTCTACTTTACATCAGCACAATTTTGGAAACAATTTTTTTTTTTGCTAGGAAGTTATAAGGGTTAAAATTTGACCAGTGATTTCTCATTTTTACAACAAAATTTACAAAACCATTTTTTTTAGGGACCACCTCACATTTGAAGTCAGTTTGAGGGTTCTATATGGCTGAAAATACCCAAAAGTGACACCATTCTAAAAACTGCACCCCTCAAGGTGCTCAAAACCACATTCAAGATGTTTATTAACCCTTCAGGTGTTTTACAGCAGCAGAAGCAACATGGAAGGAAAAAATGAACATTTAACTTGTTAGTCACAAAAATGATCTTTTAGCAACAATTTTTTTATTTTCCCAAGGGTAAAAGGAGAAACTGGACTACGAACGATGTTGTCCAATTTGTCCTGAGTACGCTGATACCTCATATGTGGGGGTAAACCACTGTTTGGGCACACGGCAGGGCTTGGAAGGAAAGGAGCGCCATTTGACTTTTTGAATGAAAAATTGGCTCCAATCTTTAGCGGACACCATGTCGCGTTTGGAGAGCCCCCGTGTGCCTAAACATTGGAGCTCCCCCACAAGTGACCCCATTTTGGAAACTAAACCCTCCAAGGAACTTATCTAGAAGCATAGTGAGCACTTTAAACCCCCAGGTGCTTCACAAATTGATCTGTAAAAATGAAACAGTACTTTTTTTTCACAAAAAAATTATTTTAGCCTCAATTTTTTCATTTTCACATGGGCAACAGGATAAAATGGATCCTAAAATTTGTTGGACAATTTCTCCTGAGTACACCGATACCTCACATGTGGGGGTAAACCACTGTTTGGGCACATGGTAAGGCTCGGAAGGGAAGGAGCGCCATTTGACTTTTTGAATGAAAAATTATCTCCATCGCTAGCAGACACCATGTCACGTTTGGAGAGCCCCTGTGTGCCTAAACATTGGAGCGCTCCCACAAGTGACCCCATTTTGGAAACTAGACCCCCCAAGGAACTTATCTAGAAGCATAGTGAGCACTTTAAACTCTCAGGTGCTTCACAAATTGATCCGTAAAAATGAAAAAGTACTTTTTTTTCACACAAAATTTCTTTTAGCCTCAATTTTTTCGTTTTCACATGGGCAACAGGATAAAATGGATCCTAAAATTTGTTGGGCAATTTCTGCTGAGTACGTTGATACCTCATATGTGGGGGTAAACCACTGTTTGGGTGCACGGCAAGGCTCGGAAGGGGAGGCGTGCCATTTGACTTTTTGAATGGAAAATTAGCTCCAATCGTTAGCGGACACCATGTCGCGTTTGGAGAGCCCCTGTGTGCCTAAACATTGGAGCTCCCCTACAAGTGACGCCATTTTGGAAACTAGACCCCCCAAGGAACTTATCTAGATGCATAGTGAGCACTTATAACCCCCAGGTGCTTCACAGAAGTTTATAACGCAGAGCCGTGACAATAAAAAATAATTTTTCTTTCCTCAAAAATGATTTTTAGCCCAGGATTTTTTAATTTTCCAAGGGTAATAGGAGAAATTGGACCCCAAATGTTGTTGTCCAGTTTGTCCTGAGTATGATGATACCCGATATGTGGGGGTAAACCACTGTTTGGGCGCACGGCAGGGCTCAGAAGGGAAGGCACGCCATTTGGCTTTTTGAATGGAAAATTAGCTCCAATCATTAGCGGACACCATGTCACGTTTGGAGAGCCCCTGTGTGCCTAAACATTGGAGCTCCCGCACAAGTGACCCCATTTTGGAAACTAGACCTCCCAAGGAACTAATCTAGATGTGTGGTGAGCACTTTGAACCCCCAAGTGCTTCGCAGAAGTTTATAACGCAGAGCCGTGAAAATAAAAAATAATTTTTCTTTTCTCAAATATGATTTTTTAGCCCACAATTTTTTATTTTCCCAAGGGTAACAGGAGAAATTGGACCCCAAAAGTTGTTGTCCAGTTTCTCCTGAGTACGCTGATACCCCATATGTGGGGGTAAACCACTGTTTTGGCACACGTCGGGGTTCGGAAGGGAAGTAGTGACGTTTTGAAATGCAGACTTTGATGGAATGCTCTGCGGGCGTCAGGTTGTGTTTGCAGAGCCCCTGATGTGCCTAAACAGTAGGAACTCCCCACAAGTGACTCCATTTTGGAAACTAGACCCCCAAGGGAACTTATCTAGATGTGTGGTGAGCACTTTGAACCCCCAAGTGCTTCACAGAAGTTTATAATGCAGAGCCGTGAAAATAATAAATGTGTTTCCTTTCCTCAAAAATATTTTTTTAGCCCAGAATTTTTTATTTTTGCAAGGGTAACAGGAGAAATTGGACCCCAAAAGTTGTTGTCCAGTTTCTCCTGAGTACGCTGATACCCCATATGTGGGGGTAAACCACTGTTTGGGCACATGTCGGGGCTCGGAAGGGAAGTAGTGACGTTTTGGAATGCAGACTTTGATGGAATGGTCTGCGGGCGTCACGTTGCATTTGCAGAGCCCCTGATGTGCCTAAACAGTAGAAACACCCCACAAGTGACCCCATTTTGGAAACTAGACCCCCCAAGGAACTTATCTAGATGTGTGATGAGCACGTTCAACCCCCAAGTGCTTCACATAAGTTTACAACGCAGAGCCGTGAAAATAAAAAATAATTTTTCTTTCCTCAAAAAAGATGTTTTAGCAAGCAATTTTTTATTTTCACAAGGGTAACAGGAGAAATTGGGCCCCAATGTTTGTTGCCCAGTTTGTTGTGAGTACAGTGATACCCCATATGTGGGGGTAAACCACTGTTTGGGCGCACGTCAGGGCTCGGAAGGGAAGTAGTGACATTTGAAATGCAGACTTTGATGGAATGGTCTGCGGGCGTCACGTTGCATTTGCAGAGCCCCTGATGTACCTAAACAGTAGAAACACCCCACAAGTGACCCCATTTTGGAAACTAGACCCCCCAAGGAACTTATCTAGATGTGTGAGGAGCACGTTCAACCCCCAAGTGCTTCACAGAAGTTTACAACGCAGAGCCGTGAAAATAAAAAATAATTTTTCTTTCCTCAAAAAAGATGTTTTAGCAAGCAATTTTTTATTTTCACAAGGGTAACAGTAGAAATTGGGCCCCAATGTTTGTTGCCCAGTTTGTTGTGAGTACAGTGATACCCCATATGTGGGGGTAAACCACTGTTTGGGCGCACGTCAGGGCTCGGAAGGGAAGTAGTGACATTTGAAATGCAGACTTTCATGGAATGGTCTGCGGGCGTCACGTTGCATTTGCAGAGCCCCTGATGTGCCTAAACAGTAGAAACACCCCACAAGTGACCCCATTTTGGAAACTAGACCCCCCAAGGAACTTATCTAGATGTGTGATGAGCACGTTCAACCCCCAAGTGCTTCACAGAAGTTTACAACGCAGAGCCGTGAAAATAAAAAATAATTGTTCTTTCCTCAAAAATTATGTCTTAGCAAGTAATTTTTTATTTTTGCAAGGGTAAGAGGAGAAATTGGACCCCAACAGTTGTTGCCCAGTTTGTCCTGAGTACGCTGGTACCCCAAATGTGGGGGTAAACCACTGTTTGGGCACACGTCGGGGCTTGGAAGGGAGGGAGCACCATTTGACTTTTTGAATGCAAGATTGGCTGGAATCAATGGTGGCGCCATGTTGCGTTTGGAGACCCCTGATGTGCCTAAACAGTGGAAACCCCTCATTTCTAACTTCAACACTAACCCCAACACACCCCTAATCCTAATCCCAACTGTAGCCATAACCCTAATCCCAACCCTAACCCCAACACACCCCTAACCACAACCCTAACCCCAACACACACGGTAACCCTAATTCCAACCCTAACCCTAATCCTAACCCTAATCCCAACCCTAACCCTAATCCCAACCCTAACCACAACTGTAACCCCAACACACCCCTAACCCTATCCGTAACCCTAACCACAAGCCTAATCTTAACCCTATTTCCAACCCTAGCCCTAATTCCAACCCTAACCCTAAGGGTATGTGCCCACGTAGCGGATTCGTGTGAGATTTTTCCGCACGACTTTTGAAAAATCTGCAAGTAAAAGGCACTGCGTTTTACCTGCGGATTTACAGCAGATTTCCAGTGTTTTTTTGTGCGGATTTCACCTGCGGATTCCTATTGAGGAACAGGTGTAAAACGCTGCGGCATCCGCACAAAGAATTGACATGCTGTGGAAAATACAACGCAGCGTTTCTGCACGGAATTTTCCGCACCATGGGCACAGCGGATTTGGTTTTCCATAGGTGTACACGGTACTGTAAACCTGATGGAAAACTGCTACGAATTCGCCAATCCGCTGCAGATCCGCGGCCAATCCGCTGCGGATCCGCGGCCAATCCGCTGCGGATCCGCAGCCAAATCCGCACATGCCATAACCCTAACCCTACCCCTAACCCTAACCCTACCTGTAACCCTAACCCTACCCCTAACCCTACCCGTAACCCTAACCCTAGTTCTAACCCTAACCCTAGTTCTAACCCTAACCCTAGTGGAAAAAGAAAAAAATATATATTTTCTTTATTTATTATTGTCCCTATCTATGGGGGTGATAAAGGGGGGGGTTTATTTATTATTTTTTTATTTTGATCGCTGTGATAGAACCTACCACAGCGATCAAAATGTACTTGTAAGGAATCTGCCGGCTGGCAGATTCGGCGGGCGTACTGAGCATGCGCCCGCCATTTTGGAAGATGGCGGCGCCCAGCGAGGAGGTGTACGGACACCGGGAGGATCGGTAAGTATGAAGGGGTGGTGGGGGGGTGGATTGGAGCACAGGGGGGGTGATTGGAGCACAGGGGGGGTGATCGGACCACAGGGGGGAGCGGACAGCAGGACGGGGGAGCCGGCAGGCGGACGGAGGGGACCGGAGGACTAACGGAGGACTGGGGGGGCGATCGGTGTGTGTGTGGGGGGGTGACTTCAGGTTTTCCAGCCATGGCCGATGATATTGCAGCATCGGCCATGGCTGGATTGTAATATTTCACCAGTTTTTTAGGTGAAATATTACAAATCGCTCTGATTGGCAGTTTCACTTTCAACAGCCAATCAGAGCGATCGTAGCCACGGGGGGGTGAAGCCACCCCCCCTGGGCTGAAGCACCACTCCCCCTGTCTCTGCAGATCGGGTAAAATGGGAGTTAACCCCTTCACCCGATCTGCAGGGACGCGATCATTCCATGACGCCACATAGGCGTCATGGGTCGGATTGGCACGGGTTTTCATGACGCCTACGTGGCGTCATGGGTCGGGAAGGGGTTAAAGGTAATTAATGGAGGCCAGGAGTGTCCTGAGGGTCTGTCTTTAGAGGAAAGATGGTAAATAGTTGAATTAAATAAAACAGAAGTTATAATTGTTTATACAATAAGGGGTTTAGGTAGTATGCCAAAGAAGAAAAGGTGAGAATTAGATCCAGCATCAGTGTGTGTTCAAGTATTAGGCAGTTTGCATTTTTGAGGAGTAATTTTATTATTGAGCAACTACAGTGCTGTTGGTCAATCCTAAAGGTTAATAATCATGAAGCCTGAATATTTAAGAAAGTAAAAATTAGGTTTTGTCTTTTGTCTTAGGAGAATATCTGTATGCATAATTATTGGGCAACTATTTGTGTGCTAAATTAATATGCAACTAAATGAAAAACTTATATTGTTCCATATCATTTGTTTATTTTCAAATTATAAAGTGAGAATAATAATCAAACAACTGAATGTGTACAAAAATACATTTCTAACATTTTTTTTTGTAATTGCTATTTTGAGGCCTAGTCACGGATTTTCAATGCTGTTCAGATCAGGGGACTGTGAGGGCCATTGTAAAACCTTCAGTTTGCACCTTTTGAGGTAGTCTGTTGTGGATTTTGACACGTTTTGGATCATTATCCATCTGTAGAAGCCATCCTCTTTTCAGCTTCAGTTATTTTACAGATGGTGTTATATTTGCATCAAGAATTTGTTGAAATTTCATTGAATTCATTTTTCCCTCTACCCGTGAAAGGTTCCCTGTGCCAAAGCATGTTTGATCCACCCCATTGCTTAATAGTTGACGAGATTTTCTTTTCCTGAAATTCTGTGCCCATTTTTCTCAAGACATATCCTTGACTATTGTGGCCAAAGAGTCATATTTTAACTTCATTGTTCCACAGGAATTGTGTCCAAAATGCATCAGGCTTGTTCAGATGTTCTTTTACATACTTCTGATGCTGAATTTTATGGTGAAGATGCAGGAGGGATTTTCATCAGATGACTCTTCCATAAAGGCCATATTTGTGCAGGTGCTTCTGAACAGTAGAGCAATGTACCACACCTTCAGAGTCTGCAAAATATTTCTGGTGGTTTTTTACAGTCAAGCAGGAGTTCTGATTTGCCTCTCTAGCAATCCTATGAGCAACTCTCAATGAAATTTTGCTTGGTCTTCCAGACCTTATCTTGACCTCCACTGTTCTTATTAAGTACCATTTCTTAATTACATTGCTACCTGAGGAAAAGGCAACTTGAAAACTCTTTGCTATCTTCTTACATAATTCTACTGCTTTGTGGGCCTCCAGCATTTTTATTTTCAGAGTGCTAGGCAGCTGTTTAGAAGAACCCATGGTTGCTATTTTTTGGCACCAAGTTAGAGGAGGCTGCATTTTATAAAGGTGGAGAATTTGCATCACCTGGCCTTTCCTAATGATGACAGTAAACAAGCCATAACTCTAACAAACTAATTGAGGACTGAAAAATTGGTCAAAGTTATCTGAACACACAAATCTCAAAAAGTGCACAAACTTTTGCATCAGCCCATTTTCTTTTGTGTAAATTTTAAAATGAAAAAAAAAATGACAACAGTTTTTTTTTTGCCTAAAAAAAACCAAATGAAATGTGTCAACATGTTCACAATAACAGTAATTTTGACCAGGGGTGCCCAAACTTTTATATGTCACTGAATTTTACATGTTATATATTTAATCCAAAAAGTAGGCAGTGTTTATAAAAATATACAAAAGATGTTACAAAAAGGGACAAAACAGTACAATATATACAATCACATAAAATAAAAAGGAATAACAGAGGAAGATTACTTACTCTCTGGTCGCAGGATTGGTTCAAATCTTTATGGAGGGAGGCTCTCCTTTGAAAACAGAACAGAACTGCAGCGAACTGTATCTTCCAAGACTGACAATGACTATAATTCAGAATTTGTGCTTATTTGACAACGGTTTCTACCACATACCTCTCCTAGGTGAGCTCGTATGCAGGCTGGTCAATGGGTTATGGCCAGGTCACAAAAAATTAAGAGATCCCCAATTTTCAGGATATCTGCCCACCTGGATGTCAATATTAATGATATATTTGCTATCATGATTTTAACTTTCCATAGATAGGAAACCTGGCCTATATGTCATTATCCATCTGTCTGATATTAATTTGAGGCTGAACAAAGGGCCGCCCAGTGATGTAAGTGAATGCGTTACTTTCGTCACTTCATCACAACACCAAAAATATGTCTCCCATAATTATAGGACCTACACCTGTCACAAAAAACAATATCCACAACTGGACTTTCATGCCAGAGGGTCTGATATAATTCCTCTGAAGACCAGAACAGTTATCTCTAGAGATGATAAATGTATTGCCTCCCAGTCTCTAGAATAGACTTCATGTTTGCTCTCCTTCTGATAACCCTCTGTTCACAGTAGGGTGTAGTAGCTGTATACGAATCATGTGAATTTTTTTTTGAGTGCGAGCTCTTTGTTTCCTTCAATTCTGTAACGCCGATGTCTCTGTACCCCATTCCCCGGCAGAGAAGCTGAATTTCTCACTGCCGGGGGTACTGCACCTCCCTTTCCTTCTCCTGTTGCTCTTGCTATGGCGCCGTCGTCTCTGAGCTCTGCCTACCTCTCCCAGCAGAGATGCCAACACACTCAACGCCACGGTCCCATGCCTCTTCCTCATACTCCTGCAGCTGCCGGGAGTCTGCACATGGCTCACAGATCCCCGGGCACTATGCTTAGGGCGTGCGTGCAGTCCCGTCTTCTTAAAGGGACAGCGTGCACCATCCTAAAGTGTCCCCAGCCGATGGCTGGGGGACAATTATTATTTAAGGCACCTCCACCACGTGCCTGTGAAACATTGTATACTGTGTGTAACACGTTTGCTAGTTCTCAGGTCCCAGTGCTTGTATTCTTACATACCTGCCTGCCTATCTGTCAGCTGTGTCTGCCTGCCTGTCAGCCGTGCCCACCTGCCTACCTATCAGCTGTGCCTGCCCACCTGCCTATCAGCCGTGCCCGTCTGCCTGTCAATCCACCGTGCCTGCTTGCTTGTCTATCAGCTGTGCCCACACGCCTGCCTATCAGCCATGCCAGCCTGCCTGCCAATGAGCCATACCTGCCTGACAATCAGCTGTGCCCACCTGCCTGTCATTCAGCTGTGCCCGCCTGCATGCTTTTCTACTGTTCTCGGTCGCTCCTACCTCCTGTCCCATAGGAGTCAGCTGCCATCCACCCAAGGTCAGTTGTAGCCAGAAGCGTTGTCAAGGCCCTAACTTCACTAGAATCCTCTGGGACCTGTTCTGGAATCACTAACTAATTATGTTGTCCCTCTGGATGATAAGGGTCCAGAAGACGACATGTCACCAGCATTTTGAATACTCTGACTTCGGGTGACAGCAGCTGTGTAGGCTGTCTCCCCAGAAACAATCTTGACAGGCTGGGGATAACACTCCCATTATGCTGACAGGCTGGGGATAACACTTTACCACCTTCCTGACAGGCTGGGGAAAACACTATAAGGCCGGTAGAATACGGACGAGTGCTATGCGAGATAACATCGTATAGCACTCGGACTACTGTTAATCTATGGGGCAGCTCACATCACCGTATTTTTTCTCAGGCATATTCGACGTGAGTGTAAAATCACAGCATGCTGTGATTTTACGTGTATATCGTCCGAGACTCGCCAATGAAAGCTTATAGGTGCGAGAAAAACGCGGACCATTTGTCTAGCTTGCGACAAATACATACACATTTTCCTCATTTCAGCCCATTGAACAATTTAATTCAATGGTGAAAAGCAGCGAGAAATGTAAAGCCATGAGCATGTCATACGGATGCCATACGGATGTAGAGGTGAGAAAATCGCATCATCGCATTGCAAACACATTACACACAGATGACCATATGGAGAACACAGATTCAGTTACATCCCAGATTAAAGCTCAGGCTACATCCCAGGTTACAGCTCAGGTTACATCCCAGATTACAGCTCAGGTTACATCCCAGGTTACAGCTCAGGTTACATCCAAGGTTACAGCTCAGGCTACATCCCAGGTTACAGCTCAGGCTACATCCCAGGTTACAGCTCAGGCTACATCCCAGTTTACAGCTCAGGTTACAGCACAGACTATATCCCAGATTACAGCTCAGGTTACAGCTCGCTACATCCCAGATTAAAGCTCCGGTTACATCCCAGATTACAGTTCAGGTTACAGCTCAGGTTACATCCGAGATTACAGCTCACGTTACATCCCAGATCACAGCTCAGGTTACATGCCAGATTACAGCTCACGTTACATCTTAGGTTACAGCTCAGGTTACATCCCAAATTACAGCTCAGGCTACATCCCAGATTACGGTTCAGGTTACATCCCAGGTTACATCCCAGATTACAGCTCAGATTACATCCCAGATTACAGCTCAGATTACATCCCAGGTTACAGCTCAAGTTACATCCCAGATTACAGCTCAGGTTGCATCCCAGATTACAGCTCAGGTTATATCCCAGATTACAGCTCAAGTTAAATCCCAGATTGCAGCTCAGATTATATCCCAGATTACAGCTCAGATTATATCCAAGGTTACAGCTCAAATTACATTGCAGATTACAGCTAAGGTTACATCCCGGATTACAACTCAAGTTACATCCCAGATTACAGCTCAGGTTAAATCCCAGATTACAGCTCAGGCTACATCCCAGATTACAGTTCAGGTTACAGCTCAGGTTACATCCCAGGTTACAGCTCAGGTTACATCTCAGGTTACATCCCAGGTTACAGCTCAGGTTACAGCTCAGGTTATAGCTCAGGTTACATCCAAGGTTACAGCTCAGGTTAGATCCCAGGTTACAGCTCAGGCTACATCTCAGATTACAGCTCAGGTACATGCCAGATTACAGCTCACCTTAAATCTTAGGTTACAGCTCAGGTTACATCCCAGATTACAGCTCTGATTACATCCCAGGTTCCAGTTCAGGTTACATCCCACATTACAACTCAGGTTACAGCCCAGATTACAGCTCAGGTTACAGCAAGTTACATCCAAGATTACAGCTCAGGCTACATCCCAGATTACAGTTCAGGTTACATCCCAGGCTCAGGTTACATTACAAGTTACAGCTCAGGTTACATCCCAGGTTACATCCCAGATTACAGCTCAGATTACATCCCAGATTACAGCTCAGATTACATCCAAGATTACAGGTCAGATTACATCCCAGATTACAGCTCAAGTTACAACCCAGATTACAGCTCAGGTTGCATCCCTGATTATAGCTCAGGTTACATCTCAGATTACAGCTCAGATTATATCCCAGATTACAGCTCAGATTATATCCCAGATTACAGCTCAGATTATATCCCAGATTACAGCTCAGGTTATATCCCAGATTACAGGTCAAGTTACATCCCAGATTACAGCTCAAATTACATTCCAGATTACAGCTCAGGTTACATCCCAGATTACAACTCAAGTTACATCCCAGATTACAGCTCAGGTTACATCCCAGATTACAGCTCAGGCTACATCCCAGATTACAGTTCAGGTTACAGCCCAGATTACAGTTCAGGTTACATCCAAGGATACAGCTCAGGTTACATCCCAGGTTACAGCTCAGGTTACATCCCAGGTTACAGCTCAGGATACATCCCAGATTACAGCTCAGGTTACATCTCAGGTAACATCCCAGATTATAGCTCAGGTTACATCCCATGTTACAGCTCACGTTACATGCCAGATTACAGCTCAGGTTACATCCCAGGTTACATCCCAGATTACAGCTCAGGTTACATCCCAGATTACAGCTCAGGCTACATCCCAGGTTACAGCTCAGGCTACATCCCAGTTTACAGCTCAGGTTACAGCACAGACTATATCCCAGATTACAGCTCAGGTTACAGCTCACTACATCCCAGATTACAGCTCCAGTTACATCCCAGATTACAGTTCAGGTTACATCCGAGATTACAGCTCAGGCTACATCCCAAGTTACAGCTCAGGTTACATCCCAGATAACAGCTCAGATTACATCCCAGGCTCAGGTTACATTACAGGTTACAGCTCAGGTTACATCCCAGGTTACATCCCAGATTACAGCTCAGATTACATCCCAGATTACAGCTCAGATTACATCCCAGGTTACAGCTCAAGTTACATCCCAGATTACAGCTCAGGTTGCATCCCAGATTACAGCTCAGGTTATATCCCAGATTACAGCTCAAGTTAAATCCCAGATTACAGCTCAGATTATATCCCAGATTACAGCTCAGATTATATCCAAGGTTACAGCTCAAATTACTGTGCAGATTACAGTTCAGGTTACATCTCAGATTACAACTCAAGTTACATCCCAGATTACAGCTCAGATTAAATGCCAGATTACAGCTCAGGCTACATCCCAGATTACAGTTCAGTTTACATCCCAGGTTACAGCTCAGGTTACATCCCAGGTTACATCTCAGGTTACATCTCAGGTTACATCCCAGGTTACTGCTCAGGTTGCAGCTCAGGTTACATCCAAGGTTACAGCTCAGGTTAGATCCCAGGTTACAGCTAAGGCTACATCTCAGATTACAGCTCAGGTTACATGCCAGATTACAGCTCACGTTACATCTTATAGAGAAACAAAGCACCAAAACTGCAGAGTTCAGCAGAGTCCTTAGAGGCACAGAGGGCTGAGATTTGGAATCACATCTACTTTGCTTGGAAATTTAGACCATGTTCACATGTAGCATAAATGCTGTATATTTTCTGCTGTTTTTCTTGCACAGAAATTCTGCTGTGTTTAACTGTCCAAAGAAAGTGGATGTGATTTCATGAAAACTGTGCCTCCTGTGGTCTAAAGATGCTGCTGAACTCTGCAGTTTTGGTGCTTTTTTTTGTTTCTTGTTTTTTATATGAAGCCTAAAAAAAGCACATGTAAAAAACTTTTTTAAGTGCAGAATAAAAGCTTTTCTGTACTATAAAAAACACGGCTTCACATCTGCACCAGAAACACATCAAATAAGGCATAAAAAATGCAGCAATAATCAGAGTACATTGTTATTGTGGAGTTTGATGCACAGATGACGTCTCGCCAGCTCTGTCTAATCAAAAGCTGGGAATGCCGGAAGGTAAGATATTCACAGCCTCCTGTCCAGCAGCCAGGAATCACTGATCTAGACACTGGACCAGAGACCCGTGAACGGATCCACTCATCTCCAGTCCCAACTGTCCTGGATACAGCGGACAGTCTCAGATTTGGGTGTACGCTCTACACTCTTGGGGGTCTGCTGAATGTCTCTCACTATCAATGCCCCTCCTCCTGCCAGGGGGGAAAGACATGGTAAATGGGTGTAGCTAAAGTTACATCCCAGATTACAGCTCAGATTACATCCCAGGTTACAGCTCAAGCTCACGTTACAGCTCAGGTTACATCCCAGATTACAGCTCTGATTACATCCCAGGTTCCAGTTCAGGTTACATCCCACATTACAGCTCAGGTTAAATCCCAGATTACAGCTCAGGTTACAGCTCGTTACATCCCAGATTACAGCTCAGGCTACATCCCAGATTACAGATCAGGTTACATCCCAGGCTCAAGTTACATTACAGGTTACAGCTCAGGTTACATCCCAGGTTACATCCCAGATTACAGCTCAGATCACATCCCAGATTACAGCTCAGATTACATCCCAGGTTACAGCTCAAGTCACATCCCAGATAACAGCTCAGGTTACATCCCAGATTACAGCTCAGGTTACATCCCTGATTATAGCTCAGGTTACATCCCAGATTACAACTCAGATTATATCCCAGATTACAGCTCAGATTACATTCCAGATTACAGCTCAGGTTACATCCCAGATTACAACTCAAGTTACATCTCAGATTACAGCTCAGGTTACATCCCAGATTACAGCTCAGGCTAAATCCCAGATTACAGTTCAGGTTACATCCCAGGTTACAGCTCAGGTTACAGCTCAGGTTAGATCCCAGGTTACAGCTGAGGCTATATCCCAGGTAACAGCACAGGCTACGTCCCAGTTTACAGCTCAGATTACAGCTCAGGTTACATCCAAGGTTACAGCTCAGGTTAGATCCCAGGTTACAGCTCAGGCTACATCTCAGATTACAGCTCAGGTACATGCCAGATTACAGCTCACCTTAAATCTTAGGTTACAGCTCAGGTTACATCCCAGATTACAGCTCTGATTACATCCCAGGTTCCAGTTCAGGTTACATCCCACATTACAGCTCAGGTTACAGCCCACATTACAGCTCAGGTTACAGCAAGTTACATCCCAGATTACAGCTCAGGCTACATCCCAGATTACAGTTCAGGTTACATCCCAGGCTCAGGTTACATTACAAGTTACAGCTCAGGTTACATCCCAGGTTACATCCCAGATTACAGCTCAGATTACATCCCAGATTACAGCTCAGATTACATCCAAGATTACAGGTCAGATTACATCCCAGATTACAGCTCAAGTTACATCCCAGATTACAGCTCAGGTTACATCCCAGATTACAGCTCAGGTTGCATCCCTGATTATAGCTCAGGTTACATCTCAGATTACAGCTCAGATTATATCCCAGATTACAGCTCAGATTATATCCCAGATTACAGCTCAGATTATATCCCAGATTACAGCTCAGGTTATATCCCAGATTACAGGTCAAGTTACATCCCAGATTACAGCTCAAATTACATTCCAGATTACAGCTCAGGTTACATCCCAGATTACAACTCAAGTTACATCCCAGATTACAGCTCAGGTTACATCCCAGATTACAGCTCAGGCTACATCCCAGATTACAGTTCAGGTTACAGCCCAGATTACAGTTCAGGTTACATCCCAGGATACAGCTCAGGTTACATCCCAGGTTACAGCTCAGGATACATCCCAGATTACAGCTCAGGTTACATCCCAGGTTACATCTCAGGTAACATCCCAGATTATAGCTCAGGTTACATCCCAGGTTACAGCTCACGTTACATGCCAGATTACAGCTCAGGTTACATCCCAGGTTACATCCCAGATTACAGCTCAGGTTACATCCCAGATTACAGCTCAGGCTACATCCCAGGTTACAGCTCAGGCTACATTCCAGTTTACAGCTCAGGTTACAGCACAGACTATATCCCAGATTACAGCTCAGGTTACAGCTCACTACATCCCAGATTACAGCTCCGGTTACATCCCAGATTACAGTTCAGGTTACATCCCAGGTTACATCCGAGACTACAGCTCAGGCTACATCCCAAGTTACAGCTCAGGTTACATCCCAGATAACAGCTCAGATTACATCCCAGGCTCAGGTTACATTACAGGTTACAGCTCAGGTTACATCCCAGGTTACATCCCAGATTACAGCTCAGATTACATCCCAGATTACAGCTCAGATTACATCCCAGGTTACAGCTCAAGTTACATCCCAGATTACAGCTCAGGTTGCATCCCAGATTACAGCTCAGGTTATATCCCAGATTACAGCTCAAGTTAAATCCCAGATTACAGCTCAGATTATATCCCAGATTACAGCTCAGATTATATCCAAGGTTACAGCTCAAATTACTGTGCAGATTACAGTTCAGGTTACATCTCAGATTACAACTCAAGTTACATCCCAGATTACAGCTCAGATTAAATGCCAGATTACAGCTCAGGCTACATCCCAGATTACAGTTCAGTTTACATCCCAGGTTACAGCTCAGGTTACATCCCAGGTTACATCTCAGGTTACATCTCAGGTTACATCTCAGGTTACAGCTCAGGTTGCAGCTCAGGTTACATCCAAGGTTACAGCTCAGGTTACATCCCAGATTACAGCTCAGGTTACAGCTCGTTACATCCCAGATTACAGCTCAGGCTACATCCCAGATTACAGATCAGGTTACATCCCAGGCTCAAGTTACATCCCAGGTTACAGCTCAAGTTACATCCCAGATTACAGCTCAGGTTACATCTCAGATTACAGCTCAGGTTACATCCCTGATTATAGCTCAGGTTACATCCCAGATTACAACTCAGATTATATCCCAGATTACAGCTCAGATTACATTCCAGATTACAGCTCAGGTTACATCCCAGATTACAACTCAAGTTACATCTCAGATTACAGCTCAGGTTACATCCCAGATAACAGCTCAGGCTAAATCCCAGATTACAGTTCAGGTTACATCCCAGGTTACAGCTCAGGTTACATCCAAGGTTACAGCTCAGGTTAGATCCCAGGTTACAGCTCAGGCTATATCCCAGGTAACAGCACAGGCTACGTCCCAGTTTACAGCTCAGGTTACAGCACAGATTATATCCCAGATTACAGCTCGTTACATCCCAGATTACAGCTCAGGTTACATCCCAGATTACAGTTCAGGTTACATCCCAGGTTACATCCCAGGTTACAGCTCAGGTTACATCCCAGATTACAGCTCAGGTTACATCTCAGGCTACAGCTCAGGGTACATCCCAGGTTACAGCTCACATTACATCCCAGATTACAGCTCAGGTTACATCCCAGGTTACAGCTCAGATTATATCCCAGATTACAGCTCAGATTATATCCCAGATTACAGCTCAGGTTATATCCCAGATTACAGCTCAGGTTACATCCCTGATTATAGCTCAGGTTACATCTCAGATTACAGCTCAGATTATATCCCAGATTACAGCTCAGATTATATCCCAGATTACAGCTCAGGTTATATCCCAGATTACAGCTCAAGTTACATCCCAGATTACAGCTCAGATTATATCCCAGGTTACAGCTCAAATTACATTCCAGATTACAGCTCAGGTCACATCCCAGATTACAACTCAAGTTACATCCCAGATTACAGCTCAGGTTACATCCCAGGTTACAGCTCAGGCTACATCCCAGATTACAGTTCAGGTTACATCCCAGAATACAGCTCAGGTTACATCCCAGGTTACAGCTCAGGTTACAGCTCAGGTTACATCCAAGGTTACAGCTCAGGTTAGATCCCAGGTTACAGCTCAGGCTATATCCCAGGTAACAGCTCAGGCTACATCCCAGTTTACAGCTCAGGTTACAGCACAGATTATATCCCAGATTACATCCCAGATTACAGATCAGGTTACAGCTCGTTACATCCCAGGTTACAGCTCAGGTTACATCCCAGATTACAGTTCAGGTTATATCCCAGGTTACAGCTCAGGTTACATCCCAGGCTACAGCTCAGGTTACATCCCAGATTACAGCTCAGGTTACATCCCAGGTTACAGCTAAGGGGACATCCCAGAATATAGCTCAGGTTACATCCCAGGTTACAGCTCACGTTACATCCCAGATTACAGCTCAGGTTACATCCCAGATTACAGCTCAGGTTACATCCCTGATTATAGCTCAGGTTACATCTCAGATTACAGCTCAGATTATATCCCAGATTACAGCTCAGATTATATCCCAGATTACAGCTCAGGTTATATCCCAGATTACAGCTCAAGTTACATCCCAGATTACAGCTCAGATTATATCCCAGGTTACAGCTCAAATTACATTCCAGATTACAGCTCAGGTTACATCCCAGATTACAACTCAAGTTACATCCCAGATTACAGCTCAGGTTACATCCCAGGTTACAGCTCAGGCTACATCCCAGATTACAGTTCAGGTTATATCCCAGGATACAGCTCAGGTTACATCCCAGGTTACAGCTCAGGTTACAGCTCAGGTTACATCCAAGGTTACAGCTCAGGTTAGATCCCAGGTTACAGCTCAGGCTATATCCCAGGTAACAGCTCAGGCTACATCCCAGTTTACAGCTCAGGTTACAGCACAGATTATATATATCCCAGAATACATCCCAGATTACAGCTCAGGTTACAGCTCGTTACATCCCAGGTTACAGCTCAGGTTACATCCCAGATTACAGTTCAGGTTATATCCCAGGTTACAGCTCAGGTTACATCCCAGGTTACAGCTCAGGTTACATCCCAGATTACAGCTCAGGTTACATCCCAGGTTACAGCTCAGGTTACATCCCAGATTATAGCTCAGATTACATCCCAGGTTACAGCTCACATTACATCCCAGATTACAGCTCAGGTTACATCCCAGATTACAGCTCAGGTTACATCCTAGGTTACAGCTCAGATTACATCCCAGATTACAGCTCAGATTACATCCCAGGTTACAGCTCAAGTTACATCGCAGATTACAGCTCAGGTTACATCCCAGATTACAGCTCAGGTTACAGCTCAAGTTACATTCCAGATTACAGCTCAGGTTACATCCAAGGCTCAGGTTACAGCTCAGGTTACATCCCAGGTTACAGCTCAAGTTACATCCCAGATTACAGCTCAGATTACATTCCAGGTTACAGCTCAAGTTACATCCCAGATTACAGCTCAGGTTACATCCCAGATTACAGCTCAGGTTACATTCCAGGTTATAGCTCATTACATCCCAGATTACATCCCATATTACAGCTCAGGTTACAACCCAGGTTACAGCTCAAGTTACATCCCAGATTACAGCTCAGATTGCATCCCAGGTTACAGCTCAGATTACTTCCCAGGTTACAGCTCAGGTTACATCCCAGATTACAGCTCAGTGTACATCCCACATTACATCTTATGTTACATCCCAGGTTACAGCTCAGGTTATATCCCAGATTACAGCTCAGGTTACAGCAGGATTAGACAAAGCAGAGTATTTAGTGAGATGCACATCTATGAGAGATAATTCACATGAAAGGAACATGTAAAGCATACCTCACAACTTTTGAAGAGCATACATTTTGGCCACGCCTCTGGCCACACCCAATCCACACCCATTTACCATGTCTTTCCCCCCTGGCAGGAGGAGGGGCATTGATAGTGAGAGACATTCAGCAGACCCCCGAGAGTGTAGAGCGTACACCCAAATCTGAGACTGTCCGCTGTCTCCAGGACAGTTGGGACTGGAGATGAGTGGATCCGTTCACGGGTCTCTGGTCCAGTGTCTAGATCAGTGATTCCTGGCTGCTGGACAGGAGGCTGTGAATATCTTACCTTCCGGCATTCCCAGCTTTTGATTAGACAGAGCTGGCGAGACGTCATCCATGCATCAAACTCCACAATAACAATGTACTCTGATTATTGCTGCATTTTTTATGCATTATTTGATGTGTTTCTGGTGCAGATGTGAAGCCGTGTTTTTTATAGTACAGAAAAGCTTTTATTCTGCACTTTAAAAAGTTTTTTACATGTGCTTTTTTAGGCTTCATATAAAAAACAAGAAAGAAAAAAAAGCACCAAAACTGCAGAGTTCAGCAGCATCTTTAGACCACAGGAGGCGCAGTTTTCATGAAATCTCATCCACTTTCTTTGGACAATTAAACACAGCAGAATTTCTGTGCAAGAAAAACAGCAGAAAATATACAGGTCTAAATTTCCAAGCAAAGTAGATGTGATTCCAAATCTCAGCCCTCTGTGCCTCTAAGGACTCTGCTGAACTCTGCGGTTTTGGTGCTTTGTTTCTCTATAGACTTCTTTTGAAAAAAAACGAATGAAAAAAAAAGCTGTTGCATTTTTAAGTGCAGAATCAAAGCTTTTCTATACTATTAAAAGAGGAGATCTCATATACATGTATAAATATATGTGTGGCCAGTACAGAGGACTGATGCATGACTTATTCCTTCCAGAGACCATTCTAAGGACTAGGCGGCACTCATTACAGGTGGAAGAAAGGTGATTTCAGCAGCTAAACCGGAAAGGGTTCTTCACAGTTAGAGCAGTCAGACTGTGGAATGCATGACCACTAACGCTAGTAATGGCAGACACTAGAACAGCTTTTAACAAAGGGCTGAATGATTTCACCTGATATAAATAGCATTGCTGGTTATAGTTAAATTAGTGACGAAAAAACATTTGGTGGAGAAAGGTTGAACTTGATGGACCTGTTTTACTATGTAACTATAATTAGTAGGCATGTGAGTGGTGATCAGTATCTTTCACTCATGCTGCCACCATCTTCATGTTGGGGGCCTGCTACCTCCTGTAGTACATTAGTAAATAAGGGAGATTATTTTTAAAGGTTAATTAGGGTCAGTAGAAAGGCCATTCAGCCCTTCTAATTTACGTAAATTTTAATCTGGAAACATTTCTTAGAATTCCATGTTACTGGAGTACCAAAACATCACGTACATTCCCACTGTTTTTACCATGCAACATTGTTTTACCTGTTTAATTGTTTAGTTTTCAAGAGCATGCTGTTCTTTCCCTTTTCATTTAATAGAAAACTGTTTATTAATATTTACACAATCTAAAACACAAATCATATTAGCAAACACACAGAAGAAACAATGTCTGTAATAATTGTAAAATGAATGGACAGTGGACACTATTTCATTTTAGTAACAACCATTACTTTAGTGTGATTTTGTTTTATACCACAGGATGGCAGCAAAATACCATTGGATAGTTTATTTTATGGCATTTAAAAATTGTTTTTATCATTGTAATGTATTTGAAAAAAAAAATATTTGATTGAAAATTGGATTTTTTTTATTTGGAGTGAATAAGTGCAAAAATAAGTTTTTAAGCTGACATCAAATAATTTTAGCAAGGATAGCGAAAATACATCTGCGACATCTGTAACATGAATCAATACAAAATTTGATTATTAGAATATTATTCTTTTTTAATATACCCCCCGCATATTCCACAACATAGTACAATTCAAAGGGGACATGTACAGATAATATCAGGCATTACAGACTAATACATAATAATATTTATTTTTTCCAGCGCCGACATATTCTGTAGCACTTTACATGACAGAGGGAATTTGTACACACAATAAAGATATAACATAGTAAACACACAATATAACAGATACCAAGAGGAGTGAGGGCCCTGCTCACAAGCTTACAGTCTATGAGGAAATAGGTAAGACACAAAATGTAAATGGTAAAAATGATAAATAGGATATTCACACAACTCTGCATCAGTATGTGTACAAGTACAGACATAGAGGGCTATTAAGGGCATGGAGACTGTGTAAACTGATGCTACCAGAGACCAGATGTGGAAGAAAACTTTGGAAGAGCAAAACTGGAATAGTTACATAAGCGAGGTGAGGCGATAGGCCAGTCTAAACAAGTGTGTTTTTAGGACAAACTTAAAGCTGTGGGCTTTGGTAAATTGATCAAATTGTCCTGGGTAGTGCAATCCAGAGAAGTGGCACAGCTCACAAGAAGTCTTGGAGATGGGAGTGGGAGGTTAGGATTATTGAGGATTTTAGTTTTAAGTCATTGGCAGAACAGAGGGCACAGGTAGGGTGGTAGACAAAGAAGAGGGAAGAGATGCCGAGAGGTGCTGAATCAAGGAGCGCTTTGTGGGTGAGAGTGATAAGTTTATATTGGAATCTTTAGCAGATGGGCAACCAGTGCAATGACTGGCACAGGATAGAGGCATCGGTGTAACGGTTGGTGAGGATATGATCCTGGCTACTGCATTCAGGGCGGATTGAAGAGGAGAGAGTTTGGTAAGAGGGAGACCGATCAGTAGAGAGTTACAACCGTCCAGACAAGAATGAAAAAGAACCGTAAGAGTTTTTGCAGATTAAAAAATAAGAAAAGGTCAAATTCAAAATATGTTTTTGAGCTGTAGGTGACACAAGCAAGGAAGTGATCGAAAGTGTGGGGTGAAGGAAAGACAGTGGGCTTGTTGCTGGGGGGTAATGGTAGAGCCACACACGGAAATGGCAATATTACATTTGGGAAGGTAGATAGAGGGGGAAACAGAAGAAGTTCAGTTTTTGACAGATTCAATTTTAGATAGGAGAACCGAGTTCAACAATCAATCGAGACCTAGTGGATCACAGTGGTGTCCATAACATTACATATCACACACTGTGGTCCAATATACATCTACATAAATGTATGGCTAATTGATTTTAATATGTCGTTGGAATTATTTAATAATACTAATAAAGGTTACATTATAAATTCACATTTTCTTCCCCCTTCCCTTGGTTACCTTATTAATTTCGGTAGTGCCCACCTTTGTGAATCCTGTCTGATGAGATCGGACTTTTTGCTGTAGTATGTGTATATACAGTATATGCAAGCCCTTAACACAAAATTAGAATATCCTCAAAAAGTTAATTTATTTCAGTTCTTCAGTACAAAACGTGAACCTCATGTATTATATAGAGCAGGGATGGGCAATTAATTTTCCTGAGGGGGGGTGGGCAATTAATTTTCCCGAGGGGCCACATGAAAGACAATGACTGTTGTGGAGGGCCGAACTAATAGCTTGAAATTAGTTCTACTCAATATTAATGTATTAATATTAATTGTATCACTTGATATTGAGCATAATTAAGTATGCTGACACTCCCTATGTATCTTTGAACCCCCCCACAGCCACTTATATACAGCATGAGCCTCACACAGCCTACTACATATGTGGCATGAGCCCCACACAGCCTCCCTATACATGGCATGAGCCCCACACAGCCTCCCTATATACATGAGCCCCACACAGCCTCCCTATACACGGCATGAGCCCCACACAGCCTCCCTATACACGCAATGATCCCCACACAGCCTCCCTATATACGGCATGAGCCCCACACATCCTCCCTATATATGGCATGAGCCCCACACAGCCTCCCTATATACGGCATGATCCCCACAGCCTCCCTGTATACGGCATGAGCCCCACACAGCCTCCCTATACACGCAATGATCCCCACACATCCTCCCTATATATGGCATGAGCCCCACACAGCCTCCCTATATACGGCATGATCCCCACACAGCCTCTCTATATACTGTATGGCATGAACCCCACACAGCCTCCCTATATACGGCATGATCCCCACACAGCCTCCCTGTATACGGCATGAGCCCCACACAGCCTCCCTATACACGCAATGATCCCCACACATCCTCCCTATATATGGCATGATCCCCACACAGCCTCTCTATATATGGCATGAGCCCCACACAGCCTCCCTATATACAGCATGAGCCCCCCCATATACAGCATGAGCCCCACACAGCCTCCCCATGTACAGCATGAGCCCCGCACAGCCTCCCCATGTACAGTATGAGCTCCACACAGCCTCCCCATGTACAGCATGAGCCCCACACTGTCTCCCCATGTACAGCATGAGCCCTACACAGCCTCCCTATATATGGCATGAGCCCCACACAGCCTCCCTATATACGGCATGAGCCCCACACAGCCTCCCTATATATGGCATGAGCCCCACACAGCCTCCCTATATACGGCATGAGCCCCACACAGCCTTCCTATATACGGCATGAGCCCCACACAGCCTCTCTATATACGGCATGAGCCCCACACAGCCTCCCTATATACAGCATGAGCCCCACACAGCCTCCCCATATACAGCATGAGCCCCACACAGCCTCCACATGTACTGCATGAGCCCCACACAGCCTCCCTATATACTGTTTGAGCCCCACATAACCTCCCCATATATTGCATGACAGTATACAGCCTTTCTATAGCCTCCCCATGTGCAGCATGTCACCCCCATAGCCTCCCCATGTGCAGCATGACACCCCTATAGCCTCCCCGTGTGCTACATGTCACCCCCATCCCTATGCTCACCCCATAGAATCCCCATGTTCACCCACATAGAATCCCCATGTTCACCACCATAGAATCCCCATTCTCCATGTTCACCATACAATCCCCATGTTAACCCCATAGAATCCCCATGTTCATACACATGAAAAAAAAACACCACATACTCGCCTCATTCCCATTCCCAGGCGCCCTGTTTCTGCTCCTGTTGCTGTTCTGATGCGGTGACTCTCCGGCGGTACACAGCTGACACGACGTCAGCAGTTTCACATGCTGATTGGTCGAGGAAGTGGCCGGAGGCCTCTCCTCCTCCAATGCTGACTGCGGGAGACCGTGAGCAAGCGAGAGGGCACGGTGCGGCACAAGAACCTCAGGTTTTCAGCCTCAGCCGTCTGTCTTGGTTGGCAGGCCGCACTTTGCCCAGGTCTGATATAGTCATTACAAGCAGAGTGATCTATTACAAGTGTTTATTTTTGTTAATGTTGATGAATATGGCTTACAGCCAGTGAAAACCCAAAAGTCATTATCTCAGTAAATTAGAATACTTTATAACACTAGCTTGAAAAATTATTTTAAAATGTATGTTCAGTAAATGCACTCAATACTTGGTCAGGGCTTCTTTTGCATCAATGAGGCGTGATATGGAGGCGATGAGCTTGTGGCACTGCTGAGATGTTATGGAAGCCCAGGTGGCTTTGATAGCAGCCTTCAGCTCCTCTGCATTGTTGGGTCTGGTGTCTCTCATCTTCCTCTTAACAATACCCCATAGATTCTCTAAGGGGTTAAGGTTAGGTGAGTTTGCTGGCCAATCAAGCACAGAGATACTGTTGTTTTTAAACCAGGTTTTGGCACTTTTGGCAGTGTGGACAGGTGCCAAGTCCTGCTGGAGAATGAAATTTCCATCTCCAAAGAGCTTGTCAGGAGAGGGAAGCATGAAGTGCCCTAAAATTTACTAATAGAAGGCTGCGCTGACTTTGGTCTTGATAAAACACAGTGGACCTACACCAGCAGATGACATGGCTCCCCATACCATCACTTATTGTGGAAAATCTCACAGTAGACCTCAAGCAGCTTGGATTGTGTGCCTCTCCACTCTTCCTCCAGACTCTGGGACCTTGATTTCCACATGAAATGCAAAATTTGCTTTCACCTGAAAACACCTTGGACCACTGAGCAACTGTCCAGTTATTTTTCTCCTTGGCCCAGGTAGGAAGCTTCTGGCATTACCTACTGGTCTTGAGTGGTCATGAGTGACAAGGAATGTGACTCTTGCAGCCCATGTCCTGGATACGTCTGTGTGGTGGCTCTTGAAGCAATGACCCCATCAGCAGTCCACTCCTTGGGAATTTCCCCCAAATTTTTGAATGGCCTTTTCTTAACAATCCTTTCAAGGCTTCAGTTATCCCGGTTGCTAGTGCACCTTATTCTACCACACTTTTTCCTTCCACACAACTTTCCATTAATATGCTTTGATACAGCACTCTGTGAATAGGCAGCTTCTTTACCAACGACATTTTGTAGCTTACCCTCCTTGTGGACTGTGTCGACTGCCTTCTTGACACTGCCAAGTCAGCAATCTTCTCCATGATTGTGGATCCTTCCGGAAAATCCTAAGTGACCTTTTTTAACCCATTTCCAACGTTGGGCATAATAGTACACACACGTCGGAATCCCTCCCTTTGATATGGGCTCCGGTGGTAAGCCCACATCTTTCCAGAAACATGTCAGCTGTTTTGAAAAGCTGACATGTGCCTGGAACAGCCGTGGGTGGAATCGCGATCCACCCGTGGCTATTAACCCGTTAAATGCCACTGTCAAACTCTGACAGCAGCATTTAACAAGCGCTTCAAGCAAATCCGCCCACCGGTGACCCCCATCACGTGATTGTGGGTTGGCATGACAACCAGAGGTCTCCTGGAGACCTCTATGGATGTCACTGCCGGCTTCCTGTGAGCGCCACCCAGTGGTTGGGGCTCATATCAAATCAATAATTGAGCCGTTCGGGTTGTGGCAGCATCTTGTCTTCCATGGAGACTATTAAAGCAAGCCAAAAATAAAAAAAAGTTTTTAAAAATATAAAAAAAAATAAAAGTTCAAATCACCCCCCTTTTGCCCCATTCAAAATAATAATAAATCAAAAATATACATATTTGGTATCGCCGTGTTCAGAATTGTCTGATCTATCAATAAAAAAAGGATTAACCTGGTCGCTAAATGGTGTAGCGAGAAAAAAAGTCAAAACACCAGAATTGTTGGTCGCCGCAACATTGCATTAAAATGCAATAATGGGCGATCAAAAGAACGTATCTGCACAAAATGGTATCATTAAAAACGTCAGCTCGGCTTCAAAAAATAAGCTCTCACCCAACCCGAAACTATGGGTATTGGAAAATGGCACAATTTTTTTTTCTTTAACAAATTTTGGATTTTTTTTTCACCACTTAGATATAAAAGAACCTAGACATGTTCGGTGTCTATAAACTCGTAACGACCTGGAAAATCATATCGGCAGGTCAGTTTTAGCATTTAATGGATCTAATAAAAACAAAAACCAAGTGTGGGATTGCACTTTTTTGCAATTTCACGACACTTGGAATTTTTTTTCCCTGTTTTCTAGTACGCAACACGGCAAAACCAATGGTGTGGTTCAAAAGTACAACTCGTCCCGCAAAAATCAAGGCCTCACATGGCCATATTGACAGAAAAATAAAAAAGTTATGGCTCTGGAATGAAGGGGAGCGAAAAATGAAAATGCAAAACCAAAAATATCTCTGGTCATTAAGGGGTTAAACACTTAGGAAGCCTTTGCAGATGTCTTTCGGTAATTATTCTCATTTACTGAGATAATGACTTTGGGTTTTCATTGGCCGTAAGCCATAATCATCAACATTAACAGAAATAAACACGTGAAATAGATCACTCTGTAATGACTTCTATATAATATACAAGATTCACTTTTTGTATTGAAGAACTGAAATTAATTAACTTTTTGATGTTATTCTAATTTAGTGAGAAGCACTTGTATGTGTGTGTAATATGCAATGTTTGTGTCACCTATGGTGTATGTATGTAGCATCCACATGTATAAATAACGGCAGCACAGACGAGAGTTCATTGGTGTAAATATGTTCGCAATCACCCAGCAAATGAGAAAAATGCTGCTTATTCATCGGGTGAATGCATTAATTATGCAGGAACAAAAAAAAATTGTCCTCCGCAGCACATCACCCGATGTAAACTGCAGACGTGGTCATGACATGATACTGTATGTGGAAAGCTTGATCTATTGGTGATCGTTTTGTGCCCATCACTCTTCATTATTCCTGTGTACGTAGAGAGGCCGGGAAACAAGCACCAAAAGACTTCAGTATTGACGATCGCGCTCATTTGATGGTCTGAACTCAGCGCATGTAAATACAATCTAATGCTGGGGTCACACGAGTGATGATTCTCTCAAACTAGAGAATTGGATCGATTATATAATGATACTCAGCTCAAACTCTGGCAAGTTTAAAGTGTCATCTTAGTGTGATCTGATTATCTCGCATGAGAGACTCGGATCACAGATGTGGAGATTGGAGAACTGAAAAAATAGCAGATCTCATTGCCCCGCGGTATAACATTGGTCCAGGTGATATCCGCTAAACCATCAGACAGTTCTTGTCGGAGTTATACACTAATGTGAGCGAGCCCTTAACCCCTTCATGACCTTGGGATTTTCCTTTTTTCTGTGTTTGTTTTTCGCTCCCCTCCTTCCCAGAGCCATAATATTTTTATTTTTCCGTCAATATGGGGCTTATTTTTTGCGGGACGAGTTGTACTTTTGAACGACATCATTGGTTTTACCATGTCGTGTACTACAAAACGGGAAAAAAATTCCAAGTGCAGTGAAATTGCAAAAAAAATGCAGTCCCACACTTGTTTTTTGTTTGGCTTTTTTGCTAGGTTCACTAAATGCTAAAACTGACCTGATATTATGATTCTCCAGGTCAGTTCGAGTTCATAGACACCTAACATGACTAGGTTATTTTTTACCTAAGTGGTGAAAAAAAATTCCAAACTTTGCTAAAAAAATAAATAAAAATTGCGCCATTTTCCAATATTCGTAGCGTCTCCATTTTTCATGATCTGGGGTCGGTTGAGGGCTTATTTTTTGCGTGCCGAGCTGGCGTTTTTAATGATAGCATTTTGGTGCAGATATGTTCTTTTGATCGCCCGTTATTGCATTTTAATGCAATGTCATGGCGACCAAAAAAACGTAATTCTGGCATTTCACATTTTTTTCTCGCTACGTCGTTTAGCGATCAGGTTAATGCTTTTTTTTTGTTGATAGATCGGGCGATTCTGAACTCAGCGATACCAAATATGTGTAGGTTTGATATTTTTTTTTTATTTATTTTGATTGGGGCGAAAGGGGGGGGGATTTAAACTTTTATATTTTTTTCACATTTTTTTTTACTTTTGCCATGCTTCAATAGCGTCCATAGGAGGCTAGAAGCTGGCACCACTGTATCGGCTCTGCTACATAGCAGCGATCTGATGTTCGCTGCTATGTAGCAGAAATGCAGGTGTGCTGTGAGCGCCGACCACAGGGTGGCACTCACAGCAGGCCTGCATCAGTAACCATAGAGGTCTCAAGGACCTCTATGGGTACCATTCTGAAGCATCGCCGACCTCCGAACATGTGACGGGGGTCGGCGATGCGATCATTTCCGGCCGCCCGGCTGGAAGCAGTAAATGCCGCTGTCTGTGTTTGACAGTGGCATTTAACTAGTCAATAGACGCGGGCAGATCGTGATTCTGCCCGCGCCTATTACGGGCACGTCAGCTGTTCAAAACAGCTGACATGTCCCGGCTTTGATGCGGGCTCACCGCCGAAGCCCGCATCAAAGCAGGGGATCTGACCTCGGACGTACTATCCCGTCCGAGGTCAGAAAGGGGTTAAAGGGGGTGTCCACTACTAGGACAACCCCTTCATGATCAAAATGTTTGGCACCAATAGAATAATAAAGCTTATACTCACTTCCTGTGGTGGCACCAATATTGAGGTGTCGGTACTCGCTCTCCTGCACGATTGTTGTGACACGTGATGCTGGCACCCAATCAGCACTGGCGTCACTGTCTCCAACTTCGGACAAATCGAACATGAAGAGGAAGTTCGGACTGAAGCTGATCTCGGACTCCTCCAAGCTCAATTCGACAGGAGGCAGGGACAGTCACTCCGATGCTGATTGGGCGCCAGCGTCACTTGTCACAACAGCACGAAAGCCCCAATGAGAGAGTGCCAACTCTGAGAGAATGGCGCCAGCATGGGAGGCGAGTTTGTTTTATTATTTTATGGGGGCACAACGAGGAATATGACAAGAAGTTGCCCAAATAGTGGACAACATCTATAATGTTTCTTTCTGATGTTAAATTTGGAGCCCTACTTTTGGACAGGGCCCCACTTTGTCTAAAAGCGACCCTGCCTCCAGCGTTTTTGGTTTTAATTCAATAAATAACATAGCAGTGGCTTCCAAGTGGGAGCTGCCAGAAGAATGGACTGATCACTTCTTCTAGCCACTACACGGCTTTCAAAGCCTGAAGTGGTTAAAAGAAGTGAAAAGAGATGGAAGGTATGTAGAGCGGGTGATGAATGTGTTCGCTCTTTTTAGTGTTTTTTAGCTCTTCTTCAGGCTGCTTCCAGACGTCATGCGCACATCCTCTCTGCACACTAAGGGCCAAATTCATCCTTTGGGGCTTTTTATTAAGTCATTTTTCATTTTGTGGTACTTAGTGACATTTTTGTGCTGAAATCTTCAAAATCACGCATGTGGTTTGTAAATTTTGCGTAAAATCTAAAATGCTATTTTCGTCTTTTAGGGGGGTTTTTAGCCTTTTTAGAGTAAAAGAGGCAGTTTTATTTTTTAAGCGCGCCAAGTGATCCAGATCTCAAAAAGGTTTCGATTGTCAATCACTACGTCAGTGCACACTTTTATGAACATTTTTGTGTCACTTATGTCCTTTTTGTAGCTGCTTGTAGTCTAGTTACTTCAGGGAACCTCCCTATTATCTGATAAGCCAGCACGGTATGAAGAGTACAGTGCCCTCCTGTGCCACCTCTGCATGGTATGAAGGGCCTTATGTCCTTCTGCGCTGCTACAGCATGGTATGGAGGGCCTGTGTCCTCCTGTGCCACCGCAGCATGATATCAAGGGCCTGTGTCCTCCTGTGCCACCGCAGCATGATATGGAGGGCCTGTGTCCTCCTGTGCCACCGCAGTATGGAGGGTCTGTGCCCTGTGCCGCCGCAGCATAGTATGCAGGTTTTGTATTCTCCTATGCCACCGCAGCATGGTATGGAGGGCCTGTGTCCTCCTGTGGCAAAGCATGGTATGGAGGGCCTGTGTCCTCCTGTGCCGCCGCAGCATTGTATGGAGGTTCTATGTCCTCCTGTGCCCCCGCAGCATGGTAGGGAGGGCCTGTATCCTCCTGTGCCCCCGCAGCAAGGTATGGAGGGCCTATATCCTCCTGTGCAGCTGCACCATAGTATGGAGGGCCTGTGTCCTCCTGTGCAGCTGCAGCATGGTACAGAGGGCCTGTGTCCTCCTGTGCCGCAGCATAGTATGGAGGTTCTATGTCCTCCTGTGCAGCTGCAGCATGGCATGGAGGGCCTGTGTCCTCCTGTGCCACTACAGCATAGTATGGAGGGCCTGTGTCCTCCTGTGCCACTACAGCATAGTATGGAGGGCCTGTGTCCTCCTGTGCAGCTGCACCATGGTATAGAGGGTCTGTGTCCTCCTGTGGCACAGCATGGTATGGACGGTGTTTCCTCCTGTGGCGCCGCAGCATGGTATGGCGGTCCTATATCCTCCTGTACCGCCGCAGCATGGTATGGAGGGCCTGTGTCCTCCTGTGCCACCGCAGCATAGTATGGAGGTTCTATGCCCTCCCGTGCAGCTGCAGCATGGTATGGAGGGCCTGTGTCCTCCTGTGCCCCCGCAGCATGGTATGGAGGGCCTGTATCCTCCTGTGCCCCTGCAGCA
Organism: Ranitomeya variabilis; assembly: GCF_051348905.1. Lineage (NCBI taxonomy): Eukaryota > Metazoa > Chordata > Amphibia > Anura > Dendrobatidae > Ranitomeya > Ranitomeya variabilis. The sequence continues at coordinate 254,850,605 of NC_135237.1, read as the reverse complement.
TGGTATGGAGGGCCTGTATCCTTCTGTGCCCCCGCAGCATGGTATGGAGGGCCTGTGTCCTCCTGTGCCCCCGCAGCATGGTATGGAGGGCCTGTATCCTCCTGTGCCTCCACAGCATGGTAGGGAGGGCCTGTGTCTTCCTGTGCCCCCGCAGCATGGTAGGGAGAGCCTGTATCCTCCTGTGCCCCTGCAGCATGGTGTGGAGGGCCTGTGTCCTCCTGTGCCCCCGCAGCATGGTGTGGAGGGCCTGTATCCTCCTGTGCCCCTGCAGCATGGTATGGAGGGCCTGTATCCTTCTGTGCCCCCGCAGCATGGTGTGGAGGGCCTGTGTCCTCCTGTGCCCCCGCAGCATGGTGTGGAGGGCCTGTATCCTCCTGTGCCCCTGCAGCATGGTATGGAGGGCCTGTATCCTTCTGTGCCCCCGCAGCATGGTATGGAGGGCCTGTGTCCTCCTGTGCCCCCGCAGCATGGTATGGAGGGCCTGTGTCCTCCCGTGCCCCCGCAGCATGGTATGGAGGGCCTGTATCCTTCTGTGCCCCCGCAGCATGGTGTGGAGGGCCTGTGTCCTCCTGTGCCCCCGCAGCATGGTGTGGAGGGCCTGTATCCTCCTGTGCCCCTGCAGCATGGTATGGAGGGCCTGTATCCTTCTGTGCCCCCGCAGCATGGTATGGAGGGCCTGTGTCCTCCTGTGCCCCCGCAGCATGGTATGGAGGGCCTGTATCCTCCTGTGCCTCCGCAGCATGGTAGGGAGGGCCTGTGTCTTCCTGTGCCCCCGCAGCATGGTGTGGAGGGCCTGTGTCCTCCTGTGCCCCCGCAGCATGGTATGGAGGGCCTGTGTCCTCCTGTGCCCCCGCAGCATGGTATGGAGGGCCTGTATCCTCCTGTGCCTCCGCAGCATGGTGTGGAGGGCCTGTGTCCTCCTGTGCAGCTGCAGCATGGTACAGAGGGCCTGTGTCCTCCTGTGCCCCCGCAGCATGGTATGGAGGGCCTGTATCCTCCTGTGCCCCTGCAGCATGGTATGGAGGGCCTGTATCCTCCTGTGCCCCTGCAGCATGGTATGGAGGGCCTGTGTCCTCCTGTGCCCCCGCAGCATGGTATGGAGGGCCTGTATCCTCCTGTGCCCCTGCAGCATGGTATGGAGGGCCTGTATCCTTCTGTGCCCCCGCAGCATGGTATGGAGGGCCTGTGTCCTCCTGTGCCCCCGCAGCATGGTATGGAGGGCCTGTGTCCTCCTGTGCCCCCGCAGCATGGTATGGAGGGCCTGTGTCCTCCTGTGCCCCCGCAGCATGGTATGGAGGGCCTGTATCCTTCTGTGCCCCCGCAGCATGGTAGGGAGGGCCTGTGTCCTCCTGTGCCCCCGCAGCATGGTATGGAGGGCCTGTGTCCTCCTGTGCCCCCGCAGCATGGTATGGAGGGCCTGTGTCCTCCTGTGCCCCCGCAGCATAGTATGTGTCCTTCTGTGCCGCCACATAGATTACAGCGCGTTGGTTCGGTCTTGGCTGAGTTTCTCACGTCTTCTGTGTGCTCCATCCATACGCCGCGGCACAGCATTACCGCTTTGTGCCACTGGATGGCAGCACCGGTTCTGTTTTGTTTTTTTCTCATTGTGCGTAACAAGACGGCCACCACTATTTGCTGCCATTGGCCAGAACCCGCAGAATGACGTCACTTCCGCTTATACGCCGGATTAGTGCTGTAGGTGGTGTAGTAACGTTATACCGCTGCTGCCGAGTAGTAGTCAGTACCAGGGAGAGGACCGGCTGCGGGCAGTCAGGGCTCTTACTCCGAGCCGCGTGTAGCAGAGCTCGGCCATGTCTGCGTTCTCTGAGGCGGCGCTGGAGAAAAAGTTGTCGGAGCTTAGTAACTCCCAGCAGAGCGTGCAGACCCTGTCCCTGTGGCTCATCCACCACAGAAAGCACTCTGGTGTTATTGTCTCCGTGTGGGATAGGGAGCTGCGCAAAGGTAAGGCGGGAGGGCGGCCTGCACCGCCTGTCAGCACTAGGCTGCTGCGGACACGGACTCGTTACTGCCCCAGTGCACCTGCTCCTGAGCCCCGTGCTCCTGAGCCCCGTGCTCCTGAGCCCCGTGCACCGTGCTCCTGAGCCCCGTGCACCGTGCTCCTGAGCCCCGTGCACCGTGCTCCTGAGCCCCGTGCACCGTGCTCCTGAGCCCCGTGCACCGTGCTCCTGAGCCCCGTGCACCGTGCTCCTGAGCCCCGTGCACCGTGCTCCTGAGCCCCGTGCACCGTGCTCCTGAGCCCCGTGCACCGTGCTCCTGAGCCCCGTGCACCGTGCTCCTGAGCCCCGTGCACCGTGCTCCTGAGCCCCGTGCACCGTGCTCCTGAGCCCCGTGCACCCGCTCCTGAGCCCCTGCTCCCGAGTCCCTGCTCTCGAGCCCCGTGCACCTGCTCAAAGCTCCCGAGCCCTGTGCCCCTGTTCCCGTGCCCCTGCTCCCGAGCCCTGTGCTGGTGGACCCCTTGAGTGCCCGGGGAGGGTTGCAGGAGCAGGGCTTATTCTCAGAAACCGGTCCTGACATCACCTCTCGTTGGCGCTACATGCAGACCTGTGGCCATTTACGCTGCCTGACAGTGGTGATGGCAGCAGAATGGTCACTAATGCGATAGGCCTGTACATCATGCTCTCGACAGCACATCTTCTGTCTGCTGTGCTGCCGATAATGATCTGCTGGTGTAAAAATCACAGCATCTGACACGTTGTTCAGGTAGTTGCCATCCTGTTCAGATGGCCAATAATGGCTGTTCCCACAGACTATTGTCTCCCATCTATTGGTATTTCTGAACGGATGGTTAGGATGTGTTCACATGTTGCAGTTTTGCAGTGTTTTTCCTGCTCTCTTGACAGTAAAAGAAACTTCTTACAAAAAGCAGGTTTTGCTGCATCTTTGTTGTCCGTTGTGCATGCTGAAAGCTTAGTGCCCCCCAAAAAACATGATGCTACTTCCTTAAAGGGAACCTGTCACCCCCAAAATGGAAGGGGAGCTAAGCCCACCAGCATCAGGGGCTTATCTACAGCATTCTGTAATGCTGTAGATAAGCCCCCGATGTTACCTGAAAGATGTGAAAAAGAGGTTAGATTATACTCACCCAGGGGTGGTCCCGCTACGGTCCTGTCCGGGGCCTCCCATCTTCTTACGATGACGTCCTCTGAAGTACTTTGCTCTGCCCTCAACAGGGCAGACAAAGTACGCCTGCGCCAGAGCTGCAGCGTGAAGACAAGAAGAGGACGTCATCGTAAGAAGATGGGAGGCCCCGGTCTGGACCGCAGCGGGACCACCCCTGGGTGAGTATAATCTAATTTTTTTATTTCTCATCTTTCAGGATACATCGGGGGCTTATCTACAGCATTCCAGAATGCTGTAGATAAGCCTGTGATGCTGGTGGGCTTAGCTCCCCTTCGAATTTGGGGGGGTGACAGGTTCCCTTTAAGGTTTTTGCACCAAAAACACAGCAAAACCTGATACCTGCATAGTTTGCTGATTTGTTTTTTTTTTTTGGCACTTACCCATTAAATTCTGTGGGTGAAAAAACACTGAAAGAAGTGGCATGCTGCAGTTTGCAAAAACGCAGCAGTTTTCCAAATCAATCAGGAAAAAACCCAATGTGTGTGCATGAGATTTCTGAAATCCTACAGCTTTTGCTGGTACTATAAAGCGCAGCTTAAAATTTACATAAACAAATGCAGCAAAAATGTAATGTGTGAACATAAGCTTACAATAGGAGTTGGCACGGGTTACTTTATGCATATAATTACAAGGTGACTCCTTTCAAAGCACCACTCCATCTTTTTTTTTCCCCAGCTCTGGAGCGGTGTTACTAATGTAAACTCTCTGCCCCTGGTTTTATACTTACCAGCCACTGTCTTCAGCTCTTCCCGGTGCCACTCCGGTCTTATGCCGCCAACTTGTGACCATAATTTCCAACCAACCGGGAGTCAAAGGTAACAGTTACAAGTTCTCAATATAATTCTATGAGACCCTCGTTCTTCTCATAATTACATTGAGATCCGGATCTTCCCGCAACCTGCTGAAGATTGACCGGACCAGTTCTGATAACAGACGAAGATGGCAGCTGGTAAGTGTGATACTAGGGGCAGGGAACTGACGTTTGTGACACCATTCCAGCAGTAAAAAAAAAAAACAGCTGGAGTGGTGCTTTAAACAAACTATTAGAAGCATGTGCTGCCTTCAGACTAACACAAATCATGCTAGAAGTGTTATACGGACTATGACCTGTACAGCCACCCCACCCACACCCCTTCTGTCAGAATGGAATGGCAATGTTCTCACCAGTCTCCTTCCTGTGGGTTCTCCACTTAATGCTTCAGCAGAAAGTAGTACTGACACCTGTCACTTGGATGTGACCGCTGCAGTGCATAACCATGACATGTGGATGGCTGTAGTGGTCACATGCACCTGTGAAGTATGAAGGGAGTGATAAGAAGCCGATGGGGACTGCGCAGTGTTGTGATCGGAACAAAGAGGAGCCAGTGAGGTGAGTATTTTACTTCCCCCGACAACCCCTTTCCACAATTAATGCCTAGTTATCAGTTGATTTTAATTTACTTTTAATAAGGATAATAGCACAGAAAAGATGCAGAAGAGTTGTCTCTAAGGGATATAATGCAAATAGCGTGCTTATTCACATAGTTTCCAGGAAAATGGCGACACCTGGTACATCCTGAATGCAGTGATCACTGGGTTGTCAGGTATGCTAACTAATAGCTATAGCCCTAATTCATCGTATGCGGACACTTTTTTTTTTTTTTTTTTACTTGTGGTACTTACGTCAAATTTTTCAATAAATTTGTGCACGTATTTCTTTACTTTTGTGGGGCAAATGCAACTATGAATAAGGCCCTAAAAACTGTACAAAAACAGGTGGAAATTCCATAATGGATCAAACACTATATTTAGTAAAAACAGTCTATAACTAAACTCGGCCAATTAATTTGCAGTTAGATTTTCACAGATTTTGATCAATTGGAAGCTGCATAAAGCCTCTCTGATCACATTGTGCATTCTTGCTTTGCTAGGCTCTACACAAACATGTCAGCCACTACAAGGAAAGTCCACTGCTAGCACAGCCCTGACCTGTAAATTTCAGCAGTAACTTATGTACAGTGCTGACCTCCATGTATATATACATTGATGTCCACCACAGGCACTTAATCCTGGTGACCCAGCTTCCACGCTAATGTGTCTGGCTACAAGGGCCTAGTCATCCACAAGTCTGTAGAAATGCTGCTGCTATGTTGGTGTGCCACCAGCAATGGTAAGATCATTCATTTCTGGTCCGCAATGCTAGTCAGAAATTTCAGTGACTTTTGTAACCACGGGTTCACTTATAATAACCTGTTAGCTGAAAGTCAATTTACAATGGAAGCTATAGTGATGAATGCAGCTGTGATGTTATATGGGAAGCCAGAAAACTAAGAACAGCATCCAATCCAGGTGAAAAAACAAAAATACCTCTTTATTTTGTCATAATGCGAAGTTTTGACCAATTGAAAAAGACCTACATGTGGTCGAAATGTCGCATTATGGCAAAATAGAGGTATTTTTGTTTTATTTCGTCTAGACTGGATGCTGTTCTTGATTTTTCTGGTATACATTTTTCTTATTGGGTTCCTTGGATTCTAAACGTGCATTCTGATATCTGAAGTGCTGTTGCTATTGCATTTTGTTATATGGGAAGCCGTCTTTCCAGACTGTACTGCTATCTTAATCTCCTGAAGAAAGGGGGGACCAGAATGGTATCTGATCTGTCTACTGAGTCTTTTGCTGGCCTCCCTTTCCTCCTCCTATGGCTAGCACCAAAGAGGTATGGTATGTGTTTTTTTTTTAATAGCATTATGTAGATGTATAAGTTACTATAATTATGTATCGCTATTAGTGATGAGCAAATATACTCGCTACTTGAGATTTCCCGAGCATGCTCGGGTGTCCTCCGAGTATTTGTAAGTGCCCGGAGATTTAGTTTTCATCGCTGCAGCTGAGTGATTTACAGCTACTAGCCAGCATAAGTACATGTGGGGGTTGCCTGGTTGCTAGGGAATCCCCACATGTAATCAAGCTGACTAGTAGCTGTAAATCATTCAGCTGCGGGGATGAAAACTAAATCTCCGAGCACTAAAAAATACTCTGAGGACACCCGAGCGTGCTCTGGAAATCTCAAGTAACGAGTATATTCGCACATCACTAATCGATATATATATTTGGAAAAGAAAGTGATACTTAGGTGTATGGCTTGACTTAAGGCATGTTTTGACCAATTAATGATTTGGTGAGGGAAGGAATTCTTTTTCTACAAACTTACGGAAACTATGTCTTACTCTTACTAGATAGTTTTAATTGTTAGAGTTCAAGACACTCTGAGCCAAAGCAGAAAGGGGCTTCTATCCTTTGGAAAACTTAGAAACGTCTCTACTCTTACTTGGATTGCATCATTCAGTCTACTGTGAAGAGAACACTCTGGACACTTCAGAAGAAGATAAGCAGTAATTATAGGGGCTTTCCTGACAGCAGATCCTTCAGCCATTAGCCTCTTGGCCCAGCATCCTTCAGTCAAGATAAGCTACATTCACCTTTGTTGGAGCTTCATGCCTACGGCTTTTATAGAAACTGTAAAACTTGCTTTTCCGTTGTACACAGCATAACATGTCTTGTCACTGTGGAGATGTTCTCCATTCTACACATACTTGTATTTTTGTGGTCATTCCTTCATAATGTACTCATATGTAACCGCATTAGCAATGACGATAGCAGGCATTCTTAGAAGCATACAATTTCATTAAATTAGGTTTTACACAATGTTGAGGAAGATCCTTGTGTACAGCCTAATTTCTATAATTATAACCCAAACCCCAAAGGAGAACAAGGCATTAGAGATGTTAATGAGCTATCAGGGGAATGTCTAGCTGAGAAACTATTTTATTTTGCTGCTATGCCTAACAGTTATGATTTTGTTTATCTTACTGTTATACTTCTGTCCTTGTAATAAAGCTTTCTACTTCACTAAAAGAATGCATATTAAAATTTGATAGTCTGCACATCAATTCATTGAGCTGAATGGTATACGACCTGGTAAGATATTGTGGTTTATAAAGTTCTCATTGTGTGTCTTCGGAAAAATTTTATAAAAGTTCAGATTACACATTTATTTAAAGTAGTTCAGTGAAGATATGTGATCATTAACTGGTGCATTCTGACATATGTGGCATTTTCCCCCCCCCCTTAGAATGGATGGGCAATGCACATTCTCCATTATTGCTCTATTCACTCCCTATAGAGCTGCTGAGCATGGCGGTTGGCCTTTTCTTACAGCAATAATTGGGAATGCACATTGCCATTCTAAAAGGGATTAAACTGCCCCATTCTGCCCAAATAGGCCAGGTCCTAGTGGTTACCCCCCCCCCCCCCCCCACTGATAGGTTATCGCCTATTATCACTGGGCAATCTTTTTAACTTTCACAATCTAGAAGGATATCATGTAAAGTAAAACCTGTGAAAATAATATATAAAACTGACCTGGTTACAATATACAGTAATCTTCATTTACATGTCTTCTTAGTTTTTTTTTTCTTCTCTGTAGCCACTAATTTTTTGCTGTTAATCTTCCACATAAAACAATTGTGTAAAAATAATTGAATCATTTGGCTGCCCTAGTTATTTCTAATTTCCTAATTACATAATGGTGAACTGCTGCTACCTGAAGAAAGAGACCATTTCACAGGTCCATGATGGACAAATGATAATTTATAAGAATGCTTGTACTATATCACCTCCTTGTGTAAACCTGTATCCAGTTGGCCAACAACACGCAAAATGCTTGTTCCTTGGCTGGCGGGCGATTGTTTTTTGTTTTTGTTTTTTATTCCAGCATGAAATTCCTAATTGTCATTGAAGGGAATCTGTTAGCAGATTTTTGTTACCTAATCTGAGAGCAGCGTGATGTAGGCAAGGCGACCCTGAATCCAATAATGTATCACTTAGTTTTCTGCTTGCAGCCATTCTGTCACAACCAGAGTTTTTAGATTTAGTATTTCGTAGTGCTACTCTGCTGTAGCCTTAATGGTGCACTGTAAAGTGATGGCTGCTAGTGATGAGCAACTGTGCTCGGATAATGTCTTATCTGAGCACACTCAGGTGTTATCTGAGCATCTGGTAGCGTTCGTATATTATGTTCGAGTCTCTGTGGCTGCATGATTTGCGGCGGTTAGTGAATCCCCACATGTGTTCAGGCTGTCTAACTGCAAATAGTGCAGCCACAGAGACTCAAACATAATATACGAGCACTACCAAATGCTCAGGTAAGACCTTATCCAAGCATGTTTGCTCACTAATGGCTGCCAATGAATTAACTTCGAGAATGCTTCAGTATTAGGGCTGAGTCAGACTGCCGTATAACGCGTGCGATAATTCACTATGTAACACAATTTTTGTTCCTTGCTTCCAAGTGTAACATTTCAACTGCTTATGTTTAAAGACTATGGAAAAATGACTACATTCAGCAAAAACTTTGATTTTATGACCACAGAGCAGAAAAAATTTGTATTGTGACAAAAAAAGGAAATTATTATATTTTCGTTCATGCTTTCTGATAAAAATAACACTTGCATGGTAAATGGACAAAGACAGTCAAAATTCACTCAAAAAGGTTCAGAAATGAGTAGCTTTTCTAGATTTGCGAGTGTACTGCAAATCGCTTTGTCGATGAAGCCCCCAAATGTAGTCCATCGTGTTTTCGTTATACTGTCCTTGGAAACGACATTCAAAGTCCAATATATCTTGATGAAAGCTTGCCTTGCTCCTCGGAGTAAGCTCCCATGTTCTTGAACTTGTCAAGATGAGCGTCAAGGATATGGACTTTGAAAGATATTCTGCATCCCATTATGGCTTAAATCTTTGAGAGCCTGAACCAACCGCACTGTTTTCAGCTTTGTGATTACCCAAGAAGCCATGAACCACTGCAACAAAACTGTTTCTAGCCGCTTTCTCCATCCTGTTCAGCAGCTTGGTGAACTCGTCACATTCTATGACCTGCGGGCCAACGAAGATACCAGCCTTGACCTTTGCCTTGGGACAGCTTTGGAAAGAGATCTTGGAGGTACTTGAAAGCTGCTGACTCCTTGTCAAGAGCCATGACAAATTGCTTGATAAGACCTAACTTGATTTGCAGTGGTGGCATCAGCACCTTCAGAGGTTCTATCAGCAGCTCCCACTTGACGTTGCTCCTCGATCTGCTGTGGCCAGTCCTTTCTGTGATAGTGCGACTTGGTGTCATGGCTGTTCCAGAGGCAAAGGAAACAGATATTTTATGAAACCGCCTTAAAGGCCCATCAGGAATGACCATTTTGAAGTTTCCAATGACCTCCCATCCATAGTCATACTTCAAGGCACTCAGCAACATCTTGGCACTGCTGTAGTCCTCTTTGAGATACAGAGTGAGCCATAGGGAGAGATGGGTAGTTGTTGCCGTTGTGAAGCAGCACGGCTTTGAGGCTCCGGGATGAACTATCTATGAATAGGCGCCATTCACTTGGGTTACAGGTGATACCCATAGCCTCAAAAACACCGGTCACATTGTTGCAGAAGCACAACCCATCTTCCCGACTGAAGAAGTTGGAAAATGTTTGGTGATGCTTTCTCTGACTTGTGACTTGCACGCTTTCATCCAACAAGTTCCACTGCTTGAGCCTGGATGTCGGAAGCTCAGCATTGGACTTGGTAAGACGAAGGTCTCTGATCAGATTGTTGATGTTTTTCTGGTTAGGAAAGTATGGCCTTCTTTCCTCAACTGCATCTGTGGAAATGTAATCTTGATCTCCAATATCTTCCTCACCGTCTGACTTGCAGCTTTTTCCTGAAGATGGTTGATCCCTTGTCAGGGGAGTTGGAACAGGTATCTTGGGGCCGTGTGGTACTGGGGCAATGGAAGAAGGAATAAATGTTTTGAGGCGCATTCCTGCCTGTGTGACGTTTGGCAGGAACCACCATGCAAAAGTAGCAGTTGCTTGATTGATCGGTCGTTTGCCACCAAATTTGCTTTATAGCAGATGTCATGCTTTCACCGAATAATTTCTCGCTCTTGTCTTTATAATTTGTCCACACACGTAGCAAAATGCATCTGCTGGGTACAAACAACCTCTTGATGCCATCTAAAACAAATAATTGCTCTTTAGCTACGATTTGTTTTTCTCTTACTCAGCAATAGCATAAACCGTAATGTTAGTTCGAATCACATGTGCTTTTATACTTGTATGACTACTATTGAACAGTCCGAGAACGTTCTAAAAGTTTCTAGATAATTCTGGAAAGTTGTAGAAACTTCTGCACAATTCTAGCAGTTCAACAATATTCTGGAACACTGCTCAGTATTGAATACGAATTGAGAATTTTCCCGAAAACAGACATATTTCAAAATTTCATTGTCCTGATCACAGGAGCAAAGTTTTTGTGGAACTACTATTTTCTTTGTTTCAGGCATAACGGGTTAGGAAAACACACTTTGTACCCAGGAACAAAAAAATAAATATTTGTTACATAGTGAATCGTACTGCACGGACTGGCCTGGGAAGTCTCCTAACCTGAGCAAGACAGCATGATGGATTACTATGCAGCTGTCAAGCTCAGGTCAGGAGAGCCCACAGCCAGTAGGAGGTTTACGATGGGATTCTCGCAGGAGAAATATAGAATGTCCCTTCAGACAGACCTCATAGCTCTTTTAGTCTACGTTCACATTAGCGTTCGGCGCCGCAGCGTCGCCGCATGCGTCATGCGCCCCTATATTTAACATGGGGGCGCATGGACATGCGTTGTGCTGCGTTTTGCGACGCATGCGTTTTCTTGGCCGCAAGCGTTGGGCGCAGGAAACGCAGCAAGTTGCATTTTCTTTGCGTCCAACTTTCGGCAAAAAAGGACGCATGCGTCGCAAAACGCAGCGTTTTAGCGTGCGTTTTGTTGCGTTTTTGTGTGCGTTACGTCGCCGACGCTGCGGCGCACAACGCAAATGTGAACGTAGCCTTATCTGTGTCTTTCTGATCTCTTGATTTTGTTAATAATTACAGACCACATAAAGTTGAATGTGCAGGAAAGCGAAGAGCTTGTAAAAGCCAAATGGTACAAAATTTGTAATGTAGTGCAATAGCAAAAAATATTTTTAGACTAAAATCCATGTGTTTAAAGATCATCGGTCACCTGATCAAAAGTGTTTAAAAAAAATTCAACTTTTGATATTATCCATGTTTCTCAGGTCTTGTATAGGACCATAAAATAGAAACATGCCATGCAAAGCTTTACTTTTGCATATAAAATGTATTAAAAATGTATGGTATATTAACGTAAATATTCGATTGCTCATAAACAAATATAAACAGACACTTTCACTATATTCACCCCTATTGTGTGACAATCCATGTAGGATGTTTGAGCTGGGTTTCCAAAATACAGATAGACATATGCTGACCACACGTGGAACGATGCTATATGGCTCAGTGTAATGTTGCACATAGCATTCCCCGTCAAGCATCAAGAAGAAGGGGAACGCTTCCCGAAACATCACACAGGTGTGCAAACGCTCTGATCCACCATTCTTCCTTTATTGTCACAGCATGGGGGAATATGGAGAAAGTAGCTGTTTTTTTAGGTTATTACTTTTGGTTATGTGCAGTTGAACACTTTAACCCCTTCAAGACATGTGCCATACATGTAGTGCGCATGTCGTGTCCCTCCCTTTGAAGTGGGCTCCGGCGCTGAGCCCACATCTTTACCGTCGCATATCAGCTGTTATGAACAGCTGACATGTGCCCTAGCAGCCACAGGTGGAATTGCAATCCACCCGCAGCTGTTAACCCGTTAAATGCCGCTGTCAATCTCTGACAGCGGCATTTAATGTGATTGTGCTGGAAGCGCCCACTGGTTGCCGATGAGTTGGCATGACAACCCGGGGTCTGCCATTTCACTGCACTTGGATTTTTTTTTCGAGTACACGATGTGATAAAACCAATGGTATCGTTCAAAAGTCCAACTCGTCCCGCATAAAACAAACCCTCACATGGCCATATTGACGGAATAGTAAAGTTATGGCTCTGGGAAGAAGGGGAGTGAAAAACAAATGCAGAAACGAAAAGGGGCTGCGGCATGAAGGGGTTAATACACCAAACACATTACATATTCTTACCATGTGAAAAGTAGTTTTTGCTCTCCTGTTTGTTTCAGCTGCTCTCCTGAGTAATCAGGGTTTGTTTGTTTTTTATCCGCCATATGGTTCCTCAGTAATCAAATTTTTAGGGTCTATACAAAGGGGCGTGGCTAACTGTGTACAGCCTAAAGACACCCCCCCCTCCCCCCCCAGAGAATCCTGTTGGTAACATCCCCTTGGTAAAAACATGACAATCCCTATATTGTGTTCACTACATAAAACAGCTCGTACATCTGGAACTGTTTGGCAGATTTAAAAAAAAAAAAAAAACTCGGGAGCAATAGGAATAACATAAGATCAAACATCGGATGCTTTTTACCAAATGACAGGTTCTCTTTAAATGATAATTTTAAAAAAATCCTTAACGGCTGATTTCCATCTCCGAACGGAAATTCTCAGTTACATCATTGAATTGCATGTGATGCAAGGACCTATTGCATCTATCAATTCGACCCACCTTGGAGTGATATTACTGGCTTGCAAAAAATGTAGTGACTGTGTTTATCCCAAAATACAAGTAGTGTGTAAATCTAGGAGTGGGGAGCAGAGCGCACGATAGGGTGATACCCTATGGAAGGAGAGTACTGGTTACGCTCACCTAGTGGACTTGTGACAGGCACAACTCCTACGTAGGCCCGAAGAATAACAGCTGCTGCTGCCCCATGGCTGGTGGGTAAATCTTCCAGGAGATATTGGATCCAGATGGATAAGACATGTAAGGTGGCCTGCGCTGCTGGAGGAAATCAATTTTTCAGAAAAGGTAATGAGGAAAAGGCTTTTTATTTTCAACGCCGTATTGGCATTTTTCAAGTGAAAAAAAAAACGTGAATAAGCCTTTTCCTCATCATCTTGAAGAATTGATTCACTCCAGCAGCGCAGTCCACCTACTTGTTTAACTAACTGGATCTAAAATGCTAGTAGAATTGTAAAATCTAGATATAAGGGGTATTAGAATAAGTGCTAACATGAAAGAAACCCCAAAGACATAAAATATAACGTTTAATAACCTTTAAAAACAAGACATAAAACACAAACACCACACACAAAAAGTGCACACTGCATTAACCCTATGGATGAACTCTGGTCTGTATGCCTGCCTGGCTGCGGAGGTTGGCACCCACTATCAACCCACAAGAGAGTGGCACCCCCGCTCACCGATGACCCTGTTCTGTTGTGCCCTATCGGTAAGTGCCAGCTGATACACTATCACAACATGGAAAGATAGTACCCCATAGTATAGGTCAGAAAAAGCATTGTGTGTATATATATATATATATGTGTATGTATTTCAGACCAGGGAAAGGGAATGAAATGCCTTGCTTGATAAGGATGTTATTTATCATAGATTTGATAAGCTGAACCCTCTCTCTAAACTGTACCTCCGCTGCTACTTGTCAGCGGATATGGTGCCCCCTCCACCACGGCTAACACTAGAAGACCCTGATGATGTTCAGGCTACAAAAAATGTCTAGGAGTTATACCCATCTCTTTCCATGTTGTGATAGTGTATCAGCTGGCACTTACCGGTAGGGCACAACAGGATAACAGTCAGCCATCGGTGAGCGGGGGTGCCACTCTTGTTTGTTGATATAGGGTGCCGACTTCCACAGGCAGGCATACAGACCAGGGTTCATTCATAGGGTTAATGCAGTGTGCACTTTTTGTGTGTGGTGTTTGTAACTGTTGTATGTCCCGTTTTTAAAGGTTTATATTAAAAGTTATATTTTATTTCTTTGGGGTTTCCAAAATGCTAGTAGTAGCACATTTCCAGGAATTGTCTAGCAAGTGCAGTGTTTTTGTCTTTTTCTTTACAAAATCATTCATTCCAATATCATGCTGATTGGAAATGGTCTCCGAATGATGTGCCCAATGAAGGATAAAGGAAGGGAAGGCAGAATCAGTAATCTGAGATTAGTAATTGATGTGCATACAATGTGCATACAATGGAGGCGTAAATATAAAGATGCAATCTCTCATTTAGGCTAGTTTCACATTTGCGGTTGTGTCCGCAGCGTATCGTCCGCAACCACAAACGCCGGAAAACCACATGCAAACGCAGCGTTTTTTAGCCGCATCAGCTTATGCATGCGATCAAAAAAATGCAACCTTTGCATGCGTTTGCGCTTTTTATGTGCATGAGTTGTAAAGGTGAAAAATGTACCAGGAGAAAAATCTAGATAAACAAAACCACCAATGGGTGTGCTTCATGGGAATTCTTTATATAGACACTTTGTACAGCTGAAATATTCAGATTTTTGCTCCTGTATCCTGCTTCACGATGTATCTTCGCATGGAGTGCTTTTATTTAAACCTGGATTTGGATCTCAAGCTGTTTCTTGTGTTTGCTTGTGAGCAACAAAGAAACAGAAAGACAGAGAAGAACACGGTGTCTGCGTTTTTGGAGACACCCCATTATGGAAGTCCGGGAGAGCCATGGAGCCTATACAGCGAGCTCCTTGCCAACCCGGAGAAATTTGTGGACTATACCAGGATGACTCAAGAGAACTTCTGGGATTTGCTTGGTCGTGTCCAAGGAGCCATCAGGAGACAGGATACTCAGCTCCGTAGAGCAATTCCTGCTGAAGAACGTCTCCTGGTCACACTAAGATACGTAATATTTCAAAACAAACGACTGTTATAATTATTATTATGCCATGTATTATTTGTTTTTTCGTTTATGTGTTTAGCAAAAGCCCATCATAATATAATTGTTCGTAATTTTTTCTTTTTTTGGCAAATTTCTGACTACCGGAGAGAGCTTATCATCGCTCCATTTTCAGTACCAGCTTGGAATTTCCACCTTGTCTGGAATAGTTGCGGACACCTGCCGTGCTTTGTGGAACGTTCTCCAGGAAGAATTTATCCCCCTGCCCAGCGTGGAAATGTGGCAGGAAATTTCTGAACAATTCTGGCAAGTCTAATTTCCCCAACTGTTTGGGAGCAGTGGATGGAAAACACATTCTGATTACCAAACCCGCCAGAACTGGATCTGAGTACTTCATCTACAAAAAATATTTTTCTTTAGTGCTCATAGCAATTGCCGATGCTGACTGTCGCTTTGTCGCTGTGGATATTGGAGCTTTTGGCCATGGCAATGACTCCCAGACTTTTAAAAACTTAGACATGGGCCAACGCTTGTATGGAAAACATTGTAATTTCTCCCTGCCACGACCTCTTCCCAACACTGAAGGCCCACCAATGCCATTTGTTATGGTTGGGGATGAGGCCTTTCAGATGTGTGATAACCTACTGAAACCATACTCTAGTCGGGACTTGAACCACATCAAAAAAAATTTTAACTACAGACTGAGCAGGACTCGAAGAACTGTTGAGTGTGCCTTTGGGATTCTTGTCTCAAAATGGCGCATTCTTGGAACAGCCATTAATCTAAAAATAGAGACAGTCGACAAGGTTGTCAAATCCTATGGGGTTCTACATAACTACATAAAGGCTAAAGAGTGACCCAACATTGAACTTGAACCAGTTTCAAACCCCTTGCCAGATTACTATCATCACCCTCTGCGGTCAACAATACAAGTTTCCCAAATGAGGGACAAATTTGCTGCCTACTTGGTTTGGGATATCGGACGTGTGGCATGGCAAGATAGAATGATTTAATAAAATGTTCTGTTGTGTTTGTGAATGTACCTGTAATGTTTTGTGTAACTAAAAAAACCCGTTTTGAAACCTGTACTGAGTGCCCTCTGTCTTTAATCAACTCAAATCCACTTATGATGTCAGTGCTATGGTAGACGACTTCTGATTTGATCCTCGTCTCTTAAGTCTGCAGTATCTATTGGATGCAGAATGAAGAGACGATGGAGGTAATACAAGGCGTATCAATACTCACCATGCCAGGTGTCAGAAATAGTTAATTTAGGATGCTGGGTTTTGTGCATCCTGAATTCACTATTTCTGACACCTGGCCAGGTGAGTATAGATATGCCTTGTATTACCTCCATCATCTCTTCATTCTGCGTCCAATACATTACGCAAACTGAAGAAATGCTGGAGAAAATGAAAGTCATTTGATTTTGACAACTCATAGCTCCATGACATACACAAGAAACAAAGCTGCAGTGCAGTGTTCAAGTTGTGTCAGTCCTGGAGATATGAGGTGGCAAAAACACAAAGGGTACGGCGCAGTGTGTTTAGTCGGCGCACGGTGTGTATTGCCAGCAGCGGAACACAAAGAATCAACAGTGGTAGGGGCAAAAAACTACACATTTATTTAAAAAAAAAATAACTACGGCGATTTGGGGAACTGAGGTGTGTTGAGCTGAGACGTTTGACTAGGTAAAGATGATGACGGGGTTGCAGGGGAAGGGGCGACCAAAGTAGTGGGGTCAGGGAGTTCAGGGATGGTAGTGGAGGCATGGGACGGGACAGACACACTGAAAGGGATAGACAGCCCAGTCATCACAGACTCATTTTGAGGTGAGGGGGGAGGGAATGCAAGAGTCTGCTGTTTTTTTCTTCCTCTCCAGTGTTTTGCGCTACTGTCTTCTGGGGAGTGTTGGCGTGGTGTCTACAGGCGGGATTGTGCGGGTGGATGGCATGGCAGAATTCGGTTGCTGCTGCTGTGGCATGGTGTGGGTGGACGGCCTGGCAGGATACGAGTGCTGCTGCTGTGGCATGGTGCTGGTGGACGTCCTGCCAGGGTCCGGGTTATGCGGCATGTCGTGGTGGTGGTGATGGAGGAGGACCAAGCAGGAGCAGCACTCGACGTGGCGGTGGACTGTGCAGCAGGACTCGGCATAGTGGGGGCGCTGTAGTGGTGTCCAGTAGGGCTTGGAATGGTGGTGGCCGTGCAGTGGTATGCAGCAGAACTCAGTATTAAGGTCAAGCGTGTCAGTGTTGGCAGAGGTGGAAATACCCCCACTGACTGCTGCAAGTACCGAGTCTGCTGCATAGCCTGCATGTAAGCAGCATTGCAGGCCTCTATGACATTGAGCTGGAGATCAGGAGTAAGGTGTTCCGACATGCCCTGTTCAATTTGATTAAAGAAATGATGTGCTGGTCTCTGGAGGTCAGCTTCCAGACAGTTAAGGCGCTGGTTGACATCCTGGAAAAGTGTGTTAATATGAGTCAGACCACTTTCCAGTCTTTCTCCCAGCGCCTTTAAACCATTCTGGAAGACCGAGCTCAAGTGAAGAAACTCAGGCATGAGTGACCTGTCCGCCTTCTGCTGGCAGGAAGAGCCCCCCCCCCCCCCCAAAAAAAAAAAAAAAAAAAAAGCCGAGGACTGGGACAGGGGAACACCTGATGGACCAGCTTCCTGGTCTCCAGTCTGTGTTGTAGGCCCACTTGCTGCGCTGGTGGATGGCTGGGACGGGTCCGTGGTTCGATGAAGGACCGCTCCAGATCCAGGTTCGAGGGTGCTGCTCTAGGTTTTGTGAAAATAAAAGAAAAACCGTACCGAAAATTTACAGTGGTGCTTTTACTATCTACTGTGGACTAGAAAAAAACATATTACGGAATACAATACAACACAAAAATATTTGCATTCTCTGGGCAAGAACCAGTCTCAAAAACGCCAGCATGCGATGATATTTGTACTTTCTGATCCTTGCTGCAGCACCACTGCGAACCTGGCTCTCCTGATGAAGGTCCTTGTTGAAGCGATCCTTCATAGAATGCCAACTGGTTCTGACTTTGTTCACTGGAAAAACAATAACAAATTTTTAGTCAATGCACTTTCGGTTGTGATCACACAACTGTGTGTGATGCGAGAAACTCAGAGGAGTTTATCGCATCACACACAGTTGTGTGATCCTGGCCAAGGTGAATGGCGCATCACACAACATTTAAATACTTACAAAATTCCTTGTGAATCCGTGGCAGGGTGTTGTCCCAGCCATCCATCATCGCTCGGGCCACCTCATTCCACAGCCGCCGGATGACCACGTTGTCCAAGTGCTGCTGAACCCGGGTGTCCCACAACGGGACTCGCTCCTCGACAAGGGAAATGAGAATGTCTCTATCAAGGCAGTCTTCATCCCGTTCTGGAACCTAAAAAAGAAAGACATTAATGTAAAGATAAAAAGAAAACGAGATACTGAAAACAGGAAAGAATAAGTTAAAGTCAAGAAAAAAATAGTCAAGACAAAAATGGGAAGATAGAAGCAAAGTGAACAAATAAAAAAACAGGCAAAAATAGTAAAGTCATGAAAAACAGTCAAGTATACTTACACGCCGTCTTGCCACCCAAACGTGTTCTGGCTGCTCCTGGTCTGCCTCCGCTGCAGTGGAAGAACTGGTCTGATAAGAAAAAAATAAAAATTACCACATGTGTACACTCACCGGCCACTTTATTAGGTACACCATGCTAGTAACGGGTTGGACCCCCTTTTGCCTTCAGAACTGCCTCAATTCTTCGTGGCATAGATTCAACAAGGTGCTGGAAGCATTCCTCAGAGATTTTGGTCCATATTGACATGATGGCATCACACAGTTGCCGCAGATTTGTCGGCTGCACATCCCAAAGATGCTCCATACAAGGCAGGATGGATCCATGCTTTCATGTTGTTTACGCCAAATTCTGACCCTACCATCCGAATGTCGCAGCAGAAATCGAGACTCATCAGACCAAGCAACGTTTTTCCAATCTTCTACTGTCCAATTTCGATGAGCTTGTACAAATTGTAGCCTTAGTTTCCTGTTCTTAGCTGAAAGGAGTGGTACCCGGTGTGGTCTTCTGCTGCTGTAGCCCATCTGCCTCAAAGTTTGACGCACTGTGCGTTCAGAGATGCTCTTAGGCCTACCTTGGTTGTAACGGGTGGCGATTTGAGTCACTGTTGCCTTTCTATCAGCTCGAACCAGTCTGCCCATTCTCCTCTGACC
Source organism: Ranitomeya variabilis (assembly GCF_051348905.1). Taxonomy (NCBI): domain Eukaryota; kingdom Metazoa; phylum Chordata; class Amphibia; order Anura; family Dendrobatidae; genus Ranitomeya; species Ranitomeya variabilis. The sequence goes on along the minus strand of NC_135237.1, from coordinate 254,831,545 downwards.
TCTGGCATCAACAAGGCATTTCCGCCCACAGAACTGCCGCTCACTGGATTTTTTTTTCTTTTTCGGACCATTCTCTGTAAACCCTAGAGATGGTTGTGCGTGAAAATCCCAGTAGATCAGCAGTTTCTGAAATACTCAGACCAGCCCTTCTGGCACCAACAACCATGCCACGTTCAAAGGCACTCAAATCACCTTTCTTCCCCATACTGATGCTCGGTTTGAACTGCAGGAGATTGTCTTGACCATGTCTACATGCCTAAATGCACTGAGTTGCCGCCATGTGATTGGCTGATTAGAAATTAAGTGTTAACAAGAAGTTGGACAGGTGTACCTAATAAAGTGGCCGGTGAGTGTATATGTGACAGAGAATACTTACCAATCAGTAAGGAATGTACTCACTTCCATTTCCCGTCCTGCACATTCAGGGCCAGGGCGCTCCTCAGACGGTGATGAAGAAGACATGAATGCTGCAAGAAAAAATAGTCAGAAATTAGTACATACTAAGGGTAGAAAAAAGGACAGACATTCGCTTTTATACTCACATTAGCCAAAGTTGTGATTCTTCCTGGAGAGGTTCCAGTCTGCTTCCAAGTGCCTGCTTCAAGTCTGTCTGCTTCCATGGGTCTGTAGAGTACCCACACATTCTTTTTATCTATCTTTGTGTGGGGGATGGCTAATCAGTGTCTAGACATGTTTACTCTGGATAAACATATGCGTACGAAAATGCGAGCGAATGCATGTACTTGCGTACACCTGTGTTCCCATAGACTAATGCATTGTTTCGACGCATTCCTTCCGCATGCTTTTGGCGGCGGCAAATTGCCACCACCAAAATTGCAACAGCCGCACCCAGCTGCACAATCTGAAACGGCGCATGCGTAGTCAAACTCTGCCAAAAGCATACAAACGCATGTACCTGCGTCCACAACATTAAAGATAGGAAAACACGACGCATGCGGATGTATGCAGCCGAAACGCTGCGGACACAACCGCAAATGTGAAACCAGCCTTAGTGGTACAATACATAGGCACAATCCCACTGACTGCTGCTTCTCACTGCAATACTTCCAGCAGCTGTTAGTCATTCTCTGCCAATTTTCTTGGGGTTGGTTTGATTATATTTTAGTCTAAATTGTCAAAGACCCTCAGTACAGCAAGTCCAAATCTAAACTCTGTTCTTCCCACGAACACCTACAACACCTTTTAATGAGCAAGCCTGACTGAGGACTACAGTAAACCTGAAGCACATTAATATTCATACAGTAAAGCATAGTGCTTGTGAGAAGAACCAAGACTAGATTTGCAGTGGCCTGGATGTAGGTCACCATAGACCAAATTATTATTTTTTCCATCTTGTGTAAGTAAGGCTTTATCAGTGCACGTTTCCGTTCACAGATTGTGTTCTTTATTTCTGCTTTGCTATGTCTAGAAGAAGTGCATGGAAAATAATGGCAGTGCTGTAACCAGCTGATGACTGACCAATACCAGGGCAGATGAACTACATTGCTTGTAAAGGGCTTAATAACTCTGAGCCCCTGGAAGTCATGTGAGTGCTGCAGCCAATCAGCGGCTACTGATTGATTGCAGCAATCGCAGGAACAAAGCAATTTCACCTCGAAAAACTATGTTGGCATCTGAATGACGTGTGCGTACATACCGTAACAAGGGCCTCCTTTACTTGCGCTGACATTTATTTGCAGCTTATAGATGAACGCTACAAAGAATTACTACCTGCAAATTCCACACTAATAATTTACTCCAGACACTCTCTTTTAGGCTAGTGACACAGGTTTGCTAGGTGGCACTGGTACATCACGGCACAATACACGTCAATAGTCAAGCAGATCACAAAAAGTCCAACTACTTTAGATTGTTTGCAACTTGATTGTCATGGTCGCAGTACCTTGGGGGATTCATTGTGATTCCATTGACTAGTATGGCGTTGCGATGAAGCGAACTTTTGCAACATGACTCGTGTTAAAGCAAAAGGCAAAGTATACCTTCAATTTCTCCTTACTTTTGAGCTTGTAAAACTGAAACTTTGCACACAAAAAAATGGCTGTAATTCTTAAATGTTTAAAGCAATATTTTTGTACATTTCTTCAATTTACAGCTGAAAGTTTACATTTCAATCACTTGTTGATTATTATGTTAAAACTCCACAGCAGTGTACAGAGGCAGCTACCTAATAAGTGTACACGCACTGTGTATCTGTCCTACAAGCATGGAATAACCTAATATATCGTTCATGGCTCCATCAGACTTGGTATTGACTGATTCTGTCCTTGATGTTTGCTCATCTAGATGTTAATACGTTTCATTTTTTCTATGTCTTTTAGCAAAACCCAACAGAAAACTGACGTTTCTCTATCTGGCAAATGATGTGATTCAGAATAGCAAGAGGAAGGGACCTGAATTCACAAAAGACTTTGCGCCAGTAATAGTGGATGCTTTTAAACACGTTTCAAGGTATTGCTATGGCACCATCATCTAGATAGATGGTACAACACTGACATTTCAGCACTTTTTATCTCATCATTTGCATGTGTTACTTTATGATGTGGAAAGAGTAATTTGCGCTGTCCTGTTATTGTCAGATATGATGGAGGCTGCCACATAAGCTCCAGAGGCAAATGTGAACTCAGCCTGAACATAGTGTATGTCCTTGTAAATGCTAGTGAAATATTACTTTATTTTAGGAGTAATCATGCATGTTTTACCTTTTTTTTAAATATAGTGAGGCAGATGAAGGCTGCCAGAATCATTTGGGCAGGGTGTTATCAATTTGGGAAGAAAGGGCTGTCTATGAGAATGATATCTTGGATCACTTAAAGACTGCTTTGTGTAAGTAATCTCATTTACCTCTCTGAATCTCAAGCATAGCTAGCAATTTTGCCCACATAGGGTAATGCCAACTAGATGCATGATTTGCCAGAGAACAGAGGTTTCAACCACAAAATCGTGCATCAGTGCTCCTCGTCTGGCCTTGACCAAACAGACTCACATCTTCTAAAACGACATCTTACTAGAAATTGCCCCTCTTTCAGGAAACATAATGTGCAAAGGTTCAATTACTAATTGCTTTAGTTACTGTTTTGTTGTGAACCTTGCAGTGTCAGAGACTGAAAAAACAGGTACAAATTTTTGTGACCCTTCCGCCATGTTTTATTAACTTCTTCCTGACATTTGACGTATTGGTACATCCTTTTTAGGGAGGTGTTTCCCCAAATGGACGAACCAGTACGTCATGGTGATGGTTTAGGTGCAGGAGCTTTGCCCAACGTAAGCACAAGGGTTGATCGAATAGCTTCAGATAAGTGCTTATCCAAATAGCTACAGCTCTTACCGAATAGCTGCATCGGGAACCCGGATACATGGAGCTCTCCCAATAATCAGCTGTTCGGCTGTGCAGCTGCATGTATCACGGCAGTGTGATAGGCACAACACATGCATGGGGACTACACCGTGACCAGTTTAAGAAAATAAACCGTTCCTAAACTGCTGTTTATTTGTTCATTCTGCTTCCCAAAAATTGGAAAAAGATAAGCTCACGTTTATCCTGTGCTCTACGCTGAACACTTACATCAGGGTTACCATATACATTGAAACCGCCAAAGCAAGTACAAAACGGAATCCTAGACCACAGAAAAAAACCAAAAACACAAGGATCCCTAAAATATAACTTTTAATAATTAAAGCTAAAAACTATTTGTTCCAAATTTGAAGACATTGATACAAATATAAATTATCACAGGAATATACAAGATATGGACTAACTGACCCTATCAGGTGCCCTAAGTACTGATCACTACCTGACTGCGGAGGTTGGCACCCTAAGTTTCTGCGGTAGGTGCCCCTGCTCCACGACGACTGGTCCTGATAGCCCTATATATTCCCTGTGATCCCTAACAATCAAGTCTTCGAATTTGGAACAAATAGTTTTTAGCTTTAATTATTAAAAGTTATATTTTAGGGATCCTTACCATATACATCTCTGGAACCATTCACTGTAATGAGGCAGATGTCACTTTACACTCCATCTGGCCTCTGTTCCCACGGTGTTCTGACTACTGCTAGGACAAAGGCCAGACGGATTCCAAAGTGACTGCATCTGCCTCAGTGAATAGTTCCTGTAGGGGTTCCTTCTGAATCGCAGTTTTAGCAGACTGAGGTGGAAATCTGCGCTGTGCACTGCATAAATAGAGAGAAAAATTATTTACCCCAAAATGGTACAAAAACTTCCAATTCATCACACAGAAAACAAGCCTCCACTCAGATATGTCAGTGGAAAAATATTGGGCTTCCACATTACTAGTACCTTAGAGAGTCTGGAAAAATCTGCATTCCCAAAGCCAAATCCTTCCCCCTCCCTTCTGAGTCCTGCAGTGTACCAAAACTGCAGTTATCGTCCACTGTATGGTATTGTTGTGGCTAGAAGAACAAATTTTAATTATTATAAAATCAACCTATTCTTAAATCATTGATTTGTAGCCATCACTCCCCCCCCCCCCCCATGATAACCTCTCCCAGTTCTTTCGTTACCCTTTGCCACTGGATCCATCCTCCAATAGTTTTGCTGTCAGTTAAGCATCTTCAAATGCACCTAACAAACTGGTGTAATAACACCTGACAGCCAAGTTGTAGTACAGGTCAGCTATGCTATGCTGAAGGTGCCCCTGATAACATATGCATTTGCATCTAGCACATTTCTGCTATTCTATGCTGAGCTCAGCTATACATGCAGCGCAGATCATGCGCTAAAGATCCCCATGAACCACCAAGCACACAGAGCAGAGGGTGGGGCCTGCAGCACTGAGGATAGGTAGTGTGCTGCTGAGAAATGTAGTTTTACGAAATATTAATAGCCCTCCCCCTTTCAGCTCTGAAAAGGGATGCATAGAAGGGCAAGAGGAGATGAAAATAGATACGAAGGTAGAAAAAACTAACTTTGTGGTTGGACTTGTACTGCATATTGGCAGGAACATTCGTTCCCCGGAGAGTATTGTCGTGATCAGGTAAAATTGCGTTTAAAAAAAAGGCATAATTTAAATGCACATAAAAGAGAGGTATACTGCAGAGAATATGAATATTATACCATAATAAATGTGTTACAAAAACATGACAGCAATTCTAAGCTTAGCATGATAAGCTTATGCATACCCTTTCCGAAGAAGCCATAGAGGGAAACATACGTCTGGGGTACTGGACTATAAGTTTATGTGATATTTCCTTACTAAGGATTTTGTTAGCGTGTGTATTTTGTTTAACTGGCCACTAGAGGGCGATCTCATACTACTTTGTAACACAAAAATGATATTTTTCCCTGAATGACACTCTAGTCATAGCCTCAGATTCTCAGATTTATAAGATGCTCAATAGTTATGAAATATTCGTAAAAACTGGTGTTTTATCCATTTGAGTAGTGGTTTCATCAAACTTTGCTTTTTTTTTTTAATTAGGATTTCTTATCCCATTTGGGAAGATAATATTAAGTGATCTACATTTCCAACTGTATTATCCGAAGAGAGACGCACGTATACATACACAGTTTGGTCTTACACCCTCTCATAGATCTCTATTGATATATTAGTCCGTCTGGGAAATATACAGTAGGTACGGAAAGTATTCAGGCCCCTTTAAATTTTTCACTGTTTGTTTCATTGCAGCCATTTGGTAAATTCAAAAAAGTTCATTTTTTTTCATTAATATACACTCTGCATCCCATCTTGACTGAAAAAAAACAGAAATGTAGTAATTTTTGCAAATTTATTAAAAAAGAAAAACTGAAATCACATGGTCATAAGGATTCAGACCCTTTGCTCAGTATTGAGTAGACACACCCTTTTGAGCTAGTACAGCCATAAGTCTTCTTGGGAATGATGCAACAAGTTTTTCACACCTGGGATTTGGGGATGCTCTGCCATTCTTCCTTGCAGATCCTCTCCAGTTCCGTCAGTTGGATGGTGAACGTCGGTGGACAGCCATTTTGAGGTCTCTCCAGAGATGCTCAGTTGGGTTTAGGTCAGGGCTCTGGCTGGGCCAGTCAAGAATGGTCACAGTTCTGAAGCCACTCTGTTATTTTAGCTGTGTGCTTAGGGTCATTGTCTTGTTGGAGGGTCTGAGGTCCAGAGCACTCTGGAAGAGGTTTTCCTCCAGGATATCTCTGTACTTGAGCACATTCATGTTTCCTTCAATGACAACCAGTCGTCCTGTCCCCGCAGCTGAAAAACACCCCCATAGCATGATCCTGCCACCACCATGTTTCACTGTTGGGATTGTATTGGGCAGGTGATGAGCCGTGCCTGGTTTTCTCCACACATACCACTTAGAATTATTCCCAAGAAGGTCTGTGTTCATCTCATCAGACCAGAGAATCTTATTTCTCACAGTCTGGAAGTCCTTCATGTGTTTTTAGCAAACTGCGGGCTTTCATATGTCTTGCACTGAGAAGAAGCTTCCGTCAGGCCACTCTTACCATAAAGGCCTGACTGGTGGGGGTCTGCAGTGATAGTTGACTTTGTGGGACTTTCTCCCATCTCCCTACTGCATCTCTGTAGGTCAGCCACAGTGATCTTGGGGTTCTCCTTTACCTCTCTCACCAAGGGTCTTCTCCCAAGATTGCTCAGTTTGGCTGGACAGCCAGGTCTAGGAAGACTTCTGGTGGTCCCAAACTTCTTCCATTTAAGGATTATGGGGGCCACTGTGCTTTTTGGAACCTTGAGTACTGCAGAAATTATTTGGTAACCTTGGCCGGATCTGTGCCTTGCCACAATTTTGTCTCTGAGCTCCTTGACCAGTTTCCTTGACCTCGTGATTCTCATTTGGTCTGACATGCACTGTGAGCTGTGAGGTCTTATATAGACAGGTGTGTGCCTTTACAAATCATGTCCTATCAGTTTAAATAACCCCTTCACCCCGAAGTCTGTTTTCAACTTCCTGACCAGGCCATTTTTTTAAATTCTGACCACTCTCAATTTATGAGGTCATAACTCTGAAACTCTTCAACGGATGCTGGTGATTCTGAGATTGTTTTCTCGAGACATATTGTACTTTATGATAGTTGTAAAATTTCTTCGATATGACTTGTGTTTATTTGTGAAAAAAACGGAAATCTGACGAAAATCTAGAAAATGTTGCAATTTTTAAACTTTTAGTTTTTATGCCCTTAAATTAGAGAGTCATATCATACAAAATAGTTAATAAATAACATTACCCACATGTCTGCTTTACATTAGCACAATTTTGGAAACATAATTTTTTTTTGTTAGGAAGTTATAAGGGTTAAAAGTTGACCAGTGATTTCTCATTTTTACAACAAAATTTGCAAAACCATTTTTTTTAGGGACCACCTCACACTTGAGGTGACTTTGAGGGCCTATATGATGGAAAATGCCCAAAAGCGACACCATTCTAAAAACTGCACCCCTCAAGGTACTCAAAACCACATTCAAGAAGTTTATTAACCCTTCAGGTGCTTCACAGGAATTTTTGGAATGTTTTAAAAAAATTGAACATTTAACTTTTTTTCACAAAATTTTTACTTCAGATCCAATGTGTTTTATTTTACCAAGGGTAACAGGAGAAATTGGACCACAAAAGTCATTGTACAATTTGTCCTGAGTACGCCGATACCCCATATTTGGGGGTAAACCACTGTTTGGGCACATGGCAGAGCTCGGAAGGGAAGGAGGCCATTTGACTTTTCAATGCAAAATTTGCTGGAATTGAGATCGGACACCATGTCGCGTTTGGAGAGCCTCTGATATGCCTAAACAGTGGAAACCCCCCACAAGTGACACCATTTTGGAAAGTACACCCCCTAAGGAACTAATCTAGATGTGTGGTGAGCACTTTGAACCCCCAAGTGCTTCACAGAAGTTTATAATGCAGAGCCGTAAAAAAAAAATCATATTTTTTTCACAAAAATGATCTTTTCGCCCCAAATTTTTTATTTTCCCTAGGGTAACAGGAGAAATTGGACCCCAAATGTTGTTGTGCAATTTGTCCTGAGTACGTTGATACCCCATATGTGGGGGTAAACCACTGTTTGGGCACATGGCAGAGCTCGGAAGGGAAGGAGCGCCGTTTGACTTTTCAAAGCAAAATTGGCTGGAATTGAGATCGGACACCATGTCGCATTTGGAGAGCCCCTGATGTGCCTAAACAGTGGAAACCCCAAAAGTCACCCCATTTTGGAAAGTACACCCCCCTAAGGAACTAATCTGGATATGTGGTGAGCACTTTGAACCCCCAATTGTTTCACTAAAGTTTAGAATGTAGAGCCGTGAAAATTAAAAAATCATTTTTTTTCCACAAAATGATCTTTTAGCCTGCAATTTTTTATTTTCCACAGGGTAACAGGAGAAATTGGACCCCAAAAGTTGTTGTCCAATTTGTCCTGAGTACGCTGATACCCCATATGTGGGGGGTAACCACCGTTTGTGCGCATGGCAGAGCTCGGAAGGGAAGGATCACTGTTTTGGAATGCAGACTTTGATAGAATGGTCTGCGGGCGTCACGTTGCGTGTGCAGAGCCCCTGATGTACCTAAACAGTAGAAACCCCCACAAGTGATCCCATATTGGAAACTAGACCCCCCAAGGAACTAATCTAGATGTGTTGTGAGAACTTTGAACCCCCAAGTGTTTTGCTAAAGTTTATAATGCAGAGCCGTGAAAATAAAAAATATTTTTTTTCCACGAAAATGATATTTTAGCCCCCAAATTTTTATTTTCACAAGGGTAACAGGATAAATTGGACTGCAAAAGTTGTTGTCCAATTTATCCTGAGTACACTGATACCCCATATGTGGGGGGGACCACTGTTTGGCCGCATGGCAGAGCTCGGAAGGGAAGGAGCACCATTTTAGGCTAGTTTCACACTAGCGTTTTGAGGAGCTGCGAAGAGCTGCGGACTTCCTCCGTGAAACCCCGCCCTCGGCCACTAACTCCGCCTACTTCTGCATGCGGCCTGCATACCTATCTTTAACATTAGGAATGCAGGTGTTGCCGCTGTAAGCGGATGCTTCCGCATGCGTCGTTTTGACGATACGGAGAAAAAAAAAATTGCTGCAAGCTGCGTCCTACGCTGGTCGCCGCATCGTCAAAACGACGCATGCGGAGACATCCGCATACAGCGGCACGACCTGCGTACCTAATGTTAAAGATAGGTACGCAGGCCGCATGCAGAAGTAGGCGGAGCTAGTGGCGGAGGTGCGGCCTAGGGCGGGACTTCACGGAGGAAGTCTGCAGCCGTCGGTAGCTCCTCAAAACGCTAATGTGAAACCGGCCTTACTTTTTCAACGCAGAATTGGCTGGAATTGAGATCGGACGTCATGTCGCGTTTGGAGAGCCACTGATGTGCCTAAACAGTGGAAACTCCCCAATTCTAACTCCAACCGTAACCCCAATGCATCCCTTAGCCTAATCCCAACCATAACCCTAACCACACTCCTAACCCGAACACACCCCTAACCCTAATCCCAACCCTAACCATAAACCTGACCACACCCTTAACCCCAACAGACCCCTAACCCTAATAACAGCCCTAATCTCAACCATAAACCTATCCACACCCCTAACCCTGACACACCCCTAATCCCAACCCTAACCCCAACCGTAAGCACAATCCAAACCCTAACTTTAGCCCCAACCCTAACTTTAGCCCCAACCCTAACTCTAACCCTAACTTTAGCCCCAACCCTAACCCTAACTTTAGCCCCAACCCTAACCCTAATGGGAAAATGGAAATAAATAAATGTATTTTATTTTACTATTTTTCCCTAACTAAGGGGGTGATAAAAGGGGGTTTGATTTATTATTTATAGTGAGTTTTTATAGCGGGTTTTTGTTTGGCAGCTGTCACACGCTAAGAGACGACTTTTTTTGCAAAAAATAGTTTTTGCATCACCACATTTTGAGAGCTATAATTTATCCATATTTGGCCCACGAGTCATGTGAGGTCTTGTTTCTTGCGGGACGAGTTGACGTTTTTATTGGTACCATTTTTGGGCACATGAGATTTTTTGATCGCTTTTTATTCCGAATTTTGGGACGCAGAATGATCAAAAACCAGCAATTCCTGAATTTCTTTTAGGGGGGCGTTTATACCGTTCCGCGTGTTGTAAAAATTGATAAAGCAGCTTTATTCTTCCGGTTAGTACGATTACTGTACAGCAATACCTCATTTATATCATTTTTTTATGTTTTGGCGCTTTTACAGAATAAAAACTATTTTATATAAAAAATAATTGTTTTTGCATTGCTTTATACTGAAAGCTATAACTTTTTTATTTTCCTGCTGATGACGCTGTGTGGCGGCTTTTTTTTTGCGGGAAAAGATGACGTTTTCAGCGGTACCATGTTTATTTATGTCCTTTTTTTATCACATTTTATTGCACTTTTTGTTTGGCAGTATGATGATAAAGCATTGTTTTTTGCTTTGTTTTGCGGTGTTCACTGAAGGGGTTAACTAGTGGGATAATTTTATAGAGCGGGTTATTACGGCCGCGGCGATACCAAATATGTGTACTTTATTGTTTTTTTTATTTACATAAATGGATTTATTGGAAAATATTTATTTATTTATTTGGGGATTTTTTTTTTTACTTTATAACATTGTCCCAAGGTGGGACATCACTATATTACATCAGATCGCTGATCTGACACTTTGCATAGCATTGTGTCAGATCAGCAATCTGACAGGCAGTGCAGGAGGCTTTCTGGCGCCTGTTCTCAGTAGGCGCCGGGAAGCCACCTCACTTCAGGACCCGGAAGGAGCCCCGTGGCTATTTTGGATCCAGGGACTCCTTGGAGAACACCGAAACAACGCGATCGCATCTCGTTGTTCCAGTGGGAGAGCGCCCTGCTCGATGTCCCTCTATGTTGCTGTCACTACTGACAGCGGCATCAGAGGGGTTAAATGCCCACGATCGGCGCTACAGCTGACACCCGCATGCGATCGCCGCCGTGCTCACCGTGTGACCGCGCGATCATGCCGCCGTAGTAGTACTGCGGTTTGCGGGAACTCGGTTCCCGCAGAGCAGTACTGGTACGGTGCATGTCGGGAAGGGGTTAAACACAGCTGGGCTCCAATGAAGGAGTAGAACCATCTCAAGAAGGATCACAAGGAAATGGACAGCATGTGCCTTCAATATGAGTGTCTGAGCAAAGGGTCTGAATACTTATGACCATGTGATGTTTCAGTTTTTCTTTTTTAATTTGCAAAAATTTCTACATTTCTGCTCTTTTTCAGTCAAGATGGGGTGCAGAGTGAACATTAATATGAAAAAAAATGAACTTTTTTGGATTTACGAAATGGCTGCAATTAAACAAAGAGTGAAAAATTTAAAGGGGTCTGAATAATTTCCGTACTCACTGTACGTACCTATAGTGAATATTATTTTGGTTCCAATTATTTTTGTGTTTGTTATACTATTTAGTGCTCTAAATAGATTATGTATTATGGACATGTGATAAAACATGACCAAAGAACCACCAGTTCATTCTCTGCAGTATACCTCTCTTTTATGTGCTTTTAAATTGTTATATACCGTATATACTCGAGTATAAGCTGAGATTTTCAGCCCAAAAAAATGAAAGTGCCCCTCTCGGCTTATACTCGAGTCATGGAAGGCGGGGGGGTCGGCGGGTGAGGGGGAGCGACGCCTGTCAAATTCTCACCTGCTCCCAGCGCTCCTGACACGGTCCCCGCATGTCCCACGGTTTTGTGGGCACGTCAGCTTCTTCCCCTGTTCAGCGGTCACTGGTACCGCTCATTAAAGTTATGAATATGGACTCCACTCCCATAGGGGTGGAGCCGCATATTCATTACTGTAATGAGCGGTGCCACGTGACCGCTCACTACAGGAAGAAGCTGCCGCTTCCGGAGACGTGGGACATGCAGGGACCGCGTCAGGAGCGCCGGGAGCAGGTGAGTATTTCATATTCACCTTTCCGCGTTCCACCGACGCTCTGTCTTCCGCGTCCTCTGCAGTGACTGTTCAGGTCAGAGGGCGCGATGACATATTAGTGTGCGCGCTGCCTTCTGCCTGAACAGTCAGTGCGGAGAGACGGGACGCTGAGGAGCAGCGGGCAGCGACGAGAGGTGAGTATGTCATTTTTTTTTTTTTTTAGTGCAGCAGCAGCATTACATGTGGCACAATGCTATATGGAGCGTCTATGGGGCCATAAAGAACTGCATGGAGCATTATATGGGGCATCTATGGGGCCATAACTGCATGGAGCATTATATGGGGCATCTATGGGGCCATAACTGCATGGATCATTATATGGGGCATCTATGGGGCCATAACTGCATGGAGCATGATATGGGGCAACTATGGGGCCATAAAGAACTGCATGGAGCATTATATGGAGCATCATATGGAGTATCTATGGGGCCATAACTGCATGGAGCATTATATGGGGCATCTATGGGGCCATAAAGAACTGCATGGAGCATTATATGGGCCATCTATGGGGCCATAAAGAACTGCATGGAGCATTATATGGGGCATCTTATGGGGCCATAAAAAAATGGATGGAGCATTATATGGGGCATATTTTCATATGGAGCATCTTATGGGGCCATAATGAACTGTATGGAGCATTATATGGGGCCTATTTTGTATGGAGCATCTTATGGGGCCATAATGAACTGTATGGAGCATTATATGGGGCCTATTTTGTATGGAGCATCTTATGGGGCCATAACGAACAGTATGGAGTATTATATGGGGCTCCTGATTCAATATGGATATTCAAAAACACTTAACCTACTGATGTCTCAATTAATTTTACTTTTATTGGTATCTATTTTTATTTTTGACATTTACCGGTAGCTGCTGCATTTTCCCCCCTAGGCTTATACTCAAGTCAATAAGTTTTCCCAGTTTTTTGTTGAAAAATTAGGGGGGTCGGCTTATACTCGGGTCGGCTTATACTCGAGTATACGGTATCATTATTCAATAAAGATCTGTTGTTTTTCATATATTTTGAGGTGTTCTTTTCTTTTTGTTTTGTTTTTTTCGGCTAGTTAAAACTGTAACTGTGACCATTTCTTTGGTTATTTAAATTGTGTAACGAATTGTGTGGTCCATTTTCTTCTTTTGACCCTTGTAAAAATGAAAGATCTGTGGCTAAAGCAACAATTCAGTGGAAAAAATGTAATTTGTCTTCTTTGTGACCAACGGTATAAAATTCTGTGTAACATCTATGGCGTCAACATGATCAATGTGCATCTAGATGAATTCATTAAGTGGTATAGTTTTGTAAAATGGGGTCTCTCTTGTAGGATTTCTGCTGTTTTGGTACCTAAAGGGCTCTGCTAATGTTGAATGGCACCTGCAAAACTTTCCAGCAAAAAATTGTACTCTTTCCTTTGTGAGCTCTGCAGTGTTCCCAAACATTAGTTTCCAACCACATATGTTTTTACTGCCGCTCTCAAGATAATTTGCGTTTATGGATGCGCGAACCTGAACATATACATGACGGTGCGGCAAACACTGCTTCTGATCGGCGGTGAAACTGTGAAAAGACAGTGTGAGCACACAGCTGTGATCAGAGGTATAAAGCTTACCTCCGGTCACTGGGGTCGGTTGATGAGACTTGTGCTCCCCTCAGCTGACGCTAATAACAGTGAGAGCAGGCGACGGCTGATGGGACTATCCATCAGCCGGTGCTGTAAATACATTTTTTTAAAAATGGCGTGGGTTCCCCTGTATTGTTGATAACCTGCCAGGCAAAACTCACAGCTGGCACTGCAACCTTGAGCAATGCTGGTTATCAAGAATACAGGGGTCCCCACGCCGTATTTTTCAATTATTTAGATGAATAATTTTAAAAAACGGTATGGGGTTCCCCCCCATTTTTGATAACCAGCCAAGCTAAAGCAGACAGCTGGGGGCTGGTATTCTTAGGCTGGTAAGGGGCCATGGATATTGCCCCCACCTCACCAGTCTAAAAATAGCAGTTCGCAGCCACCCAAAAAAGTTGAAACTATTAGATGTGCCAATTCTGGCATTTTGCCTGGCTCTTCCCACTTGACCTTTAGCGGTGGCAAGTGGGGTTCACATTTGTGGGGTTGATGTCACCTTTGTATTATCAGGTGACATCAAGCCCACTGATTAGTAATTGAGAAGAATCTATAAGACACCTATCCATTATAAATCCTATAGTTATATGGTAAATAAATTCACAGCCAGTATATAGTCTTTTATTTGAAATAAAACAAAACAGTTTTCGATTTTTATTTAATAATAACAAACACAGTTATACTCATCTAATGCCCATTCCATTGAATCCCTCGTCTCCTGTAATAAAACAAAAATAAGAAAGCAACAATGTCCCTCACTGGTCCATCATTCTGTCCCACGCTGTAATACATGTCTGGGGGATAAACTGCAACCTGGACCGTGCCAAGATGCGACCATCAGGTGAGGGATATTGTTGTTTTCTTATTTTTGTTTTATTACAGGAGACGAAGGATTCAATGGAATGGGCAATGGGTGAGCATGACTGTGTTTGTTATTTTTACATATAAATAGAAAAGTTTGTTTTATTTCAAATAAAAGAGTTCATTCTGGCTGTGTGTTTATTTCCTATACAACTTTAGGATTAGTAATGGATAGATGTCTTATAGACGCCTCTCCATTACTAAGCCATGGGCATGATGTCACCAAGCAAAACAAAGGTGACATCAACCCCTCAAATATGAACCCCACCGCTACAGGGCAAGTGGGAAGTGCCAGAATTGACATATCTAATAGATAAAACCTATAAGAATTGCACTAAAGGGATCCAAGTAATAAAAACATACATTTTATTGAAAATATATTATAAAATACCATAGTATAAACAACAGGATTCGATGATGGAAACAACTACTAGGTGGAACCACATGTCAAAGGCAATTGAAACATACCGGTTATACTAGCACCCTACCAAAATAAGTACTCATATACCTGCTAATATCAAAGGCTGACCAAACAAAGTGCATAAATTCACCTGGTAAAGAATGTCCAGTGGTAAGCATCTGTAAAACAGGGAGGGAAATAAAGCCATGTAAACCGGTGTATATACCTTTAGACAAGTGGTGCCACTGCCCCTACGGCTGTTTCGGCTTGTGTGCCTTCTTCCGGGGGAGTGGCATCATCAAGTCCTATGGGGTTTAAATACACTGGCCAACCAATCGGGAAAATCAGGAGAACGACCTGGCCTTATGACGGTGCATGCGCTGCTGGAGTCCGGCGCCTGTCGCAACACCAAGGGCGTCATCAGCCAGTGCTGGTACAGGAGAAGGAGCCACGCCCACAAATCACGTGGGAAGGTCCTTGTCTGCACCAAAGCAAAGGAATAAAGACGCCGTCAGCGATGCCAGGCAACCTTTCAACAGTGCGCAGGCGCACAGGTCAGGAAAAGGGGACATAAGATGAGTGCAAGAACCTAATGTGAATAATTATATAGAAAAAATGTGTAACAGATAGCTGTATAAACCACATTATGCGTGCAGTGTATATATTGAATAGAAAGTGCAATTAGTAACTGGGTGAATATTGTACCTCATATAAATAAATATATATTACTCAGTTTTATGCACCATATATACAAGTGCTAAAATCAATACTCACAATATTACAACAGCGAAATTATTAGAGAGTGTGCATATTATATACAAATAACTACATTAAAGTGCAAAGTGCATATAATGAAAAATACATACATACAATTATATTTAAAAAGTATGTATATATCTAATATATAATTGCCTAGAATACTACTTCCTGCAATTTGTGCCAACTTCCGTGGCTTTGTCCGGAGCTAATGTCCGGAGATAATGTCCGGAGATAATGTCCGGAGCTAATGTCCGGAGCTAATGTCCGGAGATAAGTGACGTCACCAGTGTCCTACACCCAGGCAGAGCACAGGGGCCCCAGGCAGCATATGGGGCCCCAGGCAGAGCACAGTGGCCCCAGGCAGAGCACAGGGGCCCCAGGCAGCATATGGGGCCCCAGGCAGAGCACAGTGGCCCCAGGCAGAGCACAGGGGCCCCAGGCAGAACATGGGGCCCCAGGCAGAGCACAGGGGCCCCAGGCAGCATATGGGGCCCCAGGCAGAGCACAGGGGCCCCAGGCAGCATATGGGGCCCCAGGCAGAGCACAGGGGCCCCAGGCAGCATATGGGGCCCCAGGCAGAGCACAGGGGCCCCAGGCAGCTTATGGGGCCCCAGGCAGAGCACAGTGGCCCCAGGCAGAACATGGGGCCCCAGGCAGAGCACAGTGGCCCCAGGCAGAACATGGGGCCCCAGGCAGAGCACAGGGGCCCCAGGCAGAGCACAGGGGCCCCAGGCAGCATATGGGGCCCCAGGCAGAGCACAGGGTCCCCAGGCAGCATATGGGGCCCCAGGCAGAGCACGGTGGCCCCAGGCAGAGCACACACCAAATCGGAGGCCGAGGGGCCCCGCCAACCAAATCGGAGGCCGAGGGGCCCCGCCAACCAAATCAGAGGCCGAGGAGCCCCGCCCACCAAATCGAAGGCCGAGCGGCCCCGCCCACCAAAGCGGAGGCCGAGGGGCCCGGCCCCGCCCACCAAAGCGGAGGCCGAGGGGCCCCGACCACCACATCGGAGGCCGAGGGGCCCTGCCCACAAAATTGGAGGCCGAGGGTCCCCGCCCACCAAATCAGAGGCCGAGGGTCCCCGCCCACCAAATCGGAGGCCGAGGGTCCCCGCCCACCAAATCGGAGGCCGAGGGTCCCCGCCCACCAAATTTGAGGCCGAGGGTCCCCGCCCACCAAATTGGAGGCCGAGGGTCCCCGCCCACCAAATTGGAGGCCGAGGGTCCCCGCCCACCAAATCGGAAGCCGAGGGTCCACACCATCCAAATCGGAAGCCGAGGGGCCCCGCCCACCAAATCGGAGGCCGAGGAGCCCCGCCCACCAAATCGAAGGCCGAGCGGCCCCGCCCACCAAAGCGGAGGCCGAGGGGCCCGGCCCTGCCCACCAAAGCGGAGGCCGAGGGGCCCCGACCACCACATCGGAGGCCGAGGGGCCCCGACCACCAAATCGGAGGCCGAGGGGCCCCGACCACCAAATCGGAGGCCGAGGGTCCCCGCCCACCAAATCGGAGGCCGAGGGGCCCCGCCCACCAAATCGGAGGCCGAGAGTCCCCGCCCACCAAATCGGAGGATAAGGGGCCCCGCCAACCAAATCGGAGGCCGAGGGGCCCCGCCAACCAAATCGGAGGCCGAGGAGCCCCGCCCAACAAATCGAAGGCCGAGCGGCCCCGCCCACCAAAGCGGAGGCCGAGGGGCCCGGCCCTGCCCACCAAAGCGGAGGCCGAGGGGCCCCGACCACCACATCGAAGGCCGAGGGGCCCCGCCCACCAAATCGGAGGCCGAGGGGCCCCGCCCACCAAATCGGAGGCCGAGGGTCCCCGCCCACCAAATCGGAGGCCGAGGGTCCCCGCCCACCAAATCGGAGGCCGAGGGTCCCCGCCCACCAAATCGGAGGCCGAGGGTCCCCGCCCACCAAATCGGAGGCCGGTCCCCGCCCACCAAATCGGAGGCCGAGGGTCCCCACCCACCAAATCAGAGGACGAGGGGCCCCACCAACCAAATCGGAGGCCGAGGAGCCCCGCCCACCAAAAGTAAGTGCGGCCCCAAAAGTAAGTGCGCCCCCGGGTGCAAAAGTAAGTGCGCCCCCGGGTGCAAAAGTAAGTGCGCCCCCGGGTGCAAAAGTAAGTGCGCCTCCGGGTGCAAAAGTAAGTGCGCCCCCGGGTGCAAAAGTAAGCGCGCCCCCGGCCCCGGGTGCAAAAGTAAGCGCGCCCCCCAGTCCCGTGTGTGAAAAGTGCTGCTGTAAAGCTGGTAGCGCTGTTCAAGCACCATGTATTTCCTTCAGGAAATGCCCATCTAATATATAATTGCCTAGAATACTACTTCCTGCAATTTGTGCCAAGAAAGAACATACCAATATACATAGTTATTGATACATATTATTTATTATTTACATTATTGTTCTTAAGCAAAGAACCGTTGTTGTGGCATTTGCCACAACACGCAAAGTTGTTGTCTGATGTCTGTCATCACTCCCCTCATAAGCATGTTCATGGATCCTGTGTAACTGTACCTTAAATAACAAGAATTGTCAAGAGCTGGTGAGTGCAGCCATTTTTTGTTCTTTCTTACTATTATTTATTAATTGTATTATTCTTACATTTGAATAAATAAAGTATATATGGATTCTAGACTCCCGATTCTTTAGAATCGGGCTGCCATCTAGTATATATATATATATATATATATATATATATATATATATATATATATATATATATATATATATATATATATATATATATACCGTCCTATAGTGCTTTGGAGGAACTGGCTAGTGAACACCATGGTCCCTCACTAGGTAAGATTCCTTCATCGCTGCTTTCCTAAGTCCAAAAAATGTCCTCCTATGTCTGTTTGCCCAAATGTTGAGATTTTTATTCAGCTGGTTGTTAATGAGTTAGATAAAATACCATCACATATTTGTAGCGCCCCCACTGCCGCAGGGCCGAGGGGTACCCGGTACCGGGCCTCTGAGTCTCTGCTGTGGGGTTGTCACGGTGGCTAGGCCCGGTCCGTGACCCTGCTGAGGGGCGTACAGTGATAGATATGATGGATGTGGATGGTGGTGGTGGTGCGGTGCAGTAAATAACGAGGACACCAGGTTGCAGTCTCTTTACCTCTTTACTGAAGGTCTCTGGGTCCTCAGTCCGGAATACGGTTCACCAGGCTGCGCAAGTCCGGCCGGTCCAATGGCACCTCCAGAGTTCTCTTTGCAGGTGGAAATCTGTGCCTTCCTGCTAGCGCTATGTGTTGTGGTCCTCCCCTGCTGTGCTTACGGGATAGTCCCCACAACTGTTGTGTCTGTTTCTCGTGTTCCCTCACAACAACTCGATTAGATGATGTTCTGCTAATCCTCCGTCCCTCCCGGTGTTATGGTTGGGACGCACCCGTATGACGGGTAGGCTCGGAGCTCTTCCGGGACCCTAGAGTTGCCCCCCAAGTCTGCATAGGTGATTTAGGTGAGACAGCCCGCCTGTGACTGACTGTCCTGCCGTTGGTTTGAAGTATTGCTTGGAGCTAGATATATGAATACTTCCTCGGCGTTCCGGCCGCCGGTTGTGCGCCTCAGTAGGATGTTGCCTCGATCTTACAGCACGACTCCTACTGGTAATCTCCTTCTTGCTTTGATCTCGTTTCTCACTCAGCACAATATATCTCGCTTCTGATCCTTTCTTAGGGCACCGCCGCTATGCTGATCAGGCACGGTCCCGTGACGTTCTTTCTTGTTACCAGGCCTCTGTCAGGGTCCCAAACCTGACAGGGACCCTACCGAATCTTCCCCACAACACCCTCTGCCACAAGGTGTTGCCTGGTTCCAACCCAGTCAGCTTTCTGAGCTAACTTCCTGCCTGACCCCCAGTTTACCCACACGGTAAGGAGTGGCCTAATAAATAGCACCCTTAGCTCCCCCTGGAGGCCCGACTCTGAAATGTATTGGTGTATGTGATACCTGGTCAGATGAACTCCTTCAGTGCCATCAGACATACCATAGCCCCCCTTAGTGGCGGAGCCACAGTACTGCAACGACCAGGACTCTGGGGCGCTGCACTCCCCCCCGGTTAAATCCAGTACTCCGGGACTGGGAAGAAAGCAACAATACATGTCAGCAAAAAGACATACAATTTTTGTGAGTGCAATAACAATAAGCATATTTGAACAGAGCTTCCCTTTATGGGAGGTGAGGACACTTAAACGTTACAAACATGGTTAAATACTTTCAAATAACTTTTCTTACCCAACCGGGTATTCTACTAAGTGCAAAAATTTTTAAACATTAATTCAACATTGCCTTTAAGGATGTACACTCTGAATCCACTAAAGACCTTCTTATAACACATTATAAGGCTTAAGCAACTGTGCTACATTCTCCTACTTTATGTCTGCAGGACCGCCTGTCCTAACGGCTCCAGACCTACTGCCTCTCCTTTCTATTACAGGACCGCTCCTTTCAGCCCGAGCCTTCTGTCCTTCCACTACTATACACAGTATAGAACATGTTTTTCTTTCATTTGGAGATTACTGAGCCATCCCTATATGGCTCCTAAGAGTACTCACCACTAACCCCTACGGGTTCACTTCCTGTCCTCATCCTTCTATTAACATTATTGAAAATTTCTTACAATTAACTAATTGGTTACATTTAACTTTCACATATCAACATTATTACTTCTTCTTTCAAAGCATCATCATTCCTTAAGTGCTATCGATGAACATCCCCTTTAAGAGGGAACCAAGTCTCTATGAGGTAGTGCAACTTTTCAAGCTGCCAGTCCGTATGCAGCAAGGACTCCAGTACAAGTTCCAATAACCGTATCTTCGCAAATAGTCCGTCTTTTATATAAAACCAGTAGGGAGCACCTTTAAGAAGGTGCAACTATGTACAAGAAGTTTGTATCATGCATTGTTCATGATTCAGCAGTTTCTTAGTAACGGAGCAAAAAGTAGAAAAACAAACAAAAAGCAATAGGGATCCCGGGTCAACAAAGGGATCCCTTTAAGAGTTAACCCTGGACGGGCTTAGCAGCATCATAGCAGCAAAAACAAACAGTTTGAAGAACTATTTACATATTATGCAGAGTTTTAAGATATTTACTTTTGTGGTGCAGAAGGTGGTTTTTGATCCCCGGCCGATGCAGCACCTGTGCTGGTAGTTGGTCTCTCAGATGCCATCAGATCAACTGGTGTCTGGATTTGAAGGCTAATCCTGCTTGCAAGTTCAGCAGCCGCTACAAGGCGTACGGTGGTGACAGTAACAAGATCTGGCAAATCTGGAGCAGTCATGATCGGGGCAACAGGTGACGCTCCCTCAGGCTCACACCGGCGAACGTTCCGAGCGCACCATCCTTGTGCATTCCGATGACGGGTGTAGGTCACCTGATCCCCCCTTTGCAATGGGTCACCATCTCGACTGCAGCAGGGAGTTTTTACGTTATAACTAGTAACAAAGACATCAGTTGGTTGTCCCGGTTCCTGTATGGAGCCCCATCCCTTCTTCGGGTGGTAGGCCAGCACAGTTCCCCGCTTTACCACGTCTTTCCTGCCGTGCGCAGACTTTCTACGTTGTGTATCATGTTGTTCAGTCTCGTCTCGATCTTTCCAGTGTTGGATTAGACAATGCTTATACTGTTCCCAGGTAAGTACCGCAAGGGTGAGGCTCTCCCCCGGAGCTCCATACGGCTCGTTCCAGGGAGTGTCCCACCGGAGGATCACCCCGTCCGGGCCTACATCTATGGGTTCCCCCATCTTAGTCATTAGTGGAGGTACCAGCTTCCCCATCTCGTCGGGGGAGAGGACTACCCGCTCCACTGAGAGGAAGCGGTTATTGTTGCTGGGGTGAGGAGCGGTCACAGGAGCGGGATCGGTCAGGGGAGCCGGATCGGTCAGGAGAGCAGAATCGGCCAGGGGAGTAGGGGTGCCGTCCATACCTGCGCCTTATATGATTCCACCGATGTCGATCTGTTCCGTTGACGAGGACACTGGAATCGGCTGCAGCCCGGACCGCGGCTCTTCCGGAGTGGCCTCTTGATGTGGCTCCGCCCTCCATGGCTCCGTGGCTGGGATAGGTAGGCTCGGCTCCTCCACTGGCGGCTCCCAGGAGTTCAGGTCCCTCGCCGGCGGTGGACGCGAGTCCGCCTCTGATGGGTGAGGGCAAGCCGGGATCACCTAGCCGTTGCTCGGGCACTTGCTGCTCATCGTCGCTGTCGGGCATCCGGCGGCAACGCATGCACCTGGCTCCGCCATTTCTCCGAGGTCGGGCTCCTTCACCTCGTTCCCGCCGTTGCAAATCAGGGGGCGGTTCTCCTCTGCTGCTGGGTAGGTCGTCCTCTCGCAGCAGGAGTCGGAGGGGGCGGTCGCTACTTCTGGCGCCGCTTTGGTAGTCTCCTCCCATGGCACGCCCTTCTTCTTCCTCCGCGCTCCCTGGAACGCTGCAATGGCGGCGACTTTTGGCGGGAACTTTTGGCGGTAAATGGCAACACACAGTCTTTGCAATAAAGTACAGTCCAAGCACAGTAAATCACAGTTCCAAGGCACACATGACCCGATTCCTCAGGCTTAAGTAGATCCTGTTCGTGACGCCAAGTTGTAGCGCCTCCACTGCCGCAGGGCCGAGGGGTACCCGGTACTGGGCCTCTGAGTCTCTGCTCTGGGGTTGTCACGGTGGCTAGGCCCGGTCCGTGACCCTGCTGAGGGGCGTACAGTGATAGATATGATGGATGTGGATGGTGGTGGTGGTGCGGTGCAGTAAATAACGAGGACACCAGGTTGCAGTCTCTTTACCTCTTTACTGAAGGTCTCTGGGTCCTCAGTCCGGAATACGGTTCACCAGGCTGCGCAAGTCCGGCCGGTCCAATGGCACCTCCAGAGTTCTCTTTGCAGGTGGAAATCTGTGCCTCCCTGCTAGCGCTATGTGTTGTGGTCCTCCCCTGCTGTGCTTACGGGATAGTCCCCACAACTGTTGTGTCTGTTTCTCGTGTTCCCTCACAACAACTTGATTAGATGATGTTCTGCTAATCCTCCGTCCCTCCCGGTGTTATGGTTGGGACGCACCCGTATGACGGGTAGGCTTGGAGCTCTTCCGGGACCCTAGAGTCGCCCCTCTCCACAGGTTGCCCCCCAAGTCTGCATAGGTGATTTAGGTGAGACAGCCCGCCTGTGACTGACTGTCCTGCCGTTGGTTTGAAGTATTGCTTGGAGCTAGATATATGAATACTTCCTCGGCGTTCCAGCCGCCGGTTGTGCGCCTCAGTAGGATGTTGCCTCGATCTTACAGCACGACTCCTACTGGTAATCTCCTTCTTGCTTTGATCTCGTTTCTCACTCAGCACAATATATCTCGCTTCTGATCCTTTCTTAGGGCACCGCCGCTATGCTGAGCAGGCACGGTCCCGTGACGTTCTTTCTTGTTGCCAGGCCTCTGTCAGGGTCCCAAGCCTGACAGGGACCCTACCGAATCTTCCCCACAACACCCTCTGCCACAAGGTGTTGCCTGGTTCCAACCCAGTCAGCTTTCTGAGCTAACTTCCTGCCTGACCCCCAGTTTACCCACACGGTGAGGAGTGGCCTAATAAATAGCACCCTTAGCTCCCCCTGGAGGCCCGACTGTGAAATGTATTGGTGTATGTGATACCTGGTCAGATGAACTCCTTCAGTGCCATCAGACGTACCATAGCCCCCCTTAGCGGCGGAGCCACAGTACTGCAACGGCCAGGACTCTGGGGCGCTGCATATTCATAATAACAATTTAACTTAAGGTACCGTCACACTAAGCGACGCTGCAGCGATACAGACAACGATGCCGATCGCTGCAGCGTCGCTGTGTGGTCGCTGGAGAGCTGTCACACAGACAGCTCTCCAGCGACCAACGATGCCGAGGTCCCTGGGTAACCAGGGTAAACATCGGGTTGCTAAGCGCAGGGCCGCGCTTAGTAACCCGATGTTTAAACTGGTTACCAGTGTAAAATTTAAAAAAACAAACAGTACATACTCACCTTCGCGTCCCCCGGCGTCCGCTTCCTGCACTAACTGAGCGCCGGCCCTAACAGCAGAGCGGTGACGTCACCGCTGTGCTTGTGATTTCACTTACGGCCAGCGCTCAGTCAGTGCAGGAAGCGGACGGCGAGGGACGTGTGACAGACATCAGAGGGTGAGTATGTAGTGTTTGTTTTTTTACATTTTACACTGGTAACCAGTGTAAACATCGGATTACTAAGCGCGGCCCTGCGCTTAGTAACCCGATATTTACCCTGGTTACCATTGTAAAACATCGCTGGTATCGTTGCTTTTGCTGTCAAACACAACGATACACGGCGATCTGACGACCAAATAAAGTTCTGAACTTTAATCAACGACCAGCGATATCACAGCGGGATCCTGATCGCTGCTGCGTGTCAAACACAACGATATCGCTATCCAGGACGCTGCAACGTCACGGATTGCTAGCGATATCGTTTAGTGTGACGGTACCTTTACTCCCAGCACCAATGTTTGAAGCGCCTTAAAAATCTCAAGGATATTGTAATCAAGCCAGCCGATAAAGGCGGAAATATTGTGATATGGCCTTCAAAACAATATGAGGCTGAAGCTAATCGTATGCTAAAAAATGTATCACACTATGAAAAATTGACATACAATCCCTTATTGTCATATAAGGAGGAATTGCGCAAAATTCTCTGGAAGGCAGAAGATGAACATCTTATCACTACAGAAGTACGGGATATACTGATGGTGAAGGACCCCCGAATTCCAACACTATATCTCTTATCCAAGGTTACCCAAGTATTAGCGCCGTATTGGCCTGATGGCCACACGTTTCATCTGTTTTTCTGCTGGATGAAATGTCTGTATTTGTCTAAAATTAGTTTTCCGGCGGCTGGAGAAAACGTTCATAGGAACTTTTTTTCTGTGTGGCGAAAAAACGCCCAGCAACTGATCCGGTGAAAAACATATGAAACGTGTGTTGAAATGATAAATCCAGCCTCCGAATCCGGTATTTTATGCATTTCTCCATTCAAATAATTCTCTCTCATTCTCTCGCTCAAAATAATTACTAAGCTGAAAGCTGGCAAGTATTTAGTCTAAGCTAATAAAATGGCATATGCAATGGATAACAACACATAAACGCAAATTACTACCCGTTCATCATATCTTCAATACACACACTGACCATTAGAGATGAAGGAATACATTTGAGTGGAATTGAGTTTTGCAAAAATTTGCATTTGCCAAAATGTAGATTTTTTTTTAATTTGCTTTGTTGCAGATGCAGTTAAATGGCAGCCACTAGCCACAATTTTTCTGAGCCGTAAAAGGCCATCAAAATGTTAAAAATTCATTTTACTCACCTCCTTGGCCCCTCTGAATTTAATGTCCGGTCTTTACCGTATCTTGATATTGTCACTGTTTGCACTGAAATCCCTAGGGGAGGACTCTGCAGAAAAATTCACGACATAATGACTTCATGGCATGCCATGAGGTGAATGGTAAGGTGAGAATAATTTGTTTTCCTTTTTTTTTTAAAAAAAAAAAAAAAAATACGTTATGCTTATTATGCTCTGGAGACTGATGAGATCCTAGAGAATAATAAGGGACGTTAAATTTGTGGAGAGAGAATTCTCCGCTAATCAAATTTCTTAGGAAAATAAGATGAGTTTGAATTTTTCCCTGATTCATTCATTTCTACGACTACCCTCAAAATTGACACAAATTGATATAATACAGCACTAGGGCCTGTCAATTGTAATACTGCTAATACTATTTTTTAGATGGTGAGAAAAAAACTAAAAAGCGGCCATATGAAGAAGTAAAAATTGACAAAGATGAGGAGGATGATGATGATGATGATGATGAAGAATTATCTAAGATATCTCCAGAAGAACCTCCACAGGTATTTCTTGAATTCGTGTTGGTTATCGGTATGTAGACTCGCATTTTTAGTTTACAATGAAAATGGTAGGGGACTTGAGTTACTGCATCCCTTTACTTCTTGCTGCTGATGACCACTTTTAGAGTAGTTGGACAATGATAGAGATATAAAGTTGCTGTCCCCTACATTTTATTATTTTCATGCTCTTGACTTTCTTAAAATAAATGAAAAAAAGCATGCTAGCTTACCAGAACCCCGCTTTTTCTCTGTACCGCTGCCAGTGCAAGTTTCTTAGGTGACCTCTGCAACTAATCAGTGGTCACTGATACTGAGGGGCTGTATTGGTCACCTGACTCCTCCTCCAATAAAAGATGTTTAGAAAATGGCAGGGTACACCAGCAGCAATGCAAGGAAGTTGTGCTTTTTTTATATGAAGACCTCCAAGGGCCCATTTTCAAATAATAAAGAATAATGTACAACCTCTTTAAAATGTCTTACCAAGCATTAACTGGAAATCTGTGAGTTTATAGATGCATCCCACTAGCTGTTAGTGAGGGGCAGCTAGAGAGGCAGATGCACGGGGTTTACCACCGAGGATATTTATCACCTGTGCACATGATAGGTGTAAATTTATGGTCACTGAGGTTCCCAGTGCTGAAACTACCATAGACCACTGTAATGGAGGTCCCTATCACTTGTTCTTCCGTATTTCTTTGGGCAATAAGTTGAGCCTCGTGGTCAAGCAGGTAAGATACTGTTCTGTTTGTTTCCTATATAACTAGTGGAGATAATGTAGCGCTGCATCGGTCAGTCTCACTGAAGAGAATGGAGTGGTATGGGATATACTCAACCACGCTGCTCTATTCTGGGAGAGGAGATGAAGAATGGTAGTTTGGCATCTCCTTTGAGTGTTTGTTGGGAGTCTTGGCAGTCAAACATTTATCACCTAATCTGTCTATAACTGATACATTTCTATGGTGGAACAACCACTTTTAGGCTACTTTCACGCATCATGCACAATCCTACAAACTTTCTAAAAAACGGATGCGTTTTTTTTCTCCGCCGGATCCTTTTTTTTTGCCATAGAGTTGCATTAGTGCCGGATTGTGCCTGATGTCCCAACGTTTTATCCTTTTTTTTCCGGATCCGTCCAAAATTTCTTTTCCGGCACAAAAACGCAAGAAGAAATTGCCGAAGCTGGCCACCGGATCCAGTTTTTTAATCAATCGCTATTTCTCTATCTCACTCTCGTGATCATGGACTGCACAGAACAGCATCACAGAGTCATTCAGCCCCGGGGTCACAAGTTAGTGCACCCTTATTTTAAGATTATACTCCATGCAAAAGTGAATAAGTGATAAAAGTTATAAGTAAATGTATCATATTTTCTGGACTCTATCTGCATTCTTTCTTCCTCTTAGACAACAGATCTAATTCATGCATTGCAAGAACTTGAAAATGCAGCTTCTGGTGATGCAGCTGTACACCAGAGAATAAGCTCTCTACCTGTGGAAGTACAAGATGTGTCACTTTTGGATAAAATTACTGGTAGGTGATTATTGTATCTAAACCAAACTTGATAGAAGCTGATTTTTATCTAGTTAAAAAGCGGATGGGACTCTTTGGGTTGAGTTAAGTGAGAAAAGGATGTTGCTATTATTTCTAGATAAAGCCTCGGGTGATCAACTTTCTAAGATGGTGGATGATGCCTGCATGCTCCTTGCAGACTACAACGGCAGATTAGCAGCAGAGATAGATGACCGTAAACAACTTACAAGAATGCTTTCAGATTTCTTGCGATCTCAGAAGGAGGTTCTGGAGGAAAAGGAACAGCAACTTGAAGTGCGTAAACATTTAACATTTTTTTCTTCCATATTTAATAAATAAAATAATATGGGCACACTTTGGGGCATTGGTAACCAAAACGAATATCTACTACTTGGACAAACACTTCATGATTTAAAGATGATCCTATTGAAGATAAAACTGTTTATACTCAACACCCACACTGGCTCGATATTGGCGGCATATCTGCCTTCACTTGCGATGAGCGCCGCAACCAATTCAGGGTATGTCCTAGTTTAGTGCAAGTGAATCGTGGGCAAAGCAACCCATTAGCAGCCGTCAATTAGCTGCAGTACTCACATTACATAATGTCACGTAAGTGCTGGCAGATGTGGCTTTGACTTCACTGAAACAGCTCCTGTTCGGGAAGTAATTTTAAGCTGTTTGTATTTTCAATGGGGAAGTTTAATTCAAGAAAGGGTTGTCCAAATTTTGAACAAGTCCTTCAAATGAATGTATTTTTGGTTAAAATAATGTTTGCGAATAAATAAAGTTCAACTTTTATTTAGTCATAAATCAGCTTAGAATATTGAGCTGACTGTAGCATTTCAAGGATATAGGACACCATTCAGGGGCATTTTCCTTTTTTTTTTTTTTTTTTGTTAAATGAATGTGGTTTGGATTAAAAAAAATTACACCGTGTGACATTTAAAGCAGTTGTTACCATGTACATTGCTGGCTGCAGAATGTGGCTAATTAAGAATTAATCCGTTTTTTAGTTCCGCAGTGGATTTGTAGCTGCCTTATCTGTCTTTTATTGAGCTCCTCCCAGCTCATTCCTAAGCACAAATCAGAATCACATCAAAAGAGAGCTGAACTTTCATGTGGTCAAAATTCAGCTGAAATAAGGTCAGAAACATTGATTAAGTAGTTACAAGCTCACTGTCATAAGGGTCTTCCTGACAGGTAAATTAACTTATTCTACAACCAGTAATAGTGCAACCGTGAGGCTATAGGAGGCAAATTGCCGCCACAGGTGTCAGCATCTTTGTTTGCAGTCTGTTGCATTTTAACTAAAATACATGCATTTAAGTAAAGTATAAAAAAAGGGTCTCCTAATGTGTCTATATCCTTTATATCTTTGTGTGGGTGGCGCGGGCACAGTGGGAGCTGGGGTTCTGTGTGCATGACTTCAGTATAATAATGCCGAATGCGGCGCATGCGCAGATTGAGATTTTGGTTCAGTTTAGAGCCTAAATCTCAATCTGCTCATGCGCCACCTCCGGTGCCATTTTATTGAAGTCCTGCACACAGGACATCAGCTCCCACTGCGCGTGTGCCACCCACACCATGGTGGTGGAAGCACAAAATTTTAAAAAGGCAGGTCACTGAATAATCAGTGACCTGCACAAGAAACAGAGGAGGCAGGTGGGAGGACGGAGAGCGAGAAAAAGACCCTGCCCCATGTTCCATCCCAAAGCACACAGAACATGCAATTTTATGAAAACTTCATAAGGTGAGTATTAAACAACCACTGAGCGGTGCCTTCACATCAGGTATCCTATTAATCAACATTACAGTACCATTATGGCCATGCCTTTTGTTTATAGGGCTCAATCCTGTTGACAGGGTCTCTGTGGAGGGTCTCTGGAGATCACAGTATTGCAGGTTGCATATGCAAAAAGGTACATGAACCACAGTGGTGCTCCACTTAATAGACCCCAGACTGGGGAAACATTTGCCGTCCAAAAATAGGGAAAAGTGGCAGTCACCATGTAAAATCAATTCTTCATTAATGTCATTTAGAACATATCTCCAGGAAGAGGGAATCGGACCCACGGAAGCGTCTCTAAACGCAAAGTGGCCGTCGTATGACCTAATATGTTTTAAGGAAATTAATAAAGAAGTGATTTTATATGGTGAGTGCTGCTTTTCTCTATTTTTGGACGTGAATGTCAGTTGCGTTATCCAATGTTGACCAGCACTGCGACTCACAGTCCTGACTTGGCTTCCGGCTACAAATCAAACATATTTTTGAATGTGAGACACCTATGACAATAACTCCTAGGGAAAAATGTATCTTAAAAATCACTATCTGTCAATGTCTCACAATGTGCATTTACTTGCTTTTAAGAAATTACTTCAGGGAACAAGTATGTATTAAAATACAAAAAACTTGGAGCTTATCAACCACCAAAAAATGCATAATGATTAAAAGGTATAATTTTGATAACATAATAAATCATAACAAACAATCAATCACATATATCATAGAACAGTCAAAAACAGCTATTTGAATACGGCTACAGGTGCGCCAGTAAAGATTGTTGCAACATTATAGACATAGGATATGGGAAGAAAACAAAAACAATCATAAAGGCAAAAACCCCCGTATAAGAATCTGTATACTGTACATGTAAAATGACAGTGCAACAGTTTATATTAAGGGGTGGAGAGCTCCCTACTACCACATAGGTAAAGTTGTTGGAATATCACAAAGTTTTTTTTTAAAGTCAGTGACCACTCAGTTGAAAGACCTACGAGGTAGGGGAGCTAGTATTCCATCATTAGCTCTCCCCTGTATCCATGTCCGTGGATGTAGACATGCGCGTTTCGCTTTGGCTTCCCCAGGGGGGCCAAGATGGCCTAGGGGCGCATGTCTACATCGACGGACATGGATGCGGGTAAGAGCTAATGATGGGAATACTATCTCCCCTACTGCATAGGTCTTTCTATTGAGTGGTCAATGTTTTGGAGCACAGACTTTGATGGAATCATCTGCGGGTGTCATGTCGCGTTTGGTGAGCACCTGTCACGGATGTGTCATAGGCTGAAGACCTCTGCACTGCATCTGTCTGCAGAAGGTCGCAGTTGTTTGCTTTGCAGACTAGTGGCCACCTTCCTTGATGCTAATGGCCACACCTGGACCTGGGTGTTTATAACTCTCAACTTCCTGTTGGGAGTTTCGGGTGTTATTTCCTATTTGCACTTCTCTGTTGAAGTTTGGAGCTGTAGTAGTCTGCTAGAGCTCTCTTGGAGTTTGGATGGCGTCGTCATTTCTCTCTTGAGTCTACTCAAGCTAAGTGTCCCCCTGATTTCATTTATCCTTACTGTCTTTAGTGTTAGTGGGATTGACTAGCGTTCATCCGACCTTCCTGATGCAGGGCTTATCTCCAGGGTCATACAGGGACTAAGTGTCCTGCTTGGCGATAAGTGCGGAACCTATATAGGGATGGCAGGACAGAGTGACGTTAGATCAGTTCAGGGGTCTCCACTTCACCCTTCCCTGGAGTTTGGTTCCCCTTCCCTGATCCTTTTGTGTTGCACTTAGTCTGTCCTACACTGTGCGTGATAGCACCTGATGTGCCTAAACAGTGGAAACCACCCACAAGTAACGCATTTTGGAAACTAGACCCCCTCAAGGAATTTATGTACACGTGTAGTGAGCACCTTGAACCCACAGGTGCTTCATAGAATTTTACAATGTTGATCTGTGAAAATGGAAAAAAATGTTCTTTTAGCCCCATTTTTTCCCCTTTCATAAGGATAGCAGGAAAAAAATGTACCCCAGAATTTGCTGTGCAATTTCTCCTGAGTTTGCCGATACCCCATTTGTGGTTGAAAACTACTTTTGAGGCACAGTGCAAAGCTCAGAAGGCAGGAAGCTCCAATTGGAGTTCATATTTTGATGGACTGGTTTGAGGGTGCCATGTCACATTGGCAGAGCCTCTGAGGTGCCAGAAGAGCAGAAGCCCCCATAAGTGAGCCCATTTTACAAACTATACCTCTCAATGAAATCAACTGGAGGTGCAGTGATCATATTGACACCACAGGTGTGTCAGTGAAGAAAATATAGCTCCTCCATCTGCCTGACCATTTTTTCCCCAAACACAGCTGCACCCTCCCCATTGAGGTGTAGCTCATCCCTACCGTAGAGACTGTAGCTGACAAAGAAGTCTGCCCAGTTATCAATGAACCCAAACCCTTCCTTTCTGCACCAATTTCTAAGCCACTTCTTTACCTCCCTAAAGCTCCCACTGTCTTTTTAGTGACGCTCGTGGCACCAGTAGTATTTCTGAAAACACAACCTTGGAGGTCCTGGCCTTCAGCTTCTCTCCTTGTTCCTTGTAATCATTTTTAAGGACACTTCACCCCACCTCCCTCTAACTTTGTCATTGGTAACTGTGACTGCTGAGTTTTCTCCAGCCCCACCAAGCAATCTGTCCGATCCACAATATGGACCTGGCGGACATCACACTGTTCAGCATTCATGATCTCGGTGACAATTCACCCTGTACATGTAGGAGTAATTAGATGTAATTAGATGGGCAAGTGCTAGACCACTCACTCCTTTTCTGTGGTGTAAAAAAGATACCCTCTCTCCTCCTTTAAAGCTGACTGCCTGAGAGCAAGTATTATGTATTTAATAATTAACGGTGGGTGATAACATTGGCAAAATCCCCTGCTACCTTGAGTCATGTGCAGCAATACAAGCAACAATGAGTTCTTCCCCATCTCTCCATGTACCCTGATTGCTTCCCCTCTTCTACACCACACAAGCTAAAGTAAGAGCAGCCTTCTCTGCATAATAACAGCTGACTGAACTATCAGATGACCTCACATTCAAAGATCGGTGAGATAAGTTAAGGTGGAAAAAACACTTTAGGCCATATTCTGCAACCAAATTCCTTAACAAATTACTGTATTCCTCCTCAGAGGATTTACATAACATAAATAGAGCAAGATGGAAATGATTTATATGTTGCACTGTGGCTCAGTGGTTAGCACTGCAGCCTTGCATCACTGGGGTCCTGGGTACAAATCCCACCAACATTTGCAAAGAGTTTGTATGTTCTCAACTTGTGTTTGCTGTCTCCAAAGACATACTTAGCAAATAGATAATGGCTGCATTCAATTTTACTGTACTAAAGCAAGGAAATGTGTGATACATGAAATGTGAATAGCATAATGGCTTGTGAAATCTATGAAAAAACACATGAGATGCTTAGCACAAGATTTGGCCAAAAATTGTGAGCCCATCCACCAAACGTCAAGGTGATCTCAGATCGGATGGGTAACTGACGTATCTGCCTAGTGTGAACACTTACCTATGGCTAATAACATGGTAAAGCCTGCATTTATAGGAAGGTCAGAACCAACTGTGTTTGGATGTAATTAAGATCACAGCATGGTGAAGGGCGGGGCGTTCAAGTCAGAAAAAAAGTACATAGTAAATATAGGAAAACTGACTGAACAGCAATCTAGTCTGAACTGGTGCATAACCAAAAAAAAAAGTCTTACATAGCAAATAGATAATGGCTGCACTCAATTTTACTGTGTTAAAGCAAGGAAATGTGCGATACATGAAATGTGAATAGCATAATGGCTTGTGAAATCTATGAAAAAACACATGAGATGCTTAGCACAAGATTTGGCCAAAAATTGTGAGCCCATCCACCAAACGTCAAGGTGATCTCCGATCGGATGGGTAACTGACGTATCTGCCTAGTGTGAACACTTACCTATAGCTAATAACATGGTAAAGCCTGCATTTATAGGAAGGTCAGAACCAACTGTGTTTGGATGTAATTAAAATCACAGCATGGTGAAGGGTGGGGCGTTCAAGTCAGAAAAAAAGTACATAGTAAATATAGGAAAACTGACTGAACAGCAATCTAGTCTGAACTGGTGCATAAGTCTGGCAATTTCAAGACTGCTGCATCCCTCTGCAAGACATTTCACAATTTTGGACTTTTCAGAGCCCGTCAAATCTCTCTTCTGACCCATTTTGCCAAAGGAAAGGAAGTTGCCTAATAATTAAGCACACCTTATATAGGGTTTTGATGTCATTAGACAACACCCCTCCTCATTACAGAGATGCACATCACCTGATTTACTTAATTTGTAGTTGGCTCTCAAGCCTGAACGGCTTGGAGTAGGACAACATGTATTAAAAATATCATGTGATCCAAAAAACAACTTGCCTAATAATTCTGCACGCAGTGTAGGAGCGATCTGATGATCGCTGCTATGTAGCAGAGCCGATCAGGCTATGCCAGCTTCTAGCCTCCCATGGAGGCTATTGAAGCATGGCAAAAGTAAAAAAAATGTTTAAAAAAATATGAAATAAATAAAAAAAATAAAAGTTGCAATCACCCCCCTTTCGCCCCATTCAAAATAAAACAATTAAAAAAAATCAAACCTACACATATTTGGTATCGCCGCGTTCAGAATCGCCCGATCTATCAATAAAAAAAAGCATTAATCTGATCGCTAAACAGCGTAGCGAGAAAATTGAAACTCCAGAATTACGTTTTTTTGGTCGCCGCGACATTGCATTAACCCCTTTACCTCAAAGGGTGGTTTGTACGTTAATGACCAGGCCAATTTTGACCACTCTCCCTTTATGAGGTTATAACTTCGGAACGCTACAACGGACCTGAGTGATTTTGACGTTGTTTTCTCGTGACATATTGTACTTCATGTTAGTGGTAAAATTTCTTTGATATTACCTGCGTTTATTTGTGAAAAAACAGAAATTTGGCGAAAATGTCCCAATTTTCCAACTTTGAATTTTTATGCCCTTAAATCACAGAGCTATGTCACACAAAATACTTAATAAGTAACTTTTCCCACATGTCTACTTTACATGAGCACAATTTTGGAACCAAATTTTTTTTTTTGTTAGGGAGTTATAAGGGTTAAAAGTTGACCAGCAATTTCTCATTTTTACAACACCATTTTTCTTAGGGACCACATCATATTTGAAGTCACTTTGAGGGGTCTATATGATAGAAAATACCCAAGTGTGACACCATTCTAAAAACTGCACCCCCCAAGGTGCTCAAAACCACATTCAAGAAGTTTAATAACCCTTCAGGTGTTTCACAGGAATTTTTGGAATGTTTAAAAAAAAATTAACATTTACCGTATATACTCGAGTATAAGCCGAGATTTTCAGCCCAAATTTTTGAGTCATGTTCTGCGGCGGGGTCGGCGGGTGAGGGGGAGAGAGGACCGTCGCATACTCACCTGCTCCTGGTGCTCCTAACGCTGTCCCATGGTCTCCCGCGCTGCAGCTCTTCCTCTATTCAGCGGTCACGTGGTACTGCTCATTAAAGTAATGAATATGGACTCCACTCCCATAGGGGTGGAGCCGCATATTCATTACTGTAATGAGCGGTACCAGTGACCGCTCATTACAGGAAGAAACTGCAGTACCATGGGACAGGCAGGGACAGCGTCAGGAGCGGCGGGAGCAGGTGAGAATTTCATATTCACCTGTCCGCGTTCCATTCGCCAGGCGCCGCTCCTTCTTCCCGTCCTCTTGTTGTGACTGTGCAGGTCAGAGGGCGCGATGACGTATTAGTGTGCACGCCGCTCCCTGCCTGAACAGTCAGTGCAGAGAGACGGGACGCTGAGGAGCAGCGGGCAGCAACGAGAGGTGAGTATTTTTTTTTTTTTTTTTAATTGCAGCAGCAGCATTACATGTGGCACAATGCTATATGGAGCGTCTATGGGGCCATAAGGAACTGCATGGAGCATTATATGGGGCATCTATGGGGCCATAACTGCATGGAGCATTATATGGAGCATCTATGGGGCCATAACTGCATGGAGCATTATATGGGGCATCTATGGGGCCATAACTGCATGGAGCATTATATGGGGCATCTATGGGGCCATAACTGCATGGAGCATTATATGGGGCCATAACTGCATGGAGCATTATATGGGGCCATAACTGCATGGAGCATTATATAGAGCATCTATGGGGCCATAACTGCATGGAGCATTATATGGGGCATTATATGGGGCCATAACTGCATGGAGCATTATATGGAGCATCTATGGGGCCATAACTACATGGAGCATTATATGGAGCATTATATGGGGCCATAACTGCATGGAGCATTATATGGAGCATCTATGGGGGGCATAACTGCATGGAGCATTATATGGGGCATCTATGGGGCCATAACTGCATGGAGCATTATATGGGGATGTATTGGGGCCATAACTGCATGGAGCATTATATGGAGCATCTATGGGGCCATAACTACATGGAGCATTATATGGAGCATTATATGGGGCCATAACTGCATGGAGCATTATATGGAGCATCTATGGGGGCATAACTGCATGGAGCATTATATGGGGCATCTATGGGGCCATAACTGCATGGAGCATTATATGGGGATCTATGGGGCCATAACTGCATGGAGCATTATATGGGGCATCTATGGGGCCATAACTGCATGGAGCATTATATGGGCCATCTATGGGGCCATAACTCCATGGAGCATTATATGGGGCATCTATAGGGCCATAACTGCATGGAGCATTATATGGGGCATCTATGGGGCCATAACTGCATGGAGCATTATATGGGGCATCTATGGGGCCATAACTGCATGGAGCATTATATGGGGCATCTATGGGGCCATCATGAACTGCATGGAGTATTATATGAGGCATCTATGGGGCCATCATGAACTGTATGGAGAATTATATGGGGCTCCTGATTCAATATGGATATTCAAAAACACTTAACCTACTGATGTCTCAATTAATTTTACTTTTATTGATATCTATTTTTATTTTTGACATATACCAGTAGCTGCTGCATTTTCCACCCTAGGCTTATACTCGAGTCAATAAGTTTTCCCAGTTTTTTGTTGCAAAATTAGGGGGGTTGGCTTATACTCGGGTCGGCTTATACTTGAGTATATACGGTAACTTTTTTTCACAAAAAATTTACTTTAGCTCCAATTTGTTTTATTTTACCAAGAGTAACAGGAGAAATTGGACCCCAAAGGATGTTGTACAATTGTTCTGAGTATGCTGATGCCACATATGTGGGGGTAAACCACTGTTTGGGCGCATGGCAGAGCTCAGACGGGAAGAAGCACCATTTGACATTTCAATGCAAAATTGACTGGAATTGAGGTAGGACGCCATGTTGCGTTTGGAGAGCCAGCGGTTGTCAGCGGTGCCATGGTTGTTTATATCCGTCTTTTTGATCGCGTGTTATTCCACTTTTTGTTTGGCGGTATGATAATACAGCGTCGTTTTTTGCCTCGTTTTTTTTTTTTTTTTTTTTTTACGGTGTTCACTGAAGGAGTTAACTAGTGGGACAATTTTATAGGTCGGGTCGTTACGGACGCGGCGATACTAAATATGTGTACTTTTTTTTTATTATTTAGATAAATGTATTTATGGAACAATATTTTTTTTTCCTTATTTAGGAATTTTTTTTTTTTTCATTTTTTTTTTTACACATGTAAATGTTTTTTTTAAATTTATTTATTTACTTTTTTACATTTTCCCAGGGTGACATCACTATACATATGATCAGATCGCTGATCTGACACTTTGCAGTGCACTGTGTCAGATCAGCGATCTGACAGGCACTGCAGGGAGGCTTCCTGGCACCTCCTCTGAGCAGGTGCTTGAAAGCCACCTCCCTGCAGGAACCGGAAGGCCCTCCGCGATCATTTTGGATCCGGGCCTGCAGGGAGGAGGAGGTAGGAGACCCTTGGAGCAACGCGATCACATCGCGTTGCTCCGAGGGTCTCAGGGAAGCACGCAGGGAGCCCCCTCCCTGCGCGATGCTTCCCTGTGCCGCCGGAACGCTGCGATCATCTTTGATCGCAGCGTTCCGGGATTTAATATGCCAGGAGCGGTCCGTGACCACTCCTGGCGCATAGTGCTGGATGTCAGCTGTGATAGTCAGCTGACACCCGGCCGCGATTGGCCATGCTCCCCCCGTGAGCGCGGCTGATCGCGCTGGACGTACTATTCCATCCAAGGGAAGTAGGGCCCACCCCACATGGACGGAATAGTACGTCCAATGGCAGAAAGGGGTAAAAATGCAATAACGGGCGATCAAAAGATCGTATCTGCACCAAAATGGTATCATTAAAAACGTCAGCTCGGCACGCAAAAAATAAGCCCTCAGGTGACCCCAGATCACGAAAATTGGAGACGCTACGGGTATTGGAAAATTGCGCTTTTTTTTTTTTTTTTTTTTTTTATTAGCAAAGTTTGGAATTTATTTTATCACTTAGATAAAACGTAACCTAGACATGTTTGGTGTCTATGAACTCGAAATGACCTGGAGAATCACAATGGCAGGTCAGTTTTAGTATTTAGTGAACCTAGCAAAAAAGCCAAACAAAAAACAAGTGTGGGATTGCACTTTTTTTTGCAATTTCACCGCACTTGGAATTTTTTTCCCGTTTTCTAGTACACGACATGGTAAAACCAATGGTGTCATTCAAAAGTGCAACTTGTCCTGCAAGAAACAAGCCCTCACATGGCCATATTGACGGAAAAATAAAAAGTTATGGCTCTGGGAAGGAGAGGAGCGAAAAACGAGAACGCAAAAACGGAAAAGGGCAAGGTCTTGAAGGGGTTAAATATGGTCATCTATGCCAGGTGGTTGCCAAATTAGTATACCTTTGTCACTTGCAAGACATGTAAATGCCGACATAGCCTTTTTATACTGTACATGAAAGCATACACTAATAATCTACTGTTAGAGATCTCCCAAAAAAGTGTATTATGCAAGATACTTGTTTTTTGTTGTAGAGACTAAATTCCCACTTTGATTTGGTGAGTTTTTCATGTTGCAGATTTTCTGCACCAATTATCTAAACTAATGTACCAGTACTTGCATTTTTTCATAGCTTTTTTTTAAGTCCTTTTCTTCCAATGCAATTTTTGTCGTTCATTTATTATCCATGGATTTTCTGCATCTCATTTACGTATACAGGGACATTGATGAGCATAAATATTATCCACGTTCCTAGAACTGTGAGATCCCTCAGTTTTTTTGCTCATGAAAATAAGCTGTGGGAAAAAAAATACTGTGGAAGACTATGGAAAGTATACTTTTCAACATTGAAATTGCAGCACCAAGAAATAAAATGGTACTATGGAACTTTCCTACAGTAGGTGAAGCCACTTCAGGAAAAAAGCTGTCTGTCTTTCTCTTACATTGACTTTGCTGATAGTTTTGCCAGTGTCTTTTCTCTGTACTTTCAACTGTAAAGAGTAAGCGACTTGATTTGTAATAAGAATGAATATGTTACTTCATTGAACCGCTTCACGGTTTCTGAATGCTGAAGTGTTTACAAGAAGTAACAAAACACTGAGCATGAGCACAGCAATGTTGTTTCCACAATGGTGTTTTTTCAGGTGTATTCCAGACAAAATCAGCCTGAAAAAGATGTTTTGTGCACATATCCTAATGCTGAGCTATTAGTATAGCTGCAGAGAAGTGTAGTGGGGTTCAGCTACCATACGTTATACCACTCAACACCATAATCTTGGGAGTAGAATCAGTGTGACATTCCATCGTGAAGGTCTCTTCACAGTGTTGCCGATGTAGGCTTCAGAGCAATCTCTGGCTATCAAGGAGTCTGGAACGCCAAAGAGCATATACCTCAAATACAGCCTTTATTGCTGTGTTGACATGCACTAAGGTAGCCTTTGAGAGTGGTGGCATGAGGTCAATATGTCTGACTCATAACCAAGTGTCGTATAAATGACTTCTGATGGTTTTTGTAGACACTGACGCCTTAGGCTTGGTATGTGACTTCCAATTTCACTGGCAGTACAAAAATGAATCAGCCGTGGAACTATTAGTACAGCCATATCTCCAAATTGTCCCAGGAACCATTTTTCAACACAAAACCAGGCCACATTTTCGTCATGCTACAATGAGCAGCCTGGGTGGCCTAAATGTGCTACCACAGCTGCTAGTGTTTCTGGTCTCTCATCAAGCACTTCTAGAATGTCATTGGTTGGCAGCTGCAAATGGAGCTACCAGCAGCAGGTCATGATGATTTCCATGCCCATATGCATTCGGCATGGCAGAGCTTCCTCAGATAACCATTAATAACATCATTGATAGCATGCCAAGGCATGTGTGTGTATTTCTGCACACAGCACTCATCGATACTGGATGCAAAATGCTAAAGGGCTGCCACCATTAGAAGAAGAATAAATTGGATCAACTCACAGCATACCAGAAGAAAGCATGCAAGAATTAAAAAAGGTGGTACACTAACAAATCAGATTACCAATTAACAGTTATTATTTAGTAAACAGCCTAAAGACAAAAAGCAAACATTTAAAAAGACACAAATGACTAGTACCAACCAGGGCCACTGGAATAATGAAACATTCACTCTTGCTCTGCATTACAATATCGTTCATGCAAATATTGAATGGAGGAGATGAAAATAGAATAAAAATCTTGTCCTTTATTAGTGAATCATAAAAACAAACTGACGCGTTTCAGGCAATACTGCCCTTAGTCATAGCGTAATAAAAACACATTACAACACAATATATAAAGGCACATAACAAAAGGTTACATTTGAGCTGCTTTCTTAGTTCTTGCACATTATATATCCTACTCTTTACACCTTATGGCCATATGTTATTGTTAACTTTATAGAATTATTACTTTACATGTATTCATTATATTGTTATTACTAGCTTTGGCATATTTTACATTTTGGTGGATTTACCCAAGATGCTAAGCACTGTATTGTAATGCAATAATAATAATAATAATAATAATCTTTATTACAGATCATTATTGATAATGAATAAATCAACATGTTTTGACATTTTTCTTTTTTTATAATTTGCATATCATTAATGTGTATGGACCCTTTTATTTACATAATCAATCATATGACATTTCCATTTTGTTGTTGCAATTTAAATGTTGAGTTTGTATACCACTGTATGCGTATAAGGAAGCCTGCATGTTTTACTTCCCGCATAATGGTGCTAACATAACGATGCAGTGCTTTATGTCAGTCATTCCCAAGGAGGCGTGATTAGAAGATCCAATGAAGGATTAGTTTGGGGGCAGAAACGCCTTGTCAAGACAAGTTCTGGCTCATTAGCATTTGTGCTGGATAATAACATTACATTCTTTAAAAAATGCAATGAGAACATTAAACAGTTTATTGGATTAAAAAAATTGCACCTATACCGTTATAGTAGTGACTGGGGACAGTCCCTTTCATATGTGTGAATCGTTGGAACAATGTAGGTTTAGAATCAATAGAACAATTTATTAAAGTCTAACAGAAATAATTATTTTTGCAAGCAAAAATAAGTGGTTGGAAAGATAAGAGACACACACAAGGCATTTAAAATTATAGAAGAACAATGTTTTTTTGCTGTGCCAATTGGGCGTTGGATGGGGAGGGGGTTATATATTGGAAGGAAAGGGCAGTATTGGGACCCGAAGGAAATTAGGTAAAAGAAACATTGTGGGAGAGACCAGTGTGAGACATGTGGATCATGACATCCCACAGGCCTTGAACAGTTTTAGCCTGTGCCAAGCGGTGAGATTGTTACTGTTTACCTGCTGTGTATAAATAATCTATGTAAAGCGAAACCACTCTGGGATATGTCGAATCACATGCTGTATTGGTCAATATAAGCCTGTGGTGTCAAAATGTACATTACAACCCTTGATATGCCTTGAGGGGTGTAGTCTCAAAAATAAGATATCTGAAATCGCCAAGTATGCATGATGCTTTTTCACTTCTGAACCCTGTAATATATCCAGCCAAACACTAGGATTGCATGTAGTGTTTCTACACCAGGAAATAGAGCATAATAACTAGTGAACTGTTCTTTCACAGTAGCACAAACTGGGCAGAACACATTGGGTGCAGAAATTACATAATTTTGCAATTTTCACTTGCCAATATCCATTAATAACAAATCTGAAAAAAAATCTCACTACACCCTTAAAAGATTAGGATTAGTGATGAGCGAGTGTACTTGTTAATCTGGTTTCTCCGAGCATACTCGGGTAGTCTCCAAGTATTTCGGCGTGCTCGGGGATTTAGTTTATGTCGAAGCTGCATGATTTGTGGCTGCTAGACAGCTTGAATACATGTGGGGGTTGCCTGTTTGTTAGGGAATCTCCACATGTATTCAAGCTGTCTAGCAGCCGCAAATCATGCAGCTGCTTCGACATAAACTAAATCCCCGAGCACGCCAAAATACTTGGAGACCACCCGAGCATGCTCGGAGAAACCCGAGCAACGAGTATACTCGCTCATCACTAATTAGGATGTCATCCATATAAACTAAGAAGTACTGATAAAGGACATCACAAAATATCTAATTAAGGAAGTACTGGAACACATCTGGTGCATTGCATAACTCAAAAGACATGACAAGAAATTTACACTATCCTGTGTGTAGAATATGATTTTCCATTTGACACCCTCTTTTATGTAAATTCAGCTATAAGTTCCATTCACGTTCAACTTGGTGAATGTGGTAGCACCTTTAATCCTGTAAAATAAATGAGAGAATAGAGAAACATGATAATGGTCTTTCAGTGTAATTTTATTCAGACCTCGATAGTCTATGCATGTACTCTGAGACCCATCCTTTTTACTAAAAGAATCCTACAGTGGCCACATATGAACACTCTCAGATGATCTACCCATCTCAGATTCTCATAAATGTAGGAGAGCATCATCTCAGTCCCAGCAAGAGATATAGGATAAACTTTCACTCTGAGTGGATAAACACCTGGAAGAATGGGAATGGTACAGTCAATTGACCAATGAAGAGGTAGTATTTCAGCAATGCGTTATGTTATAGCCCCTCTGGGAGGAGAGTTTGTAGACACTGTAGAATCTGGGAGATGGGTATCGTCAGCTTTTTCTCTTGCTTGCTTTTTGAAATGTAGGTGACAAAACAATTTAAATCAAGGGAAGATGGCAAATTCATACCATCAATTTAGTTTTGATTTGATTGGATAGGTTCATGTAGAAGATAGCCAGAAAAACATGATTGTATTAGGCCAATTCAGCACATGATATGGAACTGGATGACCTAATGTACCGTAGATTTTTTCCCTTGTCTAAGCCAAAAGGAATTGGTGGCTGAGTGGACACAACCCAGTTTGTCAAACACTTCATGGAAGGCAGCCAGGATGCATAGTAAAGAATGCATCAGAGGATTGTTGCGCAGTACACCAAAGAATCTCCAACATAGAAAAAAGTATTAAGTCTTGTTTGCCAGAGGGATCAAATACTTATTTCTCACTGCAAAATGCAAATAAATGTATATAATTTATACAATGTGATTTTCTGTATTTTATTTTTGATATTCTATCTCTCAATGTTAAAATTAGCCTACCCTTAAAATTATAGACTGTTCAAGTATTTGTCAGTGGGCAAACTTACAAAATCAGCAAGGAATCAAATAATTATTTCCTTCACTGTACGTGGATTAACCATATGAAATTATATCACATATGCCCACCTAAAGTTCACCTGATGAGATGAATCTATCAAGCCATGAGTCAGGGTTAACACTCAGGCCGAGGGCAATGACATAGCAGCAAGGACCTGGACAATGGGCTATGATGTATGGCAAGCAGAACCAGAACTGCAGAAAAACATAGGAGAGTGGATGAAAAGTTAAATGGAGAGTGGATGAAAAGTTAAATGGTAGGTCTGAATCAGAATTTAGGTGTAGGTAGAAGAAACCTCAGAAGTTAGCAGAGATGATTGCAGCATAATGTAAATAGTCTCTTAACAGTTAGTAAATGCATACAGCATTAAATGGGTTAATCAACTGCTAGCAGTGTATTGTTAATCGGCAGATCTGAGTAGCAGTAAATGCAAGTTGTAGAAACAAGATTTTACAGAGATGAGTGCAGCTGAAGGTACTAGAAGCTGACAAATTCCAAGACAAATGACAACTGTCCATAACACTGACAGAATATTTAGACACCACATATCTCAAAGTTGACTTTAACCGGCTTTAGATGATAATGTCAGTGAAGCACATCTAGCAATACAGTATGTAAAACGTAATATAGAGCAAAGCAAAGATTGGCATCCATAGGAGAAAGTATCAGCCCGACAATGGAGTCAAGAAAGATATGTAACCCAAGGAAGTGAGAATAAACCCAAGGGTATCAGCAAGCTACAAAAGCCTTTGTTCATGTGTCTTATTAAAAAAACAAAAACCCTGAACAAGAATGTGGTAAGAGAAGGGCACCACAACCAAGCAACGGCTTTTCAGGAAAAACATTTAAGCCTGTGCACAATGCTACTGGAAAAAATAATTCTATGGAGAGATGACAAAAGAGTAACTCTATAGCACAAATCCACAATAAAATGTTTGGAAAAAAACAGCACTGCACACAAAAATGTCATCCCGGCTGTGAGATAAGTTGGAGGGATGGTTATGGTTTGATAAAACTTTGCATCTTTAGCTGCAGAACACTTTGCGAGTATTGATTAATGAGTTATAAAATGTATCAAAACAGTTTACAGAAGTATGTAAGGGCAACTGTCACGACCTGGTGAAGAGAGACATTGGGTGATACAAGACTGTGACACAAGGCACATATGTCAAGCAACTAAAGAATGGTAGATAAAGATTTCTCTGAATCCTAACCTTAACATGTTTAAGATTTTGTGGCATGACCTAAAGATGGATGTTCATGCATGGCATCTTAGTGGAATTGGGGAGTGTTTGAAAATT
Organism: Ranitomeya variabilis; assembly: GCF_051348905.1. Lineage (NCBI taxonomy): Eukaryota > Metazoa > Chordata > Amphibia > Anura > Dendrobatidae > Ranitomeya > Ranitomeya variabilis. The sequence continues at coordinate 254,787,730 of NC_135237.1, read as the reverse complement.
CTTTTTCTTTAAGCCTTCACCCCAAAGCTTGTTTTTACCTTCCTGACCAGGCCAATTTTTACAATTCTGACCAATGTCACTTTGAGGTCATAACTCTGGAACACTTCAATGGATCCCACTGATTCTGAGACTGTTTTCTCGTGACATATTGTACTTCATGATAGTGGTAACATTTCTTTGCTATGACTTGTGTAAAAAATGGAAATTTGGCAAAAATTTGGCATTTTTCAAACTTTTAATTTGTATGCCCTTAAATCAGAGAGTCATATTGCACAAAATATTAATAAATAACATTTCCCATATGTCCACTTTACATCAACACAATTTTTGAAACAGATTTTTTTAGGAAGTTATAAGGGCTAAAAGTTGATCAGCAAATAATCATTTTTACAACAAAGTTTCCAAAACCATTTTTTAGGGACCACCTCAAATTTGAAGTGATTTTGAGGGGCCTATATGGCTGAAAATACCCAAAAGTGCACCGTTCTAAAACTGCACCCCTAAAGGTACTCAAAACCACATTCAAGAAGTTTATTAACCCTTCAGGTGCTTCACAGGAATTTTTAAAATGTGGAAGGAAAAAACAAACATTTACTTTATTCACAAAAATTTTGCTTTAGACCTAATTTTTATTACTTTCGCAAGGATAACAGGAGAAAATTTACCATAAAATTTGTTGTACAATTTCTCTTGAGCATGCTGATGATACCCCATATGTGGGGCAAATCTACTGTTTGGGTACACAGCAGGGCTGGGAAGGGAAGGAGTACCATTTCACTTTTTGAATGTAAAATTTGCTGGAATACTTAGCGGATGCCATGTCGTGTTTGGAAAGCCCCTGATGTGCCTAAACAGTAGAAAACCCCAATAATTGACACGATTTAGGAAACTAGACCCCTTAGAGAATGTATCTACTGTAGATGTGTATTAAGCACCTGGAACCCACAGGTGCTGTTTATAACAAGAGCCGTGAAAATAAAAAAATCAAATTTGTCCAGAGCCTTTTGTGCTACCAGTAATGTGAAATCCCCCTATATTTCCATTAACGGATGACAGACCAGATTGGGGACTTGATTTTTTTGTGGATTGAGATGAAGCTTTTATTGGGAACATTTTACATAACATTAATGAATACTTTTATCCGGCGCTCTACACTGACCACTTAGATCAGGGTTTCTATCTAAATCGCCGAGTGACGTGACAGGTGACCCCCCCTCCCCCGATGCATCCATTCACTATGATGAGGCAGCAGAGCTACTCTGGACTCTGCCTGGCCTCTGTTCAGCATTGCCTTTCTTTTCAGAAGTGCACAAAACTGTGGCCGACGGCACTTTTATGCAATTCTAAAAAGAATGATATCGCCAGATCACAGGTCCTTTGGCGTCCGCAGTGCCTCTATCTGCTTCAATATAGGTAATCTTTTGTCGAGGATTCTGTCTGAATCACGTATTTTAGAGATTTACCCGGAAACCCCAGTGTAAGCGCTCAGTGTAGAGCACAGGATAAATGTGCGCTGAGCCTTACTGCGATCTTTATGAGGCAGAATGAAAAAATCTACAGCAGGTGAAAAACTGGGTTTCTTTATTTTTTATGCTGTTCCTCGTGCGATATAAGTGATTAGGCGACTTTATTCTTCAGGTCGGTGCGATTACAGCGACACTAGATTTATAACAGGTTTTTATGTTTGGCTGCTGTCGCACTAAAAGACGCTTTTTATTGTGAAAACTAGTTTTTGCGTCACCTTATTTTGAGAGCTAAAATTTTTCCTCATTTCGGCCAACAAAGTCATGTTATGGCTTGTTTTTTGAGGGACGAGCGGATGATTTTATTTGTACCATTTTCGGGCACATGACTTTTTTTGATTGCTTTCTATTACGATTTTTGGGAGACAGAATGCACAAAAACCAGCAATTCAGCAATTGCCTTTTGTTTGTTTTTTTTTATACCGTTAAGCGTGTGGTAAAATTGGTAGGCAGCTTTATTCTTCGGGTCAGTACGATTACAGTGATAACCAATTTATTTAGTTTATGTTTTGATGCTTTTATACAATAAAAAGTATTTAATACAACAAATTTTTGTGTTGCTTTATTCTGAGAGCTATAACTTTTTATTTTTCTGCTGATGGAGCTGTATGGCAGCTTGTTTTTTGCAGGACAAGATGACGTTTTCAGCGGCACCATTTTTATTTACATTTGTCTTTTTGATCATGATTTATTGCACTTTTAGTTCATATTCAGTATTACTAACTACTAGAAATGTCTCTTGTATATTGTAGCTTATCACTTCATAGTAATCAGATTCAGACATTTTATTAGTAAAAAATGTAGGTAATTCCAAAAGATTCACTTACTTTTTGTTGAAACTATATCTGCCTCAAAATTGACATGCAGTGAATTGACAAAAAACAACATCTTTTGCCACATGTAGTGTTGGATTTTCTTATTAAAAAGTTTTATAATTCAATTATTTTATTATTTTAATAGCCAACTGTCTTGATAGATCAATGATTTATTTCAGTTAAGTCTAACTGCTTCGAAATGTCAGTAATCCCCCAAACTAATTGCAGATTAATTTGTATTTTTAGACATGGTATTCTCATTTGTAAACAATAAATGCTGCCATAAGGTGGAAGTATATGATTTCCTCTACTTGAACTTAAAAGAAGAACATTTAAAAGATGACAGTAAATAATATATACAGTGGCTTGCGAAAGTATTCGGCCCCCTGGAACTTTTCAACCTTTTCCCACATATCATGCTTCAAACATAAAGATACCAAATGTTAATTTTTGTTGAAGAATCAACAAGTGGAACACAATTGTGAAGTTGAACGAAATTTATTGCATATTTTAAATTTTTGTGGAAATTCAAAAACTGAAAAGTGGGGCGTGTGATATTATTCGGCCCCTTTACTTTCAGTGCAGCAAACTCACTCCAGAAGTTCTGTGGATCTCTGAATGATCCAATGTTGTCCTAAATGCCTAATGATGATAAATATAATCCACCTGTGTATAAACAAGTCTCCGTATAAATGCACCTACTCTGTGATAGTCTCAGGGTTCTGTTTGAAGCACATAAAGCATCATGAAGACCAAGGAACACAACAGGCAGGTCCATGATACTGTTGTGGAGAAGTTTAATGCCGGATTTGGATACAAAATGATTTCCAAAACTTTAAACATCCCAAGGAGCACTGTGCAAGTGATCATATTGAAATGGAAGGAGTATCATACCACTGGAAATCTACCAAGACTCGGCCGTCCCTCTAAACTTTTTTCTCAAACAAGGAGAAGACTGATCAGAGAAGCAGCCAAGACGCCCATGATCACTCTGGATGAACTGCAGAGATCTACAGCTGAGGTGGGACAGTCTGTCCATAAGACAACAATCAGTCATACACTGCAAAAATCTGGCAGATCTGAAAACTGCTGTTCACAAATGATCTCCATCAAACCTCACTGAGCTCAAGCTGTTTGCCAAGGAAGAATGGACCAAAATTTCAGTCTCTCGATGTACAAAACTGATAGAGACATACCCCAAGCGACTTGCAGCTGTATTCGCAGCAAAAGGTGGCGCAACAAAGTATTAAGTTAAAGGGGCCGAATAATATTGCATGTCCCACTTTTCAGTTTTTGAATTTCCACAAAAATTTAAAATAACCAATAAATTTCGTTCAACTTTACAATTGTATTCCACTTGTTGATTCTTCACCAAAAATTTACATTTGGTAGCTTTATGTATGAAGCATGATATGTGGGAAAAGGTGGAAAAGTTCCAGGGGCCGAATACTATCGCAAGGCACTGTAAATAAATTATTTTCTTTAGCTTTTGATTACCAGGGGTTGTTTATTTAATTTATATACAGCAAATAAGGACACAGGTCTGCAAGGGTAAAATTGTTTGAATAGTAAGAGGTGATTTTTATATACGTTCGATCACTGAACTCAGTAAAAATATCTGAAAAATGCAATCACGTTGTTTTTTTCACAAACACTGACTCCGTAGGCTTTTATGTCCCATACTTTGACCCCTTTGCATGATCTTTAGTGTATGTTTTTGATGTCATTAGATTGATTAGAAATTATTGGACTCTTGGCCGTTGATTTCTTTAGAGGGAACCTGTCAGATTGTACTCAGTAACCTACAGACACTGTCACGTTGGCGCCATTATACTGATTAAAATAATACCTGGGTTGATGAAATCCATCTTGTGGCTGTTTAATCTTTATTTGCAGTTTTCAGTTAATGAATTCTCGTGCTTCGGGACGGTCTTGGGGGGTCTTTATGTGGTGCTCTGCTTATATATTCATCTGTATGGGTTATTATAGATGTATACTGTCATACTTCATATCTTATTGTTTTGTGGGTAAAAAAAATACATTCATCATGCAGGCAGCAGCATCTGCGCTGTAGCATGATCAACTCTAAAATATCCATATATTCATTTAATTTCATGATATAAATGTTTTCAGAAAAAAAGTCTTAAATTGGCACCACCGTGCCTGCGCAGTAACATAATTTGGAACACAATAGATGCTACTGTGCAGCCACCAATGCCATTTTGCTACAGAAAACAAAATTGCCTCCAAGATGGTGCCTGCACAGTAGCATCTATCTCATCACCGACAGATGCTACTGCGCTGGCGCCATTATAGTGTAGACAATTTTTTTCCGCTAGCAAAATGGTCGTGGTGTCTTTGCAGTAGCATCTATCGTGTTCCGTGTCATTTTGAGGAAGAAATTTTTGTTTTCTGAAGAAATTTATATCACTAAATAAAATTAATATATGGATATTATAGATCCGATTGCGCTGGTCTACAAAAGAAAAAAACATTTTCTGGCATGGACTTTAAGAACAGTTTTAGACTAATTTGAGGGTGCTGAATTCAAATCTGATCTTATAATTTCTCTATCACATCACGTTTTTTGTGCTTCAGGTACAGAGCCCATTTTCAAGAATTCCATGATAAATATAAGTAGTGTATGAAAAGTGCCGGTTTATATGGTTCACTAAGGTAAATTTAGTTTTCATTTAGTCTCCCAATAAATGTGAGAATATCTTTGTTTTCTTTGAACATGCATAATTCCCATTTGTTATGATAACACCCTTGTTTTCTGTGCTACTGGACAGTAGAGCTACTGCAGAGCATTGGATGAAAACTGAATGGCCTCAGCGACAGAGTTTGGCATCTGGCGATAAGAATGTCATTCATGATCTTCTAGTGGATAGGAAGAACATTGTCTTTCCTCCCTTACACATAAAACTTGGATTGATGAAGCAGTTCATCAAAGCTCTCAATCACAGTGGAGAATGCTTTAACTATATATGTTCAACTTTTCCTGGTCTTAGTGAAGAGAAGAAGAAGGCTGGAATATTTGATGGACCTCAAATAAGAACACTTATGAGAGACCCAAATTTTATCACATCAATGAATGAGACAGAAGAAAGAGCTTGGAATGCATTTTGTAATGTGCAGAGTTTTCTAGGGAACAAGAAAGCAGACAACTATGAAAAGATTGTGGAAGAGCAACTAATGAGTCTGCAAAATCTTGGATATAGAATGAGTATCAAAATTCACTATTTACACAGCCATTTGGACTTTTTTCCAGAGAACCTTGGGGATCTGAGCGTGGAACAAGGGGAGCGTTTTTATCAGGACATTAAAACTATGGAAGAACGGTATCAAGGTCGGTGGGACTCACATATGATGGCTGACTATTGCTGGAGCTTGACAAGAGACAACCCAGAAGCTGGACATCACAGATCAGCCAAGAAAAGAAAGTTCAAATAACTGCCATTTGTCATTCATCTGTGTGCCATATATATGTGTTTTTATATTTTGTAGTTTAATTCTGTAAGTATATTTGATTTACTATACATAGACTTTGTAATCTTTGTTATTCCTTGATTAAAAATATACAATGTAGTATCGAAAATCATGTGTTTTTATCATAAAACATTAGATAGGAGTAATTTTCATCAAAAATTGAAAATATCTCGAAATCCTGATGTGATAGCCATAAACGGAGTTCATATTCGTAATCAGCAGCCAAAATTGACTTAAAATATGTTTTAAAACCTTTTGCTAGAAAAATTGCGTTGACCAGTGTTATGCTACAGTGCATTTGCTTTTCTTTATAGTGTAAAAGTAAACAACAAATAGGACACAATAACTGAAAACTTCAGTGGGCATAATTATTCACCTTACTAAAGTCAGCACTTTGTAGAACCTCCTTTTGCAGCAATTACAGCTGCAAGTAACTTTGGATAAGTCTCTATGAGCTTTCCACATCTTGCCACTGGGATTTTTGACCATTCCTCTAAGCAAAACTGCTCCAGCTCCTTCAATTTAGATGGTGTCTTCTGGTGAAAAACAGTCTTCAAGTCTGACAACATATTCTAAATTGGATTAATATATGGACTTTCACTAGGCCATTCCAAAACATTTACACATTTCCCCTTAAACTACTCAAGTTTTGCTTTAGCAGTATGCTTTTGGGTCATTGTCTTATTGGGAGGTGAACCTCCATCCCAGTCTCAAATCACTGACAGATTGAAATCTCTGTGTTTCACACCATTGATCTTCCCCTCAACTTGGACCATTTTCCCTGTCTGTCTCTGAAAAACATCATGGTTTTCTTGGAGTGATGAGTTGTGTTGGTCTTCATAATAGAATTGCTGCCAAAAGCCTTACTTTCACATGGAAACAAAGGTGTCCTCACTACTGAGGCAGATACTTATCCTAAACTATAAGCCTACAACCTGCAGTAATCCTGGCTCCACTGTACTGCTGCACGACCAGCTCTACCCTCACCTTTCTGTATCCTCACCCATCCCTTGTAGATTGTGAGCCCTCGTGGGCAGGGTCCTCTTTCCTCCTGTACCAGTTGCTGACTTGTATTGTTCATTATTCTTTTATACTCTTCACATATAAAGCCCCATTCAGTATCAAGCTGAATAAGGAGTTCTAGAAGTAATGACATGCATCCCCCACCCCCATATTAACACCATTGAGAGTCTTTTTGGGATTACATGAAGAGACAGAAGGATTTATGCAAGCCACCATCCACAAAAGATTCTCCAAGTTGTTTGGAACAAACTCCAGCTGAGTTCCTTCAAAAACTAGGTGACAAGATGTGTTCCTAAAATAATTGCTGTTTTGTAGACAAAGGTGGTCACACCACATTTTAATTTGATTTAGTTTTCTCCTTTGTTCATACACTTATAGTTAATAGTTTTTGGTTTTTTTTATCAAATAGTTCTATTTTTAAAGCATTTTTACTTTGAAGATGTGCTCAGTACTGTATATATTTAAAATTAATTGTGATTATATTTAAAAAGTTCACAAAAAAGGCCTATTTTTGTATCATGGGGTGCCTTCATTAGTCTATAACTAAAGAGGAATTCTAAATACTCTGGTCTCACATAATTTCCTTTGCGTTTTATAACCATATTTTTTCCTAAGCATTTTTTCTACAACTCCAATTCTAAAAAACAATGGACTCTAAAATGTACAAGTATAATTTGGAAATATTTGATAGACCTAGTTTAGTCAATACATAGCATAGAACACATAAGTCAAATGTTAGACATTGTTTTTATTTCATTTGAAAAAATAATAACTGGCAGCGAGATATCTCAAATTTTGGGACAGGCTTAAAAGGCTGGAAAAGTAAAAGGTACTAATGAAAAAGCTGGAGAGTCAATTTTGAACTAAGTCACATGACTACTTATAAGAAGATTATGTTAGATTGACAGAGGTTCACCAATCTGTGAACAACTGTGTCTAAAAATTGTGGAGCAATTTTAGAAAAATGTTCCTCAGCGTAAACTTGTCATCATATAGTTTGTTTTGCTGTGTTGCTGCACAGCTCCATACATTACTGAACCTTATTCCAAAACCATTCTATGCCAGAATGTGGCAATAATTACTCCAAGAGAATTGACAGTCCATCATTACATTAGGACATGAAGGTTAGTCAATATGGAAAATTTAAAGAACCTTAAAGGTATCCTCAAGTGCGATCATGAATACCATCACTATGGTTAAACTTTCTTTCATGTTGACTGCCACAGAGAAGGAAGAATAAAGGTACCGTCACACATAACGATTTCATTAACGATATCGTTGCTTTTTGTGACGTAGCAACGATATCGTTAACAAAATCGTTATGCGTGACAGCGACCAACGATCAGGCCCCTGCTTGGGAGATCGTTGGTTGCTGCGAATGATCAGGACCTTTTTTTGGTCGCTGATCACCCGCTGTCATCGCTGAATCGGCGTGTGTGACGCCGATCTAGCGATGTCTTCACTGGTAACCAGGGTAAATATCGGGTTACTAAGCGCAGGGCCGCGCTTAGTAACCCGATGTTTACCCTGGTTACCATTGTAAATGTAAAAAAAAAAAACAGTACATACTTACATTCCGGTGTCTGTCACGTCCCTCGCCGTCAGCTTCCCGCACTGACTGTGAGCTCCGGCCGTAAAGCACAGCGGTGACGTCACCGCTGTGCTGTGCTTTACAGCCGACGCTGACACAGTCAGTGCGGGAAGCTGACGGCGAGGGACGTGACGGACACCGGAATGTAAGTATGTAGTGTTTTTTTTTTTTTTTTTACATTTACAATGGTAACCAGGGTAAACATCGGGTTACTAAGCGCGGCCCTGCGCTTTGTAACCCAATGTTTACCCTGGTTACCCGGGGACTTCGGCATCGTTGGTCGCTGGAGAGCTGTCTGTGTGACAGCTCTCCAGCGACCACACAACGACTTACCAACGGTCAGGGCCAGGTCGTATCGCTGGTCGTGATCGTTGGTAAATTGTTAAGTGTAACGGTACCTTAAGAATTACCTCTGCCTTAGAGTTACTAGCCCTACAACTACAACTTTACAGCACCTTATATAACATCACTCATAAATGATGCACAGACATCAAGTAGTAGACACATCTCAACTTCAGCAATCCTGAGGAGATTGTGGGAAGCAGGCCTTTGGGTTATGTGTACATGTTGCGGATTTTGCTGTGGATCTGCAGTGGATTGGCCGCTGCGGATTCGCAGCAGTTTTACCATGAGTTTACAGTACCATGTAAATCTATGGAAAACAAAATCCGCAGTGCACATGCTGCGGAAAAAAAACACCCAGAAACGCTGCGTTGTTTATTCCGCAGCATGTCAATTCTTTGGGCGGATTCTGCAGCGGTTTACACCCGCTCCATAATAGGAATCCACAGGTGTAAAACCGCAGGTGGAATCCGCCCAAAAACCATGGTAATTCCGCAGTAAATCCGCAGTGCTGATTTACCAAAATCAGTGTGGAAAAATCCGCACACCTTTCCGCAACGTGTGCACATACCCTTACGGTCAAGTTTCTGCAAAGAAGCTAATATTGAGAGTGAAAACAAGAAGATACTTGTTTGCTCCAAGCAACACAAGAACTGGACGTTTGCTCAGTGGAAATCTATACCAAGATGTGATGAATCAAAATTTGTGATTTTTGGCACCAACTGTTATGTCTTGAAAAAAAGGTCAGCGGTTTGTACATGTATGGTGCCCATCGTGAACCATGGAAGGGGAGGTGTGATGATATGAGGCTGCTTTGCTTGTGGCTCTGTTGGTTATTTTAATGCACACCACAGCATTCTGCAATGATATGTCCTCTCATCTGGTTTACACTTAGTGGGGCAATAATTTGTGTTTTAACAGGACAGTGACCCAAAATACATCTCCATGCTATATGACCTAGCAAGAGAGAAATGGAGTGACATGGTCTACATATTAATGGTTTTAACACGGTTTAAAAACCATTACAAGTGGCCGTTACCTGATAAAGATGCTAAATTGAATGCCAAGCTGTCCTCAGAGTAAAAAGGGGGTAGTGCAAGGTTCAACACCTACTCTGGTTTGTTTCACATGTTTATCTTTACTCGTAGTATCTTTATGTTCTCTCTTGTGGTTTTGCTGCCTTCAGTCTGAATCTCAAGGGCCATGTGCACACGCTAAGTATTTGGTCATTTTTTTTTAACTTAGTAACCAGGAGTGGGTGATAAATACAGAAGTGGTGACATGATTCTATTATACTTTTCCTCTGGTTGTTTCACTCACCCGGTCTTTCCTAAGCGGTGCGCGTGCAATACAGGCCCGGAGCGTCTGGCACCTCGAGTCGCAGGAGCCAGCGGGCACACCGCAAGATACTGGTCACAGTCATTGTGAGTTACCACAAGGAAGCATGAGCGCGGGCCTGTGCTATTCCGGTGCTCAGTAGTCAGAGCACTCTCGTCCCTGCTGTGTGCTGTCTCTTCCCACCAAGACTGTCTGCTTATGCGCGTGCTCAGGCTTTTGTTTAGTAGCCACGACCCCTGCTCTGTCATGCAAAGGTCAGTCCGGGTCTCCAAGTTTTTCCCCGGACAACAGAGAAGACAGCCCCAACAGTTCTGGACCCAGCACAAGACCGGCACCCCCAGTCCTTCTTACACTCCCCCTCTCCTTTCACTAGCCATTCACAGGCAAGATTTCTTGTAGCAAATGTTGACAATTCCCTATGTCTTGGACGATCCATTGGCAAATAAATTGGTCCTGGTGGTATCAGATGGGAGGTATTGCTGCTGTTGTTCGTTCAGTGTGCCATAAGTCAGATGAGGTAGTCGAATCAGGCTGAGTAGTTTAGTCAGGTTGAACAGGCGAGGGCGCGGGGACACACCTGAACCCAATGGAGCAACTTTGGGAACTTCAGGTGCCTGCCCCTCTTCTGGGCCTACTTGTGGTATATCAGGGAATTCTTCACAATAAACAGCTGCGAGAGGAAGAAGTTTGGAAGCATTCTCCTCTTGATCTAGATCTCTTGATAAGCAAGAACGTAGAATGTTCCAATGGACCACTCGAGTAGGGGCATCCTTCTCCCCCTCAGATTGTACTTCGTAGACAGGACCTTCGGTGCTGATTCTTTGTTTCACTCTATATGGTGACTTCTCCCATCAGTACTCTAGCTTGTCCTGAGGGTGCTTGTCTCGGACCAATATATGGTCTCCGGCTTGAAGAGCTATCCCTCGCAGGAGAGCTGTTTCTGCATGCTCAAGTTCCCGAAACTTAGTCTGCACGAGGCGGTATAATGTTTGCAGCAGGTGACAATGTTCTCGAACCCAGGTATACACCCCCATCCACGGGTTGTCCTCCTCTGGATCCAATTCCAGTTCAGTAATCTTTCTTCCCAGTCAGAATAGCAGAGTATATGGCGTGTACCCGGTGGTGCGATGTACTCTGTTATTGTACACTCAAACTAATTGAGCTATGAATTCAGGCCAGAAAGCCTTTCTGTCTTCCTCTAGCGTCCTCAACATTTGAATCAGAGTACGGTTGAACCATTCATAGGCTCAATTTTTTTGTGGATGGTAGGGCGTCATCCGGGACTTGCCAAGCTGATAAATGCCTTGCAATTCTTCCATTACTCACCTCTGGAAAAATGTGCCTTGATCAGAGTGGATCCTCTTCGGGCAGCCGTACACTTGAATGAAATTCCTGCAAATGGCTTGTGCCGCTAATTCAGCAGTTTGATCCCGAGTTGGAGTTACAACAGCGAATTTGGTGAAGTGGTCAGTCATCACCAGGCAGTGTTCATATCCAAGGCAGGCCAGACCAATCATCAGAAAATCTATCATTAACACTTCCAAGGGAGCAGAAGTCACGATGGTCTGCGTGGGAGCTCGATCTTCAGGAGGTTTAGCTAACTCACAGCATCTGAATTGGTGACATGCTTCTTCTACCACAGCTTTTAGTTGAGGATGGTAGACTAGCTTCTGTAGCCACTGAAAGGTCTTCTCTTGTCCAAAATGAGCTCTTTTGTGTGCCTCCATGGCCAACTTATGAAGCAGCGTCTCGGGAATCACAGCTTGCCAGGTAACACCCATTGCAGCTGAATCTTTTGAGGTGGAGTCTTTCCCACTGTCAAAGGATCTGCAGAGTCCCCGAGGACAGGGTGTCTCTTTCTCTCTGCCTGGATAGTTCTAGTGCTGCCCACTGTCTCATTTGAGCGAGTTCCCCATCTTCCTGTTGCAACTGAACCCAATCATCATGCCGATTGGGTCCAGGTCTCTTGTGTGTTACTCGTGACAAGGTGTCTGTGTGAGTATTCTCTGCCCCCCTCTTGTAGGCAATTCTATATCGAAACTTCGCCATCTGAATAACCCAGCGCTGCTCCATCAAAACTGTCTCTATCTGAATCTTGACTCCTTTCAGGGGAAGTGTAAGCTTGGACAGGCAGGGTGAGCACAGATTGGCCCGGTGGCAGAACAGGGTTTGCTGAGGCTGGAACGATCCCTTTTCTCAGCATCTTCCCATCACTAGAGGTTGTTGGGCCACAAGGATCGACTGCTGGAACATTCTCCTCTGAGGAGTACGAGGGCTCCACTGTTTCAGGAACACATCTGTCGATTCATTGATAAGAAGGCTCCCCAGTTCCTTCAAGACGTTCATCCCCAGAGTAACAGCATGTCTGTTGCCTGCATCTCCGGCGGTCAACACCACTCCCTTCCGGCCCAGATCTTTGCCACAAACAGTAACTTGTATCCAGTCCACCCCTGCAACCGGAATGGGTAAATGATTAGCAGCTGTCAACTTTATCACTGGGCCTTATCGTTTCAGGGGAAATGTCATCTGAAGTATGTCTCAAGCATTGTGGTCACTTGAGAGCCGGTGTCAACCAAACAATGTATGGCCCGGCCATCTATTTCGGCCCAAACCAGAGGACACATGGAAACAAGACTAGTGGGACGTCTCATTCTCCTTATTGACTTTTCAGGCTGCGGGCGGTGTCCCCCAGCCATGGATCCACCTAGTTTAACAGATGACGTTGGAGGGGTCCCTGTCATACACAATCCCGAGCCAAATGTCCAGTCTCACCGCAGTTATAGCATGTAGGCAGTTCTTCCCTGCGGGATGGCTTCATTTCCCTATGGGGCTCAGGGCCAGTTCTACTCCCGGACAAGTTTCATGATGTTGTGGGTTTTTTCTTTGATTCCGACAATTCTCGTATTTCCGGGATCTCTTTCCGCAACTCTTCCACCCATGGTTCGGTGACCATGGTCACAGATACCTCCCCGCTCCGGACCTTTCACGTCGGGACTGTCAACCCCTGCTCCAGTTCGCATGCGTGCCTCGCTCCCGACTTCTAGAAAGATCAAGCGCTCCCTCAAGGCCTGTTTCAGTAGCGCACACTTCAGAAAGAACAGTCAAACCGCACCCTATAATCACATTGCCTCTATGGACATCAGGGCGCACGTCCTCACCAGGGGGTCCATCCCGGATAAAACGTCCAAAACCAAACTGAAGAAAGGGACAGCGCCACACAGGATAGTGAAAAAAGCAGCTCACATTTTATTCTGCCTCCTGCGGCAACGTTTCGGTCCGACAAAGGTCTTTTGACCGAAACGTTGATGCAGGAGGCAGAATAAAATGTGAGCTGCTTTTTTCACTATCCGGTGTGGCGCTGTCCCTTCAGTTTGGTTTTGGATGTTTCAGTAGCGCATATCTCAAGCTTTTGACCAGCTGATCCCGTAATATGTCAGTAGACCCTACACCTACACCGTCTTTCTTGATAATTGCAATATGGTTCTCCTGTAGCACGTTCATGTTCTGGGTCACAGTCTCCCCCTCCCTTTCAACACAGTTAAATAAAGGCATGTGTAATTCCCCTACATCCGTGGGGTCTCCGTGCGTCTCCTCTAGTATTTGAAACACCTTGTCAAAAGTGTCCCGCTCTCGGGGGGTCTGAGCATGACAGAATTTTTTGCCTCTCCCTCCATGGATATTTTTATTTGGATATATTAGACTTTTATGGACACAGCTATACCACATGTTTGCTTTTTTATTATATGTTTAAAATTTATTATTTCTTTATTTTTAATAGGAGGAAAGAATTGATTCTATTTTTATTTTTTTTTCCTAGTCTCCTCAAAGGGGAGCTGTCACCCGTTTGAGCAAACTAGTCTGTATGCCTTCAAGATGATGTGTTGTTAGTAAAAATCATATTATAGCTTCATGTTAATTAGATCTTCCGGGATATGGGGCATACCCTCACCAGAAGATAACACTGCCTCTTCTTTTCATTATACCAGATTTTTGTCTCCTCTATTCACAGTGTGCCTGTAACGTCAAGTGCACTGCCGGAAATCCTGCGCATTCTGCCTGCTGTCACTCCTCTGCACTCTCTGAGCACTGACTTCAATTTTGTTGTGCGCAGGTGCCGGAGAGTCACCTTAATTTTTGGTCCCAGTGTTCTCCAGCGCTCAGAAAAGGTGCACGCCCAACTTCCTTCCTCCCACCCCGCATAGTAAGCATGTAATTTGCACCTTTACTGCAGGCAGGAGAACACTGGGAGGGGAAGTTACAGTTACTCTCTGGTGCCTCCACAGAACAAAATTATTTTTGTATTTAGGTTTCATAGTTCCATTGCAAAGATATTCACATTTGTTTCTTCTGGAGCGCAATATGTGAAATTCTGCTTGTAGTGCAACTGGGCGTTTTATTCAGTGTCTTCTCTGCAGGGCCGGCGTCAGCACCTGTCGCACCTGGGCAAGTGCCAGGTCCCTGACCAGGCAGGTGCAAATCACTCGTCATCAGGGACACTGGCATGCTATAGTGCCGGCCCCCCAGCCTGCTCCGGGCCCTGGCACTTACGATACCTCTCCCGGTTCCAGCACTGCAGCGTCTTCCATTCTCTGGCTGTGACGTTCAGGTCAGAGGGCGCGATGACGTCACCAGTGCGCGCCCTCTGCCTGAGCAGTTGCAGCACAGAGAGCAGGAAGACGCCGACGATGAGGAGTCCAGAGCAGAGCAGCAACAAGCAACGAGAGGTGAGTATTTCATTTTTTTTTTTTTTTATATATTTGGAGCAATATATGAGGACCATCAGAAGGGGCCCATATATGGAGCATTATATGGGGCAAATTCTATATGGAGCATCTTATGGGGCCAATAATATAGGGAGCATCTTATGGGGCCAATTCTATAGGGAGCATTATATGGGGCCAATAATATATGAAGCATCTTATGGGACTAATTATATATGGAGCATTTTATATTGCCAATTATTTTTGGAGCATTATATGGGGCCCATTCTGTATGGAGCATCATATGGGGCCCATTCTGTATGGCGCATCATATGAGGCCCATTCTGTATGGAGCATCATATGGGGCCCATTCTGTATGGAGCAATATATGGGACTCATTATACTGTATGGGGCCGATCATATACTGTATGGAGCATTGTATGAGGCCCATTATATATTGAGCAATAGATGGGGCCCATGATATGCTGTATGGAGAATTATATGTGACTCACTATACTGTATGGAGCATTATATGGGGTCAATTCCGTATGGAGCAATATATGCGGCTCGTTCTGTATGGAGCACTCTGTGGTGCCCATTATACTGTATGGAGCATTATATGAGGCTAATTATTCTGTATGGAGCATAATATTGGACTCATTATTCTGTTTGGAGCAATATATGGGGGTTAGTATTCTGTATAGAGGACTATACTGTCCAGTTTCTGAGCTAATGTAGAATGCACAAGAGATATCACTCATGTAATGTAAGAAGTACCGGTAAGTGAAATCTTTGGCATTGTACTATACCTATATTTCTCTGCCATATCAGCGCATTATGAATTGTGGTATGTGTTAAAGGGGCCCACCGGGACTCTTTCGCCCAGGGCCCATGAAAACCTGGAGCCGGCCCTGCTTCTCTGTCACCCCTCAATTCTGCCAGATGCTACCAATCACTGCTTAGCAGCGTCGGAGACTGATAGAATATTAGATCATCTGCTGGGCTGTGATTGGCAGTGTCTGGGAGGGGTTAAAATACATGTCCCCATAGAAGACTGAAGGACCGCCCAGTAGCACTGTAATTAGATTTCACATACTGCGCTCCAAAAGCTACAAATATTAATATCTATGCAATAGTGCGACGCAGCACAAAATGAAAAAAAGTCAGTGATTTTTAAAATGTATTTAACCCCTTCATGGAAGCAAGGGTATGGAGCCAGCTGGCAGGCTAAGCTCACGCCATAACCAGCAGATAATGACTGTAACAATGCCTCTAACTATCGGTTGTTAACATGTTAATTGCCATTGTCAAGCTCCTGACAGTGGTATTACCGACATGCATGGGGGCATGTCATGCTCTGCCCACATCGGTGCACCTGTGAAGTGATCGCGTGTCGCCGAATAGGTTGCTATGACAGATGGGAGTCTGTTGAATACTTCCATGCGTGTCATTGCAGCCCTGTCATCGGAGACCTTGATTTTTACTGTTTGCAGCAATACTATGGCTATATATACTACAACCAATTGTCCCCTAAGGACTAACAACTACAATGAAAAGTATAAGAAAAGTTTAAAAAAA
The DNA here is from genome assembly GCF_051348905.1 of Ranitomeya variabilis. Taxonomy (NCBI): domain Eukaryota; kingdom Metazoa; phylum Chordata; class Amphibia; order Anura; family Dendrobatidae; genus Ranitomeya; species Ranitomeya variabilis. Next base: position 254,771,331 of record NC_135237.1, on the reverse strand, counting down.
ATAACACATCAAATCACTCATGTTCTAGCCATATAAAATAAAAAATACACGTGGTATTGTTGCATTTATTAAAATAATTTACCAGCACGATAAACACAAAAAAACTTCGAGTGCCAAAATTATGTTTTTTTTAGGTAGCTGCAACACCACAAAAAATGCTGCTGCAAGAAGCAATCAAATTGTTATATCTTTCCCGCAATTGTACAAATAAAAACGTCTCGCCTCGCATAAAATAAGCCATCACACAGCTACATTGACTGAAAAATGAAAACTTTACAGGTCTGGAAAACATCATGTCATGACGTAATCCGGGTCACCAGAGCTAGGAAAGTTGCTTGATCATGCGCAGTGCATGATCAGCAACTTTCTCTGTCAGTGGCTGCATCCCCATGCTGTAGAAGTGATCAACCAGCAAAAACTGATAGTCCCATAGTGGGACAAAGTAAAAAAAAAAAAAGTAAAAACATTTTTTTAAAATATTTGTAAAAATAATAATAAAAAATCAAATATAATAAAAAAATCAAAAGATATTGTATCTATAAATATTTGTATGAAAAAAATATAAACAATAAAAGTACACATATTTGGTAGCGTCGCTTTCGCAACGACCCAACCTATAAAACTGTCCCGCTAGTTAACCCCTTTAGTGAACACCATTAATAAAACAAGGCAAAAAACAATGCTTTATCATCATACTGCCTAACAAAATGTGGAATAAAACGTGATCAAAAAGATGGAAATAAAAATGGTACCGCTGAAAATGTCATCTTGTCCCACAAAAATCAAGCCGCCATACAGCATCATCAGCAGTAAAATAGAAAAGTAACAGCTCTCAGAATAAAGCGATGCAAAAATAATTATTTTTTCTATAAGTTTTTATTGTGTAAGGCTACTTTCACATTAGCGTTTCCCTGATGTGCGGCAGGCTGCGGACTTCCTCCGTGAAGCCCCGCCCCCGGCCGCACCTCCGCCACTAGCTCTGCCTATTTCTGCATGCGGCCCGCATGCGACCTCCGTACCTATCTTTAACATTAGGTACGCAGGTCGTGCGGCTGTATGCAGATGCTGCCGCAAGCGTCGTTTTGACGATGCGGCGACCAGCGTAGGACGCAGTCTGTAGCATTTTTTTTTTCCGTATCGTCAAAACGACGCATGCGGCAGCATCTGCATACAGCCGCACGACCTGCGTACCTAATGTTAAAGATAGGTACGGAGGTTGCATGCGGGCCGCATGCAGAAGTAGGCGGAGCTAGCAGCGGAGGTGTGGCCGGGGGCGGGGCTTCACGGAGGAAGTCCGCAGCCTGCCGCACATCAGGGAAACGCTAATGTGAAAGTAGCCTAAAAGCGCCAAAATATAAAAAGATGTAAATAAGGTATCGATGTAATAGTACTGACCCATAATTGTACTGACCCAAAGAGTAAAACTGCCTTATCAATTTTACCACACACAGAACTGCATAACCCCACCCCCCCAAAGAAAAAAAAAATCATGAATTGCTGGTTTTTGTTCATTCTGCCTCCCAAAAATCAGAATAGAAAGCGATCAAAAAATGTCATGTGCCTAACAATTGTACCAATAAAAACGTCAACTCATCCCGCAAATGACTGTGGGCCAAAATATGGAAAAATTCTAGCTCTCAAAATATGGTGATAAAAAAACTATATTTTACAATAAAAAGCGTCTTTGTGTTTCAGCAGCCAAACATAAAAATCCGATATAAATCTGGTATCACTGTAATCGCACCGACCCGAAAAATAAAGTTGCCTAATCACTTCTACCGCTCGAGGAAAGGCATAAAAAATGAATAAAACCAATTCTTCACCTGCTGTTAATTTTTCTACCTGCCAAAGATCGCAGTAAGGCTCGTCACACATCTATCCTGTCTATCCTGTCTATCCTGCACTCTGTGCTAAGCGCTTGCACCAGGGATTCCATGTAAATCTCCGAAATACGTGATTCAGACGGAACCTCTGCCAGTAGATTCCCTATAATGAGGCTTATGGAGGCACTGTGGACGCCGTCTTACCTGTGATCCGGCTGTGTCCATCTTTTTAGGATTGCATAAAAGTGCCGTCATCCACAGTTTTGTGCACTTCTGAAAAGAAATACACCGCTCAACAGAGGCTAGACGAAGTCCAGAGTAAGTCTGCTGCCTCATTATAGTGAATGGATCCCTTGGCGGTTTCATCTGAATCATGTCACTCAGAGATTTAGGCCGGGATAACACATATGCGAGATACCGCCGAGTCTCGCAGGTGAAAACCCAGCTCTGGCGCCGGCACTCCAGAGCGGAGCGTGCAGCCGCACAGCAATACATGGAGCTGCACACTCCGCTCCCAAATGCCGGTGCCAGAGCTGGGTTTTCACCTGCGAGACTCGGCTGTATCTTGAGTATATGTGATCCCGGCTTTAGATGGAGACTCCAAAGTAAGTGGTCAGCGTAGAGCGCCGGATCAGTGTGATCTCAACATTATGCAAAATGTTCCCAATAAAAGGTTCAACTCAGTCCACAAAAAAATCAAGTCTTTGATCTGTTAATAGATATATAGGGGGCTTCCACGTTACAGGTAGCACAAAGGCTCTGGAAAAGCAAAATGGCTCCTCACCCACTAAAAGAAATTCAGCAAATTCTCCGCTCCAAAATCCAAATGCCCCCTCCCTTCTGAGCCCCACAATGTACCTAAACCACATACTGCGTCCACGTTTAGCATTTCTGCTAACTTACGGGTGCATGCCTCTAGAAGCTCAGGCTGGGCATAACATACTGGTGACTGCAGCAAACATACTGGTTATTACAGCGTACTGATCACTGCAACGACAGTCTGCAATTTTCACTCGGGAACCTTAATTGCTGCTTGTTTCTGGAAAATACCCATGGAGTCAAAATCAACACTACACCTGAAGATAAATTCACCGAGGGGTATAGTTTCCAAAACCGGCTCACTTGAGGGGGATTGTGCTCTTCTAGCAATTAGGGGCTCTGTATATGGAGTCTGTAAACTGTTCTAGGAACAGGCAACTAGCGCTCCGTTCCGCCCGAGTCTCTCCATATGGATAAGTAGTACTGTACAGCCACATATGGGATATTGCCACATTCAGTAGAAATTGTAGGACAAATTTTGGTGCCATTTTTACCCACTTCTTGTGTGAAAATGTAAAATCTGGGGCTAAAACTAAATTTTGGTGGTAAAAATGTACCGTATTTTTCGGACTACAAGACGCACTTTCCCCCCCCAAAAAAAGAGGAGAAAATGGGGGGTGCGTCTAATAGTCGCAATGCAGGCTTACCGTGGCGGCAGAAGTGCGGCAGCAGAGGTGCGGTGGCAGAGGTGCGGCGGCAGAGGTGTGGCGGCAGAGGTGCGGGAGCTGCGCCTCCTGCGCAGTGAGCAGGGTCCCTTTCCCCGGTGAGGTGATGCAGCAGCCCAGTAATGCAGCAGAGCCAGGTGAATCCTGTTGTTATCGGTGGTGGCGGCCATCTTCCTGAGGCCGCGCGTGCGCAGATGGAGCACTCTGCTGCCCGGGGCTTCAGGAAAATGGCTGCGGGATGCCACGCGTGCGCAGATGGGGATCGCGGCGGCCATTTTCCTGAAGCCGAGATGCGAACTCGGCTTCAGGAAAATGGCCGCCGCGATCCCCATCTGCGCACGCGCGGCATCCTGCGGCCATTTTCCTGAAGCCCCGGGCAGCAGAGCGCTTCATCTGCGCACGCGTGGCCTCAAGAAGATGGCCGCCACCACCGATAACAACAGGATTCACCCGGCTCTGCTGCATTACCGGGCTGCTGCATCACCTCACCGGGGAAAGGGACCCCTCTCACGCCATACCTCTCACTGCGCCTCCTCATCCCAGCACCTCTGCCGGTAACCACTGCTGCAACCCTCCCATGGACACCAGGCCGTGACGTCGCCCACCTAAGCAGGAAGGGACCCTGCTCAGGTGCACGCCGTACCGCATCACCCCACCTCTGCCGACACCACGCCTCCTGTGACCCTGCTCTGCCACCGCCAGCCCTCAGGTAAGATACTGTAAATTCGGACAATAAGACGGACCCCCATCTTATAAAAAAATATTTTTTTCTGCAATTTTCACCCCAAATTTGGGGTGCGCCTTATGGTCCGGTGCGTCTTATAGTCCGAAAAATACGGTAGTTATTTTTTCTTCACTACCCAATGGTATAAAATTCTGTGACACACCCGTGGTATCAATATGATCACTGCACCCCTAGATGAATTCATTGAGAGGTGAAGTTTATAAAATTGGGTCACTTATGCGGGGTTCGCTGTTCTGGCACCTCACGGACTCTCCCAGTGGGTCATGGTACCTGCAAACCATAACAGTAAAATCTGGCGCTCCTTGCCTTCTGAGCTTTGCATTGTGCCTGAAAATTATTTCCAAATTACATGTAGGATATTGGCATACTCAGGAAAAAATGGGCCTCGGTTTGTTGTGAAAAAAAATTCCTATTCGCTCTTAGAAAAATTAAAAACTTGGGGCTAAAACAACATTTAAGTGGTAATAATGTAATTTATTTTTTCTTCACTGCTCAATGGTATAACATTCTGTGAGGCACTTGTGTCAATATGATCGCTGCACACCTAGAATTCTTTGGGGAGTGTAGTTTGCAAAATTAGTTCTGTTCTGGCACCTCAGGTGCTCTGCCAATGTGACATGGCACCCTCAAACTATTCCAGCAAATATGAACTCCAATATGGCGCCTCTTCCTTTCTGAGCTTTGCACTGTGCCTCAAAAGCAGTATTCCCCCACATATGGGGTATCGGTGTACTTAGAATAAATTGTGTAACAAATTGTATTGTGCAATTTCTTCTGTTACCCTTATGAAAATGCAAAATTTGGGGCCAAAATAACATTTTTGTGGGGAAAATGTGATTTTTTTATTTTCTCGGCTCAGCATTATAAACTTCTGTGAAGCACTTGGGGGTTCAAGGTGCTCACCGCATCTAAATACATTCCTTGAGGGGTCTAGTTTCCAAAATGGGTTCACTTGGGGATTTCCTCTGTTTAGGCACATCAGAGGCTCTCCAAATGGGATATGACCTTCGCTAACGACTCCAGGAAATTTTACATTCAAAAAGTCAAATGCCGCTCCTTCCATTCCGATCGCCCAAACAGTGGTATTCTCCCTCATATTGGGTATCTGTGTATTCAGGAAAATTTGTACAACAAATTGCAATTTCTCCTGTTACCCTTATGAAAATGCAATATTTTGAGCTAAAAACATATTTGTGTGGAATTTTTTTTATTTTATTTTACGGCTCAACGTTCTAAACTACTGTGAAGCACCTGAGGGTTCAATATGCTCACCACACATCTAGATCAGTTCCCCGAGTGGTATACTTTCCAAAATAGTGTCACTTGTGTGGGAATTTCACTGTTTAGGCACATCAAAGGCTCTCCAAAAGCAACATGGCCTCCGCCAATTGTTCCAGCAAATTTTGCATTCAGAAAGTCAAATGGCGCTCTTTCCTTTCCAAGCTCTGCTGTGCGCTCAAACAGTGGTTTGATCTATCATATGGGCTATTGGTATGCTCAGGAGAAATTATACAACACATTTCGGGATTCATTTTTTTCTTGTTACCCTTGTCAGAATAAAAAAAGGATCTAAATTAATTTTTTTGTGAAAAAAAGTTAAATGTTCCAAAATTTCCTGTGAAGCACCTGAAGGGTTAATTAACTTCTTGAATGTGATTTTGAGCACCTTAAGGGGTGTAGTTTTTAGAATGGTGTCACTATTGGGTATTTTCTGTAATATAGGCCCCTCAAAGTCACTACAAATGTGATGTGGACCATTAAAAAATTTTTTTTGAAAAATGAGAAATCGCTGGTGAACTTTTAATCCTTCTAATTTCCTAACAAAAAAAATGTTGATTCCAAAATTGTGCTGATGTAAAGTAGACATGTGGGAAATGTTACATATTAACTATTTTGTGTGGCATACTGTATCTCTGTGATTTAAGGGCATGAAAACTCAAAGTTGGAAAATTGTGAAAATTTTCACCAAATTTCCTTTTTTTTTTTCACAAATAAACGCAAGTCATATCAAAGAAATTTTACCACTGTCATGAAAAAATATTCTCAGAATCACCGGGATCCGTTGAAGTGTTTCAGAGTTATTACCTCATAAACTGACAGTGGTCAGAATTGTAAAAATTGGTCTGGTCATTAACGTTCAAAACACCTTCGGGGGTAAAGGGGTTAATAATTCTCTAATGACTTGTCGTAAACTTCTGGTCACCAAACATTTGGCTTCATCTACAGGCAAACGCGTTGAGGCAGTTTCTACAACTAATGATAAGTATTTTTGTTTAACACTGTATGTTCTAACAGATTTATATATATAATTACCGTATATCCACTATCAGTTACCTACTTGGATATGGCTAAAAACAAAGAAAAAATGAAGATAGTATAAAATAACATGGTGGACATCGGGTCTATGCGTTTCAAGCTTTTAGTCTTGACTAAGAGCCTGTAAGGTTCGAAATGCATAGACCCGGTGTCCACCGTGTTATTTTATACTATCTTCATATTTTCTTTGTTTTTAGCCATATCCAAATAAATGTGATGTTTTAGATACAGCTCTCGAAAAAATTAAGAGACTGCTACAAAATGTTCAGTTTGTCTGATTTTTCTCTTTATAGGTTTTGAGTAAAATGTAAATTGTTCTTTTAGTCTATAAACTTCTGACAACATGTCCTGAATTTCCAAGCAATAATTTTTGTACTTTTTTCTCTGACAAAGAAAACTGGTCAAAATTTAAAAAAACAGTGCTTTCAGACCTCAAATACTGCAAAGAAAACAAGTTCATAATCATTTAGAAACAACAATACTAATGTTTTAACTCAGGAGAATTCAGAAATCAATATTTTGTGGAATAACCATGATTTTTAATCACAGCTTTCATGCATCTTGGCATGCTTTCCACCTGTCTTTCACACTGCTTCAGGCGCAAAAATTTAACAGTTCTTCTTTGTTTGATGGCTTGTGACTATCCATCATCCTCTTGATTACATTTCAGAGGTTTTCAATGGGGTTCAGGTCTGGAGATTGGGCTGCCCATCACAGGGTTTTGATGTGGTGGTCTCTTAATTTTTGCCAGAGCTTTATAAAATATATTTTTTTGCTGATGCTGGGATTTTCCATTATTTCTTCCAAAGTTAGGGGCATCCACCAATGAGCAAGCACGCCATTTCACCTGCATTAGGGTGCTGACCTCCGTGGCTAGGCAGTATCAGCTCAGGCAAAGGATAGGGAATCACAGATTATTGCTGTCTGGTTATTTGTATATAAATCATTGGTAAAGGAAAAAGAAGGACCTCTTGTATATCCTCAGGTTTTCCTTAACAAAACGGAGGTTCTTCTTTATTATGGCCTAGTTAAACGGGTAATGATGTTTTTTAATTAATATTAATAAAATGTGCATTCGCAGCAGGTCTTGATGCCAAAAGTTCTGCAATTGTTCAAATTATCTGAAATGTCACCATTCAGAAATATGGAGTCTATTTCAGTGGCAGAAATTTCTACAACAAAATCAGCATGGTTGGAATTTATCCTTACATGGCTCGTACCACATTTATGATGTGTTATGGTTACTTCTTCAAACTTGCTTGACAATGGATGTGTTGCCAAAGTTTTACACAAATTATTGGCGTAAACGAGCTAATTTTTCAATTCATGACTGATAGTATGCTAATGCATTATTACCTGAGTGTAACAAGCTAGACCCGTATTGGGACAAAAAAATAAATTAAAGATATTGTAGACATTTGTAACCTAAGAAACAAGTTTTCATCTTACAAAGATGGCATTAAAAAAATCAAAAACTACAAATCTTTTATATGTCCTATAGATTAAAGTTAGTTATTTTAACCATGTATTAAAAAGGTATACATAAAATTCAAAAAGTATGGAATTTCTTTATTTCATATAAACCTCAATATTATTCAATTTCTATGCAACACAAATTGTACCAGAAATACGAAATAAAAATAATATTAGAATACATCAACATAAAGGAAAAAAAAAAATTTATTGTGTAAAGCTACTAAACCAAATAAAACTATACACATTTAGTATTGACATCATATACTGTAGAATATTTTTTTCAGTTTTCTAAACTTGTGTAGAGTGACAGCTTTTCAATCTATTAATAATGGTATTTTATATCTTCAATTCTTTATTTTCAGGAGTACAAACGAAAACTGGCAAGGGTTTCCCAAGTTCGCAAAGAACTGCGTCTGCGCATCCAAAGTCTGCCAGATCTTTCGCGTCTACCAAATGTTACAGGCAGCAGAGTCCATTTGCCATATGCTGGGGATCTATACAATGATGATTGACAGGAAACCACAACGTCACATCTCCATGATGGCTGAACACTCTGGCTAGAATAAGTGCATTTTGGTAGTACTTTCGTATGACAGTGTGGTTTACCTAAGACTTTTAGGTGTAAATAATGCGTTTAACGTGTGTCCAAATGTGATTCCTATTCCTGACGTCAAATTGTTCTGTGAATATTATTTAATAGGTCACTACTGTTCATAAACTTTGGTTGCTATTGTACAAAGTGTTTAGCGTAAATTATTTACTGTTTTCTGCATGTACATATCTGCATTTGTATTTAAAATCTGTACATTATTGCTTGATCATTACAAATAATATACTGTACATAAATTTTCTTAGCCCTGGTTATATTTCTGACAAACTACCAACAGGACATAATAGGTTTGTATAAACCTAGATTGGTTTCATGTGGTCACACTACCAACTTAAATCTCTATCTGTAACCCTGGGGTGTGGGCAATTTTTGACACCCCAATCCGCACCCTAAATTGTGACTATTTTTAGTGAAACGGTCAATAGCTTTAAATAAACAGCAGTATGACCATCGTATATTTAGAACCCAAGAAATGTCCTTAAAATAATTCTCAATTAGGATTTGATTTTGTCACATGCCTGATTTTTCATGCTGAAAAGTCACACACTGATTCGAAAGAAAATCTGCAGAAGAAATCTGAGGCAGATTACAATGCTTTTCTGCTGAAAATGTGAATATTGCTCTACAATTGGGGCTAATCTACATGTGGCTGCATGTTGCGACTTCTGTGCCATATTAATTACAGCCCCCCTGAAAACAAAATGAAATGGAATTCAGGTTGAATTTGGTGAAGAAAACCGTAGAATTGGTGTAAAACAAAATCAGCCATATGAACTATGCATTGAAGGTGTTGTCCACTTTTAGACAATTCTGCCCCTGCTGAAGTTCGTTAAAACAAAAACCAAAACAGTGGCGAGTCTTTGGCTACTGTCACGTCAACAGCACAGCAGCCAATCACTGAGCCTAGCGGCTATGCCAGTGTAGACAGAATGACGATTTCAGAGCCGCTAAGGCTACGTTCACATTTGCGTTGTTGGGCGCAGCGTCGGCGACGCATGCCGACGCCTGCGTCCCTATCTTTAACATTGGGGGCGCATGGACATGAGTCGGTATGCGTTTCCTTGCGTTTTACGATGCATGCGTCATATTAGACGCACAAGACAGGGCGCAGGGGACGCTACATGTTGCAGTTTTCCTGTGTCATAATTTTTTTAAAAAACGCATGTGTCGCACTTGCGTTGTAAATGCGCCAAAAAAAAACATTAGTGTCTATAAAAAAAGCGTAGGGCGCAAGTGCCTGCGTCGTCCTGCATTGTTCGACGCATGCGTCTTGATAAAAAAAAGTGAAGTGTCAATTTCATGTAACGTTAGACGCATGTGTCACAAAACAATGCGTTGTGCATGCGTTTTGCGTTGCGCCCAACGCCGCAAATGTGAACGTAGCCTAAGCTCAATGATTGGCTGTCGTGCTATTGACGTGACATCAGCATTGCCGCCAATGCCAGACACCAGGAGCAGCGGTGGAGATTTGCCAGTGGACTGGAGAAGTTAAGCACAGTGCGGTTTACTCTTCTTTTTTTTTTACTAACTGCTGCCACGGCAGGACGTTTTCTGAAAGTGGACATTCATTTCAAATCAGGAAAAGGAAGAGTTGATCCGGCTTCTAATCTACAATTCTATAGTATATTGAAAATAGTAAAGTCTTTATTTCCAAGAATAAATTATGTATTTTTCTTTTTTACAGTTATATGTGAGCAAAAACAAAAACAACCTCAATAAATGTAGCGGTAAAGGGGTGACACGTTTTGAACGCAAGTGCGATATTAAACTTGGTTTGAATGGCAAGTTTCTTTACATTTATTTAGCTTATTTCAAATGCATGTTTTTTTAACTTATTTGTTGTTGAGCGTTTTATGTGTAACAAATTTCTAGAGCTTTTTTAAAACAAAAAAACCCCTCAAAGTTTGGTGGGAGTCAGTATGGAAATATTAAACGCCAAACAAGCACTATTTGTTTCAATGGGCATTTTTTTTTCACTTACTGTAATTTTTGTTGAAAATCACAGCATGTTCTAGGTTAGGCTTTTTTTCTGGAAAGTTGTGGCATTTTACTAGAATAGACCTACACTTTTACCCCATTGTTAAATTTGTTAATGAGTTTTTGGTGACATTTTTATTGCATTTTTTAAATATTAAAAGTGCAGGTATTAAAACATTCATTATATCTATCTCTGTATATCTCACACTCCACTCTCCCCCAGATAAGCATTTCTAAACAATAGAATCAAATATGAAGACAATGAAAATTTGGAGCTACACTTCCCCCTGGCAGTGGTTCACACATCCTGATGCTGCTCAGCCAGTGAATTTTGTCTAGCCACACCATAAGGCTAGGGGAATGCTTGACTTCATTATAAATTTATTCACACAATTCGTTATTGGGTTAGTAAAAAAAATAAATCTAATTATCTCTAATCCGTAGGCTCTTGGATATTTCTGATAATCCCAGTGAATGGAAGGGAGGCATAGCATTTGCTCCTCTGCTTCATTCAGGACAAGCTGCAGAGCCCCAAATTTCAGAATCTCTGGGGTCGCAGTGGTCAGACCTCAAACGATCAGTAAATTATCCCCAATCCTATAGATAGTGAATAACTTGATTTTTTTGCAAATACATTTTTTTTTTTTTTTTTTTTTTTAAAAGAGAAATTACACACTGATCTAAAAATGCACATATCTTGTTTCCCGATTACATTTTGTTTCTGCATACAAATAGTGGGCACTACATTACCAGAACTACTGCTGGAGATGACCCATTTGTTTTCATGGGAGAATGTTTTGTGCAGAGAAGGGAAGAGATGAGTTGTAAGTACCTATTTCTCAGATATCTGCCTCCATCCTTAGTGTGCTTTCACATTGTGTTTGGCACACTTTCCATTGGGTCTTACTTCTGAATACCCCCTTCCCAAAATGAGATTCAAGCACATGCACCAAACGGGCCATACACTGTAATAGTGCTGAGAAAGTGAACGTGTGCTCTATCGTGCATATAGTGGCATGTGAAAGTTTGTGCACCCTTGATAAAAATTACTGTTATTGTGAGCAGTTTAGCAAGTTAAAGATGAAATGATCTCTAAAAGGCCTAAAGTTAAAGATGACACATTTATGTTGTATTTTAGGCAATATGTAATTTCTTTACATTTCAAAAATTACAAAAAGGAAAATGGGCCATGCAAAAGTTTGGGCACCCTTGGAGATTTGTGCACTGATAACTTTGACCAAGGTTTCAGACCTTAATTGGCCTGTTAGGGTTATGGCTTGTTCACCATCATTGATAGGAAAAGCCAGGTGATGCAAATTTCCCAGCTTTATAAAAACCCTGCTGTCTCTAACCTAGTCCCAAAAAACAGCAGCCATGGGTTCTTCTAAGCAGCTGGCTAGCATTCTGAAAATGAAAATGGTGGAGGTCCACAAAGCAGAAGGCTAGTAGAAGACAGTAAAGTGTTTTCAAGTTGCCCATTCCTCAGAAATGTGATTAAGAAATGGAAGTTAACAAGAACAGTGAAGGTCAAGATAAGGTCTTGAAGACCAATCAAAATTTCAGTGAGAGCTTCTTGTAGAATTGCTAGAGAGGCAAATGAGATTCCCCGCTTGACTGCGAAAGACGTTCACAAAGATTTAGCAGACTTTGGAGTTGTACATTGTTCTACTGTTCAGAGACACCTGCTCAAACATGCCTTGATGGAAGAGTCAGAAGAAAACCTCCTGATTTTCACCATAAAACTCAGCTTCAAAAGTATACAAAAGAACATCTAAACAAGCCTGCTTGAATTTTGGAAACAAGTACTGTGGACCAATGGTTAAAGTAGAACTATTTGGCCACAATTATCAAAAGGTATGTGTGGAGAAAAAAAGGGCACAGAATTTTAGGAAAAGATCATGTTGTGAATCATTAAGCATGGGGTGGATCAATGCATTCAATGAAATTTCAACAAAATCTTGTTGTAAAGAGAATGGCTTCTACAAATGGATAAGGATCCTAAGCACACATCAAAATCCACAATAGACTACCTCAAAAGGTGCAAGCTGAAGGTTTTACAATTGCCTTCACAGTCCCCTGATCTGAACATCACTGAAAATCACAGGAACATATTATTCGAGCACACCCAAGATACTCTGATAACACGTGAGCATGCTCAGATAACACGTTATCCCAGCACATTCGCTCATCACAAATGCTTAGCTTGGAGGCTAGCAAAAAGGTGGGGGGGGCTTGGTTTAGAGGTCTCTAGTAAGATGCACCATACTATGCGAGCTGCTGTGCTATAATTGGAAACTTTTCAGATTGCCGGGTGTACATTGTGTATTAGTAGATATATCCCATTAAATTACAAAATGTGTTAAAATAAAGATGTTCATTTTAACGGGGGTATTCACAACAATCTATTTAGATGGTGATGAATATTTAGTGTATTTATATAACTTTGGTGGTCAGATGTTGGCAGGAAATTTTAACTGGTACAGTTCACAAATGCATTTAGAAGTAAAGCCCCTTTTGAAATTTTGCAGTTTGTGAAGTAGAAAATGAACTTGCATCCGCTTTTTTTTTTTTTTTTTTAAATAAAGCTTATCTGGGTGAAGCTGCTGTATTAAGTAGTCACTCCTGTAATCAGTGTCTCAGCGGTAATCAGGCCCAGTTTGTTGCTGGATTGACATTCTGCTACGAGTGTCGATAGGCTCGAGGAAACATCACGGAACAATAAGCATGTGATACTGACAACACTGGTGACAACTCAATGCTGCAGCACCGCCCAGATATCTAAAACACAGGGGTGCACAGTGAGGATAACACTGACAGACATTCTGGCGATTTTACACATGGGCAGGTCTAAAACAGATTTGCCAATATAAAACTGCATAAAAAAATATTTCAGATTCAATGAGGGAAAGAAAAAAAAAAGAAAAAAATCATCAGACTATAATCCTTTTCGAAAATTTTAACTCAACTGCATTCAAGTAGCTTGACCGACTCCTCCGTGTATCTCCACCCCTTAAAACTCTCACACTGCTCAGTACAGGCTGCAGCTGTCAACCAGGCTGGGTGGGAAATTATTGAATACACTTGCAACCCATAGGCTCCCTCACGATTTAGCTGCGCTAATAAAATGCGCATTTTAAAAATCAGATAGATTAAGCAGCCATTTTGACAAATAAGTACACAAGCCTCATCAGTTCCTCATACGGTACTGTGCAAAAGGTTTAAGTGGAAAAATGCTAGAGTGGAGAGGGAAGGAACTAAAAAACATTGGTGAACTATCGATCTGTGGATGGTACCTTATGCAAATCCTTCTGTCCCTTAGTGTAATCCCAGTCAAACTCAAAGATGTTGGGATAAGGGATATGTGGGCTTCATATCACTTCTATGGCTAAGGCTCATTGTTCTTTCTCTCCAGCCTTTCAATGAACAAACTGCCTTCTGTTACAGCCAAATCTCTCACATTTTGACCCATAGGTTCAGAATTGCTGCCATTTTTTGCACCGTTGAGTCAATTAGCCTCGTTTAGATGTCGAAGGAATGGCTTTTGGCCACAATTCTTCCATGATGACTTTTGGACAGATTATCTGAACAATAGACATGTGTAGCTGGGTCCCAACGGTTGCTGTTGTTTCTGATCTGATGGCACTGCTGAATGCCTGTCAGTTTCAAAGGGAAATGAGCATAATGTGTCTTTCATCTGGCATATGAAGTTTCGGTGACCGACAAGTGCATCTACGGTCCTCACCATTACCCATATGTTGGGGTCCGCTTTGTCATCAGAGTGCAGTCCAATTACCGTGGACACAGAGAATGGAGAAATTAAGTTCTTTGTCTTCTCTGCACCCGTGGTGTGGTTCTCATGCAAGAGAATCAGATCACACTAAGGGGACATTCAGATAAAACTGTCAGTGACAATAGTTTAAATTGTCCCATTTCTCACATGCCTAGCTAGTTTCCACCCACTAGCTCTGACAACTGAAAATTAGAAATAGAGCTTGCAGGGTGAAAAACTGGTACAAATGCAGGATTCAAGTTATACACTGGTTCAAAACTGGTACTTCCTGACACCACAGCTTATTTCAAAGTCACAAAAAAAATGCAATGCTAATGTTGTGCTTAGCAATATGAGCTACTCAGATGTATTCCACTTGTTCCTTTCCCCACTCACAGAAAGTGGTCAAAACCACCCAAAGAAAGTAACTACAACATCATCCTCCTTGCTGACTTTTGGAGTCATTCATACACTGCAAGTCTATTTTTATATCCCTGGAAAACTGATGGCATATGAGAGAAAAACTATTTGTATAGCCTCTATTTTGCATACTTTTTTCTCATCCTCTTTTATTCCATCGTAAGTTTTATTAATCCATTGATTTTTAATGGATCTGCTAAAAACGAATGAAACAGATGGAACACTGAACTAAAAAGAATGTCTTCTGTTTTCCAACCCTGTCTAACAAATTCCCATAAACTTTAAACGGCTGAGTCTGATCTGCAAAACAGTAGAGTAGGACATGCTCCAAGTTGATGGACAGGAGAAACAGATCTTTTTTAAAACTGATGTATGTATGGGTCAATGTGCTCTGTTTTAGGCCTGTCCCACACGTCCAGATTTTTTCCGGTACCGGAGTTATCCGTGTCCTCACGTGGCACATCAGTGTGGCACACGTGCGGCATCAGTGTGGCACACGTGCGGCATCCGTGTGCCGCCTGAGGACCACACGGACCGTGCAGGAGAGACAGCGCTACAGTAAGCGCTGTCCCCCCCGCTGTGGTGCTGAAGGCGGAATTCATCTCTTCTCCCCCGCAGGAGAGAAGAGATGAAAGATCAAGTTTTTGTTATTTTTTGTGAAAAATAAAGTTTGCATGTGACCCCCACCTCCCATCCCCAGTGCGCCGCCGGGCCCCTTGCATTGAAATACTCACCTGGCTCCCGCGATGTCTCCTCTCTCCTCTCAGCGCTGGCAGCTTGTCCTGTGTGAGCGGTCACGTGGGACCGCTCATTACAGTGAGGAATATGCGCATATTCCTCACTGTAATGAGCGGTCCCACGTGACCGCTCACACAGGACGGGCTGCCAGCGCTGAGAGGAGAGAGGAGACATCGCGGGAGCTGGGTGAGTATTTCTTCTGCAAGGGGCCGGGCGGCGTACTGGGGATGGGAGGCGGGAGGTCCCAGCAACTTTATTTTTAACAAAAAAGAAAAAAAACTTGATCTTTCATCTCTTCTCTCCTGTGGGGAGAAGAGATGAATGCCGCCTTCAGCACCACAGCAGGGGGGACAGCGCTTACTGTAGAGCGGGCGGTACGTGCACACGGAGAGTGCACACTGTTCTCCGTGTGCAGGACGTATTTCTGTACGTGCTGCCGGAGAAAAATGGACATATCTCCGTGTTTTCAACACGGACACACGGTCCGTGAAAACACGGAGACATGTGCATAGACCCATTCATTTGAATGGGTCTACGTGTGTCAGTGTCTCCGGTACGTGAGAAAACTGTCAGTACACGTACAGGAGACACTGACATGTGAAAGAGGCCTTAAAAACGGACAGCACGTGTACAATCAATGTGTGAATGAAGCCTTAGGATGGTTTCACATCACTATTTCTGAAGAAATCCTACTGCGGTTTTTGATGCAATTTTTGGAAGTTGGGGCTCCATTAAGGAACTCTTAGGGCATGTGCACACATTAAGTATTTGTAGCAGAAATGTC
Organism: Ranitomeya variabilis; assembly: GCF_051348905.1. Classification (NCBI taxonomy): domain Eukaryota; kingdom Metazoa; phylum Chordata; class Amphibia; order Anura; family Dendrobatidae; genus Ranitomeya; species Ranitomeya variabilis. Next base: position 254,755,189 of record NC_135237.1, on the reverse strand, counting down.
TGCATCTCTCGTCAGGATGAACGTTGCGTAAAATAGGCTGCATTTTTGCTGCAGATTTTTCCCCAATTATTAGAATGCATGAAGTGTGCAGCAAAAACATTGAAAGTATTGACATACTGCAGATTTAAGCCTGCTGCAAATCTGCAAAGAAAAAACAAAAATATAAAACTGCTATCTAAAACTACATAAAACAATAGTACAAAATTTCAAAACATACTTTATTTTATATTGCCTCTGTCTACAGTGTGAAATACAGACAAACTAACAATGTATCCAACATGGAAAATTTCATAACAAAAATTTACTTTATAGTTGTACATTTATGCAAATCAATGATGGAGATTTTCAAGAAAAACCCATGATTTGCAATGTTTAGGGTGCATCTTGTCCACTAAGGAGACATGAGCAGGGCTGTGGAAGCAGAGTCAAAGCTAGCTATGCTCAGATGGGATTGGAGAATGTGTGTAGTTTTAGTGACTCCAGTCCCATCCAAACACACATTTTATTTTTATTTCATTTTCATAATATATACACATATTTAACAGTATTATAAGTACTGGTAAATTTAGTAACAAAAGGAATTTGGAGAAGTTTTGGAATATTGAAAAGACAGTGATGGTACCATTTTACAGTAAATAGTGGTAAATGGGTTGTTACTAATTACTGATAATTTACGAAGGAGTTTAAAAGGTGAATTGTTGGGGGAAAAAAAAACGACTCTGCAGCCCTGGGCATGCCTTTACTGGGATGGTGCATGCTTTAGCCGGAAGGGGTAGTGGCTCCACATGCAACACTGTGGTAGGAATTACAGCAAAATCATATGGCATAAAGTAAGGCCAGCAAAGAAGTGGTGGAAATTTTCATTAGACAAACTTAGCAGGCATCAAAGTTATCAATTCGCATAAACCACTTTGATAAATCTGGCGTACTTTAAGAGCTTGTGCAGATGACCGTATTTTCAGTCAAAGTGCGATCAGGCAAAACTTCGGATTGCACTAGGACCAATGTTATGCTATGGAGCCATGCACAATGGGGGGGGGTCACAACATGCTATATTTGCATCTGATGTTTGAATCGCATGAGAGAAAATACTAAAACACTGTCATGTGATCCTCGCCAAAAACCGACTAGTCTAAGTTGTTTAAAGTGGTTGTCCAAGCTTTGGGATCAAGACTGCAGTTATTCCATGTTACTGCAAACTTGTGAATCCTCACAGCATGCAGCCTGCAAGCGGTCAGGATTGTCAGGTGCAGAGAGGTGATGTGATCACAGGTATACGATTTGCATATATCCGGCCACATTCTGACTAGAAGTGGCTGGGTTAGTTCAATCCACTTATATTGAGAGAGGACAAGAACTTCAAATCAGCCCAGGACCTCACGTAAGCAAACTGCATACTTGCACCCATACGCTACCGGAGAATCTTGACATCGCACATTGTGCACACTCTGAGAATTCAAAAGTCTACAGTCACACAGAGTGCCTGCAGCCTTAAATCCAAGCCTGGGAACCCCTTTAAGGCCAGTTTCACACATCCGTGAAGCCTAAACCATTCTAGCATCTTAAGACCCAATTCAAATGATGTGTCTCCAGAACTGAGACTGGTACTTCATAGACATTTATGAAGCAGTGAGCTCAGGTCAAAAGACCTTGTAGTTAGACTGGGGTTTCAGACACAAAAAATGGTCTCTGTTTCACAGATGTGTGAAACTGACTTAAAAGTTAGACAAGAGATAATAAATACCCTCGATAAACAAACTACAAACTTAATAGTTTAGGCAGTATGCATATTTCAATGCGATCAAGGAGTCCCGAGACCATAAGATTACAATTCTTACATCCATCATGAAAGAGATGTTAGGAAATTCTGCAAACTTTGCTTTTTATTTTGTTCTTTTTCCTCTTGACTGAGCAACATTTTTAACCTTGAAAAATGGAATTTGCCCTTCTTTGCTGACTTTGCTATCAGGGCTGGTGAAGATGTGGCAGAGGCACATGACCTGCAAAAATTAGATGCAAATCTATTAAGCATTTATCAAATTAAACAACACAACTCAAGCACTACGCATATTATCAACCAGCTCGACGACTTCTTTTCTTTTACTTTTTCTGCCTCCACTGATGATGGCTGTAGCAGTCACTCACCAGCTCATCAGTAGAGGACGCAAGGAACCATGCAAAAATACGGAGTAGCAGTGGGACTTTGGTAAGGTAACGTGTGCGCGGGTAGCAGAGCTGTGGAGTCAGGTTCATCTCAGCTAACAGCCAAGATCCTTACACCAGGAACAGAATAGACATTTTTAGGACATTTCATAACTTTCCCAAATTATGAAAACATTTATAGCACTGAATTACTGTACCCAATTTATTATATATTTTAGGAGTCAGAGTCCGTCCATTTTAAACCGACTGCAACTCCGCCAATAGGAACACTAACCCCACAACGCCCTGGTGTGTAGGTGTTTTATTCCTTACAGAAGTACCTGAATAACGGGGTTACAATTAAGCGAGATCTGTATTTTTAGCAGGCTTTACATAAATTAATAGTACTTTGTAATAACCAGAATCCCACAATGTCTGTCCACGATTTCATCTTCCTTCTCTGCTAGATTTCTAAAACTTAATAAGGATAAAACAGAATTCATTATCTTTGCCCTATCCATCAAAGTCAATGGCTGCCTACTCTTCCCAGTCCCACAAGCTTGCTGCCACCTAGGGGGTAAACCCTTGACTCCTCTCCTTCAAAACACAAAAAAATATTTCCCTGATCCGTACATTTCTTAACCAAGAATCTGCAAAAACAATAGCGCATACCCCCATCATCTCCCGCATTGACTACAGCAACCTCCTGCTCTGTGGCCTCCTTTCTACCACTCTTGCACCCCTCCAATCTATCCTAAACTCTGCTGCACGACTAATCCACCTGCCACCCAGCCTCTCTCTGTCAATCCCTTCACTGGCTCCCCATTAACCAGAGACTCCAGTTCAAAGCCATAACCATGACATACAAACCCATCCACAACCTGTCTCCTCCATACATTTGGAACCTAGCCTCCCAGTACTTACCAGCACGCAACCTCCGATCCTCACAAGATCTCCTTCTCTACTACCTTTTATCTCCTCTCCCCACAATCGTATACAAGACTTCTCTCGTATATCCCCTCTACTCTGGAACTCTCAACCCCAACATATCAGACACTTGTCTACCAAGGAAACCTTTAAAAGGAATCCGAAGACCTACCTCTTCCGACAAGCCTACAACCTACAGTAACCTTCGTTCCACCATATCACTGCACGACCAGCTCTACTCAACTACTGTATCCTCACCCATCCCTTGTAGGTCCTCTCTCCTCCACTACTAATTGTTGACTTGTATTGTTCATGATTATCGCACCATACAATAAATAGCGCTATAATAATACATTTTATTAGGTAAATCTTTTTTTCCCTCAACTGAACCACATTTTCCTACTTCTCCAACTTAAAAAGGGAATGCATCATTAGAAAACAACTTTTAAAAAAAAAATAAAAAAATCAGGCTTTTGTGTTAACCCCATAACGACCAGAGGTATTTCAGTTTTTGCTCCACTTGTTTCCAGAGCCACAACTTATTTCAAAATGGCCATGTGAGGGCTTATTTTTTTGTAGGACAAGTTGTACTTTTGAACGACACCATTGGTTTTAACATGTCATGTACTGGAAAAACGGGAAAAAAATTAAAAAGGCGGGGAAATTGAAAAAAAAAGTGCAATTCCACACTTGTTTTTTTACAATGTTCACTAAATGCTAAAACTGACCTGCCATTGTGATTCTCCAGGTCATTACGAGTTCACAGATTCTAAACATGTCTAGGTTCTTTATTATTGAAGTGGTGACAAAAAAATCCCAAATTTGCATGTCGAACTGACGTTTTTATTGATACCATTTTGATGTAGATACGATCTGTGGATCGCCCGTTATTGCATTTTAATGCAATGTCGTGGCGACCAGAAAAAAGTAATTCTGACGTTTTGATTTTTTCGCGTTACGTCGTTTAGCGATCAGGTTAATTCTTTATATTGATAGAGCAGGCGATTCTGAATGCAGCGATACCAAATATGTGTATGTTTAATTTCTTTAATTGTCTTATTTTGAATAGTGTGAAAGGGGGGTAGTGATTTGAAGTTATACTTTAAAAAAAAAAAAAAAAAAAATTAATATTTTTAATTTTTCTTTTTACTTTTTGCATGCTTTAATAGTCTCCAAGGGAGACTAGAAGCAGCAGTACTTCGATCGCCTCTGCTACACACTAGTGATAATCAGATCGCCTGCGTGTAGCAGAAATGCTCACTTGCTATGAGCACCGACCACTGGGAGGAACTCATAGCAATCTGACAATGACAACCATAGAGGTCTGCTGGAGACCTATGGTTGTCATGCCGACCCATCGGTGATCCGCAATCACGTCACAGGCCACCGATGGGCGGGATTAGTGACGCACTTCTGGTAAGAGCAAGTTAAGTGCTGCTGTCAGAGATTGACAGTGGCATTTAGCTAGTTAACAGCCACAGGTGGATCGCGATTCCAACCCCGGCTGTTATGGGCACATGTCAGCTGTATAGATTAGCTGTCATGTGCCCGGAAAGGTGCGGGCTCAGTGCCGGAGCCAGCTCCAAACAGGGGGAGTCCGGCATCGGCGTACTATTACGCCCAATGTCGGTAAGGTGTTAAAGGCATTTCATTTTTTTAAATTAGCTTTTTTTTTTTTGTTTCACAATCTGTAATAAAAATTGTAACTCTTGCAATTTTCACACTAGTCAATGACAATGGGGCTACCTTAGACTACCTTCATGTTTCAGGAGCTGCACATGTAGAGCAATAGCAAAAGCCTGACTTCCTTACAAAAGATGAGGTCTGAGTATCTACTAAGCCTGTGGAAAGGTAAGAGCCTTCCATTATATAATGAGCCTGCAAAGTACGCTTACTGAAAGGACAAGAGGTATGTGTTATGTCTAAAATAACCAGTGGCCAGTGCGAGATTACCAACTGGTAATACAAACTGTGATATGGAGAAAAAATAAAATGTTGCCAAAACAGGTTTTAACAAGGCATGCATGTAACGAAAATCAGATTTAAACAATAGATCATTTTCTGATGATACATTCTCTCAACATAAAAAAAAAAAAAAAAAAAACAGCTCTACTCCTCTTGTTGAAGATAAGAGGCATCAATAGCACAACATTTTGAAGGGTATGGAGAGGGGAGGATAAGTGAGGAGCACAGCTAGAAAAAAGCCTGCAGGAGATGTGCTGACTTTACCCATCAAGTCTTCTACTTAACCCTAAAGCTGGATGCAGCATTGCTGTATCATTTCCTCCATAGTTCCATGCTGGTGCAGGTTCTGTCTGTGTATCGGAGATATCACAGCAGCTAGTCTCCTACCACAACTCTTAGAGGTAAAAATGTGAAAATGCACGATCCAAGACATATAATGGCCAGAGATATTGTATCCATGAGGAACAACAATAGGTATGACAGCTTACAGTACTTTAAGTTATTTAAAAAAAAATAGTTATCCTTTAATTTTTGTAATCAATTTTCAATCATATGTGCACATAAACTAATACTTTGCCCCAAATTGTCCATCTTTAAGCAGGGGCATAATGAGGGTCCTGAATTCACCTACAGTGGGTGTCTATGCCATTGCCAGCACATTTTTGGAACCAACAGTTGTAAGGATGAATTATGTTCTGCCGTTTATGATGCAATTTTTTTATGCCAAAGTCAGGACTGAATCTAAAAAAAGTGAAAGTATTGAAGGAAAGGCTGATACTGCTCCCATTTGTTCACGCTCCTGTGGTGTTGAGCTTAAAAAAAAAAACCTATAATGTGCCAGAAAAATGTAATTAGAGCATTAAGTCGATGTGCTAACAATGCAAACCCCTAACACTGATTTAACATGGTCAAGATACTTTAAATTAGTTTTACAGAGATAATGAATTTTGACAGCTGCAATGTGAAAAATCCAACAAGCGAACATTTAGAAAATATAGTATACCTGGGTGTGAGTACAGGGCTTCGGGTTTTAGAAATGAGCTTCGCTTCACTGTAAGATAGGTTGACTTTTCGATTGGATCCAGGCTTTCTTAAATCGGGAGATCCAAAATTCCTAATCACCTTGGGAGTACCTGGACTGTTTGCTATAACCATTCTGCTTTCACCAGGATACTTCGAAATCATTTGGCAAGTATTACACGTAACTACCTGAAACAATCAGAAGTATTAGGTTTACAGAAGTGAACACTATCCTACTACTTAAAAATAGAATCACTAACCCCCTTAACAATGTAACAACTATTAACATTAAACACAGAAAACAAAAACTATTAAATAGTTACAATAACTTAATAAGTGACAGTACCGTGGCAAAAGCTGCCATTCCGTATAGAAAGGAAGCCCGGTCTAGTCCAGTCTGTAGAGGAGTCTGGATTTCTGACAACAACCACCGATCTATATAGCTCTATTGATGAGGACCCCATGACGTCCACAGTGGGATCGCCTCAGGTACGGATGTCTGCTCCAGTAGCAATCAATCATGTCCTAAAATCGAATACCATTTTCACAAACCATCTACTCCAAAAGGATTTATATACAAGGCACAGTAAAATATGCATATAAGGATACCTAACTGTTTTTAGTCTAATGAGACCCCTATAATGATGCACATTATTACCATAAAGAGGCACATATACTGCACTGCTGAAGAAAACCAAAACAAAAAGCAAAGTACCTTATCTTTAGAAGGGCAAGCCAGTTTAGTAAAAATGCTGGTTCTCCCCAAGTGTCTGTTTCTTGGAGGTTGTTCTAGGGGTTTGAACTAGGAGCAGACTAGACCTGCATATTTTGAGAGGATCCAAACACAAGACCAGTCTAAGGCCTCTTTCACACTAGCGTTGTGCACTGCACGTCGCTATGCATCGTTTTGTAGAAAAAACGCATCCTGCAAAAGTGCTTGCAGGATGCGTTTTTTCTCCATAGACTAGCATTAGCGACGCATTGCCACACGTCGCAACCGTCGTGCGACGGTTGCATCGGACCGTCGCCACCAAAAAACGTTACATGTAACGTTTTTTGGTGCGTCGAGACTGTCTTTTTTGGAACTCCGCCCCCCCCGCACATCACAATGGGGCAGCAGATGCGTTGAAAAACAGCATCCGCTGCCCCCGTTGTGCGGCGCTTTCACTGCTTGCGTCGGTACGTCGCCAAGACGCAATTCGTCGTGCGTCGTACGACGCTAGTGTGGAAGTAGCCTAACACAGTTCATTTTTCTTTACCACTACGTTTCCGGACTATTTAATTGTTTTGCTTCATGGCTTGTCTCTACCTTATGGAGGAGAAGATTAAGTTGTGGCACCCTATAGGCTTCTCCAGCCTTTAGGTGCTCATCGAGGCACGTGTCAACCCACTTAGGTAGTCACCTATTCCAATTTTGCTCATTTTGGGATAGTTTCAACCAAATTGTGTATTATTGAAATAAAAAAGTGACCTGCATGTGGGGACCTGGATGGGTCCATAACTACAATATGAGGACCTGGATGTGGGGACAGAACTACATTTTGGGGCCTTAACTACATTATAAATAATAGAGAACCGTGTGCACTACTAAGGAAGGTGCCGTAGTAGGATCCCACACCATGAAGTAATACAAAATAAACTAGGCACTCAACTTAAGGATTAATTTTTTGATTTTTAATGTAGTCAAGGCAAAACGTTTCAGCCGCATCTGGCCTTTGTCAATTACAAACTATACAGGAGTGTCAGAGATTCGTGGGAATCCTGTGGATGTTAGTGAGGCACGTCTCGGTATGGTCACTTTCACAAGAGTATGGGGCGTCCAAAGGGGGAAAAAACCCAATGGTAAACAAGCCAGGGGACCTGAATGTGCGCACGTGCCTGGAGAAAGATGCAGCGTCCGCTGCTTGTCAGCTCCAAGCACATGCGCACATTCAGGTTCCCTTGCTTTTGGCTTCCAAATACTGATGTAAAATACGGAAAGTGCCCTATTTGGGTTACCTCAATGGGACCTTCTCTAAACCAAGGTTCCCATTGGAACTTTATGGAGTCAGTTAATTGCCAACCCTTTGCTTTCATTCCAAGACTCCCTTTTGTACTGCTAATGCAATGTTATTACCACCCTTCATGCCTTTTTTGTCCATGTAATACTTCAAGACTATGGCATTTCAGTCCAGACCATTTTTACCTTCCTGGTTCAGTTATGAGGGGGAACTCTGCAATGTGTGATACAATAGCTCTTCTGTGGCACCAGAACTGCTAGTTTTCACAAGATTTAGGGCTTGTTCACACGTTGCGTTTTTTACGTCTTAGGGTATGTTTCCACGTTCAGGAAACGCTGCGTGTGACGCTGCATAGCGCCGCAGCGTCAAACACGCAGCGTCCAGATGTTACAGCATAGTGGAGGGGATTTCACGAAATCCCGTCTCCACTATGCGTTAAAAGACGCATGCAGCAGACCAGCGGAAACGGACATGCGGCGCGTCTTTTCGGAACGCAGCATGTCCTTACATTGCTGAAACAACGCAAGGGCAACGCAGGTGCAGATTTGGTCAGGATTTTACCTGCGTAAAATCCTGACCAAATCCCGAACGTGGACACATACCCTTACCGTCCCTGCAATGTGAATGAGAGTTCTGAATTCTCATGTAAATGCTTTTTTTTTTTTTTCTTTTCAGATTTTAAGCAGTTACAAATCTGCAGCATGTCAATTTTTCAGCTTTTCACACTCTAATACATTAGGAAAAAAAACGCATAAGTGGTGCATAAACAATGCATGCATTTCACATTTTTTCACAGAAAGGTTTGCTGCTAATACTTTTGCACGTACCCTAAAAGAAGGCTGTCATGCTGTGAAAACCACAGGCAGCATAAATCAGGGCATGGCTCACAGGTCTCTGCCCATGTACACACCAGCTGTTTTACAGATGCTCTGACACAGTGGTTTAACCATCGCAAATTTGGTCAAAGTCACTCCGCTGCTCTTGAAAATGTTTCCTGCTTCCAACATACGAACGTCATTAATTCACTTACCACATATTATAGATGCCACGGTAATAAGATGATGAATGCAGATCAGTCATTGGTTTTAATGCCATGGCCGCTCTGTGTATACATCTGGTGCGATCTACTGTCATCTTTAGTTACAATTCACATATATATACACTCACCGGCCACTTTATTAGGTACACCTGTCCAACTTCTTGTTAACACTTAATTTCTAATCAGCCAATCACATGGCGGCAACTCAGTGCATTTAGGCATGTAGACATGGTCAAGACAATCTCCTGCAGTTCAAACCGAGCATCAGTATGGGGAAGAAAGGTGATTTGAGTGCCTTTGAACGTGGCATGGTTGTTGGTGCCAGAAGGGCTGGTCTGAGTATTTCAGAAACTGCTGATCTACTGGGATTTTCACGCACAACCATCTCTAGGGTTTACAGAGAATGGTCCGAAAAAGAAAAAAAATCCAGTGAGCGGCAGTTCTGTGGGCGGAAATGCCTTGTTGATGCCAGAGGTCAGAGGAGAATGGGCAGACTGGTTCGAGCTGATAGAAAGGCAACAGTGACTCAAATCGCCACCCGTTACAACCAAGGTAGGCCTAAGAGCATCTCTGAACGCACAGTGCGTCGAACTTTGAGGCAGATGGGCTACAGCAGCAGAAGACCACACCGGGTACCACTCCTTTCAGCTAAGAACAGGAAACTGAGGCTACAATTTGTACAAGCTCATCGAAATTGGACAGTAGAAGATTGGAAAAACGTTGCTTGGTCTGATGAGTCTCGATTTCTGCTGCGACATTCGGATGGTAGGGTCAGAATTTGGCGTAAACAACATGAAAGCATGGATCCATCCTGCCTTGTATGGAGCATCTTTGGGATGTGCAGCCGACAAATCTGCGGCAACTGCGTGATGCCATCATGTCAATATGGACCAAAATCTCTGAGGAATGCTTCCAGCACCTTGTTGAATCTATGCCACGAAGAATTGAGGCAGTTCTGAAGGCAAAAGGGGGTCCAACCCGTTACTAGCAATTGATATACCTGAACCAAAAATACCTTTAGTCTATTAAGTCATTATTTTAAATTGTAGAAAAAACAAACAAAAAAAAAACTAACAACACACGACTTCCCTTAAGCCAAATGTGCCCTTGAAATGTGCAAACTCTACACATGGGCACATAGCAATCACATTATCTGTCAGTCAGTTTAATGAAAATTGATCTTGCAAAAAAGTGCTGCCGATCTATCAATGTATAAGTTACATAAGGAGGTTGTGTGCGCAAATACTAACAAGTGTGAGTGGTAAAGTCAAACATGTAGGTGTATGGTCTACAGAACTCCCAGTCCGGCAGAATACGATGAGCATGAGATTTATAAAGTCACCTTACAGCAAAGGCTGCTTGGCTCCCACGTTACCTATATTTCCAGCTAATCACCTTAATAACTTTCCACCTTACGGTGTCCTTCACCATGCTGCCATGACAGCTTGCAGTGGCAGGGGAGACTTTTTGCAGCCAAAACGCGCTCAGAAAGCAAGTATTACTACATTTTGCGGTGCTGATTACATGTTTAATAAAGTTAGTTTTATTCAAAGATGCAGCAAAAAAAAAAAAAAAAAGCCTGTTTGCAGTGGGGGGTTTTTCACACTGTTTTTGATAGGTGAAAAAAAAAAACACGCTGCAAAAAAATGATAAAAGACACTGCAGTTCTCAAATTTAGTCAGAAAAACAACAACAAAAAAAACAAGAGAGTGTGCTTGAGATTTCTGAAATATCATAGCTTTTGCTGGTAGTGTAAAAGACAGCTTCTTTTCTGCAGATAAAAAAACGCTCCCAAAACGCTGTGTGACACCATAGTCGAATTCTTCAACATTTCTGCAATTCTGGGCCAAATACCGACTCATGGCAACCAATTCATGCCTATTTAGTGCTTGGGGTTTTATCAACATTTGTCTTTTTGTTTGTACGGCCGCTGTTTGAGGAATGACCACACGTTCTCAATGGGATTGAGATCTGATTATTCTCTGAGATCGTGGCCATGGGCCCAAAATGGCAATGTTTCGTTCACTGAGCCACCTCGTTATCACTTTTACCTTGTGACCCTGTGCTCCATCATGCTGGAAAACCATTGTTTAATACCAAATTTCTCCTTCATCGCTGGGAGAAGTTACTCTTGTAGGATGTTTAAGTAACACTGCCAGGAATAAAGAATTGTCTTTACTGTTGCCATGACACGGGACTAAATGGTAGCACCCACCTTTTCTTCTCTGGACATACATTTTGCTAAATGTCTGAGTCTGAAGGGGGCTTCTTCAGAGAAAACTCCTTGTACTGCAGGGCACTGTTTAGGACATCTGGAAGAATGATTGTCAGAAGACAAGTTGGGTTCTACCAGAAGTCCTGTGATCATTCAGGTGTGACCTCACGATTTTGCCTATGAACACAGCCATGAATAAAGAATGGTACTGAAACATCCCCCACGAGCAATGATTTAGCAGTTTGGAGATGAACAATGATTTTCCCAACATGCTGCAGCACCATGTCACAAGGCAAACATGATAACTTAGGCTACTTTCACACTAGCGTTAACTGCATTCCGTCACAATGCATCGTTTTGCCGAAAAAACGCATCCTGCAAAAGTGTTTGCAGGATGCGTTTTTTCACCATTGATTAACATTAAGCGACGCATTGTGACGGATTGCCACACGTCGCACCCGTCGTGCAGTGGCGGACCGTCGGGAGCAAAAAACGCTACATGTAACGTTTTTTGCTCACGACGGTCCGCTTTTTCCGACCACTGGGACCACCCCCCCCAAGGAGCTGCCGTCAGCAAAAACAAGAGAAAAAGACTACAGGACGAACATTACCTCCTGGATCTAACACTGTACCAGAATATGCCTTACAGACACTGCGTATATATTACTGTGCCCATCAGTGCAAGTCATCCGTGTGCAGTAATGTGTCTAGCTCTAAGGACAACAAGCAGAGTTCTGATTACACACCAACATTCTTCAAACCAAGCCGTAGCCGAGCACACGAGGAACATTTCCATCAATTCTCACAGCAGAGAGGAAACTGCTCCTCACTATGCAGAATCTGGGACAATATTCTCCATTACAAAAACTGTCCACACAGAATGAATTCACAAGTGCAGGTGCTCGGTGGACCATGGCAGGGCCAATCAGTCATATACACCTTCCCACCTATCTCCACGCTTCTATGAAGCCAGAGCTGTCAATCAAAGAAGGAAGGGTAGATTGTGGAAGACAAGCAGGTGTGAAGGTGTATATATATGTTAGGACTGCGCCATCAGGCACCAAGACTCAGCTTGACGGTCATCCTGTGCTGACAGAGTCCATTTAACCTTTACCAGTCGTGCTGCGGATAATACACGCAGTTTGGGGAGACAGAACTTGATCCGGATTCTTACCAGACAACTACTAGAGAGTTTGTACTTCCTAAGTAGCTTTGCTTGCTTCAAATTAAGTCTGTGGCATTTGGCTTCTTTCTTTAGCAGATTTTCAATCTGTGGTGTTATTTTCATTTTGGGCTTGAGACGAACCTTGTGATTATTTGGCAAAAGGATTTGGAAACAAAATGGACAAATTCCTCTCTCTTTCCTCTTCTTCTCTGTAACAGAAGAAAGTATTAGCATGTAATATTACACAGGAACAGTAAAGCCGGGCTCTGACGAGCAGATGAAGATCTGGCCAGTTTCACATCCGCATTTTGCACTGCTTGTCCGTTATCAATTCCGTATGACATTGTTACCG